>NC_083868.1:66699536-67949536 GCF_032452875.1 Bos javanicus | reverse complement strand
CAGCAGTATGTTCCACGCTGGATCACAGGGACAGGAGGTCACCCTCTGCCCTTGTCCTGGCAACCTGAAGCTGCCTGCCCTGGGTACTTATGCTTCCCGCACTGCCTCCCAAATCCCACCGTCCCCATTTAGGGACCCCTCCGTCCCTTCTGTCACAGTCAGACCCTGACACACCGCTATCCTCTGTGGATTTTGTAGATGGACTGTACGTAGGGCCTTGAGTTTGGTAACTCATAGGGGCCCCTCCCACCCTCACCCCTGCCCTGTGTGAGTGAACATCAGAACAGTAGTCAAACCGAGGCAGGTTTGACTACAGGTACCTCACCTCCTGGGTCCCCAGCCACCCCCAGCCTAACAAGAACACAGATTCTCAGATACCAGAAAAGCTGTTTCAGGTGACCAGAGTTTCATTTTCTTAAGCTCAAAACTTGTGAACTCCCAGATTCTCTGTGTGCTTGGCAGTGGTGGGAGGTGAGTGTCCGTGAGCTGTGTGTGCATGGGTGTGCACAGGCATGTGGGGATTCGTTGACTTAGCAGTTTCTCTTATTTCCATCTAAGTAAGTGGAAGAATTGAGAGGGTACCCACCAAGCCCCTGGTGGCTCAGATGGTAAAGAATCTGCCTGCAATGCAGGAGACATGGGTTCGATCCCTGGGCAGGAAGATCCTCTGCAGAAGGGAATGGCTACCCACTCCAGTATGCTTGCCTGGAGAATTCCATGGACAGAGGAGCCTGGTGGGCTACAGTCCATGGGGTCACAAAGAGTCAGACACAACATAGCAACTAACACATATATACCACCAAGCCCATGATCCAGGAGGAAAATGACAGGAGGTTTGGAGAAAGACAAGGAATCAGGTGTGGGGGCCGGAAGAGCTCAGACATGTGGATTTTGCCAGCGGAGGAAGTGAAATCACAGCTCACCTCCAGTGTCCAGCACGGAGCCTGTCCCAACCCCAGCTGTGCTCGCCAAATGAAGGAACGAGTGGACGGCTGAGTGCAGTGCTGTCTGTGGCCGAGCTCTGGGTGGACTGTGGGCAGAGGATGAGCTGCAGCCTCCCTGTCTTCATCCCCTCTGTTCTCACTCTCCTCTCCTCCTCTCTCCATCCCTCTTTTTCAGGGCTTTGAAGACCCCAAGGACAAGTGAGTCATGTGCCCTTCACTCCTGCTCCTCGGTCTGGGGGCTGTCTCCAAGCTGCCTGGAGCTCGGTTTCTGTGCTCTGTAGAGGATGAGCCCAGGACATGCAGCCTTGGCCACAAGTGAACAGAGCCCATTGCACCCGAGAGACCAGCAGCCCTGGAGCCCAGGCCCTGTAGAGAGGCTGGGCCTTGGTATCGCCCGTTTATAATCTCCACTTCACACACACACACGTGCACACACCCACATGCACACACAACTAGACACACACACACACTCTGCATGTGTACCCGCACACACACACACACACACACATGTGCACAAACACAACACACACACACATGTGCACGCACATACACACATGCACAAACACAACACACACACACAACTACACACACGTGCACAAACACAACGCACACACGTGCACACACCCACACGCACACACAACTACACACACACACACTCTGCATGTATACCCGCACACACACACACACGTGCACAAACACAACACACACACACACACACACACACACGTGCCGCTCCCAGGATGGGGAGCACCTTAAACATTGGTCTCCAGTTCCTGGCTATATCCCAGCGACCCAAGGGAGTATCCCCTTTTCTCTACTCCAGTCCCCCGTCTCTGGGGCTGTCAGAAATTCCACTCGAGGACTGGGCTTCACTCTAGAAGTAGAGTGTTTAGTTCAGCACCAAAAGATTGTGCAATATGTTTCCCATAGAGTCCCCAGAGTCAGGCAAGAGCAGCCAGGAGGCTCCCAGGCCTTGCGGCAGAGGTCTTGCCTTCTGGTCTCAGCCTTTGATTTCAGGATGATGGTATAGCTAAAGAGTGAAGAGCAGAGATTGTTACCTGCAGGGGAAAAAAACAAACCTCTGATGATAATTCATATTATCATTATCATGTGCAACATATATGGGCTTCCAGGTGGTGCTAGTGGTACAGAAAACCCACCTGCCAATACAGGAGATGGAAGAGATGCAGGTTCCACCCCTTGTTGGGAAGATCCCCTGAAGAAGGGCATGGCAACCCACGCCAGTATTCTTGCCTGAAGAATCCCATGAACTGAGGAGCCTGGTGGGCTACGTGTTTTACCATTATCATATAATAACATATATACCAATAGAGTTAGAAAATCCTTATGGTCAGGGGGCTTCCCTGGTGGTTCAGATGGTAAAGAGTCTGCCCACAATGCAGGAGACCCGGCTTCAATCCCTGGCTTGGGAAGATCCCCTGGAGAAGGAAATGGCAACCCACTCCATTATTCTTGCCTGGAGAATCCCATGGACAGAGGAGTCTGTCAGGCTACAGCCCATGGGGTCGCAAAGAGTTGGACATGACTGAGCGACTAACACTTTCATTTTCACTACGGTCAGTGAAGCCCCCACAGCCTGCGGGGACAGTTTTCTGAGACTTGGGCAGCTTTCTGCGCATGTAAGCGCTTAGGCTTCTGGCTGGCCCGGTGTCACTCTCAGCTTCCCACCCCCTAATCAGGGTTGATCCAGCCTCTCTAGTGGGTCTGGGTACAGGGGCTGAGCTGGCAGTCCCCCGGCGGTAGCACCCCCTGGTGGTCAGCCTGTCTTGTGTCTGCGGTTCCTTGCTCACCAGGAATGCCCAGGAAAGTTCGAACCCTGAGGATGAAGTGGATGAATTTCTGGGCCGTGCCATTGATGCCAGGAGCATCGACAGGCTGCGATCTGAACATGTTCGCAAGTTCCTCTTGACCTTCAGGGAGCCTGACTTAGAGAAGAAGGTACAGGACCCCATGTTCCCACATGTTCCCAGGAGGGGCCCCAGGAAGAATCAGGACCACAGGGAGAGGGTAGAAGTGACAAGCTGGCTCCATTCCCACTTCCCTTACCATGGAAAGAGCTCCTCTTTGCCACCTCCATTTCCCCAGCTCTGATGCTGTCCTAACCAGGAAATGGGGCTTTTAGGGAGACTTTCTTGGTGGAAAAAGGTAAATCTTAATTTCTTTGTGCCTCAGTTTCCTTACCTGGAAAATGGGGTATTCAACATACCTACCTCATAGTGTCAGTGAGGATTAAACAAGTCCATGTGTGTAAAACACATGAAACAGTACCTGCCACAGAGCAGATGTTCAGTAAATATTGCTATTTGTATTATTGCTATTATCATTATAATGACAGATGGACCATCAGTTGCCTTTGGCACACTGGAACCTCAATTCGAGTTGGAAGGGGTGGTCAAGAGCTCTTTGTCCCCCCCCTTAAATTGTGACTGAGAAAGTAAAGCTCAAAGTAGTTGAGTGACTCGCCCTAGGCCACCCAGTGAGGTAGTGACAGAACCGGAACCAGACAGAGCGGGTCCAGGGTCTCTGCTACATGTCACAGGGTCTCCCTTGTGTTTGGGCAACATGGGATCATGTGAACACATGATCATGGCCAAGTGAGGCACACCAAATCAGGAGCGGGAAGCTATGAGAAGGGAACTTAGTCTGCTTACCAGCATAAATGGAACTGACTCATGCATTACCCTCTCTCTGCCAGCACAGCCATTCTTCCAGCTGGTTGATGTCATGGGAGGGGTGGGAGCTGGGAGTCAGGACGTTGGAGATGAGCTCTGTGACTCTTGACAAGTCGCCTGGCTTCTCTGAGACCCAGCATGCTCATCTCTGAAACAGAAACAGCAGCAGTCCTGTGCCTGTTTCCTGGGGCTCTTGTGAGGATGCGCAGTGGTGCCTGCAGGCTCCGCACGTGTCCTAGTGTGTAGGTGGTACTCAGGAACGTGTGCCATGATCGTCATGGATCACTCCCATGGTGACCCAGCCTGCAGAGTTTCCGGTTTAACATAGTTCAGCTGCCCTCCCCACGGCCACCACAGTGTGGTGAGTGGACTGATTTACTGAGAGCTGAGGCCAGTGCTGTCTGGACCTGGCCTTCCAGGTGTCAGGAGTGGGCAGCCCGGCTGTGTCTGGGGTGAAGAGGGTTGGAGCAGGCTGGCCGGGTGACTCCGCCCCTCCCCCTGTCCATGTCCTCTCAGTACTCCAAGCAGGTGGATGACCGATTCGGTGCCTACGTGGCCTGTGCCTCGCTCGTCTTCCTCTTCATCTGCTTTGTCCAGATCACCATTGTGCCCCAGTAAGTACCTCATCCCTTCCAGGCAACCTCTTCTGGCTGGAGGGTCTCCAGGGGTAAAGAAGAGGCACAGGAGATCAGAGGGGGATGGGATCGAGCTGAGTTTGCTCATATAGGAGAGAAGTCTCAGATGTGTGCTCAGGGGAACAAGGAAGCCGAGGTCTGCCTCCTCCCTGATGGGGAGGCGAAGCGCTCTTTGTGGGGAACTTCTATCTGGGCCCAGGCCAGTGCATCGGACACACCTTCTCTCCACTTCATCCTCTCATCCTGTTTTAACACAGACCACTGTTGCCCACTGAATCACCCAAAGTGTTCACCAGGTTGGTTTCCGTGTGACCTTTGGTTCTTGCAAAAAGTCAATACATCTTTAAAAGATAAGGGTTGAATTCCCCAGTGGTCCAGTAGTTAAGATTCTGTGCTTCCAACGCAGGGGGTACAGGTTGGATTTGGACTGCTGGTTGGACTAATGTCCCACATGCTATGCCGCACAGCCAAAACAAAAAATAAATGAATTTTTTTAAGATAAGGGTTTTCTGCTACTCTGGATGTTTCAAAGACTGGATCTCAGATTCTGAAGGCCTCTCTCAAAGAGATGTACCTGAACTCTACTGAGGACTGGCCGTGTCCTGAGAGAGGCCTGTGTCTTCTGAGGGAGCCACTCGGAAGTAGGCTATTGGAAATGAAGTGTTTGTTAGGTAGTCAATCACTGTAGACTCACAGCTAAGTGAGAAAGATAACCGCTCCACATATGTATTTATGTATGTGTGTGTATATATATATGCATATATACACATCTTTTACTTTTCATTAAGCAACATTTCAAGCATACAGAAAAGTAATTAATGTAATCAACACCCACCCCATTGGTAGAATAGTTGTTAATATTTTGCAAATTTTGTTTCATCTGCTTTTTTCTGATTTTTAAAAATTGAAGTATAGTCGATTTGGAATGATGTGTTAGTTTCAAGTGTATTTCTGATTTTTTAAGGTAAATTTTAGACACAGGGACATTGTGCCCCTGATAAAATGTCAATCTACACCCGTTCTAAGGGCATTTTGCTTTTTAACCACCATGCCTCCTATACCAAACAAAACTAACCCCAGTTCCTCTGCAATCATCTAATACCAAGTCTATGTTCAAATCTCCAAAATCATACCCCTAAATGTCTTCTGCTCCGAATTTATTCACAGCCAGGACCTACTCAAGAGTCACTGCTTGCATTTAGTTATGTCTCATAAATCTAACAATCTAGAAGTGTCCCCTCGCCCCAACACCTCCTGTTTTTCATTTTGAAATAATTACAGACTTATAGAAAGGTTGAAAAGTACTCTGGAGGGTTTCTGTACATCCTTCATCTAGTTTCTCCTAATGTTGACAACCCACATAACTGCAGGACGGTAGTCAAAATCAGGAAGTCAGCATTGCAACGACACTATGAACTAATCTACAGGCTATATTCTCATTTCATCAGCATTCCCCCAAATGGCCTCTTGGTGTTCTGGGCGCTGGGCCAGGACCCCACATTGGATTTAACCACTGTATCTCCTTAGGCCCTTCCAGTCTGTGATGCTTCCTCCGCCTTTACTGATCCTCTGTGGCCTTGGCACTTTGGTTGAGTACTAGCTAATTAATGTGTAGAATGTCTTGGGCTTCCCTGGTGGTCCACTGGTTAAGACTGTATGCTTCCAATTCAAGGGTCCCAGGGTTCAATCCCTGATCTGAGGATTAAGATCCCACAAGCTGCAGGCAGCCGAAAAAAAAAATTGTTTTTAATGTGTAGAATGTCTCGATTTAGAATGTCTCGATTTAGGTTTGTCTGATGTTTCCTCATGATTCGATGGAGGTTATTTTTGACAAGAATCCCACAGAAGTGTCCTCAGTGCATCATATGGGGAGGTGCACGGCGTCATGGTGTCTTATTACTCAGTGCTTTTTATTTTTTAATGGTGCTCATTGTTGAAGAGATAGATGGCCCTTGCATTTGTGTCTGCCGTGACCCTATCAGAATACTGCAGGTGAAAACCAGACACCAGCAGCCAGCTACTCCCTGGTTAGGCAGCTAGTGCCCATTGCCCCCTGCACTGAGACCATGCAGAGCTGGTGGGATTGTGGGTCTTTACGGCATAGGACCTACATTCAGTAATGAAATGGAGCTATAAGTATAATAAGCAACCTAGACTTCCTGTCCCATTGCAGCTGAGAGTCCCCCTCGCTTGGGTGCACAGTCCGCCTCCTTGCTGCCTCTCTCTCTCCTCAGTGTGGCTTGGGGCTGGGATTTTGCAGATCCCTGCTCTGCCAGCAGCGGCTTCACTCCCTCCTGGCCACAGCTCCGAGCTGCTAAAGCATGGTCAGAGGTCGTTATCTGGCTGTCCTCTCTCCAGGGAAACCTTAAAAGCTACTTTAAAGGTCTTTCTTTCCCTCTGGAGAGAGTTCTCTCTCCCTGTTCTATTTGTTTAAGGCAGATAAGTGCTGGCTCCTGGGAGAGCCTGGAACAAAGACGCCTCCCTGGAGGTGTCCACCTGCCTTCTGTGTCCCCTATTTGCCTCTGACCTGCGGACAACGCCTGGCATCTCAGGCCATCTCACTCCCTAAAAGGGAGAAGGAGTGTCTGAGGCCTCCTGTGGTTGGTGGAGAGTGCCGTGCCTCGGCCAGCCCTTGCCCTAGGAGAGCCATGGCAGGCCCCAGATGGAAAGTCATCTGCCGTTCTCTCGTGTGAGGATTCTGGCTCCTGGTGAACATTAAGCTCACCTGTGATCTGCTCCTGTAAGGAGGGACAGTGAGGAGAGCCCGGCGGGCTTTATGACTTCTGTTGAGCTGGGTGGGAGTAGGGGAACAGAAACTGAGCAGGACTTGTTGTGCAGCCTGACAGTGGGCACAGGTTTAGGGACTCTGCCCTCCAAAGGGACATGTCACTGCTGTTTCTCAGAGTGCCTGGTTGGTTTGTTGACAAATGCATTTCTATAAATGATGGCCATTTATCAAATCAATGTTCCATCTTCAGAGTTACTTGTCAAGCCATGAGTGACTACCTGGAGGGAACAACCAGGTGATTTTTAAAATGGGTCCTTCCAGCTTAAACAAAGTGAGTTTATGGATAGCTAAGAATTAGGTAAGACTTTGAGCAGGTGTCACCAGTTCTCCATTCGGCCCCTCTGTGGGCTGTGCTCCCCCAGGAAAGTGACAGGACCAAGAGGAAGGGCAGGAGCCAGACCGTTACGGAGGAGGGTTCTAGATCGGCTCACAGGCTCTAATCTCCCCTCGGTGAGTCAGGGGCCAGGCACCGAAGACTGGGCAGTGGGTGCAGGAGAAATGGAGCAAGCTCTGCTTCCTTCGCAGGGCCTCTCAGAGCCCTAGAACTCCCACCTCCTCTCTCCTTCCAGCTCCGTGTTCATGTTGAGTTTCTACCTGACCTGTTTCCTGCTGCTGACCTTGGTGGTGTTTGTGTCCGTGATCTATTCTTGCGTGAAGGTGAGTCCAGTTTACACTTGAGCCCCAGTTTCCTTCTCCCCTCCCTTCCCAGCCCTCTGATAAGCTCCCCGCGCTGGAGCCGGAGGGTCACGCCCGGGACCCAGGAGACTGAACCTGGATCATACCTCTTGATTGGCATTGGCAGCAAGCCAGACTGCAGGGGCCATAGTATGTCTGGGGGTGCTTGTTTGTACCGGCTGTTTCAATTAGCCTTTGCCCATCTCTGCAACAAGATGATACTATTGCCATCTCTTCCATCTGTCCCCTGGGTATCAGATGGGCCGAAGGAAGGGTGCCTAGCACATAGCTGAGAACAGAGCAATGGTCACTAAATACCTGCTGAAAGAATGGCTGAAAGAGATCACGCCTCTTCTGGCTTCCAGTGTGCCCAGAGATGGCCCTGGAGGAGGCCTTAGAGATGATGGCTTCTGAGCTGCCCATCATACAGACGAGAGGGGGATCCAGAGTGGTCCATTGTTTCAGACGAGGCCCCATGGCTAGGGATGCGGATGTGAGACCCTGCTCTGGGTTTACTCCCGTGTCTCCTCTTAGGCATGCCATGTCACCATCCAAGCTGTGTCCTTTGAGGGGACCTGACCACAGGTCATTAGGGTCAGTCGTAGGAATCAGTCAGGTTCCCATTTGCCTTGCCCACCAAACCTCTTCCTCGGTTCTTTCCCACTGGTTTAAGAATTCCCTGGGCTTCCCTGGTGGGTCAGAGGGTAAAGCGTCTGCCTGCAATGTGGGAGACCTGGGTTTGATCCCTGGGTCGGGAAGATCCCCTGGAGAAGGAAATGGGAACCCACTCCAGTACTCTTGCCTGGAAAATCCCATGGATGGAGGACCCTGGTAGGTTACAGTCCATGGGGTCGCAAAGAGTCGGACACGACTGAGCGACTTCACTAAGAATTCTCTGATGGGCCAGTCTGGTTCTAGAAAGCACTCTATCCCGGCAGGGACAAGCCCTGGCCAGCTTGTGCTGTGACCATTTCTCTGCTCCTCCTGGACGCTCACTTGGAGCCAAGCCCCTCGGGGCCTCAGGCCCTGCCACCACTCCCCACGCCCTCTGCAGGGGGCACATGTTCTCCTTGCTGGGGAGTTGCGTCTTTGTCACCTCCAAAGTCCTCTTTCTCCCTCCACCCTCCAAACAGAGTCCTTCATGGGGCTGTTCACTGCTTCATCACCTGATAGTCAATATCTTGAGGGATTGACTGTCAGAACCGGAAGGACCTTACCACCATCTGGTGTGCTACAGCCCTGCCCCTGAGTGGGTGCAGAGAGAGGCAGGGCTGGCCAGGGTGACTTGGCAAATTGAGCTGGGTGCTCAGCCTGTTGCTGTGCTGCAAGGTAGGGGTTAATCCTGGCTCCCTGCCTCTCCACCAGCTCCTTCCCTGAGGCTACAACCTTGCTCCTGCTCTGTGTTCATTCCCTCTTGCCTTGTGGTCTTGCTGTGGTCAAGCCCATCTCCCCTGAACCTGTTTGTCCCCCCGTGGACAGTCCCACTTTCTTCATCTCATGCCTGTAAGAGCACACCGTATAATTCACAAGAGCCAAAAGGTGGAAACAGCCCAGGTGTCCATCAACAGATGAATGAATAAACAAAGTGCTATATCCATACAATGGAGTATTATTCTACCATAAAAGGACGAAGTGCTGAAACATGCGACTGCATGGCTGAACCCTGAAGACACTGCGCTAAGTGAAAGAAGCCAGACACAAAATGGCATATATTACATGATTCCGCTCATATGAAGTATATAGAATAGATGAATTCACAGAAACAGAGTGTAGACTAGAGAGTACCAGGGGCTGGGGGAGGGAGCGTGAAGAGTTATTGTTTACTGGGTTCAGAGTTTCTGTTTGGAGTGATGAAAGGGTTTGGGAAATAGACAGAAGTGCTGGCCTCATAGCGTTGTACAGGTAGTTCATGCCACCGACATGGACACTTAAAAATGGCCAAACTGGCAAATTTTATACATATTTTACCACAATAAAACAACCTAGTAAAATAAAGCATGCCATAGCTAAAAGGGCCTCTTAAACATTCTTTAGCTGAATGCTCAAAAAAGAGTCTTTCCTTTTTTTAAGTTATAAACTGAAGCAAAGTCATTGTTCATTTGAGGAACTTAATGAGCCTATTCAAATCAGAATCAAAGTTTTGTTCACAATTTTTAAACCGGAACCTAGATTTATCTCTCTTCTGTTAGCTACACTGAATTCATTTGGTTTCTGTTCCCTGTTTTGAGTGTATATCTGCTGTGGGGGAAGGCGGGGGAGAGGCAGGGTTGGGGAGGGACAGGGGACAGACCCATTTCCCCACGTGCCTTGCCATGTTGAGTTAGCTCTCTGGTCTAGTGAATTCTTTTTGCCACTGTTGGAGATGATTATTTATAAACGTCTTCCCTGCCTCCTTGTGCTTTATTGAATCCACCTATTTTGTAATCAATGTCACATTCAATCAGCTTGCTCTCAATTCCTCCATCCAGCTCGGGGATTTTCTGACTGCTCTGAGGCCTCAGTTTTCCTTGGGGCAGGGGGTGGTTGGAACACTTACATCCCCCACCTCCACCTCCCCACACCCTTCCACCAGGGGAGCCTACTCCTTCCATCTTGCAGATGTAGAGTTTCTATAAAGCGTGTGTTTAGAAAAAAAAGTGCTCTGTGACTTATCAAGCCTGAAACCTGCTGATCTCGGCCAAGAGGCAAATAGACTCTAATACCCATCTTGGGGTCCTGGCTGCATCTGTCTCTCACAAGCCTCTGATAATCCATCTTCTCAGCATTTATCCACTTTCTGTAAAGTAGACCCCAACCTGAGCAATTGTCTGTAGTATGAACTCCTCTTCCAGTTAATCTTGCAGTTAATCTTTCCTCTTTGTGTTGTGCATGAACTGCACGGTAAGATGTGAAGGGGGTTAAGTCTCCCCTTTGGTGTCTCTGCAGCAGGGCGGGTTGGCCCTCCCCGCCCCCCCACACTGCCTGCAGCCTGACTGACTGAAAGTTGATTATATCACCTTCTCAGGTATTGCCATGAAGCTGATTGAACTGGAATTTTCAGTGTCATTCTGTTTTTCTCTGTGAAAAGACTTGCCAGAACTCAGACATTCTTCATCTTATTCCTACGGTTTCTGAGATGTCATGGCTAGTGGTGTTCCGATGAGATACCGCAGTTCCTAAATCACCCCTGCCCGCATTGGGCTCCTCAGATCCAAAGCCAGGCGGTTCTGTCAGACATGGTCTCTTTCTGTTTCATTTACTTTTCCATTTCCCCGAAACAACTTGGACTTGGATGATTTCTTAAATCATCCATATTTTATTCTTTTTGAAGAGAGAAACATGAAGAAAGTGTAGTCTGAGTCAATTGACATAGTCTTCTTAGCCATCTGTCTAGGAGCAATTCCCGGGTCCTTTCTCTTGGAAGGTTTTTCTGAAATGTGCTGCTCACCAAGGGCTCTGAGTGTGTTTTCATCTCAGGCCTGTGTGATCTCTTCCTGACACAGCTTGGTCCAGATCACACACACCCCTAGACTTCTCAGCAGGACTAATTTGGAGCCTTGATCTTCCTCTTGTCCCAAGGTCCTGGTCTTGCTGCCCTCTGGAGCTCCTCTGCCTGGGGTACCTTGTCCTGAGGCACATCCCCCGAGCGCCTCTTTCTGGTGAGGCTCTTAGAGGGCTGTGTGGACACCCAGACAGTCCTTTCTCCCCTTGTCATTGGTGCTGATCTGGGCCCCAGAGCTGCTCAGAGAAAACCATGCTAAATCCCTCTTTGCATCACACGTGGTCCACAGACTCAGAGTATCTCAGATTGGAAGGTTCCCAAACAGTGAGGCAGTCCAGACAACCACCTGAGCCTGGAACCCCTTTGCAATAACCCTGTGAGATCCAGGCTGGCCTCTGCTGGGTCCCCTCCAGGGGCACAAGCCTGTTATATCTCCTGAGTGCAGCCCCTTCCGTTTTTGGCCAGCTCTGCCTGGTCCATCCAGAGAAGGCGATGGCACCTGACTCCAGTACTCTTGCCTGGAAAATCCCATGGACAGAGGAGCCTGGTGCGCTGCAGTCCATGGGGTCGCTAAAAAGTCAGACACGACTGAGTGACTTCACTTTCAGTTTTCACTTTCATGCATTGGAGAAGGAAATGGCAACCCACTCCAGTGCTCTTGCCTGGAGAATCCCAGGGACGGGGGAGCCTGGTGGGCTGCCATCTACGGGGTCGCACAGAGTCGGACACAACTGAAGCGACTTAGCAGCAGCAGCCTGGTCCCTCAGTCTCTCTGTCCCTCTGTCTCCCTGTCCCTCTGTCCCGTCGTCATCCAGTGAAGGGGCCGAGGCCCGCCCCTGACAGCACTGGCATTTTTGCCAATGCCGCCACCCAAGTGGGTAGAAGAGTGTGCCTCCCTTCTGTCCCTACACTTGATCGGGGTCCCCTGTCTCTCTTGTGGCTCCTCGGCATGTTCTGTCTCAGAAGGCCAAACTCTGCTTTTCTGCAGTTTGGGAGCTGCGTGCAGATAGGCCTAGAAGGCATATCTGACCAGAGCTTCTATAGGCCCTTGTCTGCCCTGTGCAGTCACCAAAAAGCCCCCTGTCCCTCTCCCTGAAGCCTGAATGTAGCCAAGCCCCACCTTGCCAGCTGTCCTTCCTACGACTCCAGCCTGACTCCTGCCCACAGCTTCTAAAGTTAGGTCTTACTACACCGCCAGTACCTCTCACCTCCCAGTACTTTTGTCCTGTGACCACTGCAGAATCCCACACTCACGTTTCCAGACGTTTGGGCTCGCACTCTATCTACTAGAAGAGGGCGTGCTGCTGCCCGGCACAGTTCGTCTAGGGATGGAGAACTCTTCATGCCAGGAAGCAGACCTTAGGTTCCTCCCGTGGCTTTTCAGTCCGGCTGTCTTGGGTCCAGAGCCCAGCTGTGCCACCTTGCCTGGCCTTTCCCAGACCTTGAAGGCAGCTTTTATTATATTCACTTTGCAGATGAGAAGGATGAGGCTCTGAGTGGTTAGACAGCTTCCCCTAGAAATGGGGATTGTTGTTGGTGTTTAGTTGCTAAGTCGTGTCCAACTCTTTGCAACCTCATGGATTGTAGCCTGCCAGGCCCACTGTCCATGGGATTCTCCAGGCAAGAATACTGGAGTGGGCTGCCATTTCCTTCTCCAGTATATCTTTCTGACCCAGGGATCGAACCCACGTCTCCTAAACTGGCAGACAGATTCTTTACCATTATGCCATCAGGGAAGCCAGGAAATGGGATAGCTGGGTTTTAAACCCAGATGGTTCTTGACTCCAGAGCCCACAAACCCTTCCCCTCCTTTGTTAATATGTTAATATGTCTTTGTTAATATGTCCAGTTGGCTCCTGAAAGGCCAAGTGATGAGAGCAGTAGTGTGTCACCTGGTCACTGTCTGCCTGCTTTGTTCTGAAATTTTTGTATCTTTTAAAAAATTTTTCTGAAGCAGGAAAAATTTCTGCTTCTGTTATTAGCTTCTTATCAGAAAGTCTGTCTTCTTAAATGTTCTGCTGTCAGATTGCATTCAGATTTCATTCCTGGATACCCTGGCCCCACATCACAGTAAGGGAACCAGGACCCCAGGAAGGTCATTGATTTGCCTGGAGACTTTCAGAGAGGCCAGGATCAAAGCTGTCCCTCACCCAGTCACGGTTTATTAATTGTGTCGCCATTCCCATTTTTCAAGTTGAATTGATTTGAATTAATCAGATTGGGAATGTACTGGATGGGAATTTTTTTTTTATTGATTCTTTTCCTGAGCTCTGCTGGAGAACAGGCATTGAGCAATTGGTTTGCACAGACACAATCATTCTGCCAGACAAATGCCCTCCAGGATCTGTTTGCAGCTGTAGGGCAGCCCCATGAGGAGATTCTACTCCAGGTGAAGAATCTTATTGTTTACACCAGGGTTAGTACAGGTAGAATTTCGGGTCAACATACAGGGGAATTTTTATTACAGGAGATGAGATATTCCATAAACCTTTGCCAGGCCAGGATGTCAAATCTTCTGCAGACTTCAAAAAAGCAGCAATTCCTGGGTTCCTGCTGAGATTTAAAGTTGAGAAGATCTTTTGAAACGGTGACAAGGAAAATTGGTTTGTAGCAAGGCAATGCACTGAAGTAATCATTCTTTAGCTGTTACAAGTTTATTCCTGGTTGAATTTTGTTTAGTAGCCTGCAGTTCTTCTCTTGGCCTCTGGGTGGCCCCCGTGGGGCCCCCGGTCTCAGGTTCACCAGGAAAACTTTGCACATAGAACTCCCCAACCACCTTTCTGGACATGAGTTTGAGCAAACTCCAGGAGATACCAAAGGACAGAGGGAGGGTTGGACACGACTTAGAGATTGAGCAACAACCACCACCACCTTCTATGGGCTTCCCTGGCAGGTTAGTGGTAAAGAACTTGCCTGCAATGCAGGAGACGTGGGTCTGATCCCTGGGTCAGGAGGATACCCTGGAGACGGAAATGGCAACCCACTCTAGTATTCATGCTTGGCAAATCCCATGGACAGAGGATCCTGGCAGGCCATGAGGTCGCAAAAGAGTCAGACATGACTTAGCAACTAAACAACAACAAAACCACCTTCTATAAAG
Source organism: Bos javanicus (assembly GCF_032452875.1). Classification (NCBI taxonomy): domain Eukaryota; kingdom Metazoa; phylum Chordata; class Mammalia; order Artiodactyla; family Bovidae; genus Bos; species Bos javanicus. The sequence continues at coordinate 67,935,220 of NC_083868.1, read as the reverse complement.
GCTTTGCTGCTGCTGCTGCTAAGTCATTTCAGTCGTGTCCGACTCTGTGCGACCCCATCGACGGCAGCCCACCAGGCTCCCCGTCCCTGGGATTCTCTAGGCAAGAACACTGGAGTGGGTTGCCATTTCCTTCTCCAATGCATGAAAGTGAAAAGTGAAAGTGAAGTCGCTCAGTCGTGTCCGACTCTTAGCGACCCCATGGACTGCAGCCTACCGGGCTCCTCTGTCCATGGGATTTTCCAGGCAAGAGTACTGGAGTGGGGTGCCATTGCCTTCTCCAATAGAGGCTTTAGCATCTGGTAATAACTCGCCTAAATCAGTCATTACACTGGTAATGAAAGAAGCCATTCAATTGATGGATAGGGTGATCAGAACTGAAATGGTTTAAGCAACATGGGGGATGGGAGGATGAAATGGCAAAATTTTAAGCAGGCAAAGATTAGAAACCATCTGTCATACCGTTTCAGAGTAAGTGCCTCATGCTGCTGCCAAAACACTTTCCACAGCTGTGAAACCAAAAATTCCTTTAATGAGAAACAAGGACTTTTGTTCTTATTGGCAACATAGCTCTTTAAAATGCAAATATTAACTAAAATTTCTATTGAATTTAACAGCTTTCAAAGCAATTTCAAATGCATCAATGATTGAGTCTTCATGACCACCCTAGAATATCTACTACCCAGGAAAGTAGATATTCCCTGTTTACCAATAAGGAAACTGGGACTCTAAGATCTTAATGACTTTCCCAGGATCACACAGTAAGAGGCTGAGCAGGAATTTTTTAAGTAAGCACTTTTTTGAGATGCAATTCACATACTGAAAAATTCTTCTTTATAAAGGTCATAAAATTATAATTCAGTAGCTTCTAGCTTATTCACAAAATTCTGCAACTATCACCACTAATTCCAGAACATTGTCATCATCCCCAAAAGAAACCCTACACCTATTAGGAGTCACTCCTCATTCCCTGTTCCTCTCATCTGCTGCTGCTGCTGCTAAGTCACTTCAGTCGTGTCCGACTCTGTGCGACCCCATAGACGGCAGCCCACCAGGCTCCCCCATCCCTGGGATTCTCCAGGCAAGAATACTGGAGTGGGTTTCCATTTCCTTCTCCAATGCATGAAAGTGCTAGCAACCTCAAATCTATTTCCTGTTTCTATGAATTTGCCTGTTCTGGGCATTTTGTGTAAATGGTATAATACAATATGTGGCCTTTGGAAATTGGCTTCTTTCACATAACATATCTCAAGGTTTGTTCATCTGGTACCATAAAACAGCACTTCATTCCTTCATCTGTGACCAAATAACATTCCATCATGTAGATTTACTACATTTGGTTTATCCCTTCATCAGTTGATGGACATCTGGGTAATTTCCACTTTCAGGCTATTAATCCTATGCTAAACATTTGCATATGAAGTTTTATATGGACTTATGTTTTTAGTTCTCTTGGGTATGTACCTAAGAGTATAAAAGAGTGGGTTCAGTCAGAGTTCAGATTACCCTCCAAAGGAAGTGTTTTCTCAGAAAAAGATGCCACAGACTCAGTGCTCCATGAACGCAGCTGAGAGGCACCCCTGCTTGGCACGTGAAGTTCAAGGTTTTCACCACTCAGCCTAGAGCCCAAGTGGGCTGCAAGCCTCCGTCCCTGCTACAGTCCTTCTGTGTGGTCCCTTCTCTCCCTCTGCTGAATAGGAAATGGACTTGCTGGGAAGGCAGAGGGAGATTTGGAGCGAAAGGGATATATAGCTTCTTTACGTGCATACTTAGCCCAAAGCCCAAGACTCAGGTGTAAGCAGGGCACTTTCTTGGTGTCAAGAACTGTGAACGGTCTGAGATTTGGTTTTACGCTTGTTGCTCTTTCACAGATGCTAACAGAAGTGACCAGACTCCTGGGTCAGGGACAAGAGACTTTATTACTTGTGGCATAGCAAGCACTACAAACATCAGCATATTTGTTTTGGTTTGCCAAAGTCCCATGGGGGCAACCTGATGGGCCCCTGTGGAACCACGTGTAGTGAGTCTGGGTCACAGCTGAGGAACACTGGACCAAGGGCCTGGCACTTGCTGGCCTTAAACACCGTAGCACATGAGCCAGCACATTGGGAACGAGCAGTCCTTTCATGGCCACACTGTGCCCTCACCTACTTAGCTGCCTGCGTTAGTCTCTGTAACAGTGGGCGGCTGAGCCTTGCATCCGGCACGCTCAGTCAGAATGTGCAGGTATGCTCAGGGCCACCCAGGAAAAGCCACGCCCAGAACCCAGGCCTCTGGGTGCTTTTCCACCAGCTTCCTCTGCCTGTAGGGGTTTCCGTGGGACACGTGGCATGCTTGAAAATCAGCCTACCAAGAGGCATGAAGGTGGGTGGGGTGAGAGGAGCAGGTCCACCGCTTTGATTTTCTGGGTCTGCCAACTTCTTTGGGTTGCTTAGGAGATGATGAGGACGTGGTGGCCAAGGCCAGTTGCATCAGATTTGGTAGACCCAACTGTTTAATTACCAAAACTGTAGTGGGTCTTTGAGTGGACATACAGTGTGTGTAGTTGAAGGAAATATAGGGAGGGTTAGGTGAGGGAAATGCAGACCCATGGGCGTCCTGCTGAAAAAACTCAATTCATGTGACCGGGGCACCACCCTCTGCTCCCAGGCTGCTCTGCTCCTTTACACATGCCCATCCCCTTCCTCCAGATGCCAGGCTCTCCATGAGCCCTCAGATCCACAGCTCCCTGCTTCATCCCAGAAACCCTCTGGCCCTCCTCGGAAAGTTCTGGGCCCTCCATGACTCTTTGACTGCTGCCTCCTGCCACTCCCTGAATGTAACTCTAAGGGGCCCAGCATTCACACAGTGGGTACATGGGCTTTTCCCTCTGCTTCCATGTTGGGATGAAGGTAGCATCTTTCCTTTCATCCATCCTCTCTCACCTGTGAGTGCCTCAGGTGGACTCCTCCCGGCCCCCTGCAGAATCTAGCTGTGGTTGACCTGGAAGCAGAGGTTGGAGGCTCACACACAGGGAGGGGGGTCAGGAAAGCATTCAGGGTTCTGCTGGCGACAGACAAAGAGAGGGAGAGCCTCCTCTGCCTCCTCTGTGGCGGTATGTGGAGTCCACTGAATTCTGTTTCGTCTCTCTCTCTCCCTCCCTCTGCCCCGGGACAGCTCTTCCCAGCCCCGCTGCAGACGCTCTCCAGGAAGATCGTGAGGTCCAAGATGAACAGCACCCTGGTGGGGGTGTTCACCATCACCCTCGTGTTCCTGTCGGCTTTCGTCAACATGGTGGGTGGCTCCACCTCCCCGGCACCTCCCAGCCCACTGGAGCCCTGAACCCCACAAGCACCGGCTGGGAGGAGACTTCCCCCGGACCCTGGGGTTCTCCCTCCCTGGAAATTCTTATTTGGGTCTCACCTCAGGCCTGGGATCAGATTTAGCTCCTAAAGCCTCTCACACAGCCTTTAGTCCTCACTCTCTAAGACAGAGGACCAGAAAGGCTTGCGGAAGTACACCCCCAAGGGAGATTTATGAGCCCTGCCCTGGGTAGTTGGGCAAGTCTTGACTGTTCCTCGGTCTCTTCCATGCTCATCCCCTGCCCTGGTCAGAGTCAGACCTCACCCAAAACCAGGGGGCATGGGCACGTGCTGCCTGTGGAGATGGGCTGCACTGGCCTGGGCCCCCGTGGGCTGAGCCTCTCCTCCCCCACAGTTCACGTGCAACTCCAAGGACCTGTTTGGCTGCCTGGGGGACGAGCACAACATCAGTGCCAGTCAGGTCAATGCATGCCACGTGGCGGAGTCGGCCGTCAACTACAGTCTGGGTGACGAGCAGGGCTTCTGCGGCAGCTCCTGGCCCAACTGCAACTTCCCCGAGGTACTGGGCAGGGTGGGGCAGGATGCAGATGGGGACCCGCCACCAGCTCTCTCCATCCTCAACTACTCTGATGGACAGTCAGGGGCCCTCAGGCTCACTGCCATTCCAGAAACCTCCTTCCCCCGGAGTCTATCTCACTCTATGTGCCAGACACCGGTGAGCAAGGCCAACCTCCCTGTATAATATTAACAACAATAACAGCATAGCTGTTGCTTCTAGGGTGCTTACCATGTGCCAGACACAGTGCCAAGAACTTCACATTTACTCATTTAGTCCTCAGAGCAACCCTGTGACAAAGATGCCATTATTAGCTCCTTTATACAGATGTAATTGAGGCACAGAGAGGTTAAATAACACGCCTAAGGTCACACAGTTAGCAAGTGGCAGAGGCAGAGTCCTACCCAGGTCAGGTGACTTCAGAATTTTTGCTCTTAACCTGAAGGCAGAAATGTTTCTGGACCCTCAGCCTCAGCAGCATGCCCCCATGCTGCCCTGGGTGGCCTGCCTGACCCCTTTGCTGTAGGTCAGCGAGCAGAGGGGAGCAAAAGGAACTATATCCTAAACCAACACTACCACCTGCCTCACCCACTCAAAGTGTAGTTCAGTAGCTTTTAGAGTATTGCTGGGTTGGGTTCTCCTACTAACTAGGGCTTCCCTGGTGGCTCAGATGGTAAAGAATCTGCCTGCAATGCAGGGAGACCTGGGTTCAACCCCTGGGTCGGGAATATCCCCTGGAGAAGGGAATGTCAACCCACTCCAGTGTTCTTGCCTGGAAAATTCCATGAACTGAGGAGCCTAGTGGGCTACAGTCCATGGGGTGGCAAAGAGTCGGACACAACTCTTAGTATATTCACAACGTGTGCAGCCATCATTATAATGGAATCGTACATTTTTGTCACCCCAAAATGAAATCGTATACCTACAGATCACTGGGTTTAAAAATCCAGTGTCGAGAACCCTTAGCAGCGTGGTATGCTGAGTGCTGCACCACCCTGCTGGGCTTCCTCAGGGAGCCATTCTGCAGAAAGCAGCAGGATCAGGCTTCCAGCCCAGCGCATCGCCTCCCGGCACTGGTCACTCTCACAACCCGACTCCCAACCAGGGCGCCCGTGAAATCTAAGATGATGGTAGTTTTTGCCCTTTTCTGGGGAGAAAGCCCATGCCTTCTTCCAACTCCCAAAGGGCCCATGACTCATAAGAAGGCTCCAAGATGGCAGTGAGGGCCCCTGGGGACTGTCACAGTGCTGGCCTCCTTACCTGTCCCAGGGAAGGGGACTGATCCACCTCCCCTATATGGATGGGATCAGGGAGACTCAGTGAGAAGTAGGGCTCCCCCACACCAGTGTCACCCGGAGTGCTGGTCCCTGGGCCCCACCGTGCGGTCACTCTGCCCTGGAAGCCATGCTCCAGCACCTGCCCTTGGCTTTCCACCTCTCTTCCCTCTCACATCTGGCTGACAGCCTCTAGGAGCTGCTGCCTGAGGGCTGTTGGCTGGAAGCCAAGGCTGTTTTTGGTCTTGCACGTGTCCATTGGTGGCTGCTCCACGGGAGAGCAGGGGAACAAAGTGATGGCAGGGCCTGTCCTGGTTCCTCGTTTGTGGGAGATGGTTGATCACAGCCTTCAGCCCTCACCAGCCTGACCTGTTTTGGGCCCTCAGATCCCAGGCCTCACCAGCTGCAGACCCCTCAGGCTGACCCCACCCCACAAGTGTTGTTCTGATTCAGCAATTCAGCAACTCCTCAGAGACCTGGATGGACCTCAGCATTAAGCTTTGGCCTTGTCTGGGCCCCGGGTCTGAATGGGCCTCCAAGCTGGTGCTTTGTCCCCCTCCCCACCCACCGAGAAAAGAATTATTATCCTCGAGGCTGATGTGTCTGTGCGTGCCCTCCCTACTCCTTCCTCTGCCCCTTCCTGCTGGTGAGTTGAAGCAGGTCCCTCCCTCCTCCAGTCAGCAGGGGCTACCCTCACTTCCAGCCACCAATACTTGGCCTCCATCCCAAGGCAGAGGCAGCAGTGAGACGCTTTGCCTGGAGCAGAAATAGTGATGCTAAATTTAAAAGAAAGAGCAAAATAATAGATGCTGACTGTCTTGGATTAATATCAGGGGACGACAGAACAGAAATTGACCTCTGAGATGGCCTGGTTTGACCCCTTGGACAATTGTCCAAGGCTCTGAAACTGAGGCTCTGAGACCAGAAGGGGTCCCCCCAAAGTACAGGGAGAGGCACAGTCCCTCATCTGAAACCTTTCAGATCAGATATGTTTTGGACTGTAAAATTTCTCAGAGTTTAAAAGGTTATCTCACACCTCGGTGCAATCTGGGCAGCACCTGATAATGAATCACAGAAATATTTCTGCAGCAAAATGTATGAATAGTCACAGGAAGCAGGACAAAGGTGATACTTCACATCACGTCAGTAGATCAGTTTGGCCACCAAATAAGGCAGTTCAGATGTTGCCATCACATCAGTTATGAAAACACTTTCAGTTTTCAGGACTTTGAATTTAAAGTCGCAGATCCAGGGCTGGAGCCTGCACTCTCATAGTTATGGAGGGCACCACACACTGTGCCAGGGGGCGTCATATCATTTTTAATCATCACAGTAAGCCCATGAGAGAAAAGGCTTTGTATGCAGGGAAACAAGGTTAGGGGCTTCCCTGCCGGCTAAGACGGTAAAGAATTTGCCTGCAATGCAGGAGACCTGGGTTCGATCCCTAGGTAGGGAAGATCCCCTGGAGAAGGAAAAGGCTACCTACTCCAGTATTTTGGCCTGACTGTATAGTCCATGCGGTCGCAAAGAGTCGGACACGACTGAGCGACTTTCACTTTCAACAAGCTTAGAGAGGTTGAATAAATGGCCAAAGTCACACAAACAGTCCATAATGAATCAGGGCTGAAACTCAAGTTTGCCTGAGCGGGAAGCTCTGCTCTAACCATTGGACCCCACTGCTGGAACTAGTGATATTTATCCTGCCAGCCCCATCTCCTGGTTTCTACCCAGGGCCATTCACATCACAGTATAAGTTTGCATCAGCAGAAACATCCCCAGACCCGGTTTCACCTGAGATCAACACAGACTGGAGAGAGGCTGGGGGGCGGGTGGGGCCCGGGGAGGGGCGGGACCCGAGGAGGGCGGGGCCCGAGAAGGGGGCGGGCCGGGCGCTAAAGCTGCCGCCCTCTCTCCGCAGTACTTCACCTATAGCGTGCTGCTCAGCCTGCTGGCCTGCTCCGTGTTCCTGCAGATCAGCTGCATCGGGAAGCTGGTGCTCATGCTGGCCATCGAGCTCATCTACGTGCTCGTCGTTGAGGTGCCCGGTGTCACGCTCTTTGACAATGCCGACCTACTGGTCACGGCCAACGCCATGTAGGTGGCACCTGCCTGGGACCCCAAATGGGGTCTGGAGCATTGCAGAGAGACAGGAAAAATGGAAGACTGGGGCCGCAGGGGGCTTGCAGAGGAGTGTCCTTTTGCTCCCAGCTCTGACCACCTAGGCAAAAACAGCACAGTGTCTTTTTTCTTCCCCCCCATCCCTCTCCCAGTGATGAGGGTGGCCTCAGGGCTACTAGGTCCCCTGTCCTTCTGCCTCCAGACGCTTACTCAGTCCTGACTTCAGGCTTCAGTGATTTGTTCCTCATCTGTCCCAGGCAGCCTTTGATGAGCTATTTTCACTTCACTGCCCTTGCAACCTCAGGCCCAGAGGGGTCAAGGTTCAACAGAGCTGGAAAGCAAGGTGTGTGGGAGCAAAGGAACAGCCTCGTTGTTTGTGGGCATTTGTCCTGCCTTAAGCCAAACACCTGGACATACTTTATCCCTTTCATCCTTATGGCAACTCAGCAAAGTAGACAGGGCCTCCCTGGACAGTTGGGTAGTTTGTGCATTGCTCAAAGGCTCCTGACTGTGATGGTGAGCAGCCAGGAGGTGGCACGAATGAAGATTGTGCCCCGGGCATTCTAGCTGGCAGTCAGCCTGGTCAAATAGTGACAGATGTCAGATTTCCCAGGGAGGTGGCTCTGTGAGGGGAAAGAGCTCTGATTTGGGGTCAAATTGAGTTTGAATCTCAGCTTCAGACACATATTTGGCTATTTTTCCTGAATCTCCCATTATTTTTTCCCAGTAGAGTGGAAATAATAATACCTATAGTAGTAATATGTGTGTAAAGTGCCCGATACATAGTACCCCTTTCTTCCCATTACCATCCCTGCCCCCACCCCCAACACACACATCAGGAAATGCAAAACATGTGAGCTGACAGGTCTGTGTCCCTTGAGAAAATGCAGCAAACTGTGCTTTCTCTGAGTTGGAGGAAGGGATTCATTCATCCATCTACCCAGTCACTCAAAAATATTTACGGAGCACTTGCCCTGTTCCGGGCACCAAGCTTGGCAGTGGAGGTATAGTCATGGATAACATCGGCCATAAGTCCAGTGTCAGAAAAGATGTTACCTTCTTGTGCAGAGAATGTCACCTGAGAAAATGAAGATGTAGTGAAGGATCTAAGGCAGATGCAAGGAAGAACTTCTCAGTGGCCGTGCGGGGATGTGGGTAGATGACAGGGAGACTGGAGCATGGGGAGCAGTGCAGTTTGCGGTCCTGTGGGGACCGGAGACGGAGGAAGTTGACCCTTCTACCCAAGGATGGGACAAGAGCGGGACTCTGCCTGTCTTTCTGTCCTGCCCTGCTCCTCCCCTACACCCCCTCCCCTCCTCCTACTAAAGCAGCCCTACCCAGAGAGTGAAGGTCCTTTCTGGGTTGAGAAACCCTGGCGTGGCTCTAGGGCGGCACTGTTTACTAGAAAAATTATGCAAGCCACAGATGTAATTTTAAATTTTCTAGTAGCTATATTAAAAAGCAAAACATGCAATTAATTCTAATAATATATTTGTTTAACCAATATATTCAGAATATTATTTTCATATGTAGTCAGTTTTAAATTACTAGTGAAGTATTTGATATCTTCCCACACTGATTCTTCAAAACCTGGTATCTATTTTACGCTGATAGCACATCTCAGCCTGTACTAGCCACATTGTAAGCTCAGTAGCCACATATGGCTAGTGGCTACTGTACTGGACAGTACAAGTGTGTGTTTCTCCTCTGGGTGGCAGCGACGGGCTGGGGTGGGAGAGGGGACAGGCTGCTGCCCAGGTGGGGTACCAGGAAAGGACTGGATGATTTGTGGTCCTGGTGACCAGATGCTAATAGGGACCAGGCTTTCTGCAAGTGTCCTTGGATTGGGGAGAGGGATGCTGGGGGGATGGCAAAGGAGCAGCAATTGTGGGGGCAGAAATATAAGGCATGGGGACACAGAGCTGGGTGTAAAGGGTGTAGAGGGGACAGGGGCGGCAGAGAGGCCTAGAGGGTATGAGGCAGGGAGCAGTTCTGAACAGCCCTCTCCAACTCCTGTTCACAGAGACTTCAACAACAACGGGACCTCCCAGTGGTGAGTTGAAGCTCTTTGTTTGAATTCCCTGATACGACCCCTGCCTGCCAGAGGCCACCAGCTCAGGCCACCAGCCCAGCAGAGAAAGCAGCGATGCACAGGTGGGAGGGGGCCTTGGTGGCAAGGTGGGTGACGAAGGAGGAGGCCCTTCCCTCTCTAAGTACCAATGGGGCCTCCCTGGGTAGGTACCGTTCTTTCACTGTCTCCATCACCCCAAGATGACTTACAGACTCGGGACCAAGATTACAAGGCCTCAGAGGCCATTCCATAGGCCTCCAGCTCTCTCTGGGGGCGTACATGAGATCCCAGGCACAGGAGAACACGTGCCCCTTCTGCTCCCAGAGGGGAGGAGCAGAGGCCCAGGCCTGCAGGGTTGGTTGGTTAGGTCTTGCCTCCTGGCTGCTGCTGCGCAGGGAGTATGCAGCCTTCAAGGTTTGGGCTCTTTCCTAGGACAGGAGAAGGGTTTAGGACAGCTGTTTTTTATTAGGAGCATGAGTAATGTTAACAGAAATATAATCAGATAATAATTGCTACCAGTTTTGGAGTTCCTACCGTTTCTCAGATACTATACAGGAGTTTGCATATAGTATCTGTAATTCTTGCCACAATCTTGAAATGCGGGTATTGTTATCCCATTCTACAGACTAGGATATTAAGATTCAGAGAGGTTAAGAGATTTGCCCAAGGTTGCCCAGAGACAGTATGGCCTGCCTGGCTCCCTTGTTACAACCCCTGTCTTGTCAACTGAGAGAGACCTGGGATGAAACATTGCCTTGTAAGATGGCCCAGTTCATTTCCTGTTGTAACCAGAGGGAAGCACCCCAGTGATGCAGGGGAGTGAGCCTCAGTGGAGGAGTAATGGCTGCTGGGCTGCAGGGCAAGCAGGTGCTGTCCACCAGGAAGACGGCACACCTCAGGCAAAGTTAGAGCAGGAGGGTGAGGAGCGGGGAGTTGAAGTGGGAGGAAGACAAACAGGCCTGAGCGGCCCTCGGAGCCTGGCATGAAGCATGGGGCCTCTGTTTCCTGCCTGCAGCCCTGAGCATCCGACCAAGGTGGCGCTGAAGGTGGTGACGCCCATCATCATCTCCGTCTTCGTGCTGGCCCTGTACCTGCATGCCCAGCAGGTGGAGTCCACTGCCCGCCTCGACTTCCTCTGGAAACTTCAGGTGGGTAGCTAGGGGCTCGGGCGGGGTGGGGGGGGAGCGGGAGGAGGTACCCAGGCCTCTGGCCACTTTCTGGGCTGGGCTGGGCCTAGGTTCTGCACTGATGAGGTGTCCTGCTCAGGCCTCATCCCAATTGCCTGGTACCCTGTGTCCCGGTGAGTCTGCCCCCTGCTCTCTGTGGCCAAGAGGCAAAACCGTAGAGCTCCAGGCAAACCCACTCTCGATAGTGCCCAGTGCTGGGACCCTGGTGGACAGGCAGGAGGAGAGGAGGTGAGCAGCGGGTGTGCAGTTCCAGGGCCTCAGAGGCCTGAGTGCAGGAGCTGGCACCAGAGGCGTCTGAGCAGGGCTCGATGTGACCGGAACTGCACTTGAAGCCTCCTCCAGGGGAAGACAGCTGGAAGGGGCATCAAAGATCGTTGACAGGAAGTCCAGCCAGGTGGCTATGCCCTGGCCTTGATGAGCAGTAGCCCAGGCAGGGGCAGAGGTGCTGGGTGCCGGGTGCCCTGGTGGAGCTGAAATCCAGCCATCACTCTGCTGTCCAGGCTCTGTGCCCTGAAAGCTGACTGTGTCCACATGGAGGAGGGCGTGATGCTAGGCCATGCACAGCGTGCTCCAGGTGCTAGCAGTAGCCCTTGTGTGGCCCCTTACTACCTGCTCGACCACCTCAAAAGGTGCAGGAGAGGGTGCCCAGGACCTGTGAGAAAGCCTGGCTTTAGATAGGAGTAGGGGTGGGGCTTAGAGCTGTTGCTCCTGCCCAGCTGCTTGTAAGGCATAGCTTAGCCTGGCCTCTTTGCCTCCTCTGGCCTGACTCCTGTGTGCAGATCACTTCTCCAGCTCATCTGTAGCTTGCTTAGGCTTCCTCCATCCTCAGCTTCCCAGTAATGTCGAGATTCAAGTCTTTGGGCCAGGGCAGGAAGCCTTGATTTTCACTGGCTGCTGAGCGAAAGTGGAGGCATTTGCTCCATCACCTTCTCTTTTCTGACACGCTGCCCCAATCCACCCCCTCAGTTTCCCAGTGTCTGCCTCCCCAAAGCAAGGACACTCTCTGCGTTATTCCCATGCAACCCCCCAGACAGGAAATCAACACTGTCCATCCACAATACATCCACTCACAGAACCATTCGTGTTTGGTCAGCTGTCCCAGTTCTGGCCCAGGACCCCCTCCAAGGTGCCCTGTGCATTTGGCCATTACGTTTCTTGTCCGCCTCTCAGTCTGTCAGTCTTTAAGAGGTCCTTGTTCTGTAGCCCTCAGTCCGGGGCCCTTGATGTTTCCTGTGTCCGGACTTGGGCCCCACCCTCCAGGAGGAAAACCATGGACGTGACACTCGCTAGCCCCTTCTCAGAGCATCACCTTGAGGATTCCTCTGTGTCGGCCCGTCCCGCCCCTGGCGACGTTAACCTTGATCACCCTCTCAAGTGGGCATCTGCCAGATTTCTCTACTGTCAGGTCCCCATCTTCCCTTTTGTACCCTATTAGCATTTTGTGGAAAGATACTCTGGCATCACACCAATATTCTGATTCTCAGCAAACCTCCCCCAGCAGTCTCAGCATCCATCACTGACTCCTGCCTGCCAGCTGTGATGACCTATGTCTGTCATTCCTTCTGCATTTGCTTTCTTTTTAAATTAATTTATTTATTTGGCTGCATTGGGCGTTAGCTGCGGCACGCAGGATCTTTTGTTGTAGTTGCGGTGTATGGACTTAGTCGCTCCACAGCATGTGGGATCTTACTTAGTTCCAGGAGTTGAACCCGTGTCCCCTGCCACGGCCAGGTGGATTCTTAACCACTGGACCACCAGGGAAGTCCCCCTTCTGCATTTGTTGATCGACATTCTCCTTTAAGGCAGAGCTTTCCTTGTGTGTGTTAGTTGCTCAGTCATGTCCAACTGTTTGCAACCCCATGGACTGTAGACCACCAGGCTCCTCTGTCCATGGAATTTTCCAGGCAAGAATACTGGAGTGGGTTGCCATTTCCTTCTCCAGGGGAACTTCCTGATCCAGGGATCCAACCCAGGTGTCCTGTATTACAGGCGGACTCTACCGTCTGAGCCACCAGGGAAGCCCAGAGCTTTCCTTATCCTCCTCTTATTTGCTTCATTCATTATCTACATCAGCCTACACTCATCGATTCCTATCGAATTCAGTGGGGCTTATGCCCTGCTCCTCTCATTATTTATTTCAGTGTTTCACGTGTCCTGGCTTTGGTCCGTGTGTCTTCAGATTGGCTTCCATGTTCTTTGACACGCTCCGTCATTCTTTGAGCATTTTTTTTACTTTCTGGCACAAGATGCTGTCTGGGGCTCATCATGTAATTTCCCTTCAAAGTGCCCCAATTGTTTTTCATGGAGAATGGTGTTTAGAAACCCAGATCAGGGCACGCTGTGTGCTCACTGTTCTAGGTCCTCTCTGTGGACAAAGCTAGGAAATGTATGTAAGTGTATAGAAAATACACACATATACATACATATGAATGGATACTACTGCAGTAACTGTCAGCTGATGTTTAAAACCATGGGTTGGTAGCAGTATCCCCATTCCCAATGCAATACCTCAGGCTTCTTTCTAGCTTTCCTCTTTCCATGCATGCAAATATTATCGCTGGCAGTGATAACTTCCCCTTCTATTTCTCTCACATATTTACTCATTTGTTCAGTGGAACTGGCCTCCCCACCCCAGCCCCCTTCTCTGCCCCACCATGCCTGCTCCCCGCCTCACCGCCCTGCTTCCTTGCTGGACACACCACATGTGACGCTCCCTCCTCTGATCACGTCCTTTCTCAGGCACAAGCACTCTGTACAAGGTTGGGAAGGAAGGGAAAATTGACAAGGAAGTGGCTGGCCACTCTCCATTTTGCAAACATGCGCATGTGTGTGAGTGTGGGGGCGTGTGTCTCTGCTTGCCAGGCGTGTCCGCCCGCCTCTACTGCAGCGTCTCATGATGCTCCCGCATCCTTCCATCTCCCATCGTCCTCCAGCGCTTGGGGCAGGGGTAAATAATAACCTGAGCACGGGTCCTCGGTGGTTGAGTGATGGTCTGTTGCCCCACTGCCGATCTCGCCTAGCAGCCCATTTAGCTGTCGGATCTATGGTCCTGGTGGCTGGGTGTAGTGCTGGCAGGGAGGTGGGGAGCCTGGGGTCCTTAGCTTCCCTGAAGCACCTGCACAAGACACACACCCACATGGCCCCTCCTCTGGGCCTCGGTTCTCAGGAGAGGCCATTCTTATCTCCTCCCATATCCTTGACCTTATTAGGACCAGCAAGCACCTGGGAACCCCCAAGCCATCCTGCCTGAGCACAGCCCAGCCCTAGAAGCAGCTGGCTGTGCTGGCAACTGCCCACACGTCTTGGGCAGAGTTCCCAGAGGAGGCAGGTGCACCTGACCAGCACTTCTGTGCTGGGCTTCTGTTCCCAGCAGCAGCTGTGCTCCCAGCATCCCCACCCCCAGCCTCCACTGCCTGACACTCTGGGTAGATGCTCTCTGGGAAAGCATTCCTGCCACCTGTGGGCTGATCAGAGGAGCTGAGGTGCTCCTGGGTTCCCGGGCGTGTGGTCTCCGTGGGTGGCAGGGGCAGGAGTGGGGGCAGCCTGGTGCATCTTCAAAGCAGCTGGGGCCCCTCTGTGGGGATGGCAGGGAGGAGAGGGACCCCCCCACCAGCCTTCTCCCACGGGCACACCTGTTCCAGAGCAGAAGCAGGGGGCCCTTATTGATGGGAGTTGTTGTTTAGTCACAAGGTCGTGTCTGTTTTTGTGACCCCAGAGACTGTAGCCCACGAGGCTCCTCTGTCCCTGGGATTTTTCAGGACAGAATACTGGAGTGGGTTGCCATTCCCTTCTCCAAGGGATCTTCCCAACCCAGGGTTAGAACCTGCATCTCCTGCATTGCAGGATTCTTTAGCACTGAGCCACCAGGGAAGCCCAATTTAGGGGAGGGGATGGTCAAAGTGTCCCACCCCACAGGAGCCACCTGGCAGGAAGAGAGCATGTGCCTGCTGGAGCCCCCTGGCCTCTGAGGTCCAGGAGCTTCCTTGGGTGTGACCCACCCATCCCAAGAATGAGGTGGGTCCTCTCACCTCATCCCTCAGCTTTCTCCTCCCCCACTGGAGCCAGACCTGCAGCCTTGATGGGTGTAGCAGCTCCTTCTCCATGGGTAGCCACTGCCTACCTGGAGACCCAGGGCCCTGAGAAATAGTCCTGGCCTTTTTGGAGGTTCTAGCTGCAGTTAAGGAAGGCCCAAGAAGGCTGGCTAGATCCTTTAAACAGCCCTGCTAATGGTGCTTGGCCTGCCTGTCTGCCTGCCTTACCTACACTGTTGCCTGCCCCCATTCAAGGGACCATTCTGTTTGCTGTTGAGGGGAGGGAGCAAGCAGACCCCTTTTCTGGACCCCTGTGCCCCTTGAACACTCTGGTCAGCTGGCTCCTTGCACACCAAAGTGCAGGACTACCTCTGTGCTTCAGCTTGTGGGCCACTGTTGGCCTCTTGACCTGAGGGTTCTGCACTGTCCCTTTATCCTGGATAGTAGGTTTGTCCCAGGCCCAGGACCCAAGCTTGGGGACATCAGTGATGTCCCTGTCCTGCCCAGGTGGCACCTTAAGGCACCTGCACCCTCTGGTCCTGGGGCAGGTCAGCTCTCGGGAAACCAGGGAGACCAGGCAGGGCTCTGAGCAGGTTTCCCTGCATTCAGTCTGCTAAAATGATTTTTATTGGTTTTCTGTGTGCGTTTCCTTATACGAAGAGGCAAATGGACAATCGAGGCGCACTTGGGTGGCTAGAGGGCCGTGTGGGCGTGGGTTTGAACCGGCCTTTTACCCTCCTGCCTCCTTTTCATCTGGGGCAGGCAGGATCCGTCCAGCTTCTCCTCTGGGACCTGTTTTCACTCAGGGTCCCTCCTGCAGGATCAACGCTCTCATAGGTGTCGCTTTCCGAGAGGCAGGCGGGGAGTTAGCCACTTACAGAGCTCTCTTTTCTGACGGTCAGAGTAATAGATGCTCTTTATTGAAAACCTGGAGTAGAGACAGCAGTCAGGATGCAGCTGGCACTTGCTGAAGTCTTGGGCCCATGTGGGCACGCAGGTGGGCTGCACTGCCTTTTTCTAAGTGGCCTGCTGCTTGCCCTCCCTCTGACCGGGCCCTCTGTCCCAGGCCACGGAGGAGAAGGAGGAGATGGAGGAGCTGCAGGCCTACAACCGGCGGCTGCTGCACAACATTCTGCCCAAGGACGTGGCCGCACACTTCCTGGCCCGAGAACGGCGCAACGACGAGCTCTACTATCAGTCGTGCGAGTGCGTGGCCGTCATGTTCGCCTCCATCGCCAACTTCTCTGAGTTCTACGTGGAACTAGAGGCCAACAACGAGGGCGTCGAGTGCCTGCGGCTGCTCAACGAGATCATCGCAGACTTTGACGAGGTGCAGCGGGGCCCTGATATCCCCCTTTCCCATCACCAGTGTGAGTGGAGACGTCAGGAGCCCTGACTGTGTCCCAGGCACTGCCACAGGCGCCTGCGTGTATTCCCCATCACCATGTCACAATGGGGGAGGTCCAGACTCACAGACATTAAGCGTCTTGCCTTGGGTCACTGCCTGTAAGCGGCAGAGCTGGTGTTTCAGCCTCAGCTGCCCCATGAAGGCCCCGCCTGGCTGCCTCGCCAGCCACCCCCATCACCTGCCACTCCTCTTATGGCATCTTGGGCTGGACAGGGCCTCAGGCTGGGACTCAGCATTGAGAGAGTCCAAGGGAGGAGGGATACCCAAGCTAAAGGGGGAGGTGGGACCAAGTTGCAAAGCCTTGAACAGCAGAAGCAAAGACATTTCCTTTGTTGAGTACCTAGTGTGTGCCAGGCCCTGAGGAGTACTGTACCCAGTAGAGCAGCCTCAGTGCTGGGAGCTCACCATGTAGTGAGTGTGAGAGGGACAAGCCCAGCAGGAGTACAGGGGCCGGGGCATGGTGCACAGGCACTAGAGAGATGGTGGAGCTGGGACCAGGCAGAGTCAGAAGCAGCCCCCGAGACTCCCGGGCATTGCGGATCCTGGAGTTGGCTGAGATGGATGTGGACAGGCTTCCAGCAGGTCCTGGAGACAGGAGAGAGTGGCCTGCTGGACAACAACGAGGAGGTTTCCCTGGGAGGGCTGGGGACTTTAGCCAGCAAAGGGAAAGGCGGCTGCCAATCCATATTAGGGGGAAAAGCCCCAGAGGTGACTTGTGACCTGGCCCCAGGGGCTCCTGTATGTGGCTGGGCTCATAGCCCACAGCCCCTAGACAGCCAGCAGATGACTGTTGGGGAGCACCGAGGCTTTCCACTAAGTTGGTGACAGAGATGGGCCCCTCTGTGTGAACCGGGGTGACACAAGGGGCTGTGCTGCACTCCCCTGCAGACCTCAGTACCCAACTTCGGGGTGACCCAGGTTTGGCCTCCTTCTTCCCAGATCATTAGTGAGGACCGGTTCAGGCAGCTGGAAAAGATCAAGACCATCGGCAGCACCTACATGGCCGCCTCCGGCCTCAACGACTCCACCTACGACAAGGTGGGCAAGACCCACATCAAAGCCCTGGCCGACTTCGCCATGAAGTTGATGGACCAAATGAAGTACATCAACGAGCACTCTTTCAACAACTTCCAGATGAAGATCGGTGAGCCTGGCTCAGAGTGCTGAGGGCTTGTGGGGGCTCCCCAAACCCCCTCTCCCATCCTGCTTCCATGAGCCAGTCCAAGGAGGCTGATGCTATCGTATGTCCCTGCCCAAGGGGTAGGGGTTGGTGCCCATCACACAGCAGAGCTCTCCCAGGGCCTAGTGGTGCTTCCTCTGCATGGTGGTGAGCACAGGATACCATTTTTCTCAGTTCCTGCCTTTTCTACTCACTGTGCCCACCAGAGAGGCTTTGTGGGGGATGCTGTGTGCCAAGGGCACAGGGCTCCCCATGGGAGAGGCCGGAACTCAGAAAGGGGTTATTGCTGAGTTCTAAGTGGTTTCTGTGTGTGTGTGAGCAAGATCAAGGTGATGTGAAGGTTCTTCTAATCTACACAAACTGGGGAAAGAAATGGTGAGGATGTGGAGATAAGTTGAGTCCACGTATCTTCCTTAGATTCCTTCTTTGTCAAATGCTTTGGCCCTTGTTGGGTGGCTTTGAGGAGCTTCGTTGATGCTGTGGTATCTGGGGGGCAGGACTGCTGCAGGAGAGAGGGGAAAGTTCTGAGCAGAGGCCCTGGGCCAGTTTCAAAACAGGCAGAGCTGTATTCTACTTGTTTAGAAAATCTTTGAACCAAAACCCTATATAATTTTTTTCAATTTTTGTATTTATTATTTCTTAATTGAAGTATCGGAGAAGGCAATGGCACCCCACTCCAGTACTTTTGCCTGGAAAACCCCATATATGTAGGAGCCTGGAAGGCTGCAGTCCATAGGGTCGCTGAGAGTCGGACACAACTGAGCGACTTCACTTTAACTTTTCACTTTCATGCATTGGAGAAGGAAATGGCAACCCACTCCAGTGTTCTTGCCTGGAGAATCCCAGGGACGGGGAAGCCTGGTGGGCTGCCGTCTATGGGGTCGCACAGAGTCAGACACGACTGAAGTGGCAATTGAAGTATGGTTGATTTACAATATAATATTAGTTGTGCGTATGCTGCTGCTGCTGCTAAGTCGCTTCAGTCATGTCCAACTCTGTGCGACCCCATAGACGGCAGCCCACCAAGCTCCCCCATCCCTGGGATTCTCTAGGCAAGAACACTGGAGTGGGTTGCCGTTTCCTTCTCCAACGCATGAAAGTGAAAAATGAAAGTGAAGTCACTCAGTCATGTCTGACTCTTAGCAACCCCATGGACTGCAGCCCACCAGGCTTCTCTGTCCATGGGATTCCCCAGGCAAGAGTACTGGAGTGGGGTGCCATTGCCTTCTCTGGTTGTGGGTATACAGCATAGTGATTATACTCCAAGTAAAATTATTATAAAATATTGGCTATATTTCCTGTGCTATACATCTCCTTTGTATTCCTTTTGTTGTTTATTATCCCAGTCTTCTATTCTGACACTTTTCAACTGTACAGAAGAGCTTCAAGAATAGTGCAGGAAAACCCATGTACATCAGCACACTTGCCTATTTGCTCCGCTACTGCATCCACTAAACGATCTGAGAAACACAACTCTGTTGTGTTGCTTGATAAGGTTCAAGGTGTTTCAGTGGCTTGTTCTGTCCTTATCTTGTCAAGGATACCCAGGCTTTCAGAATAAGAGTTACTTTTTCAAAAGAAACAGCTTTGTCGAGCACTGCTCTCTACCTCTTGAGGATGGTGGAGATAAAGAATACTTTCCGAAAGAGCAATCCTTTGTCAAAATTTTAATGTATTATCAGCTCCCTCCCAGAAATGTCTCAGGCCAAAAATGATTCAGATTTCAAATTTTTAAAAAAAGTAACAGTGATTCACCAACAAAGATACTGGTATTTCAGTTCTCAAAATTAGCACATTAAACTGAAATATGGATTCTTAAAAGTCAATACTGTGATCATGAAGGTCCTCAGGAGATCTTTTGTTCTGGCCTGAGTGCTGGGAACTGGCTTTCCCTGAGGAGCTGGTCGTGCGGGCTGGTGGGGGGCACATGCCTGCGGACTGGACCAGGTTTTCATTTTGCATCAGGTGCTGGAAACCCAGACCAGAGCCAGCTGGGGGGTGGCTTTAACTGATGGGCAGTCTGTGCTTCTGTGTAAACATCACCCCTGGCTTCCCATGATGTTGCATCCTTGTTTTCTTTCATTCCACCTCCCCAGCTCCACTGATCTGCACTTCTCTCCTGGCATGTATGTTTCTGTGAGCTGCCCCAGCTCCTGCGCTGGACCAGGACTGGGGATTGAGTGGCAGGCAGACAGGAGCTGGGCAGGCAGCTGGGAGCCTCGTGTGGTAGATCCTGCCCTACAGACGCAGGGATGTCTTCCTGGGAAGCATGACTGTCACCAGTGAGAGTGACAGCCCAGCCTGGGAATAGCACGTGGGGCAAAAAGCTACCTGTGGCTTGATGGACCCAAAGAGGAAGTTGGTGGAGGGAAGAGTTTTGAGGACTGATGACATTTCTGATTTAGTGAGTGGTCAAGGGGGGCGTGTGGGAGCTCCTGCTGTATTTGTGGCCACACGCTAAGAAATAGTTAAGCCACAATTAGGCTTAATGAGGCCCATCATGAGAGACAGTTTATGTAATAGGCGGGAGTGCCCTGGGCCTTGGAGATGGGGCAGAAAATATTGAGAGAATGCTGGCTGAGGCAGATGTGCCTGGGAAGGACTTTGCTGGGAGAGGAGGAAGGGCATTTGAGGTAGAGACCAGCACAGCAGAGGCTCAGGGGCAGGGCTGCTCAGTGTTGTCTTGGGCAGGACCAGGAAGGCAGACAGACTGGAGCAGAAGTGGAGGAGAAAGAAGGAGAGGGAGAGTCCACATGGATGTGGCAGATTACTTCCTGGTGTCAGTCACTGCAGCATCACCGCCCTGGTGCAGAAACCTGGGGGTGAATTACTTGAAGAGAGCAGACACTGGGCAGGGAAGTGGGTTAGGAGGCAGGTTCTGAGAATGAGAGTGGTGGCACCCCTGGAACAGAGGAGCAAGGCGAGTCTGGTATTCTGAATTAAAGGTGGAAACTTAAATGCTACCGGGAGAGGGGTGATTAAAGAAAGGCAACCAGAAAATGCAAAAGGTCACTGGACGCCTTAAAGAGGGCAGTCTAGCGGTGGATCTGCAGGAGCTGAGTGTTGCCTGGGTGACAAGGACACAGGAGTAGTGGCTATGTGAATGGGTTCCTGTGGTCTCCAGTTAGCAAGTGTGCAATAGGATCCAAGCAGTGGCAGCTGTGGGGTTAGGTACAGCCTCAAGCCAGAAGGACCCTGAGTGTCTTCAGACCAAGAGTCAGGGGGCTAATCTGCCAAGAGTCGGGGGAGGAATGTTGTCGAGGGCAGGCAGGAAAGAGTTGGTCTGAACCCTGATGAGAATTCTGACTTCTGTGCCCTGCAGGGCTCAATATTGGCCCCGTGGTGGCGGGTGTGATTGGAGCCCGCAAGCCTCAGTACGACATCTGGGGCAATACGGTGAACGTGGCCAGCCGCATGGACAGCACCGGTGTGCCCGACCGCATCCAGGTGAGTGCAGGAACATCTACCTCCATGTCCACTGGGGGACCTCTGTGTGATGCTAAGCGGTCTTCCAGCAGGCTGCTCACAGTTCCTAGTCAGAATTTCTGCAGCCACATTTGAGGGAGATGGGGTGGTTGGTGCTGATGCAGTGGAAACTTGGAGAACACAATTGTTTCAGGTTCTCAGTACCTTGGACAGATCTTCTAGCCTGCACAAAGCCCTCTACTGGCCACAGGAGGAATTGTGGGGAATGGCACAGCCAGCTGCCCATGCCAAGCCAGGAGTGCTAACGCCACACACCAGGCACACAGAGCAGTCACAAGGCAGGCGGCTGCAGGGAGCAGGATTTGCTAAATGGAGCTTAGAGCACTCAGGGCTTGGTTCTGAAAACGAGACAAGGCCACTGGTCCCTGGATGGTGCCCCCACCAATCTTAACAGCTAAGGAGCCTGGCCAGAGACTTGGAGACTTTCTCGTCTCTTCATCCTGTACAGGCTGGTGCTCTTCAGCCACTTTTCTTTGTTTTTCTCAGGCCTTGCTTGATCTGACACAGAGAGGCCCTGAACCGTGGAACCTCGGTTAGCCTTCCTGGTCTCGGTTTTCCCAAGTACAAACTGGGCCATTTTTAAGGTCCTTGCTCACACTGACACTGCTTAACCGTCCCCTAACTTCACTCCCTTGTGGGGCCTCTGAACAAAGGGACTGATCCCAGCACGGCCCTGGCTGGCCTGTGGGTGTTGCCTGAGGGGCCTGGCCAGATGGCCTCCTCTCACCTCCATCCTGGGGGTTGGGGGGTTGGTGGGGGGAAGAGAGTGGGACAGAAAGGTGGGAGTGGGGGTCCTGAGGAGAGACGGAGAGAGAGGAGGAGTGTTGACAGAGCTTCAACCCCACGCCCACCCCACCCCCACATACACACATACACAGATGTGAGGGGCTCAGTCAGTAACCGGCAGCAGGGCACCTACCTTTACCTAGGGCTTACCTTCACAGAATGTGCTGCCCCTTCCTCCCTGGCTGGACAGCGGGTGTGGATGGGGGCCCCGGCAGGGTGCTGGCCACTCTCAGAAATGGCTCTTGGATCACCCTGTGGTGAAGCTGTAGTCTCACTGCTCCTCCTGTCACCTCTGCTTGGCCCTCCGCCCTGCAGTAGTGTCCTGTCGTTACTGACACTGCCTGTGAGTCCTCCTCTTTGTTCCAAAAGCCAAAGCAGAGGCGGGCAGCACAATCTAAAGTGAATCTGGGCTCTAGCACTTACCAGCTGCGTGACTTCAGGCAAGTGGCATAGATTTTCCAAGCCTGAGATCATAGTTCTAACCTCCTAGGAAGATGAAATGAGAAAGATCAGTAGTGGTTCTCAAACTGTCTGTGGTGGAAAACCAGTTTCTAGAACTTTCTGAAAGTTCTGGAATGAGGCTTTGGTAAAACACTTGGGCGTGGATTGTGGGGAGTGGGAGAGCTGTGAGCTCCTGAGAGCTCCCCTCAGCTTCTACGGCTCTCTCATTGTGGAGGATGGCCATAGGCAGTGCGTGGCCACAGGCGCATTGAGGGGCTGGCCACCCCACCTGCCTGGGAGTGGGTGCTGCCTCCTTCTGTGTTCTGAGGCCCTTCCTTGGAGGAGCTGCCCTGAGGCTGCCACCCACCCTTCCAAGTCAGGGGCAGTCAGGTCATGGATGGCCTGTACTCTTTCCTCCTTTGCCTCTTAGGTCACCACAGACATGTACCAGGTGCTGGCCGCCAATACGTACCAGCTGGAGTGCCGGGGTGTGGTCAAGGTCAAGGGCAAAGGCGAGATGATGACCTACTTCCTCAATGGAGGACCCCCGCCCAGTTAGCAGCCACCGCGGACGCCAGGCAGCCTGGCCTCCAGAGACAAGGCGGAAGCCTCGCTCCAGCCCGTGGGGCCGCCCTGAGATTTCCCACTTTGACTCCAGAAGCAGCCTCTGCCTTCGCGGGCGGGAGAGCTGGCGGTCTCCGTCCAAGGCCCGGGGTGCCAGCGTCCTGCGAGCACCAAGCTGACCAAAGATGTCACCCTCTGTTGAAGGCGCCGCCACATGCGGAACCTCGAGTTTTCTGACTGACGAGAGCTGCCGCGCGCGCGGAGAGGAGCGGCAGGAGGGCTCGGGCTCGGCAGGGCAGGCCGCCTGGGCGCAGGACCGCGGAGCTCGGCCTCCGGCGGGCGGGAGGCGGCGCCACTCTGGCCCGGCCCGGGGCTGCTTTTCTATGTGAGCCTTTACACTTCAGACCAAGGCAGCGGCTCTGCAGGCCTCGGCAGGAGTGCTGGCTTTTGGATGGGCCCCTCCCACAACCCACGGCCGGTGCCCCTGCAGGGGGCAGAACTAACTGCGAGGGGGAGGCCAGAGGACTCGGAGCAAGGAGTGGTGGTTCTGAGAAAAAAAGAAAATATTTATTAAATAAAACAAAACACGTTTCTGTGCCCTTCTTTAGACTGTGCTAGTTGTATGCGTGTAAGAGGCCCACAAGCAAACCAGGATGCCACTGCGGAGGGAGGCCAGGGATCCCAACTTGTCTTTTTGTATTTTTTATTTTGTATTATTGAAAACCTTGGAGATCTAACAAATATACCAAATTCTATATTTTGTAAATTCTCTATATTAGAAAATGGCTGTGCACAGCAGGGCGTTTGTGGTCATTTGTACTGTATGTATGTCAATGTGTGTACTGGAGTGTGTGTGTGTGTGTGTGCGTGCGCGTGTTTATGCTGTGGAACTGTTCTCATTCAGGACACCTGTTTCCCTCACCTCAGATTTTCCCAGGTCCAACCAGAGCAGTGAGCGTGTCCCTTTGGGGTTCCATATGTGGGAAGATGCGTGCACACGTTACCCTTTCTCCCTGTCTCTCTCTCTCTCACACACACACAAACTTGTCACTTCTATTAAGTAAAATGCAAACAGAATAAAAAGAAAGCAAAAGCCTCTTTCCCATCTCAGGCCAAGCTGGAGTCAAGGGAAGCAGCCTCAACCCGTGGCAGACAGCAGGGCCTCCTTCCACCCTTCCGCCCCCGGAGATGTCAGCTTTTGCTTCAGGCAGGCAGGCAGCCCCTGCAACCCTGAGAGCTCAGCTGGCGTGGTGGTGTGGGGAAGGCTGGGCTGCCTGGCTTTCCAAGGTGCAGGCGTCTCTGGAGATGATCCCTCAGGCAAGGAAAGACTGGGGGCTTTGCTCTCCATCTACAAACCAGACAGAGGAAAGAGTGGAGCCAACCCATGGGCCAAGCCAGCAGAAATTTCATTTTGTCTGATTTCATTTGGGGGGTGTGGTGGGAGCAGTCAAATACACCAAGAAAAATTTCTATTTTTTATGTCCTATGAGGGAGGCATTTGGAAAAGGATATACTGTCATAGAGACCTTATTCAAACAGAATCCTTGGGTCCTGTGCCCAGATCTCTTCATTCCGTCTCAGGGCAGCATTATTCTCGCCTCCCATGTGAGCTTGAAGGAGGTGAGGAGGCAGCTACATGCCAGCTGCAAAACGTTACTTTGACACCCCCTGCACCACCTCTCAGTGGACACCAGCCCCGCCCTCCCCTTTCTACACACCACCTCCCACCCCAATCAAACACAATTCTGAGAAGCAAAGCTTATGGGCCTAACACTGGCAGCCTTAGTTTCCCTGTGCTTTTGCTGCTCCATCCTCTGAATTCTGCATCACCCCTGCATCTGTCCCAAGGGGCTGGCATTCTCCATGGTGTTGTGTTCGAGTCCCTGACCTCTCCATACGGCCCGCCAGTGGTGCTGGGTTTTCATTTTGCTCCCAACCTGAGTAACGTGTGTGCTGGTTTCTCCAGTGTTTCCCCTGTTGGTCATGGACTCCCTGGCCTTGTGGGGCCCCTCCCTCCCATCCTGGCAGTGACTGGTGACCACGTGCAGTGCTAGCTCTTCATTCCCTCCAAGGGGTGTGCACTCTTTTTATCCCTGCTCTTGCAAAAATGAATACAATTATGATTTCCCATGGAAATGGAAAAGTCTATTTAAATAATTTAACTATTAAACACTTTCACTGGTAACGTGTTCTGGTCTAATTTGCGTCTGGGGCAGTGGGCCTGTTTCCAGTGGGAAGAACAGTGCTCTCAGTGTAGGACAGAGCACCCCTGAGTGGGGACAGTGCACTGCTGTGGTGAGAATGTTGGCCAAAGACTGCAGTCATTGTGGCAGCAGGTGGGAGAACACTGGTGACCTTGGACGTGCCAGGGTGCAGGAGGCCACAGGATGAGAGATAGGGAGAGGGACCAAGGGAACAAGCAATGAAGGATGGAACCAGAAAGATCCAGGACCAAGGGGAGGATGTTTTAAAACAGGTGAGCCAAATGTGTTTCCATGTTAAGGGAATGAAAGTTTGAAAATACAAGAGGGAACACAGATCATCGAAAGGACCCAAGTAGGTGGCAGTGGGGGAGATGTAGGCAGGAGGTGAACTGACCTGACTTGGATAACTAGGAATATTTATCAGGCAATCTGTCTGCCAGAGCCTAGGAAATGCACCCTACAAACATGGCTTCATTTAATCCTCCTGGCCACCACATTTCACCGAGGAACAGAGAGGTTGAGTCATCTGCCTAAGTCCACACAGCTGGTAATTCACAACCAAGATTAAAGCAGGCTTGTCTAGTAAGCCCACACAGATAAGTAACTTCACATGTGTCCAGGACTCCTCCTTTCCCAAGAGAAAGGGAAAGGTGGTAGGAGGGTGGGGGACCCTTCTCAGCAATTCCCAGCTGCTGCATCCATTAAATGCAGGGTTATATTTGGCTTCAGGAAATAAAACCAGAGGAGCTTGGTCAAATAAAATTGAATACAAGTGAGAAGGAAGGAACTATTGAAAGACACTTCACTGGGGTCTATTGCAATAATGGCCACAGAGGGACACAGATGTGGTATTCCTGGTTCTAGGTAGGTCTCCTGTTCCAAAGAGAATAGATATCATTAGGAATTCAAATATGTGTGGAAAAGAATGTAATTGCATAGAGCTAAAGTTTATTTATAATTAATTCATTAATTATATTTGGCTGTGCTGGGTCTCCGTTGCTGCACAGGCTTTTCTCTCGTGGTGGCAGGCAGGGGCTACTCTGTAGTTGCAGAGCACCAGCTTCTCACTTTGGTTGCTTCTCTTGTTGCAGAGCGTGGAAGATTCCTCATATCTTGGAGCAACTAAACCTGTGCACCACACCTATTAAGCCTGTGCTCTAAAACCTGGGAGACGCAAATACTGCAGCCTGAGCATTCTAGAGCCTGTGCTCTGCAACACAGAGCTAAATTTTAACTTAGAGATCTTTCAGGATCCTTTAGGAGTGCAACCATGGGAAATCATCAGTTAAATCCATTTCACCTGTAACCTGCCTTCACTAATCATTTTAACTTGCTACAAAAGACTTGGGTGTCCCCCAGTCTGCATGTAGCCTAAACAATGAGATATTGGCTGGAATTGTTTTCCAGAAACTTAAGAGTTAGCTACGTCCTGTTTGAGATGGGCCAGCCAGTCCAGACTCTTAACCACAGACGCCTCAACTAGGCAGGCACAAGTGACCTTTTGAACAGGCGGAGGTCTGTAGCTTAGTTACGCTTGTGCAGAATGAGGATTTTTGCACCTTTTTCCAGTCACCTTTCCCCACATTCCCTCGTCCTCCAGTCGCCCTGTTTCTTTATTGGCTATCCTATATCAGTACCCCACGTCTCTTGCATTGGGGAGTAGATTTGAGATGCCTTCTCCTGTTTCCTTGCTTGGCTACCTTGCAAATAAATCCTCAGTTTGCTGCAAACCTTGGCGTCTCAGCATTTTGGCTTGCTGTTCTTCAGGGAAGATGAACCTGATCTGGTAACAAGTTTGATAAGCCTGCAAGAAGAGAAGTCCAGAGGGAGTTCCTGCCCGTAGTTTGTCAGTCCCTTGCCCGTATTGAGCCTGTGAGCAAGTTCAAGCAGCTTCCCGGGCCATTTGTTCCTAGGGCTACCCACCCGCCGCGACTTCCTCAGGGAGGGGCCGCTGACCTCTAGCGTTTAGTTTTGTTTTGTAGCAAAGAGGTGGCTTTGGGGTTTGGAAGCTGTCTTTGGGTGAGAAGCCTTGTTAAAGAAGTATACCTGTGTCAGATTGTCCATATAGATCACGGGTTGAAGGCCCACCCGGTGGAATTGTGGCAGACAATGGGTTAAAGGCTCAGGGACTCCTGGTTTTGTCTCGTTTTATTTTGGTTTTGTCTTGGTTTTGGCTTCGTCTTGTTTGTCCATGTCTATGTCAGGTTGTCACTTATTAAGAACTGGCTACTGGGGACTGAGCTTCTTGGTGACCACAGCAAGCAGTGGTAGAGACTTTGCTGCTGTGACCACCTGGAAGTAAAGCACTTTCAAAATCAAAAATGTTAATCCAATTCCCTCTTCAAGATTTCTAGGCTGCATACTCTAAAACTAGGGAGCTTTCAGTTATGAATCCATGGAGAAGAAGATGGTAGTTTTTGATAGCACAGCTTGACTTTCGGCTCAAGAACAAAATGGCCTGAAAATGGATCTTTAAATCATAATACAATTTTGCAGCTAGATTTATTTATTAAGTAGGAAGAAAAGTGTGATGAAAATCTAATGTAATTTTTTATGTCATTGTATCTGAGTAAACCTGTGCAAAGAAAATAAGACTACAGTTCAATAGGAAGGAAAGGCAAAGAAAGCTGTTCTGCCTGATCTTAAGGAAAAAGAGGACTTGCTATTAATTCAGTAGAACACTCTGCTTGTTCCTCCTCCACCCCCATGTGATGGGGCTGCTACTCCTTCCCTGCCAGTGCCTGAGCCACAGCCTCTGGGCCACGGTTGCCCCTGTCTCTGAGAATCAAGAAATAAGAATGGTCTTCCCTCTCATATCCACCAGAAAGTGAAAGTCGCTTAGTCGTGTCCATCTCTTTGCGACCCCATGGACTGTAGCCTGCCAGGCTCCTCTGTTCATGGAATTCTCCAGGCAAGAATACTGGAATGGGTTGCCATTTCCTTCTCCAGGGATTAGACACAGGTATCCTGCATTGCAGGCAGATTCTTTACCATTTGAGCCACTAGGGAAGTCCGATCATATCCACCAGAGAGCCACCCAAACTCAGGGCAATCCTACCATTAAGGCAAATCCACATGAGTGTGTAAATGCTGAGACTGGGCAGTTGATGGCATTGATTTGGGTCTACTTTTTCTTCAACTTCAGGTTTAATTAATCAGAAGAACAATATGCCAGAACTTCCTGGTAGTCCAGTGGTTAAGACTCTGCCCTTCCACTGCAGGGGGCACTGGTTCCATTCTTAGTCGGGGAACAACGATCCTGCATGCCACACAGCGCAGCCACAAAAAAAAAAAAAGGCCAATTTATAGAGATAACCCACAGAAAATGAAGTGTCTTTTCAATTTCTGCAACCCACAACCCAATCTGGGCAGATGTTGAAAGTTTATTAAACACCACCCACACTTCAGCAGAACATAGAATGGTGCTGAATAAAGCTAGGGAGGAGGCAGATGGGCTTCATACAGAAACCCCTGGTAATTCAGTATGTGCTGCTGCAAGCATAGCTACACCAACAGTGGATCCTAATTGGGGCTCGAATGCTGAACATTATCAAGGTTGCATTCTTGCAGGACCCAGGGTCAAAACAAAGAAGCCTTAGTAGAGTCAGGGAGGTAAAACAGAAGCTGAGTGAGAATCTTCAGAATTTCTACAAAGAGTCTTTAAAGCCTACAGGCAACGTGCAGATACAGATCCTAAGACCCCAGAGAATTTTAAAAAAGGTTAATGGCTTTTATTGGTGAGAGCAACCTCAGTATACAGAAGAAACTGCAAAAAGGTGGAAGGTGCTTTAGGAATGCCTATGTCTCAACGTGCTGAAATTGCCTTCAAAGTTTTTAATGGCAGGAAGCATGTTCAGGAGAAAAGGGAACAGCGGAGAGTGAAACAGGCTGCGTAGCTGCCTGCGGCCTTAACACAGGGGAGAGCTAGACCAAATGGAGGAGCCTCACAAGGGACTCAGCGCAAGGTGGGAGGCCTCAAGCCCCGAACTTCCACTTGAATGGGGCACTTGACATGGGACCCTGCAATGGGCATACTGCTGGCGGGAGGGACCCTGAAAAAGATTGTCACATCCTAAATAACATTCTTGAAGGTAAACAGAGGATGAGATGGCTGGATGGCATCACCGACTTGATGGAGGTGAGTCTGAGTGAACTCTGGGAGTTGGTGATGGACAGGGAGGCCTGGCATGCTGTGATTCACGGGGTCGCAAAGAGTTGGACACGACTGAGCGACTGAACTGAACTGAACTGAAGGTAAACAGGTAGCACATCAGGTGTGTGAGCTGAGAATGACACTGAACAAGAGTGACAGGGCCTGGGACCTCCTCTCAATCCTGCATCCATCAATATCCCCGTATACAACCGCAGGTGACCATGACTGTGGGAAATCAGCTTTTGGATTTTCTGATTGATGCTGAGGCCACTTGCTTTGTTAAATATAGTTGGCTTTCTAAACTTTCTTCTGAGGCTAGGATGTCCAGAGAAAAAGCCTTTTCTCCTGCTACTGGGCAGTCAGATGGGATGGGGGAGACCCATCTGAAGCATAGCTTTCTATACACGCCTAAAGGCCTCATTCCCCTCCTGGGTTGAGATTTACTGAGTTAAATGCCAAGGGTACCTTTGCACCTGCAAGAATGGACATTAAAATACCACCAGGGCAGACTTGCACATTGCAGGCTCTATGGCTTTGACCCTGAAGAAAACATCCAGCAACTATCCAAGGAGAGAGATGGCAGAAGGTGAGCTCAGACGTGTGAATGGATGGGAGGCAGGGAGAACACACACAGCAATACCTCTCCAGTTTAGGCTTTGCTCTGGGGCAAAAATCCAAACTTAAAAGCATTACCCATTAAAGGAACAGGGGAAGTGTGGAAGTCAACCCCTGCTAATAGCCTTCCTTTAAATATGATTTAATACACCTCTGCCTGTCACCTTCTAGAACTCTAATTTTACCAGTCAGAAACCAGACACAAACTGGTTTGTGCACAAACCAAGGAACAATTATTCAAACTGTAGAAGATAATCATCCAGTGCCTAACCCATACACTCTGGAGATTTTTGTTGGTTTACCATTTTGGATTCAAAGAACACCTTTTTTGGGTATACCCTTGAGTTTTGAATCCCAAGAGTTGTCTGCTTTCAAATGGGAAGATCTAGATACAAAAGTTTAACAAAAATTAAACAGTACTGCTGGATGGTACTTCCTCATGAAACCACACAACTAGTACTGGGACTCAGAGCATAGGTTGCCGAAACCTCAGAACGTATCTCAGGGCTAAATGAAGCTCAGGTCCTTTTGTCTCAGTGAGGAAAGAATTCTGCAAGAGGCAAAGGGTCAGGCAGGAAGTGATTTATTCGCATAGGATGCTTGAGAGAGATATAAGCAGGCAGGAAAGGGCGTGCCACCCTGAGAACTTAGTGGGCTACAGTTTCATAATAGAAAAAAGGAGGGGGGAGGGGAAGAAGACCTTCTTACTCCTCATTCTTTTTAAAAAGTATATTTATTTATTTATTTGGCTGCACCAGGTCTTAATTGTGGCATACACGATCTAGTTCACTTCCTAGGGATTGAACCCTGGCCTCCTGCATTGGGAGCATGGAGTCTTAGCCATTGCACCACCAGGGAAGTCCCCTTCCTCATTCTTGAGTAGACATCAAATTTCCATCATCAGTTCCTTGTCCACATCCGGCCGAGGAGTTTTCTTGACCCTGTGTGGTCAAACTAGGACTGTTATGGAGCCATGGAAATGAGCAAAAAGGCAGTAACATTCCTAATGTTACTCTGAAAGCCGTCTCTACTACAGACAAATAAGACAAAGAACGTTGCAGCCATCAGCCACTAAAGCTGCCGCTGACTGTGCACCCTGAGGGGATTCAGGATGGAGAAAACAGGACAGGTTGTTATGGTGCATATCAAAGGGATGATTTCAATGAGCCCAGATTCTTGCATCTTCCCATACAAAGAAAGGGCTTCTCCGGTGGCTCAGATGGTAAAGAATCCACCTGCAATGCAGGAGACCTGGGTTCCATCCCTGGGTTGGGAAGATCCCCTGAAGGAGGGCATGGCAACCCACCCCAGAATTCCTGGAAAATTCCATGGACAGAGGAGCCTGAGGACTACAGTCCATGGGGTCACAAAGAGTTGGACACGACTGAGCGACTAAGCACACATACAAAGAAAAGTGCTCAATTCATAAACTTGAGATGTCTGTTTGCTTTAAGTGACTCTTCCAATGTTTGACTACCCGGTTTGTTTTCGTGTTTTCCTGCAAAATCTCCTGTATGTCCTGGCTCCTCCCTTACCTCTTCAGTAGAGCCCCAGAGCTATCCGAGAGACTGTGCCCCAGGCTATGTCCTCAGTATTGCCCTCAACATAATTATCAACTTTTAGGTTGTGAGTTTTTAAGTTGACAGAATGTTCACAGATGGAAGCAGCTTTAGGGACTGGGGCCAATGCAAGACTGGGTATGTGGTGTTGACTCACCAAAAGGCACTGGAAACTGAAGCCCTTCCGAGGCACCCCCTACTCAAAAGGTAGAAGTTCACAGCCCTGATGAGAGCCCTCCATCTAATAAGGATAAGAAAATAACGATTTTTACTGATGCCAAATATCCTTTATTGGTGGTCTGAGTCCATGGGGCCATTTGGGGTAAGGACTGTTAACTGCAGAAAAGAAGGAAACTAAACATGCCAAGAAACTTTAAACTTAGAAGCTGTCACAGAGCCAAAAGAACTGGCTATCATCCACTGTGCAGCACATTAGAAATCAGGTTGTCTGACTGCTCGAGGGAATAATCTAGCAGTTCAAGTGGCAAAGCTGGCAGTTAGAACTAAAAGCCCTGGGTTCCCAACTTGGCCCTTACCCTTGACAAAATGCTGCCCAAAGTAGTCTCCTGAAGACTCAGAAGAGGCTAGGGAAAGGGGATTTGACTGGAGTCCTCCCAGCCATTCTCAGGAGGCTGACTATAAAGGTACACCAAGGAGGGGTGGGTTTAGAACAGACAAGGCAAGGTGCTTGCCCCTGAACACCTTATGGAAGATCTAATAAATTATTTACACAAGCGCACCCACAATGGGAGAGATGCCACCCTGCAGTGGATTCAGAAATTTACTATAGGACCAAACATGAAAAGGACAATTCAAAAGGTGACACAGAAATACACAGTATGTGCTAAATAACGCTAACACTGGGCTGCTGCCAATCAAAGAAGTTGAGACCGGAAGTGCTGGGCTGGGAGAAGATGGGTAGGCTGCGTTCACTGTGAGGCCAAGGGCAACTGGAAACCTTAGGTACTTACTAGTATTTGTGGACCCTTTTACTGCCTGGTGAGAAGCATTTCCCTGCTGGTCTGAAAAAGCTTCTGAGGTTGAAAAATCCCTACTAAAAGAAAGAATTCCTAGGTTTGTGTTCTCTGTGTCCATTCAGAGTGACAGTGGAGGGGCCTTTATAGCAACTCAAGTATCTGGAGCTTGAAAGCTTCGTTGGGGTTGCCATGAAACATGTAACTTTTTTTTGACATGTACACACTGCTGTATTTATTTTTTACCTATTCTTTTTTTGGCTATGCAGGGTCTTCATCGCTGCCTGCTGGCTTTCTCTAGTTGCAGAGATCGGGGGCTATTCTGTAGCTGCAGGGAGTGCGGGCTTCTCATTGCAGTGGCCTCTCTTATTGCAGAGCACAGGCTCTGGGCACACTGGTTCACTAGTTGTCTGCACGGCTTAGTTGTTATGTGGCATGTGGAATCTTCCCAGACCAGGGATCAAACTCCTGTCCCCTGCGTTGGCCAGGTGGATTCCTATCCACTGTGCCACCAGGAAAGTCCACGCATGTAATTCCTAATCTACTGGCAAAAGGAAAGATGAATTATAGTTTTAAAAAGACAAGTCTCTTGACAAATTTTAGCTATAATTCCCAGGAATAAGGTCTTACCAGTTGCCCTGCTTTGAGTGAAGTAGTCCCTAGAAGTAAGCTCCAATTGAGCCCCTATGGAATGTTCTATAGGAGACGATTCCTATTTTCCAGAAGTGGTTTATGAGACCAAGATGGAACTTGAAACAAGAAACCAGACATTGTCGAATATATACAATCACTGGGAGCTACTCTAACTGCTATAAGTGTTTTGCCTAGCAGGTTATGTTTCCCACTGCTGATTTATTTATTTCCTGATTTATACCCTCTGTGGTAACCATAAGTTTGTTTTTGATGTCTGGAAGTCTGTCTAAATAAGTTCATTTGTATCATTTAAAAACATTAGATTACACATATGAGTGATATCATTTGGTATTTGTCTGACTTACTTCACTTAGTATGATGATCTCTAGGTCCATCCGGGTTGCTGCAAATGGCATTATTTTGTTCTTTTTTTATGTCGGAGCAATATTCCATTGTAAGTATGTACCACATCTTCTTTATCCATCCCCCTGTCGATGGACATTGAGGTTGCTTCCATGTCCTGGCTATAGTAAGCAGTGCTGCAATGAACACAGGAGCATGTGTCTTTTCAAATTAAGGTTTTCTCTGGATACATGCCCAGGAGTGGGATTGCTGGATCATATGATAGTTCTATTTTTAATTTTTTAAGGAACCTCCATACTGTTATCCTCAGTGGTTGTGCTGATTTATATTCCCACCAACAGTGTAGAAGGATTCCCTTTTTCCCACATCCTCTCCAGCGTCTATTGTTTGTAGACTTTTTGATGATGGTCATTCTGACTAGTGTGAGGTGATATTCTCATTGTAGTTTCGATTTGCATCTCTCTGATAATTAGTAATGCTGAGCATCTTTTCATGTACTGTTTGGCCATCTGTATGGTGTCTTTATTTAGATTTTAGATTTTCTACTCATTTTTTGATTAGGTCCTTTTTTTTATATAGAGCTGCATGAGCTGTTTATATATTTTGGAGATTAATCCCTTGTGAGTTGCTTCATTTGCAAACATTTTCTCCCATTCTAAGGGTCTCTTTTCATTTTATTTATGGATTCCATTGCTGTACAGAAGCTTTTACATTTTTTTCAGTCCTGTTTGTTTTTGTATTCATTGCTGTCGGGGGTGAGTCGAAGAAGATATTGCCGTGATTTATGTCAGAGTGCCTATGTTTTCCAGTAAAAGTTTTATGGTGTCTGGCCTTACATTAGGTTTATTTTTTATGTATGGTTCATTTTTTTTTTAAACACATAGCTGTCCAGTTTTCCCAGCACCACTTATTGAAGAGACTGCCTTTTCTCCATTATATAGTCTTGCCTCCTTTGCCATAGATTAGGTAACCACAGGTGCATAGCTTTATTTCTTGGCTTTCTATCCTGTCCTATTGATTTTTATGTTTTTGTGTGCAACTGCCATATTTTTATTTTTTGATTACTGTAGCTTTGCAGTACAGTCTGAAGTCAGGGAGTCTGATGCCTCCAGTTCCATTTTCTTTCTCAAGATCGTTTCGGCTACTTCGGGCCTTTTGTGTTGCCATACAAAATTTATTTATTTTTTTGCATAAAATGCCATTGATAATTTAATAGGGCTTGCATTGAATCTATAAATTGCCTTGGGTAGTCTAGTATGATCATTTTATCAGTACTGAGTTTAGGTTCAAAGACTGGCAGGTTGATTTTACTATTATGCTGAAGAACCACTACTCAGGTACTTATTGGTTTTCTTGGACACTTAAACTGGTTGTTTAGAAGTATTTTCCTGCTGTTCTGAAAGTTTCTGAGGTTAAAGCCCTACTGCAAGAAATAAATCCTAGGTTTGGTGTCTATGTCCATTCAGAGACAACAGAAGGGCCTTTGTAGGAGGGCCTTTGCTGGAAATTACATGCTTCTTGGCAACCATGTCTATCCTGGAGACTGTGTCCTATTGAAATCTTGGAAGAATAAACATCCAGAAGACCAGTTCCATACTTGCTGGACTGGACCTTACAAGTGCTACTTGTGCCCCATTCCACAGTGAAGAGGAAGAGAAATAAGACATGGCTTCATCACATTCATGGTAAGCTCATCTTGCAGAGATCAACAGAAACCATGCAATAGAAGACAACCTTGACAGAGATCATCAAAACATGGCTGCCCAGCCCCTGGCACTGGCTTCTCCCAGTGGGCAAGTGGACCTCTAACAGTTCCTAAGTTGGTTTTCAGAAGGAAGCTACAGGAAAGAAATTGAGGTGAACAGCATTGCTGCAGTGGTAACTTTGTAAAGCAAAACTTTTCAGAAGGCAGTTTATTTAAATAGTTTGTTAGGTTAGCGGAATGATTATTTTCTTTTATTATGATTTCTCTTTGTCTCTAACCTTCCAGGCTTGAAAGAACAATGCTGAGGATTTCTCAGACTTTGCCAAAAGCAGGTAATCTCTCAAGCTCTTGATATGTAATCCAAAACTATTTTCTGTATTTCACATGTTGACCCCCTGGTTGTGCCTGGCATCAGTTTTCAACCATCCCTAATGTCACTGTGACTTACAATAAAAAGTCCTTGGATATAACATACCAACTTACGCAAGTCAACAGAATTTACTGTCCCCTGTTTTTTTGACTAAGTTGAAATTCAGTCCTCAGATTGAAAAAAAAAAAAAAAAGACCTTGGTCAGGATATTATAGAAACAATACCTATTTTTCCTAGCCTATGTCACTTCCATGTTTAATATCTAGGTGTCTGAGACAAACTGAGAATGCTGAGAAAGTCCAATAAGTAAAGGTAAGACACAGATCCCTAACTAGACCACCTCCTGGGAGTCTAACGTCTGGCATTCTGTGTGCCCCTTCCGGGTATGTCTTTTTGTCTCTCGTTGGTTTGATTACCAGTGAAGGCCTTGACATTTGGCAGATATGTGGTATTGATTATTGAGGTTGTGAAAAGGGAATGTTGCCTGACATTCCAGTTCAAGGATCAAGCTACCAGTCACCATTGCCACTGACCATTGCTCCCATGGTGTGCACTGAGGGAAATTCAGTATGGAGAAAAATAGGATGTATGTTATGCTTTGGATGCTGGACTTATATAATTAAGATGCATATCTAAGGAATAGTCTGAATGAGCCCAGACTCAAAAGACCCCAAACAGCCAAAACATTTTTTAAAGAACATAGCTTGAATCACACTCTTGACTTCACACTATACAATGAAGCTACAGTAATCAAAATAGTATGGTCTAGCAGAAAAACCGGAGAAGGCAATGGCACCCCACTCCAGTACTCTTGCCTGGAAAATCCCATGGACGGGGGAGCCTGGTAGGCTGCAGTCCATGGGGTCCAGAAGAGTCGGACACGACTGAGTGACTTCACTTTCACTTTTCACTTTGACGCATTGGAGAAGGAAATGGCAACCCGCTCCAGTGTTCTTGGCTGGAGAATCCCAGGGATGGTGGAGCCTGATGGGCTGCCGTCTATGGGGTCGCACAGAGTCGGACACGACTGAAGCAACTTAGCAGCAGCAGCAGCAGAAAAACAGACACAGATAAATGGAACAGAATAGATAGCCCAGAAATAAACCCACACTCCTATGGTCAATTAATCTACAACAAAGGAAGCAAGAAGATACACTGAAAGTGTATCTTCAAAAGTGGTACTGGGAAAACTGGATAGCTACATGTATGAGAAATTAAAACATTTTCTCAAACCCTATAAAAAACCTCAATAGATTAATACCTAAATGTAAGACCCGAAACCATAAAATTCCTAAAAGAGAACGCAGGTAGAACACTCTAACATAGACCCTCCACAAACTGCTATAATTTGTCTCATAAGGCCAAAGACAAAAAAGCAAAAATAAATGGGATTTAATTGAACCTCAAAAGCTTTTGCACAGCAAAGGAAACCACTGACAAAATGAAAAGAAAACCTACTGAATGGGAGAAAATACTTCCAAATGGCATGACCAATAAAAGGTTAACATCTAAAAGATATAAATAGATTATACAACTGAACATCAAAAAACCAATTAAAAAATGGGCAGACAACCTAAATAGACATTCTTTCAAAGACATATACCAGATGTTCCAAAAGCACATAAAAAGATGCTCACCATCACTAATCATCAGGGAAATGAAAATCAAAGCTACAATGAGATATCACCTCACATCTGTCAGAACAGCCCTCATCAAAAAGAACACAAATAACAAATGTTGGCAAGGATGTGGAGAAAAGAGAATCTTACACAACAATCTGTAGGCAGCAGTGCTGTGATACTGAAAGTTGCTCAGTCGTGTCCGACTCTTTGCAACCCCATGGACTATAGAGTCCATGGAATTCTTCAGGCCAGAATACTGGAGTGGGTAGCCTTTCCCTTCTCCAGGGGATCTTCCCAACCCAGGGTTCAAACCCAGGTCTCCCACATTGGAGGTGGGTTCTTTACCAGCTGAGTCACAATGGGAGCCCAAGAATACTGGAGTGGGTAGCCTCTCCCTTCTCTAACGGATCTTCCTGACCCAGGAATTGAACCGGGGTCTCCTGCATTGCAGGTGGACTCTTTACCAACTGAGCTATCAGGGAAGCCCTAGTGTTGTGATGCCTCAGGCCAAACAACTAACTGGGTATGGACACAGCCCCACCCATCAGTAGAGAGGCTGCCTTAAGGCTTCCTGAGCCCACGGCCAACTCTAGACATGTCCATAGACACAGCCCTGCTCACCAGAGGGCCAAGACCCAGCTCTATCCACCACTGGGCAGGAACCAGCCATACTCTACAAGAAGCCTATGCTAGCCTCTAAACCAGCCTCACCCACCAAGGAGCAGACATCAGACAGGGGAAAATTACAACCCTGCAGCCTGCAAACCCAGTCCATCACAGCAGAACCGACCTTCCTCTTTGACCATCTGGGCCCTGTCTACTAGCAGGCCAACTGAAGCTTCAGGACACCCCGACCCCATTACTCAACAGGGCCATTCTGGGTACAAAAGCCCCTTTGTGTCCCTCATTTCCTGTTTGTAGATAAAAGACTTTAGTCTCTAGGCCTTCCCTGATTTCCAAAGAGCAGACTCAGCAGTTACTAAGTATGGAAGTGAGAGAAAGCAGAAACCAAGGAAAAGCAGTGAAGCAAATTAAGTAACGATAGCTTAAACAAAACAGTCCTACCTAGGTCCTCCTCAAGGGATCAATTCAGTTCACTGCAGTCAGTTCAGTTCAGTCTCTCAGTCGTGTCCGACTCTTTGCGACCCCATGAATTGCAGCACGCCAGGCCTCCCTGTCCATCACCAACTCCCAGAGTTCACTCAGACTCACAACCATGGAGTCAGTGATGCCATCCAGCCATCTCATCCTCTGTTGTCCCCTTCTCCTCCTGCCCCCAATCCCTCCCAGCATCAGAGTCTTTTCCATTGAGTCAACTCTTCGCATGAGGTGGCCAAAGTACTGGAGTTTCAGCTTCAGCATCATTCCTTTCAGTGAATATTGAAGACTGATTTCCTTTAGGATGGGCTGGTTTGATCTCCTTGCAGTCCAAAGAACTCTCAAGAGTCGTCTCCAACACCACAATTCAAAAGCATCAATTCTTCAGCACTCAGCTTTCTTCACAGTCCAACTCTCACATCCATACATGACCACTGGAAAAACCATAGCCTTGACTAGATGGACCTTTGTTGGCAAAGTAATGTCTCTGCTTTTCAATATGCTATCTATCTATCTATATAACAACTCATCTCTTTCTCCTTTATTGACTATGCCAAAGCCTTTGATTGTGAGGATCACAATAAACTGGAAAATTCTGAAAGAGATGTGCATACCAGACCACCTGACCTGCCTCTTGAGGAACCTGTATGCAGGTCAGGAAACAACAGTTAGAACTGGACATGGAACAACAGACTGGTTCCAAATAGGAAAAGGAGTACATCAAGGCTGTATGTTGTCACCTTGCTTATTTCACTTATATGCAGAGTACATCATGAGAAACGCTGGGCTGGAGGAAGCACAAGCTGGAATCAAAATTTCTGGGAGAAATATCAATAACTTCAGGTATGCAGATGACACCACCCTTAGGGCAGAAAGTGAAGAAGAACTAAAGAGCCTCTTGATGAAAGTAAAAGTGGAGAGTGAAAAAGTTGGCTTAAAGCTCAACATTCAGAAAACTAAGATCATGGCATCCAGTCCCATCACTTCATGGCAAATAGATGGGGAAACAGTGGAAACAGTGGCTGACTTTATTTTTCTGGGCTCCAAAATCACTGCAGATGGTGACTGCAGCCATGAAATTAAAAGACGTTTACTCCGTGGAAGGAAAGTTATGACCAACCTAGATAGCATATTGAAAAGGAGAGACATTACTTTGCCAACAAAGGCCCATCTAGTCAAGGCTATGGTTTTTTCAGTGGTCATGTATGAATGTGAGAATTGGACTGTAAAGAAAGCTGAGCACCAAGAATTGATGCTTTTGAACTGTGGTGTTGGAGAAGACTCTTGAGAGTCCCTTGGACTACAAGGAAACCCAATCAGTTCATCCTAAAGATTAGTCTTGGGTGTTCATTGCAAGGACTGATGTTGAAGCTGAAACTCCAATACTTTGGCCACCTCATGTGAAGATCTGACTCATTGGAAAAGACCCTGATGCTGGGAAAGATGGAGGGCAGAAGGAGAAGGGGATGACAGAGGATGAGATGGTTGGATGGCATCACTGACTTGATGGACATGGATTTGGGTGAACTCTGGGAGTTGGTGATGGACAGGGAGACCTGGCGTGCTACGGTTCATGGGGTCACAAAGAGTCGGACACGACTGAGCGACTGAACTAACTGATGCATATCTTTGAGTTGTTCTGAAGAAATTAAGACTCCTACCCAGGAGGACGATAGTGATTACCTGCTGACCACAAGCAGCAGAACACATACTGGTTGGAACCAGAAGGTTGATGATTAAAATGCCTGAAATGCTACCCTGTTACCATAGCACCAACCAATCAGAAGAAGGTCACGCCCTCTGCAACCTTCACCCCAAATTGCCTTTAAAAACCCTTCCCTGAAAGCCATTAGGGAGTTTAGGTCATTTGCACACAAGCTGCCTGTTCTTACTGGGCACCCTGCAGTAAATGCTATACTGTCTACCACAACCACATGTCAGTAGCTTGACTATGCTGTGTTGTGGGCTAGCAGACCTAAGTTTTTTTAAGTAACAGCCCCTTTCCCCCCAAGACAGAGGAATGATCAAAATCTAAGAGGAATTGAAACCATGGGTTAAATGCATTTCCCTTGCTTTCACTAATAAGGTGATTTGAAAACTTGCATGTTTTCTTTGTACCCCTTCTTCCAAGGGGTACGCAGCCTAAAAAACAAGATTTTCACAGCTATGCCTAGTTCAGTTTAGTCAGGAGTCAGCTGTGTCCAGTTCAAGCTGAGCTGGTTAAGACTAGGCAGGACCACCAATCTTTCAACTGGGCACATGTGAGCACCCTCTCAGTGACGTTTTGATATTAGAGGGCTGAAAATTCCATCCTCAGAACACACCAAGGCTGGTAGTCTAGTTATGCCTGCACAAAACATCAATTACCATACCTTTTCCCAATCACCTCTCCCCATACTCCCCATGCCTGTCTGTTTCTTTCTTCTTTATCTCATAAACACCCCAAGGCCTTTGCTTTTGGGGAAGCAGATTTAAGACTTTTTCTCTAGTCTTCTTGCTTGACTGCTTTACGAATAAACCCTCTCTTTGCAAAATGAACCTGGTTTGGTAACACTCCCACCCTGCTGTGGGTGGTGGAGAGCAAGCCTTGGGCAGGCACATGAAAACACGCACCCAGGCATGCACACACATCCAGGGCACACCACGACAACAAAAGACACAACTCACACCTTTCCGTCTCCATCTCCACTGAGCAAATCCAGAGAACATGTCTGTTTCTCCCAAAGGTTTATACTTTTTTTCAGAAGCACATCCATACTAGAATGTTCATTAGCAAGGGCACCATTATTATGTAGAGTGAGTTCTGAACACCATTTTAATGCTGACTGACAGGATCACAACAAACTGTGGAAAATTCTAAAAGAGATGGGAATACCAGACCACCTCACCTGCCTCCTGAGAAATGTGTACGCAGGTCAGGAAGCAACAGTTAGAACTGGACATGGAACAACAGACTGGTTTCAAATTGGGAAAAGAGTATGTCAAAGCTGTACATTGTCACCCTGTTTATTTAACTTATATGCAAAGTACATCATGAGAAATGCTGCGCTGGATGAAGCACAAGCTGGAATCAAGATTGCTGGGAGAAGTATCAATAACCTCAGATATGCAGATGACACCACCCTTATTGCAGAAAGCAAAGAACTAAAAAGCCTCTTGATGAAAGTGAAAGAGGAGAGTGAAAAAGTTGGCTTAAAGCTCAACATTCAGAAAACGAAGATCATGGCATCTGGTCCCATCACTTCATGGCAAATACATGGGGAAACAATGACAGGCTTTATTTTTGGGGGCTCCCAAATCACTGCAGATGGTGACTGCAGCCGTGAAATTAAAAGACGCTTGCTCCTTGGAAGAAAAGTTATGAGCAACCTAGACAGCATATTAAAAAGCAGAGACATTACTTTGCCAACAAAGGTCCATCTAGTCAAGGCTATGGTTTTTCCAGTGGTCATGTATGGATGTGAGAGTTGGACTGTGAAGAAAGCTGAGCACCGAAGAATTGATGCTTTTGAACTGTGGTGTTGGAGAAGACTCTTGAGAGTCCCTTGGACTGCAAGGAGATCCAACCAGTCCATTCTAAAGGAAATCAGTCCTGAATATTCATTGAAAGGACTGATGTTGAAGCTGAAACTCTAATACTTTGGCCACCTGATGTGAAGAACTGACTCATTTAAAAAGACCCTGATGCTGGGAAAGATTGGAGGCAGGAGGAGAAGGGGACGACAGAGGATGAGATGGTTGGATGGCATCGTCAACTCAATGGACATGAGTTTCAGTAAGCTCCAGGAATTGGCAATGGACAGGGAGGCCTGGAGTGCTGCAGTCCACAGGGTTGAAAAGAGTCGGACATGACTGAACTGAACTGACAGCAAAGAAGCAAAGATCACTAAAACTAAGACCTGATTACATCCAACAGGGGGATGACTTAACAGTGGTAGTGATGTTGCAGTAAGGCACAGTGAAGTTTGTTGCACTGAGGAAGTTGAAGCTAAATGTTCACCAGGTAGCCATGTTACGTTAAGACATTCAAAATTATAAGTACATTTACAGAACTTTTCCTAAAATGTGTATCACCTGAGACGCACACAGATAAATCATGTCCTGAACTGTGGTCTTTACACGATTAAAACATGGATGTTTCCATACACAATCTGGCCACGAGTTGCTAAGTGATAGAAAATGAGCTTCCCAGACCCAGAAAGAGATGCTGGGCTTGCATCGTCATGGGGCAGGAAAGCATTCTTGGACACAAGCTACACGTTCAAAAGCAGTGCTGGGCAGGGTCTCACTGTCACTGAACAGGAGAACTGCACTGGCAGCGACAAGCACGCTAGGAAAACCCAGTGTTTGAATTTGCCAAGATTGAAACAACTCCACACTGAAGAGAACACTGTACAGGTCCTCATGTCCAGAACGGAGGAGTGACGTGGCTGGGCCACACTGGTTGTGGCAAGCAGCATGGAGCACAGGTATCAGGAGGAAAAGTTGGAAGCGCTGGTGTTACTTGTAGAGCTGTGGTTAGGCAAGGGGACAGATGACCAGAGGATACCAAGCCCCCTCATTTGGATGAACTTCCCAGTGTATAAAGAGCTTTCATGTACACTTTCTCACTGTGCTGCCCCATGCCTTGTGGGCAATGGGAGAAATGATCAGTGCAGCCCCTGCAGTGGCTTGGATGCTGCTGCTGCTGCTAAGTCGCTTCAGTCGTGTCTGACTCTGTGTGACCCCATAGATGGCAGCCCACCAGGCTCCCCTGTCCCTGGGATTATCCAGGCAAGAACACTGGAGTGGGTTGCCATTTCCTTCTCCAATGCAGGAAAGTGAAAGTTAAGTCGCTCAGTCATGTCTGACTCTTCGCAACCCCATGGACTGCAGCCTATCAGGCTCCTCCGCCCATGGGATTTTCCAGGCAAGAGTACTGGAGTGGGGTGCCATTGCCTTCTCCAAGTGGCTTGGATACTTGGGGACAAAAGCTGTGACATTAGCCCAGAGGCACCTCTCTTCAGTGTGCCCACCTGGCTAAGTACCAATGATCCTGGCAGGAACAGAGGGTCCACCCTTCTCCAAGGTTGACAATAGATGAAATGAGATCCAATTACTGTAGTATTGTGTAGATTTTATCTTTCCAAAATTTCTGAAAAGCCTTTTCAGAAATTTTGGGGTTTTTCTGTCTTGGGAGGAAAAACTTTTTTGCTGTCTTCCTTTAGCCTATCTCCACTTCTCACTGGCAAAGTCACTGCTTTGCAAGACAGACACAAGAACAAAGCCAAGTGAGGCCACTGGAATGGCTGACCTCCAGGGTTTCTTTCTTCTCTGGCATTCCCTAACTAAATATTTGTGCAACTGTTCATCTTACCTTCAAGTGCCAGACTACAAGAATAGTACAAACATAAACACAATCCAAACAGGATTTTAAGATGTTAGACAAAGACAGAAAGACAAATGAGGTGAAAGCACATTGCCAAGGGGGATCTGTGGGAGGATCACCTTCAAATCAAATCGGAAGCAGCCTTTGTTCAGTCCTCCCCCTGCCAACCCAGCAGCAGCAGCAGCAACCATGCACAATGGATGCCCTTTTCTATCAAGGGCCCTGGTCCACAGAGTGGGGAGAAGTGATGCAGGTCAACCTAGGTTCACAGAGCAGAGATCCAGAAAGGCAGGATGGTGGTGAGAAGACACAGAGAAAGAAAAGGATTGTTTGGGGCTGAGGGCTAAGCAGGCATCCTGTCCCCACTGGCTTGTCAGCCCCAAACCTCACCATCTGTTTCTAATGAGCAGAGCTGAGCTGCCCCCTCCCTTGTTGAGTGCATATTCATCCCCAAGGCCCTTTTCATCTTGCTGGCCTATTAGGCCTGTGTGAATTTCAAGAAGTCTCCCTGGAATCCATTAGAATTCTCAGCACTCTTTCCCCCTCAGCCAATTTCCAATGTAGACCCACCCGTAATCTCTAGTTTGTCAGCATCTCTGGTTATTCTCTTAGACTATTTTCCAATTGTGCAAACTGTGCTGCTCTGCTTTGACTCTGTTAGCTAGACAGGCATTTCCCTGGCTCACATGGGATTTTTGGGGTGGCAGGGAGAACGCATTTCTCTTCAGATTAGTCTCTTGAAAGCCATATTGCATTTGCATGTTTGAAGAGTGCCTTGAACTCTCACATCCTCAGCATCTACATATTTCCACTCTGTGCTAGAAGGCTGCTGGCTGCCTGCTCACCCCTTTCTCCCGTCCAGGCACAGACCATGGGCACACACGCTCCACTCTGTGGAGGCCCTGCAGAGTGGTGGGCACTAGGTGGCAGTCATCCAGGAATACCCAATAGACCAAACAGGATGTTCAAAGCAAACCTGTGCCGCATTGTAGCAGGCGAGGTTCCCACAGGCACTTTCCCATCTGATGGCAGTGCTCCAGTACCTAGGACACTGAGGGGGCCCGGAGAGTAGTCTACTTTTTCCAGGTTGAGTGACGCTGGATTAAGTGACAACTTAATCCTGTTTACTCACCTCAGATGGATTTTGTTAAGCTCACACGAATCCTGTATGTGAAACACCTGATGTACAGCAGGCATATGGCAAATGTCAGTCCTTCAGTTCCCTGCTCTGACTTTGGATGCATCCCCAGCACACTGCCCTGAAGTCTGCACACAAGAGCGTGCCAGGAGCAGGTCAACTGCCTACCAAATATTTCAACAGGATCCTTTGTCCGTTTTTGTTTTTGAATTAGGATCCTTTCTTAATTTACAATTTCTGAAAAGTTATGTGCAATGATATATTCGGGGGCATTTGCATTGCTGTATGTCTCAGGGAACTCAAATAGGGGCTCTGTATCAACCTACAGGGGTGGGATGGGAAGGGAGATGGGAGGGAAGTTCAAGAGGGAGGGGACATATGTACACCTATGGCTGATTCATGTTGAGGTTTGACAGAAAACACAAAATTCTGTAAAGCAATTATCCTTCAATTAAAAATAAATAAATATATATATATAAAGATGCTTATTATCTTGAAAGTAACAGCAACACCTATCAA
This sequence comes from Bos javanicus, assembly GCF_032452875.1. Classification (NCBI taxonomy): domain Eukaryota; kingdom Metazoa; phylum Chordata; class Mammalia; order Artiodactyla; family Bovidae; genus Bos; species Bos javanicus. Next base: position 67,890,498 of record NC_083868.1, on the reverse strand, counting down.
AGAGACCACAATAAGGCAACAAATGTCCTAGCACTTGCTGTGCCTGGCTCTGGGTGATTTACATTTATTGATTCATTCAATCCTCACAACACTTTGCCCAAAGCACAGTTACCTCTACTTCATACCTAAGGAAACTGAGGCAGAAAGGTTACATGGCTTGCCGAGGTCACCATGCCAGTGGCAGGGAGAGCCGGTGGGGTGGAGGGGGGCAGGGGAGACGGTCTGGCTCTAAACTCATCATTACTACTTTTTGATTAAGCAATTAGTTACCTTCTACCTTTTGTTTAATGTTTTCAGATATAGGAATGACTTAAAGCAGAATTCCTATGAAATTATTTCATATCAAAGAATCAACCTATGCTGGCCTTCAGCTAGAAAAAGGAAATGTTTGTAACACATTTACATTGGTTTGTAACACCAATGAAGCTTTAACATTCTATATCAAGAATCATTAATTTGTGAGTTAGTTTTATGAGAAAGAATAAACTTTATACCTCCTTGCCCTAAAGTCTAAGGCACACCTGAGGTTCACCATACCTATGGCAGCCTTCTGTCCTGACCATTATACGTGTAGGAATTTTAGGAAACAATTTTACTAGGACATTTATACTGCAGGAATTAGCCATGACTTCACCTCTTTTCAAAGTAATATGCATTACTTATATATATTCCTTATATATTTCAACATATTTCCATGTTGCCTAGCTTAATATTATAGGGTGGTTGGTTAAGAGTGTGAGTTCTAAGACTGATGTGGATTGAAATCCTGGTGCCACCACAAAGGTTAGACTGTGACTGTTTAAGTCATTTAACTTATTTGGGCCTCAGGTGCTTCATCTATAATACAGAAAGCCTTCATAAGGCAACCTGTGAGGATGTTTAGCACATACACAGTACTATTTTCCCCTCCATGCTGGCTTCATTTGTTCTCACTGCTGCTGTAATGGTAAGAGCCCAGTGTTGTCAGTAACACACACATAAAGAACTTGCTCTCTGAAAGGTTCTGTGGCATGGAAAAATGAGCACCAATTTTTGAGTCATTTAATCTTGAATCCTAGGTTTGACTCTGAGCCTTTGTTTCCTCAAATGAATATGAAATAGTGCCACCCTTGTCCCCTAAGGCTGCCATAAGGATAAACTATGTAGGAGGCCCTACACTGGCCCACAAAATGTGCTAATGAGCATTCTTTTTACATGAGTTGTAGGTATTGTTGTTGTTGTTCAGTTGCTAAGTTGTGGTCAACTCTTTGCGACCCCATAGACTGCAGCCAGGCTTCTCTGTCCTTCACTATCTCCCAGAGTTTGCTCAAACTCATATCCATTGAGTCATGATGCCATCCAACCATCTCGTCCCCTGTTGTCCCCTTCTCCTGCCTTCTATCTTTCCCAGCATCAGGGTCTTTTCCAGTGAGTGGGCTCTTTGCATCAGGTGACCAAAGTATTGGGAGTTTCAGTTTCAGCAATAGTCCTTCCAGTGAATATTCAGGCTTGATTTCTTTTAGGATTGACTGGTTTGATCTCCTTGCAGTCCAAGGGACTCTCAAGAGTCTTCTCCAACACCACTGTTCAAAAGTATCAATTCTTCACCACTCAGCTTTCTTTATGGTCCAACTCTCATAGCCATACACGACAACTGGAAAAACCATAGCTTTGACTAGACAGATCTTGTGGGCAAAGTAACATCTCTGCTTTTAATACACTAAGTTTGTCATAGCTTTTCTTCCAAAGAGCAAGCATCTTTTAATTTCATGGCTGCAGTCACTGTCCACAGTGATTTTGGAGCCCAAGAAAATAAAGTCTGTCACTGTTTCCACTGTTTCCCTATTTGCCATGAAGTGATGGAACCAGATGCCATGATCTTTGTTTTTTGAATGCTGAGTTTTAAGCCAGCTTTTTCACTCTCCTCTTTCAGTTTCATCAAGAGGTTCTTTAGTTCCTCTTTACTTTCTGCCATTGGAGTAGTATCATCTGCATATGTGAGGTTGCTGATATTTCTCCCAGAAATCTTGATTCCAACCTGTGATTCATCCAGTCCAGCATTTCCCATGATGTACTCAGCATATAAGTTAAATAAATAAGGTGATAATATACAGCCTTGATGTACTTATTTCCCAGTTTTGAATGAGCCTGTGGTTTAATGCCTGGTTCTAACTGTTGCTTCTTGACCTGCATACAGGTTTCTCAGGAGGCAGGTAAGGTGGTCTGGTATTCCCATCTCTTTAAGAATTTTCCACAGTTTGTTGTGATCTGCACAGTCAAAGTCTTTACATAGTCAATGAAGCAGATGTTCTTCCGGAATTCTCTTGCTTTTTCTATGATCCAACAGATGTTGGCAATTTGATCTCTGGTTTCTCTGGTTTTTCTAAATCTAGCTTGTACACCTGGAAGTTCTTGGATGACATACTACTGAAGTCTAGCTTGAAGGATTTTGAGAATTACCTTGTTAGCATGTGAAATGAGCGTAACTGTACAGAAGTTTGAATATTCTTTGGCATTGCTTTTCTTTGGTATTGGAATGAAAACTGGCCCTTTCCAGTCCTAAGGCCACTGCTGAGTTTTCCAAATTCACTGCCATACTGAGTGCAGCACTTTAATAGCATCATTTTAAGCATTTTAAATAGTTCAGCTGGAATTCCATCACCTCCGCTAGCTTTGTTCATAGTAATGGTTTCTAAGGCCCATTTGACATCACACTCCAGGATGTCTGGCTCTAGGTAAGTCACCACACTACCGTGGTTAGGTCTAGGTCATTAAGACCTTTTGTGTATAGTTCTGTGTATTCTTGTCATGTCTTCTTAATCTCTTCTGCTTCTGTTAGGTCCTTGCCATTTCTGTCCTTAATTGTGCCCATCTTTGCATAAAATGTTCCCTTGGTATCTCCCAATTTTGGAAGAATTCAAAGGGCAAGGGCAAAATGTTCTTTGCTCACCTTTAGGCAAGGTCCCCTTGAAAACCCAGCCTCAAAGAAATTCACCAGCACAAGGAGGCAGGTAACCAAGGCAGAGCTGGGAAGGGGCTGCTGGGACCAGACAGGAGACAGAACTGATGAGCCCTATTTCCCACTGTCAGATGGAGCCTGAACGTGCTTTTGTGTGTGATGCTTATATTGCCGTACTGTGGGATGTAGGAGAAAAGGGCAAATGTGAACTGTGGGTGGGGTTGGGCTGAAAACACCATTTGTTGCCAAGGAAACACCAGGAACAATTCATAAGTTTACAGTACTGACTTCAGGAACTCTTTGAAAATGAAGCCTTTTCTCTCCTTGAGATTCTTTAGCCTCCACGGTGTTTAGACTATTTTTTACACACCAGCTCCACCAATGCAGAAGAAAACGTTTGCACTCATGTCAATACCACTCACTGTAACAGGCAAGGAAGATACAAGCCATGTGGCTTCCAACCACACAATGCTATGGCACTGTGATTTCACTTGTTGAATAAAGAAACCTAGAAAGCTTGGCCACCCAAGGAAGAGATGTTATAAGAGTGGCAGCCACAGATACTCCTTCTCTTTGAAAAGCTCACTGCTCAAACAGAAGGCTACAATATGCCAGCATTCAACAGCAATCCCAGAACATTGATGAAGATCATCAGACCCTAGTCAGTATGACCATAAGAGTAAAATGCTCAGCTGACATGGTATCTGCACAATTCATTTATAACCCTGGGAGTTGGAAAGATTTATTCTATTAACTTTGGGCCAGGATATTCCTAAAGCCAATCTAACCCCAAAATTAGATTTGACTCTATCACAATATTTTTAGAAAGACTCCATTTCCTTAGAGATATAAAGCAGAAAAATACAAAGGCTTGACCACAGACAAAGAATGAAGCCCTGAAAAGAAAGTGAAGTTGCTCAGTTGTGTTTGACCCTTTGTGACCCCAGGGACTGTAGCCTACCAGGCTCCTCTGTCCATGGAATTTTCCAGGCAACAGTACTGGAGTGGGTTGCCATTTCCTTCTCCAGAAGATCTTCCCGACCTAGGGATCAAACCTGGGTCTCTCGTATCGCAGGCAGATGCTTTACCATCTGAGCCACCAGGGAAGCCCTGAAGAGTGACCTATAATATGTAGTAGAGCTAAGTGTTCAATTTGGTCTGAGTGGTGGCTGATTTTGAAATAATTTGTTCTTTTACTACATACTCTATTAAAACTATTTTAAAGTGAATTAAAAGTCTGTTAAAACAACAAAAAGAATAGTGAACACACACATACAATTTGCTTGTCTCTTGGAAATCCAACAGCCTGGAATGGGTTCTTGGGTTACTCAGTAAATCTTGTAATAAAGGCCAAGTGTATGCCTTTTTGGTAGGTCGCTAACCCCAGAAGGAAGCGCTTTTGTGACAGGAGGGTTAAAGGTTCATCTGACGAATCTGGTCTCTGTGGAGGCTTGACAAATCAGAATTCTAATGAGATTCCACACACAGTCCAAAGAAATGGAGCTATGCATTTCTCCAGACTGGATTCCACTGTGAAAAAGACAATATTTAATACAAAACAAATGTGCTAACCCAGAGGTAGCAGATTCACTTTATATAAGTCATAAAATTACAAAATTGGGTAAAGGTTTTCCAAGTGTCAAGGCATTTGTCTTAAATGGATTTTCAAGCTTTAACACGGATACTTGCTTTTAGCTTAGGAGCAGAATTCTTATTGAAACAAAATCCTCTATTAAACACATAAAAAAAAGCCCTGAAATAAAAGCCTTTGAAAGCTGGTACAAAGTTGAGGATCCAAGGCACAATTGTAATATGGAAATGTGTATAAAACAACTGAGGATTTTGTTCTTTTAGCATTTCACAAGACCGCCAAGTGCAAACATTTTTACCTGAATTCATCAGGAAGACATCTTCTCTGAGAAACACATTCTGACTTTGGATATAAATCAAGGCAAAACTTGTTTTCCTTTTTCTAGCCTTGACTTTCAAGAAATTCAAGAATCAAATTTTATACTCAATAACAGCAATGTGTTCACCCTTCCTTCCAGTCTCATTGGTTTTGCTTTTCTTCCCTTAATGTTCATATTTTATTACCATTATTGTGTATGTCCTTTTTGGATATGCTTCCCAAATTCTTTTGGCAAAGAGGCCAGGTATACTTCAAATACACACCCGAAAAAAGCAAGCAAATATTGCAAATACTTTTAGGATATAAAAGGGAGTGTCTTTGCCCTCATAAAACACCTTAATCAAAAGCAATGTTTCAGAATTAACTTAAGATAATATACACCTAGATACAATAGCGGGCTAAAGCTCATTATTTTAAGAAGTCCCCAGGACTTCAATTTTACCAAGAATAGACATATTTCCTAAATATAATCTTAGTTATCTTCATTAATATAATCTTAGCTACCTTCATTAGCCCAACCCTGGGCTAAGAGATTAGAAACTGTGTGTGCTTTGCTCTTGACCCTAGGTAAGTCCCTAACACCTGGCTATCATAGTGTCCTCTTTCCTATTGGGAAAATAGTACCTCCTCGACAGGAGAAGACCCATTATGATTAGGTAGGTGCTCTTAGAAGTAAAATTGCAATATAAATGCAATGTATCACCATCATACACATTAGAGGCCTAAGTGATTCTTTCTCAAGAGCTTAAAAACTTCTTTACATTCATGGCAAAAATTTATCTTTCTAAATTCATACTTTCTTTGGCAACAACATGACAGAGGCAGGAAAGCTGTATAAACACGCAAAGATGCAGGCACCAAATAATGAAAGAAAACATTTCTATACATAAAACATTATTTATACCTGTTTTCATTTTTTACATTAAAATATAAACATCCCCTTATCCAAAATAGCTGGTGAAAAAACTAAATGAAAAACAAATGAAGCCTTTAAAGATAGCTGGTGAGTTTTCAAGTGTCCTTGCTTAATACCAAACATTATGACTCAATAATAAAAAGAACCAAACTGGTAAGAGAGCTATAAAGTATCAATATACAACAAAATCTCGATGAACCAGAATACTCCAATCTCCTGGTTAATCAACAATTTACAAGAAAACTCTTCTTGCTTTAACCGTTAGTTTCTAAAAAACTTTCTCAAGTTTTACTTTCTAAAGTAAAGTGAATCAAGTTAACTTTCTGGCTCGGTAACTACAAAACACCAAACATAAATCAATTTCATTTTGATGATTTAGGATCATGTGGTACCTTGGGATGGGTACATCTGAGAGATGGGTACATCTCTCAGAATATGCATAATTTCTTTGCAGTTTTGTTAGGGGCAGAAAATTGGAGGGAACTGGAGTTTCTTGTATTAAATAAATCCCCCAAATTATAAGTTTTCACTGTCTTCTTTTGCCTCATTCTCCTAAAAAGGAGAGTGTAGCAAAAAGGTTGTAGTTAAGCAGGATTTCTCATTATAAGCATACCTATATAAACTGGTTCTGGAAACAATGCAGTTTGGTGACTTTACCCCTCTGGACAATTTTTTCTGCTTAATTAATATACCCAGTAACATGAATCACATGTAATGAGTCCACTGTTTTTCTGGATATCAAATTTCAAACCTTATGAATTCCTTAACTGGAATCTTTCCTCAAGAAAATCACTTGTGAGGATGATTTCAAAACCAGAAAGTGAAAGTGTTAGCCTCTCAGTCCTTGTCTGACTCTGTGCAACCCCACGGACTATACCCCACCAGGCTCCTCCGTCCATGGAATTCTCCAGGCAAGAAATACTGGAGTGGGTGTCCACTCTCTTCTCCAGGGAATCTGCCCAACCCAGAGATCAAACGAGGTCTCCTACACTGCAGGCAGATTCTTTATCATCTGAGCCACCGGGAAGCCCTCAAAACCAGAAGAGTAGTAGATTTTGCTAAAAGAACTAAAATGTGCTTCCTCTAATAATTCACAACTGCTTAAACAATCTTTACAAAGTTATCGAAAAGCACCACTTAGACAGTAGGTGCTTAACTCCTCGAAGCCATGAAATAGTAAGAGGAATAATAAGAAGTGCTGAGAGAAGAGCTACCTTCTGATTCTTTTAGAACAACTCAGTGTTTCCACAGGGCAGGACCCAGATCACTTGGTGGCATGTGATATGACTTTAGGCGATACACAACACAGAATTAAATAATGTTGAATCACAGTGTGAATGTCATTCCCTTTGTAATTTTCTTTTACATTTCTGATAATTCCACAGAGAGAGCCCATTTGGGGCTAGGTAACGTCTCTTACCTCAACAAGAAGGAGTAGGCTTCTTGGATTCAGAGCCTTGGCAGTCATCAGCATCCAGTTAGAATCTAACAACATCCTATTTTATTTTTAATTTATTCTGTAGTTCTCTTTTTTTTAATGGCAAACTGATGCTGATTTTTCACTTGGAGTAGAGATTAGTTTCTTTTTAAAATATTTTAAAATTTAAAAGATAAGTATTAAGTAAATAATAGCATATGTAATACTTAAGTGATAGAAGTTTGGCAAATAATGGCTATAGCCCAAATGACATATTTTTAAAAAGTGATTTCAAAAGAAGGTGTAAATGTGGTCTAGGAAAGAAACATGTTCACTGTGTTTTCAATACTTATGATGCTCCAGGGATGAGCTCACCACAGCCTTCTCCTACATCAGGTGATTTCCAGAGTTAACATTCAAGCAAAAATATAAAAGGAAAAAGAAACCATTCCACACCAATCTGGACTTCATAAACTCATGGTACAATGAATGTGCAAATGATCTAATATTTAGTAAGTCATTTGTTTTACACATAAGCTTTCCAATTCACTGCAGCATCTTTTATTTGGTCTATACTAATGCCTCACAAAGGCAAACTGGGGTTGTAGAGTTCCTGCTTGGTTCTCAGAGCAAGTCCCACACCTGCTTTTGGATTGAATTCTCCAGCCGTGATTCAGAGCTGTTGGCCCAGTCTTCCCATGGCATCTGACTGTTCTTCCACTGCCACTGCCCTGTAGAGAGGTGTCCTCATCTTCTGAATGATAATCATGGCCAACATTCTGCTGAGAGGAATTTGCCTACCAGGTATTGCATGCTCACAGGCATGCCACGCTGACTTAAAAAGGGCAGCTGGAGAGAAAGAAAGCAGAGCTTCTCATTTGTGGTGAGCAGTTTCTTCAGCACAGTGGTAGTGTCCTTCCTTTTCCTCTGTAAGGCAAGGCAGTATGTCTGAAGGATGGTGTCAGACATCATAATCAGGAGCTTTGCCCTGGGCTTGCCTTAGCCAGATCTGTAGTGTAACAAATGCTCCCACAGTCACGTGAAAAAAAAGCTGCCAGAGATTGCGCAGTTCATAGAGATACATGTTGCATAGACAGATTAAACCAAAAGTCAAAAAAGATTTGACATTCCGCCAGCTGGTATAGTAGACAAGTAAATAACACTGTTGAAAATACAAAAATGAATGATGATTAGGGTTATAGGAAGAAGAAATAGATGCTGCAACTATAAAACTTTAACAAGCCACAGGGTGAAATATGAAAGTGGAGTAAGGGGATTTTTCAACTACAGATAAGACAATGTAATATCTTTAAGACATTCAGCTATGAAAGCTCCAGCTTAAGAGGGAAATAGGTTTCTCCTTTTATGTTTTTCATTTTTCAAAAGGAAAAGCGTTTTGTATCATATTTAAAAGAGATAACTTCCATGCAAACAAGCTAAACAAATTCCTCAAGATGACAGGCAACTAAGAAGCAGTCTTAGGATCTTAAGGGTTCTTATCCCAGAAAAGTTAAAAAAACTCATACAAGTTATTCAGCAAAATGGGCTCATATAACCTGAATCTGTATATTAATGAAATCAGCAAATATTTACTTGAGTGCAAGGGGCTAAACTAGGACCTGAGAGAACACTTGAGGGAGAATTTATTCAATGGAAATTTATTTATCTGTTTAGCATTGTTCTTTGGTTTTAAGTAAACAAAGACCTCACTCAGATGGAGCTTACCTTCTACTAGAAGACAGATTATAAAGTTTATATATAAGTATATATATGTATTTATATATATACAATCAAGTAGTTATGTTCTAGAAAAGATTTTTAAAAATGGGACACAGGACGCAATGAGTGGTGATTTAGAAGATAAAGTATTCCCCTGCACCTAAACCCTGGCATTCACCTTTCTGCCTTTATTTTTCTCTATATTACATTTATTAACATACTTCAAAAATATGCTTATTTTATTTGTCATCTGTAGTCTTCCAATGAAATCCAAGTTTCATGAGGGAGAGGTTTTTAACTGCCTTATTCACTCACTTTTCTCCATTGCCCCAAACAGTGCCTGGTATGTATATAATAAGTGCACAATAAAAATCTGTTGAATCAATGAACTGCTTTCCAAGTCTGGGATATATAGGAATTACATATGATCCCAAAGTCTTAGGAAAGAGGTGCAGGTCTCTGTGTGACATTATATCCAGACTTCAGAACCAGAAGAACATTAGAGTGTTTGTGACAATACAGAAAGAATGTGATGTTCTGCTTAATGTGTTTAGTTCTTACACAAATCAGGACTGTGTTTGCTATCCAAGCAAAATTTAATTGGAAAAATTTATTTTATTGGAGTGTTTTGAATTTAAAAAGTTGAAAAACAAATATAAATTTTCTTTTGAAATAATTTTAAATGTCAGAAAAGTTGCAAAAGCTTTTTACCCCAACCAAATGTTATCGTCATATAACCACAGTATAATCATCAAAACAAGAAATTAACATTGGTTTTAATACTATTAAGTAACCTAAAGACTTCACTTGAGTTTTGCTAGCTGTCCCATAAGACCCTTTTCCTGGTCCAGAATCCAGCCCAGGACTCCATATTTCATTTAGTTGTCAGGTCTCCTTGAATCTTTAACAGCTCAAGTCTTTCTTTGTTTTCCATGACCTTAACAATTTAAAGAATACTGATAAGTTATTTTGTAAAATGGCCCTTAATTTTGGTTCACCTGATATTGTCTCAAAATTGAATAGAGGATATCCAATTTTGGAAAGAAGAATACCAAAGAGGTAATGTGTGATGTGTCAAATTACTTATTAACTCTGATCTTTTGGTAAGGTGGTATCCAACAGGTTTCTCCACTAGTTACTATTTTTCTCCTTGTAATCAGTATCCTGTAGGAGGATACTTTGAGATTATGTAGATTTCTATCCCATCATATTTTGCCCACTAATTTTAGTATCTATTGATGATTCCTGCCTGCCACAGGTGTTTGCCAAACAGTTGCTTTCAATTTCCATCATTCTCTACATTTATTAACTGGAAATTCTACTATGAAGAAGAGCTAGAGTACCTCGTATTTTTTTAAAATAAATATTTAATTTGTGGTTTTCAAAGGCTTTAAAGATAATGGTCTGTACCCCACAGATTACTTATTAATTACAAAGAGGAAAAAGATAATTTTGCAGTGGAGATATCTGTTAGGCATCACTTAATCAAATGATCAAATTTATTACATGCCTCTTGACTTATGAAATTAGAGGTATACAGAATACTATACTACATAGTATGGTCACCAAAATAACTAACCTGAATCTAATCACAAGAGACACATCTAGATTATGGGGCATTCTATAAGGTATTTGCCTGGACTGTTAAAAAATGTCAGGGTTATGAAAGACCAAAACAAAATAGAACAACAAAAAGGCCAGGAGATGGCATTGTAGGTTAAAAGATACACAACAACCAAACACACAATGCACAATTTGAAATCAGAGGAAAAGAGCTATAGAAAACATTTTGGAGACAACATAATCTGAATATGAATCCTATGTTAGGTAATATTGTATCAACGTTAAATTTCTTGGGTGTGATAAAGGTATCATGGCTATGTACAACAGAACGATGTCTCTGGTCTCAAAAGACACATGCTGAAGTTTCCAGAGGTGAAATATCTTGATGTTTGTAACTTACTTTAAAAAAAAAAAGCTGCAGGAACCTCTGCTTCTGGGAAGATGGAGTCGATGCACTTTCCTCTATTCTTTCCACTAGATATAACTAAAAACCCTGGACATGATATATCAAACAAGTATCAGATGACTCTGGATGATAAAGAGAAGAAGGAAGACAGGCTAAGGACCTTAAGTCTCAAGGAATGACACATTGGTAAATTACCTAAGTTTGTTTGTTTGTTTTGCCTCATATACCCCACACTTGGAGCTGAAGAAGCTGACAAGTAGAAAACCACTGGACGCACACCAACAAAACAAACAAAACTCAATAAAATTTTGCTTTCTCTAGCCAAAAGACCAAGAGTGACGCGATTTTCCACTACAGAAACTTGTACACAACAACTATTCTACTACAGCCAAATACCACCAGAACCAAACCAAAACAAACCAAAAAAGCCAAACATACACACACACAAACTGTGACCACCCACATTCACCCCATCAAAGCCTATGTGGGGAGCCTATCATGCTCTAAGGCTCTAATGCTAATGTTCTAATTCTCCAGGGCTTCAGAGAAGGCAAGTGGGAAGCCAGAACTTTGATTTCCACTGGATGGTAGGAGTCCCTCAACCCCACCCCATGGTGTATCACTAGAGACTAAGAAGGACTGCAGAAATTCACCTCCACTTGGCATTAAAAAGGCAATGGATTTCTCATCAGAAGCTATGAAGTTCAGATAAGAGTGGAACAACGTTTTTCAAGTGTTGAAAGAAAATTAGCTGTCAATCCAGAATCCTATATCCAACAAAAATATCCTTTAGGAATGAAGGAAAAATAAAGACATTCTCAGATGACAGAACCCACTCCAGTGTTCTTGTCTGGAGAATCCCAGGGATGGCGGAGCCTGGTGGGCTGCCGTCTATGGGGTCGCACAGAGTCGGACACAACTGAAGCAACTTAGCAGCAGCGGCAGCAGATGACAGAAGACGAAGAGAATTCATCACCTACAAATATACTCTAAAGGAATGGCTAAAGGAAGTTCTCTAGACAGAAAGGAAACCAAAAAAAAAGGAACCTTGGAACACTGGATAGAAAAGGAATACAGCAAAAATACATGTTAATGACTAGCTTTGCCTTTTTAAGAATTTTCTAAATTATGTTTGATGATTGAAGTAAAAATTGTAACAGGGTCTAATATGTTTCTAAATATATGTAGAGGAAATATTTAAGACAATTATAAATAGAGGAGGACAAAGAGATATAAAGAGTTACAATTTCTATGCTTCACCTGAACTAGTAAAATGATGACACCAGTAAACTGAGTAAGTAAAATGTAGTACCTTAGAGCAATATTTAAAAAGTCATCCAAAGAAATACATTCAAAAACATTATAGATAAAACAAAATGGAGTTCTAAAAAAAATGTTCAAGTAATCCACAGGAAGACACAAACAATAAAACATAAAAATGAAAAAGCTGAAAACAAAATATAAGAAGGCAGACAAAAGCCTTAACATGTCAATAGCTACATTGGATATAAATGGCTTAAATATAGCAATTAAAAGATCGAGATTGGCAGGATGTATTAAAAAAACATAACAAACTCTATGTTATCTACTAGAAACTCACTTCAAATGATACAGGCAAGTTTAAAGTAAAAGGATTGAAAAAGATGTAGCATGCAAACACTAACCAAAGGCAAGCATGAGTGGCTATCCTACTATTAGATAAATATAAAAATATTTTGGGACTTTCCGGGTGGTCCAGACTCCACGTTTCTACTGCAGGGTGCACAAGTTGCATCCCTGGTCGAGAAACTAAGAAACAGAAAGTGTGACCAAAAAATAAAAATGAATAAGCAAAAATATTTCAAAGAAAGCAAAAATAACCAGGGACAGAGAGGGATATAATGATAAACGGATCAATCAATTAAGAAGATGGAGCAATCCTAAATGTGTATGAACCAAACAACAGAGATGCAAAAACTGATAGAACTCAAATAAGAAATACACAAATACACAACTATAGTTGAAAATTTCAATACTCCTCTGAGTGTGCATGTATGCTAAGTCGCTTCAGGCATGTCCAGCTCTTTGTGACCCCATGGACCCCATGGATCCCATATAGCCCACCAGGCTCCTCTGTCCATGGGATTCTCTAGGCAAAGATACTGGAATGGGTTGCCATTTCCTCCTCCAGGGATCTTCTTGAACCAGGGATCAAATCCGCATCTCTTATGTCTCCTGCATTGGCAGGTGGATTCTTTACCACTGGTGCCACCTGGGAAGCCCAACAATTGATAGAACTAGCCAGAAAAATCAGCAAAGACATATAAAAACTGAGCAACACTATCAACCAACAGAAGCTAATCAACATTTACAGAACACTCACTTAACAACAACAGAATACACATTCTATTCAAGTGCCCATGAAATATATACCAAGACAAAACATATTCTGGGCCACAGAACAAACCTCAACAAATGTAAAATAACTGAAATCACACAGACTATGTTATCAAACTACAATGGAATCAAACTACAATAATGGAAAGAAAATGAAAATATCCAAACACTTGGAAACTAAGCAACACAATTCTAAATAATCCACAGGCCAAAGAGGAAACTGCAAGGAAAAAAATTTTAAATACACTGAATTAAATGAAAATACAACATCTCAAAGTATGGAATAGAACTAAAGAAGTACTAAGAGGGAAATCTGTAATATTAAATGTACACATTAAAAAAGAGAAAATTCTCAAATCAAATCATCTAAGCTCTCACCTCAAGAACCCTGGAAAAGAAGAGTCAAATAAACCCAGAGCAAACATGAGGAAAGAAACCACGGAGGTAGTGCAGAAATCAATAAAATAGAAAATAGGAAAAAAAACAATAAAACAAGGAACAGGCTCTGTGAGAAGATCAATGAAATTAATAAGAATGATCAAGAAAAGAGAAGATACAAATGATCAATATGAGGACTGAAATAAGAAATATCACTACATATCCTATAGATATCAAAAGGATAGTAAGGGAATACCACAACCATCCAACACACAAATTTGATAACTTAAGTGAAATGGACAATTTCCTCATAAAATGCAAACCATCCATTGTAAACAATTATGTGGATAGCTCTATAACTATTAAGAAAATTGTAAGACTTATTACGGTTTTCCTGGTGGTCCAGTGGTTAAGAATCCACCTTGCAATGCAGGGGACACTGGTTCAATCCCTGGCCCAGGAAGATCCCACATGCTCTGGAGCAACTAAGCCTGTGTGCCACGACTACTGAGCCCACATGCTACAGCTACTGAAGTCTGTACACCTAGAGCCTGTGCTCTGCAACAACAGAAGCCATCACAGTGAGAAGCCCACACACCAGTGAAGAGCAGCCCCTGCTCACGGTAACTAGAGAAAGCCCATGTGCAGCAACAAAGACCCACCACAGCCAAAAAATAAAAATAATCTTTTTTTTTTTTTAAAGACTTACTAATAGCAGAAGTAATCAAAACTGTATGGTACTGGCAGAGGAACAGACACATAGATCAACAGAACAGAATAGAGGCTCCAGAAACAGATCCACATAAACATGCCCAACAGATTTTTTCAATGCAAAAGCAATTCAGTAGAGGGAAAAAAAGGAAAAACTGATAAATTAAACTTCATAAAAATTTAAAATACTTGAACTACAAAAGACTCTTAAGAGGATAAAAAGATAAGCAAAGACTGGGAGAAGATATTTGCTACATATCTGACAAAGGACTAATATCTAAAATATATAAAGAACTCTCAAACTCAACAGTAAAAGACAAACAATCCCATTAGAAAATAGGCGAAAGACATGAACAGACATTTCACCCAAGATGATACACAGGTGGCAAACATGAAACTATTTTCAACATCATTAGCCCCTAGGAAAATGAAAATTAAAACCACAATGAGATTATCACTACATATTTATCAGAATGGCTTAAAAAAAAAAAATACAGACAACACCAAACGCTGACAAGGATGCAGAGAAACTAGGTCATTCACACAATGCCGAATGTAAAATGGTACACTACTCTGGAAAACTGTTTGTTTCTTAATAAGCATGCAACTACCACGGCCCAGTAATTGTCCTCCTGGGCACTGAGCTCAGAGAAATGAAGAATTTTTTCACACAAAATCCCAACCATGAAAGTTTATAGCACCTTTATTTATAATAGCCAAAAACTAGAAACAATTCAGATGTCCTTTAAATGAGTGAAAGATCAAACAAACTGTGGTACAGCCATACCATGGAATACAATTCAGCAATAAAAAGGAACAAACCACTGACACATGCATGGATAAGCCTTCAGAATATTATGCTGAATAAAAAATGCCAACCACAAAAGGTTATATATACTATGTGGGTCCATTCATATAACACATTCAAAATGAGAAAATTATATTAATGGAGAACACAGGAGTGGTTGCCAGAGATTAAAGAGGGGTTGGGGCTGGGGCAGGAGGGAACTATAAAGGGCAACATGAGGAGTCTTTATGGTAAGGACTGTTATATACTTGACAGCATCAATATGCACTGTGATGTTGTATTATAGCTTTCCAAGGTGGTTACATTGCGGGGAAATGGATAAATGTTACGTAAGCACGCTTTATGACTCCAGGTGAGTCTAATTATCTCAAAATAAAGAGTCTAATAAGAAAAACAACTTCACATATTCATTTTATCTGCAACTTACATTGTAAACAATGAGCATATACCCCATATACAAAAACATACAAAAAAAGAATGAGATTAAAGCAAATGTTGTGAAATGTTAACAACTGGTGATTCTAGGTGTACCAGCTTCTCAACTTTTCTATAAGTCTAAAGGTTTCCAAAATAAAACACAGAAGGAAAAGCACAATCTCTAGTTTCTTCTGATTTCCTACTTTATGTTTTTGGTCATGCAATGCAGCTTGCAGGATGTTAGTGCCCAGATCAGGAATTGAGTCCATGCCCTCTGCTGTGGAAGCATGGAGTTCTAACCACTGAACTGCCAGGGAATTCCCAGATTTCCTATTGTAAATGTTCCATATCAAGATGATCTCTATCTGACTGAACCCTGTGATTCTGTAAGTATCCAGAGCCTGGAGGAAAAGGCAACAAACCATGCAGTAGCAGTCTTTGAGGTCTGATCTAAAGGAGATTAAAAAATATCCTGAAATTGGAGATACAGCATATCACATGGTAAAAGCTACTTAATTCTTCCTATGGGGAAATTATAGGAATATGCTAATCATATTTGGAAAGCATTCAGTTTCAAGCCTGTCAATATGAAGGACATTGTTTTTTTAATTTTCTTTTTTAAAGTATTTATCTGTTTACTTCTCAAGTTAAAAGAAGACCTGGGTGACATTGCTCCATCATGAGGCTACTCTTAAAACTATCAATACTTTCATCTGTTCTGAGAAAGTTACAGAGGTATGCCTATCCTTGGCAAGAGCACTGGTTCTAAGATCACTTAGCTTCAAGTCACTGACTGACTGTAAGAACGGGTCTAGGCTGCTGTGAAAAATGGTGATAATAATAGGATTAGTGTGGGGCTTTCTTTGAGGATCAAATGGCGTAAGGAATGTAAAGGGCTTACCACAAAGGAAGAGCTCAACACATTTTTGCATTATTATTAGCATTTAAAATTATTTCATTAAGGTAAAACAGCTAAAAGTATATTTTATAAGGATAATCATTCATGAGACTATTTTAAAGTTAATATTTACCTCACATTGTTTTAGAATATGAAATAGTGCATATGTTATTAAGTTATACACTTACAGCATTATAAAAATTATGCAAATATAGGAATTTTGCTTAGAGATAGCATGATATAGTGGAATGAATATGACATTTAAAATCTGAAGACCCAGTTCAGTTCTGAATCTACCACTTGCTGGCTATGTGATCTCAGGATAGTATTGAAACTGCTTCAGATTTCTCTTTTTCAAAAAAGTGAGGATGATATACCCTCTGTGATAGCCTGTAGAGATTAAAGGACGAAATCTGCACAAGAATATTTCATAAAATTAAAATACGTGTGACATCAATGAAGACAAGCTTTCATATCTCCTGCATGAAATGTCATTCATTATAACTCAATCTGTCAAATTTGACAGAAAAACAATTTCTAAAGCTAATATAAATGATTAAGAAAAACTAGGGGAATTTAAAAAATGGGGCCACTGAAACTAAAATTTCTAATGTCTTCACATAAAAGT
The DNA here is from genome assembly GCF_032452875.1 of Bos javanicus. NCBI lineage: Eukaryota > Metazoa > Chordata > Mammalia > Artiodactyla > Bovidae > Bos > Bos javanicus. Next base: position 67,873,414 of record NC_083868.1, on the reverse strand, counting down.
CAAATGCACATATTTAATATATTTCCCTAAAGATTTCTTCTGAGTTTTAGGTACCCTTTTATTTGCAGGACTGAATCTAACATTTTTCTATGCAAGACAGAGAAATGTGACACCTATAAGTGTTAAGTCAAAAGGCCTTGCTTGCTCTAACATGTTTCAACAAAAACACTTGAATCTGGGTAATCAGCATGGTTAAATCTCCCTTCTCTAACACATCTGTGCCTCCTCTGGTCTTGGAAATGAGAGTATGTATCTCCCTATGATTCAGGTACAAAACCTCCTCTCTCCTGAAGTCTCAGATCTACCTGGTCTTCGAATCTCAGGGAGTCTTCCTTCTCAGCGTCCTTTCTTTTCCTATCCCTACTGCCATTACCTAGAGAAGGGGTAGGCTACCCACTCCAGTATTCTGGCCTGGAGAATTCCATGGACTGTGCAGTCCATGTGGTTGCAAAGAGCTGGAAACAACTGAGCCACTTTCACTTTCACTGCCATTACCATAGTTTAGGCTTTCATTACCTTCTGCCTCAAAACTAGTATCATTACTTGTAGTCTCTCTGCTCTGACAATCTGCCCTATTCATCATTGCTAAATTAAATATCCTAAAATCCTGCTTTTGCTGTTCCCTCTTCACAGACCTCAAAAATACAAAATCCTCAACCTGGAGTAGAAGCAGAGGCTGCAAGTAGAATAATAAGTCACCAGAATATCTAGAAGTAGCCTTTACTGCCACAGGCTGATGACCTGCTGCCAATGAAGCCCCAGCACAGGAAGAGGGCTAACACTGAATTCACTGGGATCTATGTTCATTCAAAAGGGTCACAAAGCTAACAGAGGCTCAAACTGAAAAACGAGGCAAAGAACTCAGACATTATCTTATTTAAAGCGCCCAAGAAGTTAATTAGAAATGATACCTGAAATGAGCAATAACAGGAAGGTATTTCTTAAAAATGAGAGAGAACCTACCTGGTAAAGGCAGGCTGCTGTTCCAAGAAAAAATGCAACAATGTAATTTAAGTCCTCACCATCACTCTGCAAAAATAAAATAAAAAGTTATTCTTTCTGTGGAAGCCCATTTCCAAAAACAATCCATTGGGATAGGATATGACCTTTATGCACAAATGGTCAAAATTTTCAAAAGTGGAATATAAAAATACTCAAGAGTCCTAAAAGAGAAACATAAAACACATCATAAGAACCTGAGAGTGTGAGGTAGGGGAAGACTACCAGTGTTCTTCTAGGTCTGGGCTTCCCCATCAATTATATCTTACCCAAGAGAAGATGAAAGCCAATGGAAACAAGTTTCCGCGTAACGTTAAACGTGTCTCTACTTTCCACTAAAGAAACCATATGAAAATATACAATACCCCAGCAGCCTATAAAGCTAGGCCTGCTTATTGGGATTACTATTTGACTCAAATAAATACTGATAGTTTACATCTAGAACTAGCACATCACCAAACTGTCCAATGAAGTCATTTGACATGATTAAAATTTTTTAAAAAAGACAACTAAAATTGAAAAGCTACTGTCCACTAGAGTGTGCTAAATCCCAATGAGGAAATTCAGTGACATGTATTATGTTAAAATCACTCAGGAAAAACAGAGATAGATTATGCATAAGAGTATTTCTTTTAAAAGAAAACTAATAGAGACATGTAAAAACCCATTTTTTTCTACTCCTCTTTGGTTCCTTTTAAATATCTGTATTTCTCATGTCTTTTGATGGAGTAGAACATAAAGCCCACGCAGGAGCATCAAATTTCTTTTCTTCTAGGTAGAAACATTAAATTTGGCCCTTATTTTAGAAAAAAAAAAAAAAAATTCTCTCTATACAATAAAAATTTTCAGAAGACATGGGAGTGTCTCTCAGGACCATGAGTTCTTGAAATAACATAAAGCGAACAATTCCTTTTCCATTTGCTATTGGGCAACAGAAGTGCCTGTAAGGCAGAGAGAAAATGGCTTATCCTAGTGAGAGGATCTTAAAATAGAAACCATTAATCTGTCTGGGATGGTTAGACCAGTTCTATACCAGAGACAAGGAAGGTCAAGAAAAAGCCCTTCTACTTTAATAATTCTAAGACTTTTAAATAAGTTCTGCTTGATTGTTTTTTCTTCTGTCCTTTCAATGATCTTTTTTGATTATAAAAGTTCATGTTCATTGTAGAGAACCTGAAACAAAATGTTACAAAGAAGAAACTCACATAGTACATAATATCACAATTTTGGGAGAATTACTGCTAACCATTTACGTACTTCCTTCTAATCCTTTCTGTACAAAAATATATGTACTTTGAAAAAATGGAATCATACTTTTATGTATTTTTTAGTACTTCACACTATATCATAAAACATGTTCTTAAGATACTAAATATTTCTCAACCATTTAATTTGTAATGATTACATAACCTTTAACTGTTGGCCTATACAATAATTTCATTATTGTCTTAAAATCGAATATTATATTTTCCCTAAATTTACACTATCACTTTATAACTCTCTTAATTGCCTTTGGAACACTTAACAGCATGTTTCTGGAGTAGATCAGAACTGGGTTCAAATCTTTATTTGTTAGCTAGCTGTATGACCATGGACTATTATTAATATTTAACTCCAATTCCCTTTTTTGAAAATAAAAGTTGTACAGAGTCAATGAAATATCAATAATATTTGGAAACACAAAGAACAGTAACAGACACAGTAAGTATTCAAAAACATTCACTAATTTCTCCTTCTCAAAGGTTACTATATGCATCATTTATCAGATAATTAGGATTACCTTTCAATATTGTTTAAATCTCTAATGTGCTAGCCTTGTTTTCTCACTGAGATCCTAACCTTCCTTCAAGGAAGAAAATGAATCTTACTACTTGCAAGAAACTGTGCACAAAGTGGGAATTCAACAAATGAATGCCAAATTGAGTTGTGCTTTGGAAAATCTTTATTTCCACTTAGTAAAGAGAATATTTATAAACATATTCTTCTTTCAAAAAATAGTCATTCATTAAACACTGATGGCCCAAGTACTGTGTTATGCAACCAAGGACAGAAAACAAGTCAACACAAAATGAGGAAGCTCAACTCTAATCAGGAAGGCAGATATAGAAAGTAACAATTTACATCCAAAGTGGTAACTGATGGGATAGGTGTATGTATAGGGTACTAAGGGAGCCTACTGGAGACACATTTAATTCTGGAGAAAAAAAGGATCAGGGAAGGTTTGTCACAGAAAGTAAAGCTTAATTTGCATCTTGAAGGATAAACCAGTAGGCAAGGTAGGACAAGAATTCCAGGCAAACGGAGTAGCTTGTACAGTTTTAAGAGGATAGGATGACTCCAAGGTCTCCTATTTAGGCAACATTTGAATGATACCATACACTAAGTTGGCCTTTCCTGGTGGTTCAGGTGCTGCAGTGTGGGAGACCTGGGTTCGATTCCTGGGTTGGGAAGATCCCCTGGAGGAGGGCGTAGCAACCCACTCCAGTATTCTTGCCTGGAGAATCCCCATGGACAGAGGAGCCTGGCGGGCTACAGTCCATGGAGTCACAAAAAGTCGGACACGACTGAGAGACTAAGCATGCACAAACACTAAGTTGGGAATACAGGAGGAAAAATGGGCTTGAGGGAAGAAAAAATGAGTTCATTCTGGACTCAGGTATTTTGGAGTTGCTCATGAGATATTCAAAAAATAAGTTTAGTAGCCATTTAAGTCAGCTTCAGGGAAGAGTTTAACCTAGAGATCTAGTTTAGTAGTCAAATATTTAAATAGTAGTTAAATGAAATAAAGGAGTATGACAACGAAATGCAAAATATATTTTTGACTGGCTGATAGACTGTAGAGAGGAAAAAATATAAATATAAAGGATATTTGGGGTCAAATATGAATTGTGAAATCTAAAAATAGATTTTATTATTAGCTAATACTGCATTGGTCTTCTGGAGAAGGCAATGGCACCCCACTCCAGTACTCTGGCCTGGAAAATCCCATGGGCGGAGGAGACTGGTAGGCTGCAGTCCATGGGGTTGCGAAGAGTCAGACACGACTGAAGTGACTTAGCAGCAGCAGCAGCATTGGTCTTCAGTTTCTTTGGTTTAATAAAGGTATTGTGATTATGCAGGAGAATGTTCTAGTCCTAAAGACAGACATATTGAGTAATTTTGGAATACATCTGTCATAATACTGACAATTTTACTTTCCAATGATTCAGAAAAAAAGAAAATAAAGAGAGAAAGGAAGAAAGAGTGGCAGGTATGTAACAGTTCAGTTCAGTCACTCAGTCGTGTCTGAATCTTTGTAACCCCATGGACTGCAGCATGCCAGGCTTCCCTGTCCATCAACAACTTCCGGAGCTTACTCAAATTCATGTCCATCAAGTCGGTGATTCCATCCAACTACCTAATCCTCTGTCGTCCCCTTCTTCTCCCGCTTTCAATCTTTCACAGCATCAGGGACTTTTCCAACGAGTCAGTACTTCACATCAGGTAAAGTATTGGAGCCAAAGTGTTGGAGCTTCAGCTTTAGCACCAGTCCTTCCAATGAATATTCAGAACTGATTTCCTTTAGGATGGACTGGTTGGATCTGCTTGCTGTCCAAGGAAGGCTCAAGAGTCTTCAACACCACAGTTTAAAAGCATCAATTCTTCAGTGCTCAGCTTTCTATATAGTCCAACTCTCACATCCATACATGACTACTGGAAAAACCGTAGCTTTGACTAGATAGATCTTTGTTGGCAAAGTAATGTCTTTGCTTTTTAATATGCTGTCTAGGTTGATCATAGCTTTTCTTCCAAGGAGTAAGTGTCTTTTAATTTCATAGCTTTCCTTCCAAGGAGCAAGTGTCTTTTAATTTCATGACTGCAGTCACCATCTGCAGTGAGCCCCCCCAAATTTTTGGAGCCCCCAAAAATAAAGTCTCTCACTGTTTCAACTGTTTCCTCATCTATTTGCCATGAAGTGATGGGACCAGATGCCATGATCTTAGTTTTCTGAATGTTGAGCTTTAAGCCAACATTTTCACTCTCCTCTTTCACTTTCATCAAGAGGCTCTTTAGTTCTTCTTTGCTTTCTGCCATAAGGGTGGTGTCATCTGCATATCTGAGGTTATTGATATTTTTCACAGTAATCTTGATTCCAGCTTATGCTTCATCCAGCCTGGCATTTCTCATGATGTACTCTACATATAAGTTAAATAAGCAAGGTGACAATATGCAGCCTTGACATACTCCTTTCCTGATTTGGAACCAATCTGTTGTTCCATGTCCAGTTCTAACTGTTGCTTCTTGACTTGCATACAGATTTCTCAGGAGGCAGGTCAGGTGGTCTGATATTTCCATCCCTTTAAGAATTTTCCACAGTTTGTTGTGATCCACACAGTCAAAGGCTTTGGCAAAGTCAATAAAGCAGAAATAGATGTTTTTCTGGAACTCTCTGGCTTTTTCAATGATCCAACATATGTTGGCAATTACATCTCTGGTTCCTCTGCCTTTTCTAAAACCAGCTTGAACATCTGGAAGTTCATGGTTCACGTACTACTGAAGCCTGGCTTGGAGGATTTTGAGCATTACTTTGCTAGTGTGTGAGATGAGGGCAATTGTGGGGTAGCTTGAACATTCTTTGGCATTGCCTTTCTTTGGGATTGGAATGAAAACTGACCTTTTCCAGTCCTGGGGCCACTGCTGAGTTTTCCAAATTTGCTGGCATATTGAGTGCAGCACTTTCACAGCATCATCTTTTAGGATTTGAAATAGCTCAGCTGGAATTCCAACACCTCCACTAGCTTTGTTCGTAGTGATACTTCCTAAGGGCCACTTGACTTTGCATTCCAGGAAGTCTGGCTATAGGTGAGTGATCACACCATCGTGGTTATCTGGGTCATGAAGATCTTTTTTGTATAATTCTTCTGTGTATTCTTGCCACCTCTTCTTAATATCTTTTGCCTGTGTTAGGTCCGTAACATTTCTTTCCTTTATTGTGCCCTTCTTTGCATGAAAATTTTCCCTGGTATCTCTAATTTTCTTGAAGAAATCTCTAGTCTTTCCCATTCTATTGTTTTCCTCTATTTCTTTGCATTGATCACTTATCTCTCCTTGCTATTCATTGGAACTCCACATTCGAATGGGTATATCTTTCGTTTTCTCCTTTGCCTTTAGCTTCTCTTCTTTTCTCAGCTATTTGTAAGGCCTCCTCATGCAACCATTTTGCCTTTTTGCATTTCTTTTTCTTGGAGATGGTCTTGATCACTGCCTCTTGTACAATGTCATGAACCTCCGTCCATAGTTCTTCAGGCACTGTCTATCAGATCTAAACCCTTGAATCTATTTGTCACTTCCACTGTATAATTGTAAGGCATTTGATTTAGGTCATACCTGAATGGCCTAGTGGTTTTCCTTACTTTCTTCAATTTAAGTCTGAATTTGGCAATAAGAAGTTCATGATCTGAGCCACAGTCAGTTCCCGGTCTTGTTTTTGCTGACTGTATAGATTCTACATCTTTGGCTGAAAAGAATATAATCAATATGATTTCTATATTGACCATCTGCTGATGTCCATGGTAGTCTTCTCTTTCGCTGTTGGAAGAGGGTGTTTGCTATGACAAGTGCATTCTCTTGTCAAAACTCTGTTAGCCTTTGCCCTGCTTCATTCTGTATTCCAAGGCCAAATTTGCCTGTTACTCCAGGTGTTTCTTGACTTCCTACTTTTGCATTCCAGTCCCCTATAATGAAAAGGACATCTTTTCTGGGTGTTAGTTGTAGGTCTTTATAGAACCGTTCAACTCCAGCTTCGTCAGCATTACTGGTTGGGGCACAGACTTGGATTACTATGGCATTTAATGGTTTGGTAGCTGTTAATTGTATTGCTTTTTAAAACCTTTCTGTAAATCTGAATTCTTTCAAAATAAAATGGTGTGTGGTGGGGGAAACAGGGATACAAATGAAAAAAAAAATGCTTTTCAGTCACTAACAAGAATCTCTATATACTGCCATGAAATGATTTACATAGTTAGATGGAGAAAGATTCAAATCAATATGAATAATACACTGACATTTACAAAGGAATAATTTTAAAAGAATATATAAGTAAATCTATAAATACATACGTATTAACATATATGGGCTCCCCTGGTGGCTCACTGGTAAAGAATCCAGCTGCAATGCAGGAGACCTGGGTTCAATTCCTGGGTTGGGAAGATCCCCTGGAGAAGGGAACGGCTACCCACTCCAGTATTCTGGCCTAGAGAACTCCACGGACTGTATAGTCCATGGGGTTGCAAAGAGTCAGACACAACTGGGCAACTTTCACTTCATTTCACTAACATATGCACATAGTCTCTCTAGAAGGATACACCAGTGGTTGACTCTGGGGAGGAGAAATGGGAAGAGAATTGCCTATTATGAAAATTACAGGCTTTAAATTTACCATGTACATATTTTACTTGTGTATGCATGACTACTGATGTCTGTAGATATACACACATTAACTTTTTAAAAAGTCATTATGAAAATATCCAAGAAGATGTAGACTTAAAAGAATATAAAGCCAAGCACATGACACAAACCCTACAATTTAAAGGATAGGTGGAGGACAAAATTTACCAAATAAACTGAACAACAAGAAGAGAAAGGAAAAAAGATACAATAGGAAAAATTGTTTCATGGAAATGAAGGGATGAGATTATGTCAAGAATAAAGTAAACCATGAAACTATTAACAGTGATCTATTTTATTTGGTTCTAAGTTTTCTAAAATAAACATTATTTTTGAATTTAAACAATGAATTATTTTCAAAAGCAAGCACTGAACAACATGTGTGATAAGACAGGACACGTAAAACAAGACCTCTAGAGCGGCTGCAGTATCTGGTTACCCGAAGGACACAGGTGAACTTAATGGTCACTGAAAGAATTATAAGGGCAGAAAGGGATCATGGTCAACCAAGAGCACAGAGGTAAGGGAACAGGGGCACAGTGTAGTCTATGCTTTCAAAATATTAGAAGGGAACATACATCTAGAAGTTTTTTAGGGCTGTTTTGTTTGTTTTTTTTAAGATCAGCAGGCTATAACATACTTATGAGCTGAGAGAACAGAGCCAGTAGAGAGGAAGCATATGAAAAACAGATGAATAGCTACAGGCTGGGGAAACATGGGGCAGAGGTTTAGAGAGAGACAAAAGTGGGAATCAGTGGGGGCAGGGTGGACAGGAGATGGGATTAAGGGTGGGGCAGGGAAGAAAGGGCTGAAGTAAAGAGTTCAAATTTTTTAAAATCATATTCACCTTCAGAGGATGCTAGGATATCAATATACTGCTTGAGAAATAACTAATAAAAGGAAAGAATTTTTTAAAATGAGGATGTCAAGGTAAGCAGAAGCTTCCTATGATAGCCACAAAATGTATTAGAATGATACTATTTAAAGGTCTGTAATAATTGAGAAACATTCACTTTTTAAACTTCAGTGAAAAAAAGGACACAAAGTTACATAATGGTATGATATGTGTGTATATATATGGTAGATATGAATAAAATAAGAGAAAATTGGGAGATTTTTCTTTTCTTCTTTATACTTTTCCTTCCAACTCTTTATGCACAGAGCACATGAAAAATGCATTTATTTTTTTTAAGAAAGCAATCACTGCGTCTTAACATAGATATAATACTACTAAAGAAATAAAAACTTTCATTGAGCTTTAATAGGTACATAATTTGTTTAAAAGGTAGTAACAGATCTATGGGAAATAAAGAACTCCAGGAATAAAAGCAAGTTGACTTTTAGTTATAGTATCCATTACAAACAATTCGGGGTCGCAAAGAGTCGCACACGACTGAGCGACTGAACTGAACTGAACAAACAATTTTAGAATCAGAGCCGTAGTAATGAAGTGATCCTTGAGCCTATGTAGTCTAAAACTTTCCTCTAGCAAAATAGAAAAATGAGATCCAAGAAGGTAAAATAACCCATCCAAGGTCACAAAGTTTGCTATTGGCAAATGTGACCCAGGTATTCTGACTTCTAGGTCAGCATTTCCAATTCTGTATCAGAATACTCATTTTTTTTTCTAGTGCACCACATGTGAATTACTTCTGGTTGGCATCAGCCTAATTAAGATCATCGTTCCAAGGCTGATCCTTAAAAGCACACAGGAAAAGTAAGCCCAATGTGATAAAAGCTTATGCATTCGTGAGGTGTCAATTCACAATAACATGTCTAAACCCAGAACAAAGTATGGAAATGAGCGAAAATAATCTAATTTACACGTTACTGTGAACACCAAATCAAATTTACCAACTTGAAAAAGAGCTGTACTCATCCTAAACCTCCCCAGTCTGAACTTAGATACCAAAGAAAAACTTCAGTACTGGGCATTGTAATAAATCGCTTGTTATCACCCTAAGAATCAGTTATTAATCCAGAAGAAACAAACTTGTGCTGAACCTTCAAAGACATTAACTACACAGGAATGTTAATTCCTGTGGGTTCTCAAATTTAAATTGCCTCAGGCACCAAGTTACATACTAGAAGATAAATGTGGCAATCAGTTTTAATACTTAAGGAGAGTATTTAGAATTCACAGCCTTAAAAAATCAAATTTGAAATTAATATCAATATATTGTTCACACTCAGGACACACACTATACATTTTCAGCTAGATCTAAAAATATGGCCCCCAAATAAAACCTTTGCTTTTAAATCAAGTATTAAAGAAATGCTGAGGCCACTTAATCTAGGTACTGTCTTGGCACTTCCTCTGTTACTACTATGATCTGCTGCTGCTAAGTCGCTTCAGTCATGTCCAACTCTGTGCGACCCCATAGACGGCAGCCCACCAAGCTCCCTCGTCCTTGGGATTCTCCAGGCAAGAACACTGCAGTGGGTTGCCATTTCCTTCTCCAATGCATGAAAGTAAAAAGTGAAAGTGAAGTCACTCAGTTGTGTCCAACCCTCAGCGACCCCATGGACTGCAGCCTACCAGGCTCCTCTGTCCATGGGATTTCCCAGGCAAGAGTACTAGAGTGGGTTGCCATTTCCTTCTCCAACTAGCGTGTGAGATGAGTGCAATTGTGCTGTAGTTTGAGCATTCTCTGGCATTGCCTTTCTTAGGGATTGGAATGAAAACTATTTCCAGTTCTGTGATAGCTATGTCTTTTTTTTCTTTAGCATCCTTGCATTTTAACTGGGGGCATGGCTGCTGAGCTTCATGTCCAGCTTCTCTTACAGATAGGTGCGGCCATATGACTAAGTCTGTACCAGTGGGGTGTGATTAGATACAGGTAAGTTCAGAACAGATAAAGGTTTAAGACCCATGTTCGGGATTTTGCACTCAAGTCTACACAGTGGACCACCTCAAAAAGATCTACTTTATTGATCAAAAATAATCTACAGCAACTGTAGAGATTATTCTGAACACAAAGTACAGTGATGAAGGAGAAAAGGCTAAGAAGTATGTCTTAAGTTCAGTGGCTTTAATGAGAATAAAAAGAACATTTTAACCAACACAAGTCACAAACAATGATAAAAGAGATGCTGAGGGAAGAGTAAAAGAGAGAGAACTCAGGTCCCTAATTTTGTATATATTTTCTTTCAGGTTAATTCAAGCTATAAAGGATGTACTGTTGAAGTTAATCTAGTTTGCATGCCTAAACTCATCCTGCTAAGAGCTCTAAGTTTATCACAGTGCTCTCTGCAATCACATTTTTCTCCATTTGTTAGCCTATTGTCCATTCCATCTTTCAGGAATCCAACACTACATAGCACTCCTTCATTATTTTCATAACAAGACAAGGAAACATATCTCCAAGTTCCAGTCACTTACCAGAACATTCTCTCTATACAGATGTAAAAACCCCAATAATTGGAACAATGGGAATCTCTACTTTTGGTCCAGTGAATTTCCAAAAGCAGTAATTCTCATTTAGGTGAGAGGATCAAAATTTGCTGGAAAATACCTTAAAACTACCAACGAGTGACAAAGTACCTGTAGATTACATTCCCCCAACTTTGTACTCTTTTGTTTCCTCACTCCTCTCTTAAAGCATCACTGTTTTAGGAACCTCAACTGTTGATGAGTGTATTTGGGTTATGGCAGAACAAAGACTTAAAACAATGCTAAGAGAGTAACATAACCAGGTGTCCCTAGCCTCCAGATAGCTAAAAACCCTACATGGAACAATTTACAGTTCCCCGGGTCAAGTGAGAAAGCAATGTTGTTGGGGTGAATTTAGTCTAGGATGACAGTGAAAAAGAATTCCATATCAACCATCAGAAAGACACATCTTCAAAGATATAAGCATCCCAAACTATAAAAGACCACTGTAACTTCCCATTCATAATTCACCCCATGCTGCTTTCATACCCCACCACCACAGTTTTAAGGAACCGTTTAAAATAAAAAACCCTGAAGCTCCTAGGGAAACTGTAGACTCTAAGAGACAATAAGAAGCTTCAAAAATGTAGGGAAAATGCTCAGCTTCCTCTTACCCTCCATGAAAACATATACCTTTACTCTGCCTGAAATTTCTGTTTCTTGAAAATCTACCTATTAATTTGGATTAAGAAAAGTGTTTTCCAGATTACATAATAGGTGCTAATAAATATTAATTTTTAGCATTTAAAATCTAAATGTCATATATTTATATGGTTCAAAAAGTAAAAATTAAGAAGATACATGTTGTGAAGATTCCCAATCCTACTCTGCTTCCTATCTATCCAGTTCCCACTACATTTATTGGTTTCTTATCTTTCCAGACTTTCCTTGTGCAAATTAATGCAAATTACAGTTATTTCCCAGGACATCTTGATGAGGGGAGCTGGGGGCCAAGCTGAGAGAGACTGGTGGGTACAATTTCAGAGAACCTGCTCTGTCTCTCAGTGGCTTTCTCAAAATGGCCATAGTTCTCAGACAGCAAAAATTTGTATATCTGACTATGAAATACAAATCAGACTCCTGAACCCAGGCTCCATTCTGGCTAGGGCTCTGGTGTCCCTACCTGGCCCGTGTGAAGGGGAACACTCTGCCACTCTGTTAGAAAAGAAAGCCCCATCCACCATTTCTTAAGAGCTGGCCAAGTGTAACAAGCTGTACTTTAACTAAGTAGAGCCACACCTAATGAAATATCAAAGTTGGAGAATGTGCCTCCAGTCTTTGCTTTAATTTGGTGGTAGTGGGGAGGTGTGTGTACGGATGAACAGACTGCTATCTTTAGAGCAGTTTCAGGTTTACAGAAAATTTAAGCAGATGGTACAGCGAGTTCCCATATATCCACTCTTTCCCCTACTCACTTTCCTCTATCATTAACATCATGCACTAACATTGCAACTGATGAACCAATAGTGACATACTATTATTAACTGAAGTCCATGGTTTACATTAGGGCCCACTCTTTGTGTTGTACATTCTACTGGTTTTGACAAATGTATAATGACATTGGGCTTCCCTGGCGGCTCAGACAGTAAAGAATCTGCTTGCAATGCAGGAGACCCAGGTTCGATCCCAGGGTTGGGAAGATTCCCTGGAGAAAAGAATGGCTACCCACTCCAGTATTCTTGCCTGGAGAATTCCATGGACAGAGCAGCCTGGTGGGCTACAGTCCTTGGAGTCGCAAATGGGTCAGACACGACTGAGCAACTAACACTATATGTGCACTATAAGGACATAACCACCATTATAATAAGAACAGTTTCACTGCCCGAAAATCCTCATGCTCCCTTCCTCCATCCCTCCAAATCTTTTCACTTATTGTCTTTAGAGTTTTGCCTTTTTCAAAATGTCGTATAGTTAAAATCACTTAGTATATAGTTTTTTTTTTTTCAAACTGGCTTCTTTCATTAAGCAATATGAACTTAAGGTTTAGCCATGTCTTTTTGTAGCTTGATAGCTCACTTCTTTTTATTACTGAATAATATTCCACTGTATAGTTTGCTGAAATCTGTTTATCCATTCACCATTCACTTTTTTTTTTTTTAACATGATGGATTTATTTGGATGTATTTTGCCATTTTTTTTTTTTTTTGGTTGTGCTGCACACCATGTGGAAACCTTAATTCCCTTACTGGGGATTGAACCCATGTCCCCTGCATTGGAGAGGACAGGGGTTCAATCCCCGGTAAGGAGTCTTATTAACCACTGGACTACCAGGGAAGTCTCCTTCATTTTATAAGAAATGAAACTGAGGAACCAGAAAGTAAGGTGAACAATTCAAGGTCACAGAGCTAATCAGCTCAGCTGGAGTCAACTCTCTCTCTCACTCTTCCACAAACAAAAATCAGCTCTCACACTTCTATGTGACTGTTCTTTCCACTATATCAAGTTTTTTTTTTTTTTTTTAAAGGCAAGAGAAGATCTTATTTATTAGCTTTTTCCAGTCAGCAGTCTCCAAATTGCCTTTGTTTCTTTCTGGCAGGTTGTTTAAGTGGTTTGAAATTGATGCCTTACTAGAATAAAGCTAAACAGCTCAGCAACCAGGGCAGGAATGCCCAGAGACAGCAGCCAGCTGCCCTGTGCCTGAAAGGGAACAGGGGCTTTACCTACAGGCCCGGATGTTCAGGAGAGGAGCTGGGAAGTCATAAGAAGACCCCCAATCCCCCTGGAGGGATAGCTCTGCTGCCTGAAAGCTGTGATGTCCTCTGCTCTTGGCTTCATATGGCTGAGGACTTTCAGAGGGTACTCAAGATGCCACTCTCTTGCGTATTCCCCAAACTAACAGCAACTTTAAAACAGAATATAAAGTGCCTTGACTGGGTTCTTACAAATGATATTTTTAGCATAATACTGGCCAAAAAAAAAAAGAACTAATTTACAATGTGTAAGTGTCAAAAACTCTTCAGAGAATGTGAGTAAAAACAGGGAAAGGAAAAGGGGAGATGTGTGTAACTTCAAGAAAGGAAGTTTCAAAAGTTTACAAAAAGTAAGAGAAAAAGTATGTTCTGATAGCTATAGTCTCCAGAAGAAACTCCTCTGGAAAACAAAATAGTTGGCAATATCTGAAAAAATTAGCGATTTCAGAGGTAGCCATCAATAAAAAAGAAAAAAAGGAGATAACTAGGTAGGAAATCCAAAAGCAGGACGAAAACCTGCCTATGAGTGCTCTCCTCTTTCTTCTGCTTATCTCTGTCTACTCAGGTGCTTCCAGGTCCTGCTCACCACCCCCCTCAGAGCTTCCTGCTCGTATCCTGACTCCTCCTTCAAACTCTCTGTACTTGTCATTTATTTGTGGACTTCTCTGCCTCCCAATTCAATTCCAGGGCCTGAGACTGCAAGGCCCTTGTCACACATATCTTGGTTTCTCCAGAATACCTCTAAGCAGTGCCTCCTGCAGAGCAGATAATAAATAAATATTTGTTAGTTAAGTCGAAGAAGCCAACTAGAAAGTAGTGTTTTTAAGGGGAGAGGAAACTAGAGTAGTATAAAGGATACAAAATCTGAGCACATTAAGTTGTACTAATAACTAAATCTAAATCAATTGTGTAACAAGTGGAATCAAAAGGCACAGTCATCTGAAATTGCAAAAATAGCACAGTACCTGCAGGAGACTTTCTATGGCATGAAAGCCTCGAATTAAATTCAGAGCAGCACATAAAAGACTAAGGATAAATGCCACAATCCCTGAAAGAGTTGCTGGTTCCAGTCTCTGGTGAGCTGAAAAATAAAAAAAAAAGATCAGAAATGAACATCAATATCTCACATCAATACCTATACTTATATAAAATGAAATTCACTGCTTAATTTATATGGATCAAATATTGGTGAATCTTCAAAAAATTATTATGCCTTACAAATTACATATTTTTTAAATGCAAAATGTCTGACATGACAGCTTCATTCCCTTGAACTCAAGTTAACTTTTCTTCTACATTTTTAACAAAGACACCTAATTTGCATTTGAGGTACATAGCGCTAAGGAGTTCTCACATTCGCCAGTAAACCATATAGGAAAAAAATCTTATTGCCTAAATATGTCTACCATTTACAAGTAGCTGCAAATATGTATATTTTTTTAGCTGCAAATATTTGCGAAGGTGACTTTGCTCAGAAATTCACTGCATAATTCCTATTTTTTCTGAAAATGCTTAGGAAACATTTTAAAGGACAAACTTGGCTTGCTTTTAAGCAAAGCTCTTCCTTATTTGGGTCCCAGGGCTATAAATACCACAGGGTATATGCGAAAGCTCATCTATAACCACTGATTTGAACTCTGTAATAGAATGGACTCTTACAGTTATGAGGCTCCTGGTCTCTGAAGACCACTTGAAGATAAAACAACAGTTGATGAAGTGACCAGTTTATTTTACAGACACGTGCCCTATCCATCGGGACTTTACGGTATAACACATTTAGATATACAATAGCTTCCCTTCATCATTCTGCAGTTAACAAAATTAACTATAGAGTCTAAATGAAAACACAAAACTAAATACATAATCATCTAGACCTCAAAAGGGAGAGAGAGGGAAAAAGAGGACAACAGAACTATATTTAGATCATTTTATTTTAAATCACTGAAGTGTAAAAGCCCTAACAATGAAGTTAATGAGGTAGAACATTAATATAAAGGCTTAAATCTTTGCAACTTATATTCAACCATTACAGCAGAAAAACATCCCTAAATAATTCATAAAAACACAAAAACCCACATGTCACGAAAAAAAGTTATTCCTCAAATTCAGTAGGAATCCAAATATAGGATATATTTTCTTAAATTTCTTCTGTGCCAAAGCTAACTGCTTGTTCTCCCAGTTAATTTCCTTGAGATTAATATGAAAGCAAAAACTAAATGTCTTTGTAAAGTATTGGTACCAGATTTTCTATCACTAGAGAAAAAAATCGCACAACTTAAGAATCTATCCAATGGTCTAACAATTAGTCCTACTCTGCATCCCTCCTCCATCCTTCTCCACTCCCTCTGGGTAGTAAGGGGGAACTGACCTCCAAGTTAAAAAAAAATCCTTAGCAAGGACCTCAAGCACAAAGCTACTTGATAACTAAACAGGTTACAGAAATAACACTTCTAATGCCCATGGGATTTTCCAGGCAAGAGTACTGGAATGGTTGCCATTGCCTTCTCCGAAAGTATACAAGTTTATCTTACCAAAAAACCAAACAGTAATCTATACTGTAATTAAGAACCATAGCCTTTTGTGGTCAAGTAAGGAATGGCCGTGCTTGAATGAAAAAATATTACCATTTTAATGTGTTGATCAATACCTATTTAAGAAATAAATAATAATATTTACCAAGTTTCTAAGACTTGCCTCTTAGGCCCTTGGAACACTCTCTTTATAATGATAGTATATGACTTAAAAATTATTTCAAATAACCAGAAACATTTTTAAAGGCATTAAAGCAAATGACAAGCCTCCTTTAACAAGGACAAGGCACAAATTATGCTAAAGGACAGGCTGGAAAGGTGCCAAATCACAAGAAAGAATATTCTCAAGTGGAGATTCCCCCACTCCCACCCCATCCCCTTCCTAAGACCTGTGGGAATGCTTACTAAGAAAAACTCCACCTGCACAGAATGTGAGGCTGACACTTTGTAAGGATACTTTCTCATTTTAATGAATTGAACGAGATATTTAATCACATTTCAATGAATTATATTACATATTTTTTATTTTATAAAACAGATTTTAGATGAATTATTATCCACAAATGCTTACTTCACATTTTAATTTGGCACCATGATACGTACTATTAGGTATAAAGCAGGTTTAGAACAGTAAGAAACAAAGAAATGAGAGGTAATATAGAAAATAATAGTTTTGTTTAATTCAAAATAACACTACCAGGTCACTTTTTATTTGTTTAGCTATTATTGTCTTCTGCTATGATGCTTTTTTTTTAGTCTCCTTGAGCCCAATAACTGCATTTTCACATCAAAATTAAAATTTTAATGTACCAATGATTAAAGGAAAGTTTAAAAAAATTCCTAAAGAAGTAAGAGCAAATCCCTTGGAACAAAAGGGCTATTAGCAGACTCAGTGGAAGAAACCCAGGTTTGATTGAGAATGGAGACATTTTAAACATATCAAACTTGAAGTGATGGTGAGATATGAGATATGTTTAATAAGCAACTGAAGAATGCAAGAAAGGTGAGTTGGAAAAACAGATGAGGTCTGCATCTGATGGGAAGGGCTTGGATGAGATTATACTGAAGGAAGTGAGCCAACAGCAAACCCTTGGTAAACACTGCCTTCACAGAAAGGAAGAGGAGGCAGGGAAGACAGATGTAAAACAAACAGAAGAAGAGGGAGCAACAGAAGTTCAGGAAAGGGAGACCATCAAGAAGACATGGATTACAATGTCTGTAAACAGGCCAAAGACAATGTGAACTGAAAAAGAAAAAAGATTCGATTTACTGACTAAGATGGTTCTGACTCTTCAGAAAGTATTCAATGGTGAAGGCAAAATTCAGACTGCAAGAAGTTAAATAACTAGTAAAGGTAAGAGTCAGAAGCAGTAAGTGAACACTTCCGCAGTTACAGGAGAGGAAAACAGAACGACAGCCTGACAGATACAACAGGATTGAAAAATAATTATTTTTCCCCAGTAATGGGGTGGAAGAAAGAGACTTTAATAAATTTATAGGTGGAACAACAAATTCAGAGAAGAAGAAATAGAAGAATCAAGAGAAAAGAAAAATAATTGGTGAAACAGAGTACCAGAACAGTCATAGTGAGTATTCAAAAAGATGGTCCCATTCTAACCTCAAACCTCCTCATAATACTAGTGTCTATGCTGAGTCAAAGACAAAGTTCAGAAGTTGCAGTCATTCAATGATGTCCAAAACACCTGGAGACACAGGTTTTAAAATGCAGAGAAATTTCAAGTCAGTTCTATCTGAATAAGCATACCTTATTACTAAATTATGACTGAGACTAATTGTAAGGTACAAAAACACACTATTTTTTTCACTACAAGACCCTTTCTTATCATTACCACTTGTCAAAAATGTGCATGTCCTTCAAGTTCCCAAGGTCTAAAAGTGTTACTTCCTTTTTATCTTAGAGCATGTATCACATTCTACCTTGTATTTTATTTATTGACTTTTACTTGCTTTTCCCATCTTGAAACCAGACATGTGCTTATTGTCTTTATAAAATGCCCTACAATATTTAAGCATAATACTTTGGAGGGAAAAAAGCAATAAATATTTGTTAGATTATGAGGGTGAGGGTGTGTGTGTGTGTGTGTGTGTGTGTGTGTGTGTGTCTGTGTGTGTATCAGAAAGAGATTGGGAAATCTATATGCATTGTGGGACAACAGCCAAATACAGTCACATTTGTAGGCAACTAATAAATTGTCTAGAAAATTACATAGATTGACAAAATGCTGATTAACCAAGTATTTATGCTAAAAACAGAGGTATTAAAGAAACTGAGAAACGTGTATTAAATTTAGGGTTTCATATATTTGTTTTGAAGGATATAAAATTTAAAAGAATAACAACATTAAATGTTGGTGAGGATAGAGGGCAATCAAAACTCTCATACATTGCTTGTGGGAATGTAAAATGGCACAACTACTTCCAAAAACTGGCAGTTTCATAAAGAGTTAAACATGCACCTAACCCGTGACCTATCAACTTGACTCCTAACACTTACTTGAGAGAAATGAAAACACATAGCAACAAAAGATGAATGTTTATAACAGGTTTATCTACAATAACCAAAAACTGGAAACAAGCTAATGTCCAATGTTTACCCACCCTGGATAAACAAAGTGTGGTATGCCCACACAGTGACTGCTACTCAGCGATGGGAACAAACTACAGAGATGCAACATACACATATGACATTGGATTAAGCAAAAGAGGCTGAACACAAGAATTACACTACATAGTCTTGTTTATATAAAGCTCTAGAACAAATAAAACTAATTTAAAGCGAAAGAAATCTCAATAGTGGTTGTCTGGAGTGGGACAGAGATTGAGTGAGAAAGGTCATAAAGAAAACTTTCTAGGAAGATGGAAATGGTCCACACTGTGATAGGTGTATGTATTATCATGGTTTTTTACTCTGTATTTTTGATGCTTTGACATCTTGGGGCCTTGCAGACATCAAAGGACTGCCTCTCCCGGGACTATTTAATTCGTAGAGATGGCAAAAAACTCATCTGCAAGCACGTCTTCCATAAGCAAACCCCATATCCGGAGCCCACATTCCTAACTACAGGGTTCTCATACCGAAGGCCACTATTCCCCTGCCTGAAGCACCTCAGGGGCAGGTATCATACAAGTATTCAAACTAGCCAATCTTAAATGTACTTTCTGGGCCTCTCCCGTTCCTTCCTGGGGAAATCACAGCAAAGACTCTTAGCTCCTAATCTGTTGGCCGTGCCGTGCCATATGTAA
The DNA here is from genome assembly GCF_032452875.1 of Bos javanicus. NCBI lineage: Eukaryota > Metazoa > Chordata > Mammalia > Artiodactyla > Bovidae > Bos > Bos javanicus. Next base: position 67,854,071 of record NC_083868.1, on the reverse strand, counting down.
ATAAGAGTAAAGTCTATATTTTGAAACAGAGTGTGGTTTATACAACTGTATCCATTTGTTGAACCATACAACAAATATCTGTGCATTTTAGTATGTGCAAATTTCCCTTAAAAAAGAAAACTGTGGCAAACTATTGGGTATAAGATAGGCTCAGCAATGTGTTATACAACATGGGGAATATAGCCAATATTTTATAGTAACTGTAAATGGAAAATAACCTTTATAAATCGTATAAAAACTTAATTTAAAAAGAAAAAGAGAAAGAACTGTAGAAATTATCAAGTGGATAAGTGGGTAGTGAGGGGAGGTATAGATGAAACAAGAATGTCAAAATATTGATATAGTTGTAACAGTTGGATGATGGATACAAAAGTGTTAATTATAATATTCTATTTACTTGATATATGTTTAAATTTTTCTATAATAAAGTGTTTAAAAAAAAAAAAAGTAAAAGTAAGACATAGTATTTAACATATTGACCCCAGCAGAACATCTGTAGAAAAAAGATACCAAAAGCAAGAGAGACAAGGCCTGCAAAATAATGCTTATCAAATAACTATTAATCAGATTCTAAAATAAATTCATTTAGGAAAGACAACTGCAAAACAAGAAAGTATATTTAAACTGGGAGACTATACAGAAAATATTATGCAGGCCTGATCCAAATTAAAAACAAATTTAAAGTTAATATTATGATAATCTCCAACTGCCAATTACTTTAAAATTTTCTCTTTCTTATGATTTTTCTCTCCCTTTCTTAAAATAACAAATTCCAGATTTCTCCCTATTTTCCAAGTATCTCCTATTTGGTGATCCAAGATACCATTGCAATCTACACATCAGAGTAGAGACTTATGGAAGTCAAGTAATACAAGGAGTTTCTAATAAAGTCCTCCTCCTAGTAGGTCAAGTTGAACCCCTACCCCAAATTAAGGTAATTCTCCTGGATCCTGAGTGTATATTTTAATGAACATATATTCTTAGCAAGTGCCAGACCTATGGAATTAAAACTACTGGAGAAGGAAAGACCAATGGAAGTCTTAGAGCTCCCTCAATCCAAATATCATAAAAAAATTAATCCCTAGGCTAACGGCAAAGATTGGTGTGACCACCCGAGGCTTGCTTAAAAAGATGCATTGGTGATGATTCCTATTATACTCCTTTTTAACTTTCCAGTTTGTCTCCAAACTAGGTGCATCATAGAGGATAACAACAGATTACTGTAGGTTCCAACAGCACATGCTTTTCCAGATGCGGTCTCCATGTGGAACAAACCAATTAACTCCCTGGCACACAGGTACTAACTTTTGCATACTTTTTTTTATCTATCCTAAAACAGAAGACCAGAAGCATTTTGCTTTTACTTAATACAGATATCAGTAAATTTATCATATTGCCACTAGGTTTTATCAACTGTGTGCCACTGATTTGTCCATAGCAGGGGTTAGCAAACCATGACCCACGGACCAAATCCGGCCTAGCACCTATTTTTATAAATAAAGTTTCACTGCAAGACAGTGTCAGCTATTCTTTTACATACTGCATATAGCTGTTTTCATACTATACCAGCAGAGTTGAATAGTTAAGTTGAGTAGGTATAAGAGAGACCACATGGCCTGTAAAATATAAAATATTTACTACCTGGCCTTTTACAGAAAAAGTTTGCTAAATCTTGGCTTACAAGCACTTAACATCTTAACACCTCATAGAATATTATATTAATCTACTTCATTGAGGACCTCACGCTGACAGGACCTGAAGAACAGACAGTATATGCTTTGGGTTAGATACCTTGAGATGACATGTATGCCAGAGGGTAAAAAATAATCTCAAGATTAGGGGCGGGATAGTGGTAGGCAAATACAGGAGCTTCCGGCGACGAGTAGCCGTGATTGGTGAAAACCAATGGAGAGGGCGGGAAAAAATTTTTTAGAAAAAAAAAAAAAATCTCAAGATTTTAAAAGTCTACCACCTCAATCAAGTTTCTGGTGGTTAAAGGTCTAGAGAATATTGAAAGTAAAGACCAAATTACATCTTTCCACCCATACCACTAAGAAAACATATATTGCTTAATACGCCTTTCTAGATTTGTGTATGATGCTTCAACATGTTTACTAAATGACAATGGTTGAGGAGGGCCCAAAGCAACAGAAGGATCCAGACTTCAATACAGGACATTTTTCTACTCAGCACTTATGAGCCAGGGATCCAATGTTGCTAAAAATATCTCTGGGACTTCCCTAGTGGTACAGAGGATAAGAATCCTCCTGCTAATACAGGGGACACAGGTTCGACCTCTGGTCCAGGAAGATTCCATTTGCTGTGGAGTAACTAAGTCCACGTGCCACAACTATGGAAGCCCACGTGCTCTTGGGCTCTTGAGCCACAACAAGAGCCCCTGTGTCACAACTACTCAAGTCCACATGCCCTAGAGCCCCCATGTCATAAATGCTGAACCCCTGTGCTGAGCTACTGAAGTGTGTGTGCCTAGAGCCTGTGCTCTGCAACAATTTCAAGAAGCCAAAGCAATGAGAAGCCCATGCACCATGACTACAGAGTAGCCCCCACTCTCCACAACTAGAGAAAGCTCATGTGCAGCAGTGAAGATGCAGTGCAGCCAAAAATTAACTAATCAATTATGTAAAATCTGTGGATAAGAGGGATGATGTTTTGAGCCTGTAGTAAACCTGGAAAGAAAAATCATAAAAGAGGCTCCAGGTATTCTGAAGCAATGACACGCCCTTAGGCAAAAATTGTTTTCATTTTCAGAACTAGTTTTAGGCTTGCTTATTAGCTACCACAGGACCTAGTGTTCATACCACAAAATATCAGATATATATTAGTAATCTCTCTTCTCTTTTTTTGTCAAATAGGACAGTTAAGGCATGAGAAATTATATTTTCAATGACTGTCTTTTCTCAAGCAGAAGTTACCTTGTCAGCTTATCCATTGGAAAGAAAGACTATAAAACCCAAAAGAACCACAAAAACTGACAAATGAAATAAGGAGGTATAATAAGGCAACAAAGAATAGAAAATAGATCAAAAGTAATCAATACAAAAAGAGGCAGAAAAAGAGACGTGATCAAAATCCGAAAGAACAAAAACAAATAGCCAAGATGACAGGTTTAAACCCAAACATACCAATAAACACACTAAACATCAATGATCTGAATACATAGGTAAACAGGCAGATATTGTCAAATTGGATTTTTTTCCCAAAAGACCCAACTACATACCTAAAAAAAAAAAAAAACACTCTTTAAATATAAAAATACAACAGTCTCCCAAGGCAATATAAATAAAAGCAAAAATAAACAAATGGAATCTACTCAAACTTACAAGCTTTTGTACAGCAAAGGAAATAATAAACAAAACAAACAGCCTACAGAGGGAGAAAATATCTGCAAATGTTTTAACCGACAAAGGCTTAAACTCCAAAAATACACAAATAGTTCACACAACTTAATAATAAGAACAAGGAAAAAACCCAATCAAAAAATGAGCAGAAGATGTTCTCCAAAGAAGACACACAGATGGTCAACAGGCATGTGAAAAATGCTCAACATCATTAATTATTAGAGAAAAGCAAGTCAAAACTATAATGGGGTACCACCTCACACTGGTCAGAACAGCCATCATTAAAAAGTCTATAAATATCAAGTCCTGCAAAGGGTATGAAGAAAAGGGGACCCTTCTACACCTTGGTGGGAATGTAAGTTGGTACAGTCACTATGGAGAACAGTATAGAAGTTCCTCAGAAAACTAGAGTTGGCATATGGTCCAGCAATCCCACTTTGGGGCATATATCCGGACAAAACTATAATTCAAAAATGCTCATTGCAGCACTATTTACTAGACATGGAAGCAACATAAATGTCCATTGACAGATGAATGGATAAAGATGTGGCACATATATACAATGGCATACAACAGCATGGACTTTGAGATTATCATACTAGGTAAGTCAGAAAGAGAAAGACAAATACCATGCAATATCATTTATATGTGGAGTCTAAAATATGACATAAACATATCTATAAAACAGAAACAAACCCACAGACACAGAGAACAGACTTGTAGTGGCCAAGGCGCAAGCAGGGAGGGGAGATGGACTGGGAGCTTGGGATTAGCAGATGCAAACTATTGTATATAAAATGGAAAACAATGTCCTACTGTATAGCACATGGAACTACAGTCAACATCCTGTGATAAACCATAATGGAAAAGACCATGAAAGAGAATGTGTAATATAGATAGATATGTATAACTCAATCACTTTGCTGTAAATAGAAATTAACACAACATTGCAAATCAACTATATTTCATTTAAAAATATATAAGTAAATGTATATATTTTAAAATATATAAATGTATTTATTTAAATTAACTAATTTATTTAAATATTCAAATAAGTATTTTTAAAAATACATTTACCTATTTAAAAATATGTTAAAAACAAATGTTAAAAGAAAAAAGATGGTAAAATATACACTAATTTTAAAAAAGAAGATTATCATTGCTCTATTAATAAAGTAGACTGCAGAGCCAAGAATATTGCTGGATATAAAGAAAGTAATTTCAAAGGACAAAGGAGTACATAACACCAAGAGAACAATCCTAAATATTTAACAAGATTTAAAATACACAAGATAAAAACATAGACCTAAAAGGAAAAAAACATAAATTTGAAAATACAGTGAGAGATTTGAACACCCCTTTCTCAATAATTAACAGAAATAGACAGAAAACCAGAAAGGTATAAAAGACTTGAACACCATCAACTAGCTTGATCTAAATGATATTGATCACCAATATTGATATATTATCATCTAGCCAGTAACAGTAGAATACATATTCTTTTCAAATGAACACAGAAAAATTACTAAGATATACTATACTTGGAGAAAATAAAACAAGTTCAATAAATGTAAAAGGATTAAAATTATACAAAATTTGCTATCTGGCTACAATGAAATTAAATTTGAAATCAGTTACAGAAAGGCATCTGAAAAATCTCTATATTTTGAAACATGTAACATATTTCTAACAAATCCATGGATCATGAAAGAAATCAAAAGGGAAATTAAAAAGCATTCTGAGAATGAAAGCAAAAATGCAATAGATTATAATTTAAATTCACAAAATATAGCTAAAGCAATATTTAGTGGGAAATACACAGTACTAACTGTCTGTATTAAAAAAGAAAGTTCCGAAGTAAACTACCTCAACTTCTACCTTCAGATCAGACCTGATCAGATCAGTCGCTCAGTCGTGTCTGACTCTTTGCGACCCCATGAATCACAGCACGCCAGGCCTCCCTGTCCATCACCAACTCCTGGAGTTCACTCAGACTCACGTCCATCGAGTCAGTGATGTCATCCAGCCATCTCATCCTCTGTCGTCCCCTTCTCCTCTTGCCCCCAATCTCTCCCAGCACCAGAGTCTTTTCCAATGAGTCAACTCTTCACATGAGGTGGCCAAAGTACTGAAGTTTCAGCTTTAGCATCATTCCTTCCAAAGAAATCCCAGGGCTGATCTCCTTCAGAATGGACTGGTTGGATCTCCTTGCAGTCCAAGGGACTCTCAAGAGTCTTCTCCAACACCACAGTTCAAAAGCATCAATTCTTCAGCACTCAGCCTTCTTCACAGTCCAACTCTGACATCCATACATGACCACAGGAAAAACCATAGCCTTGACTAGATGAACCTTTGTTGGCAAAGTAATGTCTCTGCTCTTGAATATGCTATCTAGGTTGGTCATAACTTTCCTTCCAAGGAGTAAGCTTTTAATTTCATGGCTGCAGTCACCCAACTTCTACCTTAATAACCTACAAAAAGAAAACTCAACTAAACTCTGCTGCTGCTGCTGAGTCGCTTCAGTCGTGTCTGACCCTGTGCGACCCCATAGACGGCAGCCCACCAGGCTGCCCTGTCCCTGGGATTCTCAAGGCAAGAACACTGGAGTGGGCTGCCATTTCCTTCTCCAATGCATAAGAGTGAAAAGTGAAAGTGAAGTCGCTCAGTTGTGTCCGACTCTCAGCGACCCCATGGACTGTAACCCACCAGGCTCCTCCATCCATGGGATTTTCCAGGCAAGAGTACTGGAGTGGGGTGCCATTGCCTTCTCCGAACTAAACTCTAAGGAAGCAAAAGATAGGAAGTAATAAACACCAAAACATAAATCATGAAACAGAAAACAAAACAATAAAAAGTCAAAGTAAGCAAAAGCTAGTTTTTTAAGGAAATTGATAAAAATTATAAACTCTATGGGGGAGAATGGATACATGTATATGTGTGGTTGAGTCCCTTTGCTGTTCACCATGAAACAATCACAACATTGTTATCAGCTATACCCCAATACAAAATATATTCTTTTTTTAAAAAAAGAAAAATTATAAACTCTAAGAAGACTGATGTCAAACTTTATGCCCCAAAATTCAATAACTTAGGTGAAATGGACAGAATTCTTAAAAGGAACAAACTACTAAAACTCACTCAAGAAGATAACTCGAATAACTACATTCACTAAAGAAACTGATCTATAGATAAAAATCTTATCACAAAAACCAGAAGCTCGAAAGGCTTCACCTACTAAATGCTTAAAGAAATAACTTCTACAGAAACATTTCTCAAATTTTGAAGACGAGAGAATACCTTTCCATTTATTCTCTGAGGCCAGTTTTTTTGTGTTAGCAAAACCAGACAACCCCTCCCCCCCAAAAAAAAATCACAAAAGAGGAAAACTACAAACCAATTCCCTGATGAATACAAGTACAATATCTTAATAAAATTTTAGCAAATTGGATCTGAGTATATAAACAGGATAATACAGGATAAACCTCAGTGGGGTTTATCACAGAACCACCAGATTGATTTAACATTTGAAAAGCTACAATCATCTCAATAAATGCAGACAAAGCACTTGACAGAATACAACTTCAGTTCCTGATAAAAACTGGGAATATAAGGGAATTTTCTCAACCTGGTAAAAAGGCATAAAATATAAACCCTACGTTAATATCGTATTATAAGTATTTAACTGTTTAGACTGAGCTTTTCCTGGTAAGATCAAAATCAGGAACAAAGCTATTTTATTCTTTCAGGATATCTTTGGTAACCACAGAATTCTACATTTGCAGTTATCCTCTTTTTTAAAAGATATTATTAAGTTGCCTTCTGGCCTCCACGGTTTCTGTGAGAGGGACAGAGAGAGAGAGAGAGAGTGTGTGTGTGTGTGTCTAATGGTTTGCATTCACATAGTCTAGTCTCCTCAAGGAGTCTGGTTATTTTTGATTGCTTGCCAATCTATTTTCAAAATCGTATTGTAGACATTAAAACCTTGTGAGACTTTTTCTTAGGAAATTTGTTTGTTTCTGCCAGGATCTTTGGAGCAAAGCACAGTGTAATCAGCTCAATTCAGTTTTAGAGACCAATATGGTTCAAAACTAAGCTGCAGTCCTGATAAAGCCTATCTACTTCATACATAAAGCCTACCTACTTCATACTCCTTCCTGTCTATCCTTTTCTTAGAGTGCAGACATGCAAAATCCTAACCCAAAGCTGAAGAGTTGCTCATGAGGTTCACCACCTTGGTGGGTACTGCTCTCTAATCCCTGTCTCCCAAGTCTTGAGAGGTTATCAGTAGTTCCCTCCAGAACTGGAAAAAGCCTCCCCACCGAAAAAGTAGTTCCAAACATTGGGTTCATTTTCCTGAGCCTCCATTTTCCCCTGTAACCTAGTAATTCTTAGTAATCTTGTTGGGTCTCCAAAGACATCAGGAACATTATGTTTTAAAATAAATTCTATATTAAACCTATTATTCTATATAATATATACATTCCATTTAGCTTGTCCACATGTATTTCATGGGACTACTGGTCTGAATGTCTTCCCTGGGGGCTCAGATAGTAAAGAATCCACCAGCAATGCAGGAGACCCAGGTTCAATCCCTGGGTCAGGAAGATGCCCTGGAGAAGGAAATGGCAACCCACTCCATTATTCTTGCCTGGAGAATTCCATGGACAGAGGAGCCTGGCAGGCCATAGTTCATGGGGTCATAAAGAGCCAGACATGACTGAGCAACTCACACGATTGGTCTCAATTACCTATTCCATCATTACTGGAAGTCTTTAAAGTAATAACCCCTTCATTTATTACTGATTTTAATAATTGAATATAATCCAAATATAATAAAATTCATCATTTTAAAGTGTACAATTCAGAAATTTTAATATATTCACAGACTTGTATCATCATTATCAACTAATTCCACAACATTTTTATTACCTTAAAAAGAAACCTCATAACAATTAGTAGTTATTATGCCTATTTCCCTCCAGCTCCTATCAACGGCAAATATACTTTTCTATCTCTGTAGATCTGCCTACTCTGGACATATTGAATAAATGAATTATAAATATGTGACCTTTTGTACCTGGCTTCTCTCAATTATCATGTTTTAAAGTTCATATGGTACCATGTAACATCAATACTTCATTCTTTTTCTATTACTTAGTAATATTGCAGAAGCTCTATACAGTCAGCAAAAATAAGACCAGGAGCTGACTGTGGCTCAGATCATGAACTCCTTATTGCCAAATTCAGACTGAAATTGAAGAAAGTGGGGGAAAACCACCAGACCATTTAGATATGACCTAAATCAAATCCCTTATGATTATACAGTGGAAGTGAGAAATAGATTTAAGGGACTAGATCTGATAGAGTGACTGATGAACTATGGACGGAGGTTCATGACATTGTACAGGAGACAGGGATCAAGACCATCCCCAAGAAAAAGAAATGCAAAAAAGCAAAATGGCTGTCTGAGGAGGCCTTACAAATAGCTGTGAAAAGAAGAGAAGCGAAAAGCAAAGGAGAAAAGGAAAGATATACCCACTTGAATGCAGAGTTCCAAAGAATAGCAAGGAGAGATAAGAAAGCCTTCCTCAGCGATCAATGCAAAGAAATAGAGGAAAACAATAGAATAGGAAAGACTAGAGATCTCTTCAAGAAAATTAGAGATACCAAGGGAACATTTCATGCAAAGATGGGCTCGATAAAGGACAGAAATGCTATGGACCTAACAGAAGCAGAAGATATTAAGAAGAGGTGGCAAGAATACACAGAAAAACTATACAAAAAAGATCTTCATGACCCAGATAAACATGATGGTGTGATCACTCACCTAGAGCCAGATATCCTGGAATGCAAAGTCAAGTGGGCCTTAGGAAGTATCATTACGAACAAAGCTAGTGGAGATGATGGAATTCCAGTTGAACTATTTCAAATCCTAAAAGATGATGCTGTGAAAATGCTGCACTCGATATGTCAGCAAATTTGGAAAACTCAGCAGTGGCCCCAGGACTGGAAAAGGTCAGTTTTCATTCCAATCCCAAAGAAAGGCAATGCCAAAGAATGCTCAAACTACTACACGATTGCATTCATCTCACACGCTAGTCAAGTAATGTTCAAAATTCTTCAACCCAGGCTTCAGCAATATGAACAGTGAACCTCTAGATCTTCAAGCTGGTTTTAGAAAAGGCAGAGGAACCAGAGATCAAATTGCCAATATTCGCTGGATCATCAAAAAAGCAAGAGAGTTCCAGAAAAACAACTATTTTTGCTTTATTGATTATGCCAAAGCTTTTGTGTGGATCATAACAAACTGTGGAAAATTCTTAAAGAGATGGGAATACCAGACCACCTGATCTGCCTCTTGAGAAATCTGTATGCAGGTCAGGAAGCAACAGTTAGAACTGGACATGGAACAACAGACTGGTTCCAAATAGGAAAAGGAGTACGTCAAGGCTGTATATTGTCACCCTGCTTATTTAACTTATATGCAGAGTACATCATGAGAAACACTGGGCTGGAAGAAACACAAGCTGGAATCAAGATTGCTGGGAGAAAGATCAATAACCTCAGATATGCAGATGACACCACCTTTATGGCAGAAAGTGAAGAACTAAAGAGCCTCTTGATGAAAGTGAAAGAGGAGAGTGAAAAAGTTGGCTTAAAGCTCAACATTCAGAAAACGAAGATCATGGCATCCGGTCCCACCACTTCATGGGAAATAGATGGGGAAATAGTGGAAACAGTGGCTGACTTTATTTTTGGGGGGCTCCAAAATCACTGCAGATGGTGATTGCAGCCATGAAATTAAAAGACGCTTATTCCTTGGAAGCAAAGTTATGAGCAACCTAGACAGCATATTAAAAAGCAGAACCATTACTTTGTCAACAAAGGTCCATCTAGTCAAGGCTATGGTTTTTCCAGTAGTCATATATGGATGTGAGAGTTGGACTATAAAGAAAGCTGAACGCCGAAGAATTGATGCTTTTGAACAGTGGTGTTGGAGAAGACTTAAGAATCCCTTGGACTGCAAGGAGATCCAACCAGTCAATCCTAAAGGAAGTCAGTCCAGGGTGTTCATTGGAATGACTGATGTTGAGACTGAAACTCCAATATTTTGGCCACCTGATGTGAAGATCTGACTCATTTGAAAAGGCCCTAATGCTGGGAAAGATTGAAGGCAGGAGGAAAAGGGGACAACAGAGGATGAGAGGGTTAGATGGCATCACCAACTTAATGGACATGAGTTTGGGTAAACTCAGGGAGTTGGTGATGGACCGGGAGGCCTGGCATGCTACGGTTCATGGGGTCACAAAGAGTCGGACATGACTGAGAGACTGAACTGAACTGAATATTCTATTGCGTGAATATGCCATACTTTATTCATTCATTAATTGATGGACATTTGGGTTATTTCTACTTTTTAACTGGTATGCATATTCATGTACACATTTTTGTTTAGACATACACTTTCAATTTCTGCGGTTGTACCAAGAACTAGAATTGCTGGGTCATATGATAACTCTGTTTACTCTTCTGAGAACTTTCAAACTATTTTCCAAAGCAGCTGCACCATTTTACAATCCTATTAACAACATAAGAATGTTCCAAATTCTCCACATCCTTGCCAACACTTGTTATTGTCTATGTTGTTATAGTCATCCCAGTGGGTATGAAGTGGTATCTTAACACCTTGCTTTGCTTTTTTCTAATGACTAACAATGTAACAGTGAAAGAGGAGAGTGAAAAAGCTGGCTTGAAACTCAACATTCAAAAAACTAAGATCATGGCATCGGGCCCCATCAATTCATGGCAAATAGATGAGGAAACAATGGAATTTTCTTTAACAAACAATTTATTTTCTTGGGCTCCAAAATCACTGTAGATGGTGACTGCAGCCATGAAATCAAAAGATGCTTGCTCCTTGGAAGAAAAGCTATGACTAACCTGCTGCTGCTGCTAAGTTGCTTCAGTCATGTCCGACTCTGTGCGACCCCATAGATGGCAGCCCACCAGGCTCCCCTGTCCTTGGGATTCTCCAGGCAAGAATACTGGAGTGGGCTGCCATTTCCTTCTCCAGTCTAGACAGCATATTAAAAAGCAGAGACATTACTTTGTTGACAAAGGTTCATCCAGTCAAAGCTATGTTTCTTCCAGTAGTCATGTATGGATATGAGAGTTGGACCATAAAGAAAGTTGAGTGCTGAAGAATTGATGCTTTTGAACTGTGGTGTTGGAGAAGACTCTTGAGAGTCCCTTAGACTGCAAGATCAAACCAGTGAATCTTAAAGGAAATCAGTCCTAAATATTCATTGGAGGACTGATGCTGAAGTTCCAATACTTTGGCCACCTGATATGAAGAACTGACTCACTGGAAAAGATCCTGATGCTGGGAAAGCAGAAGGAGAAGGGGACCACAGAGGAGATGGTCGGATGGCATCACCAACTCGACAGACATGAGTTTGAGCAAGCTCCGGGAACTGGTGATGGACAAGGAAACCTGGAGTGCTGCAGTCCATGCGGTCACAAAGAGTTAGACATGACTGAGCAACTGAAGGATGTTCAGCACTTTTTTAAGTGCTAATTAGCCAGCTGCAGATTTTCTTTGTAGAACTGTAAGTTTTCTCCTAAGAATCTCACAGTTTTAGCTGTTAAATTTAGATCTTTGATTCATTCTGAGTCAGTTTCAACACATTTTATAAGGTAGAAGTCTAACTTCATTCTTTTGAAAGTTGGTATCCACTTGTCCCAGAATTATTTGTTGAAAAGACTATTCTTACACCATTGTCTTGGCATTTGTCTTAAAAATGAATTGACTATAAGGATTTCTTTCTGTACTCTCAATTCTAGTCTGTTGATCTGTACTTTACACCAGAACTACAGTCCTGACTATCTAGCCTGGTAGTAAGCTGGGAAGTGTGAGTCCCCCAACTTTATTCTTTTTCAAGATTATTTTGACTATTCTTAGTTCCTTGCATTTCCATACGAATTTTAGGATCAGTTTGTCAATTTCTGCACATACACACAAAAGCTGGAATTTTCATAGAGACTTCACTGAAGCTGTGTTTCAATTTAGGAGTATGAAATGAAAACGATACTGTCTTTGAATCCATGAATAAAGGACTACTTTATTTTCCATGAATTTAGGTCTTGTTTAATTTCTTCCTATGTTTGGTACTTTTCAGCATATGGGATTTTCTTTCTAACTGCAAACAGTAAAATACGTACGTGTCTGTCTTGTTTTGGCCAATAGTTGCTAGGATCTTCTTAATGTCCGTTTCAGACTGTCCATTGCTATTATTTAGAACACAAATGACTTTTCTATTTTGGTCTTGTACCCTACAACCTTGCTTGATGCATTAGTTTAACAGTTTTTTGGTGAATTCTTTAGGATTTTCTCTGTTGAGAAATGCATATGTATTTATAACTGTTATACCTTATATTGTTATAAGAATCAATAAAGTATATTGATTCTTTTATCATTATATAATGTCCTTTGTTTCTAGTAGCGGTTTCTATTTAAATTCCATTTTTATCAAAATAGCCATTCCAGCTCTCTTTTGGTTGTCGTTTGCAATATATTTTTTTTTCTTCCTTTTACTTTCAATCTACCTGTATCTTTGAATTTTGTTTTTTTAATTCAATTTTAAAATCTCTAACTTTTGAATGGAATGTTTCATCCATTCACATTAAAAAAAATGCATTCACATATGATGTGATTATTGAGACAGAAGATTTACACTTGCCATTTTTACTCATTTTGATATCCCTCATACTTTTTGCTCTGTTCCTTATTTACTGCTATACTTACAATAAGTGAATACTGCAGTGTTTTCTTCAATGATATTTCACTATTTGAGTTATTTGCTTAGTGTCTGCTCTAGAATTTACCATATACATCTTAATTTATCAGAAACAGCTTCAGATTTATACTAACCTAATTCAAATGAGCTACAGAAAACATTAGTCTTAATGGCATTATTCCCTTTCTCCTGTTTTTGTGGCATTGCTCTATGTGTATGTCTTTTAAAGACATTAAGAGGAAAAAGGACTGCAATTATATTTTTGCAGGTTTTTGTTAATATGAATTCTTATCATTTCTGGCTTTCTTCATTTACTCCTGTAGAATCAAATTACTACCTGGGGTATCAAATTATCATCTGGGGTCATTTCTTTAACCCAGTGGAGCTTTGCTACCATCTACCTTCTTTGTACTATAAAAACAGAAAATATATTACATTTCTATATGTCATAGGTAGCAAGATATATACATTGTTTTATTTTTTATTAATTTTTATTAGAGTACAGTTGATTTTCAAATTGAGGTACTGGAGAAGACTCTTGAAAGCCCCTTGGTCAGCAAGGAGATCAAACCAATCAATCCTAAAGGAAATTAACCCTGAATAATCATTGGAAAGACTGACACTGAAGCTGAAGCTCCAATACTTTGGCCACCCGATGCGAACAGCCAACTCATTGGAAAAGACCCTGATGCTTGGAAAGATTGAAGGCAAAAGGAGAACAGGGTGGCAGACAATAAGATGATTGGGCAGCATCACTGATTTGAAGGATATGAACCTGGGCAAACTCTACGAGATAGTGAGGGACAGGGAGGCCTGGGGTGCTGCAGTCCATGGGTTCGCAGAGTTTGACCCAGCTTAGCGACCGAGCAACAACTAGCTGCCTTACAATGTTGTGTTGGTTTCTTACTGTACAGCAAAGTTAATCAGCCATACATATACATATATCCACTCTTTTATAGATTTCCTTCCCATTTAAGTCACCACAGAGCACTGAGGAGAATTCCCTGTGCTCATTAACTATCTATTTTATATATAGTGGTGGTTTAGTGGCTAAGTCGTGTCCAACCCTTGCAAACCCATGGACTGTATGTAGCCTGCCAGGCTCTTCTGTCCATGGGATTATCCCGGCAAGAATACTAGAGTGGGTTGCCATTTCCTACTCCAGATTTTATACATAGTAGTGTACATACGTCAGTCCCAATCACCCAATTCTTCCCACTCTCTCTCTCTCCCATCCCTTGGTGGCCATACATTTGTTCTCTATGTCAGTGTCTTTATTTCTGTTTTGCAAACAGGTTCATCTCTACCATTTTTCTAAATCCACATATAAAGTGCTGGTTACTGCTCCTCTGTCCATGGAATTTTCCAGACAAGAATACTGGAGTGGGTTGCCATTTCCTTCTCCAGGAGATCTTCCCAACCTAGGGATCGAATCCAGGTCTCCTGCATTGCAGGCAGATTCTTTACCATCTGAACCACCAGGAAAGCTGCAATATTATACAATATCTTTTTCTGAGATACTTCACCTGTTATGATAATCTCTAGGTCCATCCACATCTCTGCAAATGGCATTGTTTCATTCCTTTTTATGACCAAGCAATATTCTACTGTGTATACGTACAGGAGCAAGAATAAAGAAGCTATTCTTTATCCGTTCCTCTGTCAATGGACATTTGCATTGCCCGCTGTGCTGCAATATGAACAATGGAGTACATGCATCCTTTAGAAATATGGTTTTCTCCAGATATACGCCCAGGAATGGGATTGCTAAGTCATATGATAGCTCTACTTTTAGTCTTTTAAGAAACCTCCATACTATTCTCCATAGTGGCTGTACCAATTTACACTCCTATCAACAGTGTAGGAAGGTTCCCTTTTCAGCATTTATTGTTTGTAGAATTTTTGATGATGGCCATGCTGACTGGTGTGAGGTGATACCTCATTGTAGTTTTAATTTGCATTTCTCTAATAATAATGTTGAGCATCCTTTTATGTGTCTGTTGGCCATCTGTATGTCTTCTTTGAAGAAATGTCTATTTAGGTCTTCCACACTTCTTTTGATTGGGTTGTTCATTTTCTTTCTATATTGATCTGCATGAGGTGTTTGTATATTTTGGAGAGTAATCCCTGCTGTTGCTTCATTGGCAAATATTTTCTCCCATGTGATGGTTGTCTTTTTGTTTTATGGTTTCCTTTGACGTGTAAAGCTTTTAAATTTAATTAGGTCCCATTTGTTTATTTTTGTCTTTTTTCCCATCACTCTAGGCAGCAGATCAAAAAATATCTTGCTGTGATTTATGTCAGAGAATATTCTGTCTAATTTTCCTCTAAGAGTTTTATGGTATCCAGCATTTAGGTCTTTAATCCATTTTGAGTTTTGTGTGTGTGTATGGTATTAGGGAATGTTCTAATTTCATTCTTTTACATGCAGTTGTTCAGTTTTACCAGCACCATTTATTGAAGAGACTGTCTTTTTTCCATTGTATATTCTTGCCTCCTTTTTCATAAACAGAAATATCTTGCTTTCCTATACACTAATAATGAAAGATCAGAAATAGAGATTAAGGAAATAATCCCATTTACCATTGCATCAAAAAGAATAAAATACCTAGGAATAAACTGATCTAAGAAAGTAAAAGACCTGTACTCAGAAAACTATAAGATACTGATGAAAGAAGTGCAAGATAACAAAAATAGATGGAAAGATATACTGTGTTCTTGGATTGGCCACAGGTGGCCACAGGTGCATGGGTTTACCTCTGGCCTTTCTATCCTGTTACACTGATCTATATTTCTGTTCTTGTGCCAGTACCATATTGTTTTGATTACTGCACATTTGTGGTATATTAGGAAGTCAGGGAGCCTGATTCCTCCAGCCCATTCTTCTTTCTCAAGATTGCTTTTGCTATTCAGAGTCTTTTTTGTTTCCATACAAATTGTAAAATTTTTTCTTTTAATTCTTTGAAAAATGCCCTTGAATAGCAATTGCACTAAATCTATAGATTGCTTTTGGGTAGTACAGTTATTTTGCCAATAGTGATTCTTCCAATCCAAGAACACGGTATATCTTTCCATCTATTTTTGTTTATCTTGAGTCTTTTCAAGTGAGTCAGTTCTTTGCATCAGGTGACCAAAGTATTGGAGTTTCAGCTTCAGCACCAGTCCTTCCAATGAATATTCAGGACTGATTTCCTTAAGGATGGACTGGTTGGATCTCCTTGATGGACTGGTTGGATCTCCTTGCAGTCCAAGGGACTCTCAAGAGTCTTCTCCAACACCACAGTTCAAAAGCATCAATTCTTCAGTGCTCAGCTGTCTTTACAGTCCAACTCTCACATCCATACATGACTACTGGAAAAACCATAGCCTTGACTAGATGGACCTTTATTGGCAAAGTAATGTCTCTGCTTTTTAATATGCTATCTAGGTTGGTCATAACTTTCCTTCCAAGGAGTAAGTGTCTTTTAATTTCATGGCTGCAATCACCATCTGCAATGATTTTGGAGCCCCAAAAAATAGTCTGTTGCTGTTTTCACAGTTTCCCCATCTATTTCCCATGAAGTGATGGGACCAGATGCCATGATCTTCATTTTCTGAATGTTGAGTTTTAAGCCAACTTTTTCACTCTCCTCTTTCACTTTCATCAAGAGGCTTTTTAGTTCCTCTTTGCTTTCTGCCATAAGGGTGGTGTCATCTGCATACCTGAGGTTATTGATATTTCTCCTGGCAATCTTGATGCCAGCTTGTGCTTCATCCAGCCCAGTGTTTCTCATGATGTACTCTGCATATAAGTTAAACAAGCAGGGGGACAATATACAGCCTTGACATATTCCTTTCCCTATTTGAAACCAGTCTGTTGTTCCATGTCCAGTTCTAACTGTTGCTTCCTGACCTGCATACAGATTTCTCAGGAGGCAGGTCAGGTGGTCTGGTATTCCTATCTCTTTAAGAATTTTCCACAGTTTGTTGTGATCCACACAGTCAAAGGCTTTGGCATCATCAATAAAGCAGAAATAGATGTTTTTCTGGAACTCTATTGCTTTTTCAATGAACCAACATATGTTGGCAATTTGATCTCTGGTTCCTCTGCCTCCAGTCCCAGGTTCGATGCACGATACTGAATGCTTGGGGCTGGTGCACTGGGATGACCCAGAGGGAGGGTATGGGGAGGGAGGAGTGAGGAGGGTTCAGGATGCGGAACACAGGTATACCTGTGGCGGATTCATTTCGATATTTGGCAAAACTAATACAATATTGTAAAGTTTAAAAATAAAATAAAATTAAAAAAAATAAATAAATAAAATAAAACCAGCTTGAACATCTAGAAGGTCACAGTTCAGGTACTACTGAAGCCTGGCTTGGAGAATTTTGAGCATTACTTTACTAGCGTGTGAGATGAATGCAATTGTGTGGTAGTGTGAGCATCCTTTGGCATTGCCTTTCTTTGGGATTGGAATGAAAACTGACGTTTTCCAGTCCTGTGGCCACTGCTGAGTTTTCCAAATTTGCTGACATATCGAGTGCAGCATTTTCACAGCATCATCTTTTAGGATTTGAAATAGTTCAACTGGAATTCCATCACCTCCACTAGCTTTGTTCGTAGTGATACTTCCTAAGGCCCACTTGACTTTGCATTCCAGGATGTCTGGCTCTAGGTGAGTGATCAAACCACTGTGATTATCTGGGTTGTGAAGATCTTTTTTGTACAGTTCTTTGGTGTATTCTTAACACCTCTTCTTACTATCTTCTGCTTGTGTTAGCTCCATACCATCTGTCCTTTATTGTGCCCATCTTTGCATGAATAAATGAAGAGATGGAGCCAAAGCAAAACCAACACCCAGTTGTGGATGTGACTGGCGATAGAAGCAAAGACTGATACTGTAAAGAGCAATATTGCGTAGGATCCTGGAATGTTAGTTCCATGAATCAAGGCAAATTGGAAGTGGTCAAACAGGAGACGGCAAGAGTGAATGTCGACATTTTAGGAATCAGTGAACTAAAATGGACTGGAATGGGTGAATTTAACTCAGATAACCATTTTATCTATTACTGTAGGCAAGAATCCCTTAGAAGAAATAGAGTAGCCATCATAGTCAACAAAAGATCCTGAAATGCAGTACTTGGATGCAATCTCAAAAACAACAGGATGATCTCTGTTCATTTCCAAGGCAAACCATTCAATATCACGGTAATCCAAGTCTATGCCCCAACCAGTAATGCTGAAGAAGCTGAAGTTGAATGGTTCTATGAAGACCTACAAGACCTTCTAGAACTAACACCCAAAAAAGATGTCCTTTTCATTATAGGGGCCTGGAATGCAAAAGTAGGAAGTCAAGAAACACCTGGAGTATCAGGCAAATTTGATCTTGGAGTACAGAATGAAGCAGGGCAAAGGCTAATGTAGTTTTGTCAAGAGAATGCACTTGTCATAGCAAACACCCTCTTCCAACAACACAAGAGGTTTGTCATATATGGTTTTTATTATGTTGAGGCAGGTTGCCTCTAAGCCTACTTTCTGGAGAGCTTTCATCACAAATGTTTGTTGAACTTTGTCAAAAGCTTTTTCCGCCATCTATTGAGATTATATATATATACATATATAGCTTTATAATATTGCTTTTAACTGACTTAGAAAGGAAGAAAATACATTTTATTGTCTAACTACCTTTATGATTGCTCTTTGCTTTTTTTTCTTTCAGTATGGATTCAAATTATTGTCTGGGTCTTGCTTTCAAATATGAAGAACTTGCATCAGTATTTCTTTAAGGTGAGTCCACCAGTAACAAATTCTCTCATCTTCTGCTTATCTGCAAATATCTTTATTTCACCTTCATTTTTGAAAGACAGCCTTGCTATATATAGGATTCTTGGTTGAGTTTTTGTTTCCCTTTGAGTTTTTTGAGCATATTATCCCATCACCTTCTTGTCCCCACTGTTTCTGTTGAGAAGGCAGTTGTTAATTTTGTTGTGGTTAACCCTGCAAATGACAAATTGTTTTTCTCTTGCTGTTTTAAAATTTTTTCCTTGTCTTTCAGCATTTTTAATGATTCATCTATTTGTGACTCTCTTGCATGTATCCTGTTTGGAATTCCTTGAGCTTCCTGGAGGAGCAGATTAACATATTTGACTAAGTGGAAACTTTTCAGCTTTTATTTCTTCAATGCTTCTTCTGCTCCCCTCTCCTTTCCTTCTGGTTCTCCCATCATGCATATGTTAGCGTGCTTAATAGGGCCCCATATTTTTCTGAAGTTCTGTTCATTTTTCTTCATTTTTCTCTCTGTTCTTTGGACTACATAATCTCTATTGATCTTTTTTCTGCCTGTTCAAATCTACTGTTGAGCCCAACTAGCAAGTTTTTTATTTCAGCTGTATTTGTCAATTCCAGAATTTCCACTTGGTTCCTTTACTTTAAAATTTCTTTCTTTTATTAATACTGTCTATTTGATGTGACATCACCATCATATTCTTTAATCATGGCCTCCTTTAGTTCTTTGAAGAAAATTATAATGGCTACTTTGAAGTCTTTGTCTGTTAAATCTGACATCAGATCATTCTCACAGGCAGTTTCTATTGCCTGCCTTCCCTACCATACCCCGTTTCCAGTGTATGAATTATACTTTCCTTTTCTTTTGAATGTCTTGTAATTGTTTTCATTGGAAACTAGGCATTTTAGAAACTATATTTTAACAACTCTGGGTACTGAGCCACCTCCTCTCCCCCAGGGTTTGTTACTATTATTTGTTTGTTTACTTGTTTTCTGACTAGCTGGATTATTTTAGTGAAATCTGCTTCCTCTCTCTCCCGTAATTTGTATTAATCAAACCAAACATGAAACGTTGTGTTCAACCTTGAATGCCACATCTGAAGAATACTAACAAACGTAAGCATATAAAGAGGAAGCTTCCAGGATGAGGAGGGTTTCAAAATACAATAGACAAAAAGGGTAAGGAAATTGGGGATATTTTACATGAAGTCAATCAGACTAACAGGATAAAAAGGACACAAAGCTGCTGATTTCAAAGTTGTGGTACAGCCGAAGCCAGGGAGGGAGAGGTCACAGAACTTAGACAAATGTAGGCATTATAGGAAACAGATTTTAGCTCAAAAATACAAGAAAGAATTTTTAAAATAAGCAATTCAACAGTGGCATATACTACCTTATAAAATAACAAGGGTTTTACTTTTAAGCAGAAATTTTCAACATGTCATAACTGTTGAGAATGACACTCCTTGTTTGAGAGGGACGTCTGAGTAGATGATCATATTTCCCATGACAGTCAAGAACCTTGACCTCAAATGTAGTCATTTTTACACAATGCAAAGCACTTTACATGCCTATAGGTATACATTGCAAATAAACATTTTCTTTTCAAGAAAAATGTGTAAAAAGAAACCTTCTTAAATGTTTCTCTAGCAAACAGTTCCTTTGAGATTGCTGTTTAAAAGTATTTTTCTGATCAGACATATATCTGAGAGATAACTATATAAAACATTGGGGGAAATGATTAATTACTTTGAGCTTCTACATTCTCTCATGTACTTGCTTTAAAATTTTAGAATAAATTAATTCATTTTTTAAGAGTCCCTCAGTTCTTAGAAAATACTTTTTTAATGAAGTAATTGAGATCCAGAACTCACCAGAAGAAATCTTACCAGCACCTTTATAGTCAACAGAAAATGCAGATGTGACTCCATTGGCTGACCCCAGCTCACCCATGGAAATTTGATAAGGGGGCCTCAGCTTGATTTCCATCTGCATGTCAGACAGATTTATCTTTGTTGAAAGAGACCTGGGATTATTATATCGCTGCTTGGTCCTCTGAATGAAGTTATCTATGTAAAATAAAAAATAAATTTCCTTGCAGTCATTTGTTAATTAAATCATTTGAAAGTGTGATGTTTACAGACAGTAAATTTGGTGATAAACAGTTTGTTAAATGTCCAACCTGTCATGGAATGCCCTAATATTATTTGTGTTTAATGGTTAATATATCCTGGCATCATCAGTTTTTCTCACTAGAAATTATACTCTAGAAACTAGTAATTATAAATAAACTAAGGATTTAATATCACATGGTTGTGAGAATACTTCTACAATTATATCCACTTCAAGGAATTACTCTGAACCTCTGAAAAAAAAAAAAAATGAAAACAGCTCCCTTTAAATTTAAACCAAAGCCTTAATTTGTACAGGGATTCAGATCTCATAAAGTATTGCCTGTAAGTATTACCAGTTGTAATTACATTAAAACATACACTGTAAATTGCATGTTCATATAAATCTATTTTCTTATTTATTGCTTATACCATTAGAACATATGCTTTAAAGAACACATTTAATGAAATCAATAAAAAACATTTCCTAAATTTCTCCCAATTTTATTTCCACTATTTGCATCTTGAATTTACCCTTTTTGCCCCTTCTGCACCAGGAGTCAAGCAAACTAATGTCCACAGGCCAAATCTAGCCTGTTGATTCTATTTGTGAATAAAATGTTACTGGAATATAAGTATACGCATTCATTTATGCATTGCCTATGGCTGTTTTCAAGCTATAATAGCAAGGGCTGAGACTGAGAAAATAATCCTTAAAGCCTAAATTTGTACTATCTGGTCCTTTACAATAAATGTTTGCCAACTTCTGTTCTACATTAAGCAGTCTAAAAATACTATCACATAAACACAAAGCTCTGAATCTCTAGCTTATAAATTTCTCACTGAGAAATTATCTTCTGGGATTAATTCTTTGAGCCAATAATCATGATCCTCTACAGGGTTCAAATAGAACCTTTACTAATTGGCATTCAAGTGAAGAAGTTGCCATAATTTATAGACTGTCAAACTATTCTGTCAAAAGCAAGTTAGTAGAATTTTCTGAGTTTTCTCTCTGTCCCTTAGTATTAGATGAAAAATCATTTATGACTGAATAGAGACAGGATAATGAAAAGGGAAAAAAAAAATCAGGCCCTTACCAAATTCAATGAAACAGTACGGTCTGACAGCAGTATTTGTCTTCATCATGTTATAAGTAGTAATGAACTCCTTCTGAAGCTCATCCAGGAAAGAGAAGGCCAGAACATTTGGGTAATTTTCAGTGCACAACATCATGTAGCTCACTCCCATAGAGCTAATAAAACTACAGTGTAAAAAACATCGGATTTAAAATTTCAAATTAAATCAAGGTAATTCGTTACTTCACAAGACTGGCTCTATATACCATACTCTGCTGCTACAGAGGCATTGATGTTACTAACACTTATTAAATATTTTAGCAAAAAATTAAAGGAATTGAAATATAATGCTAGTTTCAGTTGCGGTTTAAAAACAATAGACAAAAAAGTGAATGTATTCACTTTGCTGTATAGCAGAAACTAACACAACATTGTAAATCAACTATACTCAAATTAAGATTCATTTTTAAAAAGTGGAGAGGGACATATACTGTGATTCGAACACTTCAGTTACTTATCACTTGGGGTAGAAAGCAGGAAAGACTATGCAAATAAATAAGGGTCAAAGATAGTTTAACATTTCAATCGTTCAACCTAGAGGAATTTAACACTATTTGAATCAAGAACTTTTTAGAGGTTCTGATGAAAGTTATGGACACTCTTTGCAGAAACAACACAGAATTTGGCAGACAGTTTCAAGGTGATAACTGACCTCCTAAAGTTATCCACTGACTCCAAAATCAAATCCTCTACTTCACAAAATGAATTATGTATCAGTGGGGGAAAAAGAGAATTTATGAGTTCATAACAACAAATAAAAGGGAAAAAAGGAAGACTCTCGTTCACAGCAGAATGCTGAATACCACCTGGTACATGTGGAGATAGTGGTAGAACTGGAAAACTTAGCACTCTGCAGCCTACACAGTAAAGACTAAATCCATTTATAAACAGTGGATGCTAAATCTAGGTAGGTACTTTGGTAAGGAGAAGGAAATTGTGCATGGCTTTAAAATGTCTTCTCATGGATTGCTTATTGGCTGCAGGGGAATTCTATTGTATTTATAAAACAGTAGAAACTAGACAACACCTTAACCAAGTACTCTAATATGGCCTTGCCATGCCTCCAGATGTGATCCTCAGTCAGACATATCAGTTCTGGCTGAGAATGCATAATCTGAATCTAATCATGAAGGAACACCAGAATAATCAACATTCTATTTCCTTTAAAAGGGTGTGGGGTGGGGAGCTATATTCTTCAGAAAACTCAATGTTGTAAAAAAAAAAAAAGGAAAGAAAGAAAGGCTTTGGAAACGTTTCTGATCACAGGAGGTTAAAGAGACACAACTAAATGCAATACCTAACCCTAGTCTGGGAGGCCTGGCATGCTGCTATTCATGGGGTCGCAAAGTCGGACACGACTGAGCGACTGAACTGAACTGAACTGAACCCTAGTCTGGATCCTGTGTTACAGAAGGGGAAAAGTTCTACAGAGGACATTCCTTGGTCAACTGACAAAAACAGAAAACAGGCAGTACAGTAGTTTAGGTAAAACTATGGTATCCGTATTAAATATACTAGATCTGATAACTGTACTACAATTAAGTCTAGGAATATCTCTAACCTTAGAAAATACACTCTGAAGTAGTTAGGAATAAAAGGGTATGGTATTTTTGTTTCTCTCAAATGGTTTGGACAAAAATAAATCAGATAGATGAAACAATAAAGTAAATGGGGTAAAATGTTAACAAAATGTGACTCTGGGTTCAAGTATTATTTGTAATTTTCATACTTGTACAACTTTTCTGAAAGTTTGAAATTATTTCTAAATAAGTTAAAATTTAAAACAAAAATGTTTAAATTAACCATCTTCTATTGGAAAAAAAATTTCTGAAACAAAGTATACATTGCCCTATAACATGCATAGGATGGGACAGAAATTGATGGTTTTTAATGAGTCATTAAACGTTCTTGCATGGTATTGTCAACACAGTTCTGGTCTAGATCAAGGGAAGCAAACAGCGTAGAGGCTGTAACCTCACCACTCCCATGCCAGACACTGCTAATCTGTCACAGCAATTTTTACTACCGAACCCTGATCCACATCAGAGTTCCTCTCTCTCCCTTTTTCTCTACTATTATAGAAGCAGAATTTATTTATTAATATCATTTTAAATTTAACTTTTAAAATATTCACATGACTCAAATTTTAAAAGAATGAAAAATGAAAGGAAATATATACTTGAAGTATTTTATCCCCACCGCTGCTCTCAGATACTCAGTTCTCTGTCCCTCAAGCAACTCATGTTACTATTAATTTCATATGCATCCTTCCAGTGAGAGTTATGCATATGAAAACAAATATACATCTATCTTTTTTAAAAGACCACCCAAGGCAGCCAAATGATGTGGGGTTGGCACCTATTCATCATCTATTATTAACAGTGTGAGATATACTACTAGGGAAACTGTGCTGATCTTGTGCTTCTGGAATAACCTGAAATTCCTTTCTGAAGTTCCACTTAACATAAAGCCATTTGACGCAATGTTTTTCAAGCTGCAAGTTGGCACCCCTCCCCAGTAGACCATAAAATTAATGAATTACACACAGCATTTTCTTAAAAACTGAAATAGAATATTACAGAAAATGCTGGAATGCAATTGTTTCATAAAACTTTGGTTTATCCTATTTGTATGCTAAGTGACAGTCACAAAGTAAAATGTATCTCTTCTTACAGGTCACAGTCAAAAAAGTTTAACCATAATGTACTGTACTTTTCTACAAAATTGTCAAGTAAATTGAAAAATCAAAGTATGATTTTCCCAAACTCTTTTCCCTGTCCAAAAAAATCTTCACTGTCACTATCAAAATTCTTCAACATGTTGTTAGCATTCAAATATATCTCACAATAACTTGAATTGAGATAGAACAAAATTGGTGATTAGCTTCTAAACACTTGGAACTTTCAAGTAGCTGCTGAGGCGTTACTTCACTATCCTTCAATAATATGATGGAAGCTTTTACACTCCAGCTTTTGTGCTATAACAGGGTTTTACTATACTTCCATATTAATAACAGAGTGAACCATAGACACCTACATGTGTTTATCCCAAATGGTTTCTCTTGCTTGCACTCAATTTACCTGGCAAATTATTTGTGAAATAAAAAAAGTCCTGTTTTTAAGATGGTATATTAATGTTTTCAAGTCTTTATTACAAAGTCTTTATTTTATTATAAATGCTAGATATTCTCCAAAAATGCTATTGACTTTTCATAGTGAATTTACCCTTACAATGCTATATTTTTTTGAAATGCAAAGCTGGTTTTCCAAAATTAGATACAACTCTGTTATCAAAGGTTCTACTTTTTCATATCACTGGGACAAACTGAGACTCCTACCATGGCACTGAGGACAACTTGCAATGAAATAGTCTAAAGCCACTAGAGGCAAGCAAGTCTGTGCAGGCTTTAGCCTGTCCATCAAGCTCATTTGGCTCACTTGTTACAGACAATCTGGCTGTTGTTCTTCTGCCTTGATGAGGAGGAAGAAGAGAAGTAGTAGTAACAGTAATAGTACGGTTTAATAATAGTAATGGTAATAGCAGGTACGGTTTACTGATCACTTGGAATGAACCAGGCCCTTTGCTAAGTATTTTACATATTTTATCTAATTTAATTCTTACTTTATGTAAATAAAGCACATGTTATCTATCTTCACGTAATTAACCCAGTTTATACTTACCTATTTGTATGTTTGTTCTCATGTCTCTCTCACTAATATTTATGCTCCATGAGAGCAGAGATGATTCTTTACAGTTCACCACTGTATTCTTAATATCTAGAATATTATGTCCAGTACACAATAAGTGCTCAATAAATTTGTAAATAAATAAGTGCATAGATGGCATCATTCATTTATTCATTTATACCTAGTTGGTTTAGATACTATGCACAGATAATTGCACAGCTCAGTGGCATCTACACCAAGAAGCTAAATAAACACCTGACTAATGACAGAAGGGAATAGAACTTCACATACTCTCCCAGGTCATTGTTCCCAGAAGGCCTGAGTTCAAATCACTAAGTCTTCAACATCCCCCTATTTAAAAGACAGCTGTGCTCAGAGATCATGTAGAACTACTCACCTGTGCCCTGAGTACCCCCAGATGGTTATAAAGGGCTAACAAGCTTGTCGGCTTTCCTCTTATCACAGTCATTACTAATCCTCACAACAACAACAAAAAGTCCTCTTTTCTCCACCTTGAGCACAATTCTTAAATTGCCACTGTTTTTTTCCTACTTCACTTTAATTTCCTTTTCCTTTTTTATTTCCTTCCACTTCTGGACTTTGGGATCCATGGGATTTGATCTCTATAGCTATTGCCTTCCTTCTGACCCAGGAATTTATCTAACCTCATTACATCTTTGGTTCCTCTCCATGGCACATATACTAGAAACTTCTTTAGGGAATCCAAGGTCAAGAGTGTCTGGGACAAGTAAGGCTGGCTGAAGTTCCCACTACAGATAAGGAGGCTTTACCACTTTCAGTCATTTTGTTTAAAAGCTAATTTTAACATGTATCCAAGCAGGCCACACCTCAAGTGATTCCTAAAGTCCAACAAAATGAATAAGTGGTTTTAGACATTAAACTTTTCCTAGTACCTAATTTTATTTATTAAATGCCAAAAAATTTTTTTTAGACATCACCAATTAAACATCAACATTATTAGGACTTGCTGGCTTGTTGTACCAAACTAAAATGATAAGTGAAGACTATGATCTTTCTCACAGCAAATAATAAAGCACCCAGTGCATATCCAGCATTCTACTCTACAAGCTTTAATGTCAAAGACCAAATGCCTGCCCACCAGGAACCTGTAGTTAGGTACTGGGAATATACTTAAAATGATATACAAAACAAGATTAAAGAAACAAAACTGAACTTTTTAGCATGCTAAATGAAAAAGTAATTGAAATAGCAATAATATTTGTATTACATATAGTTTTCAGCCACAGGACTGGAGAAGGTCAGTTTTCATTCCAACCCTAAAGAAAGGCAATGCCAAAGAATGTTCAAACTACTGCACAATTGCACTCATCTCACACGCTAGCAAAGTAATGGTCAAAATTCTCCAAGCCAGGCTTCAACAGTACGTGAACCATGAACTTCCAGATGTTCAACATGGATTTAGAAAAGGCAAAGGATCAAATTGCCAACATCTGTTGGATCATAGAAAAAGCAACAGAATTCCAGAAAAATATCTACTTCTGCTTTATTGACTACACTAAAGCCTTTGACTGTGTAGATCACAAGAAACTGTGGAAAATTCTTAAAGAGATGGGAATACCAGACCACCTGACCTGTCTCTTGAGAAATCTGTATGCAGATCAGGAAGCAACAGTTAGAACAGGACATGGAACAACAGACTGGTTCCAAATCGGGAAAGGAGTACATCAAGGCTGTATTTTGTCATCCTGCTTATTTAACTTACGTGCAGAGTACATCATGCCAAATACCAGGCTGGATGAAGCACAAGCTGGAATCAAGATTGCCAGGAGAAATATCAATAACCTCAATACGCAGATGACACTACCCTAATGGTAGAAAGCAAAGAAGAACTAAAGAGCCTCTTGATCAAAGTGAAAGAGGAGAGTGAAAAAGTTGGCTTAAAACTCAACATTTAAAAAACTAAGATCATAGCATCTGGTCCAATTACTTCATGGTCAATAGATGGGGAAACAGTGGAAACAGTGACAGACTTTATTTTGAGGGGCTCCAAAATCACTGCAGATGGTGACTGCAGCCATGAAATTAAAAGACGCTTGCTCCTTGGAAGAAAAGCTATGACCAACCTAGACAGCATACTAAAAAGAAGAGACATTACTTTGCCAACAAAGGTTTGTTTAGTCAAAGCTATGGCTTTTTGAGTAGTCACGTATGGATGTTAGAGTTGGACCATAAAGAAAGCTGAATGCCAAAGAATTGATGCTTTTGAACTATGGTGTTGGAGAAGACTCTCAAGAGTCCCTTGGACTGCAAGGAGATCCAACCAGTCCATCCTAAAGGAAATCAGTCCTGAATATTCATTGGAAGGACTGATGCTGAGGCTGAAACTCCAATAATTTGGCTATCTGATACGAAGAACTGACTCATTGGAAAAGACCCTGACACTGGGAAAGATTGAAGGTAGGAGGAGAAGGGGAAGACAGAGGATGAGATGGTTGGATGGCATCACCAACTTGATGGACATGAGTTTGAGAAAGCTCCAGGAGCTGGTGAGGAACAGGAAAGCCTGGTGTGCTGCGGCCATGGGGTCGCAAAGAGTCATACAGGACTGAGCGACAGAACTGAACTGAACTGATAATTTTCATTCTGCAATTGTACCATTGCACATAGAAAATCTGCTCATCCTTTGTAGCCATGTTTACCAAGTAAACAGCTTTCCTGGGTGAAGAAAAGTTCTCCAGTTGGACATGAAATCTCTAATCTACTCCTAAGAAAAAAAACTTCAAACTGCATTCCATTTCCTAAAATAATGATTTTAAAGTTTTAAACATAAAAAATGGTTTGATGTTATGAAATTGAGTATACCTTATGAATTTGTTATCACCAAATATATATGGTAAGAAACAAAGTGAAAACAAGTCTTTACCACCAGAGGGACCGTACAGTGACAGTACGATGACAAGAACCAGAAAGAGAACTAAGTAACAATGAGCGTCTGCCATGCTCCACATTCTATCAGGAATTTCATATTTTCTCATTTATTCCTCTCTTACGTAGCCAACCTTTAATTATCCTCCAATGGTGAAGAGCTAAATCATAAATACATTATCCCATAAATAAAAGACCCATTTTCATTACTAACTTAAACCTCATTATATAAGAAAATATGTATTAATATGTAATATGTCAGGTGATAGCAACTTATAACAGTAAGCTAAAGAAGAAGTGGGCTTTCCTGGTGGCTCAGTGGTAAAGAATCCACCTGACAATGCGGGAGACAGGTTCAATCTCTGGGTCAGGAAGATCCCCTGGAGAAAGTAAGTGAAAGCATTAGACACTCAGTCGTGTCTGACTCTTTGTGATCCTATGGACTGTAAATTGCTAAGCTCCTCTATCCATGGAATTCCCCATGCAAAAATACTGGAGTGGGTTGCTATTCCCTTCTTGGATCTTGCTGATCCAGGGGGTCATCTTGCAAGTCTATGGGGTCACAGAAGAGTTGGACACGACTTAGCAACTAAACAAAAAGAAAAGGAGAATCAGATGATTTTAAGTGACTGAAGATGATTACACCATCAGAACCCTGGATACAAACTTTGCCTTTGACAGCCTTCATTTTCTTTTTCTGCAAAGTTAATCTATCTCCTGATTTACCTGTTCCCATTAACCCTATTCCTTTACACCTTCACATTCCAGGGAATAAAGATCCTAACTTCTTTTAGATAACCAACCATTGACAGCCTCTTATTTGCCTGTTAGCTGTATTTCAGAGGTTTACTACACCTACAAAAACTGCATTGTAAGAATAACTAGATTTCTAGATCAGTTCATAAGAGCCTATTTAACATACATGGAGCTGAAAAGCTGTGGATCTTACCATAATAAACAATAGAAAAGTAATACGATGCTAGTAATGAGACAAAACACAGGTTATCTTCTTCCCCCAAGTGGCCTGGTAACTACTGGTGGGTTGCATTACCCTGGTACATCCCCCGCCCCCACCAAACACCTCGTCTCCAGTGTTTTCTCATCAATTTTAGACTTCATATATACTCTATTCCTCATTGTTTTTCAACCAAAAAGAGGGAGGAGGGATAGTTTCACTTAACACTCTTCCCTAGTTAATTTCATAAAATGAAAAGAATTAGGAAGGCGCTTTGTCAGCAAAGAGGCTAAGGGTAAAGAGAGGTAACTCCCTCTTTTACCAGAGATTAACGTGAATAAAAAAAAGAAAAAGAAAGAAAGTGAAGTCGCTCCACTTGGAAAGTGGTGTCGCTCCACTTGGAAAGTAGTGTCCAACTCTTTGTGACTCCATGGACTGTAGCCTACCAGGCTTCTCCGTACATGGGATTTTCCAGGCAAGAGTACTGGAGTGGGTTGCCATTTCCTTCTCCAGGGGATCTTCTTGACCCAGGGATCAAACCTGGGTCTCCCGCATTGCAGGCAGACGCTTTACCCTCTGAACCACCCTACAGACTGTACGTCAGATATACGATTTATTAGCTCTGTGTCTTTGAATAAGTTTCTTTACACCCCTAAGTCTCAGTCCCCTCATCTGTACAATAGGAGTGGTAGTACTATAACAGCTATCTGCCCAGCATCCCTTCACCTCTTTCCTTTGGGGAACTACCTCCAGCCCCACTACCTATTCCATATGGCTTTGATAAAGCTCCCCACCAACTAGATGGGTATGTACCAGGTCAGGACAACTAAGAGTACCTCCAAGCACAAAGTTAGTCCAGAAATGGGCCATAACACAACAAGGCCAATTGAGGTCCTTTTCTTGAAACATGGAGGGGGCAGGGTTGCCCAGCTGTAATGAAGTAAGCCTGAAGCTACCATACAGTGTTTTCCAATATGTGCAGAACATCTATCTGCAAAAGAAAAGACTGAAGAAATGAGAGAAGAATTCCTGGTAACATCTAAGTCCCTGGCTCCACCCAACTAGGAATCTGGCCTATCCTTCAGAATACCCTTTTTTGCTTAAGCAAGTGTGAGTTGTGTTTTTGCCCTTGACAATGGGCAAAGTTCTATTTAATAGCCATTCACAGAGTAGCTGCAAAATTTAATGAAAAGCACAGTAAGTGCCCTACATACAAACCTTCAAGTTGCAAACTTTCAAAGATGCAAACGTGTTTGCATGTCTAATCACGTAAGTTAGTTCACACGTCTGGCACACAATGTCACGTGCATGCATCCTCTACAAGTGGGTCGGCTTCTGTGTAGTTTAGAGTACAGTATTATAGTATCTTTACGTCAAGCTGAGGATGTCCAGAAGCAAGCATAAAAGCAGTGGTATATAGCTGATTGTGTTAGCTGGGTACCTAGGCTAACTTTACTGGACTTACAAACATGCTCTCAGAATGCAACTCATTCACGTGTAGGGGAGCTACTGTAACTAACGCGCCTGGCAACTGCAGGTACTTACTAACTGGTTCATTGATGAAGTTGTTACTCCTATAATCAGAAAGTACAACCAAAGTATGAAAGGAATCCCGGAAATAAAAACAAAAAGGTAGATAAGTCTAAGACAGCATTCCTGGTTGGTAGCAGCAGTTTGGGGACAAATATGAAGAAAGTGACTCCACAGGTAAGGAGAGAACCTATGAAGTTCACAGCCAATATCAGACTTCAAATGAATTTGCTATGAAAGAACTAAGGAATTTCACTTCTTGCACTAAACTCACCTCAGAGTATGACTGACTTTCCAAAGGTTTGTCTTTTCATGAGATCAGTGTCTCAATGTTTAAAGAGATTTCAAAATGTACAACTATACTTTTTAAACACCTAAAGCCAATTTCAAAGTTTCGAGATTTCATAAAATACAACTTAATTTCCATATGGTTAATAATTATTGTGTGAGTCACTGTTGTTCCCTAAGTAGTAATATAAGTTTATCTATTAAACACTATAATTTAAGGAAGGTATCCTTCAATTAATAAAACAGATGAATTCCTTAAAATTTTATACAGAGAATTATACTATCACTATGCAATGGGAAAAGAAATCACAAAACTGGGTTATACACTCCCCACCCCACCCTGATCAGTCAAGTTGAAGAATTAAAAGAAAATGAAGACTTAACTCCACTGCACTCTGACTGCTGCCATACTGCACAACCACCCCTTATGTAGCAGCTACTATGATATGTGCATGGCACTGTGTCACCACAAGCCAGGCTCCACAGAACGTGCACCATTAGCTGAACTGCATTATTCATGTACTACAATCTGTTGAAATTTATCTTTTTTCCAATACATAGGGGGAGAAAATTAAAATAATTTTCTCATTTTAAATGTTACTCACCTACTTTTTTTCCTTAAAACTTTGAACTTCCTCTACCTATTCAACTAGAATCTAAGGTGAGGTACCATCTGATTTAGCACATTATTTGACACTTAGTTTGGCTTCTCAGGGGTATTCTGCAAAGAGCACTTCAATTTCTGTACAAATCTAAAAACCACAATGCTTAAAGTTGAGGAATCAAAAATAATACAAGCCAGGGCAGGTCAATTATCTCAGTGAGTTACAACCTAGTTTTAGAGAGTGGATATAGAAATTCTAAAAAATATTAATAAAAAAAAATGCTGAAAAGGTCAGTCAACAAGTTCTACAGGCAATCTGTGAAGGGAGTGAGGTTACTAGAGAAATCAAACGGTAGTAATGAGGCAGGTGACTCAAAAGACACAGGCTATAGGCGAAGCTTTGAAAGAAAGAGAAGTATTTAGAAATACGGCTAAGAAAGTGCAGAGTGTTGCCAGTTTCACGTTGTGCTGCAACTACTACTATAGATCTTTGGGTTTTACCTGGCAAACTCATGGAGGTTAGAAAAAGAGGTGTCATGTGAGAATTTTAAATATGTCGGGTAACACAGCAATTTCCAATTTTATGTATTTCAGGCTAAATTTGTTGTCATACTGTATAAAAACCTCAATGAACTAGAAACCAACTAACAAGACTTCTAATCAGTGAAAGAAAATATATGAAATCCAGGCTGTTAGGAACTAGAACTAAAAATTCTCTGTTATTAAAACCTTTCTTAAAACTTGGCTATAAAAATACACAAAGAGGTTTTTCTATATGTGGTTCTGGGGGCCATGTAACATATTTATTCCTTTAGACATTTCTAAATTATATTCTTAGATCAGGCTGATTAGACCTCTGCTGATTCACCTGACTCCTAAACTCGCTAATAAATTGCTTTTTGCATCAAGCTATTTGCTTACACTAAGGAATATTATAAGAAAAATCATAAAAAGCTCATGGTATGGCTGCTGGAAGAATACTACCCAAATTCTGTCTCTCTTTATGTACATCAGGTTTCAATAACATGAGAAGCAATGTTTTTATGCAATGGAACCTGTGAATCCCATAAATGACCCATTATCCCCCTTTGTTTTGGCCTCAAAGAAGTTCAGAACAATGTTTGTAGCCTTTTTCTAAAAAAATTAATGGACTATGTAGCTTGCATCTCTAGAAGGATACGTTACTTCAGTTTATTACTCTATCTTTATTTTTTCTTTCATATGATTCTTTTACCTGTACTCTTGAATTTTTTTTAATTGCCTCACATCCTTTGTGGAATAACATGGGTGCAAATAAATAATACAAAATCTAGAATTCACAACAATTAAACAGCATTGAGCACTGGAAGAATGCTAAAATTTCACCACATTCTACTCTCCTTTTAAGCCAACAAGGTAGAGGAACAAAAAACATTTGCAAACAAGCATTTGGTTTCTTTAGAGTCCAGGATATCTGCCAGAATTAATACATATTCAAACCAATCTGTCTTGGCAGTATACAACAACTGGAACTCAGGATGATAAACCCAGGGCACTAAAAGAGCCTATGAAATATTGTAAGGTTTCAGGCTTTTTCTTCAAAATATAGAAGTAGACTAAGATATCATTTTAGATATATTTTAACCACCATGACCACCACATTTTCTAGCTAAAACTCTAAGAAAGACCAAGTAAAGACAATGCTCATTATCCCAGGTAACCCAAGCAAATATGGACCTTCTTTAAGGTTCTCTTCTGGGCCTCTCTGAAACTCAGTGGGCATGTCTACCCTCACAGTTTCAGTTTCTATGTAAATAACAAAAAAATCTCTCTACCACTTCAACTGAATGCCTTGTTATAACCTCAAGTAAAATGATCAAAATGGAGCTTCACTGTCTCCCTCTTCTTCCTCACCACATAAACAACCCTTTTCAAAGATCTCATTTTGTCCTATTCCAAGTCAACTTCGTCCCTTTCTTCTCTTCCTCTCTGATATTCTATCTTATCAGGCTTAACCATTTCTTCTTCTGAAGTATCGTTCTGGTTGGCATTTTCTTTTTCATTTGCACTTTTATGTTACTAGTTCAGGCCCTAATTACAAGTTGACTTCTCTCCTCTGCTCAGACTTTCCATTTCACCCTATATTTCACTGTCTCAGCATTGTTTTTTATAAAGCCATTTTCCTCAAACTTGCAATAAGTTTCCTAAACTTATTACATCATCAAAGTGACATCCCTAGACCTGAACTTTCAGGGAAATCTAGGATATGGCCCCATACTAATTATCTCACATTTCCCATAACTATCCCTAAATCACCATTCACTACTCCAGGCCAGGTTAATGCACCTACCACACTTTGATCTTCATCCCCAGCATTCATAAGACTGTCGTCTTTCATGTCTTCTAGATCTCTGTTCAAATGTCACCCTCTCAGAGAGGCCCTTGACCACCAAAAAGTCACTATCCCTCTGCTCATTATTTATTGGGCACTACATCAATAAATAATAATGATGAGCACTATCTCCTATCACTAGGATATAAATCTTGTAAGTTCTTTGAGGGCTGCTATTGGGTATGATTTTTTTATATTTCCCATGAAAGTTTTCCTGGACATGTAAGAACACCAATAAATACCTAATGATCAGTTTACAAGACAGAATATCTGCAATCTGTAAAAATATAAAATTTACTAAAGCCAGACATAAACACAGAGAAACTACAAAAACGGTAATGACATAATAAATATTATTTAGTATAAGTTCAGAATCACATCATTTTTGACTTGAAAAGTTTTCCTAAACTAATCAAACACTAATTTCTATTTCAACAACTAAAATTTCATTAAAATGACAACCACTAAGCAAATGATTCTAAGGGAGCAAGCTGAAGTCTTACTTAATGTTATAACGTCCAGTTTTCAGTGTACATCTATCAGGAAGCTGAGCCAGTTTTCTTGAGAGCATTTTAAAATACTTTCTGCACTCCTGCATGCCTGTGCCTTGTTCATAGTCAGTAGAAGCAGAAAGTGGCAGTCCATCTCTGACACGAATGACTGAGGCAGATAAAATCATAGACATTTCCACCAGCAGAGAAGATCTGAAACAAATTAACAATTTGGGTTAGGTAAGAAATTAAGCCCAAGGCTGATAAACAGTGCAAAAATATGCAACTCACTAATAATCAAAGACATAATAATTAAAGCAATGACATATCATACTTTCTTTCACAAATTAGTTGTTAAAAAAAAACCACTTGCTTCCTTCTGGAATTTCTGTAAGTATACATGGAAATAAATATTGGAATAAACAGCATTGCGAAAACAATTTGGTGATGCTTAACAAGAGTTTAGAAAGACATGCCCTTTGACCACAATAAATATACATATATATATATATATATATATATATATATATCTCCTTATCCTAAAGAAAATAATCAGATTTAGAAAAAAATTTTAACAGAAAGACATTTTTCTCATAGAAAGAACTGAAAACAACCTAGACATTCAACAACAGGGGGATGGTTAAACAAATTACTGGTATACCCCATAATGGAATATAATGCAACTAAAAGTTATGTTTGTTAAGAACAGTTTAATGATATGGTAAAATGTTTATATGTTAGGTATTAAAACAGCAGGATCAAAACTGTATATGTTGTTTTCCATAAAGACAAAGAAAAGGAAGAAGGGAGGGATAAATGGCAAAACAGATACTGGAAGGAAACATGACAAAATCAGAATGCTCATTTCCAAGAAACAGTATTATGGGTAACAGTTACTTTATAATTTCCTAAGTCTCCGCAATATTCCACAATGGGAATATATTATT
The DNA here is from genome assembly GCF_032452875.1 of Bos javanicus. NCBI lineage: Eukaryota > Metazoa > Chordata > Mammalia > Artiodactyla > Bovidae > Bos > Bos javanicus. The sequence goes on along the minus strand of NC_083868.1, from coordinate 67,818,125 downwards.
TTTATAATCAGATAAATGTTTTATAAAAATAAGTCTTAAAGCTAAAGGAATACTAATCAATGCTGTTCTCAATCTTTTTACCAGAAAGCAAATCACAATGTATGGATGTGAGAGTGATGTATGGATGTGAGAGTGGACTATAAAGAAAGCTGAGCACTGAAGAATTGATGCTTTTGAACTGTGGTGTTGGAGAAGACTCTTGAGAGTCCCTTGGACTGCAAGGAGATCCAACCAGTCCATCCTAAAGGAGATCAGTCCTGGGTGTTCATTGGAAGGACTGATGCTAAAGCTGAAACTCCAATATTTTCGCAATCTGATTCAAAGAACTGACTCATTTGAAAAGACCCTGATGCTGGGAAAGATGGAAGGCGGGAGAAGGGGATGACAGAGGATGAGATGGTTGGATGGCATCACCAACTCAATGGACATGAGTCTGAGTAAACTCCGGGAGTTGGTGATGGACAGGGAGGCCTGGTGTGCTGCAGTCCATGGGGTCACAAAGAGTCGGATACAACTGAGCGACTGAACTGACTAAATCATAATGACCTGTTTTATTATATTCTAATCATGCTTTACAAAAATAAATAAAAGACCATAGGTTTATACAAGTCTGAAAGAAATCAGGTAAACAGTCAAACTTTGATAAAATACACACATACACAGTGGTTCTCAAATTTTAGCCTGTATCAAAACCACTTGAATTTTTATTAGAAATGCAGATTTCTGGGTCCTCCCCTCAAAAAATTCTAATCCACTGACTATGGAGTGGAGCTTGAGCATTTTCTATTTTAAGCAAATTTCCCAAGTAATTACTATGCTTATCTAAGGACCATACTTTGAAAAAAAATTGAATTACAACATGTTCAGTTCAGTCGCTCAGTCATGTCTGACTCTTTGCGACCCCATGATCTGCAGCACATAGGCCTCCCTGTCCATCACCATCTCCCAGAGTTCACTCAAACTCACGTTCATCGAGTCGGTGATGCCATTCAACCATCTCATCCTCTGTCGTCCCCTTCTCCTCCTGCCCCCAATCCCTCCCAGCATCAGACTCTTTTCCAATGAGTCAACTCTTCGCATCAGGTGGCCAAAGTACGGGAGTTTCAGCTTTAGCATCATTCCTTCCAAAGAACACCCAGGGCTGATCTCCTTTAGAATGGACTGGTTGGATCTCCTTGCAGTCCAAGGGACTCTCAAGAGTCTTCTCCAACACCACAGTTCAAAAGCATCAATTCTTCGATGCTCAGCTTTCTTCACAGTCCAACTCTCACATCCTTACATATCCACTGGAAAAACCATAGCCTTGACTAGACAGACCTTTGTTGGCAAAGTAATGTCTCTGCTTTTCAATATGCTATCTAGGTTGGTCATAACTTTTCTTCCAAGGAGTAAGCGTCTTTTAATTTCATGGCTGCAGTCACCATCTGCAGTGATTTTGGAGCCCAGAAAACTAAAGTCTGACACTGTTTCCACTGTTTCCCCATCTATTTCCCATGAAGTGATGGGACCGGATGCCATGATCTTCGTTTTCTGAATGTTGAGCTTTAAGCCAACTTTTTCACTCTCCTCTTTCACTTTCATCAAGAGGCTTTTTAGTTCCTCTTCACTTTCTGCCATAAGGGTGGTGTCATCTGCATATCTGAGGTTATTGATATTTCTCCTGGCAATTTTGATTCCAGCTTGTGTTTCTTCCAGCCCAGCGTTTCTCATGATGTACTCTGCATAGAAGTTAAATAAGCAGGCTGACAATATACAGCCTTGACGTACTCCTTTTCCTATTTGGAACCAGTCTGTTAGCAGTCTAAAATTAAGTGATAACTCCTTCTTGCCAGGTCATAGAGCATAATGCCACTAAATATGTCTCCTTCACTAGCAGCAGTAAAATTGAAAAATTTGGTAACAATGTCATAGGCTTTTTTCAAGATAATGTATCTCAGAGACTAAATTAATCCTTCCCTAATCAACTTAGTTCAATATTATCTCACTCCAAAAATGAAAAACTGAGTTAGTAATATATCAAACAATGACAAAGAAAATCAATTGGTACCAAGTTTGGAAACCAGGGGCCCCTAATTTTTGTCACTATGTCAAGTCGAAATCTGAGTGCCCAATCATGATGATAATTGATAACAAAACTTAACCCAAATAATAAAGTTAATACATTAAATTTACTTCCCCCTTTACCTCTATTCATGAGGGAATGAGAGGAAAAGCTAGGTATTAATATGTCATTATCCTTTAATATTTTTCTTTTCCATTTATTTGAAAGGAAAAAAAAAAAAAAAACCCAGCAGGAATTAAATTAGTCTTTACCATAATGGAATCTTCAAACAAAAGTTCCAACATGACATATAAAATCATTTTTTGTCTTCCTATTCAACCAGCTCCTTTTTCCTTCTGAAGGCAGTAGCAAAAGAAAGCTGGGATCAAGGGATAATGTCTATACTATCAATCTCTTTTTAAAGTTGTTACATTTATTAAACCACAATTGTAACATTTAACCTAAGTGTAAGAAATTAGGAAAATGGCTTACTTTATACCCTTACAATTTATGATTTAAACAGAAAATTTCATCTTTCCAGAAGTATACTGAAACGCAAGGACCACTCTAGGAGTTAACATGAGGGCAGGATTGTGACTTACAGTTTCCAAACATCCATATTCTTAGTACTGTTTAAAAGAAACTGCATTCTTTATGTTTGCTCTTTCTAGATTCTCAACAGAAATATTAGGAATAAGCTTTACTATACAGTGCCAGGAGAAGGCAATAGCACCCCACTCCAGCACTCTTGCCTGGAAAATCCCATGGACAGAGGAGCCTGATGGGCTGCAGTCCATGGGGTCGCTGAGAGTCGGACACGACTGAGCGACTTCACTTTCACTTTTCACTTTCATGCACTGGAGAAGGAAATGGCAACCCACTCCAGTGTTCTTGCCTGGAGAATCCCAGGGATGGGGGAGCCTGGCGGGCTGCCGTCTCTGGGGTCACACAGAGTCGGACATGACTGAAGCGACTTAGCAGCAGCAGCATACAGTGCCAACTTTCACATAATCTTCAAAGCTACTCTTTTCTTTTTTATGACTTAAAAGACAAAAATGTATGATTCATACTTCCTAAAAGAATACCAACCTAGTTAAGTTCCATTCATTTAACAAACATTTATTATTTATGCCAGGGGCTATGTTAGACATTAGGAATAGATAGTTCCTACCATGGAGAAGCAGCAGTCCAGAATTAAAGAAATTCAGATGGAAAGAGCAAACATAACAAAAGCTATATTGCCAACTGCCTTACTAACTGGAAAACTACAGTTACACAAACTTGCCTTTCAGATATTCCTAATATACAGTTTTAGGCTTGTAACCAAAAGCACAACAGCCGTGACATTCCCTTTCTAAATTCTTGAAAGGTTTTCAGAGAACTACTTCAACAGATCTACTGATAAGATTTCTCTGAGGAGAAAAAATTAAACCTCTTCCTTAAATTCTTCAAGAGATGGCAATACCAGACAACCTGAGCTGCCTCTTGAGAAAACTATATGCAGATCAGGAAGCAACAGTTAGAACTGGACATGAAACAACAGACTGGTTCCAAACAGGAAAAGGAGTATGTCAAGACTACTTGACGTATTTGTCAATATTGTCAGCCTGCTTATTTGACTTCTATGCAGAGTACATCATGAGAAACGCTGGGCTGGAAGAAACACAAGCTGGAATCAAAATTGCCAGGAGAAATATCAATAACCTCAGATACGCAGATGACACCACCCTTATGGCAGAAAGTGAAGAGGAACTAAAAAGCCTCTTGATGAAAGTGAAAGAGGAGAGTGAAAAAGTTGGCTTAAAGCTCAACATTCAGAAAACGAAGATCATGGCATCCGGTCCCATCACTTCATGGGAAATAGATGGGGAAACAGTGTCAGACTTTAGTTTTCTGGGCTCCAAAATCACTGCAGATGGTGACTGCAGCCATGAAATTAAAAGACGCTTACTCCTTGGAAGAAAAGTTATGACCAACCTAGATAGCATATTGAAAAGCAGAGACATTACTTTGCCAACAAAGGTCTGTCTAGTCAAGGCTATGGTTTTTCCAGTGGATATGTAAGGATGTGAGAGTTGGACTGTGAAGAAAGCTGAGCATCGAAGAATTGATGCTTTTGAACTGTGGTGTTGGAGAAGACTCTTGAGAGTCCCTTGGACTGCAAGGAGATCCAACCAGTCCATTCTAAAGGAGATCAGCCCTGGGTGTTCTTTGGAAGGAATGATGCTAAAGCTGAAACTCCCGTACTTTGGCCACCTGATGCGAAGAGTTGACTCATTGGAAAAGAGTCTGATGCTGGGAGGGATTGAGGGCAGGAGGAAAAGGGGACGACAGAAGATGAGATGGCTGGATGGCATCACCGACTCAATGGACGTTGAGTTTGAGTGAACTCTGGGAGATGGTGATGGACAGGGAGGCCTGGCGTGCTGCGATTCATGGGGTCGCAAAAGTCAGACACGACTGAGCAACTGAACTGAACTGAACTGAACTTCAGAGTCATTTAACCTAGCATTCAAACCAGCAAACTAACAAAAGAAATTGGGATGACTGTCAGTGAACAATACGAGGCTTGACTAATTTGTAGAGACTTTAGTCACCTTCAGTTCAGTTCAGTCACGTCCAACTCTTTGGATTAGCAATCTTTCCTTTATTACCTCAATAAATACACCCCACCTTTTTTCTTTTTACCTTGAATTCTTAATACAGTTCCTTAAACATACACACACTCCAATCTTAAGCTGGATTGTAGCAGTAGAAAAAGGAATCTGTTGACATTAAGGCCAAGCTTGGGTTAGGATACCCTTAAAGTCTAGCAAAGTAGTGACTGGAGAAAACATGGAAAAGCTAGTGGGAACTGAGAAAAGGGAGAGGTTAAGACACTTGCATGGGAAGATTCAAGAGCAGTATTTTAATTGGGGTTATAGATACATTTTTAGGACACTGGTCCATTCTCCCTCACCTTTAACAGGAAAAAAACAAGTATCATATGCCTTTACACCGCATCAGAAAACTGATAGGAAATCTGAGTGCTGGCTTATATATTCTTTGCCCAATAGCAACTGCTAGAGGAAACATTTCCACAATACCAAACTCCTACAGCAGTGGTTAGCAAGCAGCCTTTTAGACCCAAGACAACAAGACACTGGCCTCTCTTCTTTAGAATGTTGTAGGGTAATGACTGTGGGTCCAAGGTTCCAGGAAGGCAATCTCTCAAAAGTAATAAACAAAACCCAACACGTAAGAACATTTTATATCTACTTTCCAGCAAGATGCTTTCAAAATGCCACTTTTAAGGAAAAAAAAATTTTCATAATAGATTAATCACTCATACTTTTAGTCTGTTATTTCCCAAACTTCTGCCATCCAAGTACCATTTTCAGAAGTCATATTACCATATCTGCATCCCACCTGTACTATTTTTTACCTAATACAGGTCTTTCAATTGATTTACTTTTTGCCCTATGCTTAGCAATAGCATCTATGAAATCAGTTTTGAGGTGTTAGGTTTTCCTCCTAATTTAAATTAAAATATATAAAGAACTTTTGTCTCATCAAACATATGTGGGAAAATTTTTACAGAATTTCTTTTATGTTTATCTGCTTATCATTCGAATTATCTTACCTATCTTAACTTACCAAAGTTTGGGAAACACTAATTTGGTACATACTGTTTTATTAAAAGTACTAGCTGAAGATCTGTCTCTCTCCTTTTGACTCCCCCTCTTCTCCTGGTCACCTCTATCTCCTTTGTCCCTCTTCTCTTCTCTATGTAACTCTGTGAACCTCTCTGGGTGTTCCAGGCTGTGGAGAGCACATAGGGAACTGATCACTGGCTAGCTTGCTCTCTCCCCTTTTGATTTCCCCTCTTCTCCTCCTGGTCACCTCTAGCTCCCTCCTCCCTCTTCTCTTCTCCATGTAATTCTGCGAACCTCTCTGGGTGTCCCTCACTGTGGAGAATCTTTTCTCCATTAACCTAGATGTTTTACCATCAGTGTGGTATGGATGGAGAAGTCTTGAGGCTACTGTAAGAATAAGACTGAAAAACCAGAGGCAGAAGGCTTGAATGCAAAACTTGAGAACACCAGAAAACTCCTGACTCCAGGGAACATTAATCGACAAGAGCTCATCCAAAAGCCTCCATGCCTACACTGAAACCAAGCTCCACCCAAGAGCCAACAAGCTTCAGAGCAAGACATACCATGCTAATTCTCCAGCAATGCAGGAACATAGCCCTGAGCATTAATATACAGGCTGCCCAAAGTCACACCAAACCATAGACACCTCAAAACTCACTACTGGACACTTTATTGCACTCCAGAGAGAAGAAATCCAGCTCCACCCACCAGAACACCGACCCAAGCTTTCCTAATCAGGAAACCTTGACAAGCCACTCGTCCAACCCCACCCACAGGGAGGAACCACAAACTTCCAGCATACAGAAAGGCCACCCCAAACACAGCAATCTAAACAAGACGAAAAGGCAGAGAAATATTCAGCAGGTAAAGGAACATGATAAATGCCCACCAACCCAAACAAAAGAGGAGGAAATAGGGAATCTACCTAAAATGAATTCAGAATAATGATCTGAATGATCAGTAAAAATGATCCAAAATCGTGAAAACAAAATGGAGTTACAGATAAATAGCCTGGAGACAAGGATTCAGATGATGCAAGAAATGTTTAACAAGGACCTAGAAGAAATAAAAAAGAGTCAATCAATAATGAATAATGCAATAACTGAGATCAAAAACACTCTGGAGAGAACCAACAGTAGAATAACTGAGGCAGAAGATAGGATAAGTGAGGTGGAAGATAGAATGGTAGAAATAAATGAAGCAGAGAGGAAAAAAGAATTTTAAAAAATGAGGACAACTTCAGAGACCTCTGGGACAATGTCAAATGCCCCAACATTTGAATTATAGGAATCCCAGAAGAAGAAGACAAAAAGAAAGGCCATGAGAAAGTAGTTGAGGAGATAATAGTTGAAAACTTCCCTAAAATGGGGAAGGAAATAGCCAACCAAGTCCAAGAAACCCAGAGAGTCCCAAACAGGATAAACCCAAGGTGAAACACCCCAAGACACATATTAATCAAATTAATGAAAATCAAACACAAAGAACAAATATTAAAAGTGGCAAGGGAAAAACAACAAATAACACACAAAGGGATTCCCATAAGGATAACAGCTGATCTTTCAATAGAAACTCTTCAGGCCAGAAGGGAATGGCAGGACATACTTAAAGTGATGAAAGAAAATAACCTACAACCCAGATTACTGTACCCAGCAAGGACCTCATTCAAATATGAAGGAAAAATCAAAAGTTTTACAGACAACCAAAAGCTGAGAGAATTCAGCACCACCAAACAAGCTCTTCAACAAATGCTAAAGGATCTTATCTAGACAGGAAACACAGAAAAAGTTTATAAACTCAAACCCCAAACAACAAAGTAAATAGCAATGGGATCATACTTATCAAGAATCACCTTAAATGTAAATGGGTTGAATCCCCCAACCAAAAGACAAAGACTGGCTGAATGGATACAAAAACAAGACCACTATATATGCTGTATACAAGAGACCCACCTCAAAACAAGGGACACATACAGACTGAAAGTGAAGGACTGGAAAAAGATATTTCACACAAATCAAGACCAAAAGAAAGTAGGAGTAGCAATACTCAAAGTAGGAGTAGCAATACTCAGATAAAATAGACTTTGAAATAAAGGCTGTGAAAAGAGACAAAGGACACTACATAATGATCAAAGGGTCAATCCAAGAAGAAGATATAACAATTATAAATATATATGCACCCAACATAGGAGCACTGCACTATGTAAGGAAAATGCTAACAAGTATGAAAGGGGAAATTAACAACAACACAATAATAGTGGGAGACTTTAATACCCCACTCACACCTATGGATAGATCAACTAAACAGAAAATGAGCAAGGAAACACAAACTTTAAATGATATAATAGGCCAGTTAGACCTAATTGATATCTATAGGACATTTCACCCCAAATCAATGAATTTCACCTTTTTCTCAAGTGCACATGAAACCTTCTCCAGGACAGACCACATCCTGGGCCATAAATCTAGCCTTGGTAAATTAAAAAAAAATGGAAATCATTCCAAGCATCTTTTCTGATCACAATGCAGTAAGATTAGATGTCAACTACAGGAAAAAAAACTATTAAAAATACAACATATGGAGGCTAAACAACACGCTTCTGAAAAAACAACAAATCACAGAAGAAATCAAATATGCAGAGAAACGATGAAAATGAAAACACAACAACCCAAAACCTATGGAACTCAGTAAAAGCAGTGCCAAGGGGAAGGTTCACAGCAATACAAGCCTACCACAAGAAATAAGAGAAAAGTCAAATAAATAACCTAACTCTATCTGGTAGTCATATATGGATGTGAGAGCTGGACTATAAAGAAAGCTGAGCACCAAAGAACTTATGTTTTTCAACTGTAGTGTTGGAGAAGACTCTTGAGAGTCCCTTGGACTGCAAGGAGATCCAACCAGTCCATCCTAAAGGAGATCAGTCTTGGGTGTTCATTGGAAGGACTGATGTTCAAGCTGAAACTCCAATACTTTGGCCATCTGATGCGAACAGCTGACTCATTTGAAAAGGCCCTGATGCTGGGAAAGATTGAGGGCAGGAGGAGAAGGGGATGACAGAGGATGAGATGGTTGGATGGCATCACTGACTTGATGGACATGAATTTGAGTGAACTCCAGGAGTTGGTGATGGACAGGGAGGCCTGGTGTGCTGCGATTCATGGGGTCGCAAAGAGTCAGACATGACTGAGCTGAGCTGAACACCTAAAGCAACTAGAAAAGGAGGAAATCTGCCTCTTGAGAAATCTGTATGCAGGTCAGGAAGCAACAGTTAGAACTGGACATGGAACAACAGATTAGTTCCAAATAGGAAAAGGAGTACATCAAGACTGTATATTGTCACCCTGTTTATTTAACCTATATGCAGAGTACATCCTGAGAAACGCTGGACTGGAAGAAACACAAGCTGGAATCAAGATTGCCGGGAGAAATATCAATAACCTCAGATATGCAGATGACACCACCCTTATGGCAGAAAGTGAAGAGGAACTAAAAAGCCTCTTGTTGAAGGTGAAAGTGGAGAGTGAAAAAGTTGGCTTAAAGCTCAACATTCAGAAAACAAAGATCATGGCATCTGGTCCCATCACTTCATGGGAAATAGATGGGGAAACAGTGGAAACAGTGTCAGACTTTAGTTTTCTGGGCTCCAAAATCACTGCAGATGGTGACTGCAGCCATGAAATTAAAAGACACTTACTCCTTGGGAGGAAAGTTATGACCAACCTAGATAGCATATTCAAAAGCAGAGACATTACTTTGCCAACAAAGGTTCGTCTAGTCAAGGCTATGGTTTTTCCTGTGGTCATGTATGGATGTGAGAGTTGGACTGTGAAGAAGGCTGAGCGCTGTAGAATTGATGCTTGTGAACTGTGGTGTTGGAGAAGACTCTTGAGAGTCCCTTGGTCTGCAAGGAGATCCAACCAGTCCATTCTGAAGGAGATCAGCCCTGGGATTTCTTTGGAAGGAATGATGCTAAAGCTGAAACTCCAGTACTTTGGCCACCTGATGCGAAGAGTTGACTCATTGGAAAAGACTCTGATGCTGGGAGGGATTGGGGGCAAGAGGAGAAGGGGACGGCAGAGGATGAGATGGCTGGATGGCATCATTGACTTGATGGACGTGAGTCTGAGTGAACTCCAGGAGTTGGTGATGGACAGGGAGGCCTGGCGTGCTGCGATTCATGGGGTTGCAAAGAGTCGGACATGACTGAGCGACTGATCTGATCCGATCTGATCTGAGTTAGTAAAAGGAAAGAAATCATAAAAATTAGGGCAGAAATAAATGAAAAAGAAACAAAGGCGACCATAGCAAAAATCAACAAAGCTAAAAGCTGGTTATTTGAGAGGATAAATGAAATAGACAAACCATTAGCCAGATTCATCAAGAAAAAAAGGGAGAAGAATCAAATCAATAAAATTAGAAATGAAAATAGAGAAATCACAACAGACAACACAGAAATACAAAGGATCATAAGAGACTATTATCAGCAACTATATACTAATAAAATGGACAACTTGGAAGAAATGGAAAAATTCTTAGAAAAGTATAACTTTCCAAAACTGAACCAGGAAGAAATAGAAAATTTTAAACAGGTCCATCTCAAGCATGGAAATCAAAAGTGTAATCATAAATCTTCAAGCAAACAAAAGCCCAGGACCAGACAGCTTCACAGCTGAATTCGAACAAAAATTTAAAGAAGTGCTAACACCTACCCTACTCAAACTCTTCCAGAAAATTGCAGAGGAAGGTAAACTTCCAAACTCATTCTATGAGGCCACCATCACCCTAATACCAAAACCAGACAAAGAATGCCACAAAAAAAGGAAACTACAGGCCAATATCACTGATGAACATAGATGCAAAAATCCTTAACAAAATTCTAGCAAACAGAATCTAACAACATATTAAAAAGATCATACATCATGACCAAGTGGGGTTTATCCCAGGGATGCAAGGATTCTTTAAAATCCACAAATCAATCAATGTAATACACCACATTAACAAATTGAAAGATAAAAACCATATGATTATCTCAATAGATGCAGAGAAAGCCTTTGACAAAATTCAACATCCATTTATGATAAAAACTCTCCAGAAAGCAGGAATAGAAGGAACATACCTCAAGATAATAAAAGCCATATATGATAAACCCACAGCAAACATTATCCTCAATGGTGAAAAATTGAAAGCATTTCCCCTAAAGTCAGGAACAAGACAAGGGTGCCCACTCTCACCACAGTTTTGGAAGTTTTAGCCACAACAATCAGAGAAGAAAAAGAAATAAAAGGAATCCAGATTGGAAAAGAAGAAGTAAAACTCTCACTGTTTGCAGATGACATGATCCTCTACATAGAAAACCCTAAAGACTCCATCAGAAAATTACTAGAGCTAATCAATGACTACAGTAAAGTTTCAGGATATAAAATTAACACAGAGAAATCCCTTGCATTCCTATACACTAACAATGAGAAAACAGAAAGAGGAATTAAGGAAACAATTCCATTCACCATTGTAACGAAAAGAATAAAATACTTAGGAATAAATCTACCTAAAGAAACAAAAGACCTGTGCATAGAAAACTATAAACACTGATGAAAGAAATCAAAGGTGACACAAATAGATGGAGAAATATACCATGTTCATGGATCAGAAGAATCAATATAGTGAAAATGAGTATACTACCCAAAGGAATCTATAGATGCAATGCAATACCTATCAAGCTACCAACGGTATTTTTCACAGAGCTAGAACAAATAATTTCACAATTTGTATGGAAATACAAAAACCCTCAAATAGCCAAAGCAATCTTGAGAAAGAAGAATGGAACTGGAGGAATCAACCTCCAGCGGAAGTAGACTTCAGGCTCTACTACAAAGCCACAGTCATCAAGACAGTATGGTACTGGCACAAAGACAGAAATATAGATAAATGGAACAAAATAGAAAGCCCAGAGATAAATCCATGCACCTATGGACACCTCATCTTTGACAAAGGAGGAAAGAATATACACTGGAGAAAAGACAATCTCTTTAACAAGTAGTGCTGGGAAAACTGGTCAACCACTTGTAAAAGAATGAAACTAGAACACTTTCTAATGCCAAACACAAAAATAAACTCAAAATGGATTAAAGAGCTAAACGTAAGACCAGAAACTATAAAACTTCTAGATGAAAACATACAAGAATATACAATGGAGAAAAGACAATCTCTTTAACAAGTGGTGCTGAGCACAAGCTGGAATCCAGATTGCCAGGAGAAATATCAATAATCTCAGATATGCAGATGATACCACCCTTATGGCAGAAAGTGAAGAAGAACTAAAGACCCTCTTGAGAAGAGTGAAAAAGTTGGTTTAAAGCTAAACATTCAGAAAACTAAGACCATGGCAGCCAGTCCCATCACTTCATGGCAAATAGCTGGGGAAATAGTGGAAACAGTGGCTGACTTTATTTTGGGGGGCTCCAAAATCACTGCAGATGGTGAATGCAGCCATGAAATTAAAAGACGCTTGCTCCTTGGAAGGAAAGTTGTGACCAACCTAGACAGCATATTAAAAAGCAGAGATATTACTTTGCCAACAAAGGTCCGTCTAGTCAAGGCTATGGTTTCTCCAGTAGTCATGTATGGATGTGAGAGTTGGACTATAAAGAAAGCTGAGCACCGAAGAATTGATGCTTTTGAACTGTGATGTTGGAGAAGACTCTTGAGAGTCCCTTGGACTGCAAGGAGATCCAACCAGTCCATCCTAAAGGAGATCAGTCCTGGGTGTTCATTGGAAGGACTGATGTTGAAGCTGAAATTCCAATACCTTGGCCACCTGATGTGAAGAGCTGACTCATTTGAAAAGAACCTGATTCTGGGAAAGATTGAGGGCAGAAGGAGAAGGGGATGACAGAGGATGAGATGGTTGGATGGCATCATCGGCTCAATGGACATGGGTTTGGGTAGACTCCAGGAGTTGGTGATGGATAGCGAGGCATGGCGTGCTGCGGTACATAGCGTTGCAGAGTCAGACACGACTGAGTGACTGAACTGAACTGAACTGAAGAGGAAGACATGGGCAAAACACTCTCTGACATAAATCACAGCAGATCCTTTATGACCCACCTCCCAGAGTAATGGAAATAAAAGCAAAAATAGACAAATGTGACCTAATTAAACTTAAAAGCTTTTGCACAATGAAGGAAACTATTAACAAGGTGAAAAGACAGCCTTAAGAATGGGAGAAAATAATAGCAAATGAAACAACTGACAAAGAATTAATCTCAAAAATATACAAGCAGTTCCTGCAGCTCAATTCCAGAAAAATAAACGACCCAATCAAAAAATGGGCCAAAGAACTAAACAGACATTTCTCCAAAGAAGACATACAGATGGCTAACAAATACATGAAAAGATGCTCAATATCACTCATTATCAGAGAAATGCAAATCAAATCCACTATGAGGTATCATCTCATGCCAGTCAGAATGGCTGTGATCCAAAAGCAATAAATGCTGGAGAGGGTGTGGAGAAAAGGGAACCCTCTTACACTGTTGGTGGGAATGCAAACTAGTACAGTCACTATGGAGAACCGTGTGGAGATTCCTTAAAAAACTGGAAATAGAACTGCCATACGACCCAGCAATCCCACTGCTGGGCATACACACCAAGGAAACCAGAATTGAAAGAGACACGTGTACCCTACTGTTCATCACAGCACTGTTTACAATAGCCAGGACATGGAAGCAATCTAGATGTCCATCGTCAGACAAATAGATAAGAAAGCTGTGGTACATATACACAATGGAATATTACTCAGCCATTAAAAAGAATACATTTGAATCCATTCTAATGAGATGGATGAAACTGGAGCCTATCATACAGAGTGAAGTAAGCCAGATAGAAAAACACCAATACAGTATACTACTGTATATATATGGAATTTAGAAAGGTGGTAACGACGACCCTATATGCGAGACAGCAAAAGAGACACAGATGTAAAGAGCAGTCTTTTGGACTCTGTGAGAGAAGGCGAGGGTGGGATGATTTGAGAGGGTAGCGCTGAAATGTGTATTATCATATGTGAAGCGGATCACCGGTCCAGGTTCAATGCATGAGACAGGGGGCTCAGAGCTGGTGCACTGGGATGACCCTGGGGGATGGGATGGGGAGGGAGGTGGGAAGGGGGTTCAGGATGGGGAATACATGTGCGCCCGTGGCTGATTCATGTTGATGTCTGGAAAAAACCACTACAATATTGTAAAGTAATTACCCTCCAATTAAAATAAATAAATTTTTTAAAAAGTACTAGCTGAGATCTGGGAACTGGGCTGTAGCTTTGGAGAAAGCTATACTAATTGTGATGCACTGAGTTGGGGGAAGATTGAGTGAAATGAGAAGGACTTCATGCAGCCATAGGTTAGCAGGAAGGCACTTGGGAGATAGAGCCTGAAAAGAGGTGGAAAGGGTACCAAAAACAACCAGAGTTTATTCTGCAACTTTACCTGTGCCCCCCACCTTATCAACAGCCTTTGGTATTTTTATTATAGGTACTTGTACTGCATAGTATGCATAGATCATACACACAGAGTATGCATAGATCATACACACATCTAGGAAGAAGGCCTTCAATACATACTCAATTGCATCAGTAATTTGTGTAACACCTCACAGTTAACAAAGAGTGAGGGAGGTATAACCTCCATTTTACAGATGAGGAAACCTTCCTCAGCGTCACACTGCTAATGCATGGCAGTATTTAAACCTAAGTCTCTTGTATATCTCTACATCACTGTGCTCCTCCTATAATCAACAAGGGGCAAGGAGCCAGTGATACTGGAATTAGCTACTCATTCTGAAATAACAATTTTTTAAAACCGCTTATATACTATATAGTATAGTATTATAGTTAATAGGGTGTACTATGGAACCAAATTGCCTGGATTCAAAAACTGGCTCTACCGTTTAGTAATTGTGTAAACTTGGGCAAACTTTGTCTTTTTATGCTCAATATCCTCATCCATCAATTTTGACTACCAACAGCACCCATCTCATAGGACTGTTTAAAGATACTAATAGTATCTATCACATAAGCACATGTCAAGGACCTTGCAGACTGAAAGTGTAATATTAAGTGCTTGTTATTATTATTGACTGTCCTCTATTTACCACTTTATACACATTACCTCATTTAAGCCTTCCAATAACCTGTGAGGTAGTTATTATCCGTTCCATTTTATCTCTGAGGAAATTCAAGCCCAGAAAAGTAATCTATTCAATCCTGAAACAAGCAAGTGACAGAATTAAACTCAAGCATAATTCTAACCACACTCTGAAATGTTGCCTCTCAACATATTTAAGCTTCTTACTCAACTACATTGGAGAAGGAAATGGCAACCCACTCCAGTGTTCTTGCCTGGAGAATCCCGGGGACGGGGGAGCCTGGTGGGTTGCAGTCTATGGGGTCGCACAGGGTTGGACACAGCTGAAGCGACTTAGCAGCAGCAGCAACTCGACTACATGGACAGGAAGGTCAAAAGTACCTGTTTGTTAAGACCTAGACTCATTGGAAAAGAGCCTGATGCTGGGAAAGATTGTAGGCAGGAGAAGAAAGGGACAACAGAGGATGAGATGGTTGGATGGCATCACTGACTCAATGGACATGAGTTTGATCAAGCTCTGGGAGTTGGTGATGGACAGGGAAGCCTGGTGTGCTGCAGTCCATGGAGTCGCAAAGAGTTGGACACAACTAAGCGGCTGAACTGAACTGCAGGCTCCATTAATACACCCAGTATAAAATAAACTAAAGATTTTTAAGAGTCAATTACGTACACACGGGCTTTCCTAGTGGCTCAGATGGTAAATAATCTGTCTGCAATACAGGAGACCCAAGTTTGATCCTTGGGTGGGGAAGATCCCCTGAAGGAGGAATTGGCAACCCACTCCAGTATTCTTGCCTGGAGAATCCTATGGAGAGAAGAGCCTGGTGGGCTACAATCTGTGGGATCACAAAGAGTTAGACACGACTAACACTTTATAATCACTTTATACACACACACACACACACACACACACACACAAGCAGTAAACCAATTATGGTTCTCAATACAGGAAATGCCTAGATGCCCCTTAAGTTAGGGTTGTGTTGTGTGCTTGGTCACTCAGTCCTGTCTGACTTTGCAACTCCATGGACTGCAGCCTGCCAGGCTCCTCTGCCTATGGAATTCTCCAGGCAAGAATACTGGAGTGGGTTGCCATTCCCATCTCCAGGGGATCTTCCTGACCCAGGGACCAAACCCAAGTCTCCCACGTTGCAGGCAGATTCGTTACCATCTGAGCCACCAGGGAAACCATTATCTTAGCACCTGAACAAATGCAGTAACCTGCACAGGGACTCAGAGAGTTTTAAGAAGTGGCTTTTCCACCTGTTAGCTGGGATCCCATCATCTCCCTCCTGGTGGCTGACACTTCACCCCTAGGCTTTGCCTTGGCTGAAGCAAAGCTTAGAAGGAACTGATTCTCAAGCTTTCCCACTGCCCCAGGATGATCCAGGAAAACTAAAAGGGGTGGGGCGGGGTGGGGGGCGGGCCAAAGCTGCTGTTTTCACTGTCAGAGAGATTAAAGGCAGCTGGGGCTCGGCCTCCTATTCCGGAACCCTCATCTACCTGTCGAGCCAATTGCTTAGGTCTCCCTTATGCCACATCGTTTCCTAAGTGCCATTAACAGGACCTTAGGTTTCTGTGAGCCAACGCGGGCAAATCTCTGGGTTCAATGGTTGAATTAGCACTGAGGTTGAATTACCTCACAAAAAAGCTAAATAACCCTGCCTAAAAGAAAATAGGAAGTGCCATGTCAAGCTCTCTGGGCCATCTAAACAGCCTAGGAGGGCCACCGTGTTTCTGACACCTGGGCGTCAGGGAATGCCGCTTAACCGCTGGCAGCTCAGAGCGACTGTCCCTCCCTCCTCGGCCCCCTGCCCAAGCTGCCCGATATCCCGGCAGGTCAGCCGAAGGGCAACCGCCGTTCGCGCGGCCCCAGTGATCCCTTAAGTTGAAGGGAACGAAGTCCCAGCAATCCCACCCCTCCAAATCTCCACGACTCCGACGACTCCCGCTCCCACGCCACGAACTTAGTTCCCGCCCGGGGTAGGTAGGTCTGTAGTCCCAACGGCGAGAGTCAGGACCGTGGCAGGAGACCAGGAGAGATAGGGGAGTGGCAGATCAGAGTTCGGGCGACCCCAAGAAGGGAGGAAGGAGGACTGGGAGGGGCCAGGTCGTACCTGTCGAGCCGAGACCCGCGGCTCCGAGTGACGCGCTTCGCAGTGCACTGTGGGGCCGGGGAGTGGCCTCTCCGCGGGGCAGCCCCGCGTGCAACGTGGCTGGCACCCAGCGGGATCAAGCCCCGCCCCCGTTCCTTACTCAGGCCAATCAGGTTCTGGGGGAAGGACACACTTACCCCCCCCCTCCCCCCGACCCCCGGCCCCGCTCCAGGGGAGATTGACAGCTTTTCACGCTTCTACGCCAAGAGAGTGGCAAGTCCTGGATTGACTGATTATACTGTCCCTGGCAAATTAGGCTGATCTCCCGTCTGCCGCCTGTACCTGCACGTAGTTTGTTTCTTAGCGGCCCTGCAGGAAACACTTATCGAAGGAACATGAAAGTACCCCTCTGAGTGAACAAGAAAAGGACCTGTCCCATTATTACCACGCCCGGGAAGGCATCCAACCTTGACAAAGAAATGCCAGATGCTGTTCCTGCAGTCCATCCCAGCTTTTGCATCGGTCATGCATTATTAAACAAGTACTACTGACTGCATACTATGTGCCAAGCACAGTGTTTGGCATTGGGTTATAGGAGTGAATATAACTTTCGGTGGATATAATGTGTGATAGGAGCAAGAGATGTTAAAGCATAAACATTACGTAATTATAAATTGTGATCAGTTCTATGAAGGAAAATTAGTGAGTGCAACGATAGATTAATCAGGACTATGGGGGAAGAATTCTTTGAGGAAGTGCCTTTGAAGCTCCAGGCACATGAAAGAGGCTTTAAGAATGTTGCAGGCATAGGGAATATTATGTTTGAGATTGTTGGGGCATGAAAGAATTTTATGTGTTCTAGGAACATGTCACTGAAAGGAAGTCAGTGGGGTTGAGGTGTAGGAGCAAACGAGTTGAAATGAATCAGAGGCCAGACTATGCAGGCTCTTCCTGGCCACATTGTAAATTTTAGACTGTATTTTGGAATGTATCTTAAGGTCAATGGGCAGCTAACAGAGTGTTAAGTAGGGTCAGATTTATGTATTTATTAATAAACTCTCACTTAGGTTGTTTGTGGGGAATAGTTTGAAAGAGGAGAGAAGGGCTTACTGGAAGTCCAGTTTGGAGGCAGTTACATTAATTAAGGCCAGAGATGACGGTGGCTTGAACTAGGGTAATGACACTAGAGACAGAAAGATTTGGATAATTTTGAAATACTTATTTATAAATTAGAGGTGGAATCCAAAGGATGTAATAAAGAATTGGTTTGCCTAGGATGATAAAGAAAAGTGGAGCATTAAGGATGACTTACTAGATGAATTAAGAACCCATTTACTGACTCAGGGAACCTAGAAGGAGGAGCAAATGGTCTTGGACATATTTAGTTGGACATGCTTGTATATGGAGATGTCAAACAGATTTGGAGATGTAAGTCTGAAGTCCAGAAGCAATGTCTGGACTAATTATATAAATTTGCTGGTTGTTGGAGTGGGTTGACCAAGCAATTCCATTCCTAGATATATATGCAACAGAAATGTATTCATATGTTTACCATAAACATATATAAGAATATACCACATATATAAGAATTCTCATAGGATAAATCAACTTTAGAATATTCACATAGTAGAACAGTATACAGGAAAGAGAATGAACAATCAACAACTACATACAAAACATGGATGATTCTCACAACTGTAAAACTGACTGATGTAAGCCAGACACAGAAACTGTATACTACTTGATTCTACTTATATAACATTCAAACAGAGACAAAAATAATATATTTGGTAATAGAAGTTAGACTGTTGGTTACCCTTAGGTGTCATTAAGTTTTGGAAAGTGCCCCTAGGGGGCTTTGGGGTTCTAGTAATGTTTGATCTGGATGTTAATTACACTAGTGTGTTTGATTAATGAAAATTCATGAGGTTGGGAATTCCATGGCAATCCAGTGGGAACTCTCCCTGCTTCTACTGCAGGGGGCACAGGTTCAATCCCTGATCAAGGAACTAAGATCCTGCATGCTACATGGAGCAGGCAAAAAAAAAAAGAAAAGAAAATTCATCAAATTGAGCACTTAAGATATACAATTTTTAGTACGCATCTTAGTATTCAGTAGAAATTTTATATTTTTAAAGTGTTATGGTGATCCAGCCATAAATAAGTGACTGGTACCAAACTAAACTAACTTTCCTACCACAAACAATAGAAAACTGAACCAAATCTATAAGACAAGTGTCTCTTCAGACATTGGGCAGTAGGCACAGTAGAACTGTGATCTTAGAAAGAAGGAAAGCAAATAAGATGAGCCCAAAGACGTCCCCAGATTTTCTTTCTGGTGGTATTTTCCAAAGCATAGGATTGAAGAAAGCTAAGCAGAATACAGTACTCTCTCTAACTGAGGAGAGTGAAATTTGAATTATGAGAGATGGAGGCAACTGAAATTTGCAGGGCAGAGAACCAGATTAAGAGTTTCAGAAATATACGTGAGTCTCCTTGAATCTTTGGCATAGCCTTAATGAGACTCCAGGAGGCTGGTTAAATAACAACTACTGTGGGAACTACAAGCTGAACAACTACTAGATCTTAAATAAGGTTTGGAAACATTGACATTCTGACTAACTGGAATGGAAAAACCTCATTAAACAAATAGGGCATTTGGTAAGAAAACCTCAGAAAGGTCACAGTTTAGAGATAAGGCTAAATTAGCCCAAAAGTAAAGGCTATTCTAGACTCACTGAAACAAAACAGAAAACTTACATGCAAGTAAATTAAGTGCTTCATTGAATGAAACTTAATAATCTTTAAGGACAACAAAATCCAGGCACTAAACAATGTAGCACCCATAATGTCCAGTATCCAAAAGTCAGTTTTCATTCCAATCCCAAAGAAAGGCAATGCCAAAGAATGCTCAAACTACTGCACAATTGCACTCATCTCACATGCTAGCAAAGTAATGCTCAAAATTCTCCCAGCCAGGCTTCAGCAATACATGATCCGTGAACTTCTAGATGTTCAAGCTGGTTTTAGAAAAGGCCGAGAAACCAGAGATCAAATTGTCAACATCCGCTGGATCATAGAAAAAGCAAGAGAGCTCCAGAAAAACATCTATTTCTGCTTTATTGACTATGCCAAAGCCTTTGACTGTGTGGATCACAACAAACTGTGGAAAATTCTTCAAGAGATGGGAATACCAGACCACCTGACCTGCCTCTTTAGAAATCTGTATGCAGTTCAGGAAGCAATAGTTAGAACTAGACATGGAACAACAGACTGGTTCCAAATAGGAAAAGGAGTGCATCAAGACTGTGTATTGTCACCCTGCTTATTTAACTTATATGCAGAGTACATTATGAGAAACGCCAGGCTGAATGAAGCTGGAATCAAGATTGCCAGAAGAAATATCAATAACCTCAGATATGCAGATGACATCACCCTTAGGACAGAAAGTGAAGAAGAACTAAAAAGCCTCTTGATGAAAGTAAAAGAGGAGAGTGAAAAAGTTGGCTTAAAGCTCAACATTCAGAAAACTAAGATCATGGCATCCAGTCCCATCACTTCATGGCAAATAGATGGGGAAACAGTGGCTGACTTTATTTTATTGGGCTCCAAAATCACTGCAGATGGTGACTGCAGCCATGAAATTAAAAGATGCTTGCTCCTTGGAAGCAAAGCTATGACCAACCTAGACAGCATATTAAAAAGCAGAGATATTACTTTGCCAATAAAGGTCCGTCTAGTCAAAGCTATGGTTTTTCCAGTAGTCATATATGGATGTGAGAGTTGGACTATAAAAAAATCTGAGCACCGAAGAAGTGATGCTTTTGAACTGTGGTGTTGGAGAAGACTCTTGAGAGTCCCTTGGACTGCAAGGAGATCCAACCAGTCCATCCTAAGGGAGATCAGTCCTGGGTGTTCATTGGAAGGACTGATGTTGAAGCTGAAACTCCGATACTTTGGCCACCTGATGCAAAGAACTGACTCATTTGAAAAGGCCCTGATGCTGGGAAAGATTGAAGCCATAAGGAGAAGGGGACGACAGAGGATGAGATGGTTGGATGGCATTATCCACTCAATGGACATCAGTTTGGGTAAACTCCGAGAGTTGGTGATGCATAGGGAAGCCTGACATGCTGCAGTCCATGGGGCGCAGAGTCGGACATGACTGAACTGAACTGAATTATATGAAGAAGCAAGAAAATGGGAGTCATGAACAGGAGAAAAATTAGTCAATGGACCCAGAAATGACAATGATAATGAATTTATCAGAGGACTTAAAACAGCTGTTAAAAATGTAGCCAGGAATTTAAAGGAAAACACAAGAAATGAAAACTATAAAAATAACCAAATAGAACTTTTAGGGCAGAAAAATACAGTATCCAAAATGAAAACTTTACTGGATGGCCTTAAAAACAGCTTAGTTATACAGAAAAAAAGATCTGTGAATGAGAAAATAGTACAAAAAGAATTATCTATACCAGAGCACAAAGAGAATAAAAGTTGAAAAGAAAATGAAAAGAGACTTAGTGACCTACAGGACAATACCAAGTTACCTAGCACATGTATTATCAGAGACCCAGAAAGAGAAGAGAGGTGATTTTAAAATATTTGAAGAAATAACAGCCAAAACTTTTCTAAATTTAATGAAAAATAGAAATCCACAGTATCAAGAAATCAAACCAACCCTAAAGAGGATAAACACAGAGAATCCTTATCAATGCACATTACACAAAACTGCTGAAAATAAATAATTAAAAGAAAATATTAGAAACAACCAGAGAAAAAGCCACCTTGTATACAGAGGAAAAGATAAGAATTACTACTAAGAATCAGAGAGACTGTAAGCCACAATTTTTTAAAATTTACTTATTTTTAATTGGAGGGTAATTGCTTTACAATGTTGTGTTGATATCTGCCATACATCAACATGGACCAGCCACAGGTATACATATGTCCCCTTCCTCTTGAACCTCCCTCCCACCTACCCCGTCATCCCACCCCTGTAGGTTGTCACAGAGCCCCAGATTGAGCTCCCTGTGTTATACATCAAATTCCTACTGTCTATCTATTTTACATATGGTGATGTATATGTTTCAGTGCTACGCTCTCAATTCACCCCATTCTCTCCTTGCTCGACTGTGTCCACACGTCTGTCCTCTATCGTCTGCATCTCTATTGCCGCCCTACAAATAGGTTCATCAGTACCATTTTTCTAGATTCCATACATATGTGTTAATATACAATATTTGTTTTTCTCTTTCTGACTTACTTCACTCTGTATAACAGGCTCTAGGTTCATCCACCTCACTAGAACTGACTCAGATTTGTTCCTTTTTATGGCTGGGTAATATCCCATTGTATATATATTATATATGTGTGTATGTGTATGTGTCTATCTTCTTTACCCATTCATCTGTTGATGGACATCTAGGTTGCTTCCATGTCCTGGCTATTGTAAATAGTGCTGCAATGAACACCGGGGTGCATGTGTATTTTAGAAGTGTGGTTTTCTCAGGGTCTATGCCCAGTAGTAGGATTTCTGGGTCATATGGTAGGTTTATTCTTAGCTTTTAAAGAAATCTCCGTACTGTTCTCCATAGTGGCTGTATTTACACTCCCGCCAACAGTGCAAGAGGGTTCCCTTTTTTCTACATCCTCTCCAGAATTTATTGTTTGTAGATTTTTTGATGATGGACATACTGACTGGTGTGAGGTGGTATCTCATTGTAGTTTTGAGTTGCATTTCTCTATTCATAATAAGTGATGTTGAGCACTTTGTAATGTTTATTAACCATCTGTATGTCTTCTTGGAGAAATGTCTGTTCAGGTCTTCTGCCCATTTTTTAATTGGGTTGTTTGTTTCTCTGATATTGAGTTGCCTGAGCTGCTTATAAATTTTGGAGATTAATCCTTTACCAGTTGTTTCATTTGTAATTATTTTCTTCCATTTTGAGGGTGGTCTTTTCATCTTGTTTATGGTTTCCTTTGCTGTGAAAAAACCTTTAAGTTTAATTAGATTCCCTTTGTTTTTATTTCCATTATTCTAGGAGGTGGGTTATAGAGGCTCTTGCTGTGATTTATGTCTAAGTGTGTTCTGCCTATATTTCCCTTTAAGAGTTTTAGAATTTCTGGTCTTACATTTAGGTCTTTAATCCATTTTGAGTTTATCTTTGTGTATGGTGTTAGGATGTGTACTAATTTCATTCTTTTACACATAACTGTCCAATTTTCCAAGCACAGCTTACTGAACAGACTACTTTTCCTCATATATTCTTGCCTCCTTCATCAAAGGTAAGATGTCCATAGGTGCTTGGGTTTAATTGCTGGTCTTTCTAACTTGTTACATTGGTCTATATTTCTGTTTTTGTGCCACTACCACCCTGTCTTGATGACTGTAGTGTAAGCCAGAATATAATGGAATAAAATCTGAAAGAAAAATCTCTGTTCATCTAGAACTTTATATCCAGCAAAAATTCTTTCAAAGTATGAAGGTGAAATAATGGCAAATAACAGCAGGATATACATTTTTTTGAGTGCACATGTACTATTCATTAAGCTACACCATACTCTGGGGCATAAAAATAAGTTTTAAAATATTAGTGGAGCAAAAGAAACCAAATACTAAAAAGTATATTCTGTATCTTTCCATTTAAATGAGGATCTAAACAAATAAAAATAATATATAGTGAAAAGAAAATCAGAAAAATGCTTGCCTCTAGTGGTTCGGTTGACTAGAAAGCAATAGGAGGGACATTTTAGGGTGGTGATAAGGTTCTGTTATCTTGATAGGGATTTGGTTTTCACAGGCATATGAATTATTCAGAACTCACTAAATGATACACTTAAGATTTTTGCATCTCATTGCATGTAAATTTACCTAAAAAGAAAAAAGTGGCATATAAATATTGAAGTCTAACTAGCAATCTGAAATTATTTTTGTCTTTTCTAGGCTTGAACAAAGAAATCAATACACTGAGAAGGATGGAAAGCAGGTTACTCAAGTCAAGAAAGGGAGTTAAAAATAAGGAGTTATCTAATGTTATTTTAAAATAATGGAATTACCTAAAAATAAGAGAACAAAATGCCATTTCCACTAAAAGAGATCAGAAGTCTTTGGGGAAAAGGTTGATCGCAGGCCTACAGCACAGAAAGAATAATAGGCGCCTGGATCATATTGTGCCAGAAAACAAAGAAGTGTCAAAGAACGACAGAGACATATCCAAGACGTAGGAGCCAGCTTGAAGGATTTCTTTTGATCCGATCTAGGACAATATCATAGTCTCAAGCTAAACAATAGCTGTCATTTTTATATAATTCCCCTTGAGTAGAATAAATATCAGTGAAGCAAATAATCTGTGAATCTATGTGCTTAGTCATGTCTGACTCTTAGCGACCCCATACACTGTAGCCCGCCAGGCTCCTCTGTCCATAGGGATTCTCCATACAAGAATACTGTAGTGGGTTGCCATGCCCTCCTCCAGGGGATCTTCCCAACCCAGGGATTGAACCAGGTCTCCAACACTGCAGATGGAGTCTTTACCAACTGAGCCACCAGGGGAGCTCAAGAATACTGGAGTGGGTAGCCTATCCCTCCTCCAAGGGATCTTCCTGACCCAGGAGTCAAACCAGGGTCTCCTGCATTGCAGGCAGATTCTTTACCAGCTGAACTACCAGGGATATCCGTGAGTCCATACTGATATAAATTTAAATCATAACTGGTTTTAGAAAAGGCAGAGGAACCAGAGATTAAATTACTAACATCCGCTGGATCATGGAAAAAGCAAGAGAGTTCCAGAAAAACATCTATTTCTGCTTTATTGACAATGCCAAAGCCTTTGACTGTGTGGATCACAAGAAACTGTGGAAAATTCTTCAAGAGATGGAAATACCAGACCACCTGATCTGCCTCTTGAGAAATTTGTATGCAGGTCAGGAAGCAACAGTTAGAACTGGACATGGAACAACAGACTGGTTCCAAATAGGAAAAGGAGTTCGTCAAGGCTGTATATTGTCACCTTGTTTATTTAACTTACATGCAGAGTACATCATGAGAAATGCTGGACTGGAAGAAACACAAGCTGGAATCAAGATTGCTGGGAGAAATATCAATAACCTCAGATATGCAGATGACACCACCCTTATGGCAGAAAGTGAAGAGGAACTAAAAAGCCTCTTGATGAAGGTGAAAGTGGAGAGTGAAAAAGTTGGCTTAAAGCTCAACATTCAGAAAACGAAGATCATGGCATCCGGTCCCATCACTTCATGGGAAATAGATGGGGAAACAGTGTCAGACTTTATGTTTCTGGGCTCCAAAATCACTGCAGATGGTGACTGCAGCCATGAAATTAAAAGACACTTACTCCTTGGAAGGAAAGTTATGACCAACCTAGACAGCATATTCAAAAGCAGAGACATTACTTTGCCAACAAAGGTCCATCTAGTCAAGGCTATGGTTTTTCCTGTGGTCATGTATGGATGTGAAAGTTGGACTGTGAAGAAGGCTGAGCGCTGTAGAATTGATGCTTTTGAACTGTGGTGTTGGAGAAGACTCTTGAGAGTCCCTTGGACTGCAAGGAGATCCAACCAGTCCATTCTGAAGGAGATCAGCCCTGGGATTTCTTTGGAGGGAATGATGCTAAAGCTGAAACTCCAGTACTTTGGCCACCTCATGTGAAGAGTTGACTCATTGGAAAAGACTCTGATGCTGGGAGGGATTGGGGGCAAGAGGAGAAGGAGACGACAGAGGATGAGATGGCTGGATGGCATCACTGACTCGATGGACGTGAGTCTGAGTGAACTCCGGGAGTTGGTGATGGACAGGGAGGCCTGGCGTGCTTCGATTCATGGGGTCACAAAGAGTCGGACACGACTGAGCGACTGATCTGATCTGATCTGATATGATAGACAAATGAGGAGGGAAAGCTTTTCCTTACAGTAGAATGCCAAGTAACAAATACAGAAAGAATGAGAGACTTAGAAAATTATTCATGGAAGCCTATCCCAATCTAAGTAGACAGAAGTATAATGAGGAACAAGATATTTAAAAATCTTAAAACACATCCCCAAATTGCCTACTAAACAAAGGGAAAACCAGGTATTTTATAATGGAGAAACCTGGCAGATGCCACCAAATCACCAAGTGACTTTATATGCTTGCTTCCTAATGTAATGCACTGAAAAGGACACTGTCAGAAAGTGGGTTCTTTGGAGCCAGAGTCTGAAGTGTAAGATGTGTATTAGCGATTAACACCTATGGAGGAAAACAGAGTGGAGACGGGATTAAGAGTTTACACTACAATTCAGACCTAAGAAAGCCTCTCTCGATCCAATGGGTAGCTCTGGAGTGAGTGTTGCTTATCAGAGTGCCCTATGTGGGCCAAAATGACCACTTTTATAGTCCCACCTCGTTCAGGGACCAGAGGCAGGCTGCCCTGGGAAGGGTGTGACCCCAGACGAGGCCGTACTCTTGTAGCTGATGTGGACGCTGAAGGGTCTTCACTCACCAAAGATGGGCAGCGTTTTCTTCTTTGGTCGGATGGGGAGAGGGGAGGTCTAGGCATCTTAGCTCTGTGTCTATCACAGTCAACACCTTGTTGTCAACCAACCCACTTCTCCAGGAACATGGTGGATCTCTTTCAGAGGGCAAACTTAGAGGAAGGAAGGGAGGGAGACAAGCTACAACTGATACATCACATCATCCCCCTCCACTTTGCATTCTAATTGTCCTCATCTTCCATTCCAACTCTGCTGGCCTCAGTGCCTTACCAGTAGCATAACCCAGATTTTCATCCCCTGGTCATCATGCCCTGCTCCAGCTGTGGTTTTACAGTCACAGTTGGGCAATGGAGTACTCTGAGGCTCCCAAGTGGGAAGCCTTAATTCCACACACATTCGTCCCTGCCTCAGTTGTGTAAAAAGCAGCCCAACCTCCTCCTGATGCTCTGTGATCCCTTACAAGACAGTGACCCTCTTCTTGCCTGGTCCCTGGACACAGGAGTTCAAAGTGCTCAGGGAGCAGCCATAGTTCATAATCCCCTAGGACTCTTGTATCACCTGCTAAATATGTGGAGACCAAGAACTCAAACCTCTCAGAGCCCAGGGTTATGGAGATAAGAAATATGAAGTCCCTTGATGAGTCATTAAGAGTCATAATAAGAGATGCCAATCTGCTTCTACCCCTTGGTAACCAGACTTGTGTATTTTCCCTACTAGGGATACAAGGAATCATGATATTCATGATCAGGAATCATGAGTTTTTTATGGGATGAGTACACTCAGCCTCTCAGTTTTCTACTAGTGAAAGCTGAGTAGTATTTAGTTGCTGCCCATCTATTTTGCCCCAATGAAGGCCACATTCTATTAACCATTTTTTATAATTCTTTGCCATCAGGCCAGCATACTGCCACTCTAACTTTGCAGACGATTATAGTCATCATATCAATAACTTCAGCTATGCAGATGACACCACCCTTATGGCAGAAAGTGAAGAGGAACTAAAAAGCCTCTTGATGAAAACAAAAGAGGAGAGTGAAAAAGTTGGCTTAAAGCTCAACATTCAGAAAACGAAGATCATGGCATCTGGTCCCATCACTTTATGGGAAATAGATGGGGAAACAGTGGAAACAGTGTCAGACTTTATTTTGGGGGGCTCCAAAATCACTGCAGATGGTGATTGCAGCCATGTAATTAAAAGATGCTTACTCCTTGGAAGGAAAGTTATGACCAACCTAGATAGCATATTGAAAAGAAGAGACATTAATTTGCCAACAAAGGTCTGTCTAGTCAAGGCTATGGTTTTTCCAGTGGTCATGTATGGATGTGAGAGTTGGACTGTGAAGAAAGCTGAGCGCCAAAGAATTGATGCTTTTGAACTGTGGTGTTGGAGAAGACTCTTGAGAGTCCCGTGGACTGCAAGGAGATCCAACCAGTCCATTCTAAAGGAGATCAGTCCTGGGTGTACTTTGGAAGGAATGATGCTAAAGCTGAAACTCCAGTACTTTGGCCACCTCATGTGAAGAGTTGACTCATTGGAAAAGACTCTGATGCTGGGAGGGATTGGGGGCAGGAGGAGAAGGGGACGGCAGAGGATGAGATGGCTGGATGGCATCACCGACTCAATGGATGTGAGTTTGAGTGAACTCCAGGAGTTGGTAATGGACAGGGAGGCCTGGTGTGCTGCAATTCATGGGGTCGCAAAGAGTCAGACACGACTGAGCGACTGAACTGAACTGATAGTCATCACAGTCTCACCCTGGCATTTGTCTATTAAACATCAACACTTCGCCTCTGTTTGCTCAGGGTCTTGTAATATCAGGGAACCAAATTCTATTATGACTTCTGCTGCCATCAACCCTGGCTGACAGAGAGAGACCTGCTGGACCTCTGAACAGTGCCCCACAGCTCATTCCTCTGGGCCTTTCCAAGAACATACCATCTGGCAATTCTTACAGTCACACCTAGTGTAACCATTCTAGCATGCTCACTTCCACTTTCCACCCCGTCCTCTCCTGCCATTCTGGTGTTTCAACTGCACTGTGTGAACCACACTTGAAGGAGCCATCCAAGGGCTAAATGCTCACCTCCTGGCATTCTGGGTTCTTGCTGTGTGTTAAATCCTGAATCTCAGGAAGGTACTCCCGAGTCTAACTCTTCTCTATCCAATTTTATACTCTGACCCCTTAGATTAAGCAGCCTTAGAACCCAGTCACACATGGACTACCCCACTCCTTCTGATAAATGTTGGCTGGATCTTGCAGCTCCCTTGGTGTATAGCTCCTTTCCTTCTTTCCTAGGCTCACCATGTCCTCAGCTGGGCTATACCTTCACTGAAGCCTCATCATAGGCCTGGTGACTGATAGGTTAGGCCCAGGAGCACATATTGCCTTTGAGGGTCAGGTACCAACTCATAATGTGGAGGGTGGTGCACAGCCACTTACACAGGCTCAGAAGGTTCAGAAGAGACAGGAGTGGGATAGGGCTGCAAAAACTTTGGGATCCTCTACATGTATGACGCCTTTCCCTGTGTCCTGTTTCCCAACCTGCGTTTCCTGACCAGGAATCTGACCTTGGCAAAGCAGTCCTGCCTTTATTGGCTTTTAACTTCTTAAATCCTTGGCTTTCTCCTGGGCTTTCTCTGTAGTCCTGCTAGAGATGAGATTTGTCTCTTTTTATATATGTAATCAAAGTGGTCCTCTAACTTTCACACCTGGTTTTCAATTGCCTGTTATTCAACTTTAGCTGTATATTATATTTCTATGTAGAGCCTCAATGGCAGTCAGCAAGAGCCATCCAATGCACTACCTTCATAGCTTTTCTTTCTCCATATATCTTGAATGTCTCATACATTGTACCTGCTTGTATATATTCCCTTCCACCTATATGCCTCTCAACTTAGCACTGCTAAAGACTTTAACAAGTGGTACTGTCAAATTTTCCATCTATTAATATCCCCAGACAGGTGGTAAATGATTTCATTTCAAATACTCTTTATTATTGCCTTTTTTTCATTATCCCATTTCTGTTACCATCGTGGGTTGGGTTCTTTGAAAGTAGGCACTAAGTAGAGTTTGGGGTATGAAATGTTTATTAAGGCCCAACACCTGTGAAGGTGTTATAGCCATGCATTCCGGGAAACAGACTCACTCAGAAGCACAATGCAGATAGTGGAGTGCAGTTTTTTACACCGGCAGGCCCAAGGCAGAGTCTCCTCTTAGCCAAGGACACCAACCAGTTTTTCTGAAAACCTTATATACCCTAAGTATACGTGCCCAAACCCACCTTCCCAAATTCCCTAAAACTAGTCTGAACAAAGGAAGAGAAAGATACAATCAAAGTTAACCCATGATTCATATGCCTTAAGCCTAGGTAGTTAACAGTGGACAATTATCAATAGGCCTGTGGTCGTACCCCAATAAACATGAAAGAATTTATGATTCTATTTGTTTACACAGATAATTAGGGTATTCTTTTAGGCAATGGAGAGTATAGGTACGACCCCGGGGGCTCTTCCATCCGGGGGCCCTGGTTTTCCAGTTGGTATGTCATTTCCATGGATAAGGGCATATAGCTCAAAGTCCACAGTCCGGCCCAAGATGGAGTCCTGCTTTCAAGATGGAGGCTGCTCTGTCTGTTTCCTCCCTCAAAGGGAAGAGAAAGAAACAGTATCGGCAGAGGAATAAGTTGAACTGTGATGCAGATCTAACAAAGGAGCGCTCAGTGAGTCTAGCAGGAGTTCTGGAACAAGTACCACCTATTATAGTGTCCTGTGTCAGATCAGATGGCCAGGCTTTGATATCCTTGCCTTACAAGTCACCATACATGGACTTCTCGAGATGGACATGACATCACACAAGATTTCTCTCTGAAACTGAGGCTGACGATAGAGCATCTATTGGCTAGAGCCTATCTTCTGACCATTCTCCCTGCAGGTACATGACGAGTCCTCTTGTCTTACTATATCCTCGTAGAGTAAGAGAGTGAGCTCTGGTGTCTATTTCTTTTCTTATAAGGATAATAATCCCACCATGTGAGCACCACTCTCATGACTTTAACTAAACCTAAATACATCATCTCCTAATACCATTACATGTGGGGTAGGTCTTCAACAAAGGGAGACAAACATTTAGTCCATAAATTCAACAAGTCCTCCCTTGAGGCAGATTCTGGCAGGGAGTCCCTGTGTCTACAGCAAACACACAGATTTTCTGTGGGATGCTTACCAAAAATGCAACACATGAAAATAATCATATGGAAACATCAAACCCAAATTTAAGGACATTCTTCGTAGCAACTGGCCCATGCACTTCAAAGATCTCAATGTCTGGAAAGGCTGAGATTATTTTCCAGTTTCAAAGAAACTAAAGAATCATAACAACTAAATGTAATATATAATTCTAAATTAGATTCTGGACTGTTGTAAGAAATAGCCATGAAGAACATTATTTGAACAACCAATAATATTTGAATATGGAGAATGGATTAGATAGTATCAATAGTACTGTATCAATACGAAATAGATAATATCAATAGCATTGTATCAATACTAAATGTACCAATTTTAACCTTTTTTATTTTACTTAACTTCAGTTAAATTTAAGTTTTTATTTTAAAATTGAAGCAATGTAGACCTTTAAAATCTATATGCACTGAAATCATAGTATGCTAATATGTGGGTTAAAATATGTTATCATAGTTAATTTTACATTTCTTTTTCTTAAAGATGGCTACTAAATATTTAAAATTACATGGCTTGCATTCTATTTCTATTGGATAGCACTGTTGGATTCCATTACTTTTTCATAGTATAGAAATCAAGATCATCTCTAGTACTGTCATCATCCCATATTTTTAAACATTCTACATGCCCTAGTTTGAGACTGCTCTGTTGCCTTATGAGCCAGTTCTATGGAAGGCCTGGGTTTTTAAAAAACTGTTAACAAGGGACAGATAAACAGTGCTGACCCTCTACGCAGCCAGCCACGTAAGGGAGCCCCTTATACCTCAAGGCTCCAGGTAGACCTGGTGGGGAAGGAAGTGCAGATTTGCATTTGGGGGTAGTGTGTCTGAGTCTTGCGTGGCAGCACTGCAGAACCAAGAATAAAGAGCTGCAGGACAGAGGGGCTAGGGAAGCCAGACGACAAGGATTGCCCAGCATTGCAGTTGTATCAGAAGCTTTGCCAGTATGACATCATTTCTTTGTCACTAACACTGCACATCAAAAGCCATCCTTAACACACATACATGTCATAGTTGTATGAAGTTATTTTTCTTTTAGGTTAGCGAAGTCTTTGATAGACCTATTTCTTAGAAACGGAGGAGGGGAAGCATATTATATCTTGGAAATTCTGAAATGACTTTTCCACCACTCTGCAAAGGTGGTTTCCATCACTTTTGCAAATTATTATCTGGTTTATTGTCCAAAACTGTATTTTCATTAGCCTTTCACACATTCAACAAATTGTGTGCCCTCTGTGTGCTGGCAGTCACGATGGTAAATACGATACAGTCCTCCCCTTTAAGGCCCTCACAGTCAGGATGGGGAGAGAAATATGTATAAAGACAATGGTAATTCAACAAGATAAATGTCAATAAAAATATGACCAAGAGGCTCTGGAGGATCCCAAAGGGGTGACTAAGTAAGCTGCAGTGAAACACAGAAAGAGGTGATAAAGAGGAAGAAGAGAAATTAATCAGGCAAGCTGTGGGAGGTCATGGAGAAGGGACTCCGTATTTGTAAAGGCATAGACACATGGAAGAGCATTAACAATTCAGGGAACTGCAAGTGGTCTTCTGTTGCTAGAATGTAGATGGGAAATAAAGCCAAAGGAAAGGCCAGATTCCAAAGAGCTGATATGCCAAGTTGCCAGGTTTGACTTTTATCCTGCAGGCACTGAATGATTTTAAGCAGAGGAATAGTAAAACAAATGCATCCTAAATTTTTTTTTAAATGATGCTTTAAAAAATAAGCATATTTTATAGCTTTAAAAAAATCAACTATTAAAGCAGCTATATGAAGATAAAGGTGGATCTGTCTTTGGGATAGAAAAGGATTTCTAAGCATGAAAACCATGAGGAAACCACAAAGAAAAAAGATTAAGAGACCAAATTAAATAAAAATATAAAATGTGTACCTGAAAGCAAGTAAAATTAAGAACCAGACAATAAACTGAGGAAAGTATATGCCAAGAGAATTAGGAACATTTTCATTGCAAATAGGCAATGAAAAGATCATTCACCAAAGAACTATTGTAAGTGGCAAACAAATATTTAAGGGATAATTAAAGGAAAAAAATGAAATATCTTACCTTTCTAGTGGTTGCATTTCAGAATAAACAAGTGGTCCCCGTTGATAAGAGAAAACTCTATTTAATAGAATAGTATTCCTCCGGTGCTCAAGGGCACCACACAGATTACTGTGCAGTTGCAAAAGGGAAATGGAAGGAGAAGGTTGCTGCTACTGTTATCAGGGGTCAACCTTAACAATCCTAATGACTGACCACAAGATGTTATTGGTCAGACTGCTAATATGATGCAGTAAGAAATATACAACACTTGTGATGTATTCTTTCCAAAAATGTTTAGCTCAAATCTCATGCCTTTAAATCCAGCTCCTCATTTACAGAAAATACAGGGAATAGAGGATCAAAGTGAACAGCACTGCAGGGAAATAAGACAAATATGGAAAAATAAAACATCCTCCAGACAACTGACCAAATCTCTTCAAAAGTCAGTACATGAAAAGAGAGAGCGAGAAAGGAAGGAAACAAGAGGGAAAAAGCAAGAGAAATAAAGGAACTGTAGCTTAAAGGAATCTTAAGAGATGTAATATTCAGGTTCAACGTCTGCTCTTGGGTTGGATTTTGTTTTAAACAAACCAGAAAAGACATTTTTAAGACAAATGGTGCAATTTAACTATTAAACAATATTGATATAATATTAAAAAATTATAATTTTATGGAGGGAAATGTTCTTTTTTAAACTACAAACTGAAGTAAAATTTTTTTTAAATTTTTCCAACTATAATAACAATCAAGTAAATACAAATTTTTAAAAGGAAAAAATTTTTGCCTGTTAAATCAATTCCTTCTTATTATTTTGGTTTCTTTTTATTTTCTATTTAAAGGAGAATTTAAGCTACTGGCCACAATGGGATGATTGAAGTTTTATCACAGGTGCTCAGTCAAGTTTGACTCTTTGTGACCTCATGGACTGTAGGCCACCAGGCTCCTCTGTCCATGGGATTTTCCCAGCAAGAGTACTGGAGTGGGTTGCCACCCTCCTCTAGGGGATCTTCCCAACTGAGGGGTCAAACCCACGTCCCATGCCTCTCCTGCATTGGAAGACAGATTCTTTACCACTGAGCTACCTGGGAAGCTCATTCATTTTGATCTCCTTCTGGTAAAAGTGCAAATGAATTCAGTATTTCCAGGAACCAACTTGGCAATATGTGTCGAGCCAAGATTGCACTCCTCCTCCTTTTAGAAATTTATCCTGAAGAAGCAATCAAGAGATATAATGAAACATATTTTATATGCATGTATACATATTCTTTACAATAGCAAAAAATAGAAACTATCAAATGTTCATTATGAAATAACTATTGGTATATCCATAATGTGGCATATTCTATAACTATTAAAGTTATGCCAAATAAATAGATAAGCGCTCATAATAAAACATTAAGTTAAAAATCAGTACATAAGGGATTTCCTTGGTGGTCCAGTGGCTAAGACTTCGTGTCTTAATGCAGGGGGCCCAGGCTGGACCCTTGGTCAAGGAACTAGATCCCATATGCTACAATAAAGATCGAAGATCATGTGTGCTGCACTTAAGGCGTGGAGCACTTAAATAAATTTAAAAACAATTTTTTAAAATCAGTACATAAATAGAAATCAGTGTATGATACCACATCTATAATTCTAATTTTTTAAGGATTTATTTTTAAAAGACTGCAATATAATACAGAAAAATATGTGTACCATTTATTTCTAGAGAGTGGGATTACCACTCACTGATATGGGCTCAGCAGTTGTGGCGCTCAGGCACAGCTGCCCTGTGGCATGTGGGATCTTCCCAGATCAGGGGTCAAACCAGTGTCTCTTGCATTGGCAGGTAGATTCTTTACCTCGGAGCCACCAAAGAAGTGCTCTACAACTTGTTTTTTATGACAGTATTTCATGCACAGTCCCTCTTCCTACCCCAGTCAGTATCTGTGGATTTATGTCATTCTTTTTCACAGTGGCATATGGTAATATGGATTACTGTAAGTGATTGAATCACTTTCTACTAATGGATGTTTATCTTCCCTTTTCAGGCCATTACAACCACTGATGTTGTAAAGACTGTCATATATGAATATTTAGGTAGGACAGATTCCTTGAAGTAGAATTTCCTGGCCAAAGGGCACACGGATTGAAAATTACTATCAGATTGCTCTCAAAATTCCTGTACTCAGTTATACTCTTGCCAATATTGTGTGCATTTTCCCAATCCTCCACAAAGCTGCACTTGTATCAACAGAGTGTTCAACTTCTTTCCAATTTTGAAAAGTGAAAAAAAGTTACATTATTGTTTAGCTTTCAATTCTTACACAATTATTAGTGAAGATGTTAATCGTTTTATGTGTTTCTTGCTCAAATGCGTTTTGTCTTCGGAGAGTTGCCCATTCATCTGTTTCTTTGGCTAAACAATGTGTGAGTACTATTACTCTGTTGATACCCTAGATTTAAAGCAGCATCTTCAAATATTACAAACTCTGTTCACCAAGGATAAAATATTTCAGGCTAAACAAGGATTCTAATTTCCCAGACCCTTGTTTTGAATGTTTGCCTGTTTGGATCCAAAAGCCCCCAAATATTTTTGATGTTCTCTCTTTTTAAAAAATAGACTCTTATGCTGTACTTTCCAGATAGTTATATTACCATAATTTTCCAGGTGGAGAATCAGAGCACGAAGTGTTGTATTTAGAGTTACAAAATGATTCAGACGTGCATCTCAAGTCCATCATTCCATCTTATTCTTCAATTATGTGCTCCACATTTTCCTTCTTCAATTCACTCCCCATCAGTCTCGTTTGTTGGAATAAAGAGCCAGTTAGTGTTCATAGGTTTTATTCAAATACATAAATATGTAAGTTCATGAAAGAATGAAACAATCACGCATAAGCTATAAATTACTTCTTGTTCCTGTTTATATATAGTGCTTTAATTACTGCATACTTCTTGGCTTAAGGAATAAATGACTTAGAAATAATTTTCACTCCACCCAAAATTCAGTAAGAAATATGGTTTAGTATAGTGGTGCTTGTTCAAAGAGAGACCTCAATGTGACATTGCTGCTGAGGTTTAAGAAAAAAAGTAAGGTAAGCTGCAAGGAAAGGACTTTAAACCTTTATTACAGGAGAGGGGTTTAGGTACAGGAAGTTCTTGAAATCCAAAATCGGTTTCCCTAACTGCTATAAATACATCCATCGTTTCTTCACCACCCCCATATGGCAGTGACCTTGTAGGAGAGATGGAGTGGAGAGAAAAGCCTATTTCAGGAATAAGGAGTTGCCTGTGGGCTGTAACAATCCCTCCTCTTTAACCATTTCCTGGGGACTAGGAAATGTTCTATTAACACTGATAAATATGATTAAAAATAACTATTCCCATTCCTTTATTTGGGGCTAATTACTTTGCACCTATCTCATCTGGTTTTTCTAGCAACCCTATGCCTTAAATATTATAATAATTATTATCTTATAGAACTAAGTCTCAGAAACTTGGCCAAGGTCCCACAGTGAGTAGATGTAAGAGCCAGGATTCAAATCCAAGCTTGCTAATTCCCACGCTGGCTCTTTTCACTGTGATCCTTTGCTGCCACTTGCAGCAGGTAGCTCTGAGGCCAGGAAGACAGACCAACTGCATTAGGCTTTTCATCTTAGGACACTCCGCATGTCTTAGGGATCCAGCCATGTCAGCGTGTGCCTCTCAACTTTGCAAGTTCAGAAAGCCAATGTTATGTATGTGTTGGCTCATCCTGGCATGAAGTAAACTGCTGGGCCACGTGCATACCGAGGGAGGAAATCTAAGATCACATGAGGGGAATGTGCATACAGACAAAATCTGCAGGTCTGTGAAGGGGGCAAAGACCCGGGAAGTCACTGAGACTGGAGACAGGGATATACAAGCAGGACAAGAGATGTCCAGTCAATGCCAGGGATTCTAGTGGTCTATTGAGAGCCATATAATGAAGTGGATAAGCTTTTCCAGTAGCCAGACAGATGGCAGCCGGGGGCAGAAAGGCCTATAGGAGTGTTGACATCTCTCACTTGGGGAGAAAACAGCCTATGCAAGTCTGGAGGACAGCTGGGAGGTAAAGGCAAGCTAAGCTGGGGATGCAGAAGCAGAAGGCAGGCACAGCTCTTTGAGGTGCATTGACTGACCAGCCAGGCAACTGTACTAGAGACTTGGCCACAGATGATTGGACCATGTGACAAAAGGAGCTGGCCAACGATCAATCAGACTCTCTGAATTTTACCTAAGAAACACAAAGAGTGGGCTGGTCAGATGCCACATGCATGTTACTATCTGAAAGGTTATTTAGCAGGTGGGTCAGAGAGTCTATAAGTGCCATGCTACTGCTGCTAAGTCACTTCCCCAATTTACAGGAGAGCAGATGTTTAGAATACAGCAAAGGAAGCCCAAAAGAAATGAACATGGCTCTATCTCCTCAGAGAGAGATGGGGCAGGTAACTCATATTATGATTCCCATTGAGGATAGGTTATATCTTGCAGTTAAGTCTCTATTACATTCCTCTCAGTTTTGATATCAAATCCACTTTTTATGAGCTTCTTAAAGTAGATTTCTTTCTTACTAGCAACTTCTGACTCAGGTACTGATTTTTGAATAAGAGTGCCATTGTATTCATGAACAATGGAACAATCCTTTCCAACAAGAATTCTTCTGTCCACATATTTGGAAAATGGACTTAGTAATCAGAATGTGGCTTTGCGATCAGGGTATCAGAGCCCAAGGTGTTGGTCATCTCACATTGGCTCAGGCTAAGGAAGCAGATGGAGAATGCTCCTTCCTCAGGAAACAGAGAAATGAACAATCTTTGAGCACCTACAAAGGGACTGTTAGTTGTTACATAGTATTACATCATTTAATTCTCACAATCCTATTATTTAGTTATAGAAAGAATCTGAAGCTCCAGGAGGTTAACTAAACTGCCCAAAGATCAAAAAGCTAAAAAGAAATTCAGCTGGGAATCAAAATCAGGACACTTTTCCTTTTGAGCACCTTATCTTCCAGGGACCAAAATACTATTAGCCGCTCGTGACGGCCCTGGACTCTTCAGGCAGGATGATGGCTAATGTTACGTGTCAGCTTAGCTGGACCAGTGTTTGATGGTTGAGCAAACATTATTTTGTGATGGTGTTTTTGCATGAGATTTGCATTTAAATCTGTGGACTTTAAGAAAAGCAGGTTGTCCTCCATGATGTGGGTAAGCCTTATCCAGTTAGTGGAAGGCTTAAATAGAATAAAGACTGATCTCTGAGCAAAAAAGGAATTCTTCCAGCAGATAACCTTCACACTTGAGCCACAGCATTGGCTCTTTCCTGGGTCTCCAGCTTGGCAGCTCACCCTGCAGATATAACTGTATATACATAGCTATAGTTAAACTATGGAGAAGGCAATGGCACCCCACTCCAGTACTCTTGCCTGGAAAATCCCATGAATGGAGGAGCCTGGTGGGCTGCAGTCCATGGGATTGCTAAGAGTCAGACACGACTGAGTGACTTCACTTTCACTTTTCACTTTCATGCATTGGAGAAGGAAATGGCAACCCACTCCAGTGTTCTTGCCTGGAGAATCCCAGGGATGGCGGAGCCTGGTGGGCTGCCATCTATGGGGTCGCACAGAGTTGGACACGACTGAAGTGACTTAGCATAGCATAGCATAGTTAAACTACAGATACAGATATCGATCTATCTCTCCTATTGGTTACATGTGTCCGCACAACATAACTACCATGGCAATGATGAATAACTACTGCTTAGATTCACTTTTTAGTCTGTATGAGTTCGGCCATTTCTTCTACCATTTTTGGGCTTACAGAAAAGAGCACTCCAAACCACAAAACAGGATATGTTACAAAAATGCCCTTGCCTTGTGTATTAAACCTCATTAGGTCCCATGTTAAAGAGTGACTTTCCTGACCTTGTCTTCAGATTCCAGCTTAGCTCAGTGTTTCGAATAGTGGGAATATATAAATTCTCCAGGATATTACTTGTCATACTTTAACACCAGCAATAATAAGTACTGATTCTGGACCCATATTCTTCAGCACCATCGCAAATCTCCATAACCTCTATCCACACACAAATGTCATTGATACCTGCAAGTGCCAGAGAGGAGATGCTAATTTGAAAACTTTTATTGGCCGTAATTTGTCTGAAGATGATGAGCTGAATTACAAATCAACCTAAAGGTGTGCTTCAGCTCTCGTAAGTATACAAAACTGTTGGAAAGATATGGGGAAGGTGAACTGATCTGAAATCTCAGATCAGTCAGTTATATATATTCTATTTTGAAACATTATTTTCAGTCAACCAGTAATGGTTTTGGAGGGAAGACTGAAGAGTATATGGAAAATATTTATTAAAATTATATTGTGAATCTCACAACAGTGATATGATTTTTGACAGTGATATTATTTAGACTACAAGAATGCCCATGTTTTAATAATGTAAAATTAGTATTAATAATAATAAAATAATAATTTCATATATTTCAAAATAAAAGGCAAGCTTACAAAAACTTGAGTGATATAGTCAAACAGAACTAGAAGAAATACTGTACTATATGATGGTTTACATTGGGAAAAAAGAGAGGTGGTAAAGAAATAACCAAAGTGTTTAAGAAGATAGAAAAAGGGTAATAGAATGAACACAAGAAAAGGGAAGGGAAAAAAATTAAAACAAAATCAGAAATTACTAAAAATAGAAAACATACAATAAAATGACCCACAAAACCAAAAGAGATTCTTTGAAAGGCTAATAAAAAGATAAACCTCTTGCAGTCTTAATCAAAGAAGTAAACAGAACAAGAAAAATCATCAATGAATATTACATCATAAATGAATATTATGTCATAAATGAATTAATGAAA
This sequence comes from Bos javanicus, assembly GCF_032452875.1. Classification (NCBI taxonomy): domain Eukaryota; kingdom Metazoa; phylum Chordata; class Mammalia; order Artiodactyla; family Bovidae; genus Bos; species Bos javanicus. The sequence goes on along the minus strand of NC_083868.1, from coordinate 67,778,557 downwards.
AGGATGCGTGCGTGCGTGCTTAGTCACTCAGTGTGTCTGATGCTTTGTGACCTCAAGGACTGTAGCTCACCAGGCTTCTCTGTCCATGGGATTCTCCAGACATGAATGCTGGAGTGGGTTACCATTTCCTCTTCCAAGGGATCTTCCCAACCCAGGTATCAAACCCAGGTCTCCTGCATTGCAGATGTACTCTTTACCATTTGAGTCACTTGGAAAAGGGTGACCTAACTATAAATCCAATGTAGATTTCAAAACACATTGAGAAATAATATGAATGAGTATCATGCCAATAATCCTGAAAATACACTTGAAAGGGAAATTTTTTCCCAAAAAAAATGTCTAGAGAAAGATTATAAATCCTAAGTAGACTAATAACAAATTTTTAAAATTGTGTCAGTGATCAAAAATTGACCCCTCTAAAGGCATGAGGCCTAGATTTCTTTTAACTTTTACTTTGAAATAATCATGGATTGCAGAAAAGTTGTAAAAATTGACACAGTTCCTACATAATCTTCACTCAGCTTCCCCTACTGCTAACAATTTACATCACTACAGTATAATTATCAAAATCTAGAATTTAACATTAGTGCAATACCTAAAAAGGTATAGACTTATGGAGAACTTTATTAGTTTTCCCAGGAATATCTTTCTGTCTTGGGATTCAATCTAGTAGCCCATATTGCATTTCAGTTCAGTTCAGTTCAGTCATTCAGTCATGTTCAACTCTGCAACCCCATGGACTGCAGCATGCCAGGCCTCCCTGTCCATCACCAACTCCCAGAATTTACTCAAACTCATGAGTTGGTGATGCCATCCAACCATCTCATCCTCTGTCGTCCCTTTCTCCTCCTGTCTTCAGTCTTTCCCAGCATCAGGGTCTTTTCAAATGAATCAGTTCTTCACTTCAAATGGCCAAAGTATTGGCGTTTCAGCTTCAGCATCAGTCCTTCCAGTGAATATTCAGGACTGATTTCCTTTAGGATGGACTGGTTAGATCTCCTTGTAGTCCAAGGGACTCTCAAGAGTCTTCTCCAACACCACAGTTCAAAAGCATCAATTCTTCGGCACTCAGCTTTCTTCACAGTCCAACTCTCACATCCTTACATGTCCACTGGAAAAACCATAGCCTTGACTAGACGGACCTTTGTTGGCGAAGTAATGTCTCTGCTTTTCAATATGCTATCTAAGTTGGTCATAACTTTTCTTCCAAGGAGTAAGCGTCTTTTAATTTCATGGCTGCAGTCACCATCTGCAGTGATTTTGGAGCCCCCAAAAATAAAGTCTGACACTGTTTCCACTGTTTCCCCATCTATTTCCCATAAAGGTTGGGATCGGCTGCCATGATCTTAGTTTTCTGAATGTTGAGCTTTAAGCCAACTTTTTCACTCTCCTCTTTCACTTTCATCATGAGGCTCTTTAGTTCTTCTTTGCTTTCTGCCATAAGGGTGGTGTCATCTGCATATCTGAGGTTATTGATATTTCTCCCGGCAACTTTGATTCCAGCTTGTGCTTCATCCAGCCCAGTGTTTCTCATGATGTACTCTACATATAAGTTAAATAAGCAGGGTGACAATATACAGCCTTGACGTACTCCTTTCCCTATTTGGAACCAGTCTGTTGTTCCATGTCCAGTTCTAACTGTTGCTTCCTGACCTGCATACAGATTTCTCAAGAGGCAGGTCAGGTGGTCTGGTATTCCCATCTCTTTAAGAATTTTCCACATTTTGTTGTGATATATTGCATTTAGTAACCATATCTACTTAGTCTCCTCCATCTGTGACATTTTCTCTATCTTTTCTTGATTTTTATGACTTTGATATTCTTGAAAAGTACTGGTAAGCTATTTTGTAATATGTCCCTCAATTATAGTTTGACTTGTGTTTTCTTGATCAGATTGAGCTAATGCTTTGGGGGCAAGAATATCCCAGAAGTCATGTTGTGTCTTTCTCAGTCTACCATACACTGAGGGATGTGTAATATCAATACGTGTTATTGCTGGTGACTTATTACTTACTGTTGCTGGGACAGCTCTGGCCCTTGAAGCCTTCTTGATGGCTGCAGGATGTGGCATTCTGGTCCTGGCAGACTCTGAAAAAAGGCATTCTCACGATCACAGGATTTCCTTCTTCCCAGAACAAAGTGATAAATGCCACATCCTGCAGCCATCAAGAAGGCTTCAAGGGCCAGAGGTGTCCCAGTGGAGTAAGGGTGCACTCAGAGGGAGAGAGACGATGAATAGAAAGAGGTCAGTGCAGTGCCAAGATGCTGCTGATTGGCTGTGATTCAGGGGTCTTGTGCAAAAGGGCTGTCAACTGTTCTTCCAGAGGCTGCATCAAGAGCCTGGGTGCCAGAGTTAGAGATGGCAGTCAGAGGAACTGTGGCAGCCAAGGGGAACCAGAGAGAGTGTCACCTTCCATATGCTCAACCACCAACACAATGCCTGCCTTCATCAGGATACTTGTCCATGTGGCTGCAAGAGACAGAAGAGAGACCTGTACCAGAAACAGAGTGAGCAAGAAGTCCAAGCAGGCCTAAGGGAGGGGGCACCGGATGCTGTAATTCCTTCACTCCCAAGCATCAACTCTCACGGAATGTTCTTATGTATACACAAGAGGGCATGTTAAAGAATGTTCACATCAGTATCATTTGTCAGAGAAAAAATAAACTTTAGTCGTGTAATAAAAACAGATGGCACTGGTATTTGAATGAATTACAACTGCACATATTAACAAGAAAAAAAAAATCTCCAAAAAATTAAAATAAAAAGTAAGTTACAAAAGGATACTTAGAGTATGATGTTGATTATATAAAGTTTAAAATCTGCAAAATGATACTACTGTTTTGGATGCATATATGACGAGTAAAAGCATAAAGACTTTCCTGAGAATGATAGACATGAAATTCAGGATGATGGTGTTTTGGCAGAAGAGAAACAGAGGGGAATGGAGTCAGGAAGGTGCCAGCTGTTTGTAAGATTAAACCAAGAAATGGACATAGTGATGCTCTTCATATTCTTTTAATGCCTTTTTATATATATGAAATACATTATTTTTCAAAAAAGAAATTTAAAGGTTTATAGTTTATTATTCTCTCTACTTTTCTGGAATTTGGAGTTTCTTCAAATTAATAAAATACCATATTTTAATACATACTCTATATGCATCACTTCCCCTTTCATGTCATCTGTATTTTATTACTCATATGAATTGAAGGGAAAATGGAATTATTTCAAAAGTAGTGAACCAAGGCCTCCTCTGCTAAGAACCAGAACTTGAAATAAATTAGGTTTGGTTCAGTCTGGAGTATTAATTGAATTTAATTATTTATAAGCTAAGTGTCATATGGGTCCATGAACCTTAAAAGAACTAATCACATTTCAAAGGGCATTGAAAACCATATAAATGTAATAAAGTTGTACAGTCTAATTATCAGCACATTATCTGAGAGTCTGTGGAGAAAGTGGCCTATTTGACATTCTAGAAACTAGCCCAGACTTTTACATCAGACTTTGTGCAATGTCATTTAATACTCGTGGAGAAGAAACAAAGATTTTACACACACACACCACAACACATATTTCATAAGGATACATTCATACTTAAAGACAAATCAGATGCACTTGTGGATGATTATCTGGGGGTGAATAGAGATGAATGGGTAAAAATAAAATGATATAAATGATATAAAACTAGAAAGAGGCCTTATGTGGACTGGTAATAATTTGTTATGAATTGAGTAAAATTGATCCAGCTCTCAGCACTTGAGATAACTTTAAAAAACCCTAAAACACAACCAAAAAAAAAAAAAAAACCCACAAAGAAACCTGGACCTTAAGTTATTTAAAATATTAGAGAAAAAAAGATTTCATAATATAAATGTGATAGCTTGTAAGGTGCTAAACACTTCTGGATTCTCAAAGAAATAGTAATCGCTCATTACTATATGCTTCAATACTTTGGCCTCAGGTAGCGAAGGAAGCGGAGAAGGCAATGGCACCCCACTCCAGTACTCTTGCCTGGAAAATCCCATGGATGGAGGAGCCTGGCGGGCTACAGTCCATGGGGTCGCTAAGAGTCGGACACGACTGAACAACTTCACTTTCACTTTTCACTTTGATGCATTGGAGAAGGAAATGGCAACCCACTCCAGTGTTCTTGCCTGGAAAATCCCAGGGATGGAGGAGCCTGGTGGGCTGCAGTCCATGGGGTCGCTAAGAGTCGGACACGACTGAGCAACTTCACTTTCACTTTTCACTTTCCTGCATTGGAGAGGGAAATGGCAACCCACTCCAGTGTTCTTGCCTGGAGAATTCCAGGGACGGGGGAGCCTGGTGGGCTGCCGTCTATGGGGTCGCACAGAGTTGGACATGGCTGAAGCGACTTAGCAGCAGCAGCAGCAGCGAAGGAAGAGCTGATTCATTGGAAAAGACCTTGATGCTGGGAAAGATTGAGGGCAGGAGGAAAAGGGGTCAACAGAGGATGAGATGATTGGATGGCATCACTGACTCAATGGACATGAGTTTGAGTAAACACTGGAAGATAGTGAAGAACAGGGAAGCCTGGCGTGCTGCAGTCCATGGGGTCCATGGGGTTGCAAAGAGTCAGACATGACTTAGTGACTGAGCAGCAACAACAATTTCTCATTAATGCATTTGTTTACCCTAATGCATTTAGTAATTTGGTTACCAAACATTTTTTTTTCCAAAAAGGGGGAAAGACTATCATAACACATTCAGTGGAAGATATCTCATAGTTTATACCGTTCTTCATGCATTTATCTCTTTGGAATGTCACACTTGGCTCCAAGTGAAGAGCCAAGGCTCCCAGGTTAGACAGAAGCCATGGGGAGAAGAGTAAGCTTTGAGGAAGGGTGTTGCAGCCCTGGCATGAGTAAACAGGAACTCCTCTTTCATTTTGGGGTGAAAAGAATGTAAAGGTAAATATCCGAGTGATGCTACATGTGACATGTAAGGATACAGGTTGCATGAACACCTGATCCTAGTTATATTAATAAAACAATATTTAAACCAAACCATTTGGTTAATGTGATATGACACTGACCATCTTATGGGATACTTTGGGGATTTCTGTGTTAAAATGTAGGTTTGTTTTCGACAAGACAGAACAGGCTCAATACAGTGAAGTTTTATTCATCACTTATAACATGGTCCGGGGGCTCGGGCTGTCCCTTAGCAGTTTCTCTCCAAAGGGGGACCCAGAGATCTTAATTTCTTCACCTAGAACACATGGTATCCAAGGGAAGAGAGAGCTGGAGGATTTTTGGAGGACATTTTAGGACCAAAACTGAAGGTGGCTTCCATTGCACTCCCTGCATTTTACTGGATAGAAGCCAGTCATAGACCCCACAGCATAACTGCAAGGAAGGCTGCATCCAAGAAGAGCAAACAGAATGAGGAATGCCCTTGCTACCTCTGCCAGACAAGTGGTATCAGGAAAATCATTGAAGAACTCAGAAATCACTACCTTCGGATGCTTGTGACCGTATCCAATATGTGACCACTTATTTATAGACACCAATGCTAATCATTAAAACAATTAATCCTGATTTTTCAGGTTGATCTCGACAGCAAGTCTCAGTATAGAAAGAGCAAAAGTCCAGCCTAATTTCCCCTTAGTCGTGCAGAGGCTCAGGAAAATGGTAGAATTATTGGTGCTCCTAATGGGCCTGATCTGATAATAGTAAATAAACCTTATATTCCAGTAAGGTCCATTACTCTGTATCTCTCAAAGTGTAGTTTTGAACCCAACGAGGTAATCTCATTTAGCTGAAACAAATTCAAAATTCAACCATTTATTTTGATATGAATTTTAAAAAGAAGAAAGAAAAGGAGCAAAGTAATTTTATATAACAGCAAAACTGAAAAAAAATACTACTGCCTGGCCTCTCTTTGGCCTCCATAAACCTCAGAGAAAAAAATAATCAGTATATTAGGAATTCAAAATGGCCAGAAAACCAAAAGAACGTTTATTTCAACATTATCTGTAAAAGCCCTGTGAGTCAGGGAAGTGCCCTCACAGCCCTCCTCACTTAGAACAACTGACCAACCTAGAGTCAGAGAGCCTTGCCTTTGAGGGTGGTGGTTCTTAACCATTTTGGCTTCATGGGATCCCTTAGTATTACCACTGCTGGAACTAATATCACTATAATTATGACTCCTATTCCCAGCTTGCATTTATTGACTGAGTGCACTCTGCTCTGCACTTACACAAACTCTCTGTGTTAATGCTCAAAACAGCCTAGTATGAAGAGATATCATGATGTCCTTTTTTTTAAATTGAAGGATAATTGCCCTACAGAATTTTGTGGTTTTCTGTCATACATCAGCAAGAATCAGCCATAGGTACACCTATGTCCCCTCTGTCCTGAACCTCCCTCCCATCTCCCTCCCCATCCCACCCTTCTAGATTGTCACAGAGCCCCTGTTTGAGTTCCCTGAGTCATACAGCAAATTCCCGTTGGCTATCTATTTTACATAAACTTCCATGTTACTCTCTCCATACATCTCATCCTCTCCCTCCTCCCCTCCCCCCATGTCCATTGGTCTATTCTCTATGTCTGTTTTTCCATTGTTGCCCTGAAAATAAATTTGTCAGTACCATCTTTTTAGATTCCATATACAATATTTATCTTTCTCTTTCTGACTTGTTTCACTCTGTATAATAGGCTCTAGTTCCATCCATCTCATTAGAACTGACTCAAATGCGTTCCTTTTTATGGTTGAGTAGTATTCCATTATGGAGAAGGCAATGGCAACCCACTCCAGTACTCTTGCCTGGAAAATCCCATGGTCGGAGGAGCCTGGAAGGCTGCAGTCCATTGGGTCGCTGGGAGTTGGATACGACTGAACAACTTCACTTTCACTTTTCACTTTCATGCATTGGAGAAGGAAATGGCAACCCACTCCAGTATTCTTGCCTGGAGAATCCCAGGAATCGGGGAACCTGGTGGGCTGCCGTCTATGCGGTTGCACAGAGTCGGACACGACCGAAGCGACTTAGCAGCAGCAGTATTCCATTGTATGTATGTACCACAGCTTCTTTATCCATTCATCTGTCAATGGACAACTAGGTTGCTTTCATGTTTTAACTATTGTAAATAGTGTTGCAATGAACATTGGGGTACATGTGTCTTTTTCAATTTTGGTTTCCTCAGGGTATATGCCTAGGAGTGGGATTGCTGGGTCATATGGTGGTTTTATTCCTAGTTTTGGGTTTTTTTCTTTAAGATTTATTTTGATATTTTGGCTGTAGTGAGTCTTCATTGCTGCATGTGGCTTTCTCTAGTTGCAACAAAAGGGGGCTACTCCTCATTGCAGTATGTGGGCTTCTCATTGTGGTGGCTTCTCTTATTTCAGAGCAGGGACTCTAGCTGTGGGCTTCAGTAATTGCTGCATGTGGGTTCAACAGTTGCTGCTCAGGGGTGCTAAAGCACAGGCTCAACAGCTGTGGCTCAGGGACTTAGTTAATCCAAGGCATGTGGAATCTTCCCAGACAAGGGATTGAACCAGTGTCCCTTGAATTGCAAGGCAGACTCTTTAACCACTAGACCACCAGGAAAGCCCCTATTCCTAGTTTTTAAAGGAATCTCCATACTGTCTTCCATAGTGGCTGTATCAGTTTACATTCCCACCAGCAAAGCAAGAGGGTTCCACTTTCTCCACACCCTCTCCAACATTTATTGTGTGTAGACTTTTTTGATGATGGCCATTCTGACTGGTGTGAGGTGGTATCTCATTGTAGTTTTGGTTTGCATTTATCTAATAATGAGTGATGTTGAGCATCTTTTCATGTGTTTATTAGCCATCTGTATGTCTTCTTCATGATGTCCTTTGTGCAGAAGAAGAAACTAAGGCACAGAGAGGTCCAGGTGACTTGCCCAAGGTTGTACAACTAGTTATCAGCAGCCCGGAGCAAGGACTATGACCCAGGTCTGTCTGCTCCAGAGCTTGCTTAAGCTTTGCTCAGTAATGCCTCACTGGCCCTCTGATAGTACATAACACTAATTACTGATATACTTTATTAGGCAATGCTTTATTATGAATACTGTCTAACACCAAAAAATAGGAAAAAAGTAAAAATCACCTGTCATAGGTAATGGCTACTGATTTATTGCCATATTTCCTTCAATCATTTCTTTAAACACCTTTAAGTCAAAATAGAGGTGTCATTCTTTTTTTTTAACTGCTTAGTTAAAATATAACTCACATACCACATAACTCACCCATTTTAAAGCCTATGGATTCAGTGGTTTTAGTACCTGCACAGAGTTGTACAATCATTACTACTATCTCCATCCATGGGATTTTCTAGGCAAGAGTACTGGAGTGGGTTGCCATTTCCTTCTCCAGGGGATCTTCCCAACCCAGGGATCGAACCCAGGTCTCCCGCATTGTAGACAGACACTTTACCATCTGAGCCACCAGGGAAGTCCAATTTTTTAGATTATTTTTGTCTCTCCAAAAATGCTCCACAGGACTTACCTGGTAGTCCAGTGTTAAGAATCCACCTGCCAATGCTGGGGAAACAGGTACAATCCCTGGTCTGGGAAGATTCCACATACTAGGGCATCTGAGCCTGTGGGTTGCAACTGAGCCCTGACACCACAACCGCAGAAAGTCCACGCACAGCAACAAAGACCCAGCACAGCCAAAAATAATAAAATAAATTATAAATAAAAAAGCCAACCTTAAAAAATGCTCCACAACTCCCCCACCCTCCTATCTCCTGGCTATGGGCAACCGCTAATCTACTTTCTGTCCCTACAGATTTTCCTATTCTGGACATTTCATATAAATAGACTCATACAATATATGGTCCTTTGTGACTGGCTTCTTTCACTTGTCATGATGTTTCCAAGGTTCATCCATGCTGTAGAATGTATCAGAACCTCGTTTCTTTGAGTCACATTTCATGATGTGCATATACTGCATTTTGTTATCTAGACATCTGTTGATGGACATTTAAGTTGTTTGTACTTTTTGCTCTTAAATATAATGCTGTTTTAAACATCCACATATGGTATTCTGTGTGAACACACATTTTCATTTCTCCCAGGAGTGGAATTTTTGGCTTATAAGGTAAGTATGTAAGTAAGTGTTAGTCACTCAGTCGTGCCCGACTCTTTGCAACCCCATGGACTGCAGCCCACCAGGCTCCTCTGTCCATGAGATTTTCCAGGCAAGGATCCTGGAGTGGGTTGCCATTTCCTTCTCCAGGGGATCTTCCCAACCCAGGGATTGAACTCAGGTCTCCTGCACTGCAGGTAGATTCTTTACTGACTGAGCTACAAGGGAAGAGGCCGGCTTATAAGGTAACTCTATGCTTAATTTTTGAGGAAATTCTAAACTATCTTTCAAATCGAGTGTACCATTTTACACTCTCACCACAACGAATAAGAGTTCTAATTGCATCACATCCTCAGCAGTGCTAATTGTTGTCTGTCTTTTGATTATAGCTAACTGAATGTAGCTCACTGTGGTTTTGATTTGCATTTCTGAATAACCAGTAAAGTTGAGCATCTTTTCATATCTTATTTGCAGAAATCTATTTAAATCCTTTGTCTGTTTTTAAAATTGGATTATTTCTTTTTATTGCTGAGTTATGAGTTCCTTATATATTCTGGATACAGATCTTTTACCACATATCTGATTTGCAAATATTCTCTCTCATTTTATGCTTATTTTTTTCACTTTCTCAGTGGTATTTTTTAAAAAACAAAAGTTTTTCATTTCAGTGAAGTCCAATTTATCTTTTTTTTTCCTTTGGTTGCTTGTGCTCTTGTGCTTTTGATGTCATATATAAGAAGTTCTTGCCTTAATTTTTATAAAAATATTTTTAAACAAACCAGAATCATATTAGAGGAAGCATTTTATGTCCAGCTTTTTTTTCATATTATACTTTCTCATGTGTATTTTCACCTAAAATTTCCTCCCAAATTTACTTTCAGGTTATGCTATTAAGTTTTATCAAACCTTCAGAGATATTACGGGATTGGAGAAGATGCTGGAAAACATTCCAAAAAACACTTCAAACTAGCAAATCAAATCTCCAATACAAAAAGTTTAATAACATTTATTTTTAAAGTAATATAATTATGTTAAAAAATGTAGAAAGAAGAGAAAATAAAAATAGCCATATTCTTCTCACCCTAACAGCCCCATCATTATCATTTTAATGCATTTTATTCTGGTACTTTTAAAAAAGCATATCTCTGAAGAGTTACAATCATACAGTATACATACATTTGCATTCTACTGTTAAAATTTAACATACCATAAGATTTCCTCCATGTTTCTCCCTAGTTTTCATAACTGTCATTTTTACCAGCTGCAGAATATATCAAATGAATGTACTATACAATCCATGTAACTATTATTTTATTAGATATTTAGCATTTTTTCTGGGACATCTACTTCCTTTTTTCCCCTATTATGAGTGATGCCTAGATTAATGTTTTCTTGTTTATAGCTGCTTCCACACTTGGGATTATTTTCTTAGGATACAGTCCTAGAACTGGAATTGCTAAATTGAAAGTTATAATTTTTTGTGTCTCTTAATATTATATTGCCAGATTGCTTTCCAAGAGGTTTGAATCACTTTGAAATGCTATTGGTGATGATTGATGATGATGCTTTGGATACTACCAGCTTTAAAATACTTTGTTAATATAAGTTTTTAAAAAAGCTTCTTGTTAAGTTGCATTTCATTTTATTACTCCTTAAGTTAAACATCCCTCATAGATGGGACCTTCTAGTTTCATTTCCTTTGGAGTTAATTATTAATGTAAGGAACACAGTTAAGCCTATCATAAATTAAATGTGTAGCTATTTATATCAATAGATATATGAATATATATTTCAGGGGGCCCACTACTTTCAAGTTTTATTTCAATGGTAAATTTACATTTATAACTTTGTCATAGAGCTCTAACTCCAGTAAATTTCTTCTGTACCTGCTGAATCAGGGTCTATATATTAGTGAGATTTCACCCCCTCCCTCCTAAGCAGAAGAGCATGTAAGGTGAATAGATAAATAAGTAAAAATATATATATTCATTTAGATATGGCATTATTATGTCTTGATACTGCTCATGTTAAAATTTTATAACCAAGTGCCCATCATTTTGTAGACATTAGTATGTAATTATTTTAAAGATAGCCTATTATTTTAATTATCTTCAATTAAAACAGAGACATTACTTTGTCAACAAAGGTCCGTCTAGTCAAGGCCATGGTTTTTCCAGTGGTCATGTATGGATGTGAGAGTTGGACTATAAAGAAAGCTGAGAGCCAAAGAATTGATGCTTTTGAGCTGTGGTGTTGGAGAAGACTCTTGAGAGTCCCTTGGACTGCAAGGAGATCCAATCAGTCCATCCTAAAGGAGACTGGTCCTGGGTTTTCAATGGAAGGACTGATGTTGAAGCTGAAATTCCAATACTTTGGCCACTTGATGCAAAGAGCTGAGTCATTTGAAAAGACCCTGATGCTGGGAAAGATTGAGGGCAGGAGGAGAAAGGGACGACAGAGGATGAGATGGTTGGATGGCATTATTGACTCAATGGACATGGGTTTGAGCGGACTCCAGGAGTTGGTGATGGATAGGGAGGCCCGGTGTGCTGCGATTCATGGGGTCGCAAACAGTCGGACACGACTGAGCGACTGAACTGAACTGAACTGAAAAGAACTTTTACATATCAATATGTATTCTAGTAAGAAGGAGCTTTGAATTCTTTCCATTTTATAATACAGTCTCTATTTTGCTCTTTAAAGTAATTTTATATGTAGCCAGCAACTCTCAAGGAGTTCCTTTAGATAAGCTATGAATTTTAAAACTAATCCACATTTTTATTTTATTGTGCTACAAAAATACCTGTTAAAGGATTTTCACTGAGTGTTTTTGTGCCTTCACTAAGTACCCTTCTTTTATCTGATTATTCACATGCTGTTTTCAATGAATACCAACGACTTCTATTTGGCATTCTATTTCTTAGTGAGAAGGTGGATTCACCACATCCTAGTTATCATTATTATTCCATTAAACAAGTAGTCCTTGGAGACCACAAGGATTTGTCCAGTTACCTGCAGTTACGGTCAATCATCGCACCCAGAACTAATGCACAATTTAGTCATAAATATTCTAATTCAGATGTCTATCTTGAAAAACTGAAGTTAAGAAGGCATTTGGGGCAACTTCAGAATATATTTTTTCCTTCATTGCTTTTTAAAACAGCCCATCAAAAGTTTACAAAATGTTCTTCACTTACCACTTAATTTTGGGTTTTTTTAGAAATTTAGGACACTCTGAGGGGAGGCACTTATTTGAATCAAAATGAGGGCATTTCTCAGTTCCACTTCTCCTCTATTATATTCATCCACTGCTGTGGTGGGTTCCTCTTTCTCTCCCTGATACTCCTTTATTTTAATCTCATCCAGATCCCTATTTCTACTTTATTCCCTCCTTTTGGGTGCCCTTCCTTTTATCTTGCCCTGACCTTTCTCTGACCACCACCAAATGTCTAGCTACATCTCTAAGTTATCTTATTTTTCATATTAATATTTGTTATCTTAATTTTCATTGATTATCAAAGTAATTCACTCCCATGATAGAAACTGGAAAAACAGAAAAAGTAAGAAGAATTGAAAACCACCAGTTATTCCAATAAGTAACTACTATTGATTCATCACTACATTCCCTTTTTCTTCTCATTAAAAAAAAAAAAAAAAAGGACATTAGAGGCTTCTCTGGTGGTTTTTTCCAGTAGTCATGTATGGATGTGAGAGCTGGGCCATAAAGAAAGCTCAGCACTGAAGAATTGATGCTTTTGAACTGTGGTGTTGGAGAAGACTCTTGAGAGTCCCTTAATCAGTCCTAAATATTCATTGGAAGGACTGATGCTGAAGCTGAAGTTCCAATACTTTGGCCACCTGATGCGAAGAACTGACTCATTGGAAAAGACCCTGATGCTGGGAAAGATTGAAAGCAGGAGGAGAAGGGGACGACAGAAGATGAGATGGTTGGATGGCATCACCAACTCAATGGGCATGAGTTTGAGCAAGCTCTGGGAGTTGGTGATGGACAGGGAAGCCTGGCATACTGCAGTCCATGGGGTTGCAAAGATTCAGACACGACTGAGTGACTGAACTGAACTGGTGGCTCAGTAGTAAAGTATCCGCCCACCAACGTAGGAGTTCGATCCCTGGTCCAGGAAGATCCCACAAGCTGCAGGGCAACTCAGCCCTGTTGGCCACAACTATTGAGCCTGCACTCTAGAGCCCAAGAACCGCAACTATTGAGCCCACAGGCTGCAGCAACTGAAGCTCAGTGCTCTTGAGCCTGTGCTCTGCAGCAAGAGGAGCCACGGCAATAACAAGACTGACCCGTGCAATGAAAGCCCCCGCAGCAACAAAGACCCAGCACAGCCAAAAATAAATAAATTAAAAAAAAATCATTAAATCAGGATCTTATTAGCTACATTTTCTATCTCACTTTTCTTCATATTTCATCTACAAGCATTTCACCTCTAATTTATCTAAAATGTATAACAGCATTGAAGAGAAATTGAAATATATAGAAAAGAAAGATGAAGAAAATGAAAATCACTCAGAAATAATCACTTTTAACATTTTGATCTATTTATTTCTTTATTCTTATGCATATTATTACAAAAGCTGGATCATACTTTATGTATATTTTATAAAATACTTAATTTTGTGTGAAAATTTTCAACATTTCCTCAACAAACATTCATTGAGTACTTAGCATGTCCTGGTTGTTGGACAATATAGAGGAGGGGACAGAAAATATTTTTACCTTCACAGAGCTCACATTCTAGTGAGGAAAGAAAAAAGACAACAAGCAGACAAATAAGAATAGATATGACATCCTGAGGAACAGGTGCTATGGAAAAGAAAGCAGAGTGAGGGGATGGAGCCCAATATAAGGGTGCTGCCTTCCTTGTGTGGGGTGGTGAGAGAAGGAGGGCCCCTCTGCCCCAAGGAAGATGATATTTTAGAAGACACCTAAAGAAACAAAAATAAATAAAAAATACAATATTGTTATTTTCACTTTGCCGACCAAGGTGCATATGGTCAAAGCTATGGTTTTTCCAGTGGTCATGTACAGATGTGAGAGTGGGACCATAAAGAAGGCTGAGCGCCGAAGAATTGATGCTTTTGAATTGTGGTGCTAGAGTAGACTCTTGAGAGTCCTTTGGACAACAAGGAGATCAAACCAGTCAATCCTAAAGGAAATCATCCCTGAATATTCGTTGGAAGGACTGATGCTGAAGCAGAAGCTCCAATACTTTGGCCACCTGATGCAAAGAGCCAACTCCTTGGAAAAGACTCTGATGCTGGGAAAGACTGAAGGCAAAAGGAGAAGAGGGTGGCAGAGGATGAGATGGTTAAATAGCATCACCGACTCAATCAACATGAATGTGAGCAAACTCTGGGAGACAGTGAAGGACAGGGAAGCTGGTGTGCTGCAGTCCACAGGGTCACAAAGAGTCAGACATGACTTAGCGACGGAACAACTATAAATTATTATTATTCTAGATTTTTGTGTTATTTGTGGTGTACTTAAGCTTTTTAATTATTTAACTTGAGATTTTTCCTTTACATTCTAAATAAATATCTGCCTTTATCCCAATTTTTGTATTCTTTTTCTTAAAGAGGACCCCTAAATTGTATGGGCACCTGTGCTCACAAATCGCAGATCTGTGGTTGGCAGTGCTCTCTATGAGGGAGGCTGGCAGATATAACTCTTTAAGGGAGAATGGGGTTGGGCATCAGTCTTTAGACTGTCATACTGGTGGGTGGTCACTGACTTAGCAGACTACAAGCCCAACTGGCAGTAGAAAAGCCCAGAAGCAGATTCACATTACATAATTTGGGGCAGGTTTAAGATTTGGATTGGGAATTCCCTGGCAGTGCAGTGATTAGGACTCAGGGCTTTCACTGCTGTAGTCCAGGTTTGATCCCTGGCCAGAGAACTAAGATCTTGCAAACTGCAGGGGCGTGGACAAAATAAAAAGATTTGGGGCCACAAGTATATCTGAAAGGGATGCTTTAAACAAAAGGATGGGTTGTATATACACATATAGCAAAAAGTTACGGCCACCTCCTGCATCACCCCAGCTGACGGAGCTTGGTTTACTCAGTTCATTCTCTGAGCTATTGCTATCAGCAATTCACCTTCCTCAGACACCTCTGGTTTTTTTTCAACACATCAAAGTCTTCTGAAAACCCAGGGTCTGCTTGCATTCAGATAAGACCCTCTATGCCTTCACGTGTTAGTTTATTTCTTGACAGAATTTTGAAACCCAGACCAATTTGCTTCCATGCCACAGAAAGCGGAAGGTTTGAAAGCATCAGATGATGACAGAAATTAAAGTCTGAGTCTGCTGAGGTTTTAACATCCTGTTAGAGGAGACATTTACTTGGCAGACTCCCAGTCTGGATGCCACGCGGAACACTCAAGTGATGCGGCAGCCTTTGAAACATGTTCTGCGTGTGCTGCTTATTCTATGGTCTGGAAAAATAGAGTGGTGGTATTATTACTGTCACTTACTTTGCTGCCTTTGACTATTAGAGCCACCGTTATATCACCTACACAGATCCTGTATTGCAGTGATAATGTGGATGGTTTTACATATATAGCTCCCTAGAGAATGTTTTTTAGAAACAATCTTCAGGAGAGTTAAAAGTAGCAATAGATGACAAGCAACTTGATTACTTAATCAAAATGAAAAATGACCAACATTTTGGAGAATAATGTTGTTTGAAAATGTCTTTCCCTTGATTTTTTCATTTTTCCAGGCTTTCATTTTCCATACATATAAAAAATAAACAACACACTGCTGAAGCCTGTAATACTCAGCTCATTTCTGAACTCCAGCTGTACTTTAGAACAATCTGGAGCTCTTGACTGCAACATATCAATGACAGGACTCCATCCCCAGAGACTCCGGTTCAGTTGCTTTGGGGTGGGGCTCTGGCTCTGATAGCTTTCCAAGCTCCCCCAAGTGGTTAATCAAGTGTTCAGGACTGAGAATCATAGAACCTGGGATAAGATGGCATGAATGGTGATCTATCCTTTTCCCAAGAAGTGAAGTAGCAGAAAATCCGGGTGATTGCAGAGAACTTAGCCCTGGGGGTTACCAGCTTCCAATGACAACATGATGATGTCATCTCTTTCCTCCTTTTCCTCATCATGACATACTTAGGGTTTGAGGTAGGAGGGTATCTGGGGTCCCTGGGGCACAACACTCAGCTCAGGCTGTGAAGGTGACTGTCATAGAAAAGATGCCCTCCTTCTAAGCTAAATACTCAGAGTAAGAAGATAGGGACCTGAAACTATCACAACTATCACAACAAAGTGAATTGGCTATACACCAATACAAAATGTTTTGGGTGTTAAAAATTAAATTTAAATTAAAAAAGAAGAAGAAGGTACAGACCAAGACTTTACTGTTGAAAGTGATTCAGTGATAAGAAAAGAAAGTGAGTGAAAGTGAAGTCGCTCGGTCGTGTCCGACTTTTTGCGACCCCATGGCCAGTAGCCAACCAGGCTCCTCCGTCCATGGAATTTTCCAGGCAAGAATACTGGAGTGGGTTGCCATTTCCTTCTCCAGGGGATCTTCCCGACCCAGGGATCGAACCCGGGTCTCCCGCATTGTAGACAGACGCTTTACCGTCTGAGCCACCAGGGAAGAAAAGAAAGGTCTACATAAAAGAATCTGGGCGGCGGGGCGGGGGGCGGGAGGGGGTGTGGGAGGGGGCGCGTTTCACTGTGAGAAGGACTCAGGTCACATAGGGAGCAAGGAGGATGCACGAAAGTGATCCTGAGAAGAGTTTCTGGAAGTCTAGCTATTGAGGCTTGCAGCAAAAAGCTACAACGACAGAAAGGGCGGCTTCAGTTAAGTCCAGAGTAAGAGGTTCAAGGAGGGAGATCTGATCTGGGCTCATTACTTGGAGACAACTTCATAATGCTGATGGATGAGAAAAGAAAATGAAACTCCACAACTTTTTATTCCTGTTTATTCCATTAAAGGAGGTAATCACTGTACTGAAAAGGCTAGGATGACTTTGGGTTAGAAAGAACTGAGATCAAAGATAGAAAGTTTAACTGAAAAAAACAGTCTAAGCAGCCAGGAAAATTCTATTCAAAAAGCAATTAAAATGGAATTTTAAAAATAAAATAAAATAGGAATAAATGGATTAGTGGAATCTGGCAGAAAAGTAAGGCATCTGAACACATTTTGAAATTTACCATATGATAAAAGTGGCATTTCAGTGGGGAAAAGGTAAATTAATCAAAATGATGTTGGGGCAAGTGGCTAGTCATTCTGAAAAACAAAAAGCTGGATTCCTACTTCATTCTTTATCTTAAAATAAACTTGAATTTGAGGTGTATTTTTAGATACCAGAAATCAAAAGTAAAAATGATGGTCTCAGAGAAGAAAAGAATTTTCTGAATCTATATAACTATATGGGGACTTCCCTGGTGGCTCAGCGGTAAAGAATCTGCCTGCCAATGCAAGAGACACAGGTTTGATTTCTGATCCAGGAAGAGCCCCTGGAGAAGGGCACGAAAACCCACTCCAGTATTCTTCCCTGGAGAACCCCATGGACAAAGGAGCCTGGTGGGCTATAGTCCATGGGGTTGCAAATAGTTAGACACAACTCAGTGAACGAATACACGCACAGACAGATATCTATATATGCATACACATATACATATACATACACACACATAAAAAGCATGCTACATGTCTGTTTATGAAACAAAACAAAACAAAAATCCCCTAAGAAAATGCTTGGCAAGATACATATTACAGTTAACAGTTGTTATTTTGGGGGCATGAAACCAGAAGTCAATAAAGTGAAACAGTTTCTCTTCTCTCTCTATTTTTTTTCTATGTATGTGTAATATATATATATATATACACACACACACACACCAAAAAAAAAAATATATATATATATATACAGAGGGAGACATATAGATGTAGACACAGATACATTAAGTTCATAACTAAATACATGTTTTATCTATAATATAATATATTTATATGTATTTAGGTATTAGTTGATTTAGTTTTACAGAGAAGTATAAATTTTTTAAATTGTAAAAAAATCAACATTGGTCAAGAGTTTGAGGGAAAGCAGTTGCTTTCTCTAAATAATTTCAGATTTTTTTGGCCCAGACACATTTGTCCCCAGGGTTCTGAAAGAATGGGGGACATGGCTAAATGATGATCTAGGAAAGGGAAGACTTTCCTAGGACTTTCCTAAGACTTTCCTAGCAGGCATTATGCTGGGGAGTTTGATACTGACTAATGGGACTTGGAAAGGAAGCAATAATTGCTAGAAGCAAGGATCACCACTAAAAATTGTGTTGGTCATGGCAGAAAGTAAGGAATCCTGTGTCCCATCTGAGCTGTGCTACTTACCACCTCTGTCAGCCTTTATGCATTACCTAAACTTCCTGAGCCTCAGCCTCCTCATTACAATACCATGGAGTTGTGTGCATGTTGCATGAAATGGTCCTGAAAACGCTTCCCATATGTAAGGGACTAGGCACAGGTAGAGGATTATTAGACTGTTTGATCAGAGGAATGTGGTAGACACAGCATACCCAGACCTCAACAAAACATCTGACAGCATCTTCCACCGTATCTTTTAGGAAAGGTTGGAAAATGTGAGCTGGGTGCTGGGACAAGCGAGGGACTTGCTGGGTGGCCGAACCTAAAGAAGCCCAACTATTGCATTGATGGGAAATTTCTATTGGCCTGATGCAGGAGTCTAGGATACACTCACTATCTTTTACAGTGTTTTAATTCTCATCAAAGTTGGAAGTGACATGAAGTTAAAGACAGAAAACTTGTCAGAGACAGAAACAGAATATAAAATGTCCTCACACACTAAAACAAAGAGTTTTCAAGATAAAATATAACTAGAATGACTGTGCTTTACAGTTACACTTGACCTTTAAACAACTTGGTGGTTGAGGGCACCGACCCTTTGGGTAGTCAAAAATAGCATTATAAGATTGTAACTTACAGTTGGCCCTCCACATCGTCCAATCCTCCTCATCTGTGTTTTTGCACGCATGGATTCAGGAACCATGTGGATCAACCATGTAGCACTGTAGTATTTATTATTGAAAAAAATCCAAGTATAAGTGGGCCTGTGAAGTTCAAATTAGTGTTATCAAAGGGTCAACTGTATATCAAAAATAAAATGTGCAAAAATCTTAAAAAAAAATATAAATCCCAGAGCTAGCAAGGGTTGGGAAAACAGATTACTTCAAAAACTCTTGGTAAGAGTATAAAGAGGTATGCCACTAAAAGAAAATTAACAACGTATATCACTGGCCTTTAAAAAACAGACCTTTAAAACAAGTATATTCTTAGACCCAAAAAGTCACTTTTGAAAATGTGTAAAATATATAAAATAACAAAATGAGAGATGTCCATCCCAGCATTATGTCAGAGAACAGCTATGTATAACATACATCGATATATTTAGTGATATGACTATATAAATAAAGGATAGTATTTACATAGGATAAAGTACTATAAAGCAGTGATTCTCCACTGGGGGTAATTTTGCCCCCATGGGACGTTTGACAAAGCCTGGAGATATTTTTGGTTGTCACAACCTGTGGGGAAGGGGAGATGTTCCTGGCATTTAGTGGGTAGAGATCAAAGATATTGTTAAAAATTCTACACTGTATAGAAAATTTCCCCACAATAAAGAATTATATGTTCCAAAATGTCAATAATGTCCAAAAATAGTGTTGAGAAACTCTGCTATATGGTCTTTAACAATAATGAGGAGAAAGAATATCTAATGGTACAGGAAAATGTTTAAGATCTTCTAAATATTTTAAGTTATAAAACACTAAGAGATTTCATTTGTGTGTGATTTTTAAAAAATGGAAGATGTAATCAAAGTAATCAGTAGTAATTGATGAGCAGGGCTATGAATGATTTACCTTTTCTTTTGCATGCTTTTCTTCATTTTCAAAGTTTTTTATAATACATGTAGTATCTTGAAAATAAAGAAAACTTTTCAATGAAAATTAACTATCAAGGTCTTTTCTGTGAACAGTGTGAAAAAGTTTTGATGGTGTTTGCTGATAGTGAGTCTGCAATCTTAGACTAGATTAATCGAGATATATCCTATAAGATCTGGAATAAGGGATTCATGGTCCTCTGACCATTGTACTGGCCAGGTCTCACCTGGACCCTTATGTTCAGGACCAGGTACCACATTTTGTCAGGACTGTAGAGGATGTATATTTACACTGCCTATTTGTAGAGGGAAATTGTGTGTGTGTGTGTGTGTATTTTTCTATTGATTGATTTAGTAGAACTGGTGATCTCAGTCTGATCCAATAAACTGAAATCTCTCCTTAGGTAGCTTTAGAATGACTCTTTAGGTAAATATTCAGTCTTTCAGAGGCCCCCTTCTTCATGCTGCTGCTCCCTACTGCTGCTGCTAAGTCGCTTCAGTCATGTCCGACTCTCTGCGACCCCATAGAAGGCAGCCCACCAGGCTCCCCCGTCCCTGGGATTCTCCAGGCAAGAACACTGGAGTGGGTTGCCATTTCCTTCTCCAATGCATGAAAGTGAAAAGTGAAAGTGAAGTCGCTCGGTCGTGTCTGGACAAAGTGAAAACTGACAACCAGGGAGAGGGACCTAGATCCACACCGGGTCCTGCGGATCCTGGCGCCCCCTGCTGGTCTAGGCTGCACCTGGCATGGTGGCTGCTGAGGGGCACTGGCTCCTGCTCTGAGGTATCCTGTTGCTGTGTGCTCCTGAAGCTTTGGCTCATGCACCTTCCTTTCTTTTCCAGGCCTGCCTGGGCACCACCTCATTCCTGCTGGTGCTGCGGACCCCTGAGCTTAGTCTGTAATCTGAGGTGACATTCTCTGGCAAGAGCATCAGCCAGACTCTTAGCCCACTTCTATACCCCTCTGCTGGGGACACAGGAGAAATTGGTCTCAGCCATAAAGGAAACAGGGCTGCCTAGAGAGAGTTAAACTCAGGCCCTATTTGTTAATCTGGGTCACTAAATTATGAAACATGTTTGATGTAATTTCAAACTTTTAAAATTTATGCCCTTTACCTAGATTCAGCAGTTATTTACCTTTTGTCTCTTTAGCCTTGTCTCTTTATCTGTGTTTGTTTGCACATATATATTTTTCCTGAGTAATTTGAAATATTAAAAATCCAAGAAAAATTCACATATAGATAAGATTATTCTATAATTTATATGAAAAGGTAAGACAATTTTGAAAAAGAAAGGTAGTGGGCGAAATCAGTCTACTTGATTTCAAGGCTTACTATATGGATACCAGTAAATAAGGCTGTATGGTGTTGATAGACATAGATCAATGAAACAGAGAAACCAGAAATAGAACTCTGTTAACTGATTTTTTAGCCAACTGATTTTTTACAAAAATGTAAAAGCAATGCAGTGGAGGAAAGGTGGTCTTCAACAAATGGAGCTGGAACAGTTGGACATAGGTAGGTCACAAATGGATCCTGACTTGAGTCTCACATCTTTCTTGCAAAATATTCATTTAATCTTTTTGGCTGTACCAGGTCTTACTTGCAGCACACAGGATTTTTGATCTTCATTGCAACATCTGGGTTCTTAGTTGTGGTATGTGACATCTAGTTCCCCAATCAGGAATAGAACCCGAACCCCCTGCATTGGGAGCATGGACTTTTAGCCACTGGACCACCAGGGAAGTCCTGAGTCTTACATCTCATATAAAAATTTACTCAAAATAGATCACATATTTAAATGTAAAACCTTAGGGAAAAACATAGAAGAAAATCTTGGGGAACTAGAGCTTGATGAGTTCTTAGATATGACACCAAAAACATGATCCCTGAAAGAAAAAAAATTAATATATTGGATTTCATCAAAATTTAAAACCTTAAGACCCTGTTAAGCAGATGAAAAAAAAATAAGATATAAACTAGGGGGGAATATAAAAAAAAAAAAAAACTCTCAAAACTCAACAGTTAAAAGAAAACAATCCAATTAGAAAATGGGCAAAAGACACAGATAGAGATTTCACTGGATACGATACACAGATGACAAACAGACACATGAAAGAATGTCCAGCGTCACATCTTTAGGGAAATAAATGTACAGTAAGACCAGGATGAGAGGCTACTACACACCAGTTAGAACCGCTAAAACTAAAACAGCAGCAACAACAATAGTAATACCAAATGTTGGTGAGGATGTGGAGAAACTGGATCTCTCAAAATTACTGGGGACAAAGTAAATGATACAGTCACTTTGGAAAAGTATGGCAGTTTTCTTAAAAGCAAACACACACAGGGCCCAGCAATCACTCCTGAGTAATTACCCCAGAGAATAAAAATTTACATCTATACATAAAGCAGGTCTACTGTAAAGGTACAAAATTGGAAACAACCAAAATGTTCCTTGATAGGCAAAAGGGTAAACAAACTGTGGTACATCCATACCACGATACCCTGCTCAGCACTAAACAGGAAGAAAATACTGGTACATGCAACAACTTGGATAGCCCTCAAGAGCATTACACAGAATGAGAAAAGCTAATCTCGAGAGAGTGTATGTTGTATGATCCCGTTTTTATAACATTCCCAAGTGGCAGAAGTATAGACAGGGAAAACAAGTTAGTGGGTGCCAGGCTTTAACGGTGAGAGGGAAAGGGAGAACATGTGTGAACATACAGCTTTATAGGAGAGAACTTTGGTGGAGCAGTTCTGTGTTTTGATTGCAGTCCTGGTGATGCAAATCTACACATATGATAAGCGGCATCAGTTCAGTTCAGTCGCTCAGTTGTGTCTGACTTTGCAACCCCACGAATCGCAGCACGCCAGGCCTCCCTGTCCATCACCAACTCCCGGAGTTCACTCAGACTCACGTCCATCGAGTCGGTGATGCCATCTAGCCATCTCATCCTCTGTCGTCCCCTTCTCTTCCTGCCCCCAATCCCTCCCAGCATCAGAGTCTTTTCCAATGAGTCAACTCTTTGCATGAGGTGGCCAAAGTACTGGAGTTTCAGCTTTAGCATCATTCCTTCCAAAGAAATCCCAGGGCTGATCTCCTTCAGAATGGACTGGTTGGATCTCCTTGCAGTCCAAGGGACTCTCAAGAGTCTTCTCCAACACCACAGTTCAAAAGCATCAATTCTTTGGTGCTCAGCTTTCTTCACAGTCCAACTCTCACATCCATACATGACTACTGGAAAAACCATAGCCTTGACTAGACAGACCTTTGTTGGCAAAGTAATGTCTCTGCTTTTGAATATGCTATCTAGGTTGGTCATAACTTTCCTTCCAAGGAGTAAGCGTCTTTTAATTTCATGGCTGCAGTCACCATCTGCAGTGATTTTGGAGCCCCCCAAAAATAAAGTCTGACACTGTTTCCACTGTTTCCCCATCTATTTGCCATGAAGTGATGGGACCAGATGCCATGATCTTACTTTTCTGGATGTTGAGCTTTTAAGCCAACTTTTTCACTCTCCTCTTTCATGCTCATCAACAGGCTTTTTAGTTCCTCTTCACTTTCTGCCATAAGGGTGGTGTCATCTGCATATCTAAGGTTATTGCTATTTCTCCTGGCAATCTTGATTCCAGATTGTGCTTCTTCCAGCCCAGCGTTTCTCATGATGTACTCTGCATATAAGTTAAATAAGCAGAGTGACAATATACAGCCTTGACAAACTCCTTTTCCTATTTGGAACCAGTCTGTTGTTCCATGTCCAGTTCTAACTGTTGCTTCCTGACCTGAATATAGGTTTCTCAAGAGGCAGGTCAGGTGGTCTGGTATTCCCATCTCTTTCAGAATTTTCCACAGTTTATTGTGATCCACACAGTCAAAGGCTTTGGCATAGTCAACAAAGCAGAAATAAACAGCATAGAAATAAAGAATTTCAAGAGACCTTAATAGCCAAAAAAATCTTGACAAAGAACAAACCTAGAGGACTCACACTTCCTGATTTCAAAACTTACTGCAAATCTATAGCAATCAAAACAGTGTGATCACAGTATAAGACAAGCACACAGACCAATGGGATAGAATAGAAAGCTCAGAAGTTAAATTCTCACATACATGGTCAAATGATTTTTGATTAGGGTTCCAAGACTGTTCAATGAGGAAAAAATAGTTTTTTCCACAAATGGTGTTGGGGAAACTGGATATTCATATGCAAAACAATAAACCTGGACTCTTACCTTACACTTGACTCAAACTGGATCAAAGTCACAAAGGTAAGACATAAAACTCTTAGAAAAAAACATAGGAGAAAAGCTTCAAACTTAGAATGATTTACTAGAAAAAGCACAGACAACAAAAGAAAAAATAAATCAGACTTCACCAAAATTAAAAACTTGTGTGCATCCAAAGACACTATTAAGAAAAGAAAAAAGAAAGACAATCCACTGAATGGAAGGAAATATTTGCATATCACATATGTGATACAGGATTAATATCCATAATGCATAAAGAACTCCTACATGGAAACAACAATAACAGAACTCCACAAACAATCCATTTCAAAAATGGGCAAAGGACTTAATAGACAGTTCTCCAAAGAAGATACACAAATGGCCAAAAAGCAAATGAAATACGCTCAGCACCACTCATCATTAAGGAAATACAAATCAAAACCACAATGAGATACCACTCTACCGCCACTGCTGTTGTTCGGTTGCTAAGTCGTGTCTGACTCTTTGTGACCCCACGAACTGCAGCACGCCAGGCTTCCCCGTCCTTCACCACCTCTGGAGTTCGCTCAAAGTCACATCCCTTGAGTCAGTGATGCCATCCAACCCTCTCATCTTCTGTTGCCTCCTTCTCCTCTGGACCTCAATTTTTGATGGCTATTATCAACACACACACACACACACACAACCCCAGAAAATAACTTTTGGCAAGGATGTGGGGAAATCAGAACCTATGTGCATTGCTGGTAGAAATTTAAAATGGTGCAGCCACTATTGAAAATACTACTGTGATTCCTCAAAACACTAGACACAGAATTACCATGATCCAGCAATTCCACTTTCAAGACAACTGAAAGCAGGGACTCTTTCAGACAGATGATTTGCACAGTTTTGTTCACAAGGGCATTATTTGAAATAGCCAAAAGGCACAGATAGCGTAAATGTCCATTGACGGGTGAGAGGATAGACGAAATTTGGTGTATTCATATGATGGAATATTAGCCTGCCTTAAAAGGAAGGAAATCTGACATATGCTATAACATGATGAACCTTGAAAACATCATGCTTAGTGAAATAAACCAGACACAAAAGGACAAATAGACAAAAAAGAGACAAAAGGACATATGCTCTAGCTTATATGAGGTACCTAGAACAGGGAAATTTAGAGAGACAGAAAGTAGAATGGTGGTGACTAGGGGCAGGGAGGAGGGTTTAATGAATATGGAGTTTCAGTTTGTTGTCATGGAAATGTTCTGGAGTCGGATATTAATGATATAATGATATGAGTTGGCACAACAATGTGAATATACTCAGTGCCAATGAACTGTATAAACTTGAAAAGGGTAAATTTTATGTTATATATATTTCATAACAAAAAAGGCACTCACACACACATACACACTTCTCAGTTGTAACCACATTTCTAATACTCAAAAGCCATATGTGGCTAACGGCCACTATGTTGGACATTCTAGGCCTAAAAAAGGATTTGGGGGCAGGCACGTATTTGGTAGGAACATAACAGTCATTTGGTTTTCACATTTAGCTCAAGGATATCAGTTCCATTTTTCCAGCCTTAAAATAATAAAATAATTGTTGTTCAGTTGCCAAGTCGTGTCTAACTCTTTGTGACTCCATGGACTGCCGCACACCAGGCTTCCCTGTCCTTCACCATCTCCCGGAGTTTGCTCAAGCTCATGTCCATTGAGTCAGTGATGCCATCCAACCATCATCCTTTGTTGTTCCCTTCTCCTGCCTTCAGGCTTTCCCAGCATCAGAGTCTTTTCCAGTGGGTCAGCTCTTTGCATCAGGTGGCCGAAGTATTGGAGCGACAGCTTCTGCATCAGTCCTCCCAATGGATATTCAAGGTTGATTTCCTTTGGAAATATTGCTTTGAGTAAACAGCAAAAGCATAGCTGCGGGGAGCTCAGTTCTAACCAGCAATGCCCAGTCACTGCACCTGGGAGCCTCTTGGGAACAGGAGTGGCCCCTCCTCCATTCTGTGTGGTTTGGGCAAGCCATGTGAGCCCCAGGCTTCACTCTTGGTGCTTTCTAGATGAAATTACACATCTTTTCACACTGGAGGAGCAAATCTGTTCCTGAACTCAGAGCACCACCTGCCTGTGCCTGGCATAGGAGAGTTTCTGGAAGCCAAACATCTCTAGAAAGGGAGGGTACCACATGGGGAAGATGGGAAAGGTTGGGGGACCAGCTCTGGGAGCCCCAGTTAGTGCTGATAGGCAATCACCTATGGGCGAGAGGCACAGGGGGCCACAGGGTAAGGCAGACCAGGAGGGAATGGACCGGAAGCAATGACCCAAAGGAGAGAAACTGAAATGAAGGTTATGCCAAAGCCACCAGAATGAAGGCTGGGAATCCATTTTTTCCTAACTCATACCCTTGCTTTATGCAGAGAAATCAGCCAGCAAAGGTAAGATCTAGGGGAACTGAGGGGATAATGGCAGGTCCTCGAGTGAGGGTTAGTGAAGGGTCTGGACTGAAGATTGGGTTTCCCAGGTGGTTCAATGGATAAAGAACCTGAAGACCTGGGTTTGATCCTTGGCTTGGGAAGATCCCCTGGAGGAGGGCATGGAAACCCACTCCAGTATCCTTGCCTGGAGAATCCCATGGGCAGAGAGGCCTGGCGGGCTGTGGTCCATGGGGTCGCAGAGTTGGACACAACGGAAGCTACTGAGCACGCACACTGTCCTGAAGACCAGTGAGCCCCCAGTGAGCCAAGCATGGGAATGAACCAACCACTGGGAACGGGACTAGCCCGGGGCCATGCTCTAACCAAGCTGCACAGAGCTCAAGAACTGGGGCATGGGGGGAGAGATAGGGGGCGGCGGAGTGGAGGAAGGGAGCTCTGTCTGCAGATGCAGCTGCCCAGAGCTGGGCTGAACTTGCTCTGGTCATGCCCAAAGTCATAGCAAACACTAGACACTCTAACAAGGGCTCCATAACTAACAAATCCTGCAAATAAAGAGTGAGAAGAATGCCATTTCCTGATGCTTTCAAGTTCTCACACAGACGCCGACCCAGACTGTGGAATAAGACGGAGAGAAAGCCTTGTGCTTTGAATGTGAGGACCAGTGGCCCTCAGCCAAGGAGTGGCTTTTCTCAGGTGTTAAAGATGCAGTTAAAAACATTTTTGGAGACACAAATACGTTTCTCCCACAAATACTCCAAACAACTGTTAAGCATGCCCATATGCGCACACGCTCTCACGAGCCCCTTGCAGAAGGTATATGACATTCAGCATCAGGATTAAATGGCTCCTTGTCTGACAGTGTATGACACCAGGGGAGATCAGTGAAGATAAACATGTGCTTCTTTCATACTCGTTCACCTGGAGGGAGACCAGGGGCCACTTTAAAAAGTGGGTGCTTAAAGAAAATAAAAGGCTGACCTGGAGTGGGTGGACTGGGAAGTTGAGACACTGCCCCAGAACAGGGGTTTTCAAAGCCTTCGTGCTCACTTAACAGCACTGTATGCAGTGGTAGCTCGTCAAGACTGCCAAGGGGAACTCTGCGGCTCCCACCCCTTACTGGGCAACCCATCAGCAGGAAAGCAGGGGCTGCAAGGGAGGGTCTGGTCCAGGAAACAGGGCTGTGTCCACAGGCCAACTCCCCCATAAGGCCACCAAAGTGTGCTGCCCAGTGTTGCAGCTCTGGAGACGCCACCTCTGAACTACCCCGAGGAGTGCAGGACCGCTGCAGAACACTGAAGTCCAGATAGCGGAGCGAGGCTGCTCTACTTCCTGTGGAGAAGGACCATGGCTCTGGCAGAAGTGCTAAGCTCAGGGCTGGTGCTACTCATGCGGGGATACAGAGAGCAGGCCTAGTGGGAAAGACAGTCAGGAAAGAGACATGAGTGTCAGAGTGAGGCCTGGTTGGTGCCCATCCATGAGAAGCATGCTTGCAAAGATCTGGAGGTTACTGTCACGGGGCGAGAGGAGCTGGTATACAGACCAGCATCTGCACACTGAAAATATGCCCCCACATCCCACACACCATCCCTTCCAGCCAGGGTGAGGAGCAAGTGGCTGCCCAAAGCACTCCCCCCCACACACTCCCCAGTCCACTCTAGATGCCCTTCCAGCCTGGGCTTGACCACTGCATCATCTCCTGGAGTGGAGACTTAGTCTTCTTTAATGGGAGAGCTGGGAGGGGATGGGGAGAGGAAGACAGAAATAGCCAGAGAAAGAGAAAGATGCAAATACATTCCAGGAAAACACACCCAAACTAAAACCACAATGATCCAGAAAAAGCTAATGCTTGGTTCCCATAAGCTACAGAATCCCAATTTTCTGACCATCCTAATGCATTTCCCTCCCCTCCCCCACCAAATCAGTCATTGTCCAACAGGCTATCTCGTGATCTGATTCCCCTGTTCCGCTCTCCAGTGGCTGATTGGGGCCAGTACCCCTGCCTCCGTCCTCACTCGCCTGCCCCAGGGTCTCTCCTGGACAGATGTGACCGAGGAGTGGGGCTCCCCACCCCCCAGTAGAGGACACAGAAGGTGGGAGGAAACGGCATCCACCTTTGGGCTCTGCGGAAATAACCCACACCACCGAACAATCGGTTGAATTTTATTTCAAAATTGTACAAAACGGCCATATGCGGCTATAAAAAACTTCGTCTTCAGAACACGTGGAAATTCAGAAAGAACAACAAAACAGGTATCGTTCACAGTGTAATGGAAAAGCTTTCTCTGAGGCAGAAATTACAACTCTTCCTTCTTCTTTCCTAGTCTCTCATGGTCTCCCTCCCGGAGCGTTCGGATAAAACTGGTAAATCCCAGCTCCTGTAGGGAAGGGGAAGAGGAGAGGACCTGTAACTTCACGAGGATGTGCGCCCTCCCCTTCCGCCCCTTCCCTGACCCTCCACGTGCTCACACTTCTGGACACAGAGAGGCGCCTGAGGGGGTGGCCGGGGCCATGTGGGCAGCATCGGCTTGACTGTGGAGAAGCCCTGAAAAGTGGGTGAGGAAATTCTCCCACACCCGGGAACCCTGGAATTCTCTGCCCCCACCCTGCTCTTGGGCCAGGACTTGTATGAGAACCTCTTGGGATTCCCTTCCAGCCGGGCCGGAGCCTTGCCTTCTTGGCTCTGAGCGTCGCAGCTGACTGTGCTATCTGGGAAGCCGCCTCAGTGGCTGTTTCCCTGCCCCCCAGCAGACAGAGCTCGGGGCAGCGCCCCCCAGCGACTCACCGTCGGATTGGTGTCATACTTCTCCACAAACTTCCCGTAGTGGTAGTAGTGGAAAGTGGGGTAGGCCTTGACAGCCTCCTGCTGACACAAGTCCTTGCTGTTCTCTTTGACGCAGTCAATAGCGGCACAGGCGATCTGCAGGGAGCAAGAATGCGAGGGTCAGCATGGGGGTCTCCAATCTGAGACCTGAGGCCTGGACCCTCTGTGTGAAGGCTGCACCCGAGGCCCAGATCCTGTGACTTCTGAGCTCCTCCCCAACAGCAGGGACACAATGAACCAAAGCACCCCCAGCCCCATGCTCCACTGAGGCCAACAGCACTTGGGTTTTAATTCTCCAGGCAGACAGGTGAGGAATGCCCTCAGACTACCCTTTAGAATCAAGAGTACAATGTAAAGGAAATTATGACTTGAAAGCATCTGTAAACACTACAAGTTTTTGATACTTTCTGTGAGGCACTGTGGGACTTATTCATTCATCAGCTAATATTTCCTGAACATCTTTTTGGGGAGACAGTGTAGTACCAAGGTCAAGAATAAGAGCTTCGAAGTCAAGTTTTCCATGTGTAAGTCTTGGCTTGGCTGCATATTAACACTTACAGGAAGTCACTTAGCATTTTCATGCCTCAACATCCTCATCTGTAAAATGGAGACAGTACCAATACCCCGGCTATCAGGACATCCTGAAGACTGAGTGAGATAAGTCAGGGGAGGTGAAGGGCACATGGTCAGAGGTCAGTACACGCTAGCTGCCGTTAGAGGCACTCTTACTGGCCCAGGACACTGGCCCTGTCCCCAACAGGAGCTCACAATCTGGTCAGGGAGCTGGGTAAAGAGGCAAATCCAAGGCATGACAGGAGGTGTGTGGAGGTGCTCCAGGGTGCCAGGATGGCCTGCAAAGGGGCTCAGAAGCACTCTGCCAAGTTTGCCCCATGGGTGGAGGACTGATGGAGGGGGAGAAGCAGATTCCATCCTAGGGAACACATTTCAGAAGCCGGGACAGAGTTCAACATGACTAAAGCAAACAGGTTTTGGCCAGAAAGAGATTCCTAAATTGGCCACTGCCCTCTTCTTGCCTGTCTAACAAATTCCACATGCTGGGCAGTTTTTCCTTATTTATTGCTCTTTCCCAATAAGAGGGTACAAAGCAGACATGGGGAACTTTTCTCCTGTTGAGGGTCACGGAGCAGGCGGGGAGAGGAGAGGGCTGCTTAATGGCAAGAGCAATCCACAAGCGTTACAGAACAGGGGTGGCACTGATGAAGCCAAGCCTGCTCTGGATGCTACGAGGACAGTGGTGACCTTGACAAAGGCAGCCATCGAGCAACTGACATTCTTACTACAGGAAGGCAGTACAGACACATCACCAGCGAGATCACTGTGGAGTCCAAAGGATGCCCTGAGGAACTAAGAGGGTGCTTGGATAGACCACGGCCAGAGGGGCTGCTTTCACCAGGATGGCCCAGGAGGCCTTTCCAAGGAGCTAACATTTGATCTGAGCCACCAGTGATAAGGCAGCCAGCAGCATGAAGGCCCGAGGGAAGAGCACCCAGCTAGGACCAGCGCATGCCAGGACCCAGGAGAGGAATCGGCGAGGCACCTTGAAGGCCGGAACCCACTCAGGAGCCCACACAGAACTACGACTGTGCTGGAGTTTAAAACTGCTGAATAGCCGTGACTCACAGGGTTGTCTGGCTGCTGGTTACTCACATTTGGATGGAGGCCCTCTTTCCAGGCAGGAGAGCCCTGCAGGGCACCGAGAGTCATGCTTATTTACCTGTGCCCAGGGCTGACAGGCAGTGAAGAGCGAGCCTTGCATTCTGGTTACCAGTCACTAGTCCCCCACTTACCCACCCTCACGCCGCCCCTCCTCGGCTACACAGCATTCTATACGATGCGACCTCTTAGAGCAGAGTCTGCAAACTGCCCACAATCGCTATTTGACTCTCAGTCCTCTTCTGTTTGGCCCACAGAAAATTAAAAAAAAAAAAAAAAAGAATCTGACTTAGTCGCCAACCTAGAAAAAGAGCCCAGAGATTTTTATATAAAGTTTGGCTTTCCAGCTTTTCTTTAAAAGCCAAATCTGAGGGCACTTGCCCTGCATCATTCCCATGGGCAATATGTGGCTAGGAAAGTGGGGTAGCTGTCTCCTTCAGGCAGGGTCAGCTTGCTGTCTGTCTGTGTCCACACATACCAGCAGGCTTCTGAGAATTCCAGCTCATCCTCTAAAGCCCTTCCTGATTTATTTAGGCATGTGAGGCAGAGGCTCCTCTGGCCATCTTCAGGGCTCCGTTTCTCAAGGCAGGTGCTGAGCGGCCGGCCCGGTGGGAATCATGCACCAGGGCAGCCCTCGTCTAGGGGCCGTCGCTCCCCTGCTAGGCTGTGAAAGTGTTTAATGAGCTTCGCTCCAGGCCGCTACTCTTCCTGCATCCGCTTTAAATTATGAATTTAATCTGTATACATTCCCTGGAGCTGTGGGAAATGTAGTGTATGGTTTTATAAATTGACTAAATAAAAAATGGGTACTTATTCTGGATCCCCTAATATAGCTGCCAGTTACATATCCAAAGTGCTTCTTC
The DNA here is from genome assembly GCF_032452875.1 of Bos javanicus. Lineage (NCBI taxonomy): Eukaryota > Metazoa > Chordata > Mammalia > Artiodactyla > Bovidae > Bos > Bos javanicus. The sequence goes on along the minus strand of NC_083868.1, from coordinate 67,746,504 downwards.
CAGCTGCAAAGGCTCCTCAGCTTTCAGTCTCTATAGCAGAAAGGGAAACAAGCATGGGCCCTCTACAGGAAGTGGCTTAGACTCTCTGGGAAGAAGGCAGCAAATAAACCTCTCCACGTCTATCCCAATTTCACCTAAGTGCTGCCCCCCTTACACCCCCTCAAGATTTGCACCAGCTCACCCACAGTGCTGAATGTACACGAACTTCTAGATTTGTTCAGTGTCCTGCAACGCCCTGTCCGTCCAGCACTTGCCAATGGCACCTGCAACTCCTGGCTGAAGGGAGCTAGAAATGAGGCAGTGATGGAGAGGCTTGAGGACACCTCGCCTGGTTTCCTCGACCTCCGAGGGGGATGACCCTGTCCCTGCTGAGGTCTCCAGGGACTGAACTTAGTTAGCCATGAAGTGATTTGCTCATTAACACACCTGTTCTGGCTTCCCTTCCTCCGTCCCCTCCACTGATCCCCAAGACCACCTCCCCAGAAATCCCCTGCACGGGAGTCCAGGCCCCGATTCCACTTCTGGGAGACCTCTGACAATGCCTATACATTCGGTTCTGATGCTGCCCCTTTCCATCTGGTACTTTGGGCTAGTCATTTAACCTCGCTGACACTCAATCTCCTCATCTGTAAAATGAGAGAGTAATAATATCGAGGTGACTAAACTACTGTGAGGACAATGTAACAAAAGGCTTTAGAAGTAATACCAGCAGAAGAGGAGGAGCACTTAGGAACTATCAAACATGTTACCCAGGTCCTTTATCCAGTCAACATCTACAGAGATTTCAGGCGTCAAGACTCGGGGGGATTCAAGGGCAAATGAGGTCTCTGCCCTCAGGGAGAGCTCCCTTCTATGAACTCGGGGGATGATACACAACACACACCGCACAGCCAGAGCCACCCTAGCTTCACCAGCCAATCACAGAGGGGATCCCGCTGCTCCAGGGCCTGCTCCTGGGATGACCTTGCACCTGGCCGGGGCTGTGCTGAACTGCTGACCCCCTACCCCCACCCCCGCGCTGGGACACTTTGCTGAGCCGTGAGAGACAGGCCCCACTTTGCCAGGCCAGTGGTCAGCCTTCCACTTGAGATCCTTGTCCTCACGGTCACCTCCAGAACGCCTCCTGTTCCAACACTAACAGTGTGCGGCCCTTTCTACCCCCAGCATGTCAACTGCTAAAGTCCCCAGTAACCTCCTGGGAGGGGGAGGCTCCCCAGTTAAAATATGAGCTGCCTCATGTGGCTTTATTGATTCAGTAAAATAAATCTCTGCAGGAGCTAATATTGACTTTGGCTATGAAAATGGAAGTGAACAACCAACTGCATATTGATTGGGGAAGGAACAGGGACAAGCTTCTGGGTGGGAAAAAAATGCAATTCTGCCTCACAGGTGGCAGCATGGGGTGTCAGGAAGAATCGGGAGTCAGGAGACCCACTTCTGGCTGTCAGTGACACACAGGGTGTCCCTGAGCAAAAGACACAGCTCCTCCTTTCTGGGCCTTCATCCCTCAGGAGGAGGAGCGGGCTGGACAGGCCAGCAGTCCCTAAACACCAGCCTGTGGTCAGCACAAATTCCTGGAGCCATCCCCCAAGGCTCTGATCTGATAGTTCTAGGATGGCACCCAGCCATTACGGCACCAGCGCCCCGGCTGAAAACAGGATGCTTCCTGCTGCTACTGAGAGCCACCTCCAGGAACGCTGGCCTGCCAGCTGCCGGGGACAGAGAGTTAAGTGTGTTCCTGAAAATGGGTGAGGGTGATGCTTGGCTTGGAAGGAGACAAGGAATAACTCTAGGAAAAGGTCAGCAACGTTACTGGCCCAAGTTAAGATAATTAAGCAAAGGCGTATCAGTATCTCAGAGAAGGAGGGGGTCACCATGGAAACGAGACCCCTCTACATCAGCAGGGGGGATGGAGAAGAGAAGGAACAGCCCTCAGCTGCCAATGGTGGGCACAGACAGGCTAGTCTCATGAGGACTGGTGTGATCCCCTCACGGGCTCTGGAGACCTGAGCAGCCAAGGGGTGGGGAACCCCCACTCCGGTCACCCTCGGACCGGACCTTGGTGCCCAGGGCACCAAGTGTTCTGGGTAAAGAATGATGGGAGCTTTGTTGGAGAGACTGCCAGTCCAGCTCTGGTCCTGGGGAGTAAAGGCCTCCCCGAACCAACCCATGCCCACCCTGCAGGGACGAGCAGCCTGGGCTATGCTGGAGCGGCCAGACTGGGAGCAGCCACCCTGCTCAGGTCGAGGGTGGCAGAAGTGGGTGGAGGGGTGAGGGAGACAGAAGACAGGAAGCACCTCCCTGCCATGCCCCTCTCAATGCAAGCCAAGTGGCAGGGAGAGGACAAGTTTCTGTCCTTATATTCCCTCTTGATGGTAAAGGGTGTCTCAAGGGCACAGGCAGGGCTCGCAGGTGACCATGGGACTTCCTGATTCAGGGAAGGTGTCTGGAGTCTGAGTCCTCCCACATGTGCCTGGCTTCCTCTGACTCACTGTTCCTATATAGCTCTCACCACCCCATCACTGCCACCGTGGGGCCAATGCAAGGCGATCTCAGCATCTGTATCCCACCTGCCCCAGCTGCGCCTGACAATTCCACCTGGAAAAATAAGGCAGAGATGTATCGGACTTTGGATTTGGGTGTGTGTGTGTGTGTGTTTGGGGGGCATTTCAGGGGACAGGTTCCTACGATGGAGTCCCAGACTGGGAAGAGACTTTGAGACCATCTAAACCAGCGCTGTGACTTTAGAAGAAGGAAACGTTGAGACCTGGAGAGTCTTACAGCTCACGCAGCTTAGCAGCAGCCCAGATGCACCAGCCTGAGTTCTGGGGTCTTCTCGCTGCCATATGCCCCTGCAGCCTCGGAGTCTGCCCGGTCTGCTGGAGCTGCCGAGAGCACTGCCTGAGGCCCCCTCCCTGTGCTCTAAGCCGATCTGCAGCTCTAGTTTGTTAATTTTCTGCTTCATCAGTCAGCAGCTGCAGGAGCCTTTCACTTAGGCGGGATGAGGCTCCGTTCCCATGGCCTTGCTCTCCTCTACCTTGGCCGCCTCCAGTTGACTTTTGTGGGATATTTTTATTTGTACTTTTAATTATACAAGTAGTGCATGACTACAAATCCTACCGTAAAAAGATGTGAGCATTAAAAAAGAATGAACAAATGACCGCTTTACCACCCCCTCCTTCAAGGAAGGGCTGTAACGGTTCAGTGTATCCCTTTCAGTCGATTTTGCAGCATAAATGCAGCCAGCTCTATCCTGCCTTCTAAACAGGATGTCCTGGTTGCCAGAAATCCCTATGTCTCAGCAGAAGCTGCTTGGGGAAGGCGACCTGAACAGAAGGGAGGAAGGTGTGGGCACTGGTGGTAATGGGAAGCTGGAGGTGGGACAGGAGATGAAGAGGAAGGGTATCCTTACCTTTCGGTCATCTTTGAAGGCATCAGCAGTGGCAGTAAAGTGTGGAATGGCCTTCTTACAGTGCGGGCACCCTGTGTGAGAGGGAAGGAGAGAGCCTTGCACATGGAGCCTCCAGAGAGGCCTTTGCAGGAGTTTCTCTCCTCCCAGCAGACTTCAGGGTTCATCTGACTCCCACCCACTGCACACCCACCGTCAGGGTTCAGGCATCAACCCCACCACTCGAACTCTCCATTGTGCGTCTGCTGTCCGCACGAGGGCTCTGCAGGAGGCCTGTGCCAGAGTGAGGTTCACTCTTGCCTGGGACCTCCCACCCCATACCCTCCCACCCCACACCCACCCCCAAGGCTGGGGGTGGGGGACACAGACACTGTGGTCTTGCTGTGCAAGCTCCTTGCACGGAGGGCTGCCCTCAGGGTTCAGAAGAGCCTGATCCAGGGTGCAGCGGGAGCTTCAGGCTTAGAAGAGGAGGACATGTGCTCTGGCCTCTCAGAGCCTGTTATGAAGCTCCTTCTTGTGCCCCAGTGACAATGGCAGAGTTCGCCACTTCACGACTGAAAAGGCGCATGTGGGAAAGTGGAGGGTGGGAGCAAGCACTCTGCCTGACTCGGGCAGCTCATGCACTGCTGTTGATTCCCACATTCCCCCCAGCCCTCACCCCCGGACCGAGGACCCCTGGTTGTCATGCTGTCCTTCGACTCCTGCCCTAGAGTCCGCCTGAACTCTGGATCCAGGAACGGGAGCGTTGAGGTCAGGCTAAGAGGAGGACAAACTGCCGGAGTCCCTGCCGCTTCTCAGGGCCTGGGTTCCCGACCCGGGGAAGAGAACCATAGCTCCAGAGGCCCTGAATGGGACAGTGGGATGTGTGCTGCCCCGAGCCCCTCCGGTTCCAGCGACAGGTCCCCGGCATGGGGCCCACCTGCGTGCGGCCTCTTTCTCCTGTCTTGGCAAGCCCAAGACACCGTCCTCCAGGAAGGAAGCCCAAGAAACTGAAGGCTGCTCTGGCCCAAACCCGCTTTTCCAGCCTTCCCCTCAGCTTTGGTCCACTAAAACCCAAACCCACCTCTCCCTACCGTTCTCCAGACACTGAACCCAACTGCCAAAAGAACAGAACTGCTTTGAGGGAAGGAGTTCCCTGACTGTGGTAATTAATTCTGATCAAAACACAGGTGGGAGAGGCCAGATGCACCCTGGGGAGCCCGGGCTCCAGCCAACTTCTTGACCAACAGTCGGACCAGGCCTTCGGGCCCTCCCACAGCCTTGGGGAAGCCAAGGCAGAGAACAGAGACAGCCTGGCTCATCTGCTCTCTCTTTTTAAAATAAGGTAATAATGACTGGCATTTCAAAGGGTTTGTGAAACCAAATTAAGGCAGAGCTACAACTTTAATTTGAATTTAGCACGTGAGCTGGTTTCTGAGATGGGCGGGACCACCCACATGGCCTGGCTAGTGGAGTGGCCAGATAGCCCCAGAGCAGCATGGATGGTGGTGATGGGAGGATTTTCCCAACATCCATCACAGGAGTAGAGATGAGAGCTGGGCTGGTCACAGTTACACCAGAACTGAGACAAAGTACTGAGCACAGCCTAACTCATGGCAGATGCCAATGGCAATTATAAGAACACGGTACTAATTTTTCCCAATAGAGGGAAGAATGGCTCAAATTCATGCAAATATCAATACTACAAAGGAATGACAGTACAGAGCTTTCAAAACATTTAAAGAGCAAAATATACTGGTCGAGAGTTCATCAAAGTGTGCCCTGCAGTACCTAGAGGTCCCCTGTGAGTGGCACGTGAATGTCCACTAAGACATCAGGCTGGCAGGAAATAAGCTACTCCCTTCCCCCAAATCTGTATCACTACTAATTTCTCCTTTTTAACTTCTCTGCTTACTGAAAGCATAAAGGTCACTGTCAGTTTAGTGCAAATTCCTGCTACCATCAATTTAAAGCATCCAGGCCTCAGATTAATGGCCTTCTGCTACATCTCATTTTCTCATTACCCAAAAGAAAGAGCATGGCAGATGAATAACTAGAGGGGAGGTTGTTTTAGAAAGGGCATGAAGATGTTCCCCAGACATGTCAGGTGGGCCAGAAGAGGCATGATTTTTTAATATGGGCTCTTTAAAAAGGCACCACCTCTGTGTCGCAGGAAACTAAAGCAGCCTCCCAGAGTTGGGAGAGAGGAACAAAGACCAAGGACAGGACAGAAAATTCCAATTCCAACTCAGCCAAGCTGGCCTAAGAGGGGCAGTCACCATGACCAGACCATTCAGAGCAAACAGAGGGGCTTGGAACAGGAGAGAACAACAAAACAGCAGGAGAAGAGCTGTGTAGAAACTATGGGGGGAGGATGCGGGGGGAGGTGGGATACAGGGGGACAGGCAAATGGGTGCTTGCTTTTTATTTTCCACCTGCCTTTATCAGGTATGTGACCTTTCTGCAGTATTTAGATTCTTTATATACAAATTAAGTATACGTTACAGTCCATGGGGTAGCAAAGAGTCAGACATGACTGAGTGACTAACCCTTTTACTTCACTTCACTATACACTAAATAAGAATATATTATACACTATACACTAAGGCAATGGCACCCCACTCCAGTACTCCTGCCTGGAAAATCCCATGGACGGAGGAGCCTGGTAGGCTGCCGTCCATGGGGTCACTGAGGGTTGGACACGACTGAGCAATTTCACTTTCACTTTTCACTTTCATGCATTGGAGAAGGAAATGGCAACCCACTCCAGTGTTCTTGCCTGGAGAATCCCAGGGATGGGGGAGCCTGGTGGGCTGCCGTCTATGGGGTCACACAGAGTCAGACACGACTGAAATGACTTAGCAGTGGCATACACTATGTTATATACACTTATATAATATAAGAATATATTATTTTACTGCTATTTTATTGCCAAGAAAAAGAAATGCAAAAAGGTAAAATGGTTGTCTGAGAAGGCCTTACAAATAGCTGAGAAAAGAAAAGAAGCTAAAGGCAAAAGAAAAAAGGAAAGATATACCCATTTGAATGCAGAGTTCCAAAGAATAGCAAGGAGAGATAAGAAAGCCTTCCTCAGTGATCAGTGCAAAGAAATAGAGGAAAACAATAGAATGGGAAACACTAGAGATCTCTTCAAGAAAATTAGCGATACCAAGGGAACATTTCATGCAAAGATGGGCACAATAAAGGACAGAAATGGTATAGACCTAACAGAAGCAGAAGATATTAAGAAGAGGTGGCAAGAACACCCAGAAGACATATGCAAAAAAGATCTTCATGACTCAGATAACCACAATGATGTGATCACTCACCTAGAACCGGATATCCTGGAATGCAGGCTTTAGGAAGCATCACCAGGAACAAAGCTAGTGGAAGTGATGGAATTCCAGCTGGGCTATTTCAAATCCTAAAAGATGATGCTGTTAAAGTGCTGCACTCAATATGCCAACAAATCTGGCAAACTCAGCAGTGGCCACAGGATCGGAAAAGGTCAGTTTTCATTCCGATCCCAAAGAAAGGCAAAGACAAAGAATGTTCAAACTACTGCACAATTGCACTCATCTCACACACTAGCAAAGTAATGCTCAAAATTCTCCAAGCCAGGATTCAACAGTACGTGAACCGTGAACTTCCAGATGTTCAAGCAGGATCTAGAAAAGGCAGAGGAACCAGAGATCAAATTGCAAACATCTGCTGGATCATCAAAAAAGCAAGACAGTTCCAGAAAAACATCTACTTCTGCTTTATTGATTATCCCAAAGCCTTTGACTGTGTGGATCACAACAAACTGTGGAAAATTCTGAAAGAGATGGGAATACCAGACCACTTGACCTGCCTCCTGAGAAATCTGTATGCAGGTCAAGAAGCAACTGCTTTATTGATTATCCCAAAGCCTTTGACTGTGTGGATCACAACAAACTGTGGAAAATTCTGAAAGAGATGGGAATACCAGACCACTTGACCTGCCTCCTGAGAAATCTGTATGCAGGTCAAGAAGCAACTGCTTTATTGATTATCCCAAAGCCTTTGACTGTGTGGATCACAACAAACTGTGGAAAATTCTGAAAGAGATGGGAATACCAGACCACTTGACCTGCCTCCTGAGAAATCTGTATGCAGGTCAAGAAGCAACAGTTAGAACCGGACATGGAATAACAGACTGGTTCCAAATCAGGAAAGAAGTATGTCAAGGCTGTATATTGTCACCCTGCTTATTTAACTTATATGCAGAGTACATCATGAGAAATGCCAGGCTGGAGGAAGCACAAGCTAGAATCAAGACTGCAGGGAGAAATATCAATAACCACAGATATGCAGATAACACTACCCTTATGGCAGAAAGCAAAAAGAACTAGAGAGCTTCTTGATGAAAGTGAAAGAGGAGAGTGAAAAAGCTGGCTTAAAACTCAACATTCAAAACATGAAGATCATGGCATCTGGTTCCATCACTTCATGGCAAATAGATGGGGAAAAAATGGAAACAGTGACAGACTTTATTTTCTTGGGCTCCAAAAGCACTGCAGATGGTGACTGCAGCCATGAAATTAAAAGATGCTTGCTCCTTTGAAGAAAAGCTATGACCAACCTAGACAGCATATTAAAAAGCAGGGACATTACTTGGCCAACAAAGGTCCGTCTAGTCAAAGTTATGGTTTTTCCAGTGGTCATGTATGGATGTGAGAGTTGGACCATAAAGAAAGCTGAGCGCTATAAGAATTGATGCTTTTGAACTGTGGTGGTGGTGAAGACTCTTGAGAGTCCCTTGGACTGCAAAGAGATCAAACCAGTCCACCCTAAATTAAATCAGTCCTGAATATTCATTGGAAGGACTGATGCTGAAGCTGAAACTCCAATACTTTGGCTACCTGATGCAAAGAACTGACTCCTTGGAAAAGACCCTGATGCTGGGAAAGATTGAAGGGAGGAGGAGAAGGGGACAACAGAGGATGAGATGGTTGGATGGCATCACCAATTTGATGGACATGAGTTTGAGCAAGGTCCGGGAGCTGGTGATGGACAGGGAAGCCTGGCGTGCTATACAGTCCATTTGGTTGCAAAGAGTCAGACACAACTGAGCGACTGAACTGATTTTATTGCTGAAAACATTTTAAAGATTTTTTTCCATTAGGTAGTCCCCTCCCCCCTGCTCCTGTCCAGTGATGAACACACATCTCAGAGCCCAGAGCAGAGCTCAGGGCAGGACATGGCAGCAAGAGAGATGGGAGACTCCAGACACCAAGCCCTCTGCCAGCAGCTGAGTCGCTTAGCAACAGGTCCTGCATGGATCACATTTAGTTATTTCTCATTGGTATGGACTGTGAGACTTTTGAGGTGGGCAGGGACCGGGCCTCTTTCCCAAGTATCCTGGGTCCCAAACATGAAGCACAAAGCTGTTACTTTAAGGAGGTCATTAGCACCCCCTCAGGGTAGGTGTCCCCACTGAGGTCTGGGGGCAAGGGGAGAGAATTTGGAGAAAGTATTCAGTCTGGATTCTCTCAAGTCTACCCCATGGCTGGTCAAAGGCTCTCTCTCCAGCCAGGTTCTCACCAGGTGCTGGGAAGTAACTACCCTCTGAATCAGGATTGTGACTAAGACAGGGTATCAGCCCAGGCCGCGGGCAGGGCTCCATCATCACTAACTTGCTGCCAAGCTTCAGGCAAGTCAGGCATCTCCTGGTCTCAGTGCTGCACCCCCAACTCTGCCTGGAAGGAAGATAGCTTCTTAAGATCCACACAGTCTTCTGGACTTACTCTCAGGACAGAGGAGGACAGGAGGAAGCTCTGCAAGGGACTGAAAGAGCGCAAGGCCCACTTGCAGAAGAAAAGGCACAACCAGAGGAAGCGTCAGCCACAGGAGGGTGGGGTTGGAGGCTAGGCCAGGAGGCGACCTGCCTGGACAGTGAGAGCTGAGCAGACCTTCCTCACTGGAGAGGAAGGCACGGGAGGCTAGGACTAGACTGAGCCGCCTGCTTCTCTGTGGAGTGCAGCTTTGTTATCCCCATTCCATTACTCTAAGCTATAACCTGGGGGAGAAAGGGCAGAGCAAGAAATTCAAGAGCCTTTCCTTTACGAATCAGTGAACACACAATTTGAGATCACAAACACCTACATCAGCAGACACGTCATTCCCTCAACTTAAGCTTTGATTAAAATGGGGATCCTGGTGGGGAGCTCTGAGCAAATGTGACTGAACTTCCACCACAGCTTCAAAACCATGGCTTCAGAGCCACTCAGGAAGGTCAGGGAGAGGAGGCTGGGCTGGCGGTGCTCAGGAAGATAGGAACACAGAGGCCTAATGAGGCGGGCTGAATTCCCAGCTAAGAAGTGCCAGGGTTCAAAGGTGAAGTCAATGGCTAGAGGGATGGAGGGAGCCAGATGGGGAGAGTCCAGGGACGTGAGGTGGCTGAGTAATCATTAATACAAGGCAGGCCCCAGGCACAGGCAGAAGCAGAGGGCTTTAGGACTATTGTGAGAACAGAACCCAACCGAGCCGGCCCTGGATTCTGAAGGACCTCAGCCAGGAATGAAACTAGAGCCCTGCTCACAGCGAAAATGGCCCAGGGTTGGCTTGCGGCTGCCCAGGTCCCCAGGGGATCTTCTCACCCCATCCTTCACCCCTCGGCGACCACCCCAGAGACTTACATGGGGCGTAGAACATGACCAAGGCGTGCTTCTTCCGCTTCAGGGTCTCCCGGAAGTTGTCCCCAGACAGATGCAACACGCTGGTCTGCTGCTCTTCCCAGGCGGGGTCTGGGGGTGGCGGGGACTCGGGGCTAAAGGAATTGGAGTGGAGGGGAGACAGTCACTGGGAGAAATGCTTCCACCACCCCCCCAACCCCCAACCACTCAGGGGAGCACATAAGAGAAAATCACTTGGCATCCTTTCCAAAACTGAATTCAAATCCTCAGTTTAAACAGAAAGAAAAGTGAACTGTCTGCAAAGATTCCCTCCAAGGAGCCTCTTAAGAAGCCATTTTGTGAAGGTGTGAAGGACCTGAGCCTGTTTTGGGGACAAGGAGCCTCTCCAGTCGTCTCCTCGCCCTGGGGAGAACCCCAGCACCTGGGCTCCCTCTTTCCCTCCCTCCTGCCTCTTCTGGTACCCTAAGCACTCCATGATCTTCTGCTCCCGAGCCTTTGTTCTGGTGGAGAGAGCATGAGCCAAAGAGTGAGGTAGGGTCTGCATTCAAATCCAGATTACCGATCACCTGCGTGACCTTAGGTTAAGTTACCAAACCCTTCTGAGCTCCCACTTTCCTTTCTGTTAAATGAGTACAATGATACCTACTTCCTGGGATCCTTAAGAAGAGCAGAGACAGAGCATGTAAAGCACCTAGTCGGTCAAGCAACTAACAGTTGCTAAGAGCCTGTAAGCACTCATACAGGACAGCCATTCGATAAAGGTTCACAATTTTTCAGGCTACTTCTGTCCACTGGTCCCTCCACTCTGCCTCACAGAAGTATAGATCTCCAGGGTCTTTTAAAGCCCTTGCTGCCCTTGACCCCCTTCCTACAATCTGCTTCTCTCTCCCTTCTCTGAGAAGTGGCTCTGGGGAGTGGTACAGAACCCATGCTGCCACATCCACTCCCTGCCTGCACTCCCTTCTTCTCCTGGTGCCACACAGCTCCTGCCCACCAGACCTCAGGCCTCGTACCCAGCGAAGGCAGCAAAGCGCAGTGCCAGCTGCCCCAAGTTCACGCTCATCTTTCAGAAGCCCTCCTTCCAGGCACCTGCAGAGACCCCATCCACCTTCCCCAAAGCCCATTCTCTTCTTCTGGTTCCATCTCCATGCTCCTGCAATTCTCAAAAGGTTTCATCCATCTGCGTGGCTTCCATAACGCCCTAGGCTGAGGATGACTCGAGCCCTGACCTCTCATCCAAGCCCATTTCCAGGTGTTCTCCCAGTATTTCCACCTGGAGGTCCAACTGTCACCCCAATCCCAACAGGTTTAGAACTGCTCCCCTTCTTCCACACCTCCTGAAACAGTTTTCTTCCCCACCTTCTTCGTTTGGTTAATGGCACCCCTGCTCTTGTGACCAAGACTGGCCTCTCCCAGCCTTCCTGTCTTGCCCCGTTCTTTGCCCTCCAGATCCCCTCATACACCCTGGGTTCCTCAGCTGACACCACCCACCAACCCTCTGCTCTGCTCTGTCCCAGGATCCTGCTTCCCTGGGCTGGTCTGCTGGTGGGCACATCTTAGTCACCTGATCGGGTCACTCGTGCACAAGCCTAGAGGCGCCATCAACCTCACCCAACACCATCCGCTCACCCTCCTGCTGGTGGCCTCAGCCCCTCATCATCTCAAAGCATCTGCTGTTAAATGATGCTCTGCCTGGTGGATTCCTTTTGAGCTCCCAAAGAACCACAATTTGTCCCAAGGAAAGGCACTTCACCTCTCTGAACCAAGGAAATAGGGATAGGCCTCGGTAGGATCTGAGTATAAAATGGGGCAACAGTTATACAAGCATGCTGCCAAGGCTGGGAGGTTCCAGCACTTAGGTGGCGGCACCATCAGTTACTGCACCACATGAGAACTGGCATCAATAACAAACACCATGCACAATAATCCAATTTAATTCTCTGAACAAGTCTATGGGAAAAGTATTGTCTCCACTTTACAGATGGGAAGCTGGGGCTTAGCAGGGTCAAGTAAACAGCCCAGGGTCATGATCTGAGTGCAGGGTTCTCAGACTCCGAAGCCCACGCTCTTACCCTTGTGCTTCTTCAGGTGGTGACTAGGACAGGAAGGACAGAGACCATCCATGCTCGCCATCTGTGTCCAGTCCTCTGGACCAAGGATTGGTAATGATCAATCCTCTGGTTCCCCCAGCCCTCTAACCACAGTGCAAGCACCAGGGACCTCACCTGAGCCCCTGCCCTGCTCAGTCCTTCCCAGGGAACCAGCCCTGGCAGTAGAGTGAGGCCCGAGAGGTAGGTGTGAAGAGCAACCTGCCTCCTGCACCAGAGGACCAGCAGAGAGAGCATCTCGTTCCTCTTGGAGATGAACCACTGCTCCCTCTGGTCCTAAGACAAGGCCTGGCTACTCTGAGCATCCACCCCTAGTGATCAGCAGGAGACTGGAGGGGCTGAGACCAGGACCTGACCAGTCCACTCACCTCTTGCCAGAAGCCTCTCCTGAACCAAGTGGAAACTTTGCTCCTGTTCCATAAGTTGGTGTTTCTCAAAACCCCATCACTGATTTCTTTCATTCACATTTTCCAAATCAAAGGTTCAGAATCTGCACTTCAATAAGCACCTCAACACCAGGTAATGTTTACACACATCCAAGTTTGAGGACCAGTGTTCTGACAAAGTAACTGCCCCTGGATGCTGCTATTTTGCACAGTTCTCACATCACTGGGTGACTCTCAAGTCTTGGTTCTCACACGGGCACGATTATGCCACACACCAGGGGCCTCTGCAAAGGCTGGAGAGTGTCTTCTTTGACTTTACCTTTCCCTCAGTGCAGAAATGGGGCAGTATTCTCAAATATTCAAGTTACGTATAGGTGTGATTCTCGGGGGAGGGGTGAGGACAGGAGAAAGCACTTGTGTGGTGGCCCAGTTAGTCCCCTCGCAGGAGGGGGACAGGCTAATAACTGCAGGTTCCAAAGTCCTCGAATGAACAATTGCAAGGCTCCTCATGATGTTTTTTGGACTTGCCAGCTGCCATGGAGTGAACTGTGTCTCCTACCCCAAATTCTTATGCTGAAGTCCTAATCCCAAATACCCTAGAACGGGACTGTATGTGGAGAGAGGGTCTTTAGAGAGGTAAGTTAAAATGAGGTCATTCGGGTAGACCCTCATCTGATCTCACGGGTGTCCTTTATAGACGAGGAGATTAGGACACGGCTGGGGGAAGACCATGTGAGAACACACAGATGGCCACAGAGAGGCTCAGGGAAAGCAACACCCCCGATGTCTTATCTGGTCTCTAGAATTGTAAAAAAAAAAAAACAAAAAAACAAAAAAAATAACTCCTGCTATTAAGCCACCTGGCCTGTGGTCCTGGCAGTGGCAGCCCTCACAAACTAATACCCAGGCAGAGGGAGCTCTTCAACCCTTTCTTTTCAACCCGAAACCACCAGGGGCCGCCCCATGGACACTACTGAAGGCCCAGAATTGGGCCCCTGGAGTCCAGCTCTGGATGTGAAGAGCTGGGTTTTTTTTGTCCACTCACAAGGAATGGCATAAAGTGTATATGATGAAACCTGGGGCTAGCACACTGGGGAAGGGTGTCCTAATAAAGAATCACATGGCTTCCTGCAGCTGACGCCACCACACCTAGAAAGGTTACTGTGACCTGCTGGATGAGGACACGGGGTCAGCACACCCGAGGTGCCCTGAGGATTGGGAAGCCCTATCTGTCTTGGCTCCTAGGCCCTGAGCCAAGGTCAGCAGCTCCTAAGTGTACTTCATCTCCTCAAGGCCCTGTCCAGCGGCCGACAGCCAGGGACCAGCACGTGCTATCGAGACCATCAGACTCACTTTCGCATCCATTCGATGAAGCTCTTCTTTGTTCTGAGCGCAGGCACTGCATACTTCTCCCCATTCTTAAAATATTTGAGTGTAGGAAACTCGGCAATGTGGAATCGTTCTGCCAGGGCCTTGTTGACGGTGGCATCGACAGCTGCAAGGACACCAGAGCTCTGGGACGGGGGAGAGGCCAACCATGCATGACACCCTCAGACGCGGTGCTGGCAGAAGAGGAGCCCGGACGCCGGCCCCAGCCCACCCTGGGCCTGTCAGAACCTCATGGAGCGGGAACTCCATACATCCCAGGAACAACTGGACACTGGCATGTCCACCAATCTCATTTGTGGCCTGGAGTAGACTGTGGCAGTTCCCGATAGGCAAGGTCCCACAGAAAAAGAACCATGGGGCTTCATCCCAGAGCCCATGACCTTGGCATAGGTCACCTGGATGGGTACCTCCAGGTACATTCCTCTGAACCAGACCCCATGGTCTCTGAGCACTGCTCCACCCCTGGTAGGAGCCCCACCTGCTTGACTAAGACACATCTACTCAGGGACAGAGAAGGCCTGCAGGGCTCCATGGAGCTGGGGAGCTGCTACAGAGTTTGCAGGGGAAAGTTGTCCTAATGGTTCGTATTACTGAATGATACGAATTTAGTAGAGAGCAACGGGGGAGGTTAAGGAAAGAAAGCTTACATCTCCTTCTCCGTGGAGGACTTCTGCTGCACTCTCAAACTCTGGCTTCATTTTCTTACAGTGTCCACACCCTGTGGGAAGAAATCAAGAGAAACCATCCCCATGGCATGGAGGCTCCAAGGATGTCTCCTGCCTCCGGAAAACGGCTGGGTCCTAGTACTAGATATCAGGGGTACCCAGGAGAAAAGAATAACAGTACCAGCTCAGAGAAAAGAAAGCTTTCACCTGATCCACTGGGGGTGGGAGGGGCACAAGAGGCAAAAATGAATCAACTGCATCAACAATACTGGTGATATGTATATATATAGGTCCCATGTGCCAGGCCTGCTCCAGGTGACTGTATGACAGCCCTACAAGGTCTGAACTATGTTATCTCCATTTTATAGATGAGAAAACTGAGGCACTGAGAGGGTGGATGACTGCCCAAGGTTCATACACAGCCACACGTCACACAGCTGGGCTGAAAACCCAAGCAATCTAGCTGGAGGCCACGGCCACCAGCAGCGTGTGCTTCCTAGCACCATGCAGGCAGAAGTGAACTGGGCCTTGAACTGAGAATAAGAATTCACAAAAGCAAGAGAATGGGGGAAAAATCAAGTTCTGACTGTCCCCACAAGGGAGGTGGTATGATCTGACAAGCACTTGTCATTTCCAAACAAATGGCATTTTCTTGGGATAGACTGCTTTGCTTTGCCCTCTTCTCCTTACAACCACTTGAATGCAATAATGCTACAAATAATAACATTTGATACATTAAAAAGGAAGCCCCACCTACTTTCTGTAGGTGATAACAGGACACTTTTAAATTGCTTTCATTTTACCAGAAAGAGAATTTTCTAGCATCTCGGCAAAGGGGGCTATGAGGCCAGTAGGACCAGACTGGTTTAGCTGGAGACCGCTCTCAAGGGAAAGCTGGCTGGGGTGGGTACACACAGACAAGGCTAATTGGATACAGGGACGTGACCTGGCCTTCTTGCGGTGTGTGCTGCTGCTTGGGAGCTTAGAGCACCATGATTCTACTACTGATTATTGGGAAAAAGGAAGACAAGAAAGGAAGATACGTGGAGACCAAGCAGCATGCTATTACTAAAAAATCAACAGGTCAATAAAGAATTAAAGAGGCTATCAGAAAATACCGAGGCATGGAAACACAACTTTCCAAAATCTGTGGGATGCAGAAAAGCAGTTCTGAGACTTAAGTTTATAATGATAAAGGGGAACTTCAAGAAACATCTCAAATAAACAACCTAATCTATCATCTAAAGGAATTAGAAAAAGAACAAGCAAACTTAAAGGTCAGTTGAATGAAGAAAATAACAAAGATCAGAGAGGAAATAAATAAGACAAAGACCAAGAAAACAATACAAAAGATCAATGAAACCAAGAGTTGGCTTTTTTTAAAAGATAAACAAAATTAATAAACCTTAGCCAGGCTCACTAAGGAAAAAAGAGGACTCAAGTAAATGAAAGAGGAGAAATAACAACCAGTTATCAGAGATATGAAAAAATCTACTATGGTTATACACCAAAACCTAGAAAAAATGAACAAATTTCTAGAAACATAATCCTTGGAGACTGAATCAGGAAGAAACAGGCAATCTGAACATATTGATCACTACTAGTGAAGTTGAATTCATAAAAAAAAAAAAAAAAACTTTCAGCAAACAAAAGTCCAGGACCAGATAGCTTCACAGGGTAATTCTACCAAACATGTAAAGAAGAGCTAATATCTATTCTTCTCAAACTAGCTCCTGAAAATGGAAGAGAATGGAACACTTCCCAAATTCTTTCTATAAAGTCACCATTACCCTGACACTGATACCAGGTAAAAGCACTACAAACAAACTACAAACTAACTTTCTGATGAATACAGATGTAATATACTCTCTACAAAATCTGAGCAAACCAAATTCAACAATATATATAAAGAATCATACAGTATGATCAAGTGGGATTTATTACAGGGATGAAAGGATGGTTTAATATCTGCAAATAAATCAATGGGATACAACATATTAACAAAAAGACCATGTCAATAGATGCAGAAAAAGCATTTGACAAAATTCAATGTACATTCTTGATAAAAACTCTCATCGAAGCTGGCACAGAGGCAACACAGCTCAACAAAATAAATGCCATTCATGACAAACTCACAGCTAACATCACTCAGCAGTGAAACGCTGAAAGCCTTTCCTCTAAAATCAGGAATAAGACAAAGATGTCTCCTCTCACCACTTTTATTCAACATAGTCCTAGCCATAGCAATCAGACAAGTAAAAGAAATAAAAGGCATTCAAACTGGAAAGGAAATAAAATCATCACTATTTACATATGACATGAAACTACATATAGAAAACCCTAATGTCTCTACCAAAAAACTATTAAAACAAACAAATGAGTTCAGTAAAGTTGTAGGATATAAACTTAATACACAGAAATATGTCATTGTCTTTATACTAATAACAAACTATCAGAAAGAAAAAGCAAGAAAACAATCCTGTTTAAAAACTGTATTGAAAAGAACAAAATATCTAGGAATAAACTTAAGGAGATGAAAGACCTACATTCTGAAACTATAAAACAATGATGACAAATTGAAGATGATACACAGAGATGGAAACATGACCTGTGTTTGTGGATTAGAAGATTAATTAATTATTAAAATGTCCATACTACCAAAGCAATCTACATGTTTAATACAATCCCTATCAAAATGCCTATGACATTTTTCAGAGTTAGAATAAATAATCCTAAAATTTATATGGAACCACAGGAGACCCTGAATTGCCGAGGTCATCTTGAGAAAAAAGAACAAAGCAGCTGGAGATACCACACTCCCTGACTTCAGACAACACTGCAAAACTGCAGTAATCAAAACACTATGGTAGTGAAACAAAAACCGAGATCAATGGAACAGAATAGAGATCCCAGAAATAAACCCACTTAGGATCAATTAATCTCATCTATGACAAAGGAGGCAAATTTATATAAAGAAAAAACGACAGTCTCGTCAATAAGTGGTGCAGGGAAAACTGAACAGCTAAATGTTAAAGAATAAAGTTAAAACATTTTATCACACCATATATGAAAAAGAACTCAAAACAGAGTCAAGACCTAAATATAAAACTTCTAGAACACAAGTGGAACACTGACAAATTGTAGTAAAGTTTGTTTGGATTTGTCTCTTAAGGCAAAAAAACAAAAGCAAAAATAATCTAATGGGACCTAATTAAACATAAAAGCTTTGTGTAGCAAAGTAAACCACTGACAAAATGAAAAGACAACCTACTGAATGGAAGAAAATATTTATAAATGATATGACTGATAAGGGGTTAATAAAAAAACAAACAGCTCAAATAACTCAAAATCAAAAAAAACAAACAATCTGAGTTAAAAATGGGCAAAAGACTTGAACAGACATTTTCCCAAAGACATTGCTAATCATTCAGTTCAGTTCAGTCTCTCAGCTGTGTCCGACTCTTTGTGACCCCATGAATCACGGCACGCCAGGCCTCCCTGTCCATCACCAACTCCCGGAGTTCACTCAGACTCACGTCCATCGAGTCGGTGATGCCATCCAGCCATCTCATCCTCTGTCGTCCCCTTCTCCTCCTGCCCCCAATCCCTCCCAGCATCAGAGTCTTTTCCAATGAGTCAACTCTTTGCATGAGGTGGCCAAAGTACTGGAGTTTCAGCTTTAGCATCAGTCCTTCCAAAGAAATCCCAGGGCTAATCATTAGAGAAATACAAATCAAAACCACAATGAGATATCACCTCACAGCTTTCAGAATGGCTCTCGTCAAAAAAGTCCTCAAACAATGAAAGTTGGCAAGGAAGTAGATAAAAGGGAACCTTGGTACACCATTGAGAATATAATGGTGCATTCACTATGGAAAACAGTATGGAGGTTCCTCAAAAAACTAAAAATAGAACCATCAAATGGCCCAGAAAGTCCACTCCTGGGTATATATTTTGAAAGAAAAACCAAAAAACCCCACTAATTTAAAAGGATATATGCACCCCAATGCATAGCAGCATTATTTACAACTGCCAGGATATGGGGGCAACTTGGCCACCTCATGCAAAGAGCTGAGTCATTGGAAAAGACCCTGATGCTGGGAGGGATTGGGGGCAGGAGGAGAAGGGGACGACAGAGGATGAGATGGCTGGATGGCATCACCGACTCGATGCACATGAGTTTGAGTGAACTCTGGGAGTTGGTGATAGACAGGGAGGCCTGGCGTGCTGCAATTCGTGGGGTTGCAAAGAGTCGGACATGACTGAGCGACTGAACTGAAGTGTCCATGAACAGATAAATGGATAAAGAAGAGGCAGTACATGTATACAATGGTATATTATCCCACCATAAAAATAATAAAATTCTGCCATTTGTAACAATGTGTATAGACATAGAGGGTACTATGCTTAGTGAAGTCAGACAGAAAAAGACAAATACTCTATGTTAATCACTTATATGTGGACTCTAAACAATAAAAGAAGCAAATGTTTATAACAGAACAGAAACAGACTCACAGATAGCACAAACCAGAGGTTACCAGTGGGGAGAGGAAAAGGAAAAGGGGCAAGATAAGGGTATGGGATGCAAAGTTACAAACTACCATGTATAAAATAAGCAACAAGGACAGAGCACAGGGATGTATAGCTATCGCTTTGTAAAAGCTTTAAATGGAGTACAATCTAAAAAATATTGAATCACTATGTTGCATACCTGAAACTAATATAATACTGTAAATCAACTACACTTTAATTAAAAAAAAAAGAATTGGGACAAAAGAAGAAAGGAAGGAAGACACACACCAGTATTACCAGAGGAGCCCTCTCACACATACCCCCTTCTCCCCAGAAGCCACTAGGCCACGTAAACAGCTTTCCTGCCTCCATCTGAGCACTTTGGCTAGGACAAAAGTTCCTCTTTCCTTCAAGGTCATTCTTGCAGAGCTCAGCTCCACGTGGCCTTGAGACACACATTCAATCTCTGTCTGTTCCAGCTTCCTCAGTCTATGCTCACTTTGTTCCTCCCACTGACAGGGGCCCCACAGTATCTACCCTAACTGCAACCCCCCAAATACAAATACACACACACACACACACATATAACAGAAAATACAGGGGCCCCACAGTGTCTATCCTAACTACAACCCCCCAAATACAAATACACACACACATAACAGAAAATACAGGGGCCCCGCAGTGTCTATCCTAACTACAACCCCCCAAACACAAATACACACACACACACACCAGAAAATGCAGGCCAGTGTTGTCAAGCTCTCCTCTGGAGAGAGTGCTCCGGGGAAGCCATGAGATGACTCGATGGACGAAATTCACTGATGGAATCCAGCCCGGGGAGTGGCCACGATTCTCAGCGGCACTAACATGTTGGTCCTTCTCAAATGAGCCAGAGGAAGAGGACCCCTGTGGGCTCATGGTCTGACTAGAGCCCACTTGGGATGCTGGTGAACCATGCAGATATCAAAGTCATCACAATATTAAAATATAAGAACATTATTTTCCAGAGCTGAACATTTAGCATGATCAGAACCCATTTGCACTTTATAAACAACTGAGCTACAAAAGTATCTTTCGTTTTGTTTTGGTAAACTTTGTTTGGAACTGAAAATGTGATTTCCCCACAGAAGCAATCTTCTACACAGATTCTATGTAGAGCCTCAAGAAAGACCACAAAAGCCCATTTAACAGGATGTTCCTGAAGCATGTAGAGCACAGCATTATTTCTGTTTAAAGCCCACAGTCCAGCTTGGGACTCCCCCACGGGCCTCCACCTGCAGGCAGCAGCCGCCCACAACAGCCAAACAGAGAGCATCCTCCTCTGGTCTGGGAGGACTCTGGGCTCTTTTGGGTCACTGACATTCTTGAGAATTTAATGGAAGCTTCTCTCTCACCTCTCCCATATTGATGCATATACAGTCTATACTTATGAATAACTTCAGAGGGCTCTGAATGTCCTGACTGGTTCACAGACCCCTGGTCTTATAAGAGGCCAAGACAGGGAAGGGCTGACTCCGAGGCAGTCACTTTCCCGTAGTGGTCGGGGTAGAAGAACAAGGAGCTGCCCACACAGGTGTCAGACTGAGGTTCCCTTCCACGTGGATCCCCATGTCTGGAGTAAATCAGATGTTCTAAGGAGGATTCTACTGACTTAACATAAAATACATTGACTTAAAATTTTTTTTTATCTGACTAAAATAAAAGGAATAAATCACTCTCTGGGGTTTACAGTCAGGGGGGTCTACAGCTCTTAAGAGAAATCCGCAGGCCTGCCTCCAGGCTGAGAACTCCCGGCACGCTGCCCCGAGGTGACCACCCACTCCTCGCCACTACCCGCAGCTCCCAGGCTGACTCCCCCTGGGGTGGAGGGGCTCACCTTGCATGAAGAGACATTGAGAAAAAGAAGCTCACAGGCTCTCCCCCTGCTGTGGAGGACTGACACCCAAGAGTTCTCTCTGCCTTGTAGTAATTAGTGAGTGGCCTGAGCAGAGCCACTCAACCCAGAAGAGCAGAAGGAAAAGAGGCCTGGGCAAGCCTCAGGAGACCCGGGCTTCCGGCTCTAAGAGGCCTCCACGGCAGGCAGGAGGGGCAGGAAGGGGATCCTCCCCTGACCACCCCCTCCTCCATCAGGATAAGAACGTGATGTCAAGCAAGTGCCAGCAGGGCCCACGTTCAAGGTGGGTAGTGGGACTATGTGAGAGTGAGGGCAGAGAAGACAAAAAAGACAAAGTTACTCACAGAAAACCATTTTTTCTCTCCGAAACGTACCAGTCAATGAGGCAGGACCCCTGAAGATGAGTGAGTTCACCTTCATACTTTTAACAGACTCAGTCCTTTGATGCTACTGCTCCCTGAGGAAGCAAATGGACTCCACATCGCCTGCCATCCTCTATCAGCGGCGGGCTGGAGATGGACTCCTGAGATGGAAAGCTAGCTCACAGGGAAGAGGAGCTGTGATCTACCCGTGAGGCCTGCCCTAGACATGGGAGGGGTGGCTGGAGGACACACGGAGGTGACAGATTCTGTGGTGTGCACACACGGCTCTCCTGAACCTCCAGCCCCGTCTGTAGGACTCGACCAAGTAATAAAAGGGCTCACTCTCTCTGCACTGGCTTTCCACACACTGTCTCAGCAGCCTCACGAAACGCAGGACAGAGATCACCAGAAATGACAGCTCTGGAAGATGAAGTGATAAACTGGGGGTGGGTTTCCAGGGGCCACGGATAAACAAGATGGGATTACAAAGTAGGATTACAAGGCTTCTGGCTGGAGCACACTGTGACCACACAAGCCAGTCCTTTTCCCGAAGTTCTGTCCACAGCCCCAGCTCACTCCATCACAGCCTCAGCCCTGATGGACAAGGCCTCTCTAGACAATGTCCACCCCAGCTCTGGCCCAGACTTTGACTCTCTAGTTCACTTCAGCTCCCCTAGACCACCTATTTCTCTTCTACTCATAAAGGACGTCTTATTCATATACTCCTATGGTAGTTCATTTTGCAATGCCCTGTGACTGTTAGATTGCTGTCTCCTGATATTTAGGGGGTGACCAGGGCATCTTTTCAAATCATAAGTCTTATCAAATTCCCTTGGTCAAAACTTTCCAATCGCTTCCATCACAAGCAGATTGAAATCCAAACTCCCTCCCACAGCCACAAGCTCCACATAATCAGACCTTCCTGCCTTCAACCTCAACTCAGGGAGTGTCCCTCTGTCTTCTACACTGCAACCTGTGACCTCTTTCTGTTTTCCTATCTCAGCAAGCTCATTTCTACCCTCACAGCTCTTAACGAGCTATTGCCTGGAACATGATCCTCCCCTAGGTCTTTGTATGACTGACCGCTTCACATCACGCAGGCTTTAGCTCACATTTCACTTCTACAGAGAAATTCCCTGACCACCTAACCCCAGGGAGGCTCAACGCATCACATTCGCTTCGAACAGCCTGTTTATTTTCTCGACTGTTCTCCAAATAGCTGGAGTAATCTGCTTACTTGAACCCTCCAAACCCCCAACTGGGATGAAGCTCTGTACACACTGATCTCACTTAGTCTCACTCCCCACCACATCTCTGGTACTGAGGATGGCATCCTACACACTTTGTGAATGAATGGCTGTGTTGTTCAGGTTTAGAGCAGTGCATACAAGGTTGAACTGAAGCATTCATGCCTGGCTGAGGAGGGGATGGTCAGGAGAGCATCCGCTTTCTTTTGGGGCAAAAGCCACACCAGTTACTAGGTTGACTAAACCTCTATTTAGTAAAACCAGTAGCTATGTCATTTACAATGTGCACAGCCTCACCGCACCCCACCCCCACCCCCAAATTTATACACTTCTGTGTTCCTTACTAGGTCCGGAAAACATCTTTGGAAATCTCCAATATATCTGGATGTCATCCTGAAGTTTCCCATACATTTCCAAGAGTTCTCCCGATAGAGTTACTGGTTTTCACTACCAGCCGCTATTCCCTCTGCTCCCTGAACAAGATACAAAGGCTAAGCAATAAACTTCTGTAAACAGTTGGGTTGAGGAAACCAGCCAGGCCTCTGGGAGGAGAGCTGTCTGGCTGAGCAAAGGTCTCCCTCGCTGGCAGCCGCCTGCCCTGGGGAGCTGAGAGTGTGAGTGGTGACTGTCTGGACCCCAGCCTCCAGGACGGCTATGTGGACAGGACAGTGAGAACTCCGGCCCGCTGCATTTTACTATCCTGATTGTGATTTGATGGGCCATTAAGTTTTACTGCCAAACTTCCTTGTTGGGTTTTTATCAGCTGTGTAAGTACACTTACACCGATTTTCACGACCTGGCAAAGAGGCTGCCCAGCAGCTCCGCGACCACTCTTTTCTGGCTGTGGGAATGCTGGCCTCCCGTCAACCTCAGGCCTTCACATTCCTCTGGATTCCATTAACTTCAGTTACACCTAGGATTTTATTACAGACCAGCAATGGAGACTTTCCTGGCTCTTGTAACCAGAATCTTCCAGGGGACCAGATTATTCTAGAAAGCTCCTAGTACCTGGCACTCGAGAGGAACCTGGATTTTCCTACCCACATTCCTGCTGCCTTGCCTGGACCTTGGCTTGGACAAGCCAGGGAGGTGGGGCTGCTAAAGATGCTAGCAGAAACACTAATGCTTTAACATTTAACACTGTGACAGGCCCCCCCTAGAGACCTCAGGGCTCTTTCAAGGCTTCCAGCTGTACCTGCACCAAAGCTGACTGTAGACACTCAGACACTCTGGGGCAGACACATCCTGATGAATGGCTCATCTTTCTCGTTTAAAGAGAAAGCATGGGATTTTTTCCCCCCTTCCTTTACATTAGTATAAAATGTAAATAACAAGCTGTAAAATTTTTTCTTCCAGGCTTCTATCCTAAGGAGATAATCTGACATGTGGACAAATATTTATACACGAAAATTACCCTCTGCAGCATGATTTATAAGGGGAAATACAGTAAACAACTCAAACCTCCAACATTATGGGGCTGGTTAGGTAATTTATGGTGCTGTTATATAATGGAATATTATGTGACCACAAAAGTATGAACAAATAAGCATTTTTAATAACATTATCTTGTATTATGTTAAGAAAAATATAAATGAAAAAGCATGGAAAAAAGAACTTAAAATTAAATCCCTTCCTCCCACCTGGCAAAACAAATGAAAAAGCCAGATGAATTAAAAAGCAAAATGAGAAAAACAAAAATATCACAAAATAGATTTGTGCTAAGTTGCTTCAGTCTTGTCTGAATCTTTGAGACACTATGGATTGTAGCCCGCCAGGCTCCTCTGTCCATGGGATTCTCCAGGGAATACTGGAGTGGGTTGCTATGCCCTCCTCCAAGGGATCTTCCCAACCCAGGGATGGAACCTGCATCTTTTGTCTCCTGCACTGGCAGCTGGATTCTTTACCATTAGCACCACCCAGAAGTCCTAGGACACTATTTTTACATCCCGGGGATGGATATCCCAGAGGTCAAGAGGGAAAGGGCAGGTTCTCAGAGGGCTTGGTCCTTGCAGGCTGTGGCCCTAGGACCTGGTTTTTTCCCTGGTCCTACCTTTTTGGATATATGACCTCTGGCAAGCTTCTCAACCTTTTGGTGCCTCCCTTTCCTAAGCTGTAAAATGGAGATAATCATGATACCCACTTCATAGGACTTCTTGTGAAGATTAAATGTGTTCATATATGGAAAGTGCTTAGAACAATGCTTGATCCACACCAAGTGCTCAATAAACATTCTAGCTTGTATGTGACTATAAAAAGGTAATGCTGTTGTACAATGAAAAGGCAGCATAGACCAAAAGTAAGCAACAGACCAACAGGGAACATCTGGAACACAGAAAATAGTTTAGGTCAAGAAGAAAAAGACAACCCATAGAACAACGGACAAAGGGAATGAACAGTTGGCTCACAGAAGAAGTATGAAAGGCTGATTACCACATGAAGGGATGCTCACTTCCCTGGAGGCCTGGGAGCTGCGGACAAGTTGTCCCATTGCCCCATCTAGCAGAAATATAAACGGCTGATAGTATTCAGGGCTGGCGAGGAGGCAGGCTCTGTCACGCACTGCTCACCGGGTGTGGTGAGCCCTTCCTGGAGAGAAGTGGGTGGCATCCATCAAGGCTCAAGCACACTTAACACAGGGCCTAGCACCCTCCCTTCCGGGAGCCTAACACATCTCAACCTTTAGACATGTTCCCTAATACATGTGTTTATAAAGGTTTACTGTGTTGTCTGGACAAATACTGGAGATAGATGTCTATGATGGGATGGTTTAAAATCCATAGCATATGTAAATTATAAAATACTATTTACTAGTTTAAAAGACTGTGGTAGATTTATATACTAACATCTTACATTTACACAAAAATATATTCAAGACCTATATAGTGATAAGTGAAAAAAATGCAAATCACAGGAAAATGGGTAAGAAACGATCCCTGTTATTCAGGGAGAAGCACAGGAGGGAAAGGGACAACTAACAGTCAGCACTGGTCAACCCTGAGAAGGGGGGCCCGGTGGGGAGGGGACTGTCACTGCTTACACTATATTCTATGTATCCCTTGAACTTTGTGCCCCCAATAACAAGAATGTTAACATTGTTCTTAAATTATTTGTGCCCTTAAAAAATAAGAGTGATCACACAAAGGAGTTTTATGGCAAGATGGTTACGCAAATCTACATATATTAGGACAAAAAGTCAATTTAACTTTATGTTAATTTTTTTTAAGTTGAAAACAAGGGAAAAATAAAAAAGAAAAAGCAACTAGAAAGAATGATGACAAAAAGAAAGTGGCTGCTTCTGAATAATGGGATTATACATAGTTTTTTTCCTGGTTTATATTTCTCTGTACTGTCCCAGGGATCACATATTACTTGGAGTAGACATAAATGAAGTAAGAAGCAGAAATTCTGGGGTCTGACAGGGGTCTGATACTGAATCCAGACAGGCAGCCCAGCTCCTGAAGGCAGGCCGGGCCCAGAATCTCTGGAACACACCTGCTACCAGGAGTTATGGCAAAGAAAACCTCTCATCCTGGGCAGGCTGCTGCCAAGAAATGGGGCAGGGCTGTGGGCAGGCTGCCATTGCCCTGGGGAAGGGGCGGCAAGGGTGCTCTGATTCCCCAGCAGCTTCTCCTTAGGCCCCAGGACCCCCATAGGAGAGACAGGCTGCTCCTCAGGTCCCCCTCCTTGGAGCCCCACTTTGTTCCTTCTATCTCCCTATGTGAGTGACAGTCACTCCGGGGGGCGGGGGGCATTACAGCAGCATGTCCTTCCCTGCGTTAGCAGGGCTGCAGGCACACAGAGAGGGAGGAGCTGGTAGACATTACAGCAGCAAAGCAAACAGTGGAGAGAGATGAGTGACAACGGGCAGTGACTTTTCTCATTCAGATGCTGCAGAAAGAAACACAAGGCACCACGGAGCGCTGGCTACTGGGGTCCTGCTACCTCGCCCTCTTCAGATACTATTTACTGCTCTGCGGATCACAGGACTGGGCCTGGGGCTGTGACCTCCCCCCAACCACTCAGAGCCCCATGTCAAGGGCCACATGGAGAGCAGAGGGGACTGGGCTCTGTCCTTGCCCTGCATGGGGCACGACCCCTCTAGGAGCCCACTGCTTGCAGCACACTGTTCCTTGGAGGTGGCCCAGACCTGGACAGTGGGCTCTGGGGGCACACCTGCTTGTGAGTCTCAGCACCCCGTTCCCTTGTTGTGACTGTTCCCTCGTTGTGGCCAGGCTGAGTTTATTTGTTCAATGACAACTCGGGCATCGGGAGTACAAGCTGCAGAAAAATCTGTGTGGGATTTCTCCAGGACTCCAGCTGGGAGGGAGATGGAGGAAAAGGCTGAGATGGGAATTGCGTGGCAGGAAAGCTGGAAAAGAGGGTAAAGAAGCAGGGGGACCATGGAGGTGTTTGATAATACCAGGCGCCTCTCCTGCCAAGAACCCAGGAGTGCAGTCCCACAGGCACTTGATTAAGGTTCCAGGCAAGTGGGACTCTGACGGAAACTAACACTGAGCACTTCCTCTGTACAGAAATAACACGGCAAAGAGGGACCATGGCTCTTCCTGGGAATCTGTACCAGGAACAAGGTTAATCTTCTTCTCTGTACTTTCCTATATTATCCCTTTATAAAACATATGTGCACTCCCTTTTTAATTAGCAGAAAATCATAAAGATAAATTCAGCTTTATAATTTGACTTCCACTATTTCAGTCTGTGGGGATCTTTTAAAATCTTCATGCAGTTGCTCAGTATTTTAACTAGCTTTCCTTTCTCTAATTCTAACCCTTGTAGATTTGAAAGTTTGCCTTGTTTTTTTTTTTTATAGTTTCAACAAAAGTGCTGATTAAAAAACAAGTAGCACCCTCTAGACAGAACCAGGCCAGACTCACAGTCACATAGCACCAAGGGAGGTGTTCCGCTCGGGGTGGCCCCACCCTGCCCAGTTCTCCCAACGGCACTTGGGAAAATAGCAACTCACCTTTGATAAAAGAAAGACACACTAACTCATCAACCTGGCAATCCCATACTAGGAAACAAACCAAGCTTATGACAATCCTGAGTAGAATCCGTGGTCTTCTATGTTGATAGATCCCAACTAGTGTTCCTAGGTCTCCAAAATGGTCTGTTTCTTAACCACTCCCTATATGGTCTGGGATTGGCACCTATAATACTGTGATTTCCAGAACTCACGTTTTTTTAAATATTTGCTTGGGAACCCTGAGCCAGCAGCGCAATCTCCGGCCTCCTGACATTTGTCCTTTTCTCTAGGTCCCTCAAATATCACAGAAGTGGTCTCCTGATCAGGGTGGGTTCTCAGGAGCACTCCAGTATAAGATACACAGCTAGGCAGCTAAGGGACCCTGCTGTCTGTCAACCTCCTGGGCTCAGATTCCCCTCGAAACAGTGTGCATTCCATCCCTTCTAAAGCCCAGGCACCTAGATAGAGAAGGAGGACTCTGTAGAGAAATTATTTAATGTGGAGCCACATCCATCAAATGGGAATTTAAATGGGCAGTTCCTCAGGGAGCTTCACCTCGGGCTTTTGCCCTGGCCCTGTCACTCTGATAGTCCAGCAGAAACACACACACACGTGCACACGTGCGCAGGGGACAGGCAAACACCTTGTTTGAGAATGTAGGGTCTGTGATCTGCAGACACCTAACAAGCGAAACTCCAATTCTTTGGCCACCTGGTGTGAAGAGCTGACTCATTTGAAAAGACCTGATGTTGGGAAAGATTGAAGGTGGAAGAAGGGGACGACAGAGGATGAGATGGTTGGATGGCATCACTGATCCAATGGATACGGGTTTGAATAAACTCCAGGAATTAGTGATGGACAAGGAGACCTGGGGTGCTGCGGTCCATGGGGTTGCAAAGAGTCGGACACGACTGAGCGACTGAACTGAACAAGCAAAATCTCAGCTCTTTTCATTTGTTAAGTCTGAAGCTGGAACAGCCTCAACAGGGCTGGTATTCATAATACTCATTCACAATGACTAATGGGGAAACAAAAGGCTGCCATCTGGTTTCTAGTTCTCATTTTCTAATTTAGGTCTCAACAACCTCATTTGTTCGTTTTCTCATTCATTAAGCCCTTACTCTATGCCCATAGATGACTTAGATGGGGAAGTGATGATCACTCTGGTTCAGGGAGCCAGGTGGGTGCATTGCAAGGGGAGAGGGCAGGGAAGAACTCAATAGCCAGGCTCCGGGGCCCAGACCCTGCCAGCATCTGCTACTACAATGAATTCCTTACAACCTAAGAGTACAAGAAAGAATACAGACAAAATTTTTCCCAGTTTGCAACCAAGGTTCTATAAAAAAAAAAGGGGGGGGGGCGCTTAATAAACAATTGGGTTTCCCTAGTGGCTCAGCCGGAGAAGGCAATGGCAATCCACTCCAGTACTCTTGCCTGGAAAATCCCATGGACGGAGGAGCCCAGTGGGCTACAGTCCAAGGGGTCGCTGAGAGTCGGACATGACCAAGTGACTTCCTACTTTCATTTTCCACTTTCATGCACTGGAGAAGGAAATGGCAACCCACTCCAGTGATCTTGCCTGGAGAATCCCAGGGATGGGGGATCCTGGTAGGCTGCTGTCTATGGGGTCGCACAGAGTCGGACACGACTGAAGTGACTTAGCAGCAGCAGCAGCAGTGGCTCAGCAGTAAAGAATCTGCCTGCCAATGAAGGAGATGTGGGTTCGATCCCTGGGTTGGGAAGATCCCCTGCAGGAGGAAATGGCAACCCACTACAGTATTCTTGGCTGAAAAATCCCATGGATAGAGGAAACCTGGTGGGCTGCAATCCAGGAGGTTGCAAAGCGTCAGACATGATTTATGGACTAAACAACAACTAATAAACAATTATTAAACAATTCCAATCTGTCAGGTACATGTTGTTAGGATTCATCAAAGGGGACACGTACTTTTCATGCTCTGATGCATTAAGCACTGTTCAAACCACTCTGTAATCTTCCAGGAGCCAGAGGGCTCTCTCTGGCACAGACAAGAAGCACCGACATGCGGGGTGAAGTTCCCAGGAAGGAACTGAAAACAGTGAGCCCGGGTTCTGCCTCTACCACTGGGGCAGGAACTGGGGCAGGGTGGGTTCAGCTCTGGATGCAGCCTGACTTCCCGTAAGACTTGCTTTCATTAGCAAATCTGAGACTGGCTGGGAGAGTGTATCTCAGGAGGCAGAGGGCTGCCGTGCTATCTGGAGGATGTTCATTCATCAGGGTTCCTCCAGCCACAGGGACTGAGCCTTGGCAGGGCTGGGGTGACATGCTCCTAGGGCCCTCTCTGTCACTGCCATTAATCAGAAGCCCTTTGAAATTTGGGGTTTTTTTAAAGGGTTTTTTGGGGTCGTTTTTCAGGAGAAAGGCCAATAATTTTCCTTTGGATTCTCTTCAGAATTTGGCACTTATAAGACGGACTTGGGGAAATCCCCAGGAGTGGTCTACTTATGAACAATTGCTAATTAACCAAACCCCTGTGATACTGCAGGGAAGCAGAGTGTGGGAAGGCCAGGGCTCAGCGGTATAGGACTCAAAGAGCAGTGCCATTTCTCCATATGACTGTCTACTGGTCTGTAAAGTGGAGTTAATCATATTTGCTTTGCAGCACTGTGGGTGAGACAGAAGGAGATGGCCCTGTGGGCAGCCACTTTGTCGCCACAGAGCAAATCACAATCAACAGCAGAAAGATCTCTATGACTAAGACAATTAATAAAGTAATCTCCCACTAAAGATGCCTCTGTGGACTGGCAATTATGACACTGATCTGTGCAGAAGTTATTTTTGCTTCTTCTCCTCTTTCACAATCCCTTACCCACCATCACTGGGCCGAAGAGCTGGCAAGAAGCTATAAGAGAAGAGCACCCCACACATGTATCCTGTCCCAGGGTGCTGGGGACCCAGCTTCATCACCCATTAGGATGGGCCCGATTTTCCCAGAAGCTGCTCCCAGGAACTCTGTGGCCAGGGGTTGTCATCCCTTGCTCATCTTTCCAGGAGCAGCCTTCTCTCTCTTAGAAAGGAATTACAATCCATTTCTATCCTTCATGGGAATGGGAAGGACACTGGCCTAGAAAAACCCTGAGCTACAGGGTTGTCGGTCAATATTGCAAACGCATTTTACAGGATTCAGGTTTTTCTTCCCTTGATCCACAACGGCCACTGCAGGCTGTGACGGATACCAGGTGAAATAGAAAGAAGGGGTTCTAGGTGCTGTGGGGACTGAGGCTCCAGCCCTGGCTTCATTGTGCCCTTTCAACTACTGGACAAGATACAGGCTCTCTCAGGGCCTCAGTGTCCCCACCTGCAAGCTAAGGGATGACTGCTGCTCTAGGTAAACAGCTAAAGGCTCAGAGAGGTGTCCACTCTGAGCCGAGGGAGAGAGGCTGTGGCGGGGAGGAGCAAGGTTCCACTCACATGGGGCGTGGAACATGACGAGCACAGAGGAGTGTTCCTTCACAAACTGGTCAAAGTCTTCATCGCTCAGGTGATAAACGGAGCCGCCCTCATCTGCCCAGGGAGTCTCGGGGACCTGGGGCTGTGGCGGCTGCGGACTGGAAGACCAAAAACAGGCAGAGCTCAGAGCACACTCCGGGGCCGGTGAAGCCCTCACCCCCACTGGCTCACACAGCCTGCTTCAGGGGCTCCCCGCGACCCCCCGGGGGGAGCAGGGGGTGGGGGACTCCTCGGCCCTGCCCACCTCCATCATCCCCTCAAGAGCCCAGAGGTGCTCAGCTGATATCCTCTGGCAAACAGTGGCTTCCAGCTGTGGCTCTCTAGTCAGGTCAGGAAACCTCACTTCCTCCCCGTGATCAGGGTGGGGTGGGGGGATTCACTAGCATCTAAAACTTTAGCCAACTGGCAAGAATATAAACTATGGCAACAAAGAGTGACCTCTGACAAAGCTAACTGTTGTGCTGAGTGGTGCCCACAGGCTGAGGGGTGAGAAGTAGAGGGAATAAGAGGGGAGGGGTGGTGGGTGAGGAGGAGAGAGAGAGGCCAGGGGTCTTGAGAAAGACCAAGTATCAGGGAAGGACTGGGGGTGGAGAGGGGATTGAGAGGTGTTCACCAACCAGTGTGGGAGGAGGGTCGTAATGAGAAACAGTGGGGCCCAGGTAAACAAGGCTGGGGGCTCCTTATCTATGAGAACACACCCACAGTAGGAACCCTTCCTCAAGACCAGAAACAAAGTTCTCTGAATGTTCTAGCAGAAAGGGCCAGGGTCAGAGGTCAGGTCAAATCCCTGTTGCCACCATGAGCTGCAAAACCTCAGGGTGGTGGCCCACCTCCCTGGAGCCCGCCCCACCTGGGACAGTTGTGTGCTGACATATACATCACCAGCTGTTACAGTGGGGGAGGCTCACAGCTGCCCTCTCTTGCTTCAAAGCCAAGGGTAAGTCTGCCAGTGACACAAACTCCCTGATGCTTTATGAACACCTTCGCCAGAGCCACCTTAATCGTTACTTTGAAAAAATACCCTTTAAGGTGACAAATGTGAAAAGACAACCATTGCTTCCTGCCTTTGAGAGCCTACAGTAAAAAAGAAAAAGTGCAAAGTTCCAGCAGCCAGGACTGACAAGTCATGAGAGCAATGTGGCCCAAACAATGGAAGCTGCCATCCTCCCGTGTGGCTGACGCAGTGGAACCTGCCACCCCTGCCCCACGGCAGAGCCTGGGTCTGACAGCACCTTCAGAAACCCTCTCTGGTGCTCTTGACTAGGCCCCACTGGTGGTCTCAGCAATGGGAAGTAGCAGGGAGAGGGTCAAACCACTCTGAGCCCATGTACATCCAACGTTAGACGGGGCTGATGGCAAAATCAAGCTTTAGAATGAGTCACCGCCAGCCATTCAGCATTCCCAACACCAGGAAACCTAGGCTCCCATACACAGACTCAATACCAATTCCTGAAAGCATCACCAATTCCACCTCAGGGAATTTATTTTTTCAATATACCTGGACATGGTCAGAATTATACACATTCCAAGGTATTTATTAGAGATGATTTGTTATAGCAAAGACTGGAAGAACCCAGTACCCACTGGTATACAAACTGCTTAGGTAAATTGCAGTCCAACAGGACCCCAGAGGGCTGAGCATGGTGCAGGGGGACAACGAAGCTCCCTACACTCTCATGTAGACCGCAGGGTCAGACACAACAGGCCATAATATGCTAACTTTTGCGTAAAATAGAGAGAGATAAAAAATACTTATTCATATTTGCATGCGTCGGCATAAGGAAACTAACTAAAGTTGCTACCTCTAGGGGGTGGGAGGGAGAATAGGATGGAGGAAACAGGTAAAAAGAAGACGTCAATGCATAATTTTTAAGTATCTTTTAAAAAATTATTTAAATTATGTGAATGGAATCTATTCTAAAATTAAAATAATTTTTAAAAATCCAGCAAGAGTACACACAGAGAATGGAGAAGCCATGCCTTAGTGGCAGTACAAGTAAATGAAGGTGACTGAAAATTTTCTAATTAAACATGGAGGAGGACACACTCCAAAGCCACTAAAATAACATCACAAGAGCTAAAAAAGAAAAAGGTAATGAACTCACAGGATCAAAAGCAAAGAGAGAAAAAGAGGTCGGTGCAAATTTAGAAGCTAGAAAACTGACTTAGCAAAAAAATGTTTGCTTTTCTTAGAAGACAGAAACCAGAGGTGCTGGGTGCTCAGAGGGGGCAGGGACCCAAGAACTACCCCAACATGCAAAGGCTCCAGAGGACCAGAGGCTCCCCTTGAAGTGGGGCTGGGGCGCAGCACTGGAAATGGGAGACCTTGGGATCTCCAGCAGCCAGGTGGCTGCCCCTCTCCCACCCAGTGGACAGTAGGAAGTTTGCTTTCTGGAGGGGCCTGCAGACCTAGGCACAGCGGTAAGAGGGCACAATGACTGAATCATGCCCTTTACTGTGTCTCCCCTGAAAGACAGGGGCTCCCTCTAGATCATCTCTCTACTTCCTGCGCCTCCCACAAGGCAGGTACGCGATAAACACTCTTTGAATCGATGCAGGAATGAGAGAAGAATCATTGAAGGAACTGGAGGTGTCTAGCCAGGAGAAGAAGAGACAAGGGGAACATAATAGTTTTCTTCAAACATTTCACACTGTAGTGCGAAGAGAAAGTAAGATTGATTTTCTACAGCCCCATAAAGGAGAACCAACACCAGATGGAAGCTCCAGAGAAGGAAACTTCAGCTCAACAGAAGTAAGAACCTCCTATCTACAGCAGATAAGAGAGAAAGAGCCAGACTAGGAGTCAGAATACCTGGCTCCGAGTCGTTTCCTCCACCTTTCAGCTCTAGGGGCTGAGGCAACCAGTCCGACTTAAAACATCTATCAACATACGTGCAGGCCCTTCTTCATCTGCCCTGCAGGTACATCCAGACAATGGCCTTGAGATACTTTGTAAATGTATAAAATGCTACCCAGGTGTCCCTGGACATCACTCATAACTTAAATCATAAGAATCACTCAATCAAGAGTGGGCCCTCAGAATGAGTCGATGTAACCGCGAAAGGTTAATTTTAAGTTTACACAGGATCAGCTTCAGTGACTTTAACCCTTTTTTGTTATTATAAACATACATAATGGCCTGCCTCCTGTGAAGGACTGTAAGGAAGTGAAACCAACACATTCCCCTCCCTGCCCGAGGCTTGCCACTCTAGGGGACATTTGCAAGGATTGAACAATCTTATTACTTTATTTCCTCACCTCCCCCTCATCTCTGATCCATAAAAGAACCTGGCAACCAGGCCCTGACAAGATGGTTATTTTGAAGCCCTAGTCTGCCATCTTCTTGGTCAGTTGGCTCCCGGATTAACTCCCGGATTAAAGTTTCTTCCTCGCCTCAACACCTCATCTCTCGGAATCGTGGGCCTGTCGTGAGGCAAGCAGAGCGAGCTTGGACTCAGTAACACTGAGGCCCCGTTCTCTAAGGTGTTCAAGCATCATCAGTAACTCCACCTGTCCTAGAGGTAAAACAACACTGAAAGGGAACTGCTGGGGGCAGTTCACTGACATTCCCATTCCCTTACCATCCTGTGACCCTAAATCCTGGGCTCTCCAGGACTGCGAAATGCACACAAAGCAGGTCCTTGCCTGAGGGAGGCGCCCATGCCAGAGAAGAGAAGAGGCAACTTAAAGCAGGACAAGTCAAGAACACTTTGTGCTTGTTTCCAATCCACTTCTGCTTAGTATAAAAATACATAGGCAGAACTGCATAGCCAGGTCAACACTGATCGCCACTTGTGAACACTCTACCTGCCAAGCCCAACTCAGCAGCATGAAATCTGCAGAGAGCGGAATGAGAAATGCAGCTGCTGGGAGCACAAGACGGCACAACCGCCAGGATCACTGCAACCACCCCAGAGCCCGGGGCGCTCCGACACAGGGATGCCCTGCCCTGCTCTGCCCAATCGCCAGAGTCACGTGCCACAGGGCAGCATTTGGCCCTTCTCTCCTGGGCTTCTGAGAGTCATCTGGAGAACTAGGAAGGCTGGACCATCCTCCTCATCCTTCTGCATTTGGCTGCCGTAAGCCATGAGCAGCCAATGGAGAGGCCCAGGGAAGAAGTGCAGGGCAGCAGGAAAGGTGGGAACACTGCGACCCACGAACCAGGATGTGGGGGAAACCTGGTAAAGACTTAAAACACCTGGTACCAGGGAAAAACACACACAGAGCTGGCTATCTGTTGGGGGGAATCTGTAAGGAAATGCCAAATGCCACAACACATTATTCTTGGGTAGTGGGATAAGGGGGCCACTTTTCCCTTTAACTAAATATTTGAGTTTTCCGGTAATAACATACCTCACTGAATAACCTTAAAATCAGAAAAGACTTTGAAAAAAAAAAATTTAGCTAACTGGAAGCACAATGGCACTGCTAGATCTTGTTGGGGCATGAGATGAGGCAGTCCATGAGGGGTCCCTCAGGAAGAGCCTCTCTGCCCCCACCATGCTGGAGAGTGGCCTATGGTCCTGCATTTGGAGAAGCTGTTGCCCAGGGGTACCCAGAGGCTGACTTCCCTTCCCCAGAGTTACCCCATCAACCTCAGTGTGGAGACTGCACACCCAGGGTGAACCAAAAGCTGCTAACAAGATCTCCTTTCCATGGGGGGCAAGGAGAGAAGAGGTGGGAAATGGGGAGACGCCAGCCCAGGACAAGGTGGAGGAACCAGGCTGGGGCTGTGTGTGGGGTGGGGACACAGCAGTGGGTTCCCGAGGGTAGAAAATAACCTGTCTCAGAGCCTCCACTGACATGCTCCCCTGGTCTAGGAGAGCAAGCAGTTCTGAACACTTTCTAAAAAAATAAATAATAAACCTTATCCTTCCAAGAAGATATGAGTGCATTTTGAAACCAGAAAAGGTTAGAGAAGGGGGAGGGAAGCAGACAGACTTTATGCTCTGGTGACAAATGAGATTGCCATTTGTTGAAACCTTCTCCCAACGCAGAGCGAGACATGTCTGGCTGGAGGAGAGGACATGCTTATTATCAAATGAAAAGGAAAACAGGGGTGTGAAGGCCCAGGTTAAGACAATGAGTACAGAATAATGGGGAGCTGCCTTCCTGGGCACGGGCTGGAATTGAAGTAAGAGATGGAGACAGAGATGTGAAAATGCTTCCAAGAAATAAAAGACAACATGCAAACATGGTTTGGCTGTGCTGTTTTATCTCCTGGGCCCCTGGGAACCCATGGAACAGAAGATTGAGAGTTCCAGCCTTTAGAATCAAACAGTTTGTTTTCTGTGGATTCTGGTGGTTTTTGTGTGTGTGTGTGTGTACAAAATTTATCCTCCTTTCTCATTCTGAAAATACACATTTTCAACCTCCATGTCTTTGGATAACTAATTCTTTAATCCTGTGCCCGTGCAGTAATAATGCCAATAAATGTCCACCATGCTGGCACCTGGGTAAAACAGGAGGGGCTCCAGCCAGAACTCAGGGGAGCTGCTGCCCGGGGCCAAGCCTGGCCCTGCTGCCTGTCAGGAGCTTGGACGAGCCACTCCATCACTCTGCTTAGTTACCTCATTCATGAAATCATGAAATAAGGATAATAGTATCTGTTCTGAGGATTCCTTAAGAATCCACATAAAGTGCTTAGAACAAAGTCAGGCACAAAGTGGAGCCCCCAAAACGCTGCTGTTATTCCAAGGACTGTGCACAAATAGCTACACATGGGCGATGACTGCAGAGCCCAGAGCAGGTGAGTGCTTGGGGCGTGTCAGGGTGGTCAGAACTCCAGCCACGAAGAAGGGGTGGGGGAGACAGACTCCCTAGCTAACACACTGGTCAGGGTTCAAGTATCACACAAAAGTCACACATCTATCATGGTGGGGGCAGGGCAGGGGTGGTTTGGGTTGTAAGGATCTAATCACATTACAAACAGGATCACAGGGTGCTATGAAACGCTCTGCAGGGATGCACGGTGAACCGCAAAGCAGTCTGCAAATATAAGGCATTAGGACACTTCTTAGCTTCACAGCACCTAATACAAAGTGTTATGTTTGAAATAAGCATTCGACTGACAACTCTATTTTCAGAGAGACCTGCAGTGGAACCTCTCTCAAACCTGCCATCCTGGGTGAGAAATGCTTCTATCCATCAGGTAGACAGTAAGGGGGGAAAAAAAAAACTTATCTGAAATGCAGTCATCACAGTGAGTCACATGAAATTCTCCCAACTTTCACATCCTGCACTCACAGATCCCTCACCTAGATGCTACCCACAATCAGCTGTGTGGGCAGCAAGAAATGGTCCTTTCCTTCCTCATTCACTTTCCAACCGCCAGGCAGAGCCCTGTGACCAGGGAAATACTGGGGCCCAGCAGATACCCCTCCCTCTGGGTACCCCCACCAAGGCAAACGCCAACTTACTTCTTCAGCCACTCCACAATGTCCTCAGCTGTGGACCCATAGCTGTCATACTGGAACAGAAACCGTCCTTTCCTGTGAAACGTGGGGAGAAACCGTGGGCTCAGCCAGGGGGCAGACGCCATCGTGGGGGGAGCAGTGTCCACAGGGAGGCAGGGGACTTACTCGAAATAGCAGATGGTGGGGTAGCCACGCACGCTGTACTCCTCCTTGATGTTTTCAAATTCCGAGGGGTAGACATTCATCCCAGCCAGCACCTGGGAGCAAAGGGAGAACAGACCCATCCACTCTCTGCCCGCAGACGCCCTTCACTTCATCCACACACTGCTCGTTCAGCTGTCCCACCAGAAACAGATGGGGACTGAGCCTCAGAGACTGATGCGTGTGGTGCAGAGGGGAGCAAGGCCCGCCAAGCCAGCTAGGAACAATGCCCGAGCTCTCTGGAAAAGACAGGCATCTGGGCTGAGGGTTGCCCCCCAGACAGGCATTCCCTCCTGCCTGCCCTGCAGGGAAGATCATCCCAGAGCAAAACACAGTTCTGAGGACTGAAGAGGAAACCTGGCCTCATTACCAAGGTCAACCAGGTCCGAGAGTAGGGCCACTGCCTCCCAAGTTCATACTATGCCTTTTCTCTGCCCATGTCAACTAAGGGTGTACTCTTCACTCAGTCACTCCACGGGGTCCTCAGACACCTTCCTGGATACCTCAGTCTGTCCAGCCTGGCTTTATGTACCACATTCTCAGATTACACAGCTCATGTGGCCAGAGGGTGTGTAGTTCTCAGGACAACCCACCTGCCTGACTCTGCTCCCTTCAGACCCTGTTAGGTGACCTGCGGGTGACAATCACCTATGGCCTGACCTGACCATCATCTCTGAAGTCTGAACATACTCTGGGTCCTGGGGTCCACATATGCCAACACCCCTGAATGGATAAGGAACTTCAGTAGCTGTGTTACCGACAACAAGACTGTACGCTAAGAGCAACCCAGAATGAGTCCCCAGGAACTCTTTTCCCAAAGCAGCAACTTTTTCCTGTAGGGCAGGATCAGGTGCCTGGAAAGAGGACTTTGGCTCTGTCATCACAAGAGAACACAGCACA
Organism: Bos javanicus; assembly: GCF_032452875.1. Taxonomy (NCBI): domain Eukaryota; kingdom Metazoa; phylum Chordata; class Mammalia; order Artiodactyla; family Bovidae; genus Bos; species Bos javanicus. The sequence continues at coordinate 67,707,909 of NC_083868.1, read as the reverse complement.
ACCAGATGCAGGAAGACTCCCACAAAGCATAGAGGGGAGGGAAGAAGTTCAAAAGAGCCAGGAGTGGTTAGAGAAGCGGAGAGGAGAAACCAGGAAGTGGAATTTTGCTGAACAATACATGAGGAGGCATATGGAGAGAACACGAGGAAGAGCAGTCTCAGTGGACAGTGAACTTGACTCAGAAGACTGCTTCCACTTGGCAGTCGTGTGACCTTGGGCAAGTCACCCTCCCTGAGGTTCCTTGTTTGGAAGATGTGGTTCAGGAGAAGATCATACGGTTCTTAAGAGAACTGAAGGAGATGACCCAAGTCAGAGGGCTTCCCTGGTGGCTCAGATAGTAAAGAATCGCCTGCAACACCAGAGACCTGGGTTCAATCCCTGGATCAGGAAGACCCCTGGAGAAGGAAGTGGCTACCCACTCCACTATTCTTGCCTAGAGAATCCCACGAACAGAGGAGCTTCACAGGTCACATGGGGCCACAAAGAGCTGAACACAACTGAGAAACTTAGCACGAAACTGCTGCTCAAATTCTTTATTTCCTACCAAATTCTCGGTGGTGGGAATCACCTGGGCCTCTGGCAGCTCCATCCCACAAGGCAGCTAAACATACCAACCATTTTAAATACCCAGCACAGTTTCTGACATAAAGCAGACGCACAATAAATGCTTGCTAATCTGATTTTTTTCCTCCCATCCCATTTTGGGGTGCTACAAGGAATACAGGGAAAATAAACCTGAGATAGATTTACTTAGAAGCTCTGGAACCCTCTAAAAGCCCTTCTGCTCATTTCCCCAGACTGATTCAGCAGCCAGTTCCAGTAATAACTGTCTACTTTAAAGTTCTTTTTTTATGTTTAATTGATCTCCTCATTGTCAGTGCACATTCACAAGATTAATCTTCCACATCCTCCTCTTTCATTACATCACTTCCCTGCACAAAACCCTTCAATTCCACTGAATGGAGGCCAACGTCTGACTCCACACTCAAAGATCATATGGTCCCTATCTCATTTTTTAATTCTTCTTTCCTACAAAACCCTTAATTGTACATTTGCTAGACTCTAGATTTTTTATTCTCCCAGGAATGACACAGTCTGAGATCTCTGCACAGGGAGGCAGCTGGACTCTTCACCGTCTAGGGCACCTTGAAGATGGAAATGTACCACAGTGTGGGCTCGGGGGTCAGGATGCTGGGGCTAAAGCCTAACTCCCCTCTCAGCAGATGTTCTCCTTGAGCAAGTCACAGTTGCCTCGCGCACCTCAGTTTCCTCATCTGCAGCTCCGTCTTCTGGCTTCTGTGAAGACTAAATGGGACAGTGCAGCAAAGTATCCACAGCACTCAGAATCTGTTAGCTGTCACCACTAATATGAATACCACTAAGAAGCTCTGCAAATCCGCTCACATCCCCAGAGCCCAGACTGTGCTTTCCTGGCCCCGACTCCTGAGTCCTCTAGCCCTGTGCTCAGGTTGCCCACACCCCCTCTCTTGGCCACCACAGAAGACGCATCCATCTCTTAAGGCAAAGCAAATCCCACCCAGAAGGTGGCCTTTGTCAACCACCTTTGCTTGTGATGAAGTCTTAATTCTCTGGGTTTTTGCAGTAGTTTTGACTACTTTGGGGGCATTTATTAGTTAACAAGGTGATTATTTTTTGAACAACTACTGACAAGCACTTTTTAGAGTTTGTGATTCCAAATGAGGCAGAACTGACCTCAGCCTACAGAGAAGTGAGGGCTGCGTGACACGGAACCGTGTGTGCTGGGGGTCGGTCAGCTGGCACAACATGGCCTTCCTCCTGTCCAGCCCACATCCCGTGGTTGTGGGGACAATCACAGAAGAATCATAGAAACTCCACAAAACAGGAGCATGTGAGCGAGTAGTCAAGGAGGGTAAGATTTCCACAGACAGTCCAGAAAGAGAAAACAGAGGTAAGACAAACCAAGATGCAGCTCAAGAACTGGGGACCATGTTGGTTTAATTGCAGGACACAAGAGAAGGCAGTGAGAGAAGGTGGGCAGGTTCCCTCAGGCTGTGGACCAGCCTTTAGTGTCTAAGAAACCAGGACTTTATTCAGGAGGTGCCAGAGAGCTCCTGGGGGTTGTAAGGGGAAAGCTGTGGGATCAGGGAGATAAGTGAGCAGTCACAGCAGCCACGCTGGGTGGGTTGAGTGGGGTCTGACCCAGGCTGGTGGGCAGGTCTCTTCTCGGATAGAGGATGTATTGAGGGGGAGATGGATGGTGACAGCCTGGCAGAGGAGCCTGTGGTGCTCAGGAGGAGGCATGGAGGGAAGCTGGCCGCCTGCCAGATGGAAAGACACTGAATTTTAGTAAATATTTTAGACTCCCTGCATCTGGGACCCAGGGAGAGAAATCCAGACCAAGATGTCAAGCAAGCAGTCTGACACATTTCGAGCTTAGAGATTCAGTCTCCACGGAGCTACCTCTTATTGAGCTACCGACACAGATAAAAACCACTGAGGGACAGTCCGTAGAAGACAAGGAGAGCACAGTGTCAGGCCCTCATTCCAGTGTGTTACTAAGCAAGAAGAGAGAGTGGAAAGCAGAACCCTGGGAGCACTCCATGCAGTGAGGAACAGCAAGCACAGAGCAGTGGGGTGGGGGGTGCCCATCACCTGTATCTGTGAAGTGTCTGGAGGTTACAGAGCCGTCCCCATGCACCAGCCCATTCACTCTTCCAACAGCCCAGTGAGGCAGGCAGTGCTGGTGTTATCATCCATCCCCATTTTAAGAATGGGGAAATGAAGCCTCCAGGGCTACTTTCCCAAGATCTCCCAGCCAGTTATTAACAGCCATCAGCAAAGTCTGCTCTGCACAAACCTGTTGCCAAGACCAACCCATTTCACCATTTACACCCAGATGGCCCATCATGGCCAAGGTTAACAAAAGACTTGGTGTGGACGTGGATAACTGGCAAGGCTGGGAAGAGGAGGTGGGCGGGCATGGGCTTGTTCTGGCAGCTGTGCTGGCTGCTAAGGGTGTCAATCAGCGGGACTAGATGGGACAAATGCGATGACTCAGTGACAGCAAAAAAGAGGAGGAGGATCTGAGTTTGGAAAATGGCAAAGGCTGTGCATCCCTGACCCAGCCTGGCTTCCACCTTAATGACATCATCAGATTGGATGCCTCCCAAGAAATCTGTCGAGGAGGAAGGTTTCTAGCCCCTGCCACACACAGGGCCAGCCAAAGAGGGCTCAAAGATGACAGAGACAAAGAGAAGATAGGAGGTGCTAACCAGTGGATTTCAGCAGTGTGGAGGGGGTGAGCTTTCGATTTCAGGGAACAAGCAGTCCATCTCTGCCCCAGGTTCGAGGTCAAAAAGGAATCCACCCCTCTGGCTGCCCTGTTCTTCGGAGGCTACGGCTGCAACCATGAGCCCTGGCCTCGAAGGACCTCCTGAAGTAGGTGATGTTCATAGTGGCGAGGACCCTTCCTCTCATGGAGCTAGGAAAGGTGAAAACTTTTCAAAAGATACTTTCCTAAGAAACCAAAGGGAAAGAAGAACAAAACAAGCCCCAAGTAAGAAAATTCAGAAGCAAAGAAATGGATGAGTTCACGTAACACAGAGGCAACTAACACCTGGCCAAAGCTGGGGTCAGTCGGCCAGACCCTCTGACCTGGGCCCAAACAGGAGAAGCGAGCACTGTTTTGTTTTGTTTTTTCTTTCTTTCTTTCCTTTTTTGGAAGCAGGTATCACCGACTCGATGGACGTGAGTCTGAGTAAACTCCGGGAGTTGGTGATGGGGGGAGGCCTGGCGTTTGATTCATGCGGTCGCAAAGAGTCGGACACGACTGAGCGACTGAACTGAACTGAACCCTTAACAAGTAATCTTCAGGGCAAACGTTGTAGAGCCTTGTATGAACCTAGTGTGAACTCAGGGCCAGAAAAGAAGGCCCTTGTTCCACAAACATCCTTCCTACTTTGCCTCTGTCCCTAGGAACTGATGCTCTGACTTCCTTTAAAAAGGAGAATGTCACTTTTAATGTAAACACACAGCTTAACAAAATGTACTCAGGGGTGGTAAGCCACATGCCCATTCTTTGATTCATTAGGGGTGCTGGGCTCCTACTCTGTGCTTGGCCCATACGCTGTACTGAAGAAATGCTCAAGAAACTCATCTCTCAGTTAGAAAACCTTCTCATAATTAGCATCAACTGTGGATACAGTGATTCAGAACATAAGCAAAGATGAGCAGACAGGACCATGCAAGGCAGGGACAGGCTCTGGGGGACCATGGGAGGGGCCTGGAAAAATGCTTTTGGCAGGTAGATGCAGCATTAGCTAGAATCTTCTAGTAGGTGCTAGAAATTGGCACCAAGACCTTACCTGCTTTGATGGGACTGGCCAGCTAATTTGTGATCTGACTGGGGCTGGACCAGAGTTTGGAGGGTGAGCTGAGTGGTTGTCTAAGGATATGTGGGTGAGAAAGTGAAAGTCGCTTAGTTGTGTCTGACTCTTTGCAACCCCATGGACTGTAGCCCACCAGGCTCCTCTGTCCATGAGTCTCCAGGCAAGAATACTCGAGTGGGTTGCCATGCCTTCCTCCAGGGGATCTTCTGATCAGGGATTGAACCCAGGTCTCCGGCATTGCAGGCAGATTCTTTATCATTTGAGCCACAAGGGAAGCCTATGCAGGTGAGAACTTGTAGGTAATTATGTCTTTCCTTCAGGCAAAATCATCTTAAAATATGGTATGTATTGAGGCACCAGAATGTGCAGTGAAACTTCCCCAGAGTGATGTATGTGCTGCAGGGCCAAACGTCTCCAGGCAGCTTGCTAAAAATTCATTAGTGAGGCACAAGCAGGACCCTGGTGTCACCCGAGAAATGAGGTCAGAAGAGAAAGCACGTGGCTCTTTGCAACCCAATCCTGGGGCTGGCTAGCAGAGGCCGCCAGTTAAACTTTTTTAATTGACTCTGAACTAATCACCAATTTGATCCATAAAGATCAGGATGAGTTTTAAGATCTCAGAAGTCCTGTAGCAGCACTCTGACCTGCCCCACTGAGATGGCACCTCCCGACTACCTTTCAGGAAAGGCATATGGACTTTTCCATGCTCCCAGAGGAGTCAGCAGTTATTTTTCTGTTGCCACCAAAAAGCAAAAAAAAAAAAAAAAAGGCAAAACACCCAAAACTAACCACACAAAAACCTCAAAACCTCTGTGGCTGGGGGTAAGTGCGAAAATGGACAGACCTATGGCACAGAAGAGATAAGCCTGGCAAGGCAGCGGGAGAAACACAGAGACGAGCAGGGTCAGTGACTGATGCTCAGACCTGGATGAGGTCTGGCCGTCCTAGCCTGCCCTCCTTCCTCACTGACCATCCTGGTCGCTCCTACTTCTCTGAAGTTTCCTCGTTTCCTCTGTGGCTCGCCTTCCCGTCTCCCAAAGGTGGGTGACCCTGAGGTGACCTTGTCTCCTGTCCACTCCCCCTGCACACTCCTTCAGAGAACTGGTGTGTTTGGGTCTCCAGCTCCCCACCACCTTGCTCCATTGAGGTCCCGACATCCCTCCTGCACCATAAACGATGTCCCTCCTGGTCCCTCCGGAACCACAGAGCCCTACATGCCTGGGCAGGAGGCTGCCTCGTGGGCCCGCGTGTGCTCTGGGCCCACCACCAGGGTCACTGTGCCCTCTTTCTCTGCACTAGGCTGCCCAGCATCCGGAGCCTCAGCCTGCCTTGGAGCCCAGCCCCCAGCATCGTAGACCCTGATGGTCTACAGTCAGCCCCTGGCCTCTGCACACCGCAGGGCTTCCTGCTACCGTCCTGGCTATTTCATCACTGGCCTTCGAAGGGCCCCAAATTCTCCTGGTCCCAGAAATCTGGGGAGTCTTCAACATCCACTGAGAATAGGTCTCTGAACCACATGCCAGGGGCAGCCATAATAAGTCCTTCTCATGATTTTAAAGTGTGCCCTCTCCCCTCCCCCTGCCACCTCCCCAAGTGAGAGGGAGAAGTCGAGAGCCGGCAGCCAGCCCTGCCTGGCCCCTGGCGCCTCACTTACGAACTGGCCCCGCAGCTGGGTTGCAGCCTTCTGGAAGTGTGGCATTATCCTCTTGCACACGCTGCACCCTGGTCACCAGCAGGAGAGAAATGAAATGGTTACAATGGGCCCCGTGCTCAGCCCTCTCTCCCTTCAGGCCCGCCTCTACCAACAAGCATTTATCCCACTTCCAGAAGCCAGGACCACCCAGGCTCTGGGAACACACAGCCTCAGAGGCAAAAGCCCCAGTCCCCGAGAGCGGACCAACTCCACGGCATGAAACAGGACCCAGCCCAGCAGTCCCTCAACAGGTGCGGGACTGTCAAACCTGACGCAGCTGCGGGAGAGCAAAGCACTGAGTAACAGAGTGGGTTAAGAGTTCAACAGGAATCCAGAGAGCCAGGGGAGCACCCGCTTCATGCACAGCTGAAAGCCTCCCCTCACCGCCCAGCCAGGGGCTGCAGATGAACCTGGAGCAAATGCTATTAGGAGGGAAAACGTACAACCACACATACAGTGGCTTTGGGGATTTCTTGCCTCTTTTCCTTCATTAACAGATAATCACGCCATGACAGGAGGCAGCCGAGCGCTGGCCAGGATCCGACATTCCATTCTTATCTTCCGTTGACCTGCCCGATGACCCTGACAGGTCACCTCCTCTCTCTACTGCCCCTCCCGGCAAATGAGGGGGCTTGGACCAGATGGCCTCAGGCCCCTTCCAGCACTGACACTGCCGTTCGTTCTCTGTGATGTCTCTGGCTCTACCCTCTCTGGTCCATTACGGTCACACTCCTCTCCTGGGTGGTGAAGCCCCCAACCTGGGGGACTCAAGGTCCCCGACACCCAGTACTACCTGAGAGACTCTGATTTAAACCTGCCCCATCCCTTCAATGAGAACAAGCCACACACAGGCACTGACCCCACAGAACATGAGCCCGTTTCCTCAGACAGGAGGAATTCTGACACACAAGGCCGTTACTCTTCCTGACAGCTGCTCTGCTGCAAAACAGACTCTGAGATGCTTCTGAAGGCCACAGACACCAAAGCTGCCTAGAAGCCCACGTCAGTCTGGACGTCAGCTCGACACGGCACAGTGGGGACAGGGCCACGCAGCAGCAGGCTGACAAGCTCTGATCTACGTTTAGCTAAGGCCTCAGCAGGCCGTGGGCAGAGCAACACGGCTCAGAGAGAAGCACTCACCCCCTCATCGCCAGATACAAACAGTGGAGACCGTGAACAGCTCAGATCTCTCCGGGGACCGCTCGAATCTCCCCAGCACCGCATCTACCAGACAAGACGCAGTGCAGGATATTCTGATGTGAAACTCTCAACATGCCCACAGTCCCTCTGTGACGTTCCTGCCCAGCAGACAGACAGACACACAGACATGCCAACACATCTGGGCTCAAGTTTATGCCATTAGTTCAGGCTCAGACTCAGGGAGACATGGGAGCTGCAACGAGGTCAGCCTGCAGCACGGTCCCTTAGTGTCTGCCCGCAGAGGACAAGCGGCCCCTCTCCCCAGCAGCTGCCACCACCAGCGTGGTCCCCACCAGCACTGGGAAGGGAGGCATGTGACACCTGTCAGGGGGCTTTGTTCCCACTGTGGGGATTCAGGGAGAACGGAAACCGAGGAGGCAGTGCCAGCTCCCTGGGATGTCCAAGCTCCACCAGGCAGATGCACGTGGTAGGGATGGGAGGTCACTCAGCAGAGGAAGGAGCTCGGCTCCGGGGAGGGTGAGACCCAGGTCTGCATCTCTCCTGGACTGCTGCTGGGTGACCCGGGGCTAGTGGTGAGAGCAGTCTGAGCCTCAGTTTCCCCATCTGTAAGGCAGAGGGCAGAGCCAACACCTGGGGGCGGGGGCGGGGGGCAGGACCGGCGCCAGAAGGGGAGGCTCTGCCAACACAGGGCCCGAGAGCCCGCCTCTCAGTTCATGGTGGGCTCAGTTCACTTCCACCCAGAACGGGGATGTCAGTTGACTCCCCAGGAAGGAGGATGATGGGGGCACACTTGAGCCCTTCACCCTCTCTTTAGCCAGTGACTTGATGAGATGGGGGAGTCAGACACCCACTAGGGCACATTCTGCAGTCCGGAACTTACTGCCTGTCCTCAGAGCTGTGGCCTCTCTCCCCCAGCTCTGCCTATGACCTCAAATCACATTATCCCCCATGACCTCTAAATGAATGGTAAGTCAGCCAGCTGTCCCCAGGGTAGAAATCAGCAGCACCAGGTGAAGAGGTTATTGGCAGGGGAGAGATAATGGAAGAGTAACAGGAAGCTCTGGGCCAGGTCAGCTGCCACTTGAACTTTACCAGAAATAGAGCAGGTATGGTGGTCCTTATTTGAGTTTACCTTTCAGCTGACTAACTGGGAGGCAGGGAAAGAGAGAAGACTAATGACCACTCTCAAACCCCAAAGCTTAGAGCACCAGCCCATTCATTTTCCCATCAGTTCAGTCAACAAGCATTTACTAAGTAACTTCAGTAGGTCCTGGGGACCCAGATTTCTTGTCACAACTAAAAGTTCCCACTGGCTCTGGGTTCATTCACCCTAGTCATGATCAAAGGAACAGAGTCCTAAAGGACCTCCCAGCGAGGGATCTAGCGACTCCCAGGAATAAGCTGAATTATAAGGCCACGAGGGCTTGACAGGATCAGTATAAGAGCACAACAGTACCCACAGAATCTGGGGGTACCAGGGACCCAGAAAGCCATCCAATCCGGCCCTCACAAGTGTTAACAGCTCCGAGTTTCCTCCCTCCCTCCTCACTACTAATCATTCCGTAACACCTACAAGGAACCTAGCTTCTTCTGTCCTAGCTTTCTGCTCTAGGAAGATAATTCTGCTCACAGCTCTGCCTCCTGTGATGGGGATGGTCACCCCGCCAGCCTGGGGAAGTGCTGTGGGGTGGGGAGGGGATGGCACACGCACTTAGGTGCACACTGCCAGGGGACCTCTCTCTGAGACTCCTAGATCATTACACTGAAGCCTGCCCAGTTGCACCGTGAATCTGCCTCATGACATGGACTGCATACTGACCTCACTGTTTTAGTCTCATTTAGCCAATATGTTGAGAGCGGAAGCGTTCTAAGATGACCCAAAGGAGGCCCATCTTCAGGAACTGTGCGAGCAGGATAATTCCTGAAGCAATTCACAGTTGGGCAGGCCTCATAGCTCAGTTGGTAAAGAATCTGCCTGCAATGCAGGAGACCCTGGTTCGATTCCTGGTTCAGGAAGATCCGCTGGAGAAGGGATAGGCTACCCACTCCAGTATTCTTGGGCTTCCCTTGTGGTTCAGCTGGTAAAGAATCTGCCCACAATGCGGGAGACCTAAGATCCCCTGGAGAAGGGAAAGGCTATCCACTCCAGTATTCTAGCCTGGAGAATTCCATGGACAGACCATGGGGTCGCAAGGAGTCAGACACAACTGAGCGACTTTCACTTGCACGGAGAAACAAAGGGCTTCCCAGGTCGCGCTGGTGGTAAAGAACCTGCCTGTCAATGCAGGAGACCTAAGAGACCTGGGTTTGATCCCTGGGTCGGGAAGATCCCCTGGAGTAGGTAATGGCAACCCACTCCAGTATTCTTGCCTGGAGAATCCCATGGACAGAGGAGCCTGGCAGGCTACAGTCCATAGGGTCGCAAAGAATTAGATATGAGTAAAGCGACTTAGCACCTCACTCCAGTACTCTTGCCTGGAAAATCCATGGATGGAGGAGCCTGGTAGGCTGCAGTCCATGGGGTCGCTAAGAGTCGGACACAACTGAGCGACTTCCCTTTCATCCATTGGAAAAGGAAATGGCAACCCACTCCAGTGTTCTTGCCTGGAGAATCCCAGGGACGGGGGAGCCTGGTGGGCTGCCGTCTATGGGGTCGCACAGAGTCGGACACCACTGAAGCGACTTAGCATGCATGCACACAAGGAGAAACAAAAAGGGGTGACACCAACCAGTGAACGTTAATAGAGAGAAAGATCAGGGGTTAAAGTGCAGACCGCCTGGGCAGAGCCAGATCTAACAGGAAGTGGGACTCCAGGGCCTCTTTCCACGGGCAGGCACAGTCCTGGGGTGAGGTGGGGGGCCGGGTAGGGGTCACCGAGCAATCCAGGAGATAGGGTAGGGAGGGAGGTGGGAGAGGGTTCAGAATGGAGGGGACACATGTATACCTATGGCTGATTCATATTGATGTATGGCAAAAACCACCACAGTATTGTAATTATCTTCCAATTAAAATAAACAAATTTCAAATATATATACACACACACACTACAATATGTATATCCCACTTCCTGTTGTAGTTAAAAAAAAAAAAGTAACTAGAACCCTGTGCCACCCACTCAAGCCACAGACATGTCTGGACACACCCACCTCCCATCACACACACATCTCTTGCTCAGGCCTTTAGGTCTTTGCTTTTCAATCCATGGGTAGGGACAAATCAGACTTCAGAGGTGGCCCAGATGGGGGCGTATCTGTGGCTTGGAGGACAACTGCTCCATTCCACAGCTGCAGCTTGAAGGCAGCCACAGACAACATGCCGTGAAGAGCCGCATGAAGCGATGTGGCTGCGTTCCAACAAAAATTAATCTACAGAAAAGGCAGCCAGTCCCCAGGCCATGATTTGCTGACCCTTTATTAGAGGGTTATGAAGCAGTAGGAAAAACCAATAAAAAAACAATAAAAAAGAAAATATCAGGTCTTCCACATCTGGTAGAGTGGATGGCAAGCAGTAAGGAAGGGTAAGTCTAGTTTAGTGAAACTTTGCAGCTTATATATATAGTTTATATACTTACAGTGTACAGGGCTGCTGTGTAAAATATACTAATACTACAAATACAGTCAAAAGTGTGAAAGCCACAGCTCGGATCCAGCCCCTTTCTGCCCTCTCAGAAATGGAAACTGAGGCACAGAGCGGTGAGGACTTGACCAAGGTCACCTAGCTCATTGATGACACAGTTGGAATTAGAACCCAGGTCCTCTGCTTACTGTCTCAGTGATCCTTCTGCTGTTCTCACGACCTTTAGCCTCATATAGAGACTGAACCCCAATAGTGGCCCCTTTCTCCCTGGTCCTGATCCCTCAGATCTCCCAGCTGGATGTGTGGCTGCCCCAAGGCTGGCCAGGCTCTGGATGGTCAGCAGCGGTAACCACAGAGAGCACGCCAGGGCCGAGGCACGGCTCCACCGGCTGCACAGCTGCCAGCCAAGGGCTTCAGGCCACAGGAGGCAGAGGGCAGGGAAGGCGGAGGCACCTTGAGCAGATGCCGGGGGAAGGGGACAGAAGGATGCCAATGCCAGCGAGAGAAAAACTAGTGTGGATGGAGGGGCAGGGCCAGATGAAAAGGCACAGACAAATGAAAGAGGTGCAGGCAGAGAGACGGGGTGAGCACAGCAACTAGGCAGGCCTAGGTGCTCCAGAGGGAGGCCGGGGGCTAGTGTTCCATCCCCCTCACAGCCACAGCGGCCCCACCCAGAGTCTGACCGTCCAGCTTGAGTGCAGAGGAGAAAGGCACTCACATGGAGCATAAAACATCATCAGGATCGGCTTCTCTTCCTTCTTCAGGAGCCGACGGAAGTCCTGAGGCACACAGAACATCACAAGTTAGAGACAGCACAGGACAGGGGTGACACCCTGGGGACCCTTGCGGGTGGAGTGCGGCAAGCACTTCTGAAATCCCACGGTCTGACTTGGGGGATGCAGTGCAGTACAGATCCTAGCAAGTCAGGGGCTGAAAGGCCCTCAGAGACTATCTATTCTAGCTACCTCACACGTTACAGATGGGGAAACTGAGGGCCCGAGGGGACAAATGGCTTTCCCAAGGCCACCTGGCGGGACGAGGTAGTCGGGACCAGGTTACCAGCCTTACTTTCAGCTCCCACCCAACAATGAAAACACTGCAAGGACCCGACTGGGCCCCACGAGGCTGTCTCTTGTTCTATGATCTACGGCTCTGCTACGGTGGGTGCTTGTTTTCATGGAGGCCCAACTTGGCCAGGCAGGGATCTGCTCGTCACACAACCCTGCTCACCCAGCCCCATGAACCTTCCCCAGCCCAGCCCTGTCATGCTACCAACCATCCAGGGCCCAGAAGACCATGGTGCACACAGGAGCATAAGGATGAGATGCACCCATCCCCAGGAGGCTACAGGCTAAGTGGATCATTTGTATTTGTAAAACCCTTAGAACGGCGCCTGGCTTGTTATCAGGCAATATATAATCATTTGTTAAATGAATATAATAAATGTAAAAAGACAAATGGTCACAACAATGCTAATGGAGAGACTTCAGTGCAAAGCAGGGCAGGAGACTTTTCTTCCAACCAGTCAATGATGTTCGGGAAAAAGCAAATCTATCAAGGACTGCAGAGTAGCACCATGACAGAGCACATTTTGATTAAAATAAGCTCCTCTAACCAGTTTCCATGGAAGAAAATTAGAGGTTTTTCTCTCTTGAATAATAAAGAAAATAAGAGGAAATTTCAAAATGCAGGCTTCCTGGCCACAACAAGGCATTAGGTAAATAGATGACGGTACATCCTGCACAATGGAATACTACTGCATCATTAAAAACGATGGAGAGGAATATTTAATGTCACAATAAGATGCGCATGTCACATTAAGTAATGGGGGAAAGCAAGTGACAAAACAGCATATAAAATGTAATGTTTCTGTGTGTATTACACTGAAAGCCTGAAGGCTACAGAAAATACTGGCAGTGAGTATCTCTCAATAGGCAGGGATGGGGTAATTTTTTTTTTTCTTTTATGCTTAAGCTGTGTTTTCTAAATTTTCAACAATGAACGTATATTAGTTATAATTTTCCAGTAAGAGAAAAAAGATTAAAATATTTTGTGAGAATTTAAAACAGTACATAATCAATTCTGATAATGTTAACTCTTATTTATGTACATAGAGAGTAGAGGCATCCATTTGAACAGAAGCAGTAACCAAGATCTTTGACCCTGACTAGGAGTGGAGGATGCTTTGAAAATGATCTGGAATCCCCGGAGCTAAAATTGTTAAAAAGATCTGAGAAGAAAAGGTTTTCCTGAGCCTGCAGCAATTTGGTTTCATACCCTGAACAGTAACAAATATCTTATTACATCCAAAGATGCTTAATTACCTTCAAATAAGCGTGGAACTCTTAAGTTTACAAACAGAAGTCGGCAATTCAAACCTGAATTTGGAACTTCAGTTATTTTATGTGTGGATTTTATTAGCACAAAAGCAGTTAATATTTCTACATGAGAGAAAATAGTACACAGTATAAGAAGAAGACTGCCTACAGGCATGGAAAAGATATCTCTGCTTAATATTTCTAGTTACAGAAGAGCAATTTTAGGAGTTTCAGGACATGAACATTTTGGGGGAAGGAGGCAGCAGGCAATCGTTTGTCTGAGAGGCTTTAAAAACACGTATTATGATAAAATCCACCCAGGAGAAATCATCGGTTTAGGCTGTCTGTCTTTTCATGGCTATGGGTACAGATGCCACCACCTTCAGACACTGGGCCCTCCTCCCCTCCTCCTTCTTTTTCCAGCTGATGACACCGGCACTTTCTATCCCCAAAATGTTGATGCCCAGCGCCTTAATTCAAAACACCTTCATCTGAAAGGCCCACTTGGTTATCTCATGATGATCACACATGATCCCTCCTCCAGAAAGTATAAATGGCATCATTTTCTTCTGAGCTAGTAACAAGCATCAAGAGTCAATGATTTTAAATGAAAAGGGAAGGGAGTCAGAGGAAGATAAAAGGTATGTTTTATCTTCTCAGGATAAAACGAACGTTCTCCCTCCATCTACAAAAAAGCACTGCTTGCTGCACAGGCCATTTGAAATGTGACAAAGAAATTCTTGCCCATCCCAATGGGAAGGCGCAGTCAACCAAGTAAGGCATACGTGAGCACATGATAAAAACACAGGCACCCGTGGACAGAGGCACCTTTAGGTCACGTGTGCACATGATAAAAACACAGGCACCCATGGACAAAGAGGCACCTTTAGGTCATGTGGGGCAGGCTTCGAAAGGAAGAGGTTCAGGGTTGTATGCAGACTGTACTTCAGAACTACCCTTCCACCCCCAACCCCAGCCAAACCCAGAAACTGAACTTGTTCAAAATTAACACAGTGTCCCAGAATTGTAAAGACCTGATTCAAGTCTCTGAAAATCCAACCCAAACCTCTCAGATATTTTTAAACAACAAGAAAAAAGGCAAACACAAAATCCACCTTAGAAATAATACCAAAAAACATAAAGGCAACAACCACATTACATAATGAGAAAGAAACATTTAAATGTCCCTATAAGGAAAATGTACACATGTTAAAATACATTATATAAGGCAGTGGAGAACAGAAATCCCAGGCAGCTAATCTCCTGTTGTTTCCATCTCGGAGCTCGGAAGGGAAACCAAATGTTAAGGCCTGGCCCAGGGCTCCCTTGGAGGTTCCATAATATTCCTATTTCTCAGTTCCTCAGTCATCTCTCCTGGGGAACCCTGGTTGGGGGGAAGCATCCAAAGCCCATCAGATACCTTTTCATTGTCAATGTGGACAACATCTTTGGCTCCAGGATCTTCCTCCCACAACGGGGGCCCTTTTGGATCCTTCAGAAAGGCCACTATGGACTGAGGAAAAGGAGAGAGAAGGGAAAACTCATTTTAGCCAGGAAAAAAGGAGGTAAGGGGATCAGAAACCTGTCCCATCCCCTACCTGGAGACTACAGTGCCTGAAACCGGAGGCACACAGCCTATGGGCAAACGACTGGGGTGTGCCACGCCATCACCCACTGGCAGCACTGCTAAGCACCCTAAAAATGCATCCCACATGACACTAACTCTGGTCCACTGACACCTACGATGCTTCTTCAGGGACAAGAGAGAAAGTTCGAGACAACTAGTTGGCTTATTCAAAACAGAGGCACATGCTTCTAATAAATCTCATCTCTTCCAAAAAGTCTCCCTGACCAGTTTGAATAAAGGTCTCCAGTCACGTGCGATGTAAGATACTTACACATTCACACAGCCATTAAAACTGTCAATGGCATAAGCAAGTTAATCACACCTGCTTGTAACCTGCTTGGTATTTCATGATCTAAACTGGTTTGGGAGTGCATTAAATCCTCATCACCCTCTCTGGGACGCAAGTGGGAAGCCCCCCAAGGCAGGGTGCTCATAACTGTGGCCCCCTGGTTGCTGGACTTCTCTCCTTAGACACTTTTCTAGACGGACCAAGACCTTCAGGATAAAGGGCTTAACTAGCCTTTGTCTTGTGGACAACTGATTCAGCTCTCTGCCCCCCTTGGGCAGGACACACATGGAGCAGGAATGTGGGGGGGTGGGGGGTGGACACGTCCCTTTGCTCCCCTCCCCACCAGCCACACGACGGAAGCTGCATTCCCTTCACTTTCAAACAGTCATCTGAGAAATGCCGCTCAAAGCCTCTGAGAGCCAGGACCAGGTACCAAAAACCAGCTGAGCCTCCCTCCAACCCTGGAGAGGTGGCCTCCTTGTCATCAGACAAGCCCTCAGTGTTCTGCAACTGGATGCAAGATTCCATTACATCTACCCGCTTTGAGCATGCTCCTGTGAGCAGATGATGAGCTAGGTGTGCCACGTGTGTGCTGGGAAGGGAGGGAGGTCTGTGGTGAGGACGGAAAAACCCCTGAGTGAGGCTGTGCATCCAGCCCCCCACCGGTCACACACAGACGACCTGGGAGGCTTGCTATTTCTTAGAAATTCCTTTTTGGAAAGAGCTCTGTGGGAGAGTGGGAGTCAGCCAGGACTTCGCAGAATTTCATTCAGATAGTGGTCCCTGTCTGTCCAAACAGAGCTATGAAATGCCTGCTGGCAAGAGAAGACGGCTATTCCTACCAGGCAGAGGCGGATCAGCCTTCTCTCAGCACCTTGTCAAAGCTTCACTGTGATGACAACAGCCAAAGTGAGGCCAGCAGTGCTGCCCTGAAAGCCCCACTCACCCACAGCCACAGGGCACGCCCACGAGCCATGTGATTAAGATGCTTATGGGAGCCCACCCGCCTGCTGTTCCAGAAAGCCTGGTGCAGATGCTATCAACTTAGGGTGCACCGTGGACCTCAACAGTCTGTGCAGCCCGAGACTCATGGGAAAACACTCCTTCCGATGTATGTATGCACAGTGTCTAGGGATAAGGTCCACAGCTTCCAGGAGATTCTCAGTAGCATAGGAACTCAAAGTAGGTAGGAACTACTGCCCTGGGGGGGTGGGGGGGTGGCACTCTTGGCCTGTGCCAGCACCAGCCGAGTTAAAGTACTAGCACCCCACCCCTGCCTCGGCATCAAGGCCCCTTCTGAACAAGGGTACAGCAACAACAGCCAGACTGTGCACCCACCCTGCCGGGGGACTCCTCCATCTTCCCAGAGATAGAAGCTCAGGAGAAACCCTGAAGGGAAAACGGACCCGAGACCAGGGAGGGCTTTGCTCACGGCTGCTCCCCCTGAGAACCTGGAGCTGTCGGGCAGCCATGGGGAGCTCCACCATCACACCCCCCTACCCTAGAGAACCCCAGGGACTCCTCCCCAGTCCTTGATGGTCCCATGGGCTTCAGGGACCCTGGGACCAAGGATGCCCTGTCCCCACCTATGACCCTGACCCTGTACCATGCTCAGCCACTTCTCCAGCTCCTTGATGCCAAGATCACAGGCAGGATGGGAGCGAGCAGATCCCATACACCTGGTCTTTGTGAGAAGGTGGACAGAAGCCAGGACTCAGACTCCCCGACCCAGGCAGGTCCAGGCCACCTACCTGGGTGTCTCTCCTGCCACTGCAGTTCTGCTATTCTGCAGTTCTGCAGGAGCTGCTATTCCCTGCTCCTCAAGCCCCGGACGGACTCCTCAGAGGGCCAGCTAAATATACACTGAACACAACCTCCAGACACAAAACAAAAAGTCCCGCCACCTCTATCAGCAATGCCCCCACACCACCCAGCTTCCACATCTGAGGCGCACGTGTTACCACTTCAGCTGACATCTTAACACAGAATAAGAGGGGTTAAGCAACTCTAGTTGGTAGAATTATCTCTAAGTGTCTAAGTGGGTGTTAAGATGATGAGTAATCAGGCTGAGTCTGTATTAAGTAAAAGCTGCGGCAACTTAAAAAAAAACAAGATTTAATGGATAAATAAGAAATGACCACGGAGGTAGGGGGAGAAGGGCATGGACAGCCACACAAACAGATGGACAGACAGAAAAGAATGGAAGGAAACAGATGGAAAGAGAGAGGAGCCCAGGGTCTAATGCAGTCTAAGCAGGAGAATCAGAGAGGGTGGGTTCAACATATGCTGCGACAGAAGGAACACATGGCCCTAGCCAGGGCAGGGGCTGCCGCCTGGACCAGAGCAGGAGAAGAATGATCTGAGGGAGGGAACACGAAGGAGGAGAACCAAGGGCAGTGGAAGGACTCGGGCCCCGGAGAGCTGCCAGGGGATACAGGATAACACCTGCAGGGCAGAGAATCTCCATCCTTATTTTCACTGACGCTTTTCTATCTCTTTTTGAATCGGATTTGTAGCCGAGAATGGCTCAGTGACGTGGGCATCTCATCTGGACCCAGCTGCTGCCCTGCCCGGGTCCTGCATGCTGTGCTAACCTGGGCACCACTGGCCCCCTCAGGCCTATGGGCAGCCCCCAGGGACATGACTGCAGAGGTGAAGGAGGGCTCTGGACAGTTGAAGGGAGACTCTGGCCTCTGCAGAGGAGGGCATGATGTCAGATGTCTCACTGGACAGAGTGATGTCAGATGTCTCCCTCACTGAAAGAGTCATAAACTGTCTACCAAGCAGCGGGCCATCCCCTCTGGTTTCACAGCTACAAACTTCTCCAGGCATTCTGCTGACCTGTGTTCTACAGATGAGACTCCCTCAGATCACTCTGCCCTTCCTCCTCTGCTGAGAACAAGGCAGGGAAATTTACCTTAAACGTCACAGCTCGGTTATATTCAGTATGAAATGCACCATCCCTGTGAAAACACGAGAAAAAGGTGTTAATGTTAGGATTGGTTATGAAGACATGGGCTTCCCAGGTGGCACTAGTGGTAAAGAAGCTGCCTGCAGGAGACATAAGAGACTTGGGTTTGATCCCTGGGTAGGGAAGATTCCCTGGAGGAGGACATGGGAACCCACTCCAGTATTCTTGCCTGGAGAATCCCAGGGACAGAGGAGCTTGGTAGGCTACGGTCCACAGCATCACAAAAAGTCAGATACGACTTGGCACACACTCACCTGAAGACACTTAACCTTTAGATTTCCTGCAGAATCTTAGTAAGATTCAGCTGTTGAACACAGCTCAAGTTTTTTTTTTTAAGAAATAATTGTAAACACAAAAAACATCATTCTGAAATAAAATTAATCTCACTAAAAACTGTGGTTTGCAGAGAATACCAATGAAAGCTTTTAGTATTTATTTGGAAATTGGAAAAGTCCATGTGTACTTACTGGTAATGGAATAATTCAACCTTTTTGTCCTTTGCACTCAGGTCAACTTTCATCTTCTTGCACAATTTTCTACTTTCTGCGTCACTGAAAGACACAAATGTTGGAGGAAAGACACTTGTTACCTAAAGTCCTTGTGAAGGTTTTGACAGAGGAAAATCTGCTGGTGACCTAAGAGTAAAGGAGATAACTTAGGATTCTCAATAGCAAGTGAGGCCCTCACTACAAATGAGTTCTCAGAGAACTGGAGGAAGGAGGGAAACCAGCAGGATCTGGACTGATCTGGAAAGACAGAGGCAAGCAGATGGGGAGGACAGATCACTGCCTGTAAGGGGCCATCTGGTGGATCCAGACAAAGTAAGTTCCCTAAAAGCTTAGTGGGCAGGTGGCACATTTTAAGAAAAACAAGCTCAGGGGAGTGGTTCCCAATCCCGGCTGCTCATTAGAATCACCTGGGGGAAGTTTTCAAACATACTGATTCCCTGACCCTCTCGCAGACCATGACTCAGAAGCTCCACCTGTGGCCCCAGCGAGTTTTTTTTTTTTTTAAACCTCTGATTTGCGGCATGTGCCACCACCAGACCAGGGTAGGAGAAAAATGTTCTATGATGTTGAAGGAGTTACAAAATCTGATCAGGTATTGATAAAAGCCAGAGAGAGAACAGCGAAAGGTTCAGTGAGGTGCTAGCGTCTGCAGGATCACACCCCTGCAGCCCTTCTAACGAGACGCGTTGGCCGGGTGCCATCCACTGTTCCCCAAGTGCTTATGCATGACCCCTCTAATCTTGCTTCCCGTTCTGTTAGACCTCTGATCTCAAAACGTGGTCCCTGGACCAGCAGTATCACCACAGCCCAGGAGCCTGTCAGAAGTGCAAATTCTCAGCTCCTTCCCAGACCTATTCAATCAAAACGCCCAGCGGGTCCTCATGCAACCGTGTTTTAAGGAGGCTCCCAGGTGATCTGATGCCTGCTGCTACCCTGCCTGGCTCTCCCTCATCTCTCCAACCCCTCTCCCACCCCCATGAGGCTTGGTTTCCCCTGTGCCCTGCACCAGTCCCCTCAGAGACCTCACCTGCTCTCGCAGCCTCCCTATGACCTCACCACACTCAGCCAAGTCTTCCCAACTTCCAACCAGAGGCAACCAGCTACCCCACTCATACGGCCCTGCTCCTCATGCCAGGACCCTCTCCCCACATCTCAGTGGACTCAGTGAGGGTCTCTCAGCAGCCCCCCCACGCTGCACCAATCCCAGCTAACTACACTGCTGCTGCTGCTGAGTCACTTCAGTTGCGTCCGACTCTGTGTGACCCCATAGACGACAGCCCACCAGGCTTCCCCATCCCTGGGATTCTCCAGGCAAGAACACTGGAGTGGGTACACACTGCATGAGAAAATTTGCTCTGCCTGGTATGACCACCACCTGAGGGAAGTCCTGTCAGCTCCCACCTGTTCACCTTTGACAGCCATCAGCTTCACACAGCTGTGCACCAGCCCTGGAGCAGATGGACTAATTACACCATTCAGCTCAATTCTAAAAGCCACACTCACAATGGACAAGCAACACTATGGAACCTCATTTCAAGTGTGAATATGCAATTTGCAATTCAAGAAGCATGTCTTACCGGCCAGGTGCGTGGGTTGGAGAGGGTGTGTCAGGCACACTCAGGGACCCCCCGAAACCTCCACACCATCCCTCCCTACGCAGTCCTACTTGTAGTGGCCATCACTGTAGCCCCTGCAGCTTCTAGCCACAACCCTGCCCCAGCTCACAGAGAACTCAAGAAACGCTCAATGATCTCAGGAAGGAAGGCTAATGACGCAGCCATGGCTGCTCCCCCAGGGAGGTGAGAATCTTTTAAGATAGGGAGTCCAGAGAGGACAGAGAAGCTGGGGTGCGGAGGGGACCCAGAAGGGCCAAGAGCGTGGGGGCCTGTAAGGTGCAGCCACGAAGCCACGCACCCACTGACGGTGGTGATTACTGTCTAGTCTGCCCTGTCCCACACGTGCTCTGTGGTGAAGCCACATGGACAGGCAGGGTCTGTTTGACAACTGTGTCCGAGGTGCCCTTTCCGTGCCCCAAGGAAGACGAGAGGGCTCAACTGGGATGTTTACAACCATTCCCTTGGCACTTTCCCTGTCCGGATTTGTTCTGCTTTATGCAACGATTTCTGGGACCACCTACTGTCCACTCAAACATGACAACAAATAGCGGCTACGGCAGAAACCAGGTTCAGGTACCTGCCGCACCCCTGCCCTATGCTAGCATCCAGCAGGGGCGCCCAGACTGCAAGGCAGCCTCACACCAGCGCTCTCCTCATGGAGCCTGGCTGGCAGCCTCTTCCTGTGATTTTATGAAGCAAAGAGAGGAGAGACGGGGCCTAGTCTTTGCAACCCCAACCCTGGCTGGCTGTGCAGAAAAAACCTACTCCTTGGGAAAAAGCCTTGCTGTCCCGGGGAATCCAGGCCAGGCTTAGGAGTATTGTCCCAAAGCAGCTGGCTGGGCTGGGTGGAGCTTTGGGGGTGGGCATGGAGGTTCCTCTCAGGCATGTCCAGCCCCGCCTGCTGCCAGCCTAGGACCCCATGACCCTCCAGCAACCACAACTCCATCTTGGCCACAGGATCCCTCAGGCCGACTCTGCAACCCTCTCCTCTCCTCTGCTTCACACACCCCCACCCCCCACCGCCCCCCCACACACACACAGCGCGCGCAGGCACCCAGGACGGTGGGTGGGGAGCCCGCTTCCCAACCTCTATGAGCACCTCTGTTCTCAGATCCCAGCGCCTCAGCCCCCCTCATCTGGCACTGCCGCCCGCCCTTCCCCACTGGCTCTCTGCCCTTCCCCCAATATGTCCACTGACTGTCAGCCCCATCAGAAAGGTTTGCTCCACCAAGCCAATGGCTTTGTTTTGTTCATGGCTGGTTCCCCAGGGTTACAACGGCTGAGGGCACATAGCAGGCGCTCTATAAATAGCCTGAGTGAGTGAGTGAGTGATGCTGGCTGTCGTGCTGGGATGAGGCGCTCATGGCTGGCTCTCTGGGCTCTGCCTACTTAGCTCCAGGAATCCTGCCAGGTGACAATTCCTGACAGTGCGCTTTCAGATCGGCTCCCCTCCGTCCTATGATTCTGACTCTCAGAGTGTGTATGTGTGTGTGTGTGTGCACATATGCACTAACTGTGCAGTACACGAAAAGTCGTAAGAGTTCAAGAAGGGGAGAAATTACCCAAGTTCAGGGACTTAAAAGGATCTGGGTTGATAGATTTCGCAGTTAACTGTGCTCCCGCCCTTCCCTAGCCAATGACTAATGCTCTGGCGGGGAAGGAGACAAAGGCAGACAACAGGGAATGAGCTGCTTTGCTGGGATGAGAGGGAGGGGACAACCACAGAAAGTGACTGGCAGTGCAGAGGTCTTCACCTGTCACTCCCTAGACTGTCCTGCAGGAACCAGCCTTCTCTGCTGGCTCCTCACCGTCCTCTGCCTGGTTACTGGTTACTCACCCCGACCTGCCACATCCCCTCTTCCCCCGCCTCCCTGGACTCTGCTCTACAGAGAATGTGGAGGAAGATCACTGAAGCCTTTTCACACTTCCCTCCCTATCCCCAGCCCAGACAGACAGCCCAGTGTTTTTGTTCAACTTTGTTGTGGGTCACTGGCCAGCAGTGCAGAGAGTGGCTGCAGGTATACAGTGCTGTGCTTACTAGATCTGCACGTGCAGTGAGGATCATTCAAGAGACCCACCAGAGATAAAAGGTGAGAGGGTGAGAGCAGGAAGAGGGAGAAGTAAGGTGCTGGAGGCTCTGCAAGGGGGTACTCGACTTACAGAAGTCACAGCCTAAGTAGGAAATCCTCCCGCAGTGGCCGCCAGCTGCAGCAACTGGGCATCTAGGTCTGGCTCTGCCACTAGCCAGCCTGTGACCTCCAGCAGGACCCTGGTTCCCCAGCTGCAAAATGCAGAGCTGTCACACAAGCTAGACAGAGCTTTCCATCCCCCTATGGGGTCAAGTATTACTAAAACACCAAGGCAGGCTGCCTGCATCCTGACGGACGAACTAGGAGCCAGAAGCCAGGACAGATGGTGGAGATTCAAAAAAGATCTGAACCTCCATCATCTCTCTCCTAACTCACGATCAGATCCTCGCTTGGCCAGGCAACAACCTTACATCCACTCAAACCCTGGGCAGCCTCCTGCAGCAGGCAGAAAGCAGACTATAAGGATCCCCAGCTTGTCTTGGACACTGTGTGCCCTTGGCCCACTCAGCCTTCCTGGGGTCCATTTCCCCACCAAAGAAGAGACCCTATCTGCTGGGTCTAACACGGCAGGATTCTGAGCAGATGTACCTGTGACCCTGAGGGTGGGAAGGAGAGGAAAGGTGGGACATGTTCCCCCCTTCAGAGACATGAAGAAAATGAAAGATGAGCGAGTGAGCAAGAAACAGCATCAGAGTGACTTGTAGAGGACGACATGGAAGGAAGGGGTTGGAGGACAAAGCCGGGAGACAGAGAACAGCCCTGGAAGAGCTAGGCCTCCAGTTTGCCAGGACCTGGGGGGCTGGTCATTAGCCCTGCTGACAACGGGACTCCCACAGCAGGATCCTCCCAGGTCTGCCTGTCCTCCTGGGTATGACCTCAAGAAGGCACCTGATCGAGCATGAATCACCCAGCAGAGCTCATAAGAGAGACAGGACACAAGAAAGAGGAGTGTGTCATCCCATCCTCCACCTGCTTCCCCAGCCCAGCAGTTCTGGAGGGGACACAGAGCCCTCATGAGAGCATGGCAGCATGCCAGGAGGTGTCTGAAGCTACAACAAAAGCACGACAACCGTTTCTGGAAGCCCACTTTATATCCCATGGTAATTCCACATGCTTACATGTAAAGGAGCAAATAATTTCTGGAAGAAAACATGGGCTTCAAAATATGTCATGCCTGCCCTGGCAGGCCCCCCCATCTCGGATCTGGGAAGCCAGTGCTGCTCCTGGAGAAAGACAGCAGATGGGAGAATGAGAGCGGGAAAGGAGGAAAATGCCGTAACATAATGACCTTCACCCTCGGGAGAAGAAAGCGGCAAGCACCCCATAAGGCTGCCTCGGCCCAGTGAGAATCAGCCCCTGGAATCAGCACGCCGGGCACAGGTCCCGCCTGCTGGCTCCAGCTTTGCTGTCCAGACAGCAGCACTCCGAGCCAAGGCCGAGCCCGATGCCAGGCTGCAGAGCACGCAGGGAATACCAACTCCCTCACACACAACCCACTTAAGAGCTGAACAAGTACCACCAGCCAACCCGAGTGTGGCTGCTGAGATCTGAGCCAGGAGGTAGAGTGAGGGAAAGGGAGAGCTGACAGGTCCCTGGACGGAGGCCAGAAAGCCTACAGACACCTTAGAGCAACAAGTTACGGGCCCGGGGCCTGGGAGAAAACCGGCAGAGAAGGGTGTGTGTGGCTGTCGGTGTACAGGCAGGGGTAGGGAGGAAAGAGCCTGAAAAGCAAGGAAAAGAGAAGAAATATCCACATAGAGAAGAGAGGAGGAAAAAGACCAAAAGAATGGGCAGGGACCAGAGAAAGGAAGAGGCAAGAGAAACCATCAAAGGAGAGGAACAGAGGAGGAGAGAGGCTGAGAGGGAAGGACAGGAGGGATGTCAGAGGCAGATACCTAGGGTGGGGAAAGGCGTGAAGACCAGAAGACACACCCTCCCACACACTTAGATGAATACACGTGCCTTCATGTGCATACATACAGGCACCTATGTGTACACATGTAAGAGCCTGGTAGCTCCAGAATGTTCTCAACCAGGCTATGTAGGGATGAGAGCAACTTGGAAGATTCAACTCCATGTTTCACCCAAGAGTAGACTGAAGCCCAGAGACAGGCAGTGACTTGCCAAAGGTCACACAGCTATTTGCTGTCAGAGCCTAGGCTCAAAGCCAGGCCTCAAACCTACAGTCCCACAAGTTTCACAGCACCCCATAGTTCTTAAGGGTCCAAACAGAACAGCCTGTGCACTGCAGCTGACTCATCTCTCTTCAGAGGCATCCTCACAATGACCAAGGGGTCCTCACCCAAGGAAAAGCTCTTGAAGACAAATATATCATCTCCCTCCCTCCAACTTCTTGATGCCCTAACAAACTGGCCCAGATGAAAAATAAAAAGAGTAGAATGGGATCTCAGATTTAAATTCTATTCTACAAAGAACTTTCATTTACCTGATCCTCACCACGGATCCAGAAAGAAAGCAGACTATGTATTATTGTTCTGTTTACAGATGAGTAAACAGATTCAGGGTAAGCGACCTGGCCAGGGTCACTGGGCTAGTAAGCAGCTGAGCTGACCCTTCAGCCAGGGGCTGTGTCATTACAGCACGCACTCTACAGATTCCCCACCCTGGAGCACTGTCTTCTCTCCCCCAGATGCCCGCTGGCCCCCTCACCTGCCTTCTAAAGGAGGAAAGCAGAGGGGCCATCATCCCACCGCAAGACCCGGCATCCCTATTCTGCCTCCATCCCTTCGCTGGCAAGGCGGGACGCAGAGGTGGGGAACCACATGCAGCAGGGCCCATGCAAGGGCAGCCGTGCTCCGGCTGTTCACCTGCGGTCCCCCGCTCACACGCCTGCAGAGCAGAGGAGAGCCCTCGCCGGAGCATTTCTGCCCTTCCATCTGCCCACCCCAGGGGCATCTCATTCAGACTCAAGAACACAGCTGAGTGCTGTTAGGGCGACGGTTAAGAGCTGTCATCACAGGGCTTGGAAAGAACACACTGGGTTCCCCTAATGGTTTATGGGGCACGTTCAGAAATCTCTGAGCAGAAGCAGCTGATAGAAGGGGTTCTCCAGCTCACATCCATGGGGATCTCCCTGTGTAATGGTGATCCGTACCCTGCCCCCCAGGGCGGCCCGCATGGACCAGAGCTCCCAGTTCTACCCCTCTGGTTGTTCTGGGGAAGATTTAGTTGTATCCTACCTCTGATATTCTGGCTTCCAACATCATCCATTATAGCTCCATAATCCACCTACTTATCTAAACTTTTAAAAGCTACTTAATATTTCAGCTTATGCCTCCTCTTAGAGGCATGAGTTGAGTAGCAATTATGTGAACAGTCAACCCTTTGTCTTCAGGTTACCTCTTTAAAGTCATAAGTTGCCCCCTAGATCTTCATCTTAGAGCATCAAGTCACAGGATTCTCTCTCCCAGTGGCACTTTTTATTGATTCCAGACATTATGTCTCCAAATGAGTCCCCAGTTCTCTTCTTCTTAGACTGTCTTTACACACCAAGCCCAGTCCCATACAGTCCTGCCTGTCCAGGGAGCAAGGCAGGACTGTCACCTCCAGTCCCATCGGCCAGACAACCCAAGGGGCCACACCACAGGGAGCTGCCTGCAGGGAAGCCCCGGGCATGTGAAAGACTTGGTCCTCTGAAGGCTTGCCCCAAGTCTGAACTCAACCTCCTCTGTGAAGTTGTCTTCAACCTTTCTAGGCAGAATGAATGAAGTGACTGTAATCACCTGGCTAGATGTCTGCTGCCTCCTTGCACACTGCAATCCTCAAAGACACTATTAGCCAGGTCTGTGCCTCAAAGCACAGAGTAAGTGCTCAAGTGAATGGACCCAGGTGGATGGGGTTCATCCACCTAAACCAAGCTCTCCTGACCACTTCCGCCACCTACAAGCCTGGGAAGAACTCCCTGTGATGAGGCTCCATTGGCTTGGTATGGAGATTCCAGAACACCCTATCCCCTCTAACGGGCTCTATCACTTTGCCAGTCACACAGAGCAGTCCTGGTAAAATACAGGAGAGAGACACACCTGGGAGACAAGAACACTTCCAGACCCACTCTGAACTAGAAGCAACCAACAACTGAAATCTCGTCAACTGTTTAGTGAGCCATCTGTTCCATTAAACTGGTGTTTGAATCAATCGGGAGGTGTGAGGCCAGACAGGTGCGCGCGCGCGCGCACGCACGCACGCACACACACACACACAGTACAGCAAACACTGCTTGACGAAGACGTCTTCTGCTCTCATTCAGTGCTTTGTCAAAATATGACTTTCTATCAGTTCTCTCCAATGACAGGCAGGACCAGCTTGAGGCTGCTGCTGCTAAGTCGCTTCAGTTGTGTCTGACTCTGTGCGACCCCAGAGACGGCAGCCCACCAGGCTCCCCTGTCCCTGGGATTCTCCAGGCAAGAACACTGGAGTGGGTTGCCATTTCCTTCTCCAATGCATGAAAGGGAAAAGGGAAAGTGAAGTCGCTCTGTCGTGTCTGACTCTTAGCGGCCCCATGGACTACAGCCTACCAGGCTCCTCTGCAGCTTGAGGTTACCAACTTATAAAACAGTTGTGTCCCAGAAGTTTATTTGCAAAACAGCCACTGAGAACTTAGGTTGAAGAGGGAGATGACTGCACTGGAGTGGAGCCCCGTGAGTAACAGCTCACGGAACCCACAGAGTAGTAAAAGGTTTGTGACTCAGGCAAGGACAGAGATATTAAAGGTTACAAAGACCCTTATGGGCCATGCAGGAAAAGAACTGCCATGTTCCCAGGAGAGCCCCACCTCGTCCCCATACTAACAAAACTGTACTACTACCTGTGATCCTCTCCCCTGCTCTTCCCAAACTCACGTTCCCAATAAACCCCACATCCAGGTAAGGACCCAGCGGCCCTGGGAACACCTCCTGTCCTCGATCAGAAGGACATGTAAATGCTGGTGTCCACCCAGTGCAGTGCCTTGCAGGCAGACAGTGCTCAACAAACGTGCAAAAACAAACCTATTCTTCCCGACCTTTTCCGTATGTTTCACTGTCTGTGTCTTTGCTCTGTTTTTGCCAATCTATGCCCAATTGGGAACTAATTATGTGACAAGAGGTGTGTGTATATAAATCCCAGCAGCAAAAGTGCTGAATGTGGAGAGATGTGGCAATTACTCCTAATGAGGAGAAGGAAGGGAAGCCGAAAACACCATGGACTTAAAACCCCCAAACTCAGAAGGATCTGAGGAGTTCAAAGCGCCCCCTTTGCCACACTCAGAAGGGGCCTCCTGTGGGCTGGCGTGTGATTCTGCCACCATGACAGTGACACAGAGTCTCTGGGAGGGGGCAGGGGCAGCAGGAGGAGGAGCAGCTCACAGCCTTGTCATCGGGACACATTGGGGTAGGGACACAGGCCAGAGCAAAGAGCTGGAAGGACTCAGCCACCTGTCCAGGACTGACCCGTGTGACGGAGCCACCTCGGAAGCCAGGGCAACAGACAGGTCTGCTAGCTGACTCCCAACTTGTGCCCTGTGGGCCCTGGAGACCCCCATGAAGGGCCTGGGCTGCGGGTAAAGCACATGGTTCTCAACGCAGATTCCCCCCATAAATGAGCCCACCAAGTGGCCCTGAAAATCATCTTGCCTCTTCGGGCGTCAAGGCTCCTTCTGCCACCCTCTGAGAAGACAAAAATCAAGTGCATGACAACAGAGTAACAAGTAAAAGTACTATGTAAAAGGGAAGAAGAGGGATGGGGAAAGACAGGAGGGGGAGCCACACCTACCCTTCTCCAGCCCACAGCGGTCCTGCAGCATCACTGGGGGGTTTCGGGGGAGGGCGTCCTTCTGCAGTTGTCTCTCCATCATACCTCCTCTCCCAGAATATCAATCAGGAACAATTCCACCCAACCTACCAGAGCCCACCCCTCGCCCTCCAGCCACCATGTCCCACGTCCCCAGGATCATACCCACAGTCCACCCAGCAGATGGTGCCTTGTCCTTTCACTGCCTGGGCGACAGTAGACAATAACTTGAGGTGACTTTCAGCTGCAGCTTCTGCAAAATAAACAAACAAATAAACACCTGTACCCAAGCACACTGCCCCCACCCCTGCCATCTTGCCTCGGCAAGGAAGGACGGAGGCCAGTCCTAGAGGCGAGGTTCTGAGCACCAGCTAGAATGCATCCCTGTGGGCAACGGTTCTAACTGAGGACCATGCAGCTCTTCTCAGAAAGCCCCGCTCCCGCCACCCTCACAGACGCAGAACCCGTCACCCCTCCTTCAAGCCACGTCTCACACCTCACTCTGCCAAGTCTCTCAGGTAGATCCTCAACTCCCTGTAGAATCTCTGACTCGTTACCTTTCTGGGACACACTTTGAAAATTCTATAACCAAACAATTACAGTTCTATAACTAAGCAGGCAACGAGTCTGCTGGTTCCACGCTTGCCTGACCTGGTGCCCAACCTGGGAACTGACAAGGGCAGGGACTAGACCCTTTCCTTCACCTGTGCGTCACACACTCACCTAGGGGCTCTGCACAACACCATGATTAAATGAGGTTTACCTGTGACTCTGGTCTCTGATGGACCGACGCTAAATGTACCCAAGTCACTCTCACAGCCTGCTTCCCCAGCCTGGCAGTACCCCGGGGGGGTCAGCTGCAGGACCACGGACTACGCCTCAGGGCCAGGCAGAGTGAGCATGAGAAAGGACGAGGTGTCGGGGCAGAGCCCCTGGAATGTACGCTACGAGGGCAGGCTCTTAGACATGGAGCCCCTGTGGCCAGGATCGCCATGCCACCAGCCTGTGGTGCTCCACTGCGTGGTGGCTGTGGCCGGGCTGTCACGCTCCCCCATTGTCCCTGTCAGCTAGCTCCCTGGAAAGGGCCCCTATGCAGACACTGTGGGGACAGCAGGCTGCCGCCCTCACCCGCCAGAAACTGCATGATATGTTTCAAAGCCAAGCAGAAATGATATCTGAATTATTTGCCTCCTCAGATCTCCTTTTCTAGTGTGGATAATGGAAGCTGTTTGTGAACACAAAGCCTGCTGAGTCTTTTATGCAGTGAACAGAAAACATCCTTCAAGAGCCCTGCACAGAGCCACCCACAGAGGCCCTCCCTGAAACCCCCAGGCCAATGCGGGGGGTGGGGGGGGGGGTGCGGGGGCTCAACCGAGGTGGGAAAGGTCGTCCTCACCCTTCAGACTGGGATCGGGAGGCGGGGGAGGGAAACTTGAGTAGAGCACATGAAGCCCTCTCCCTAAGCCTGCCTTTCAGCCATGGAAAGGGAGGCACTGGCTAGGAAGAGGAGGGGAGAGAAGCCAGTGCTCCTGAAGCCACGGGAGGTCCCAGTGTCAGGACAGGCCTGGGCAGGAGGCAGGAAGGTAAAATGACCACTGGGGTCCAAGCCCAGAGACCCAGACCAGGGAGGAGCCAGGTGCACAGGGCTGCTGAGAGCTCCACTGCCAAGAGGCAGGGACAGAGGTTGGGCCAGGGCAGAAGAGAAAACAAGAGCGCTCCCAGCCCCTCAGGCCCTGGGCTAGACACCTCACCTTCCCACTCTCTACTCTCCGCATCTTTTCCTGGTGGCTGAGCCTCCATCACTGCAGATTTTGCACGTTATTCCTGCCTCCAGCAGAGGAGGCCAGGCAAAAAAAGGGGACAGAGGGACCCACCCTAGCGTCCACCGCCTGAAGGACCTCAGGCCAGGCAGCTCCAATTTCCTCACTCGTAAACTGGACATCACCTGACAACCTGCACTGCCTCCTCACGCTGCTGCTGCTAAGTCGCTTCAGTCATGTCTGACTCTGTGCGACCCCAGAGATAGCAGCCCACCGGGCTCCCCCATCCCTGGGATTCTCCAGGCAAGAACACTGGAGTGGGTTGCCATTTCCTTCTCCAATGCATGAAAGTGAAAAGTGAAAGTCAAGTCACTCAGTCGTGTCTGACCCTCAGCGATCCCATGGACTGCAGCCCACCAGTTTCCTCCGTCCATGGGATTTTCCAGGCAACAGTACTGGAGTGGGATGCCATTGCCTTCTCCGCCTCCCTCATGGCAAGGCAGCAAATGAGAGTGTGTCTCAGAAGTTCTTTGCAGAGCCCTTCTAAGGTGAGCTTATGGGAAGGGGTGTGCACAGGGAAGAAAGTGAGCATGTTCCTGGGTGGGCTGACGACCCCCTAGCTCCAGGGGCACCCAAGGATGTTGAGACACGCTTGTTCAGGGCCCTGGCGCCCAGGCCTCAGGAGCGACTCTTACTGCCCCCTGCCTCAGTTTCCCCCATTCCCAACAGAAAAACAATCCCTGGGAGCGTGTGCTAGGCCCTCAGAACGGCATGGGCCAGCACGTGCCGGGTGTGTGGAGGACGCAGGCCTCAGGAGGGACACGCGTCTATCCAGAAGATCCATCAGCACCACCA
The DNA here is from genome assembly GCF_032452875.1 of Bos javanicus. NCBI lineage: Eukaryota > Metazoa > Chordata > Mammalia > Artiodactyla > Bovidae > Bos > Bos javanicus. The sequence goes on along the minus strand of NC_083868.1, from coordinate 67,677,286 downwards.
CCTCCCTGCTCCCGCCCTGGGCTGGGTGTCGAGTATGAGCTGCTGAGAGAGCTGTGCCGGAACTGGCCCCGACTACCGGCTACTGCTTCTCTGGGGCACAGAAAACTTGGCATCCTTGAGGGCAGCAAGAACACTTAACTCTGCTGGAACAGTGTCAAGTCAGATGTTCGAAGTCGCAGCCAAGAGCTGAGCAAACCTCTCCGTCTATGATGCCCTCTCCAGCCTCAAGGTCAGAAGAGGCAAACCGCTATTTCCACCCCACACTGAGCGCGGAGCCCACTCCAAACTCAGTCTCTTGTTCTGACCCCAGAGCGAGACAGACTGGGGCCAGGCAAGGCCAGGACTGCCAGCCTGGGTGTGTGCCCCCATGCCTGGGGCATCAGCTGGAGACAGGCTGGCCCAGTCAGTCAGTTAATCCACAGCTCTGGTGAAGTGTGGCCCTGGCGGGGATGGCCTGCTGTCCAGCAGCCAGAGAGTCCATCCAGGGTGTCCTCTGGCCTCCTTCACACACATTTCGTCTCCCTCCTGAGGCACTGAGGGACTCCAGGGGGCTTTTCCTAAGGAACCCTGGTAAAAGGAACTAAAATAACCTCTTAGGGATCCAAAGCAGCAGCACTAATGCCCCTTCGTCAGGACCCTCGGTGAGCAGTTTTTAGTCCTGGGGTCTCTGCCTCCCATCTCTGCCCCCGCTCCTTCCTTTCTATCCCACTGCATCCCTGACCACGGCCCCAAGACCAGGAGAGGCACTCACCAGATTTGGAGTAAAGCACCAGTACATTATTCCGGGTCCTGAGAAGTTTTTTCAAGTCCTTGGGGTCAGAGATTCTCTCGATGAGTGAGGAGAACTTTGCGGAGGACAGCCACGTCGGCAGGACCACCTGGGGATCAAGGAGCCAAGGACCGTGAGTCCCAAGTCCCAGTGGGCCCGAGGACAAGAAGCACCCCCAGATGTGTTGCCCCTAGGCACAACTGACTGGGGAGGGATAAGGTACAACCCTCCTCTCAACCCGACACCTGCCTTTTGCCTCACCCCCTCTCCAAATCCCAGGCAGCACTAGTGGTAAAGAAGCCGCCTGCCAACGCAGGAGACCCGGGTTCCATCCCTGGGTTGGGAAGATCCCCTGGAGGAGGGCATGGCGAGCCACTCCAGTATTCTTGCCTAGAGAATCCCATGGGCAGAGGAGCCTGGAGCACCACAGTCCACAGGGTCACAAAGAGTGGGACACGACTAAAACAACTTAGCACTCACGCACGTACTCTCCAAGTAGCACCCCTCCCACAGGGACTCTTCCAGCCCACTCCCAGCCACCAGCTCCCCCTTCCTCTTCGTGCACTTTTTGTATGAGGCCATACGGACTGCATGGGTGCATAAGCATGCTGCATGGACGTTCCTGCCACCCTTTCAATCAAGACCTCTCTGCGAGGTCAAGGTCTGTACTCTGCCCTGCCCTCAAATGTCACACAGTGGAGCAATGTGAAAACTCCATCCCGCCTAGAAGCACCAAAGCCCCAGATCCACAGAGAAGTATGATCGCCTCTTAATGTGATCCCATTCCGGATGGGAATGAATGGGTGGGTGAGGGGTTTTCCACTTCCCCCACTTAGCTAATGGTCTAAGGAGACCAGCCAACAAGAAACAAGCCAATTCTCCCACAGAAAACCCTGAACACCTTGGGCCCTGGAAGTACCAGGCCCTGCTGCAGGCATGAGAGGTGGGCTGAAAGCAGGAGCAGGGACGGGGAGGCTGTTAAATGTCTGAACAAAACTGTGACACAGCAGAGCCCCTCACCCACACAGCCGGCCAACAGGCCCCTGCACAGCCAGCAAAGAATACCGCGGTTAACACCTGGAGAGACGGAATAAGAAACACTCTGCCAGGAGACACCAGGCAGGGTGCAGACAAACTGAACCTTGAGATCACCCATCTTCTCTAGGCCTCTACCCCTCAGCACCTTCCCCTCCCTCTTCCAGAATGTTGCTAACCTAGTCCCCCCCAAGAGGGTTCTGGAGGAGGAATGTGGTAAGAAGAGGCAACTACAGATTATCCGATGCGCTTGATCTTATAGATCAGTTAGTTTGACCAAAGTTGAATAGCTAATAAGAAGCAGGGCTAGCATCTGAACCCCCGTCTCTCTATGTGACCCCAGGTCCTCTTAGGCCATTGCCTCTTTGTAGCCAGAAGTCTTGCATTGAGTCTGAGCTCCACTCAATAGCGAAGATGCCCAGGCAACATCACTCAACCTTCTACAGACTTAGTGCTTTGCATCCAATGTGGACATAATGATACCTCCCCTCGTGGGACAGCTGTGAGGATGAAAGGGGGTAACTTATCGAACATGCCTTATAAATCATACAGCACTCTAACAGTACCAGTTACTGTAATATATAATGTAAATTTCCATCTCAGCAGAGTAGAAGACAGAAATGTGTCCATATTCTAGTGCTTCTAAATATAATCTGCCATTGGATGCAACTTAACCTTCTCCACAGAGTAAAACCATCAGAAGGAGTTGTCCAGGAATGCTTTTTCCTTTATTCTGCCCTGGCAGGATGTGCGCAATGCCTGAGGACCCCCCGCCTTCACACAGCAGCTTTGAGACTACACCAGAAAGTCCACTCCACCTTATTATTACATGTTGTTCCAGAAAGGTCCATAACAAAATGCACATGGTTAAAAGAAAAAAAGAAAAGAATCTGTTGGAAAAACATGTTGATGCTGCTGTTTTTAATCCTCAAATAACCTGGGTAGTCAATAGAAACAACTGCCCTTGACCAGTGCCTCAGAACTCTGACCCGCAGATCAGCGGTCCTGAGAGGCACCTGCATTTCTGGACTGGGGGGTCAGGAAAGGGGAAGGGATGGCGGGCCCTGTGCCCACCTGCCCAGGCAGCACAGCAGCATTCCGCTGGGCCAAGCGACAGCAAAGTGTCCACAGCAGAAACCACAAGAGCACCAAGTCTCAAGGCTTATCCACAGCTTCCTTCCTAGAAAGCCCAGTGAATCCCTCAGGTCATCTAACGGTTATATTCTAACCAACAGCTACTCTCAGAGTACACAAACCACCGAAGCCTCTGCCCCAGCATTCACCCTCAAACAGCAGACAGCTTCAGGTCTACCAGAAATACACTAAGGCTGGGGCTTAAACGTAGCACTGTCTGCAGCTGGCCTGGTTAAGAACTCTTTATGGAGGGTCCATCTCCTCCTCACCTTGCGCCATCCCTACTCCACTCCCTAAACTAGGAGCACCTGCCCCTTGAAAGCCCTTAGGATACGTTTGTCCAACACAATAAACATGACACACATGACTGCCACACACTTGACCTTTGCAGAGGTCCTCCGCTGGGAGCATGTTACAAGGTGAGTCTGTGACAGCTCTTGGGAGACCCAGAGGGAGCACGGAAACCAGACAGACCCAGGGCAGTCAGGGAGGGTCTGGGCTGGAGAGTGGTAGGAGAGGGCCGGTGGGGCCAGTCCAGGGTGGGTGGGGTGGGACCCTGAAAGCCTGGCTCGAAAGCCCCATCTGGCTGTGATCTCAGACTGGGCAGTCAGAAGGCTGGAGGTGAAGGGACTCCCCGGTGGGGCACCCAAGTAAAGAGAAATGGTTCACTCCAAGAGGCTCAAGAGAAAAACAACAGAACTCAATGACTATTCATCTGTAAGCAAGGGAGGAAGAGTAGAAGCCGAAATGACCCAAATGGAACAAAAATCAAAATTGCAAGAATGGAGAAGCAGAGAAGGCTTTTGTTTCCATTGAGGAAGGTGATAATGAGCTTAGGCACAGATATGTGGACAAGACACCCCACCGAGGTGTCCTCCAGACTGGAGAGTGAGACTCAGTGAAGTCTCAGAGGTCAGGGTCCGGAGGGAGAAGTAAGGAGGAGGAGGAGGAGGGACCAGGAGAAAAGTCAGGAAGAAGGCAGGAAGTACCACATCAACGCAGACCAGGGAGGAGACACACAGGCAAAGGCCAGGCCAAGTGCAGTGGGAGGCCAGGCTGCAGAGAGAAGCACACACATGCAGGAGCACAGGCGGCTCAGGGTGGGGAGAAGCGCGGGCTGTCTCCACCAAAGGCGGGGAGCCACGTGGACGTTTGTGGGCACAGGAGAGGCAGGATTTGCCAGGAGAGGATTTGAAATAAAGGGAACAAGAGGAAAATAGTCAGGATAGGTAGATCCAGGGGAAATCAGGGGACTTGGTGTGCAAAGAGCTCAGATGCTCGCTTTAGTATCTCTGACAGGAGGGTAAGAGGCCCGTATATATGGCCTCAGACAGACCCTCACCTTAGCAAGAACCACAGGGACAGGCAGGAGCACGGCCCTTTCCTCCCTCCTCTAAACGAAGGGGACTCTCCTCCAGCCGCTTAGCATTCTCCTTTCTCCTCCGCTTCAGTCTAACCTTTCCAGCATGCACACTCCTTCCCTCCCTTAAGATGCAGCTCCAGGGAGCCCTGGATAGCCCTGCCAAGAGCCTTCCTGCAGACTTCGTAAGTCACAACCCACAAACCTTGATAACAATAACTAAGGCGACAATAACAATGTTAATGATGCACAAACTCTGTTTTGTCAAGCCCTCAGGAGGGGACACGGCAATGTGTGCGAAGGAAGCCAGCCACCATCCGAGCCAACCATGGAGCTGTTCCTGGGTTTGGCAGGCAAGCAGGCTCTTTACACCCTAAGTCTTTCACTTTGGAGGAAGAAGAGAAAAAAAAATCCCCTTCTGTTGCCTGTGCAAACTCCTTCTGACTTTCCCCCAATAATTGCTTTCTTTCTGCTCGCCAACCCCAGCCTTCACAGTATTTCCATCAGGGCTGAACTACCCCACCGGCTGGGCTGAGACCCATAAATCCTCCCCTGGGTGCAGGGCAGAACACACCTGGGAAGGACACTCCCTTCTACTGCTGGGGAACACGGGCCCCAAAACCAGGTCCCACTTGCATCAGAGAGCCAGTGCCCCCCATCAGAGTACTGATCCCAGAGCTCCCAAGCCCTGTCACAGCACCCTTCTCAGAACACCAGGACCCAGCATCAGAGAAGCAGTCTCCTCCACTCGAGCCCCTCCCTCAATCAGAGCACAAGGCACCTTGCAGAGCCCAGCAGCCACTCAGGGTGCCCAACACAAAGGCCCTCACCCCCACCCTCTACTACAGCTGGAGGCAATGGGGTCGAGGACACTGGCTTCTCCCCTCACCTTCTGAATAGGTGTCTGCCCGTTTTAGGGCCTGCCGGACACAGGGGCCTCCAGCCAAGAAGCTTGCTCTCCTCCCCCTGTGGTCTCACCACCGCCAAGACACATGGGAAGAGCACTGTGTCTGGAGTCCAGGCAAACCTGGGCTCAAATCCAGGCACTGTCATTTACAGCAGGATGATCTGAGGGGTTACGAGTGTCACTTCCCCACCTACAAAGAGGAGAAGATAATACTGACACCTGCCTTGCAGTGTTGGCTGAGGATCAAACAAGGGGGTTAAACTACACAGAGAACCTAACGTTATGCTTGGCACACAGCACACAAGCCTCGTAATTATCTGTATTAGTACTATTAGAGAGACAAATCACAGGCAGAGCAAGGACAACAGGAGACCCAGCACCACCTTTTCCTCTTCAGGGCCCTGCCTGCAATCAGGCAGGACAGCACGTCCAAGCAGGAAGAAATGTGCACGTACACAAATCCAGCATCAGCACCGAGAATAACTACCCGGCTACACAGCACACGAAGGACGGTCCTTCCTGGCTTTGTGCCCATCTGCCCCTCCGGGACAAGTGGGCACTAGCCTCATCCTACAGATGAAGAAACTGAAGCTCAGGGAGGTTAACTTACTTACCACGGTCACACAGTAGGTCAAGCCACAGAGTTCGGGCCTCCCAGGTCCTGGCCAGAGGTAGTGGCTTACCTCTACCCCACAAGCTCCCAGACTCACAGCACCTTAAGTGGATCCTTCCCAGAAGCACCTCCTTCCCGCGGTTGGGGGAAAATCAAATCAACCAAGAAAAGACAAGATCTTCCAGAATGGGCAAGCAGGGTCCCAGCAGGGATTTACACCAACTCTCTACTTCCCGCAAGCCCAGAACACCTGCTGTTGGCCACCCTTCTCAAGACCCTGGGGCAGTCAGCCCAGATCTGCGGTACATCAGAGGTGTGTGCAGAGTCTGGACTCCTTTCTGCCTCCTCTCATTCTCTCTAATACATCGCATCACAACTTCCGCTGTCTTCACTTAACCTCACCCACCATCACCACCAGGCTAGACACAGAGTCATGCAATTCTGGAAGATAACAGGAGATCAGTCCTTGCCACATCACACCCTCAGCTTTAAAAAGCTCCAGATCTCTGGGGTACATGCCAGCACCCTCACATTCTCTATAGCCCAGGAGGCTGTCTGTTGTTACAGATTCACTATTCAATGCAGATCATGAAGCCAGAGGTATTCAAGTATGTAAAAGCGACTTGCTAAAGGAGGAAGAGTTGAGGACAGAACTTTAACATTTAGGAAAAAGGGTGGAGGTGGGACTTGACCTTCTTTTTGCTCTGTCACCTGGAAAAAAGATAGCCTTCTTATGTTTGGAGCTGTGAAGAAACTGGTTTAATTTAGTGTAGCCCACATCTTACTCAAAATAGTTTTGAAATGTCAGAATCTAAGTCTAGACTCTTAGGAAGCTGGTGGTAAAGGGATCCAGGAATAAGGTTACAAACACATGACCTGAACCCCAGGTCAGAGAACCACAGCTGGCTGAATATTTGAGAGCTAGAGGTTTGGTAGCAAGAGTTAGAGACCCAAGTTTTGTGCTGGTTTTGATATTTACTGACTGTGTGACTTTGGACAAGCCATGCCTCCTTCTCTGTGTCTTTCTCTGTAAAATGAAGGGGTTGAAAGTGATTTCCAAAGTCCTTTACAATTATGATATTCTGCAAACCTCATCTAGTGACCACTACCAGAGAAGTACAGTGAGGTAATTACACCTCAAGAAGAAACTGCTGAGTTGCCTTGGGCATGTGGCCACCCACATTAAAAGTCAAACCTTTCAGTCTTCCCTGCATCAAGTGTGGCCCTGTGGCTAAATTCCAGCCCCTGGAATGTAAACCGAAGTGTTATGCGGCAACTTTTAGGAAGTGTCCCTAATAGACAGTCTAAGAGTTTTCTTAGTCCCTTCCTCCTTTCTGCTCCCTAGAATCTGGAAAGATGGCTGGAACTCAAGCAGCTACCTTGAGACAATGAGGTGGAGTTCAGTTCAGTTCAGTTCAGTCGCTCAGTCGTGTCCAACTCTTTGCGACCCCATGAATTGCAGCATGCCAGGCCTCCCTGTCCATCACCAACTCCCGGAGTTCACTCAAACTCACGTCCATCGAGTCGGTGATGCCATGCAGCCATCTCATCCTCTGTCATCCCCTTCTCTTCCTGCCCCAAATCCCTCCCAGCATCAGAGTCTTTTCCAAGGAGTCAACTCTTCACATGAGGTGGCCAAAGTACTGGAGTTTCAGCTTTAGCATCATTCCTTCCAAAGAACACCCAGGACTGATCTCCTTTAGAATGGACTGGTTGGATCTCCTTGCAGTCCACGGGACTCTCAAGAGTCTTCTCCAACACCACAGTTCAAAAGCATCAATTCTTCAGCACTCAGCTTTCTTCACAGTCCAACTCTCACATACATACATGACTACTGGAAAAACCATAGCCTTGAAGGACTTGCTAAAGATGTAGAGTTATCAAAATAGAAGGCACCTGGGACTATGATACCACAGAGGAATATACTGGCCCTGGAACACCCCTTTCCAGACTTCTATGTGAGTGGGATAAAGAATCTCTTTGAGGCACTATCATTCTGGGTTTTCTGGCACACATGCAAATAGATCTTGAGTGCCTACTGAAACAAAAGCTTTAACTAGAAAGAAATATTAACAACTACTCAATTTGGGATACTTCAAAGCATCAAATCATGCATTATACTTTAGATCAACTGCTACAAGGAAGGAGACAGACTATCAAGGGTTTGATTTACTGTTTTCCTCCTAATTACTCGAGTTTCACTGCGCCTATTCCCATCCCAAGTATCTTGGTCACCTGGTGATGGCTACCCACAAATGAAAGAAAAACTAATAACTCTTCAGTTTCCCCACAACCCCAGCCCTTTACTATTAATAGTAAGGAAACCACTGCAGGAGACCAACAGGCCAGGACATCCCTCAGAGTTGAGCTGGGTTGGTTGGTTTCCAGATAGAAGACTCCTCTCAACATTTCTCCATGCCGTCTCCAGCCTCCAGAGCCAAGTACTCAAAATCTCCTGAGGCTGCTCAGCACGTTGGAGTCCGGAAGGTTGTGGAAACTAAACATGTTAATGCACAGAAGTCCATGTCCTACCATTTCATCTTGGACAGCTCCAGTCATTAGAAAGTTCCAATCCCTCCCCGTCCCAAGCCATTCTGCCTGCCTACCACACTCTGAAGACAGCAAACACATTCACTCTTAGGATTCTGTAGGTGAAATTCCCCAATTCCTCACGTGCCCCCAAGCCCCTCAATGTCCTGAATAGTCTGCCCTAGACACACCCATGCTCCCAGTTCCCGGAGCTATCCCAAGGCCAGGAGTGGGGTGGCAGAGACTGAAGGGAGTAACGTGCCATATTACACTATAATTTACTTTTGGAAATAAATATCTATGCTTTCATAATTCAAAATACAGGAAATTAATCTCAACACCAATCTTGATTTTTGTATCACAGGTTTTAAAAAAAATTGAAAAACACCGTTAGTGAATCTCTTAAAACATGACACCTGACTGTCATATAGTGCTGGCAAAGACTTAAGCCAGTACAATTCTTTTGAAAAGCTATTTGGCACAATTAATCAAGTATCTTAAAAGCATTTCTGCTTCTCCACGTGGTAATTCCACTTTTGGGAATGTGTCCCAAGGAAATTCGCAGAGATTCTGACACATATATGACTCACTCATTCTTACTCATAAGAGTCAAAAATTGTAAACAACTTAAATATCCAACATCGGGGGAACCGTTTCTTAGAATAAACCACTTGACAGGATGAAACAGGCATTTAAGAGATGTTTTCAAAGATTGTGCAGTGAAAAGATATTTGTTTTAATGTTAAGTTTTTAAAATAGAATTTAAAATGTACATGGTATGATTACAACTATACAGCCAATTATGCTAAGAAAATGACCGGAAGAAAAAGAAATTCACCAAAGTAAGGCTTTGTCCTTGAATAGATTTTATTCTTCTCCTTTGTGTATTTTTCTAACCATAATAGGCATACCTGATACAAATACTTTTTTAAAATTACCATCATTTGGCTACCATCATGGAAACAATTAACAATCTCCAAGTATTTCTCCACTACAAGAAAACGTAACTTCATAGACGAGAAATCTGGCAGAAAACTCAACTAAGGGACCAACATTAACACCACCAGGAATGGGTCAAATGAACATATGTTTCCTGATAAAAGGTACCGAAGGAAGGGAAACATCATCCAAAACAAAACTGAGGGACATTCTTCAAAAATGCCAACGTCCCCAAAGGCAAAGACTGAGAAAGTGGCCCAGATTAAAGGAGATTAAAGAGACATGACAATTAATTTCAAATGCAACACGTGATTCTAGATCAAGTCCTGAGCCAAGTGCTACATTCCTGCTTTTGACTGTTGTTCTCTGGTTATATAAGAGAATGTCCTTCCCTCTTAAGAAACAATAAAGTATTTATGGGACAAAGGAGAATTGTGTCTGTAAACTTTATATATGCAGAGGGAGAGTATGATAAATGTGATAAAATGTTAATATTTGTAGAATCGAGTGAAAGGAAGATGGAAATCCTTTATACTCTTCTTGCAGCTCTTCTCTATCTCAAAATTAGAGCTAGGGAAAAAACACCTAAAATAAGACAGAAAAAAAAAAAAGAGAGAGATGCCCAGATGCCCAGAATACAACCAAATACTGCCCCCGCTCTTTCACAGGCCTGATACCCTCGACCATCTATCTCAGCGTTCACTGGCACCTTCCCAAGCGAGAGCAGTGCTTATCTTCCCCTCTTCACTTTGAGCGGACTGACTGCTGGCTCCTCTGTTCACCTGACACGTAGTTTTTAATAAGAACTATTCTACAGAATCTGCAGAGAACTCTGCATGCAACGCATACCTAGAATGGCTCTGACGAGAGAGAAAAAGAGAGAGAGAGAGAGAAATGTTCATTTTTAAATACAGGTTAATTTATGCGCCTTAAATGGACAAATTGTAAGCATCTGTCACCAATCACCATGGCTAAATACCCTCTTCACAAGGAGCTAAGGCCTGACCTCAAACCAAGTTTGAAGATTTCACCACTGATATTTCCCAGTGTTCAAAAGTCCACCACCCAGCAGCCTTTGAAATAAAAATGAACGCTGCCTGGATGGCACGTGCGTGCGTGCGTGTGTGTGTGTGTGCGTGTGTTTGTGTGGCAGAAAGACAGAAGCCTGGCCCTTGGAATGTGGACCCCTGACTAGCTGCAGCTGAGGAGCTAAACGCGCTAAAGAAAGAGAGGGAAATTGGAAAGCACTCAGCTGGGATGGAACCCAACCCGAGAGAGGACTCTTTAATCCCAACACCAAAGGTCTGGGGACGAGGCCATGATCATTCCAGGAGCTGTGAGTTTAGAGTGTTCATGTGTGCCCAGGAGCCAGCAAAACTGCTCACATGACTGTGCAGCTCATTCTCTTGACAAGTGAATTAAGTAGGTACTTTCATTATACCTAGTCTATAGATAAGGAAGCCAAAATGAAGAGTTAGAAACTTGCTCAACATTACCCGGCAAGTAGGTGAAAGCTCTGACCCGGACCCAAGATGAAGTGGAAAGACCAAGAGCCACGTACGTATCACCACTTGCTCCCGTGAATGCAAAGCCAGGTTATGTCTTATATTTTGCTTCCTTTAAAAACCACACCTTTGACGTGGGCTCCACAGTTTTCCCACCCATTTTCCATGGCACAAACGTGACTGTCAACAAGGGGCAGTTCGGGGGCAGGACGACTGATCCAGGAGCTTATAAAAACAGGTTTTTTTATCCTGAAATTGCAACTGCAGTGCATTTAACCAGGACTTAAGTCCCTAAAGCTTTTAATGTTGTGGAAAACCTCTTCAAGAGCCAAGAGGGCTCTGGGCTGCTGCCAGCCTGGTGTGCCAGGCCTGCTAACGAGGAAGAGCTGGAGGAGGAAGCAGAGAAGTAGGCAGCAGGGCCCGAGGAAGAGCAGGTGAATTCCCACTTCGGAAACCCAACCCTGTCTCAAAGCTCCATTAATTGAAAAGAAAATAACAATTCAAGGGCTCATGACCCATGAGATACATCTGTGCTTTGACATACAGTATTTCACTCAATCCCCTAAAGCTGAGAGTTGAAATAAGTATTTTCTATCCCTCAGGCCTTAACCCAAGAGCAGAGTTATAAAATCACTTCAGTGGGTTACCACGAGCATTTTTTTTAAATAACAGTAAGAAGGAAACATCAGTGTGTACATTGGTAGCAAGACTGTGTATTCAGTGAAAAATCTGCAACTGTTATGTTCATATATAGATATATGTACTTGGTTATAAATGTAAAATGCAAAACTGTTCTTGCAGGGATTGCAGTAAAAATGTTTGAAAACCTGCTGTAAACAATCTGTGTGGGAGGTGTACCATCCCTACTTTAGAGATGTGAAAACTGAGGTTCAAAGAAGTAAAGGCACTCAACTTAGGTGAAGCCTAAAACAGCAGAACCGGGACTCAGAGGTCTTCTAGGCACAGATCACAAGCTCTTGTCTTTGCTTGTCAATGCACACACTCCCCACTGATGTCCCGCAAGCTCTCTCCACTCCCCAGAGCTCCACCCAAACAAGACCTGAGAGGCCAGCAAGTCGGCTTCCCCTTCCAATCTAGCTACTGAGTGCAACCAACTGGAAAGAGCTTCAAGGACAGCGGGAGTCATCTCTTCTCTGCTACCTGTTGTGCACAATTCCCTCACTGCCCACAGAAAACAGCAAAAACGGCACATGCTCCAGCCAAGTGAGTCTCACAGCGTCACTGGTGTATGTGGCTCTTATTATGGGCAGACGTTGTGTCATGCCACTCGGCCCAAAGAGGCAACTCTGGCTGGCAAGATATGTCCACCACGTAAAATTAATGTTAGCTTGTAAACATCTCTGGTTTGTAGCTACACAACAGCAGTAAGTAAAAGCTTTCTGGAAAGATAGCTTTCTGGGCCTCATCCTTGAAGAAAATCATCTTGTGGGTCTGGAGAGACCAAGAATCCATTTTTACACATACCTCTTTGAGGTGGTTGGAGTCACAGCTGGATTGGAAGGCCACTAACCCATCTTTCAAAAACCTCCTCTCTGGACCCCATACCACTCCCCACTCCTTCACAGCCAGAATTTTCCACCTCCCTCCTCCCCTTCTAAGCAGTCCTCAGCATCCCTCAGATCTGCCCCCACCACCAAAGAGGCTCCTGGTGGAGGTTCGGCAATGACCTCCATGTGGCTGACCCGACAGGCACCTCCACTTCTCCTTTTGCTCAGCCCCAGCACAACACACTTGGCCTCTCTTAACCCACTGCCACCATCCTGTAAATGCAGAAGTTCCTCAGGGCTCACTCGGTCCATCTTCTCTACCCGCCCCACGCTGTCCCCTGGGGTACCCCACCTGAGCCACACCCCTACATTAACAGCCCCACCCAGACCTTCCTTCTGAGTGCCACAGCCTCACATTCTGCTCACTCCGTGGCTCTTCAACAGGGATCCAGTATAATTTTCAAATTTAAAAACCCAATTTTCATGCAAAGATTGAGCATATTTCAAAGTGTTATTAACTCAATAAGGGGTCCACTAAAATGACAAAGCTAGGTCAAAAGAGGATGTAAGAAAGGAAAAAAAAAAGGTTAATAGAAATATTTTTTTAAAGAAGTTATAGGGAATTCCCTGGTGGTCCAGTGGTTAGGACTCCACACTTTCACTATTGGGGGAACTAAGATCCTGTAAGCCCACAGCCAAATTCTTTAAAAAAAGACGTTATGATCAATGAAAAAAGGTATGATATGATTGCTAAATGAACAAGCCAGTTAATGTCCTGAAGACTCTCTCTTCCCTAACAGAAATCATCTGCATCCTTTCTAAGTTTACAGAGTATGGGTCTTAAGAAATAAAATCATAGTGACAATCCCTATGGGCTTCCTAGACAATGCTCCAGTGTGACATTAGAAAGTCATGAAATCAGATTTAATTTCCAAGTTTGGGGATAATTTTTCTTACACTGGGGGTCTGTGAATTTGGATGGGATCTTTATTTTCACTAATTTCACTGAAATTTAGTCTTCCCTTTATTATGAATGTAGGTAACCAATTACAGTAGCACTGACAACGTCCGTGACCTTGTCACCAATAGAAATCACATCTTCTCAGAACAAGAGGATTATTGCAGATATCTATGCTCATCACTACTTACAATTTATAGAAATTATCAACTCTGTCACTAGATCTTCCTACATGATGCATTAAAAAAAATACATACTATTTTGTCACAATTTGTTAAAGTATTTTGATAACTATTTCAATATCATGGGTTTCTGCTATAATCCTATGCATACTGTTTTATACATTTAAAAACATTTTTTTGAGAAAGGGTCCATAAGTCTTCAGAGAGGCCTTTTCTGACGCCCTGCAACAGGGTAGGGACCCTTGTTACACACGCTCTAACCACTTTATCTCCCTCCTTCTAGCACTTCCTACTTGAATTAAATAATAAATTAGTGGCCTCTCACCAGGCAGAGGGAGGAAGGGATGGTATCCATCCTTTTTATCAGTTTGTCCCCAATGCCTTGGCACAGTATATCTGGCTCATAAAAGAGTCTCATGAGGTGTCTGTTTAAAAAAAGATCTGTGGAATGAATGAACATGATATATGTAACACGCAGACGGTGGTCCATGTTCCTTTGAAATAAGGAGCATGTACAACACCCCGCCTGGCAACCCACTCCAGTGTTCTTGCCTGGAGAATCCCAGGGACGGGGGAGCCTGGTGGCTGCCGTCTATGGGGTCACACAGAGTCGGACACGACTGAAGTGACTTAGCATAGCATAGCATACAACACCCTGCCCAGGACCCAGCCAGGTCAGACTCCTTGGTGACAGCAAACGTGCTTGTTCCTCGGGAGCCTGCCCTACTTGGCCCTGGAGCAGAGCTTTCCAGCCAAGCCCACGACTTGGCTCAGAAGCTATATCACCCTTATGTTTAAGCCCCAGCATAAGCCCTCGACCTCGATCTCCATGAATACCTTCCAAGGCAAGGATTAAAGGATCTGCTCACGAATTAAAGACATTTGCTCATGCCAAGGTTAAAGGAATGGTGGGATTCTTTGCGGTGATGGATCTCTACTCCTGCCCCGGCCAGCTGTGAGGAGCGGGATACCCTGAAGCCGGGCACAGGCTCATGACCAGGCCATCTGGGCACAGAGCACACATCCAAGCTGGGGGCTCAGTATGACTTCAGGGAATAAAAAGATACAAAAAGGCTATTCCAACCCCACAGCCCCAGCCCTCACCACATAACTGCAAAGCTAATTATTTAGAAGTGACTGTAAACTGGTGAATGGAATGAGGCCCTGATGGACGTAGGTGGTCACAGGGGACAGTTACCTAGAGCCCTGTAGGGAGGGTGATGAGAAGGGCAAGGAGGGTGGTCAGTAGGAGCCTGGCTGCGGCCCCGCCTCCCATATTCAGGCCATCAGGGAGCTAAAGAGCAAGGATCACGGACACCCCAGGTAACCGGCTGGTGCTGCTATTTCAGAAAATAGCACCTGCCAAGGAGGCTGCTCAGTCAGATGACCCATTCATCTGTCTATGCCCTCCCCTTCCAGGCCATGTCCATCAATGGTCTCTCTCTCCCCACTCTCTGTCAACTTACCCATCCCTCTCTTGAAGTAACAGTACTCAACCAGCTCATCTCACCCAGCTCGTGTGGGACGCAGAACTACACAGACGTGAGACACACCGAAATACTTTGCAAGCCCTCTACAATGTACCAGGTGTTTTATAATTCTCATCGATAGGTCGATGGGAAGCCAGAGACTCAGGTCAGTGCTGCAGGATGGGCAAGGCACAGTGCTCCTTCCCTCTCCCACCAAGATGCCAGGTGTGGGGGAAACGAAAGGAGGGCAAGAAAACCACCAAAGTCCGGTAATGCAGGAGAACTTAGGCTCTCCTAAACCCCGGGGGTCACTCTCTGGTCCACTGTCAGCCTCCCAAACCTACTACAACCACCAAGGGAAACACAAGAGCCTCACCAAACAAAACCACAAAGCTGGGGCAAACCCTCCAGGGAGGCAGTGTGGTTGGTATCCCCAGTCTCAAGAGAGGATCCACTTTCAGAAAAAAGGGGAAGAAGCAGAGCACTTAAACTCTTAGCCCTTCTGCGCACACACACCCACACCCCCCACCCATCAGGAGGCTCTGAAGGGCCCAGTGCAGAGGGGCAAGGAGCCATCAGGACCTCGGCTCCAGGGACCCATGATGGCAAGAATCCAAGAATCCTATGGTTCAGCCCCCTACCCACGGCTCACAGCCTCCACTCACAGCCCCTCTGGCCCTTCACTGGCTTCCAGGCACCCCTTCTCCAACCACCCGAGGTGCCTGCCGGCTCCTATTTATTGGGCGTGCCCATGTGCCATGCGCTGTGCTGGGTGCTCCCTGTATTATTTCTGATCCTTTCTACTCTGCACAATGGGTATTATTACCACTGCTGACAAACAAGAAAATAGGCAGGGCCCAAGGTCACACAGCTCCTGAGTGTGGCTAAAATCTCGTGTTCTTTCCGTAACATCACACTGGACTTCATCTTGTAGATAACAGAGAAGAAAGTAAGAGGAAGAAAGTGTTGTTTTGGGAAAATTAATCTAGTCTCTCCCGCTCCAACTCAACCCTGCACTGTGGCCTCACTGTTCTTGTTATTAAAAAGGGCAACTTTCATCATGTCTCTCCATTGCCTACAGATTTGAGTCCTGAAAGCTTTGCCAGGCATCTAAGGTTTTTTTTTACTGGATTCACTTTTCTAGTCTTATTTCCCCAGCCCCAGACTCAAATCCTTCTGTCCATCTAGCCTCGTCCATTGCTCCTCATTGCCTACAATTCTGTCTTGGATTCCCTGCCTGCAACACTGATTCCTTCCAGCAAATACGGACCAGGGGTGACTGCATGTCAGGTTTGGGCGAGGTGCCAGCACACAGAGGATCCCCACTGTCACAGAGCTCAGGGTCTGCCCTCCTTGTGAGGCATAAGCTGGGGCCCTTCTCTGGTCGCTGGGTGCCCCAGAGGCTGACCCTGGATAGGATCCACAGCACCCTGTTTGCCGCTCCTAAGGCACCTGGCCATCCCCCCAACTCATGTGCCAGTTCTGTTTTAACACTTCCTCTGTAAAGTACTTATTTCTGTGGGAAAAGTGCACTCCAGGTTCCAAGCAGCATTATAATTGGCAATTAGGCCCCCAGGCCAGCCCACAAGAGCCTATTAAATATATAATGGCGTAGAACCTAAATTCGTATACATTAAAAGCTCTGCAGGAGAGATGGGGCAAACATCTGCTGCTCCCTGCACCTCCGCCCCCTGTCCCACCAGGTTCTGAGCTTCATGCCACCCTCAGGGGCAGAGGCCTGGGCAGTGGTGTGGGTGGAAGGAAGCAGGTGGGAGCTGGATGACATAGATGGAGTGGGAAGAATACCCATCTGTAATTCAGGAGCCTGGCTCTCACACCCGCCTTGTCTTTACAAACTTGGTGGCCTCACGTGGGTGAGTCCCTTCTCTCTCAAAGCCTCATTTTTCTCTTGTGAAATCAGAGAATTTTGAATTAGGTCAATAGTTCTCAGACTTCTGACGCTCACAGAGTAACAGGATATATTTTAAAATATAGTTTAAATAATTTAAAAATATATTTTTAAAATATGTTAAAATATATTATGTATATAACATACATATTTGAATTTAGATTTTTTTTATCAATCGAAGGCTTTTTTAAAAAATCACATTATAGTATCACTGCTTTCATCTTTTTTTCCAAAAGGACACTCTAAGCCACTCTCCCAGCACCCTCTCAATATGGATACCATGTCAGAGAAATTAAGTTTTTAAACTGGAAATATTTGGAATCATGAAAAAAAAAGAAAGAAAAAGTTCACCGTTGTTATTTTTCCCATTTGTCTATGAACCTGTGAAAAGGTCATCACAGGCCCACTCCGGGCCTTGGCCTGACACCGAGACCCTTGAGCAGGGTAAGGTCGTGTCCTCCCAAGTTCTGGATGGAGACTATAGGACAGTCGGCATGGATGGCCTGAGGAAGGGCTGACTGCAGGGAGGAGCTAAGTGGGACAGCATGAAGGGCCAGGCAGCCACAGGCGTCGGGGACAGGACAGCCTGGCCCCCCCAGCTGCAGGCCCCAGGCAGGGACACCCAGCCTGGAAGGCTGGGACCAACTTGTCCAAGTGTTGACTGCACCTCTTTCCACGTCACAGTGTTGGAAGACTGGGAGTCCCCAAAGAAACATTTTTTTTTTAAGTTCCTTTACTAACTTCTGATTAAAAGCTAATGCACATTCATTAAATTCAAGAAAACTTGGGAAATATAAAAAAAGCCTAAACAAAGAAGTAAGCAAAAGTCACCCACAACTCTACCTTCCAGAGCAATCACTGTTGACATTTGGAGGTTTGGCTAATCCCTCACTTCTATAGCTAGCTTCAGCCACCCTGGGGTTCCGTTTTGTATCCCACTTTTCCCCTAATTATCATACACAAGTACTTTTTCATGTCCTTAGATAGTCCTCATAAGCATTATAAAATATTTTGACAATAAATCCAGCATTCTAGCAAATACATACATCCTTTATAAACATCACTTTCCATGGTATGGGTAGGGCTACAAGTCATTTAAACATGGTGCTACTGTTAAGCATGTAAGCCACTTCCATATTTTTTTTTTTTTTGCCACTTCCATATTTTTGCTACTGTAAAAAATAGGATGTGTGTACACCCCTGTCCATGAATCTCTGTAGACCCCTTCACACTTCTTTGCATTTCTTGGGTCACAGTCCAGTGCCCTGCACATCTCAGCTCTCAGTAAAGAATGAGTGAACAAAGAAACCCAATCCACTCCCAGGAGCTGGGGAACCCTTATCACATGGACACAGTTTATATTCACAGAGGCCCATCCTGGTGTCCGGCTTCCTCAGTGGCTCAATGGTAAAGAATCTGCCTACAATGCAGGAGCCACAGGAGACATGGGTTCGATCCCTGGGTTGGGAGATCCCTGGAGGAAGGCACAGCAATCTGCTCCAGTAATCTTGCCTGGAGAATCCCACGGACAGAGGAGCCTGGCAGGCTACAGTCCATAGGGTCGCAAAGACTTGGACACAACTGAAACAGCATAGCATGGCACCCTGGTGTCCACTCACCACTCATCACTGACTCTACACCTCAGTCTCACACCTGCTAAGCCAATCTTGGGCTTGGGGAAAGGAGAAAATGCCAATTCCTTGCTGATGACTCCCAGGTTCTAGTGCTCTCAGCAAACCTACCCACTCTCCACACCTCCCAGCGGAGGGCATCAGCAGATCTCAACTGCCTAGATGACTCCCACACTCACTCCTGACAGCTCAACTCACCCCTCAGGAAAGTCATGGCTGACCTTCCCTGCAAATTAATGTACAGCTCTCCTTCAGTGGTGCTCCCAGAACTTCGAGTATGGGTACTCACTCTTCTGTCTTTATTTGCCCACAGGACTGACTTCCCTGCCCAACTCAGGGCAACACCAGAGGGCAGGAACAATGTGTATTTTGCCCTCCATCCCAAATCCAACCCAGTGCCAGCCAATAAATGAATGTTTGCCGAATGAAACTTCTTTCTGGTCAGAGTCCCAAGTCTTTCATTTTCACAGGAGGGAAAAGGAAGGGGAAGAAGAAAGTAGACCTCCTAAAACAGACTGCATTCAAACACCTTTCCCGGGTGGCACTGGAGATGGCCCCCTCTGCACAGTCCAGCAGCGCGGCCTGGCACAGAGACCACCCAGGCCAACTGGCCGAGGTAACAGAATGCAAACAGAGCATCAAACAAACCTAAACAAACCTGGGAGAGTGACACTGCCCTACTCCAGCCCTGCTTCTAAGAGGGAGAAACAGATCTAGAGGGGCAGGGAGCTTCCTTTTCTACCCACTTTCGGACAACCAGAAACTACTGGGCCACTCCTCAATGGCGATCCCAGAAGGGCACAATATTGAGAGCTGGAAGTGTTTAAAACAACTCAATCCACACTCCATTTTTTCTCCTCATGCGTTGTCCAGCATCCTTGCCACACCCAAAAAAAAACACAAAAAACTGGAAAATCCAGGTTGAAAAGAGTTCCAGCAGCAGGAGTCTCTCTTCAGGAGCTTCAGGAAAAGAAGGAGCCAAAACTGTCGTATAATCAGGGAGACCAGAAACTACAAGAGAGGTATGGAAGGAGACGGTATCACACACCCACGGGAACACCAGGGCCAACCCCGGGCCCTGGGTGCTGTGGACACACCCATTCCGACCTCTCTCAGCGATGCCCTGAGGTACACTCTCCACCCCCAACCCCAAGCGTAGCAAATTGCTCCGGAGATCCCACACTCCCATAACCCTGGCCCGTCCCTCCTCCCCTCTTGTAGGGTTTCGAAATTTAGAGCTTCCTCCTCCAATTTGTCATCCTGTCAACCGGGCGGGAGGTGGGGGGTTGGAGTGGTATCTAAAGCGTCCCCATTTCATGGATGAGGAGACTAAGTCACCTACATTAAACGATAGGCCGCATCACAAGCCAGAAAGTGGCTGGAACCTCAGTTGGGTAAAGGAGCAGAACTCCCCGCCCGGGCGACCCCACCCGGCCCAGCCAAGTCTGGCCGGCGGGGGCTGCTCGGGAGGGCAGTCCACGAGGTGGCCGGCAGTTTCCCGGCTGCTCAGGGCCAAAACCAAGAACCAGACGGCCCTAAAACAAGGTTTCCGGCAGTGCAGGTGCCAAGCATCCCCTTCCTACCCCAAACTCACACAGGTGCAGGGCCCCGAGTCTGGGGCGCAGTGCCCCCGCAAGCCGCCGGCTTTCCGCCCTAGCCCGTGGCCGCCCCCTGACCTGCACCCCTGTATAGTCGTGTCCACCGCGCAAGCCCCCAGCCAGCGATTGCCCAGCGCCCCCAGGCTCCCCGACTCCGGGCTCCTTTCGACCTTTGAGCGCCGAAGCACTCCGCAGGGAGGGCACGGCGACCGCTCCGCCGCCTCCCGCACAGCCACCGGGTCTCCGCCCGTCCAGCACGCATGCCCCCACCCAGGCGCCCGGAGGCATCATCTCCCCGCAAGCCCCGGGAGCGCCGGGAGCAGGGAGCTTGGACCTGCACGCCGGGCGCACGTGCCGTCCCGGCCCGAACCCCAGTGCCACAGCCTTACCCAGACTGCCAGCGGCAGGAGCAGCCACGCCGGCACGACCCGCGCCATCCCTGCTGCCGCTGCCCCCAGCCGGCTCCGGTCCCCACTCGGGCTCCCGCGACCGCAGCTTCGCCGGGTGCAACCGCCGCCGCCACTTCCCAATTGCTCCCCGCCTCCGAGTTCCCGGTGCCACGTCTGCCAAAGCATGCGCACCACGCTGGGAGAGCCGGCCCGGGAGAAGTGCGTGCTGGGAGTTGTAGTTTGCAGCACGGCTGAACTTAGCCCCCTGGCCAGGTAGAATCAAGAGCCTAGTGCCATATGGTCAAGGTCAGAGTAAGGGAAAGCAGTTAATATGGGAGGCTTACTCTGTGCCTAGAACTTTAGAAAAAACATGTCCTTCGGCTCACAGAGAAAAGTTTTATTTTCCCCACTTTGAGGATGAAGAGGTGGCCCAGAGAACTTAAGTCATTTGACCCAGATCACATAGCCTGCAAATGGCACAGTCCAGTGCTGCTTGTGGAGGGCCGAAAAGCCCTCATCCCTGTCTCCCACCTACTGTTGCTTTTTTTTCATTCAAGAAATTTTTATTGATCTGTTGGAAAACAATTTGACATTTCCTCAGAAAGTTGAATACAGATTACCATATAACCCAATAACCACATTCCTGGGCATGTACCCCAAAGACTTGAAAACAGACATCCAAACAACTACTGTTACACAAATGCTCACAGCAGCGGTATTCACAATAACCAAGAGGTGGAAACAACCCAGGTGTCCACTGAGAGATAAATGGATAAACAAAATGGGATATATTCATACAGCGGGATATTATTCCATCATTAAAAGTAATGAGCTACTGATACATGCTACAATGTGGATGAAGCTCGAAACTATTATGCTAAGAAAGAAACTAGCCACAAAAGTATGCATATTGTATGATTACATTTTTATGAACCATCCACAGGCAAATTCAGAGGCACAGAAAGTAGATTAGTGGTTTCCTGGGGCTGAGAGGAGGAGGGATTGGCGAGTGACTGTTCAGTGGGTGCAGGATCTCCTTTGGGGGTGATGAAGATGTTTTGAAGCAACACATAAGTGATGATTGCACAACCCTGTGAATGTACTAAATGCCACTGAATTGTACACTTTAAAATGGTTATTTTTTATGTTTTGTGAATTTTATCTCATTAAAAACCCTTTATTGAACCCATTCATGTGCTAAAACATTCATGCATGGAATCAGTTATTCATTCAAGAATGTTTATTGAACACCTACTATATTCTGAGGTTTGAGATGGACAAGGATGTACAATCTAGGATTGATAGGTTATAGCTGAAAGAGCTTTTCATACTGTCTGGAGGTCCCAAGCTCAATGCCTAAAAGTCATCCTTGATCCATCCTCACCTCTCAACAGGCCCATTCAACCCATCACCATGTCATGTCAGCTCTACTGCCAAAATATTGGATTGGCCAAAAAGTCTGTTCAGGTTGTCTATAAGATGTTACGGAAAAAAATCCAAACAAACTTCTTGGCCAACCCAATATCTCTCTTCTGCCACCTCTCAAGTCTAAGTTACTGACATGTCTCACCCCATGCAAGGGTGAGACTGCTCCTTCCATTTGCTGCTCCTTCCTCCCTATACCCCCTACAATACAGTTGTTAATGTCAGTTGGATTTTGTTTGCCATTTCCTTGAAACCCTCCAATGGTTTCCCATTGCCCATAAAATGAAATCCAAACACTTCCGCATGAGCTGTGAGCCATGAATGGTCTGGGCCTGACCTCTAGACTTCATCTACTGTCTCTCCTCTATGTTGTCTACTTGGCTCCAGTTACACAAACCATTATTTCCTGCACATTCCCGGCCATCAGAGCTGCTCCTACTTCAAGGCTAGTACTTTTCCTATTCTCCCTGCCTTAACACCTTCCCTGGCCCTTGGTCCAGCTGCCACCTTCTCATCCCTTCAGGGCTTGCCTCTATTTAAGACAAAGGCCCTTGGAGCAACCCATTTAAAGGCGATTATACCCTCTCCACCCCAACCCCCTTATTCTCTAACTCAGCTTCCATTGTTTCTTTGCTAGCACTTACCACATTCTGCAATTACTTCTTTAGCTGGTATGTTCATTTTCTGTTGCTACAAGTGGGATATAAGGTTCACATCTCTCTTGTTAACCACTTAACTTCAGAGCCTAGCATAGGACCTGAGCCTCATGTGGTTTTTGGAATTCTTTTTGATGAGTAACTGAATGATTGAATGGAGTAAAGTGTTGGAGAATTTCAGAAATTCCCAAAGCAAGTTGAGACGGGGCTTCCTCTGCATGCTCTGCATCTTCAAGCTTATGATCTACATATGGAAAGTGGGCCTTTCAGCTCCTCTCTGTGGGTCTCTGTTTCTCATCTGTAAAATGAAGCACCTGGTGAAGATGCAGAGCAACTGTACTCCCAAATGATGACAGGAGCGTGAATTGGTTTGACCACTTTGGACAATGGTGCACGTACAAAACGCGTACCAAAATGTTCATAGCAGCTTTATTCATAGTAGCTTGTTGGGGACTGAATTTTATTCTTTCTCCACCACTGCCCCCCCACCCCGCCAAGTTCATATATTGAAGTCCTACTCCCAGTACCTTAGAATGTGACTGTATTTGGAGATAAGGCCTTAAGAAGTAGTTAAGTTGAATGAAGTCATTGGGGTGAGCCCTAATCCAACATGACTGGTGTCCTTATAAAAAGACAAAGGAAAGGAAAGACTGTGTAAAGACATAAAGGGAAGGTGGCCAGCTACAAGCCAAGGAGAGAGGTCCTCAGGTGAAACCAACCCTGCTGATACTTTGACCCTGGACTTCTAGCCTCCAGAACTGTGAGAAACTAAATTTGTGTTATCTAAACCACTCCGTGGTACTTTGTTATGGTAACCCTAACAAACTGATATAGGGGCAAACTGAAAACTATCCAAGCGCCCTTGAAAAGAAAAGTAGATAAGTAAATGATACTCTATTCGGCAACAGCAACAACAAGAAAAGAACAAAGTACAGATATCCACAGCAACATAGATGAATCTCCAAACCCTGATGTTGAGCAAAAGTAGCCAGGCATGAAAAAGCACATACTGTATGATTCCATTTATCTGCAATTCAAGAACAAGCAAGCACGATCTCTGGTGATAGAAGAAAACTAAGGGTTCCCACGGTCGGGGGAGGGAGGGGAGCAGGAGAGATCAACTGGGAAAAAATATGAGCAAACCTCTGGGTGCTAGGAATGTTCTATATTTTGATTAAACGACTGTTATGTGGCAGTCTACATATGTAAAGACTAATTTATTAATTGAGCTATATGCTACGATTTGTATACTTTGTGCTGTGCTTAGTTGCTTAGTCTGTCTGATTCTTTTCAACCCTGTGGACTGTAGCCCACCAGGCTCCTCTGTCCATGGGGATTCTCCAGGCAAGAATACCAGAGTGTGTTGCCATGCCTTCTTCCAGGGGATCTTCCCAACCCAGGGATTGAACCCAGGTCTCCCACGTTGCAGGCAGATTCTTTACCATCTGAGACACCAGGGAAGCCCAAGAATATTGGAGTGGGTAGCCCAGCCCTTCTCCAGAGAAACCTCCTGACCCAGGACAATTGGTGTCTACTGCCTTACAGTCGGAGAAGGCAATGGCACCCCACTCCAGTACTCTTGCCTGTAAAATCCCTTGGACGGAGGAGCCTGGTAGGCTGCAGCCCATGGGGTCGTAAAGAGTCAGACACGACTGAGCGACTTCACTTTCCCTTTTCCCTTTCATGCATTGGAGAAGGAAATGGCAACCCACTCCAGTGTTCTTGCCTGGAGAATCCCAGGGATGGGGGAGCCTGGTGGGCCACCGTCTATGGGGTTGCACAGAGTCGGACATGACTGAAGCAACTTAGCAGCAGCCTTACAGTCAGATTCTTTACTAGCTGAATTACCAGGGAAGCCCTTGTACACTTGACTATATGTAAATCATATCTTGATTTTTTAAAAGTTCAAAAAACGAAGGATAGAATGAATCAGCTAATCTTCAGAATCCCTTGTATCTCCTGAGTCCAAGACTAGCTAAAAGCTCTTGGGTCCAGAGGAGGGCTGAACTCTGCAGAGATGTGACTGCCAAAAGGGAAAGAGTCCAGGAGAGGAAGGAAGGAAGGAAGCCATGCGCCTATGAGCCGGAGAACCAGAGGGCAGGGGACTGAGAGGGAAAAATAAAAATTGCCAAGAAAACAAGCCATTTCATCCTGCAATTGAAACAAGCTAAAATGAGATTTATGTCCCTTCTGGGAATGTTTAACAATTCTAAGCTTCACTCTCCTTGAAATATTAGGAGAATAGCGCAGGGCAAGTGCTGTCCCTCCTCCATTACAGCCCTCAATGGAAACCATCCATTCTCCAGCAGCAGCCCCACGGGGCCAGCCAGAGAAACTTCTCGTCCTGAGGCTTATTGTGAATTGTGAATTGTACCGCCACCTGATATTTGTGTAGCCAGTTCCTCTCCATCATCTGGGCTGAGATGAAGACTAGCACAAAGACCATTTTCTGGCATTTAAGTCTGGATGAGAATTGGCCAGAACGAAATAGAAGGAATGCTGAGTCAAAGAAGCCAGACACAAAAGAGTATCTTCTTTTGTATAATTCCACTTATGTGAGCTACAAGAAAGGCAAAAGTTCTGTTTTGTTATTAGTCAGAATTGTGGTTACCTTTGAGGGAAGGATGTGGGTAGTCACTGGAAGGGGTTTCTTGTGGTTCTGGGGTTCTGTTACTCCATCTGAGTACAGGGTACCTACCTGGGTACGTTCACTTTGTAAAACTTCATCACACACTTTCATAGGTTATCCAATTCTTAAGTTATATTTGAATAAGAAGTCACAGGTTAAAACAAAAAAGAGGAGAAATGAAATGGAGGGAAAAAGAAGTCAGCACTGCATAGGGATGATGGAAGGAGGGGCAAAGTCTAAAGATGAGATAGCTGGGAGATCATTAGTAATCCCTACACCTGGGTGAGAAGCTAGTCCTAGCAGAACACCCCATGCTCACAAGCATTTGCCTCTGCTCATTGAGAGATGTCACTCCACCTGCACCCCCCCATTTTGGCTGATACCCACCTAGATTGGGTAACCCCTCCTCCAAGAGCTTCTTCTGACACTCATCATTCTCCCACCAACACACCCAGCAGTCTGGGCCTAAGTGTCCCTTCTCTGTACTCCCACAATTTCCCATGTGGAGTGAGGTCCTTAAGAACATGGACTGTGATGAATTTATAGAGACAGAAAGTAGAACAGTAGCTTCCAGGAGATGAGAGGAGAGGGGACCTAGGACTTAGTGTTGAATAGTTACTGAATTTCAGTGCTGTGCTCAATCACTAAATCAAGTCTGACTCTTTGCAACCTCATGGACTATAGCTCATCAGGCTCCTCTATCCATGAGATTTCCCAGGCAAAAATATTGGAGTGGATTGCTTTTTCCTTCTCCGGGGTATCTTCCTGACCCAGGGATCAAACCCACGTCTTCAGCATGGGCAGGCAGATTTCTTCACCACTGAGCCACCAGGGAAGCCCAGAATTTCAGTGGACTGATGAAAAGGCTTTGGAGATGGATAGTGGTTGCCCTACAATATGAATGCACTTAATAGCATTGAATTGTAGACTTTAAAATGGTTTAAAGTGGAGGACAGTCTTTTCAACAAATGGTGTTGAGAAAACTGGATATCAAAAAAAAAAAAAAAGAAAGAAAACTGGATATCTACACATAAAAGATTGAAGTTGGACCCTTACCTTGAACCATATACAAGAATTAACTCAAATGGGTCACAGACCTGAATATAAGAGCCAAAACTATAAAATGCTTTAGAAGAAAATACAGGTGGAAAGCTTCATGACTTTGGATTTAGCAATGATTTCTTGGATATGAAACCAAAAGCACAAACAAGAAAAGTAAAAATAGGTAAATTGGACTACATCAAAATTAAAAACTTCCACGCATCAAAGGTCACAACTAACAGAGTGAAAAGGCAACCCACAGAATGGGAGAAAATATTTGCAAATCATATACGATTTATCCAATAAAAGGCACTAAAGTAAACCAAAACAGAGGCCACAGTTTGAATATAACCAGAGACCTAATGCTCATAGTCACGTGTAAGTGTCCTGATTTTCCCAAAAAACTGACTCTGACCATAAACAAAGCTTAAGCATTCTTCATGTCAATGTGGTATTATGGCTTCCCAGCCAATTAGCTACAAATAAACAAGCTTATGCAATGAAAAGAAACGTGAATTTCTAAGAACCAGTCACAACTAAAAACAAGGTATTCCTCATTCATGCTTCACAAACTGAGCTGCAACTGGTGAAAACAAGCTTCTGAGGTCTCTCTGTTCTTTAACAGTTTATTTCTCACTCAATAAAATATTCATATCAAGTAAAGCTGTCTGGATATTTTTTGACAGGGGTAAATATCCAGAATGTATAAAGAACTCCTTCACCTCAACAGTAACAACAAAAACCAACCTGATTTAAGAATGGGCAAAGAGCTTCAATAGTTCTCCAAAGAAGATATACACATGGCCAACAAGCATATGAAAAGATGCTCAAAATTACCAATCAATAGGCAAATGCAAACTAAAACCACAATGAGCTACCACCTCACATCCATTGAGTTCAGTTCAGTTCAGTCGCTTAGTCGTGTCCGACTCTTTGCGACCCCATGAACTGCAGCACGCCAGGCCTCCCTGTCCATCACCAACTCCCAGAGTTCACTCAAACTCATGTCCATCGAGTTGGTGATGCCATCCAGCCATCTCATCCTCTGTCGTCCCCTTCTCCTCCTGCCCCCAGTCCCTCCCAGCATCAGAGTCTTTTCCAATGAGTCAACTCTTCCCATGAGGTAGCCGAAGTATTGAAGTTTCAGCTTTAGCATCATTCCTTCCAATGAACACCCAGGACTGATCTCCTTTAGAATGGACTGGTTGGATCTCCTTGCAGTCCAAGGGACTCTTAAGAGTCTTCTCCAACACCACAGTTCAAAAGCATCAATTCTTCGGTGCTCAGCTTTCTTCACAGTCCAACTCTCACCTCCATACATGACCACTGGAAAAATCATAGCCTTGACTAGATGGGCCTTTGTTGGCAAAGTAACGTCTCTGCTTTTGAATATGCTATCTAGGTTGGTCATAACTTTCCTTCCAAGGAGTAAGCGTCTTTTAATTTCATGGCTGCAATCACCAACTACAGTGATTTTGGAGCCCCCCAAAATAAAGTCTGACACCGTTTCCACTGTTTCCCCATCTATTTGCCATGAAGTGATGGGACCAGATGCCATGATCTTCGTTTTCTGAGCTTTAAGCCAACTTTTTCACTCTCCTCTTTCACTTTCATCAGGAGGCTTTTTAGTTCCTCTTCACTTTCTGCCACAAGGGTTACAAGCAAACCCTCAAAAAACAAGTGTCATCAAGGATGTGGAGGAGACCAAAAAAGAACCTCAGAGATCTGGGTTAGAGTATGTACTTCTGAACAGGGGTATAGAAGGGACAGCTTAGAGGTCTGCCCCTCGTTTCTGTGGCAGGCCTGGAAAGAGTGTGCTTGGCTATTGAATAATAACTAGTAACTCATTATTGGATATTGATTGAACATAGGCTCATTGCAGGGCCTCCCTCTGACATTTTGTTTAAAAAAAAAGTATCATGTTAAAAGACCAGTCCTCAAGCTAGTAAGACTACTTCCTGCTTGTCCTCTCTGGCATTGATCCTCAGTTCTTCCCATGGTCTCACCCCCCACCCCTTCCTCCTGCCTGTCCTGACTCCAGCCAGCAGCATGTTTAAACCTGAGGTCCCCCCAAGCCGACCCCTGGGCCTTCACTTAGAACAGTCATCTTCCCTGTGTGACTGGGTTCCCTCTAAGCCCCTAGCACTCTACCCAGCCATGTCCCCCTGGCCTGAACCCAGTGTGAAACCACAGCAGCCTGATGTTGTGCTTTGTACTTCTTTGTACTGGTCAGGTCTCCTAGACTGTGTCCCTGATGTCTCTGCATGTTTTTCACCTTCTTTTTTTCCTCAGGACTTAGTCCTCTAATTGGCTTCAACTACAGGGCCCCAGGCTTGAGCTCATTAAAAAAAAAATTGACTTGCTAAAACTAAATTCAGAGTTGACCTTAGATGATCTGTTTTCTTCCTTAACAACAGTGTTCACCTTACTAAAGACCAAGCTTGTATCTAAAGCCAAGTGTCAAAAGCCAGGATGTCCTCACATCCTCTACCTGGTGGGTTCACTCTTCTGTTGATAGTTACACTTACAAATCAACACCTTGCCCAAAACCTTCCTCCACCATTCACCTCTGGAGAGTCCCTAGAACCATCCCGGATGGGCTTCCAGGATGAGAGCTCTGGTATCTGGCTTCCACTGCAGCATGTAAACTTCACTTTGGTTTCTCTCCCCCCGGTGCTGACACAAACATGATGCAGCCACCCTTGCCTTTGATTCTCCAAGGCAAGCACAAGCACAAGGATACAGCAGAGTTTTATTGAAGGATTTATTGATTATGAAGGAGCGTTACATTATCATGCAACTACGAGGCAATACCACAAATGGCAAATGACCTAAATTGGAATATATAATAAAAGCTCACTGCACACTCCATCCCACGGAGCTCCTTGCTGGCTAAGGCTTCTCAGACCCCCTGCCCACACCCACATTGTGCATCACCTGTCTTGGGTTTCTGGCACAGAGCTCCTGAAACTCTTAGAATTCCCTGAGTGGTGACAGAAGTGCCTTTTGTCATCCATAAGAGCCTCTGTGGACCCCACGAGAGTTTATGCTAATGAGTGACTCAGGATGGGGCCCCTAGAAAGCTTCTGAATAGAACAGAACCCATCAGTAAAAGGGCTTCCCAGGTGTCACTAGTGGTAAAGAACTCTCCTGCCAATACAGGAGACATAAGAGACATGGGTTCAATCCCTGGGTCAGGAAGATCCCCTGGAGGAGGGCATGGCAACCCACTCCAGTATTATTACCTGGAAAATCCCATGGACAGAGGAGCCTGGCAAGCTACAGTCCATGGGGTCACAAAGAGTCAGATACGACTTAAATGACTTAGCACACACGCACATCAGTAGAAAAGGGCTT
The DNA here is from genome assembly GCF_032452875.1 of Bos javanicus. NCBI lineage: Eukaryota > Metazoa > Chordata > Mammalia > Artiodactyla > Bovidae > Bos > Bos javanicus. Next base: position 67,647,743 of record NC_083868.1, on the reverse strand, counting down.
CTCTGGTAGCTCAGATGGTAAAGAATCTGCCTGCAATGCAGGAGACCTGATTCAATCCCTGGGTAGGGAAGATTCCCTGGAGAAAGGAATGGCAATCCACTCCAGTATTATTGCCCAGAGAATCCCATGGACAGAGGAGCCTGGCAGGCTACAATCCATGGGGTCACAAAGAGTTGGACACGACTGAGCAACTAACACTTTCACTTTCATCAGTAGAAAGACCAAACACCTGATTACAGAGTGGGAAATTACCACCCCTAACCCAAACCTCCAGGGAGAGGTAGTGAGCTGGAGCTGCTGCTGCTGCTGCTAAGTCGCTTCAGTCATGTCCGACTCTGTGCGACCCCATAGACGGCAGCCTGCCAGGCTCCCCTGTCCCCGGGATTCTCCAGGCAAGAACACTGGAGTGGGTTGCCATTTCCTACTCCAATGCAGGAAAGTGAAAAGTGAAAGTGAAGTCGCTCAGTTGTGTCCGACTCTTAGCGACCCCATGGACTGTAGCCCGCCAGGCTCCTCCATCCATGGGATTTTCCAGGCAAGAGTACTGGAGTGGGTTGCCATTTCCTACTCCAATGCATGAAAGTGAAAAGTGAAAGTGAAGACGCTCAGTCATGTCTGACTCTTCGCAACCCCATGGACTGCAGCCCACCAGGCTCCTCCGCCCATGGGATTTTCCAGGCAAGAGTAATGGAGTGGGTTGCCATTGCCTTCTCCGAGTGAGCTGGAGACTGAGATATAAAAACTCTTGAACAATAAGATTTCCAAGTTGGCGAACACATTGATGTGCTGGGAGGATGATGCCTGTGGAGAAGAGCATGGAAGCTCTGTGCCCTCACAAATACTTTGCCCATTAGACTGTAACAGAGTGGAATCCTTTATCATAAGCTAGTAAACCTAAGTAAAGTGTTTTCTGCATCCTGTGAGTCATTCTAGTGAATTATCAAGCCTGAAGGTGATTGTGGGAACCCCCAAATATGTAGTCAGCCAGACAGAAGTGTGGGTCTCCCAGGGACTCCATTTCTAGCTGGCATCCAAAGTGGGGCAATCTTATGGGACTGAGCCCTTAACCTACAGGGTTCATGTTAAATCCGAGAGTTGGTGTCAGAATTTAATTATTGGATACCCATTAGAGAATCAGACAGGAGTCCTTCTGTGATAGGCATTGTCTTCTGAGATGTGTGTGTTTGGAAGATCTGCAACTATGTAGGTCTTGGTGGGAGTCAAGATTCTGCCTCATATTAGAGGAGCCCCATAGGCCAAAGCTAGTGGAGGTGATGGAATTCCAGTTGAGCTATTTCAAATCCTGAAAGATGATGCTGTGAAAGTGCTGCACTCAATATGCCAGCAAATTTGGAAAACTCAGCAGTGGCCACAGGACTGGAAAAGATCAGTTTTCATTCTGATCCCAAAGAAAGACAATGCCAAAGAATGCTCAAACTACCACACAATTACACTCATCTCACACGCTAGTAAAGTAATGCTCAAAATTCTCCAAGCCAGGCTTCAGCAATACGTGAACCGTGAACTTCCAGATGTTCAAGCTGGTTTTAGAAAAGGCAGAGGAACCAGAGATCAAATTGCCAACATCCACTGGATCATGGAAACAGCAAGACAGTTCCAGAAAAACATCTATTTCTGCTTTATTGACTATGCCAAAGCCTTTGACTGTGTGGATCACAATAAACTGTGGGAAATTCTGAAAGAGATGGGAATTCCAGACCACCTGACCTGCCTCTTGAGAAATCTGTATGCAGGTCAGGAAGCAACAGTTAGAACTGGACATGGAACAACAGACTGGTTCCAAATAGGAAAAGGAGTACGTCAAGGCTGTATATTGTCACCCTGTTTATTTAACTTATATGCAGAGTACATCATGAGAAACCCTGGACTGGAAGAAACACAAGCTGGAATCAAGATTGCTGGGAGAAACAGCAATAACCTCAGATATGCAGATGACACCACCCTTATGGCAGAAAGTGAAGAGGAACTAAAAAGCCTCTTGATGAAAGTGAAAGTGGAGAGTGAAAAAGTTGGGCTAAAGCTCAACATTCAGAAAACTAAGATCATGGCATCTGGTCCCATCACTTCATGGGAAATAGATGGGGAAAGAGTGGAAACAGTGTCAGACTATTTTTTTGGGCTCCAAAATCACGCAGATGGTGACTGCAGCCATGAAATTAAAAGATGCTTACTCCTTGGAAGGAAAGTTATGTCCAACCTAGATAGCATACTGAAAAGCAGAGACATTACTTCGCCAACAAAGGTCCATCTAGTCAAGGCTATGGTTTTTCCTGTGGTCATGTATGGAGGTGAGAGTTGGACTGTGAAGAAAGCTGAGCACCGAAGAATTGATGCTTTTGAACTGTGGTGTTGGAGAAGACTCTTGAGAGTCCTTTGGACTGCAAGGAGATCCAAGCAGTCCATTCTGAAGGAGATCGGCCCTGGGATTTCTTTGGAAGGAATGATGCTAAAGCTGAAACTCCAGTACTTTGGCCACCTCATGTGAAGAGTTGACTCATTGGAAAAGACTCTGATGCTGGGAGGGATTGGGGGCAGGAGGAGAAGGGGACGACAGAGGATGAGATGGCTGGATGGCATCACTGACTCAATGGACGTGAGTCTGGGTGAACTCTGGGAGTTGGTGATGGACAGGGAGGCCTGGCGAGCTGCAATTCATGGGGTCGCAGAGAGTCGAACACGACTGCAACTGAACTGAACTGAACTGAAAGGCTGTGTGGCAGGCAGGGTATGGGCACGTGATCCAAATCAGCCAATCAGCTGCTTAGGCCAGAGTGACTATGTCTCTGGAGCAAATGCTACATAAACACAGGGAATGTTTACAAGAGGAGGACCCATGCTTGGGCAGCAGGTCACACACCCTTAACCAGTTGTTCCTTGGTGTGACCTTGGCTGAGTATCTGGCTTCCAGCCTGATTTTCAAGTCTGAGCCTCTAACTGTTCTATAATGGTTATTGTTTAAAAACACATCCACAAAGTTTCGATACTCCTCTCTCCAAGAGCTGGGGCTCACTTCCCCCTGCCTCTGAGGATGGGCCAGACTTAGTGACTCTCTTCTTATGAACAGAATATGGTAGAAGTGACAGTGTATGACTTGCGAGACTAGGTCATGAAAGGCACTGCAGCTTCCTCCTGACACTCTTGCTTGGATCCCTCACTCTGGGGGAGGCCAGCTCCAATGCCATAAGGACATTCAGACAGTCTTGTGGAAAAAACTCATAAATCTGTACAGGGGATAAGAGCCTCCTATCAATAACTAATGAAGTATTGAGCCTTCCTGCCAACATCCAAATAAGCAAGCCATCTTGAAAGCAGCTCCGTGGCCCCAGTCAAACTTCAGATGATGGAAGCCCCACCTGATGCCTTGACTAACAAGCCTGAACCTTCCAGGTGAACTGCTCCCAAATGTCTGACCCACAGAAACTAGGAGATAATAAATGTGCATGGTTTTTAGCCTCTAACTTTTGGGATGATTTGTTATGGAGCATCAATAGCTATTACACTTCTGGATTCTGTGAGCCACCAAAAAGCCTTCCAATGGTTTCTTTTTCTACATAAATTATCCAGTTTCTGTTGTTTACAATCAAGAGCCTGGACTGGTACTACTTATTTACATCTTCCTTGACCCCTGACCCACAGCCCCAGGCTCTCACCCTCCCCTTTTATCAAGCAGAGTAGTTCAGACTCAGGTTCCTCATGTCACCAGCCTACCCAGGTTACTTCCGGGAGCTTTCATTTCCTCACTCAAGCAGGCTGTCCAAACATCTTCCTAGCTGCAAAATCAGTCTCACCACCCGTTGAGAAGGCAAACCCAGCTGCAGACCACAGGGGCACTGAATTACTTCTAGCCTGTCCTCTCCCGCAAGCCTTGCCACCTGCCTTTTCCCCTCATTATCCACTCCTGGCTCCCTTACAGGTTTCCTGTGATCTTGTCCTTCTTTCTGGAAACTGTCGGTTTCCTCAGCTTTGCCCATGCTGCATGTCTGCCCTATACCTCTTGAGTGCTCTCTCCCTATTTTCATTCTCTCACTTCCTATCAGGCGCCCACTGCCTTTTCTTCCTCTGTGCTCTCCTTCAGCCTCCTTGCAGTCTCTGCTCTACAGCCAGCTACTCTCCTGAACACCAGGACGTGCTTCTTTTCTGTTTAGTTGCTCTAATTAGCTCTGTCACTGGTACTTTGGCTCAGGGCTGATGTGTGAGAGCCACTCAGCTTCTCTCCTGCCTGCCCTCCTTCCATTTGTGGTGTCCTCCTCCCTTCTTGAAACCAGTCTCAAATCCCCAGTCTTCCTTGACAAATCCATCTCCCTTACTGCCCCATGTTCTCAGTTGCTGAGTTCAACCACATCCCTTGCCTCGGCAACCCTCACATCTCTCTCCAGTCATTCAGGCTCTACACACCTCTCAGACTGGCCTTTTGCAGGAACATCCCTCTTTATTATCCCTGCTGCTTCCCATCCATGTTCCCCCAAATAATCTCTCCTACATACAGCCTCCAGGGCAATAATTCCTCAGGAATAGTCCTTATGCTACCATCACTTCACTTAGAAACTTTCTATTATAGTCAACAGTATCAAGTCCCAACTGCATGTGAATTATTTATGATTCTTTGCATAAAACCTAGTGGAAACAACATGTGCCAGTTTAAACTGAAAATGGGATTTGATGACATAGCTACGGGTGGGATCTCACAGAACTCATGGGCAGGAATGCAGCCAAGCCTCAGACCTAGAAAACTCTCAGGACTCCATGGTGTTTTCTGACAATGCCTTCTCTGCCTCTTTTAGCATCTGCCCCTCCATCTCCCCTGCAGACTCCAGCTCTCTCTGGTACTCAGTCACGTGCAGAAGATGCCTGCCTCACAGGAACCAAGGTTTCTTCTTATTAACACCACTCAAGAGACCACCCCCCAGGGGAAGGGAGTCTTTTGGTCCCAGTTTCCAGTTTGCAGGTATGCTGGTGAGAAATCTTCTGCCTGCAAATGATGGACACCCAACATAACTAACCTCGGCAAAAATGTCACTTATAGGCTTTGATAAACAAGCTTTGGGAAGGGAGGGCTTGTGTGAGGCCTCCTGGAAAGGAGGTTACAGAGACTGGATGTCATTTCTCTCTCCATTTCCCAACTCTGCCTGTGAGCACCCTTTTCTTAAGGTGGATCAACTCTACCTAGTATCCACATGTTAAAGGACACTAGTGACACCTGTTTAATCTGCCACCTGAGAAGATCGGCTCATTTCCATAAATTCAAATTTAAGAAAAATTCTTAGAGTGGACTTGAATTGATCCAGCTTGGGGCATGACTCCATTCGTGGGTTGGGTGAGAGGGTCACTAGATAAGGGTAGAGGAGAAAGCATAGACTTTGGAGTAAGACTGCCTGGGTTTAAATCCTGGCTCTGTTACTTATTAGCTGTGTAACTCTTCGTAATCAACCTCTCTATGCCTCAGTTTCTTTGTCTGTAAAATAGGAATTATGATAGGATCCATCTCATAGATTGCTACTAAGATTAAATTCAGAGTGCTTAGAATAATGCCTACCACATGGTAAGACTCAATGTGTCAGCAATGACAATAATGATGGTGACGATTATGACAACAACCGCAGCAAGAGAGGACGAGAGGAGACACATTCTTCTTGAACCATATGCTTGAGACAGGAGGAGAAGTTCAACCAAAGGAGTGTGTGTTAATTTTCTAGGGCTGCTGTAACAAAGTCCTGCAGACTGGGTAGCTTAGGATGGAAATTAATTGTGTCAGCTCTAGAGTGTAGAATGTGAAGTCAAGATGTGGGCAGGGTGGTTCCTTCGTGGGCTGGGATGGAGAATCTCTTCCAGGCTTCCCTCCTCACTTTTGGTAACCTTAGACATTCCTTGATTTGTAGATGTAGGTTCTCTTCTGTCTTCATATCTTTCCTTTGTATGTATCTGTCTCTGTGTCTTGATTTCCTCCTCTTATAAGGACACTAGTGTTTTAGATTAGGGCCCATACCAATGGGTCTCATCTTAATCATCTGCATAGACTCTATTTTCAAATAAGGTCACGTTCACAGGTCTTGGAGATTAGGACTTCAACATTATTTGCAGGCGGGGGAGTGGGGACGCACATGATGGTGGTTTAGTCACTAAGTTGTGTCCGACTCTTGAGACCCCCATGGACTGTAGCCCGCCAGGCTCCTCTGTCCATGGGATTCTCTAGGCAAGAATACTGGGGTGCATTGCCATGCCCTCCTCCAGGAGATCTTCCCAACCCAGGGATTGAACCTAGGCCTTCTGTATTGCAGGCAGTTTCTTTACTGACTGAGCAACTAGGGAAGCCCAACAGTACTGGAGTGTGTAGTCTATCCCTTCTCCAGGAGATCTTCCTGACCCAAGAATTAAATCAGGATCTCCTGCATTGCAGGCAGATTCTTTACCAGCTGAGCTACCAGGGAAGCCCATGAAATTCAAGTCATAACAGAGGTGGGACAATGCTGGGGCAGAACAACATAAAGGTCCCCTCTGCTTCCAGCTCCCAGGACCAAACATTCTGATCAGCCCAGCTTGGGCCAGCGACTTATACCTAGTGCTATCAATACTGTCTGGAGGGGACAGCAGGGACAAGGAGTCACACTGCATAAAGTGTTCGTGGACATGCCTCAGAGAAAGGGCTGGGAGATTGGCTCACCTGCTGGACACACATCTCAGGTGTTGTCCACTCCAATGTGCAGAGTGCCAGCCACTGGGAGATTCCTAGAGATGAGCAAGAAGACGTTTACACTAGAGCAAGGGAGAAGGTCCCTACAAAAGCACTAATGACAGGTCCCACAGAATAAGTGCTCCAGTGGAAGCACAAACAGGCATCATGAGAATGTGAGAGAGGATTGAGAATCCCCCACTACAAACAGAATGGAGGTGGGGGGAGCAAAAGGAGCCTCTCTGGAGGAGTGAGAGTGGAGCTTCTCTTAGGAGAGGAAAATTAGGATGAGTAAAGAAAATGTAAAGGTGAGAGAGGAAGAAGAAATCAGAGAATAGTGGGGAAGAAACCTACTGTGTCTGGGTAGTCAAGTGAAAAAAGAGACGTGAAATCAGTTACTGAGTAGTAACTGGGCCCCCAACTGTTTTATGAACTCCAAGGACATAATCTCTGCTGTCTTCACCACGATCTCGGTAGATAACCATCACTCCTGTTTTCTGGTTTGTTTGTTTGTTTTTAAGACTTTCTCTAGTTCAGTGAGTGCAGGCTGGTCTTCATTGCAGTGCTGGGGCTTCTCATCGTGGTGGTTTCTCTTGTCGCAGAGCACAGTCTCTAGGCAAGCAGGCTTCAGTAGTTGCAGCGCACTGGCTTAGTTGCTGTGTGGCGTGTGGACTCTCCCCCGACCAGGGATTGAACCCGTGTCCCCTGCACTGGCAGGCCGAGTCTCAACCACCGGACCATCAGGGAAGCCCACCATCACTTCTGTCTTACAGGTAGGGTTCGGTCACTTGCCCAGGTCACATAGCCAGGAGATGGTAGAGCTCAGGGTCTTATGTCGCGTCTCCTGTGAAAGAGTAGGTTGGAAAGTCGGTTAGGCACAGAACATGGCTAGTTTTGCCAAGGAGTCTGGAGTGTATTCTGGGGGGAATGAGAAGCTAATGAGGAACTGTAGACAGAGGATGACTTGCCCAGCCTTTTTTCAGGATGACAGCTCGGTGGCAGTGTGGAGGATGCTGAGCAGCTGAGAAACCAACACATGCCATTTCCCGCCCCACGGGGGAGGAGACGAATTAACTAGTCATTCTTTTGTATAATACAGTACCAGGAGTTCCAGGGACTGTTTGCTGGCTCATTCGTTTTAATTTAAGTTTTATTGAAGCATAACCTACATACCAAAAAGTGTACAAATCATAAGTGTGGCTGGATTGATTTTTCATCAGATGAACACATCTCACAGATTCATTCTTCATATAATAATCCTGCATCCTTCCCTATCAAAGCTATCCCTGAAACCATCACCCTAACTACCCCATCCTGCAGCAGGAAATCTCCTACTGCCTAACTAAGGTTCAATACATTCTGCTGGAGAACTGTGCTGCCCTTGGAAAGTGGTGTAGGCCATGGCGGAGCTGGAGGACTCTGAATCACCCTGCCCAGGGGGCCTGGCTCCCCTCACTCAGTGTGGCTTCAGACAAGCTCCCTTATCTCTGTTGGGCTGAGTCTCTGTCTGTAAAATGGAGTCAATAATGGTTAGCTTCTTTTGTAATTTATGGAATTTCTATAAATTCTTCTATAATTTATGGAAATGTATTAAATTGATGCAATATAATGACATTATATAAGGTCCATCTAATTTATATGATGTATAAAGTTAATAAATTGATTAATAAAATGGAATAAATATTGACCATCACCATCTTTGTTGGTGTCCATTCCGTCTTATTTTGATATATATTCATAAAGGAGTTTTTATACAACCAGCTGGCAAGTTACTACAGAGGACACCACTACCACTAAGTCACTTCAGTCGTGTCCGACTCTGTGCGACCCCATAGATGGCAGCCCACCAGGCTCCCCCGTCCCTGGGATTCTCCAGGCAAGAACACTGGAGTGGGTTGCCATTTCCTTCTCCAATGCGTGAAAGTGAAAAGTGAAAGTGAAGTCGCTCGGTCGTGTCTGACTCTTAGCGACCCCATGGACTGCAGCCTACCAGTCTCCTCCGTCCATGGGATTTGCCAGGCAAGAGTACTGAAATGGGTTGCCATTGCCTTCTCCAACAGAGGACATAGAAGGAAGGAAATGCATCTCCCACCTCCCCAAGCACACCAGATGGAGTAGGGAGAGGTGAGCAGGTACAGTGCAGAAGACAGGTACACAAGTGACCTTTACAAGATTCTCTCTTAGGTGTGGTGGTTTATGGAACTCTGATGGAATTTATAAGCTATCCTCTCCCCCACTCTCTCCCTCTCTCTCTCCCCCTTGCTCTGAAAGGCTCCACCCTTGGCCTAAAGGAATCAAGGCCCAGACTCAGCTGGTGCTTGGATGGGGTTGGACTGCTTGTGGCTCCCTAGTGTTACCTGTAAGCTCCATGGTGCCTGTCACATTTTCAATTCTCAGATTGTATTTCCTTCTTTCCCCACAAACACTTCCAGCAAGTTCACCCTTAGACTGCCTGTCTCCTCTGCTCAACCCACACCCAGGGAGGCAGAAGAACTATAACAACGAGACCTCCAGGAGAGGATCCTGCTCGCCTCTTTGGCCTCATCTCTGCCATTGGTCTCCTGGCACATGAGCTCCCCAGCTCTTCTTGATCTCCTGTCTCCTCAGGGAGCTGGGTTCTAGGGCACTGAGGTCCCTACACTGGACTCCACTACATACAGGGTGGGAGCAGGGGAAGCCATGACCAGTGGAAATTAGTGGTTTCTGGGACATCAGAATCTTGCTCCTCTGGGAATTTAATTCTGAAGTATGGAAATGGAAAAAGGTTACTGAGGTTAGAGCCTTGCAGTCCAGAGCCCTGGACATCAGTCCACTTCTTGACATGGTCCTGATGCTTTGACTATCTCTTTACTTTGGTGAGCTTCAGTTTCCTTGTCTATAAAATGGGAATAATACTGACCCAACTCATCCCAAAATGGATAGTGGTAGCACTTTTAAAAGTGTCATGGGCTGTGAGGAATGTACGAGATAATTATTCTTCCTATTATTGTTTCTCTTTCATGCCACTTTGCCATTGGAAAACCTTATAATATTTTTTAAAAATAAAATTAAAAGCAATACATTCTTGAGGCGCACAATACAAGCAGTAGAGATGGGCCTAACGTAAATAGTTCAAGTTGCCCTCATTCTCCCTACCGCAAGGCCCCAATCTCACCCTCCTACGACCACTACTTCTATTCATTTCTTATGTATCTTAGACACCTGTGGGCCCATGCAAGTGACTATGCAGGCAATGGGTTCTTTTTATCTCCAAATCAGAATATATTGTACATCTCTTCTGTACCTGGCTTTTTTCCTTTAGTATTTTGAAGATCTTTGCATTTAGCATGAACATACTCTTTAACGGCTACATGATACTCCACACTATACTACGTGTTTACCGATCCCTTAAGGTCAGACATTCAGGATTCCCATCCATTTAAGGTACTTCAAGCTGGCTGATGAAGACTCTACAATTGTCCCTAACATTGTGCTCTTCTGAGTTTCCTCCTCACTGGAATTCTTGGGCCTCCAAAGTCAGGGCTCGTGGGAGCTGAATGCAGCCAGGCACATCCGGCCTCAGGATGGGAGGAGCAGTGAGAGACTTATCGGCACCCGTGGGTTGAGGTCTCCCTGGGGGCACAGGAAGCAGGGAAGGAAGTGGGTCTGGAAACATCACTCAGGATCATTGCCTCTGTTGACCTCTTCAGCCTCCCTGCCTGTCTCTGGGTCCAAGGAAGAAAGTTCTCTCTCCCATTAGAATCACCTAGTACAATCTCCGAAGCTGAATCACACCCCAGGTCAATTCAGCTAGAATCTCTGAGGGCTGGCCCAGGACATCCAGTTTGATAACTGTTTTAGGTGATTCCCCTGTGCAGCCACAAAAACTGCACCCCAGAAGTCTGGAGATAAACATGGCACAACAAATATGAGGGCCTTTACTTTCTCCCTCTGGTTTCAACCCTGTGAGATTAGGATTATCCCACACCAGCAGCCTAGAATGTGTTTACCCAGCATGTGTTTATGATGGATACAGGAAGTGGTTCTTCATTTCCTGCTAAGTTTTTCTTTGATCACTATTTTGATTCATTCAAAATTGCTTATGTAAATTGGTTAAGAAGCTTTCAGCAGGCAATTTGGCAATACATATCAGAAACCATAAAACTGTTAAAAATCATTGGCATACTTTGTCTACTTTTGGAATCCATCCTAGAGAAATAACATAAATATAGGGGGAAGCTATATGCATAAGATGTTCATTGCAGCATTATTTATATTAATGGAAAACTAGAGAAATCTAAATGTCCAGTGTACAGGTATGGGTAAGTTAATTGTGGTACAATTATCTGCTAGACTATTAAATAACCATTAAAATTATGGCTAAGAAGACAAAGCAGTAACTTGGAAAATGCTTGTACTGTAATGTTAAATGAAAACACAGGATACAAGTGTGTGGTTACACTTTGATCACATGCAAAGAAAACTAAATGTAAAAGAAAAAACTGCTGCTGCTGCTGCTGCTGCTAAGTCACTTCAATTGTGTCCGACCCTGTGTGACCCCATAGACGGCAGCCCACCAGGCTCCCCCATCCCTGGGATTTTCCAGGCAAGAGTACTGGAGTGGGGTGTCATTGCCTTCTCCAAAAGAAAAAACTAGAAAAGAACAAAATGCTAGCATAGACTGCATTAGGATGATGGGAATAATTTTCCCTACTTTCCAAGTTTTTACAATATGGTTACATTGCTACTTAGACAGAAACAAATAGCAAGAGAATTCTGCCTTGTGTATTTATTCATGTCTGTCTGAAACTCCACCTACCATGCTGAGGCCAACATCCAGTGATTCACCCAAAACAAAAGTGTGATCATTGTGGAAAAGAAATCAGAGGATCTGATTTTTAGCTCTTGCCCCAGTTTAATAGTTTAATCTTGAGCACGTCATTCCTCCTTTCTGAACCTCAGTTTCCTCATCTGTGAAACAACAGACTCAACTAGAAGGATGCTCAGAAACTTCCGGTTCTGAAACGTAATGATCGTGATATTGATGACAATTAAGACAATGCTAATGAACCCCAAGTGCGTTCAATAGCATTAAATGGCAGATTAAGAGGCAGAAAAGTATCTCCTTAAAACGTCTGCAGGCAGGCTGGCTTTGTTCCTTGTTTCCACATGCAGAATTGCTCCCCTTCCCTGCCTCACATTAAAATCCTGAAAGCATAACTGAATAAATGAAAGGCAAATCACACACTGCTTTTCAATATTTGGTGATTTTTCTCCACATCGTTCACATGTAGTCCTGATGACTTGTAAATGTAAGCGCCTCTGGAATACACAGGAGAGTGAGTGGAGCCAAACAGGAAGCCCTGTTCCACCCCCACCCTTGACTTTTCATCTTGATAAAGTGATTTTCCTCAACAGGCAAAGGACAGGGAGCCATAAATCATGACAACACAGCTCCCTGGGGTCGCGAAGCCCTCTGCTTGGAAGAGACACCTCTCCTATCATGTGGATGCACCAGCCTGGGGCTACGGAATAACAGGGGGAAAGGTCTGGGGTTGTTAAAAGCAGAATCTTTCTGATGGGAAGGGAAATTGAAACCCCAGGATTTAAAGAGAGCAATAAAGGTGATGATGGGAAACGTGAGGCCCATGGATACACATCAAGGCTTGACTCGCGTGGCAGGAGGGAGTCCGCTCTTGGGATTAGTACATTTTCCACATGACTGACGTTTTAACTGTCCAAGAGCCAGGATTGACTTTTAACTCCATTAAGGTGCTTCTCCATCTTCTCAATTGTCTGTGCAGAACATACTTCAGCCTTTTTCTAACAACACAAGGAAATGGAACCAGGAATTATATATTTTCGGGGTGATTATTTGTGAATGCCTGTATTCCCCACTAGACTGTGTAGGACACGCCTAGCCCAGAGCAGGCACTCAAGACATATTTGTTGAATGAGTAAGAACCCCTTGCTATATAATATGCTATATTATGAAGAACTGTATTGGTCATAAGTATCAGGAAATGACTCTTGCTAAGCTCAGCAAAAAAATGGAGATGATCAGAAGAATTTATGCAGTCTCTAATTGGAGTCTGAGTACTAGGCAATCACTGGGACTAAGCTGGAGCCCTGGTGTGTCGGGGGGCCCAGGGAAATTTCCTTCTTCTCTCTGCTTATCTTTGGGCTCCTGCTTTCTTGTTCTATCTCACTGATGACCATCCTTTTCTGCTCTGCAGAACAGGGCTTTCATCTTCGAGTTTATAGGTCTTCAGTTTCAGAAAGAAAATAGCCCTGCTCTCTTTGGTTGAATCAGTTCCTGAACTCCTGGGGATAGGACTCCACTTGGTCCAGTTTGGTTGGTGTGTGTCTCAGACCCATAGGATGACTACCCTGGAAACTTTCTAGGTGGAGTTGGAGGGATCCCCAGATAGAGGAGTAGGATCCACAAAACAATAAGCACATTTGCATTATTTCCGTTAATCTTTCCAATAGCCTTTAAGGTGGATGAGCCTGTTATCTGTACTTTTTAAGTGAAGAAATTAAGGTTGAAAAAAGATATGGAATTCGCCCAAGACACACAGCTAGGGAGAGGTGGAGACTGGAGGCAGGGGTGGTCGGAGCTGGGTGCCTTCAAAGCCTGGGCGTCCCTCCATGCCACGCAGTCTCTGGTCAGCCTCCCAAACTACAGCTGTCACTTTGCAGGGAAGTAATGGTGGCAGACAGGATGGCCCATAGAGATGAATGGTCACTGACCCCGGGAAATGCCCTGCAGAGTGCTCTCTTGGGAAGGCCACAAAGTCAGCTTGCTTTTTGGCTATTTGTTTCTCTCTCATAAACCTGGGTGCAGGTTGTATCCAGCCTGCTCTTGGGGGCACCATACTGCAAGTTGTTCTTCTGCAAAATTAAGCAAATCAAAGGTCAGAGCTGCCTTCTCCCCAGCAATTGCTCAGGCCTCTAGAATAGCTTTTTCTTCTTGGCTGTGGCCATTGTGTCTTTTAACCCTTCTGCAGCATGGTAAATGTATCAGTTATTTCTGCATTTCTACCATCATCAGTTAGACTGGGACCCACAGTGCCTTCCTCACATGTAGGAGCTTTGTGATTGGATGTGAAGGAAGATTATCTTTCACCATTGCCAAGAGATGGTGCAGAAGTGTTTAGACACCAGTTTATTCAAAACATCACTATTATCATCCTCCTCTTCACCAGGGGATACTTTTCTCCAAATATGCCACTGGTCTCAATTTCCTCAAGTTCTTTTTAATGTTTGACTTTCAACAGACTCTTAGGCACAAGCAATATGAAAGCCATATCTTTAATATTGTCACAAGGCTGAAGAAATCCTCTATAGTGTCTCCAAGTTAGAGCAGCTTGCTCATGACATTTATTTTTTAATAGTACTACGAACAAAGCTAGTGGAGGTGATGGAATTCCAGTTGAGCTCTTTCAAATCCTGAAAGATGATGCTGTGAAAGTGCTGCACTCAATATGCCAGCAAATTTGGAAAACTCAGCAGTGGCCACAGGACTGGAAAAGGTCAGTTTTCATTCCAATCCCAAAGAAAGACAATGCCAAAGAATGCTCAAACTACCGCACAATTGCACTCATCTCACACACTAGTAAAGTAATGCTCAAAATTCTCCAAGCCAGGCTTCAGCAATATGTGAACCGTGAACTTCCTGATGTTCAAGCTGGTTTTAGAAAAGGCAGAGGAACCAGAGATCAAATTGCCAACATCTGCTGGATCGTGGAAAAAGCAAGAGAATTTCAGAAAAACATCTATTTCTTTATTTGAAGAATATGAAACATCTATTTCATACTTTATTGAGTATGCCAAAGCCTTTGACTGTGTGGATCACAATAAACTGTGGAAAATTCTGAAAGAAATGGGAATACCAGACCACCTGGTCTGCCTCTTGAGAAATCTGTATGCAGGTCAGGAAGCAACAGTTAGAACTAGACATGGAACAACAGACTGGTTCCAAATAGGAAAAGGAGTACTTCAAGGCTGTATATTGTCACCCTGTTTATTTAACTTATATGCAGAGTACATCATGAGAAACGCTGGGCTGGAAGAAGCACAAGCTGGAATCAAGATTGCCCGGAGAACTATCAATAACCTCAGATATGCAGATGACACTACCCTTATGGCAGAAAGTGAAGAGGAACTAAAAAGCCTCTTGATGAAGGTGAAAGTGGAGAGTGAAAAAGTTGGGCTAAAGCTCAACATTCAGAAAACGAAGATCATGGCATCCAGTCCCATCACTTCACGGGAAATAAATGGGCAAACAGTGGAAACAGTGTCAGACTTTATTTTTCTGGGCTCCAAAATCACTGCAGATGGTGACTGCAGCCATGAAATTAAAAGACACTTACTCCTTGGAAGGAAAGTTATGACCAACCTAGATAGCATATTCAAAAGCAGAGACATTACTTTGCCAACAAAGGTCCGTCTAGTCAAGGCTATGGTTTTTCCTGTGGTCATGTATGGATGTGAGAGTTGGACTGTGAAGAAGGCTGAGTGCCGAAGAATTGATGCTTTTGAACTGTGGTGTTGGAGAAGACTCTTGAGAGTCCCTTGGACTGCAAGGAGATCCAACCAGTCCATTCTGAAGGAGATCAGCCCTGGGATTTCTTTGGAAGGAAGGATGCTAAAGCTGAAACTCCAGTACTTTGGCCACCTCATGGGAAGAGTTGACTCCTTGGAAAAGACTCTGATGCTGGGAGGGATTGGGGGCAAGAGGAGAAGGGGACGACAGAGGATGAGATGGCTGGATGGCATCATTGACTCGATGGACGTGAGTCTGAGTGAACTCTGAGAGTTGGTGATGGACAGGGAGGCCTGGAGTGCTGCGATTCATGGGGTTGCAAAGAGTTGGACACGACTGAGCAACTGATCTGATCTGATCTGATCTGATCATATTCATAACATCTCCCTGGTCCATAGGTCAGGTCAGGGAAGTAGCATGGGCGGGGAGAGGGTGACAGGAAGGGTAGAAAGTCAGTAAAAATATTATCAGACAATAACCTCAGGGAGCATTTTATAATTATCTAGTAATAAGATAGCTTTACTTACCTAGGGAGTTCTGTGGTTCTCAAGTAAGCTTATTAAGCTTCAGAAGGATGTTAGTACTGTTAAAAAAAGAAAAGAAACAGGTCCAAAATGGAGGCCCTTGGGCTAAGCCCTTATCACCAAATCAGTGAAGGTCGCTCAGTCATGTCTGACTCTTTGCAACCCCATGGACTGTATTCTCCAGGCCAGAATACTGGAGCAGGTAGCCTTTCCTTTCTCCAGGAGGATCTTCCTGACCCAGGGATTGAACCCAGGTCTCCTGCATTGCAGGCAGATTCTTTACCAGCTGAGCCACAAAGGAAGCCCATCACAATCAGGACAATACCTAATCTAATCACAGTTTCACCCTTTCCCAGGAATTTCCTGGAATTTCCCTGTCAGCACCAGTGAGGCAATGCACCTAATAGATCCTTCTGTCCCCAGAGAAATGTGACATTGTTTGAAATAATTCTTTTTTTTGTTTGTTTGTGACTTCCTTGTCCCACCGCCTCTCTACCTTTAAAATCTTTTCCTTTTCTATAGCTCTTTGGAGCTCCTTTGTATTTCCAGGTGGGATGCTGCTGATTCATGAATCACTGAGTAAAGACAATTAAAAATTTTAAATTTACTCCACTGAGTTTTTTTTAACAAAAATTTGGCAGCAGCAAAGTGAACATCTGACAGCATTTAGAGATAAGGAGAAACACAGGCATGATGCCCTTGAACTTCTTTTTGAGGTCCCTGTCTTTTCTGCCATTTCTGAGAGCCAGGGTTAAGTTCCTCTTGGCTCTGAGCTCT
The DNA here is from genome assembly GCF_032452875.1 of Bos javanicus. Classification (NCBI taxonomy): domain Eukaryota; kingdom Metazoa; phylum Chordata; class Mammalia; order Artiodactyla; family Bovidae; genus Bos; species Bos javanicus. Next base: position 67,631,227 of record NC_083868.1, on the reverse strand, counting down.
ACTCTTTGCATTGAGCTGATCTAACTGGTTTTCCTTTGCAGAGTAGGTCAGCTTGAGCTGGTAGACAGTTGTACCCAAAGCCTATAGTCTACCCTTTATTTTCGACCACAATTTCCAGGTTTTTGAGTTGAAACCCCAGCCCTTAGTTCTGCCCCCAAGATCCACATAGGAACACCATAGTTGCACTTTCTACTTAAACCCCACTCACAATGTATAGATAGGATCCTGAAAGAAGTGGCAGGAATTGGCTAAGGATAAGAATTCTGACCAGAGTCAGCTCTCCTGAAACACTCTCTGTACAACCTGCTAAAGAAAATAACTGACAAAGAGAAAAATAAAATCTCTTCTGCACCCTCTTTGGGGACGCCTCGGTAGTCCAAGGGGTTATTTAATACTGCCAGAAATACTGTTTATCCTGGGTGAAAACTGAAAAGATATCTAAAAGATTTTTAAGTAGCTCTGTAGTCAGAAGCTGATATTCAGAGTCTGCTAAGATTTTTTTTTAAAGGACTCCTCCACTAAGGTGGGAGGGATTGGGGGCAAGAGGAGAAGGGGACAACAGAGGATGAGATGGCTGGATGGCATCACTGACTCGATGGACGTGAGTCTGAGTGAACTCTGAGAGTTGGTGATGGACAGGGAGGCCTGGCGTGCTGCGATTCATGGGGTTGCAAAGAGTCGGACACGACTGAGCGACTGATCTGATCTGATCCATGAACGACTGATCTGATCTGATCCACCAAGGTAAAATGAAACTATGTACTTATAGGAAAAGGAAAACCTTTTAAAGCCCTTGGAAAAAGATTTATGAATGGATCTTCTTATGATGTCATTTAAGTTACAATTCCTGGAGGAATTAAAAGCAACAGTTGTTACCTTACAAATATTTACAAAATAGATATGCAGCTCTAGAAGCAATTCAAAGGTCACCTGTTCTTTGTCATCAGTCCCCAACCTCCCCTATTTATCTTTAAAGGCTTGTAACTTTCACTCTTTCCTGTACCTCTGAGTTGTAAATATTAAAGCACACGTTTCAGGAGTTAACTCTTATTTTTAAAAAGGGGGCGGTCATTTGAAACTTAGTTTTAGTTATCTGAGCTGGTAGCCTTAACTTATTCCACTACCAGGCAAACAACTTAGATCCAGCTTATTTTGTAACTAATAAAATAAGAACTGTAAGGTTTCTGTTTGACTGTATGTTCATATGTGTCTATATGTATGTTTTGTAGATGTATGGTATTTTCTACCTTTAAATGGTATTGCTAAAAGTAATTTGTAAAAGAGCTCTATTTAAGGGCTTAAAAGAATTAAGAACTTATATAAGTTAAATTTTCAGAAATATAACAGAAACTATCTCAGGTTTATGTGATCTGGGAAATATTAAAGCTTAAGTTTGTTGTTGTTGTTCAGTCACTAAGTCATGACTCTTTCAACTCCATGGACTGCAGCACGCCAGACACCTCTTAGTTTAATTTTTTTAAAAAGGCAATCTTTAGAGTTATTGACATTAAATATAATCCTTTTATTCTACTTGGGCTTATCAAAGATCAAGTGAGTTCATGTTATCTCTTACAAAATTTGTCAATAAGAAAAATGACTTGGGATGATGACTGACATTGTCTAATGTCTAATGAACTTTTTGGTGGGTAGTTGAAACATAATTGTTCAAAACAACTAAATTAAATAGGTGTAAGTAATATAAAAAGGTTTTAGGTGGGATTTTTAAACAGTTTCCCTAATCATTCGGGTAACCTGAGACCTTAAAATTTTGGTAAATTAAACAATAGATGATATTTAAATACCTAGATAATTACCAGATAAGACGAAATACTCAAACAGTTGTTACTGAACCAAGTTTATCCATTTTTTGCTTCCTTTACAGAGAAACTAAGACATATCTGGATCTATTAGTAAACATGTTTTGTGCTACACTGAAAAATTTACTATGAGAAAGCATGTGTTGTAGAAATCATAAAAAGTGTTTATAAGTCTTCCAATCCACAGAATGCTAGTGTAAGAGTTCACAATTGTTCAAAGTTATAGAAGCTTTGTGGAGAAAGAAATCTTTGGAAAGAAATTTTTAATCTGGTCAATCTGGGTAAGATTAAATGAGTTTAATTAAATAATCTTAAAATCAAAAGTAAGCTGGTACAAAGTTAAAATTTGATTTTCTCTCTTGTAAAAAAACAAAGTTTTCTTAAACTATTGGGGTGTTCTTAAAAAAGTGATTGTAAAATTTTTTCTCTACCTTCTAAGTAATCTACCTAGAAAACAAGATTTTGTGTCTTGTCAAAATAATTTCCTGTGTCTTTATCATCAGGTCTTTGAAAAGAAGACTGAGTCTTCTAAATTAAAAGAGTTAAGTTGTTCTTTTTAAAACAACAACAACTATTTGTCTGCATTTGCCTTTGAAGTCTTTGTCTCTATGATTAAATGAGTAACTAAATACTGTCTCACAGTGACCTGTGATCTTATTTGACCAAGCATTTTAAAGCTTTCAATATTTTTGACAAACTTCCCCAAGTCAAATTCTAAGTGAAATCTTTTTTGACCTCAACTAACATAGGGGTTTTCTAGAGGGCCCCGTAGTGTGCATGAGTGCTAAGTCTGACTCTTTACGATTCTCTGGACTGTAGCTTAATAGGCCCCTCTGTTCATGGGATTCTCTGGGCACCAGTACTGGGGTGGGTTGCCATGCCCTCCTGTAGGGAATCTTCCCAACCCAGGGACTGAACCCTAGTCTCTTACATCTCCTGTATTGGCAGGCAGAGTCTTTACCATTAGTGCCACCTGGGAAGACCCCAGAGAGCCCCAAAACATCTCAAAAGATTTGTTTCTCTCCTTATAAGAAAGGAGACGCTAAACTTATTTGACAATTTGAATTGAGCTTTTTAAATCTGTTAAATTACATTGGAAGTATTGTCAAATAAGATGTAATACTAAGCCTTCTTTATGTTGTATGTGTGTAGATATATGTTATGAATGTTCCCGACATTATATAAAATTCCAAAAGTCTGATACGACCTGGTATGATGTTGTCATCATAATTCCAGTTACCATCTTAAAATGTGTGTTATAGGAACAACCACATTTCATCAGTTCCATTCTAATAAGCTCTCATTAGATCTTTAACAATGAGCATTTAAAAAGCCTTTTGTCATTTGCAGATAGTTATTGTTTTACTCCGATGCCTTTTCAAAAGCATTCCTTCAAAAGTACTTCACGGAAATTCAAGGAAAGGACTTTTGACAAGTACAAGTTTCTGATAAATTTAAGATCATAAAACAGAGCTGGGTAGAAATTTCCAGAACTGATGGGGAAAATGGATTCAAGCAGAACGATAATTAATACCATGGGATTGAATAAACTGAAGAGGATGATCATAATTTTTAATGATCATAAGTTTTGCTTGAAACATTGATGATTTTTTTCAGTTTTATTTTCCCAGATTTAAGGAAACCTTTTTCTCTTTAAGCTTAGCAGCAGTTTGATAAACTATATCTTTATGAACAATGATAAAACATTTACTATTTTTCCCTAAGTGATCTCTCCAAAATTCAAAAACTTTGAAGTATTTTTTTTCATGGCAACAGTTATTTGTATAAATTCAATTAAAAGTTTTTGCCTGAAATAATCCTTTTTTTAATTTATGACTTCCTTGTCCCACTTCCTCTCTTACATTAAAAACATTTCCTTTTCTGTAGCTCTTTGGAACTTTTTTTCTGTTTGCTAGACGGGATGCTACCTGCTTCATGAATCACTGAATAAAGAAAATTAGAAAAAATTTGCATGGTTGAATTCTGTTTTTTAATGGTACCAGTCAGGAAAAATATCTTTGCGAGCAATCATTGCCATATATTTGAAAGATCCAGTCTGTGACATTTTAAAAAAGATATGGCAAATCCCCCAAATAAAAGGCTTTTGAAAAACAGAAAACAACTCAAAATGATTGAAACAAAAGAGGTTTAACAAGAAGGCTAGAGGTAAGGTAGTTTCAGGCTTGGTCAGTTACTTGGCTTAACATCACTGATGATCCAAAGTCCATCTTTCCTTTCTGCTATCCTGAAGTATACTAGTTATCTTTCCTGGTGGTCGCAAGATGGCTGCACTCTCTCCAGGCATCACAACATTATACACTGCCCTTCAGAGGCAGAAAGGGGCCATCTCTTTCTTGTGCCTTTGTGTAAGACTAAGAAATTTCTCTTGGAATATTCTACTCAGCAAATGGATACAAACATCTCACCGGACAGAAATTCAGTCACGTGTCCTTTTCAGAGTCAGACACTAGCAAATACATAGACTCATTCTGAATGACTAAAGCTGTCTCTGGGGCTGGGGCTGGGTGACCTATCCCTAAAATACATGACTGCCTGATCTAAACCAAAGTGGAGGTAAAGGGATGGCTGTTGGTCAGGAAACCAACACGGTCTACTAGAGGGGTCAACACACGTTTCTTGGCTCTAATCTGTTAAAACCCAGGACATTTGATTCACTGACACACACTGGGAGAGAGATCATTAAGACTCACACAATAAACTGGTTTCAGAAACACTATAAAACTGCTCAAGAGAGACAGAATTCAGAAAAGAGTTCCTTGGAAAAGCCACAAAATTGGTCTACAGCTTCATGACAAAGTGATTACTTTTCATTAATTTGGTATAGCCTTCTAATTCTGTGTCTCATTTTGAAATGCTAAAGCAGCCTCTCAGAAAACACATGACTCCATCAACCACACTGGCTGATTCAAATCCATTAGCCATTTCAGTGGGCAATGGGCCAAAGACAGGATGAATATATGATACACAAAATTATCAATAAAACGTTTATCAATATCTACTTATATGCCTGGCTATCTACCTACCTACCTACCCACCTGCCTGCCACCTTTTATAACTGTCCACATTCCACCACAGCTGAGACATGCTCTGTGACACTTTCATTAGAGGAACTTGGGAACCCTTCATAAGATGACTCTTGTCACATCACCAGCTCTGTTCTGGCACATGTGGTTTCCCTCCAATTTGACACTTAGATTTTTTCCATTGCAAGCAGCAGAAACTGGCAATGGCTAATTTATGTGGAAAGGAATTTATTTGACAGGCGTGGGGAAGCTCATAGAATCAAGGGGAGTTCCAGAGATCAGGATAGAGGAATTAATCACAGTTGCTGGGATAAATTAACTTCAGCATGTCAGTTCTGTCCTCAAGGTCCAAGAATCTGGAAAGTCCAATTGGCTTAGCTTGGATACATTCCATTCTCAGCCAGAGGAGGCACCTTGATTAACATGTCTGTTAAAAATTTAGCATGGGAAAGGAGTCAGTCCCCACAGAGAAATCAGGGTGCTGCTACTGGACGGGGCTGGAAAGTGGGTAGGCAAATGCAGTCAACCACAGCACTAGCGGAGCACTGCTAGAAAACGAGGCACAATCAGTAAACAGGATTCATCAGACGTAATGATGAAACAATTTTTTTCTGCTTCCCACGTCTCATTAAACTTCCTTAGTGATGGAAATCTACTCCCTGTGATGGAATGTACAAATTTTACTCACTTTTAAATAATAAAACAGCCTCTGCTCACTTTAAGATGCAAAGACAACCTTAAATTAGGTAATAGAATGTTGATTCTATTAGCACTTTAATATTAATTCAAAGATAAGACTTCCCCCATTTACCCAGTCAGGATTAGTTCAAGCAAGCTACTTGCCTTTGGCAATGAGAGTGGTCAGCCTATTTTCTCACTACCTGCTGCTTCTCATCCCTTTGTGGTTGCAGCAGGAGAAGAAGGAATGGGAAAAAGAAAAAGAAAGTTTTCCTTAAATGGACTGTTCTAAGATTGCCTTATGTTCTCAGTTCAGTTCAGTCACTCATTTGAGTCCGATTCTTTGTGACCCCATGGACTGCAGCATGCCAGGCTTCCCTGTCCATCACCAACTCCCAGAACTTACTCAAACTCATGTCCATTGAGTTGGTGATGCCATCCAACCATCTCATCCTCTGTCGTCCCCTTCTCCTCCTGCCCTCAATCCTTCCCAGCATCAGGGTCTCTTCAGATGAGTCAGTTCTTCACATCAGGTGGCCAAAGTATTGGAGTTTCAGCTTCAGCATCAGTCCTTCCAATGAATATTCAGGACTGATTTCCTTTAGGATGGACTGGTTGGATCTGCTTGACATTCAAGGGACTTTCAAGTGTCTTCTCCAATACCACAGTTCAAAAGCATCAATTCTTCAGCACTCAGCTTTCTTTATAGTCCAACTCTCACATCCATACATGACGACTGGAAAAAACCATAGCTTTGACTAGACAGACCTTTGTTGGCAAAGTTAATGTCTCTGCTTTTTAATATATTGTCTAGATTGGTCATAACTTTTCTTCCAAGGAGCAAGTGTCTTTTAATTTCATGGCTACAATCACCATCTACAATGATTTTGGAGCCCCCAAAAATAAAGTCTGTCACTGTTTCCATTGTTTCCCCATGTATTTGCCATGAAGTGATGGGACCAGATGCCGTGATCTTAGTTTTCTGAATATTGACTTTTAAGCCAACTTTTTCACTCTCCTCTTTCACTTTAATCAAGAAACTCTTTACTTCTTCACTTTCTTAGAAGAAATGGAGTAGCCATTATAGTCAACAAGAGAGTCCGAAATGCGGTACTTGGATGCAATCTCAAAAATGACAGAATGATCTCTGTTCATTTCCAAGGCAAACCATTCAATGTCACAGTAATCCAAGTCTATGCCCTGACCAGTAATGTTGAAGAAGCTGAAGTTGAATGGTTCTTTGAAGACCTACAAGACCTTTTAGAACTAACACCCAAAAAAGATGTCCTTTTCATTATAGGGGACTGCAATGCAAAAGTAGGAAGTCAAGAAATACCTGGAGTAACAGGCAACTTTGACCTTGGAGTACAGAATGAAGCAGGGCAAAGACTAACAGAGTTTTCCCTGGAGAATGCACTGGTCATAGCAAACACCCTCTTCCAACAACACAAGAGAAGACTCTACACATGGACATCACCAGATGGTCAATACTGAAACCAGTTGCAGCCAAAGACAGAGAAGCTCTATATAGTTGGCAAAAACAAGACCAGGAGCTGACTGTGGCTCAGATCATGAACTCATTATTGCCAAATTCAGACTTAAATTGAAGAAAGTAGGGAAAACCACTAGACCATTCCAGTATGACCTAAATCAAATCCCTTACAATTATACAGTGGAAGTGACAGATTCAAGGGATTAGATCCGATACAGTGCCTGAAGAACTATGGATGGAGGTTTGTGACATTGTACAGGAGGCAGGGTGTACAGGAGGCAGGGATCAAGACCATCCCCAAGAAAAAGAAATGCAAAAAGGCAAAATGGTTGTCTGAGGAGGCCTTACAAATAGCTGAGAAAAGAAGAGAAGCAAAAGGCAAAGGAGAAAAGGAAAGATATACCCATTTGAATGCAGAGTTCCAAAGAATATCAAGGAGAGATAAGAAAGCCTTCCTCAGTGATCAATGCAAAGAAATAGAGGAAAACAATAGAATGGGAAACACTAGAGATCTCTTCAAGAGAATTAGAGATACCAAGGGAACATTTCCTGAAAAGATGGGCACAATAAAGGACAGAAATGGTATGGACCTAACAGAAGCAGAAGATATTAAGAAGAGGTGGCAAGAATTCACAGAAGAACAGTACAAAAAACATCTTCATGACCCAGATAACCACGATGATGTGATCACTCACCTAGAACCAGACATTCTAGAATGCAAAGTCAAGAGGGCCTTAGGAAGCATCACTATGAACAAAGCTAGTGGAGGTGATGGAATTCCAGTTGAGCTCTTTCAAATCCTAAAATATGATGCTGTGAAAGTGCTGCACTCAATATGCAAGAAACTTGGAAAACTCAGCAGTGGCTGCTGAACTGGAAAAGGTCAGTTTTCATTCCAATCCCAAAGAAAGGCAATGCCAAAGAATGTTCAATCTGTCGCACAATTGCATTCGTCTCACATACTAGCAAAGTAATGCTCAAAATTCTCCAAGCCAGGTTTCAACCGTTCATGAACCATGAACTTCCAGATGTTCAAGCTGGATTTAGAAAAGGCAGAGGAACCAGAGATCAAATTGCCAACATCCACTGGATCATAGAAAAAGCAAGAGAGTTCCAGAAAAACATCTACTTCTGCTTTATTGACTATGCCAAAGCCTTTGACTGTGTATCACAACAAACTGTGGAAAATTCTTCAAGAGAGGGGAATACCAGACCACCTGACCTGCCTCCTGAGAAATCTGTATGCAGGTCAAGAAGCAACAGTTAGAACTGGACATGGAACAACAGACTGGTTCCAAATCGGGAAAGGATTATGTCAAGGCTGTATATTGTCACCCTGCTTATTTAACTTTTATGCAGAGTACATCATGAGAAATGCTGGGCTAGATGAAGCAGAAGCTGGAATCAAGATTGCTGGGAGAAATATCAATAACTTCAGGTATGCAGATGACACCACACTTATGGCAGAAAGTGTTCTCATAGCACAGCAAATATTTAAAATGGACTCTCTTGTGGTTACTTTCATATACTCTTTAAGACATCCCTGCTGGGTCTCTTCGCAGCTTTCCTCCTTTGCTGTCAGCCTCCCAAGCAGCAAACACAACCTCTCGCCCTCTAGGTTCATGGGAGCTGGTACCAGTCTGCTGTGCTCCCTTCCTCCAACTGTAGGGCCCCATATCTCATTTTCTGAGTGGTCCTATTGAATGCCCCATCCCAGGCTTGAGTCGAGGAATGGCCACAGGCATCCTACTCCTCATGGTGTGTGTGTGTGTGTGTGTGTGTGTGTGTGTGTGTGTGATTTTCAGCACACTTCTCTCCAAAGAAATTCTCTTAATCCTTTTCTGTGCAGTCATCATCTCCCCAATTTCTTTTATATCTCCATCAAATGTGAAAAATTCATGATTACAAATAATTTTTTTTTCTTTGCCAACAGGTGATAATAGTATCTTGTTTTTATTTCCATTTCCTTATTAGTCAAAGTGAAAGTCTCTCAGTTGTGTCTGATTCATTGCCACCCCATGGACTATACAGTCCATGGGATTTTCCAGGCCAGAATACTGGAGTGGGTAGCAGTTCCCCCTCTCTGCTTCTTCTCAGAAGCAGGGGATCTTCTGAACCCAGGGAAGGGATTGAACCCAGGTTTCCCACATTGCAGGAAGATTCTTTACCATCTGGGCTACCAGGGAAGCCCAAATTATTAGTAAGCATACCCATTTTTCATATTCTGTATGATGTGTCTAATAACAGAAATAATTAATGTGGAGGTCCTCCCATGAACCAGCTGCATCACTTATGCTAACTCATTTAATCCTTGCATAGACCCGATGCAGTAGGTGATATTATCCCCATTTAGCAGATGAGATACAGAACGATGGATTACCTTGCCCAAGGTCACGCTGCCAGTGGATCTGGCTCTGGCGTGCTTCTGACTGGCTTTCCCCCACATTTCCTGCTCTGTTCATCCTGCTCTGCATCCTGACCTTTTTCTTATTATTTCTCTCCTCATCCCGCTTCTCACAGTCTTCATTTTTCCAAGGAGCATTTTGACCTTTCCAGCTGTCGTCAACCTGTTCAGTTCAGTTCAACACGTGTAGAATGAACAATTAGCACATGTCAAACACTGTCTTAGGGAATAAGAGATGAAAACAATCCAGTATGACTAGAAGCAGTCATCTAATACGGGAATCACGTGTACATGTGCAGTTCATCATGGTTCCCAAGCACACTCATGACTCTCTCTCTCCACAGTTCTTTGTCTTAAAGAGGTTAAATGACTCATCCAAGTTCATACAATTCAGAAGTGATGGAAGAGAAAGGAAAATATCGGGGTGCCCAGCATACAAATCAACCAGTCTCAGTGAGAGCTCTTTAGATCTTTTCTACTTTTACAGATGTCATTGTCATTCCATGTCCAGGGACTATTTGTCATTAGAAATAGCTTTCATCTCCATATGGGGGGGGGGGGGATTGTTCCTGAAGCTTAAAGCTCCTGGAAGGATGCCCTGTGGTTAATTGAGGTATTACTATAGCAACAGTGACAAAAAAATCAAAACAGCAAGTACAAATTTCATAAGCACAGACTAGCCTGTGCAAACATGTAACGATGTTTTCTTGCAACTCAAGTTCATTTTTTATCCCAAGCTCCTATTCTGCTCGATGCAATGGATGCATTCTAGTCACTTTTGAGTAAATTCAATAAGATTCAGTGCTTCTTAGCCATTTCTTTAGAATATTTAGTCAATTCAAGATGATTTTCCCTTTCTGCTTGGGGACGGTATTGAGTTCATGGAGGAACATGGGACCCTCCAGATGATCCCCACACCCGTCAATGGGGTTGTGAGGTAGAAACCAGTGTCTGCAGCTTCTATGGGCCTCATAGTTAGGCTGGCTGGGTTAATACTTAGCTCTCCTTTGAATGGAGACTGCATGGGTCTGGCGCAGGGGATCCCTAAGTTGTGGTCACCTCCCCATCAGATTCACTTTGGGGACAGTCTGGACCACATCCCTCTGATACATGTCCCCTCAGCCTATGGAGACACCCCTTCCAGCGCAGAGGCTCAGTATGGTACTCTGTCTCAGCTAATGTGTCCCATTCTTAGGATCTACATGTGCTCTCTAGTGTCATTTCAAAAGGTTTAGAAAATGTAGGAGGCTTTCTCTTCCTTTGCCTTGAGGCCAGAATGAGATGGAGAAGGAGGAAAGAGAGGAGGAGAAAAGAACACAGTAGTTAACAGTTCAAATATCATTCTGTCGCATCTGTATGGATTGCCTCCTTCAAAGCACTATGATTTTTCATTTCCAAGTTCAAATCTACCAACGTATCTCTTCTAACCAGGTTTCTACTTAGAATGATAAATGATAAAAGAAACACCAAGCACGTCTCCTCTCACCCAGAAACTCTCACAAATATACCTCTTTGTTTTCCCTCACCTGTGACACATTCATCCACTGACAACCATTTCTGCCCTCCTCTCACCCCCCGCCCCTCAACCGCACCTCACCCCCCACCTGTCACCGGACCCTGCCCCTGGGACCTGTCACTCTGGTCCCACAGACAATTGCACCCACCTTCACTTTTCACTCTCTGTTTTTTAACCACGTGTGCTCAGCCAGCTGATTGATACTTTTTCTTTTCTCTTTTTTTTCTTATATGTTTGTTTTCTAACTTTTTTTTTTTAACCTGCCTCCAATCCTCTATGAAAACAGATAAGGCCTAAAGTAAAAATGTAATAAATAAAATCCTTGCAACCCTTGTAAGGTTCAGTGAGCAGAACTGCCCACATTATGCCAGATGTGGATACACCATAATTTTCCTGACTCCAAATTGCTTTCATTTTGAATCAATTTCTTTGTGTTAAGCCTTTGATGTTTTTCCTCCTTCTGAGTCAGTGATCCTAGTTAGGCAAAAGAAAGAAAAGGCAAAATGAAGTTGAGTAATCTATGATATCCCGGCTTCTATGCTGGACACGTTTATCTACATTATCTCATTGCCCGCATCCTAGATCTATAGGGTCCTAACTGGAGCCAGAGCCATGTTTACCCTATGGTTCAGGAAAGCCCATCTGGAAGTTGCAGGGAGGATGAGATGGATAAGGATGCAAGGACTGGTTTGAGGCTCCTGGGGGAAAAAATAATTTTCTAAGTTTGAAGAGAGAATCCACTGGAAGAGAGAAATTTGCCCACTGGTCATTCAACAAATTCTTACCAAGCATCTGCAATGTACCGAATACTGTGCTAGATGCCAAGGATACAGTGAGGACTGGTCCAAGGGCAGTAAACTAGTTTTAGAGAAAAGGGCCAATTCTTTTTAAAAAATATTTATTTATTTTAATGTGCAGGGCTTCATGTGGCAAGCAAGGGCTACTCTCTAGGTGTGATGCATGGACTTCTCGTTGCAGTGGCTTCTCTTGTTATGGAGCACAGGCTCTAGGCACTTGGGCTTCAGTAGTTGTGGCTTGCAGGCTTTAGAGCAGGGGCTCGGTAATTGTGGTACAGGGGCTTGGTTGCCTCAAGGCAGGTGGGATCTTCCCTGACCCGAGATTGAACTGGTGTTCCTTGCATTGCAAGGTGAATTCTTAACCACTGAATCACCAGGGAAGCCCAAGAGGGCCAATTCAGAGGGCAACATCAATCACACCACCTAGACTGTCCTCTTACCCAGACCCCCATCCCAAGGCATGACGGCTGCAGTACAGAGGAAACAAACACCAAAAGTTGCTTTGTTTTCACGTTCAAGAAACAATAGATAAGAACAGTGGGAGGAAAACCGAGGCCCATGGTTTCTGCACCCTGGGAGACAGTGCCTTCTACACAAACATCAGAACACGTGACTTGCAGACGCTGTTGGATGCCAGAAGGACACTCAAATGGGAAATCAGGAGAGACTGGGGATGCTAACCCAAACAACTGAAGCAAGGAGGACGGATAATGCAACGACAGCTGACGGGACTGGGGTCAGGACTCGACTGAGATCCACACTGTGGCTTGTAAGGATTAACCGGGAGGAATTTGGGGAAAGCTAAATTCCCGCAGAACTAACAGATGTGGAGCTCGAGAAATACAGGTTGTGACTTCTGCCAAGTCTCTGCTTCTCCCCCCGGGCTAATGTGACCTGGTAGGGTTTATGCCAAGTTATTCCACAGCAGCTTCATGGAGTTAAGACGCTTGCTTGAGGCTATTGATACAGGAATGATCTTTCTTCAAAGTCCTTCCCAGGCCCAGTCTCTGGCATCGTGGAAAACCTCACGATTCCCATCTCTGCTCTGCTGTTACTTCGTTCCTTAAAGGATATTGCATGAGTTAATTCATCTCCTTGAGCTCTAGTTGTTCATCTTTTAAGAGAAGGGGCTGGATTAGAAAAGCTAAAACATTCTGTGATTATTGGACTAATTTTAGCCCCTCAGCCCGGGTTCTGGGTACCCTTGACAATCTAACCCAGCCAAGCCCTCTCACTTCCTAACATGGGCCGTTTTCTCCAGCCAAGCCAGTTGTTTTTACTGTCCCTGAAAACAGCACACACAATATTGATTCCTGACCCTCTGCCAAATGCACATGCTGGTCAGACATGGAATGCTCATGCTGGTCAGACCGGAAAGGACATGCCCACTGCCTTCTCTGAGGCCAACCTTCAAGGTGGGCATATGTCAGCTCCCCTGGGCATCCATTTATATCTCTGACATTAATTTGTCTAGACTCTCTGTGGATTCATTTATATTTCCCTCATGTACTACATCTTGGCATAATGTGTTTCATGAGTTTATTACCTGTTTCTTTTATTTGTTCTAAGTGTTCCTCGCCTCATCTCCCCTTCCAGCAAGTGTATAGGTTAAATGAGTTCTTGTTCACTTGCTCCTGGTTATTGAGTTCAGTGCTTCCCATCATGTCCTTTTCCAGGCTGGAGAATCCTAACCTTCATGGCCTGTCTTCCCTCCACTAAGTCCTTGAGGTTTCTTAGTTCCTTCTTCCTTGTCAGAACATCCCTTTAGAGGTTCAGGGACTAGAACTTGTCACAATTGAGGGAAAGATGTACAGAGTTTAGAGAAATGAAAGGGTGTGGACTCAGTTATTTTCAGTCCTTCTGCACCCCTAGCTGATGCTTGATAGGAGTTTTCTTGGTCTTTGGAGCAAAGCAGTACTTCAAACTCATGCCCTAGAAGATAAAAATGCCTCCAAAGATACAAGCCCTTTCCTGATTTTTGAGAGAGATGTTAGTAATAAAGTTTGGATTTGTTTGTTTTTAAACATATCTGCACATGCCACTGTTAAATCCATCTGTTCCTTTTCTGCGCATTTATGCAAACTCAGTTGATAACAATGATAATTAACATTTAGTGAGCTCTTAAAAGGCCCCAGGAACTGTGCTAAACATGCAATATCTTTCTTAATCCTCTCTGCAACCCTCTGAGATTGGGACTATTATTACCCAGTTTTGCAGATGGGAATATTAACAGAGATTAAATCACTTGATCATCACACATCTGGCAGACGGCAGACCCTAGCCTCAAACTCAGGAAGACTGAGTTTTTCAGCCTTACTATTCTCTGCAGTTAACCCTGGTTGTAGATTAGAACCACCTGGTTGGAGCTTGGAAAAAGCACCAATTCCCCCAGGGCAGCTCAATCGGACTCTTTTGGGGTTGGGGTCTAGATACAGATAGCTTTAAAAGCTCCCCCAGGCAAACCTATTGTCCATCCAGGACTGAGGACCACTGCTCTGGTGCCTCCTACTGTCAACGCCTGTCAGTTGATTTCGATTGTAAGCAGAATACATTTACTCATCAGTAATGTGGAGGCTTGTCAAGGCACTTTCTTCAGAATATTGTTAAAGATGTTAAATCTGATCAGTCTTGGAGTAGACTCTTTTGTTGTGGTGGTGGTAACATATACGTAATATAACATTTAGCATGTTAACTATTTTTTCAAGTACTTACTTTTTAGCATATAAACGGGGTCATTCTACACATTTTTTTTTCTTTTTTATTGTGGAGAAATACACATTACATAAAAATTTCCATATTCGTGGTTTTTTTAAGTGTACAGTTCAGTGGCAGTAAGTACATTTACACTGTTGTGCAGCCATCATCACGCCCACTTCCAGAACTTTTTCATCATCCCCAAGTGAAACTCTGTACGCATTAAATGCTAACTCCCCATTTCTGCATCAGCTTAGTTCCTGGCAACCACCATTCTACTCTCTGTCTCTATTAATTTGACTATCCTAGGCCCCTTGTACAAGTGGGATCATACAATATTTGCCTTTTTGTCCTGGGTTTATTTCACTTAACATGATGTCCTCAAGGTCTATACATGTTGTAACATGTGTCAAAATTTCCTTCCCTTAAAAAAAAAAATTATTGGAATATAGTTGACCTCAAGATTCCTTTAAAAATGAAAAATGGAGCTACCATATGACCCAGCAATCCCACTCCTAGACATATATCCAGAGAAAGCCATAATCCTTCGTTTTTTAAGGCTAAATAATATTCCACTGTGTGTCTATACCACATTATGTTTATCTACTCATCACAAAGATTCTTGAGGAGGGGGTTTAACTGCACCATCTAGAGATGCCTGTATCTAAACCATTTGTTAATCTTGATAAAAGAGACATCATTCCCTCCTTTAGCCCCATGGTGACTTAACCTTTTAAAAGAGAACCTTCTTAGAGAATTTTGTCAAAAGCTTCAAAATATTGTAAGTAGGTTACAGTTGTTTCTCCCTTGTATCTACTTTTTTACTTCACAAAGAACTCCACCCTGTGCCTCTTCCCTCCCCTGTCCACACCTACATCTGTGTGGTTCAGGGAAGTTCCCATTTCCTGTAAGAAATCTTTCTGGACCCAGCTCCAGCAGGGTTGCTCTGTCTGTCTCTCTCCAGAACTTGCCTGATGTTTATTGCCTGGAGCAGCCCATCTGGCATTTACCTGATATTTACTTCTTGCTCGCACTTCACATTCCTACAATGATGATCATCCCTTAAGCACTGCTCATGTCTGTCTCCTCTCCAGCCTCAGTGCAGAACTGAGTAAATAACAGAGGTGGGGAAAATTCGTATTTAATTGAAATGAAGGAGCCAACTGCCTCTTTCTGGAAATCGGTGCTTCTTCGCTAACATCTGAGATTTGAACTGCCTGCAGCATCACCAAGATGTGTTAAGGATCCCAACCCCCTTCCCTGCCCAGACTTGGGACAGAGCCAGCGCTAAGCCATACTGACAGGGGCAAAGTTTTTCTCCCTTATTATTTACTTGGCTCACACACCCATCTTTTCTGGGCACCTATAATCCTACTTCTCTCCATCTCAGTCCCCTATTCTATATTCCAATTCCTTAGATTCTGACCTAGGGCTTGGCATTATTTTTGTCGTGTCTGCCCTAATCAAGGTCTCAGAGGCTGTTGTAATGGTCTCTTACTGATATCTCTCACTCAAGTCCACCCACTGCCTCCCATCTCATGTCAGCCTCCTGCTCCAAATGCCAGATGATTCTCTTTGCCTGGCCTGTAGGGTTAAATCCAACCCCCTTCCATGGCATTTAAGGCCTCCCTAATCTGGCCCTGCTCACAGTTCCATATCATCTCCTACTGCATCTCTCCATATATTCAATTAGTAATAAAGTATTGAATGACTGCCCTCCATGGGCCAGGATTCTGGATGTGTTTTATGGTCCCCGCACAGTGGTGTGCTCAGTAGGTAATCTGGAGGGAGTTACCATGTTTCCTCCATTCCTGCTAAGGGGCTGTTAATTTATGGGTGAGCCCAAGGCACTATGCCAACCTATTGTTTCTCTTGGAAGGACTGATGTTGAAGCTGAAACTCCAATACTTTGGCCATCTAATGCAAAGAGCTGACTCATTCGAAAAGACCCTGATACTGGGAAAGATTGAAGGCAGGAGGAGAAGGGGACAACAGAAGATGAGATGGTTGGATGGCATCACCGAAATGAGTTTGAGTAAACTCCGGGAGCTGGTGATGGACAGGGAGGCCTGGTGTGCTCCCAGTCCATGGGGCCGCAAAGAGTCGGACAGGACTGAGCAACTGAACTGAACTAATTGTTTCCCTACCATGGATTTCAGGGACCATGGAACACCAGAGGAGAGACATCTTGGTCAGAGTAAGGGAGTCTTTCTGGACCTCTCAACCATGTTAGCGATTTTCTATCCCAAATCAGGCAGCAGGGTCTCTTTCCAATATCTCCTGAGTTCCGTCCAGAGGTCTGGCCCTGCGCAGGTCCTCTAAGTGCCAGGCTTGGGCCTCTTCTTGGTTACAACCCAGGATTCTCTTCTCAAGATTCAGATCCCCTTCTAGGGACAGTGGCATAGGTTTTCTTGGCCACACACATTCTTTCTGACCCATCCAGGATCACTGTGGCTTTACCATGGTTCTCAGAGAGAATGACATGGTTCTTATTTCGAATGTCTTCAAGAAGGGTGGCCATGACTTGTGTTCTTCCCTGGATCCAAATGTCCAGAAAGTGACCCTTGCACACTCGTCTGGAGTTGAGCACTTGACCTGGCCCTTAATCTAGAGCATCTACCAGGAAAGCTGGTGTCATCAGGGGGACCAGCCATGCCCCTGTCCTTTCTTCTGACCTGCACACCCCTCCCACAACTCACTTCCTCCTGACTCATCCTCAGCCCCAGTCTGACAGTGTTTGTCAAAACATCAGGAAAGAGGAAGTTGAAGAGGTGCTCTTGACTGCCTGAGAAGTGAGATGTGATAACCCCTGGGTGTCAATCCAAGGGCAAACTACAAAGTCAGCCTGCCTTTTCTCATACCTCCCTGACTTAGGAGATGTGAAAATGGTGTATGTGTGCATGAGTGTATGTGTGTGTGTGTGTACATGCATGCGTGCGTGCGTGTACGTACTTATCTTCACTTTGCCTGAGACAATGTGTGAAGCCCTGGAAGGGGATTTATGTTCTCAGGAAATGAGAAGAAAAATTAGAACTGTAATACAAGAAGCAAAAATAACACCAGAATGACTGTACATGAAGGGTTGGTGACCATTCAGAGGCTGAGGTTTTCAGAGCTCAATCTTCACTCTGCTCTGACTTGGAGAGCTGCTGTGTGGGTCAAGGGACACATGTGGTGAACTCGGTAGAAAACAATTGGTATTTGTTTTACTCTAATATGTATCTTCTATTAACAAGTTTTTAGGTGCAAATACAGATGTTAACTGATCATCCATTGGATAAAACATTTTGATATGGAAAAATCTAAGTTCAAATCTCATCTCTGAAAACAGAAAAGCTATCACACTACACCTCAGTTTCCTTATCTGTAAAATGGGGATAATAATAATGGTTCATTCTTAAATATTGTACACTTCTTTTTACCAAGTACCATTCTGTGGGCCAAGAGTATAGCAATGAACAAAAGTAGGCAATGTCTCCACTTTCATGGAATTTTTATTCTGGTCAGGGCAGACAGACAATAAATATGGACAATGTCAGACAATGATTCGGGGTGACATGGGTTTGTCATTTTTGAAAGGATGGTAATGGATCTCTAATGAACTGATATTTGAACAGACTCTGAAGGAAGAGAGGGAATGACCATGTGGACATCTGACAGAAGAGCTTTCCAGGAGGAGACAACAGTAAGTGCAAAGGCCTAGAGGAGACTCCAGAAGCAGGGGAGAGGCTGGGGAGGCTAAGTAGAAGTGCCGGACGGGAGAGTGGTAGGTGACGACGTCAGAAAGGGCCTCGTGGCTTGGTGAAGATGTGGCTTTTCCCCTAGGGAGCTGGAGAGACATGGAAGGTTTTGAGCAGAGGAGGGGCAAGATCTGACTGAGGATGACTTCTGTGTGGAGAACAGACTGTAGGCACAAAGTTGGAAACAGGCAGGGCAGACATCCAGGCAAGAAAACACAGCAGTTTGAATTGGGGCACTAGTAAAGAAGCCAGTCGGAGAAGGCAATGGCACCCCACTCCAGTACTCTTGCCTGGAAAATCCCATGGACGGAGGAGCCTGGTGGGCTGCAGTCCATGGGGTCGATAGGAGTCGGACATGACTGAGCGTCTTCACTTTCACTTTTCACTTTGATGCATTGGAGAAGGAAATGGCAACCCACTCCAGTGTTCTTGCCTGGAGAATCCCAGGGACCGGGAGCCTGGTGGGCTGCCGTCTATGGGGTCGCACAGAGTCAGACACGACTGAAGCGACTTAGCAGCAGCAGCAGCAGCAAAGGAGGCAGTAAGCAGAAGTCAGATTCTGAAAATATTTTAATGGGACTTATTGATGGTTTATAGGTGGAGTGTGAAATGACCTCAGAATTTGGTGCTTGAGGAATTCAGAGACTGGAGTTTTAATTTACCAGGTTGGAGAATTCTCAGGGAAAAGATGGTTTGGGGAAAGATAATCAGAAGTTAAGTGCTGGACATGTTAAGTCTGAGATGCCTTTAAGATGTCCAGCTGGAGGAGGACAGCAGGCATCAGGTTTTAGGAGAAAGGTCAGAGCTACTGACGGAAATTTAGATGTCATCAGCAGAGAGATGGTTGGACAAGGGCTGGACAAGACCAGCCCGAAGAAGCAGTGTGGCTATCTCCTTTGCAGGGCGTGAAGGCCAAAGGATATCACATGAAAAAGACTTTTGTAAGCTGTGAAGTGCTGAACACATGGAAAAGACTCAGAGCACCACCATGTAAAAGACATAACTTGAAGAAGTATCTGCAGGGAGAGTTAGAATCACAGAATGTTGTACCAGGAGGACCTTAGGAAACAGTTGATCAACCCCTCTCACTTTAGTCATGAGGAGCTCAGGTCAGAGAGGTTAAGAGGCTTGTTCAAGGACCCCCAGCTCGGCAGTGGCCAGCAGCCAAGCTGGTTTCAGCACTGGGAACCTTACGGGTGCAGTGTTCTTTCCACCAACAATGCACCTGTTCACACTTACTGCTTAAGTTCTCTCTGAATTTGTTAACCAGGGCCAAGTAATTCTTTCAAAACAGAAATCTAATTATATCTCTGTGTGCTTTCATACATGCTATTTCCTCTGCCTGGAATGATCTGCCTCCTCCCACTTCTCTGTCTGGCAAATTCCTGTCCTGTCTCCATTCCCAGATAGAAGGGCCCTTTGCTGGGAAAACCTCCTTAGCCCCACCAACTAGAGCTGCTGGCTGGCCCTTCACATGCCCCCAGTGCTCTGGTCCTGCATTTGCTGTGATCATGGCTCTAGTTGTCTCTTCTTCCTATGACCTCTCCACTGAGCATTGAGAGTGGCACTTAAAATGTCTGGGGAGGAAGGAAGGAAGGAAGGAAGGAAGGAAGGTCTCTTCTCTCCCATCAGCTCAGGACAATGACAAAGCTGTCATTTAGTGACACTTCAGTTACTCTGACCTAAGTGTGCTTTTGGTTTAAAAACTGACAATGACTTCTGAGGTGGGTGGGAATTTTCTTTTTTCTTTTCCATCCCCAAGTGCAATGCGCAGGTGATTCTGGGGCCAGAAATCTACTTGGACATTATAAGTGATTGGTGCCTTCTTTTTTTTTTTTTTTCGATTCTCTCTCTCCTATTGTTATACGAGTGGCTATGGCTTGTTTGCCTTTTGCCACAAGGCCAGATTTGTGTTTGTGTCTGGGCTATGAACAGGTGGGAAGATACACACACACACCTCCACACGCTCCTGGGAGAGGCTGCACTCTTGTTTTTCAGAAGTAGCTAGATCTAGAAAATGCCTTCAGGTGGGCTCCCAGCTTTGTCACCCTTGAGCATGAGAATTTGGACTTCTTAACTTCCTGGTACCTTAGTTAAAGGTAAGTTTGGAATTTCTAGGTCAAGAGTGAATTCTAAGAACTCCTTCTCACTCTCTATGTTCACTGCTCTTTAGCATGTTTGTTTTGGATAATTCTGTATTAATTGATTTATTTACATTCTGCTTAACTGCTCCTAATAGAAGTAATTATTGTGCAGGTTATTGCAAAGGTTTAAGCAAAGTGACAGACGGTGGCAGTGACACTGTGGTGGTGGGGTCAACAACCCAGGTTTTGTTCCTAGTAAATGATTCAGAGATTCTAACCTGGCTGGGTTTGCCAAGCACTGCGGATGCCTGAAGCAGGTGATAAGCCAGGCTAGTAAAATAACTGTCCCTTCCTAAAGTGTGGGCTTCTGAAGCTCTCTTGTATTGAGAGCTCTTAAGTAATCACTGTTCATCAATAGAAAACTGTAGAATCCAATTAGGCTTAATTAGCCCAGCATCCCAAGCATCTCTGCTCCTCTGTGTCTCCTTGGGTATTTCCCTTTCTTGGTTCCTGCTTCCCTTGAAAATGAAGGGTTCCCAGGCTATGTCCCCAGACTGGGGTCTCCTCTCTTCTCTTCCTGCACTGAGCCCTCTCTCACACTCATTCATAATGTGGAGAGGGGGAGCCAGGAAGAAGCATGAAGCGATAGTGGAAAGGAAGAAGGAAAAAAACAATCAAAACGTAGTGGAAAAGAGAGGGAGGGTAAGAGAATATGGTGAAGGATGGACAAGATTTTTATTGCCTTGCAGGAGAGAGCTGGAGAAGGCAATGGCACCCCACTCCAGTACTCTTGCCTGGAAAATCCCACGGGTGGAGGAGCCTGGTAGGCTGCAGTCCATGGGGTCACTGAGGGTCGGACTGAGCGACTTCACTTTCACTTTTCACTTTGATGCATTGGAGAAGGAAATGGCAACCCACTCCAGTGTTCTTGCCTGGAGAATCCCAGGGATGGGGGAGCCTGGTGGGCTGCTGTCTATGGTCTATGGGGTCGAAGAGTCGGACACGACTGAAGTGACTTAGCAGCAGCAGCAACAGAGAGCTGCTGCCGACCACGGCTCAGAAGGCACTTTGTCTACTCTCCCAACCAGACAAATGGGAAACTCTCCTACTCATATCTTTTCCCTGCTATATAGAGAATATTTTCATATTTTTATATTAATTAAAAGGTGTCTATATTTCACACACACTTATATTTTTGCAATAACAAAGCAGTCCCCACAGTTCTGTAGGAAATGGGAATGGGGTGTGTGGGAAGGACAACACTCACAGTAGTGGAAGGAGGCTCAAGAGACCTGCCCCACCCCAGCCTGCAACTTTGGGACAAATGCTTCCCCTCTAGTTCTCATTGCCCGGTCTGTAAAATGAAGGGTTTGGACTCGATGCCCTGTGTTAACCTCTTCTAACTTGATTTCTACCCCTAATTAAATGGATGGGGTGTGTGACTAGTATGCATGACATGCCCATTCCCTTCCTTTTCCCCTTGTCTGCTTCTCTCTCCTCTTGTCCAATGTCTTACCTTTGCAAGTTCTTCTCCATTCAGCACATTATGAATTTCAGCATTCCTGTTGCCCTAGAAAGGCATTATTTCTGAGATTGTGCAGTGTCCCTTTTTGCAGCATCTCATAAACACCCTTCCAGGATTCTTTCTTTTTTTTCTTTCCCATCATCCTGGCCAAACTGCTTCTCTCCTTGGTTCAGAGGGGTCTGTGTGTGTGTGTGTGAGACAGAGAGAGAGAGAGAGAGACAGAGAGAGAGAGAGAGAGAGGATGCCTCTCTGATTACTGTCTCCATCCCTCTGCTGTACCTGGGATTTCCTTTATCCAGAATTTTGTTAAGTAAAATGATTCACTCTAATTCTTCAGTTTCTGGCATACTCTAGAAAGTCATTTAATGTTTTCCTTCTACCAGATTATCCATTTTGATTTCGCAGTTCTCTTTGGCTTGCCCTTAAAATCACACTTCCCCTGGTTTAATTTTTCAGGGTCTTTGTCTTTATCCTTCATTCTTGCATTTTCTTTTCTTAGGTCACCTTAAAAAACAATTTTTTTTTTTTCCCCCCCCGAATACCTTTCTTTGTTCAGCAGAGGGCTCTCTTCCCATCCCTCTTGCAGCCGGGCAGACAGGATTTGAAGCTTGCTCCCAGTCTTTCCCTCCGGGTTTCTAGCTATCAGAAACACTAAGATACTTACACTTGTAAACAGTTCAGCCTTGTTCAGTGTGGTCGCACTCAACCTTCCCTCCTCAGTTGAGAGCCCCTCACCGCCTTCCCGGCTCGTTAATTTCTTGGATGCCCTCCCAATGTTCCTGATGTTATGGGACTCATTGTAGCCTCTACTCAACTTGCTCAGGAGGGATAGATTTCACCAAGCCTAGTATTACAGCTGAAGAAACTGAGGCTTAGAGACGTTCTCTCCAGGTCGTGCAGCTTGTACAGTTAACCCTTCTAAGCCAATTCTAGTTTTCCAGTCCAGCCCAGCAGCCTCGCCTCACGCCCTTCGACTGCATTTTTAATATCAGATTTCCCCTGTTGTGTACGAGATCCTTTCCCCCTTCTAGACCACAGGCAGAAAGATCGTCTCCAGCTGATAGGGCTGCGGAAGTGGGGAGCCGAGGGGAAGGGAGAATTTCTTGAGGTTCTAGCGGTTGGGTGGGCAGAGTTCCGGTGCGCAGACTCCCCGGCACAAAGCCGGGTTCGAGACCGGGCTTACCGAGGACGGTAAGGCAGGATGTGGCAAAAGGGATCAAGTGCTCCAGGGACCTGTGTCTCGCCTCTCGAACGCCGACCACGGAGCGGGACTTCTATCTATCCTCCGGGTAAGCACACTTGGCAGACAGGGCGGGAGCCGGGCCGATCCCGGGAACGCGGAGGTGCAGGGCGCCCCCTTGCGCTCCTCGCGCGCCACGGGGCTGGCGGGTGGCGCGCGCGCCGCGGCAGGTCCTCTCCAGCCCCCTCCTCCTTTTCGCTAGCGCTCCCCCTCCCTCTCTCCCCTCGCTCCCAACTCCTCCCCCATAGCCTCTCCTTCCCTCCTTGGCCCCCTCGGTCTCCTCTCTGCTCTCAGCCGCGCGCCGGGTCGGGAGCTAGTTGGAGCGCGGGGGCTGCCGCCCGAGCCCAGCTCGGCGGAGCCGGGCGGGTCGGCGGCGCGTCGGACTGCTGCTGGCGGACCCGAGCGTGGCCGGCGCGGACCCGGGTCGCGGCTGCACTGGAGCGCCGAGTGAGGGTCGAGGGCCATTCCTGCGCGGCCGCCCATTCCCAGACGGGCCGCGAGTCCTCCCGGTTCCCCTCTGCCGCTCCCCGCCGCCGGGAACCGGGAGCCGCTTGGAGCCCGGCACCTGCGCCAGCAACCCGGAGGTGAGTCCCTGGAGTCCCGAACGCTTCGCCTACGCGGGCTGGGGCTGCAAGTTGCAAACTTCAGCAACTCGGGTGGGTAGAAGGGTAGGGGCCCAGCGGCGCTGACAAGTTGGAACCAGGTTGCGGAGACTGCGGGCCGAGGGGAGGGAGCCCCCGGGCTTCCTCGCTGCCCGCTGCCACCTCGGCGGGGGCGCCCACAATGCTGCCGCGCTCACACGGTCCGCCGGCTCCGGCTCCGGGGCACTGGCCCGGCCGCGATCTGTGCGTCTGGACTGCACACCGGGATGGGGATCCGGGGCTGGGCCCAAGGGAGGGGACGGACGAACGAAAGGCTGGGAAAGAACGGGGCTGAGACGGCGAGATGGAGGCTCCGAGAGGGCGGACGAATAGACCCGGTGGGGGCAGAGTGCGGGCAGCTAGGCGCGTGGGAGCGCGTGGCCTGCCCGGAGTGTGAAATCTCGCGCTCGGGGACGTCTCCGCTCTGCCGCCGCCTGCGGAGGTCCCCACTGGATTCTTCCCAGACTCCCTGCCCTGGCAGGGCCCTGCGGAGCCCTAACTCGGCCCCGCCAGGCCCCAGACGCAGCCGTCCCGGAGCCCCTCGCCTAGGCTTTCAGAAAGGGGTGCGGCGGCGGGAACGCGGGACGCGAACGGCAATTTCCTGATTTATTTTTCTCATGGTAATTTGTCTTTGTGGTTGGGCTGCCCATTCACTTTCCGCTCACGTCGTGCCGGAGATCCAGCGAGGAGGGAGGGAGCGGGGGGCGCTCGGGCACAGGGAAAGATGCAGACAGGAGAGGGGATGGGACCCGAGCCGGGCGGGAGCCGAGAGGGAAGTGGACGTAGGACCGGCAGAGGATGACGGCGAAGCCGAGGACACCAGGACTAGCGGAGCCGCGGGCGGCGGCTGAGGGAGGACAGAGCCGGCTGTTTCGCCTGCCTCAAACTTTAAACAGCCAGGAGGAGCCACCTGAAGCGCCCTTGTTGCCTCCTACCCCTCAGTCGGTGCCCAGTGCTTGGGTTATTCCGTCTGCCCCGCCGCGCCGTGCCGGGCTGCAGTGGGCCCCGAGTTTGGATGGGGAGAGGTGATGACCCGACTCTGCCCCGACTCCTGCCACCCACTCCAGGCTTTCCGCGGTGGGGATATGAGATCAGCCGGAGCGGGGAAGAGCTACCAACCCTTGGGATGCGCTCTTCCCGGGGCCCGTGACTGAGCCCACGGAACTGGGATTGGGGGGTTGGAAGCTTGCCTATGTCTAGACCCCACCACGATCCTACCTTCTCTGGCCAATCCAACCTCCTTGCACCTTTCTCAGACATCCCTACTTCCCCTCCCATCCCCACCACTTTGGCAGCAGCTTCTCTCTCCTGGCCCTTCTGGCCCGGCCTCTTTGTCCTCTCCACCTCCACTTTCCTTCATCTTCAAGCCTGTTCTCTCCCGTTTCTTCTCTTTTACCGCAACCTCTCTCTCACCCTCGCCCCGTCCCGCCACCCCAGTTCCTCTTGACATTCAAAAGTGGCCTCTCGTCTTTTCTGAACCAGGATTGATGACCTTGAAGAAGGGGAAGAGGGGAACTTGAGCTTGAGAACTGGACCTCACAGCTAGGAAAACAGGGAGAGACAGATTAAGAAGTAGCTTGCAAAAACCCGCTGGTACCCTGCCCCAAATCTAGATTTCCAACCTAAGGAGGAAGGGGGGATAAATGTTAGAGAGAGAGAGGAAATCTGCCATTCCATCACCCAAGACTACAGATCTAGAAATTACAATTATAAGTGATCTCATCTCTGTGTGTACAGGTTATCCTATCTCCCCCTACTTTGGGAATTGACTGGAACATCCCACAGCCTAGTCCTACCTGTCACCTGCTGGGCCCCCAACTCACCCTCACTGTCAGGGCCCTCTAGGATTCTACTGTGAGATGATGACTTCCTTGAGGTCTAATTCACTACTTTCACTGAGGATTGAGGTGGTAGGATGGACACAGAAGGCAAAGGACAAGATCCCTGATTAGAAGTGCATAGTCCCTTGTTAAATAGCCTTAAAGGACCCAGGGCTGAACTCCAATGCCCCACCACCCACACCCCCAGCAGTTAAATGTTCCCCCATGGTCCTCAAGTGTTGACTTTGTTATTGTGTAGATACAAGGTAAATGAAACCAACAGTGACAGTGAAGTCACATGGTCACTATTTATCAAGCACCTGTTATGTGCCAGATACTAGACACTATGGATACAACAGGAGATAATGTCTCTGATCTCTGGAATGGAGGTGAATCAGCATGACTAGGAGAACCTAATTACTAGCATTGCCTGATTGCTGTAATAGAATTTACTGTGGGTGTTTTCCTGTGGGTTTAAGTAACCTGAGAGTTAATATGGAGTTGTCCAAAGGACTTGGGGTCTGGGATTTGGGGGGGTGGGTTGCTGAGAGGGCTGGGATTGCATCACCTTAGCTCTTCACTCAGCACCAGGTCCCCTCTCCAGGCTTCAGATTCCTCACTTAACAAGTGGGAATGAACACCTCTGTCAATACCTACCTTATACTTGTGGTGTGTACAGAGGCAAAGCCAGGTACCTGAAGATCTGAGGATGAGAACTACTGAGAGGGCATATTGGTTATTTATACATCAGTGTTTGAACCCCAGTCTTGGGATCATCCTTTGCCTTATCCAGTCACCTTGATCACTAGCCCGTCTTCATCATCCAGTGACTGTGTGTTTGTGTTGTGCTGGAAATAGTTACCACTAATTAATGAGTTTTCTTCACATTCAGATCTTTGCATTTGAGTTTTAGACATCACTAAGTTGGTCTTAAATTTATGACAAAGTTTAACTAATGTGTCTTAAATGTATGACTAGAGGCCAAAGCAAGTGTTTTGACTAATGGAGTTTCACTGGATTGACTGAACTGAGCCCTTTTTTTAGAGCTTGTGTAAGCAACACCTGGATTTCACTGGCATACTGCTATGCTTTTTATGAACTTCCCTCTCTCTGACTTTTGGTTTGATGACATCTGCTTTAGCTGAGGAGATGGCTCTTTGTTGGGTAATCTGGAAGGAGATCTTTGTGTGTGCCATTCTCTGCCTCAGATGGAGGAATCTCCTCCAGGACTTTTTTTTCTGGAAAAAGTTCCCCTATCACTGGTTTGAATGCTAGCAAGTACCAGCTGGGAGCAGAGTTCTGAAAGGGAATGGGGTGCCAAACATTCTGTGGCTCTGCCATGCCCGTTTTCTTCCCTTTGCTCCAGTGCTTTTCTTTAGTGAGCGTGAGAGATGAACACCAAACCTTGCAGAATCCACTCTTGAATCCTGACATTAGTCAGGGTCTTACCCATAAGCCATGACTACGCTTGGTACCTCCAGAGTGGGAAAAGAAAAAAAAAAAAAAAGGGTTCCTTTCCAATTTTCAACTGGACACAGTGGATAAAGCATGACAAGTGACCTGGGAGGGATGGTGACCAGGGACTGGAGAGTTTGACCTTGAGCACACTTCCCAGCAGTTGGGCTTTGCATCTTCCTCCATTCTGACGTGGAACAGGAGAACAAGGATTCTTTTGGGCTTTCCCTGAGCTTTAAAGGCAGTGCTGTGTGCCAAGTCCCACCATGACACTGCCCTCATTGATCTGTTTAATAAGGATGACTTAATCAGACTTGCACCTGGAACTCTTTTGAATTTGAAGCCTTGTCGATATTATCAGAATATCTTTGCATGTGAACCAAGAATGTCTCTGGGCTCTTCTGTGATAGGAAAGACTGTGATAAGAAGACGGCTGGTGACCATCTATTCCACCATCCCCTGAGGATCAAATTAGAGGAGATAGGTTTAAATTCCCAAAGGAGAATGCTTAGAAATGAGAGAGGGTTGGAAGTCAGGGAGGCTTCCCCATCTTGAAGGGAGATTAGTCACTTCTTGATTTTCCAGGAGTGGTTCATTTCCTTTTTTTTTTTTTTTTTTTTTTTGTGGGCTATTTGTGGGGAATGTTTAGTCTCAGGCTAGTTTTTAGTTACATCCAGGTAATCTACCTGACTGCCTGGATCTTCAGAAAGTGCACTGTCCTTTTTAGCCAAACGTCATTTGGAAGGCAAATCTGTATAGTAGGTGTATGTGTATATGTAATATACTCATATACATTTACATGTAAACACAGATGCAATGCATTGCAAAGCTATATTAACAGTTTGATCATCCAGAGTTACCCTTGGCTCTGTTTCTCTGCCAGAATTGACATGAGTCTGCCCCTAGGGAGGCAACTTCAGGGAAATGGTTAGTGGGATAGCAGTTTAGATCCATCCCCACTGGTCCACCTGAGCCAAAACAGCCTCCATACTGCCCTAGTCACTGTCCTGAAGCCCCCTACCCAGGAGCTCTAAAAGAGTACAGGAGTACAAAAGAGCTGCAGTTGGCTCTTAATTATTCAGGGATGGGTGGATTCAGTGTGCAAAGCACCGGACCCAGGACTCTTCTTTCTCTTCTTTTGGTGCCTTGAGTAACTCTATACCTGCACTGAGAAGCTGGGGAGATCTTATCTTTTAATACAAACTTTTGTTTCTAGCAGCCTCTTCCCTCTGCTCCTCTTTCTCAAGGTGTCTGGGGGAAACTAGGAGCCCCACCCACCAAGAGGCTCATCCACCCAAAGCAGACTGCATTTAAGGTTCACACATTGCTCTGTTGGCCAGGGTGTATTTCTGCCCAAAAGCAGAAGAGAAGAGGAAAATGCCACTAGCTCCAACTTCTGCAGAGTCAAATTCCTGTAGATTTCCCAGGATCTAGTTTTCTTCTCTCTTCCTTTTGTAGTCACTTGAGTTTATGGAGTCAGCTAGAAACCTGGGCCCCGTCAAGAGTATGAACAAAGGGCAATGTCCTTGTGGTAAAAGCTTCCAAGCAGGCCAGCTCAAAGGAACATTTCTGTGAATGTCCCCCAAGGCCAAGGGTCATTTTCCTGCAGAGATCAAGTGCCTTGGGGCCATCTGCTCCCTTCTAGCGTCTCTCTAGCTTCCAGAGTGAGTCTTCACATGGTGGGCTCAGTCTGGAGAGCAAGGCTCAAGTGACCTTTGTATACAGTAGCTTGGTCCCACTCAACACTAATTCCTGTTAGAATCACCTGGGAATGCTTTGAAAAAATATACATGACCAGCTCCCTAATTAAGTCAAAATCCTCAAGGCTGGAGGCTGGGCATTGATTTTTTTTTTTTTAAGCTCCTAAAGGCAACCATGGTTGAGAGCCACTGACCTAAATCTTTCCTAGGTTCTCTGGCCTCACGCCAAAGGCATGCCAATTCTCTTTGCCCTCAGTCCTTCACAACAGTCAGGTACCAGCTAGAGCTCCTGGCATTTGGATCATAGCTACTGTTTGTGTTCCTGTTCTGACTGTAATGACTTTCTATTATAAGCTGATTGTGGGAGCTCCCTTCTAGTATAACTTCTTTGTGATTTTTTTCTTAAAAAGTAATGCGTATTCATTCATCATCTTGGGGCATTTCCTTCTAGATAAGTATGTAACAAAATTGTGACTGTACTGTCTGGGTTGCTTTGTAGCAAGCCCTTTTCATTTAATCACATATTGTGATGATTTCCCTGTCTTAAGTATTCTTCTCAAATGGGTTTTTTAATGGCTGCTGGGTATTCTATCTTATGGATGTGCCATAATTTATTTAACAAATCCCGTGTGAGTTAGACATCTAGGTTGTAAACCATTTTTTACTGTTATAAATAATGCTGCAGTGAACATCCTTGTCTATAAATCTTTGTGCCTATTGATGATTATTTCCTCAGAGCAGATTTCTAGAAGTAGAATATTTATGCTTCTTTTTAGCATGGCCCATTTAGACAACTTTTGACTGACTTCCTAGAGCAATAAAACTTTTTCATATTCAGAGCTAGAAAAACAAACTATGAACCTTTCTGAGGCATCAGAGTGGCTGCTCCGATCTGAGCTGAAGGCCAGAACCCTTGACCCAGCCTTGTGCCTGGCTCCACCTCCAGGTCAGTTCCACAAATTGCTGCCTCACTTGTTCAGGTGAGCTTCAAGGCTCTCCTGCCTCTAACCTAGTGCTCCCCAACCATTTTGACACCAGAGATTAGTTTCGTGGAAGACAATTTTTCCATGGACCGTGGGGGAGGGCGGGTTATTTCAAGATGACCATTTATTATGTACCAGAGAGTCTGCTAAACTTTATATACGCTTTATCTCTATTAATCCTCATGTGCCTTTCATGCACATATTATTTCTGCCTCCACTTCCCATTGAGGAAACAAAAACTTTGAGAGAGAAAGCAGTTTGCCCAAGGTCACACAGCTAGTAAGTAGCAGAACTAGGATTTAAACCTAGACTGTCTGACTTCAGAGCCTACACTCTTAACCACTACATACACTGTTTTTCATTCTTGGCTTATGGTGACCACAAGTTGTTCACAAATGCTCCATCAGCATCTTGTGCACACACACTGTGGCTTTCTCCAGAAGAAGAAGGGCAGTGCTCACATACAAATTGCAGAAGAGCGGGGATGCCATTCGTCATGTCTCCCTTTTTCTTTTGACTTCCTTGATTCTGTCCTCAGCCCTCTCTCCAGGTACCCACTTCAGAAAACATTTCTTGTGTCCTCACCAACCAGTTGCCAAGATCCTAGCATGTCTTACAGCTGAGCAGGTCCAAGTTATAACATATCCCTATTATAGCTTCCCCACCCAGTCGGAAGAATCTGGATGCTATTTCACAGAATGGCTTATAAAGCTGTCAAGGAGGCAGGCATGCTATAGTAATGATGGCAGGAGAGAAGCCTGACTTCTGTTGGATGTCAAATACTGCCGATTGGATACATTTTTGCATTCTTGCCTCGATGACAATAACATTGTCATTGAAATAGCAGCCAAAACTGTCCTGATTTGATTCTGACCATGACCAAGAACTAGCTGGTGGCGTGACAGTGTGTAGATGACAGATGCCACATCAGCCTGGCATTAATGATGGTCAAGAAAAAAGATGCCATGCCCACAGACCCTCCCTAGTCTGTAAGAAATTTGAAATAGGGAAGTATGATTAGGGATTCCAAAAGGGATGATGGTTTGTGGCAGGTGAGGTTTTGAAAAATGAAGCTTCGTGTTTTTATCCATGATTCGGGTGAAACTGGAGTAAGCGAGCTTTTCAGATTTGTTGATGACAAGGCTGTGATGGGCAGCTCCTATAAAAGACAGAATAAATATTCAAAATGATCTCAACAGCCTGGAATGCTGGGTTTAAACCAACAGGAGGAAATTTAACAGGGGCAGATGGAAAGTTGCATTTAGATTGCAGAAATTAATTACTCAAGTTCATGGTGGGGGTGGGGGTGGGGGGAGACTTGATTTGGCTGCACAGCCTGAGAAAAACATCTGAGGGGTTTAATTGGACACAGGCTTCATAGGAGCCGACAGGGTGATGGGGTTGCTCAAAACAATACTATCTTGAATGGCACTAAGAGACAGGCAAGGTCCAAATTGGTTTCTTCCTGGTCATTATGTCCTCATGTCTGCATGTAGATTTTAGAGAGGACCCTGACCAACTCAAGCATGATCAATTGGAGGGCATTCTGTGTCAGGAGAGGTTGGGAAACCCAGCCATGAAAGGCTTAGTGAAGGGAGGGAGAAAATCCTGGGTGTCTTGGTGGCTGACTGCAGAAGAAACAGGACTTCCTGTAGAACAGAACACAGTTAATCTGCCTGGAAGAACCAGAAGGCTCCAGAGTGGAAAGTGCAGGAAGCTAGATTCTTCACAGTCTGCATCTTCCCAACCAGATGGGTTCCAGTGAATCGGCACCAGCTGGCAGTCCTGCTGCCTGGGACGCTGTTGGGGAACTCTTGGCCCAGAGACACATGATTGAACTGGCAGCATACCTCTATCTCTCTGTGGCTTTGAGGCTGGAGCATACCCGCCTCCTTTCCTGAATACTGCAGAGCAGTGTGGTTCTCAAAGCGAAGTCCCTGGCCAGCAACATCAGTTTCACCTGAAACCTGTTAGGAGTGCTACAGTTCTGGAGCTGACCTACTAATCTGACAATTCCCTGGCAGGGCACGGCAGCCTGTGCTTTAGCACAGGTCATTGTGATTTGTGCTAGAGTTTGGGACACTGCTTTCGACCACCCTGGGCTGTTCTTTCTGTTGCTGGATGTTTGTGGCACTAACCCACAGTCCTCAGCTGGGGAAGCAAGTGTAGAACCTTGGAAGGAGCATGGGTGTGGGGATGAGAGAGACTATGGTTCAAACCCAGCTTGACTGGTTTTGTCTTGAAGGTTTCCCTCCCTGAGCCTCCTTTTTGTGCTGTAGAATGAGGGAGGACCCTGATGCTGGGAAAGTTTGAGGGCAGGAGAAGGGGACGACAGAGGATGAGATGGTTGAATGGCATCACCAATTCAATGGACGTGAGTTTGAGCAAACTCTGGGAGATGGTGAAGGACAGGGAAGCCTGGCATGCTATAGTTCATGGGGTCGCAAAGAGTTGGATATGATTTGAGCAACCGAACAACAACAAAAAGTTTAAAAAAGAATGAAAGGATGTGGCAAAGTTCGTGTAGATCTTGACCTTGCCATTGGTGTCAGGTCCTCCTTGGAAGAGTCTTATCAGCATCAGAGTTGCCTTTTCTACAGAAGCCTATCTTCCCAGTGCTCACCTCAAGCCCCTCAAAGAGAAGCCTGCATGTGGGCTCCTCTGTATCCCCTCACAGTGCCCACCAGCATGGCTCTCCCTCAATGAGGGGTCAGTTCACTCTTGGACCACCAGTTCCCTCCCTCCTGGACAATGGAGAGCCAAGGCCACTTTCCTTCCCACTCCTATCCAAGACCCCTATCCTTGTGAGCATGTGTGGGTGCCTCCTTCCAGTGGACCTGGGTCTTGCCAACCCCAACCTTCTGAGGTCTATGAGTCTAGACTCTCTGCTCTTGGCATGCACCATTATCCGCTAAAACCACCAGTGAAAGGTCTTAGGGCCCAAACGTCTCATAGTAGTCCCTGACTTTAGGGAGGTAAGAAGCCTGAGTTGCTGGTGTCAGCCAGGCAGCAAACATGTGTGGGCCCTTCTTGGAGCTGGAGGTTTCTGGCGTCATCTCTCCCAGTCCCTTTCCAGTGACTGGTAGAGTTTTCAGTTCATCAGAGGCAGAGCTCATCTCCCCACAGGATGGCCTATTTGATTTTTGGCCAACAAGTCTGATAGGAAGTTCCTCTGTTTCTCTGAAAGTTTGTCTCTCCCCATGGGCTCCATCTCTTCCCCATGTGGCTGTTCCAGGCAAAACCAGTTACTTCAATGGCACAGCCTTTCCAACTTTGGAGACCACTTCCTTCTACCTCTCCCCCATTCCCCTTAGTCCTCCTCTGACTTGTCTCTTCAGCTCGGGGTACAGGACTCAGAACATCCTCTGACTTACCATAAATTGAGGTCACTGGAACCGAGTCTGGTCCTGTGGGTGAGGCCCGGCCAGCACACCCCATCCATTAATGTGGTGTCAAGTCTGCCCTGGATGTTTTTAGAAGTTGCATAGCCCTGCTGACATTTGTTAAACTTACAACCAGTCAATACCTCCAGGTTTCTTTACCATAATCTGCAGCTCAGCCCCATCTCCACATTTTTGTCTTTCTGCTTGCACTCATTGGTTGGGGCTGCCAGAGCAATACCAAAACAGGGTGGCTTAAGCAACGGAAGGGAATTGTTCCCTAGTGCTAGAGGCTGGAAGTCTGAGATCAAGGCGGCGGCAGCGTTGACCCCCTCTGAGGGCAGACTCTGTTTGCGCCTCTCTTCTAGCTTCTGGTTTCCTGGGAGTCTTTGGTATTCTTTGGTTTTTAGAAGCGTGTTTCTAATCTCTACGCTCATCTTCATATAATCTTCTCCCTGTGTGCCTGTCCTGAAATTTCCCCCCTTTTTTAAGCTGGCCAGTCATACTGATTTAGGGGCCCACTCTGCTCCAGTATGACCTCATCTTAATTACATATGCAACAGTCCTTATTTTCAAATCAGATCATATGAGGTACTGGGGGGTTAAAGCTTGAACACATGAGGTTTTTTGGGAGGGGGTGTGCTAGGCACAGGTCAGCCCTTGGCAGTGCTGTGGCTTTTTCAGTTTTAGGTTTGGGACTCTACATTTTCTCCTGACTTCTATTGTCTGAGTTCAGCCCACCTCTCTAGCTGATTAGCATATTTTGGAGTCTGACACTGAGTATACCTGGTGTTGCTCTCAGCTTCAAAAGCTTCCTGTATGTTGATCCCAGGAATTATAAGATGTAGATTGGGGTGGGACAGGTCAAAGCCCTCCAGCACTCACCTGGACCCCTCCCTCCAAGCGGCCTTGACCCATGTGGTGAGTACCCTTGGGTACCTATGATTGTGCAACTGGCTACACGTCCCACTAGTTCCGCCACCTTGGCTTGCTTGCAACACTTTCACCAAGAGCATGTCACGTGTTTTCAAGATCAGCTAGAGGGGTAAACCTTGTTTCCCTCACTTATCAGCCTGGTGGCCTGTCAGTGGAGGAGCTGAGCTCTGCCCAACAGGACTTCCTTCCTGAACGCCTGCTGTCTGCCTGCAGTCTCAGCTGCTTTCTCCAGGTACCCACCACCCTGCCTGTATTGTCTCTTCAGGATTTTTCTCAGGCAGCACCTCGACTTTCCCTCTCTATGGTTTTGCAAAAGCCAGCTCAGACCCCTTTCTGGAAGTGAGCCTCTCTCATGCCTGCCAGAATCCTGTCAGATTTCCACAAGATCGACAGCTGCTCTGGGCTTCATTTGCATGTTCCCTGGGATGTGTGGCTGGGCCCAGTAGCCTGAACTCATTCGGAGCAGCTGGAACATTTTTCACCAGCCTCTGGCTCGGGCCTCCTGTGCCCGTGGCACCTTTCCACAGAGTCCCACTCCCTGATGGAGAAGACAGGAGCCGAAGACAGAAGCTCAGCGCCCGCCAGAGGAGCCCCCCAGTCTGGATGCCACCTTAGTTCCCGTGTAGCATTCCTCCCCTTCCCAGTTCCTCTTCCCCACATTTCTCTTTTTCCTAAAGTCTCTCTTCTCCTTTCTGATGCTCTGTGACTCTGTGAGGGGAGGTGCTTGGGCAAAGGTGAGGTGTGTGACCAAGGGGCTGGGGCATGGGAGGGCTGCGACATGCCAGCTCCCCCACTCCCTCGTAGGGTGACTGGGCAAAGTATTTCTCCACTCTGAGGCTCAATTTCCTCATCTGTAAAATGGTTATCAAACCTACTTCAGAGTGCGGTTGTGGTGTGTTTATGTGCCAAGTCACTTCAGTCTTCTCTGACTCTTTGCGGCCCTGTGGACTGTAGACTGCCAGGATCCTCTGTCCATGGGATTCTCCAGATAAGAATACTTCTCCAGGGGATCTTTCTGACACAGGGGGCGAACATGTGTCTCTTACATCTCCTGCATTGGCAGGTGGGCTCTT
This sequence comes from Bos javanicus, assembly GCF_032452875.1. Lineage (NCBI taxonomy): Eukaryota > Metazoa > Chordata > Mammalia > Artiodactyla > Bovidae > Bos > Bos javanicus. Next base: position 67,596,208 of record NC_083868.1, on the reverse strand, counting down.
TACCACTAGCACCACCTGGGAAGCTGTGCAGTCATGGGGGCCAAATCCAACGTGTCCCTTTCAGTAAAGTAGGTCACCTGGAAAAGTGCCTGGGGTCTGGGGGTACCCAACAAACCAGTCCTTGTACAGAGGGGACTGGCCAGCCTGAGTCTGATGCAGAGGGTGGGGAGAAGTTGGGGGTCACAGCCTGGGCCCTGCACATGGGAAGGCCATGATGCAGTTAGGCTGTTAGAATGGAGAAGAGTAAGTGAGCTGAGAAGGTGGGGGAGGAAGAAGCCCCAGGACTGAGAAATTTGCAGAAGAGGATGGGGGGTTGTAAGGATTACCTAGAGTTTCCTGAGAGCTAATGTTTTGCCAGGCCACTTAAAACACTCTGGTATGTATCTTAGCTCAAGAAAGCCCTAGGAGTAGGTCTGACTTTACTACCCCTATTTGGGGCTTCTCTGATGCCTCAGACAGTGAAGAATCTGCCTGCAGTGCAGGAGACCTGGCTTTGATCCCTGGTTGGGAAGACCCCCTGGAGAAAGGAATGCCAACCCACTCCAGTATTCTTGCCTGGAGAATTCCATGGACAGGGGAACCTAGCGGGCTACAATCCATGCGGTCACAAAGAGTCAGACATGACTGAGTAACCAACACAGCACACCCTTGTTTACAGATGGGGTGACTGAGACAGGGAGATATTCGGTAACTAGGAAGCCAATGCCCAGGTTTCCAGCCCAGGCAGGCTGCTGTCTCCTGGCTTGCACTCTGCTCTGCTGGACCACATGCTTTTCTGTTCCTGCATTCCCTTCATCTATCATGACGACCCCATCCCCAGCTCTATCCTGCAGGATCCTCACAGCTTCTCCTCTTCATAATTGGGGGGTTGGGTGGGGCTCAGGGCTCTACCCTTCTCTAAGGACACTTCTCAGGGCACCTTCCATGAGGTCCTAACTCACATCAATCAGTCTGTAGAAGGAAGGATTTACTCCCACCATCAATCTGTAGAGGAAGGATTTACATTAGATACAGGGAAAGTGTGAACTGCAGGAGAAGCTAAAACAGCTGATGGAAGGCAACTCTGGCATGACTTAGCCAGAGATCTTACGGGCTAGGGTGGAGGCAGGAGGAACAGGGTGGGGTAGGTCTGCTGCACCCTGGACCTCTAAGAACCATGTCTCCAGATGCAGGGTGAGTGGCAGTGATGTGCTCCTCTTGGCAAGATGGTTGACCCTCCTCAGTAAACCGTGGCTTTGCTTACATTTCACAGCCCGGTCCTGCTGGGAGAGAGGACTACTCTGAGATCGTCCTTTTGGGCTCAACATCTGAAGTGGTTTCCATTTCAGAAACTCCTCTTCTTGAGAGGGCAGGACCAAGGAGTCTCTGCCCAGGTCTGGGACTTGGGTGGGATAGGAATGAGGGGGGGAATGCCTGTGACTGTCCCCTGCTCTGTCCTGCCCTAGCCTCCTGCCTGGGAAAACCTTCCTGGCTGTGAATTAAGCCTTCTGCTGGTGCTGTGGCCTCATGTAGGGGCTCAAAGTAGAAGGCACAGGTAGCCCTAGGGATGGATAAATGTCTCCAGCTGCCAGGGATTAATTCTAGGAGGATCTGCTTTGTAATCTCAAATACAAATACCATGGGTGAGGCCCTTCTATCTGTCAGCCTCTCATTTAAGTGCTCCTAGAGGACTAAAACGGACACGACTGAGCGACTTCACTTTCACTTTTCACTTTCATGCATTGGAGAAGGAAATGGCAACCCACTCCAGTGTTCTTGCCTGGAGAATCCCAGGAACCGGGGAGCCTGGTGGGCTGCCGTCTATGGGGTCACAGAGTTGGACACGACTGAAGTGACTTAGCAGCAGCAGCAGCAGAGGACTAAAAGGGAGAGATCAGCCTCCAATTTACACATGAGGAAAAGTCTTCAGAAAAATTAAGAAATTTACCTAATATTGCACAGCTGTATACAGGTGAGGTAGCCAGGCTACAGGAAACCCAAAGCAAGTACTCTTTCCAGCTGATGATGGCCTTCTCTCAGTAGCTTGGTACCTGCCTAAAGGCTCCCACAGATCAGGAGGGCCAGATGGAACCAGGGAAATATATCTGGAGGTAGAGGGGAGGTTGGAAATGAGGGCTTCAAGCCTTGGGGTATGAGTGTTTTTCTGCCGGAACGTTGTCCATAAGTGCTGTGACTGCTTGGAGACCCAGGCTTTGGGTCTCTCCGGGTCATTCTTCATGCTGCAGGGCGATGGAGAAGCTTTTATGGGAAGCCATCCCACCCTTCCATAGCTGTGGTCACCCGCTCCTCCACCTGCTTTCTCTCTGTCTCCCTCCCTCCCTCTGCAGCTTGTACTGGTTCCCAGACTAGCCCTCTCCTGTGACCTCTCTAGGGCAGCAGCCTCAATGTCCTTCTGAGCCCTCTAGTGACCGCTCCCTGCACGTCTGTGAGGAGCCTGTATCTTGGGCACTTTCTGAGCCTCCAGGTCAGAACTTTGTCACGGGCTGTGTGTGCATGTGTGTGTTAGGGTGTGGGAGGGGTTACTTCACAGAGGCCTAAGGCAGCGTCAGCTGCTCTGTGGAGGCCCGCCCTCCCATCCCAGTCTGAATTCAGATTGCCACTGTTCTTGGCCGAAACTCCAGACTTCATCTCCTGTCTTCCCGTGTGCACAGGGCATCTGGGTAAATCAACACTGAGTGTGAGCCCCAGAGGTCCCGCTGTTTCCTGCGTTGGACCCGTACAACCCTGAGCTTGCTCATGTGTGACAAGGAGGCTGGACCGGGGTGACGACAACTTGGATGCTCAGTGTGCCTGGAGCTCTGCTCTCCAAACACATGTTCCCTGATCCCCCGGGGACCAGCCCAAGACTTGTGCCCTCATGTTATGGCTGGGGAAACTGAGGCTCTGGTGGTTAAATAACTGGCCCCAGGTCACACTCTGTCTCCCCGGCTCTCTCTCTTCCCTTGTGGCCCTGACAGGTCAGGGCTTGTAGGAGGAAGGGGTTCAGCAGCTCATTTGAGAGGCTTACTAACCTACCCCCGCCACCTTACTCTATGCATTCAACAGTGGCCCCTGGGCCTGTTCACTTGAGGGTGGACTCCTAGGACAGGTTGTCCGTGTGAACGATGTCCCTGCACCCATCTTTGAGGGAGTCCCCTAACCTCAATGACAGCGTCATGGCTGCACAGCCTAGACGTTCAGCTCAAATCACACCCCACATTTGTCTTAGAGGTTTGGGGTGATGAGGGGATTTGGAGAGGCTTGCATCTCAGAAGCTCTGATAGACATCACACTTGACTCACTACAGGCTATCAGATTATTTTATCTGTGTTAAAGAGACCTGTTTCGTGGGTCTGACACAACCTGGCACCCTTCCTGGGGGTGTGGATGTCGATGGGAGGGAGGCCGGGTTTTAGCCTGCAGACTGGTCCGTGGAAAGTCAAGTGTCCATCCTTCGAGACATCAGGTAAACCAGCATTTCTCCTGCTGGGCTACCCCTGATGGGATTGTGCTAAAATTCTTCTGGGTTCTAAACTTCAAAACCTGGTGAAGTGTTTACATTCTCATCCTTATTTTCTTCTCCCACCAACTGCAACTTCCTTTTACTGAATTCCATGCCAGATATTGTTCTACTTCCTTTTTGTACATTATCACACTTAATTCTTACACCAATAAAAATTCTGAATTTGGTACTGTTATACCCATTTTAGAGATGAAGAAATCCTCCAGAAAGAACATGTCCAGGGCCACACATCTACTAAGAGGCAGTTTCAAACCCTTGTTTCCAATTCTGAACTCCGAGCCCTGTCCCAGCACACTGCATGGCACCTGCCATCAGAATGGGTGTCCAGGGAGACTCTGGCTGCCATGCCCTAAGCAGGAGCCCTGGAATTCTGGCTGTGCTTAGGGCTCTCTGTCCTACGTCAGGCAGAGCTAGCCACTTTGTCCACGTCCCTCATTCCTCCTGGGTAAGCTCTGCCTCTCCTCTCCAGACCTATTTGGGGTTGGGCTTGAAGACGCCCACCCAGAGTGCCCACCTTCAACACCTGTGGCCTCGCCCTTCCCTGGACATCTGTGGGTGGGGAGGGTGCTGTCCCTTCTCATTCCTCTGGCACACTGGAGTGGTTTTTTTAAAGGCAAGAATAGAACTCGGAAGGAGTTTCAGAAAGAGGGACAGGGTGCTTCAGAGCTCCAGGCCAGCAAAGTCTCTTGGTCCTCTCCGGCCTTGAGGTCAGTGTTACAGGGAAGAGAACCCAAGCCATTCGCTTCTCACTCTGGGTAGTCCTGGCTAAGGTGGCTACGGGGGGTGGCTGTTACTGCCTGAATACCCTCTGGGCCATGCTTTGGTGGGTTAGACTGGTAGCACTTCCCCGGGGCCCTGACCCCTATTTTCCTTCATCGTGCCATTTCGAAAGGGGATGTGTGGTTTAAGGCAGTGGTTCCCAACATTGTTGGCACCGGGACTGGCTTCATGGAAGACGATTTTTCCTGGAACCAAGGAGGGGTGGGGGATGGTTTCAGGATGATCAAGCATATTACATTTACTGTGCACTTTACTTCTGTTATTACTGTAGCAGCTCCAACTCAGATCATTAGGCATTAGATCCCGGAGACTGGGGATTAGTGATTCTGGTTTAGTGATTCTCCTCCGTGGCAGCATATTAGAATCACCTGGGGGACTTTGGAAACTCCTGAAATCCAGAGCCCACCATTGAAGGGGGATTCCATCTGTCCATGTGTGACCCAGGCATCAGTGAATTTTAGGGCTGCCCAGGACATCAGGGACAGAGCCCAGGGCATCTTCTGCCTTGACCTTCAACACATCAGTCCCCTGATGATGCTGGGAGCTCCACTCTCAGGGAAGAGAGAGGGCCCAGTTAGTCTGTATCCTTTGCCCAGCCTAGTGCCAGACACCAGGGCCTCACACGGAAGCTAAAATCAGAAAACATCTTGGTTTTCCCCTCCTTTGATCACTTTTTCACAGTGTGGATGCTGCACATTCTCAGAAAGGGATCCTTGATTTTACACCCCCAGTGAGGGTATATTATACCCCAGGGAATCTGACCTTTGCAGGATTCCAGGGTCACTGGTGAGTCTCAGTGCCTAGAAACAGAGCAGGGGACCTGAGTAGGTCCTTTGTGGAGCAGCCATGGGGCTACATCTCTCTGATCTCTGTCTCTCTCTCACACAGATGAATATAAATGTGAACGGAGGTGGTGAATCTCTAGATACAGGGTGGGGTGGGGCATGATGTGTCAGGGTTGAAGGAACACATTTTGGGCTCTCTGTGTTCACACCTGACCTGTCCACAGGACCCTCATCCTGCAGGGGATCCTTGGATAATTGGAACCTGCAGAGATAACATGGACCCTTCCCTCTGCCCACAGCCCTTCTCCTTACAGACACCCCCGCTGTGTGTTCTTCCCCTAGGGGAAGTAAGGAAATAGGAAAGAAAGTAGCAGAAGTGGGAGCCCCTCCCAGAGAGTGGAGAACAGTGTGGGCGCGTTGAGAGGCATCTGGGTAAAAACTGCTTTTCATATGGGGCTCCAGTGCTGTGCCTTGATTTCCTGCCAGCCGCTCTGTCCGCAGACCAATGGCCTCGCCATGGGCCCACATCTCCTGCAGCTTCCTTGAAAACTGGGTGACATCAATGCAGGGGACAGCACTGGGGATCTCGGGGGTCCTCTGCCCTGAGGCCTGAGCCACATCAAAGGTGCACCTGTGGGGGTGCACAGACTGTGCCTGCCTCACCCGCATCCTCCGCCCCCCACCTGAAGTCCTGGGTAGCCGTAGTCCCCACTCCAGCTGGAGGTCCCAGCACCCCCCACCCCCACAGCTCCTGAACCCAGGGCCCAGGGAGACTCCTGCCCTGTGGGTCTACATCTCAACTGTGGCTCAGATGGCCATGCCTCTCCCCTGGCCTCTAAAACAGACCCTTCTCCAAAAACCTGCAACCAGGTTGGCTGCTTTCTGCTTTTTGTCTCATCACCTCCCTGCCCAGTTCTCACTTTAGTCTCTTACCCTCTGATTGCTGTCACTTTTCCCGGTGGCTTTCTCTGAGAGCTGCTGGTCACTCAGTCCAGTGGCCAATTCCCAGTGCTCGGTCCCCCAGGATGCCCCTCATTTCTCACACCCTGTCCTTCTCGGCTTGCTCCTGACCACTCTGCCCCCTGCTCTTGTGCTCTGCACTCCCTCAGGCATGCCCCTCCCATTCTGATCCCACCCATCCGTCAGGGCCAGGACAAGCCTGCCTGGTGCACGGGCCCCTTCTCCTGGGCCCCTTCTCCTGGGCCCCAGTCAGTGGAGGGCCTCGCACACAACCCTTTAGCAGATACCTACTGTGTGCCTACAGGGGCTGAATGCTCTTCTAGCCCTCAGGAAGGGAAAGAATTGGCAAGTCCTGCCCCCATGGAGTTCATATTCTAAGAGGAAAAACAGTGAACAGAGTAGATCTTATAATGTGTGAGAAGCTAAACAACATGTGGTAGGATGTTGTTTTAACTATTTGAATAATTCAAGTTTGAATATATCCCAAAGCAGAGAGAGTACACAAATTCCCATATACCCCTTACTTTGCTTCAACATTCATCAATATTTTGCCCATCTTGTTTCATTTATTCTCCCCCTCAGCTTTTATTTATCCCGGTGTATTTTAAAATAAATCCCAGACGTGGTGCCAAGTTTTATCTATGGATACTTCAGTGTGCCTCTCAACTGATTAAGATGTATTTACATTGTATATAAACACAGCGCTATTGTCAAGCCTAAGGAAATGAGCAGTGTATTCTTCTGGGACTGTTTCACTCTTCTGTGTGTGGCAGTCTTGCCTCACCAGGTGTTGGAAGCCCCTTGAGGGCAAGGATCATGGTGATAAGAAAAAGGTCCCAAAGCTTGGAAACAAGGCAAAAAAAAAAAAAAAGACCAACTCCATGTCCTGGCGACTTCCTACTGCAGCCTATCTGGTCCCCCCAAAAGTTATTTAACTCTCCTGGGGGGATGTACTTTTGCTTGACTTTCAACTTATTGTTAAGAGCCAGATTGTATGATGTTAGATGTTAATATGTAGATTAACATGTAGATTGACAACAGAGATGTGTACCCAGTAGAGACTCAAATGATTTCTGTCTAGTAGAGAAGATAACTTCAAAAGTTTTTACTTCTTGCCCTGCAGGACATTAACCAGTATTGTTTCCACTTCACAAACTCATTTCTGCATTTTACTGATTGTATAAACCCCTCCCTATTCTTCAAATTCTCTTTGGAACTCTGAATTAAATTACATTTATATGACAGCATTTTGAAAACTATACTTCGACAGTAGCCTGTACATTTTCTGTAGCTTTTCTTAGTCTAGTCCACTGCCTGGCACAGACTAGATGTTTGTGAAATTGGATTGTACTTGACTTGGTATCTTATTATGAGGGGGAGAAGCAAGGTTTTAAATTGAGAAGTGCCTAGCAGGTGTCACCGGAGAAGGCAATGGCAACCCACTCCAGTACTCTTGCCTGGCAAATCCTATGGACGGAGGAGCCTGGAAGGCTGCAGTCCATGGGGTCGCTAAGAGTCGGACACGACTGAGCGACTTCCCTTTAACTTTTCACTTTCATGCATTGGAGAAGGAAATGGCAACCCACTCCAGTGTTCTTGCCTGGAGAATCCCAGGGACAGCAGAGCCTGGTGGGCTGCAGTCCATGGGGTCGCACAGTGTCGGACACGAATGAAGCGACTTAGCAGCAGCAGCAGCAGATGTCAGAGCTCTGGAGTGAGGTTGGAGGTGGAGAAGGCAGATGTCCCTGGAGAGTAAGGAAAGGGTCAGATGCCCCTGGATGTGGGGCCATCCAGAGAGCACCTGTCTACCCTCTGCTCCTGGGAGCAAAGCCCTGCTCCAGCCCTAACACTGAGTGGGCAGGAAGGAAGGAACAAGAACAAGACCTCTGTGTGTGTGTATGTGTGTGTGTGTTGTGGATGTGCCCCCAGTGTATTCAGGCTTGCCAACTTGCCCCCATGCTCAGAGGGCAAGGGTAACATTGTAGAAGTTCTTTCATGTCTACAATTACTGCTCTCTGCTTCCTCTTGCCTTTCTGGGTGGGGAGTTCTCCTTTATGTCTTATCCCAATTATTCTATTATAGTTTAGGCTGGGGATGCAACGGGAGGAATAACTGAACATGCAGCTGGGCCTGGAGTGGGAGGGCTCGTGTGTGGGGAGAGGCAGCTGCCCTTTTCATCTTCTGAGAGGCTGTGTTTCTGTCTGAGAACGGGGGTGGTGGTAGGGGTGTATGTGGAACAGAGCCGATGGGTGGGGTGGGGGGGTAATGATTGTTCTGTGGGTTTGCAGGACTGGAGCTGCTCATCATGGAGGAACAAGTCCTCACTTCACTTAAAAATACCCAGTTGCCATCCTGTCTCTCCCATCCTCCTGAGTGCCTGTTCCTCCAGGAAAACAAAGCAACGAGGTTTTAGAGGAAGGTCTTGCCTTCCAAGGCCCTCACTCCATGCTTTCAAAACTCCCAGTCTCGGCATTCGTGTGGCACCAGCCAGGTCAAGCTAGCACCTTAGAGGGTGGCTAACAAAAAGGGATTTTTAGTTCACTTAAAGGTTGAATATGTTCCGTATTTTATTTAAATTGGCATGAAAAGCTTTAATAACATTCTTTTCTACTGGGAGCTAGAGTAACATTCGGTGCTTCCCTGATGGCTCAGATGGTAAAGAATCCGCTAGGTAATGCAAGAGACCCACAGGTTCTATCCCTGGGTTGGAAAGATCCCCTAGAGAAGGAAATGGCTACCCACTCAAGTATTCTTGCCTGGAAAATCCCATGGACAGAGGAGCCTGGCAGGCTACAGTCCATGGGATCACAAAGAGTCTGACGTGACTGAGCTACAGACACTTTAACTTTCACAGAGTAACGTTTAAAAGTGACCTATCTAATCAGGGGTGGAGGGGCTGCTATTTGAGGGGCCTGCTTGTTAGTTTTTGGAGACTGGAGGGTGATAGGAAAGGGGGATTTCTTCTATCCCAGATTTTCTTCATTTTTCCAGCCAGCCCCATTTCCTCTTCCTCATTCAGTGCATGTAGCACTCCCTGCCATTGCTCAGGAGACATTTGCCAGCACCAGACACGCAGGACACAAAGATGAATGGGTCAGTTTTCCCAGCTGGAGAAGCTCCGAGCCTAATGGACAGTGGTCCTTCATGAGAGAGTAGTGCATTCCAATGGAGAACATTCACATTTGTTATATGTTCAAAACCTCACAAGAAATGGGGAAGCTGAGCCAAGACAAGCCTCTTCCATCCCAGAAGGGGAGCTGAGGCTCAGAGAGGTTGAAGGCCGAGTCTGAGGTCATACAGTGGCTCTGGGTGGAGCCAGGGAAGTGTCTCAGCTCATCATCTCGCTGGCTGAGTGTTCCAAGTCAGGACATTGCTTTCTCCCTTGTTTGGAAAAAGATGAAGAGAGTCAATTCCGGTGACCACAGAGTCCTGAGTCTATTCTACCTCCCCTCCTCCACCCTCAGCCATTTGCACTGGAACAGAATGGGGCTAGACATAAGATGAAGAACATCCAGAAGAGAGACAGAATGGAGTGGGGAGTGAATTAAAAAAAGAGCCTGTGAGGTAGAAATGGGTGTCGTCGTTGCAAATTCGTGCTCTGCTGCTGCTACTGCTAAGTCGCTCAGTCGTGTCCGACTCTGTGCGACCCCAGAGACGGCAGCCCGCCAGGCTCCCCCGTCCCTGGGATTCTCCAGGCAAGAACACTGGAGTGGGTTGCCATTTCCTTCTCCAATGCATGAAAGTGAAAAGTGAAAGGGAAGTCGCTCAGTTGTGTCCGACTCTTAGCAACCCCATGGACTGCAGCCCACCAGACTTCTCCATCCATGGGATTTTCCAGGCAAGAGTACTGGAGTGGGGTGCCATTGCCTTCTCCAATGCATGCTCAGTCATATCCAAATCTTTGCAACCCCATGGACTATAGCCTGCCAGGCTCTTCTGTCCATGGGGTTTTACAGGCAAGAATACTGGAGTAGGTTGCCGTTTCCTCCTCCAAGGGATCTTCTCCAAGGAATCATACTCAGGTATGATCCAGGGATTGTACCCGAGTTTCCCATGTCTCCTGCATCTCCTTCACTGCAGGCAAATTCTTTACCACTGAGCCACCGGGAAAGCCCAGAAACTGGCAGTGATGTCATTTAATAGTTGACAGAGAAAGTTCTTCCTGGTTGGGGTGGGACTGTGTCTGTCAAGCTGTTATTGCCTCCCTTCCCCAGACCCTGTGCTGTTGGGTTGGGGTCTGGGGAGCTAGAAGGTTCTGGGAAGGAAGAGATTGAGTGGGGAGCAGCTGGGTCTGAGGGGCAGGTTGGCTGTGGTTCTTGCTGTGTGGTCTGTGACCTGTTCCTCATTGTTGGAGAGGTGGGGGGCACAATGGTGCTTGTCCCCGCAACGGGTGCGTGCCCAGAGCTTCCACTGTTTCTGGTGTGAGTACAAGTACATGCCCTCTGAAAGGTCCATGAGGCCTGGCCCTCCATTTGGAGGGCTTTTCTTATAGAAGGGGAAGGTGAAATTCGCTCAGTCGTATCCGACTCTTTGCGACCCCATGAACTATATAGTCCTTGGACTTCTCCAGGTCAGAATACTGGAGTGGGTAGCCTTTCCCTTCTCTGGGGGATCTTCTCAACCCAGGGATCAAACCCAGGTCTCCAGCATTGCAGGTGGATTCTTTACCAGCTGAGCCACAAGTGTGGCCCAATAATACTGGTGTGAGTAGCCTATCCCTTCTCCAGGGGAACTTCCCGGCCCAGGAATTGAACCTGGGTCTCCTGCATTGCAGGCAGATTCTTTACCAACTGAGCTATCAGGGAAGCTCCTTAAAGTTCCTCTAGAAATTCTAATGATCAGAATTCCTAGGGGAACTTTAAGGAAAGGATTTGGGGCACACCCATGAGATTCTGATTTGATAGGTCTAGGTGGGGCTGCGAATCTAAATATTTGTTTGAGGAGAGCAACATCCTGATACAAACACCTATTGGAGTGTTTGTTTGGCATCGGCAAGCCGCCAGCCAGTCTGAGATGAGGGGCAATCAATTTCCATCAGCGTCTGGGAGCCTGGGGGGAGACCACCCGTGACATCTCCCTGCATGTGATGTGTCATATTTGCAATCTGCACATTTAATCCCGGTTCCTCAGAGAAGCTGGGGTGGGTCATTCCAAATTTCAGAGTTTTCTAACTAGTGTACAATCTGTCCCTTTAAGCAACAACACTTAAAAACTGTCAACCACTGCTTTTGTGATTCTCTGTAAAATGCATTACACGCATCTCTGCCTTTTTAAACAGAGTCACACGAGCATAAATGTACCCTTTTCCTGATGTCCCAGGGGTATGTTAGGAACCTTAATTAATGTACTAGGCTATAATTCAGTGGGGCTTATGGGACGATTTGCTTATACCAAATGGCCCCCTGAGGTTTTGAGTTTTTGTGCCTGTTTTATAGTTTTTCCAGCTGTGCTTCTTGCTGACTGATGTCCTGTTTTGCTAGACAAAATGTACCTGCCTAAAGCAAATTTCACTTTTAATTTGCATTCATTATAGAGGCTTGGAAAATAGATAGCTAAAGTCCTTATAACCAAGTTGGGCATCCTGTAGTTAACCCAGATTTCACTGGAGTAGCAGCAATGAAATTTGGGATTGACCTCAGCCCAAGGAGGCAAGCCTGATTGGTTTAAGGGTACACTCTCTTCCATTGTCAGTGGTTGAATCACAAATGGAAATGGTAAAATTTTGACAAATGGAATTTGAAGAGAAATTCTCAGCTGATTTCTGGGAAAGTTCTTCCTCACTAGCAATAGAGCCCTACAGGAAGTCATTCTCCTGTGGGAGAAGACACATAGCTGATTGAGAAGACACGTAGCTATGAGAAGACACATAGCTGATTGCTCGGCAGCTGAACTTTAACTTCCAGATCTTTCTTTAGGAAAAAGCCTACTGGGGATGGCAGAGAAAGATGTGGAATTACAGAGGCTAGCAGAGTGGAGAGATGGAAAGAGCCATGAGCTGGATGGTGGTTTTGAACCAGACACTTGCTCCTTGGAAGAAAAACGATGACAAACCTAGACAGTGTAAAACAGAGACATCACTTTGCCGACCAAGGTCCGTATGGTCAAAGCTGTGGCTTTTCCAGTAGTCATGTACGGATGTGAGAATTGGACCATAAAGAAGCTTGAATTCCAAAGAATTGATGCTTTTGAACTATGGTGCTAGAGAAGACTCTTGAGAGTCCCTTGGACAGCAAGGAGATCAAACTAGTCAATCCTAAAGGAAATCAGTCCTGAATTCTCATTGGAAGGACTGATAATTGAAGCAGAAGCTCCAATACTTTGGCTACATGATGTGAAGAGTTGACTCATTGGGAAAGACCCTGATGCCAGGAAAGATTGAAGGCAAAAGGAGAAGGGGGCAGCAAAGGATGAGATGGTTAGATAGCTCACCGATGGACATGAATGAATGGACATGAATTTGAGCAAATTCTGGGAGATAGTGGAGGACTTGGCGTGCTGTAGTCCATGGGGTCACAAAGAGTCGGAGTTGGACACAACTTAGCAACTAAACAACAAAAACCTCCTTTCATGAATTATTATATTTTCTTGGGTTTAAGCCCCTTTGAATTGAGTTGGATTTGGGGTTACTGGTAACTAAAAGCACACCAGGGGATAAGTGTCAAATATATGAAATAGTGGATGGGTTCTGAGTGAAGCCTGCTTTAGTATGCATACTCTGTTACTCTGGTTTGGTTTCTCAGAAGTTTGGCTGTGATTTTGTTGTGGGAGCTTATTTCTCCCTGGGAGTTTCCAGGTGGCTGTGACTGCTTTTCATTTACCTTTGCGTCTCCCGTCTGTTCACAGTGCCTTGCACTTACTGGACATTCAAAAAAAGTGTTAAATTGACCAAAACTCAGCAATCGGCATGCGTCTGCAGCACTTTCTCCTTCCTGTTGGCAATTACATGTGCTTGTTGTTCTCTACTCTTCAGATTTGTTGGTCTGTTAAAGACTTACCACACACTCTCAACACAAGTCATGTTTAGTAGTGCTTTCCAGTTTACAACACGCCACCTCACCCTTATCTCATGAAATAAGTAGGGCCGGATCATCATTTTACAGATAGAAGGCCACGGGTCAGTAGGTGTACATGAAGCTTAATTTTATAATTAGTTCTTAATGAATTTAATTTTGAAATGGCAGCCAAAGCCCTTTCTTTTGAAATAAGTGCTTTAAAAGGAACCGCTCTTATAAGACGTCTAAACAGGTGCTCTGATGGTCACTAAGAACTGTAAATAACAAACCGACCTGAACCTGGGGGTCAGGTCTCAGGATGGGACTGCCTCTCCCTCCCGCTGCCACCCCAAGTTGTGTGATTTGCCATCAGGTGAAAGCTCTTGAGGATTTACAGCTTGAGCATCTCACCTAGATAACTGGTGCTTATTCTTCAAATTGGGTTGCTCCCTCCAGTGGAAGAGGAGCGGGAATTTGCCTCTGTCCACCTGGTCTTGCCAGTTTTGCAGCTAAAAAGGGAGTGTGAAACTTGACTGTTCTTTGCCTGGGACCTGTCTCACGATGGTTATCCACATATAGGCATTTGGGAGCTCTGAAGTAGGTCTGCTTCTGAGAGAATGCATGCCCCTCAGAAATTAAAAAAAAAAAAATGCATTTCAAAAATGTGGACTTCAGTATACAAAGCACTGAGCTCACAGAACACAGTTAAAAGCTTAGCTCTACCTCTGTCTTCATCCATGATGCCTGTCTGCCTGGACTCAGCACTGAGCCCCTAGAATGATGCTGTCGAATTGTGCTTGCTTCTCACTCCCCATTGCCCTGTGGACCTAACCCATTTTCATGCTTTTCCTGCACTTGAATTTCTCCCATCAGGGCCTCGCTAATGACACTTGGCTGGGATGCACAGCTTGTTCCCTCTCCTCTGCCTTCTGTTACTGAGCTGATCTCTCCTTCACTTCCAAACATCAATAGAAATTATTGTGTAGAACACTTATTTTGACATTGTTTTCGAAAACAACACTGTATGTACGATAGATCTCATTTCCTGGAGGGCAAGGATTATGTTTTACATTGTTCTTGTGTGAGGCACAACATCTAGCAATTACCTTATCCAGTAGATTTCAGACTTTTCCAAGGAGTGTGTTACCCAGTAAATACCTGAGGAATGTTATCGCCTCTTAGTGTTCTGTTTTCTGGATTATCTGTGTTTACTCCTGCCTCTTAAGTACCTTTCCTGGCCACTCACTGTGAGGCTGAATTGCAGGCGTGTCAGGCCTGGGCCCTTAAAGCGATGAGTGGGTGGGAACCTAGCTTATATTGTGCGAACTCATTCCTTAGTATATTACAAATGCATTCTGGCTTTTTGGTCCCTGGGAATTGTGGAGAGAGGTGGGAATCAAGAAGAGCTGACCGCAGTGATATGTTGAATACCATGAGAGAAAGCTCTGAAGTTTCCCCACCCCGCTCTGACGGAGTGTCTGATGAGGAGGTGGGGGGATGGTCCCTATGAAAGGGGACAGAGGGCTCTCCCAGTGCATCCAGGGCCGCTGCAGCCCTTGGTGAGTTTTCTGCTGTCTTCAACCAAGGTTTTAAATAAACGGTGGTGGGGTGGAGGGCAGATAGTTTCTTGTTTCTTCTCCAAAGTCTGTGACCTGGTTCTCAGACTTGTTTCTTTTTTTCTCCATGATACTCCTATTGCTACCCAGCCCTCTGCAGAGAAACTCACCCTCCAAAATTCTGAGAGCTGAGGGCAGTCATTACGATTGTGCAAGAGAATACAGAGATGCTGAGGGCAGCTGCAGGCAGGCGAGGCGAATCCCACATTCAGGCTCACCTGGGCTTTCCCTTTCACTCCTCGGGTACCTGAAAGTGAAAGTCGCTCAGTCGTGTCCGACTCTTTGCGACCCCATGGACTATATAGTCCATTGACTTCTCCAGGCCAGAATACTGGAGTGGGTAGCCTTTCCCTTCTCCAGGGGATCTTCCCAACCCAGGGATCGAACCCAGGTCTCCAGCATTGAGGGTGGATTCTTTACCAGCTGAGCCACAAGGGAAGCCCAAGAATACTGGAGTGGGTAGCCTATCCCTTCTCCGGGGGAACTTCCCAACCCAGGAATCAACTGGGGTCTCCTGCATTGCAGGGTACCTGAGTTTATGGCTTTTCACCCCTTTTCTTTTTGCTTCAGCATCACCCTTCCCCAACCCTGCCCCACCCCACCAGAAGCCCAGTAGCCTAGGCTTTGAAGGGGTCTTAGATACAAGAATCCACCCTGCTTCTCCCAGGCACTGCCTTCTGTGGTCTGGCCGGCTCCCTCCCAGCATAGCCCCTTGCAGAGCCAGCCTCTGGGATTTGGGGCATCTTCCCACTCCAGCCTCGACTCCCACCTAGGTGGTGCTCCTGACCCACTGCTGCACACACGGTGTCTTATTGTCAAGGTGACTCGGGAACCCTCTTGTCCTTTGGTGGCAGAGGGCAGGAATGCCGTGCACAGAGAAGGTGTATCCCTCAGGACATGCCATCAACCCCCCTCAGGCTGGACGGCGAGCTTCTGATCTTTTCCTGAGGCAGGAGGCAGCCTGGACGGGTCAGAGTAGGTCCCGGTCCCTGCTCTGGCCCTGTGACCCTTTTCCTAGCTTGTTTCCTCATCATGGTGTGGGGTGACAGCGGTGCCCCCACTTTACGGAGTTTAAATAGGATTGGATTTGTTAACATCCATGAGGACTCGGGACAGTGCCCGGTGTGCGTGGAGTGCTGCGGAGCCATTGGCGCTTCCTGCCTGGGCCTCAGGTTGAAACTCTCGTCCTGGCAGACACTTGCCTCATGACCACTGTGCCTGAGGACCTTGGCTCCGGAGTGGGTGCTTGCTCACCTGGTTCCCCCGCCTGAGCCTGCCCGCTGCCTGGACTTCCTTCACGCTGCCCTCAGCCCAGCTCCTGCACTGGCCCCATCAGCTGCCTCTGGAGGGCTGTTCCCCTGCTCTTCCATTGGCAGTCTACTCGACCTCATTCTCCTTTCCTCTCAGTCTTCACAATTGTGTCTGTCTTTTTTAGAATTTCTTGTAGCCTGTCATATTCAAAATGCAGATTCTTGGGCCCCACTCCAGTGATCCAGGGCTGGGATGTCCAGGTAGGGGCTGAACGTCTGCATTAACCTGATGCTGCTGGTCTCCACAGGGCCAGCCTCTAGCTCTCTGGGTCCAGTTCCCATGTCTGTTCCTCCCCAGGCAGGGGGGTGGGGCAGTCATTGCTGTGCTCAGCCCCAAGAGGCTCAGTGCCCATGTGACAGCTGATTACCATATGCCTCGGGTACGTATATCATTATTTTTTTAATCTACTTAAAATTCCATATTTATATTTTCTTCCAATTGGGGTCATACCTTAATCTAGAGTCGTTCCTTTGGGAAAAGGATAGCTAATAGAAGGAGAAAGGTGACATTGCTTTCTTTTCAGAACATGCTGTAGTGGGAAGGAGGGTCTCTGGGTTGGAACTCAGTGACCTGGGTTTCTAACCTCAGGTTTGTTACTAGCCTGCTGTGTGACCTTGGTTGAGTCAGTTAACCTCTCTGGGCTTCACTTGCCTTATTTCTAACATGAGGGGGTTAAACAGGTTGGATTAGCCAAAGTTCTCTTCCAACTCTAAACGTCTGTAGGTCTATGAGTCTATTTAAATGTGCTGACAGCTTTAGAATGGCTAATTAATGAGTTTTTAGTGGGAACACAATTAAGTGATAATGAAGGCCTCGGGAGTAAATCTCTCCACTTCTTGTAATGAGTTGAGCAGATGAGAGCTGGTGTGTGTTTTCACCTATTGGAGCTCCTGGGAAGAGGGAGCAGAGACACACAGGCTCCTACCTGGGGGCTCAAGGAGGCCAGGGGTCAAGAACAAAGCTACATAGAGAGGAATGTGGGTGGCACTATCCTAAAACAAAATGAGTCACTTTGCAGGGAAGGCTTGGAGGCCTGCAGAGAGTGGAATACTGGCGGCTCTGCAGACCTGGGGAGCCGTACCCCCGCCTTCCATCCATCTCCAGAGCACATTCACCCGTGTGCTCTTGCGTAATCCTCTCGCAACTGGTGAAATCCGTAAGCCTGGGACTTTTCTGTCTCCCATTTCACAGGTGAGAAGTGAAGGCTCAGAGGGATGACTCACTCATAGTGAGGTCGAGGAATGATAGTGCAGGACACAGCCCAGGCTTCTCGATTCCAAAGCCTTTCTGCTTGCCCTGGCCAGTCCTCCCCCGCCAATCCCACCCAGCCTCTGCTGGCTGCTCTGAGTGACTCTGGGGTGAAATAGGCCTCTCAGGTCAGAGCATTCCAAGGGGGTTTGCAAAGCCACCCTGGCACATGGCTTTGTGGAGGTTGAGCCCTGGGAGTGGGAGAGATCAGGCCACTGTGGGGTCAGGGATGTGTCATCAGGCCACTGTGGGGGCAGGGGTGTACCATCTGTGGGTGGAGGGCCCCAGGGAGGTGCCTGTGAGGAGCCTTCTTGACAGACCATGGCCGCCTCTGACTGCTGGGTACAGCCAAGCTTATCACTGTGCCTGACACAGTGGTGCCCAGCACAGCAGCTCCCAGACAGTGTGTGCTGACTGCCTAGGGTTGCATCTAAGTGGGGGGTGCCCTAAAGGGGAATGTGAGGGCAAGACAGAGTGATCCATAGAGCCTGGGGGTGGGGTGGTGTCTGTCCCAGGGTGAGACCCAACAAGGAGAGAAACCTACTCTGTGTAGTGTAGGGGAGGGGCAGGGCCTTTGGGCCTGGGAGTGAAGGCCGAAGGGAGCAGCTGAACTTCTGAGACTTTGCTGCAGAGACGCACGACCTTGACCTTTCCTTCTAAGTGAAATAGGGCGCAGGCATTATGCAGAGACGCAGCATCTTTGCTGCAGAGGGAAGGAGGGAGGGAGCACGCCAGCGAGCATTTGTCTGGGTTCTGCCCTAGAAATGCTCCAAGTAATAAAATCAGGATGACTTAAGAAATCCATTACCCCTCGTGGCCTCCCGCAACCTCTCATGTGCCCCAGTGGAGACAAGGGAAAGGTCTGGGGACCCAGCCAAGTAATGTGGCCTCTTCAACCTCATAAACCAGATGACGGAAGTAAGGTGGTCTTGAGGTCCCCTTCTGCTCAGAACTCAGTAGGCCTGGAGGAGATCTTTTGATGGAGGTAGAGGAAGGGTTGAGAACAGATGCCAGAAAGAAAGGGGGAACGAGAGGAGAGGAGAGATAGAGAAGAGAGAAAATTGAGGGAGCAGAGGAGAAGCGAGAAGAGAGCCATGATAAAGTGAGAAACTTGCAGACCAGCTTGGAGGTCTGGTCTCCACCCGCTGCCAACGAGTCAGACCTTCTGGGCCTCAGCTTCCACCCCTGAAAAAGGGAGCTGAGGACACCCGCCCCATGGTTGTGGGGTAAGCAAGCAGGTTACCAACCATGAAGTGCCACGGAGAGTAATGTGCTGAATTCGTGAGTAAAGCGCCGAGAAGAGGCAGAGCAGGCTCTGGGAGTGGGGAGCGGCGGGAGCTGCCTTTCTGAGCCTTCCCTTTCCTGGGGATGTCACTAGAGGAGACGGAGTGGGAGTGAGAAAGAAATGACCGGAGACGGACCAAGGAAGAAATAAAATCCCACTCTGTGAAGGGTAGGGGCAGCTGCCTGAGGCCAGCTGTGTCTGCATCTGGGCTGAGGAGCCTTCCTTTGGGTGATATCAGTGCAAGAGGGCCGGTGCAGGCGGAGTGCCCCTCTGGCTTCCTTCTTAGCTTGGGGGGTGGGTGGGTGTCGGCCGTGAGAAGGCAGTCTTGGGCTTCAAGGTCTCACAGAACTTCCTGATTTCTGTCAGACTTAAAACTCCTGAAGGGCTGAATAGCTGATGTGGGGTTTCGAGGTGGAGGAGGGTGGGGAGGTCGTGGGCAAAGCCCCTGGCAGAATCCTGGACAGGAGGAAAGGATTCAGAGAGAAAAGGAGAAAAATCTGGATGGAGAACATTCTGGAAAACCAAGCCAAGCCAGGACCCTCAATTCACGTGGGCCCAGCTCTACATACGGCTCCTCCTTCTGCTGCTAGTGCCTGGATCTCCATCTTGGCATGAGGCAAGGCCAAGACAGAGGACGCACCGGGCGAGGTCAGGGCAGCCAGCGGCCCTGGCAGGCTAGATTTATGATTTGGCTGAGCAGGGGAGAGAGGGAGCCTGCAACGGTCTGTGGTATGAAAAGCAGCCCAGTGTTTCCTCGAGGAGCCACGGTGCCAAAGGCAGGGGCATCCATCTGGCCTTGCTGTGTGGTACATTTGTCACCCTGGAGCCCGGGCCCCAGCTGGCCTCAGTTCTGCCATCTGTATCCACAGCCCCCGTCTTCAGCAGTCTCTGCTGTGGAGTCCACAAGCCCAACAGGTGCTCTGGGGGAAGGGGTGGCTTGCTCCGTCCCTTGGGACCCTCTCCTGCTCCACTCTCCAGCTGGTATCCATCCAAGCTGGTGTCTATTTAACATCCCCTGAGGATAAAAAGCCTTGACATTAGAGGGGTATAAGGCCTCCGACTGCTAGTACCGTAGTTTCATTTTGTGCTCTGGGGAGCACTGGGGTTCCTCCTAACTATCTGGAAAGCTGCTGAGAGAGGCCGAGCATCCAGGGTCCAGCTCCTTGCCCACCAGTGTACGTCTATCTGATCTAGATGTTCTAGACAAGATTTCATTGGAAAAATGGATTCTGCTGCTGAAAAGAAAGTTTGAAGCCCACCAATATATTCTCATGTCAAAAGGAAGGTACAGAGGGCCAGAGAAGGCCAGCAGCCCAGCCAGGTGTTGCCAGGATGGGGATTAGAACCCAAGCCTCCTAGGTCCCGCAGCCAGGCTCTCTCCACAATCCTGGGCTGCCCCTTTTGAGGTTCTGTCCTGGGCATTCATGACCAGCACCTCCTCTCTACCCCGTCAGTGCTCTCCCTCCCCACTGCTGTCCAACAGAGCCAGGCCTACCTCTTAAATTTGGGCGCCATGCCCTTGTAGCTTTTCCTCTACCAGAGGGGGCTTCAGGATGTAAACTGTGTGCAGTCCAGGCAAGCCTGTTCCAGGTAGGAAGTGAGAGCTCGCTCGTCAACCTGTGATTAAGCCTCTCTGCCCCAGGGCTGACGGCAGGCTGACTCTTGGGCTGTGCCTCCCACTACATCATCTCCATGGGAGATGGTGGGTGGTTACGGAGGGTTTCCTGGTGGAGTGTTGGCCATTACTTTACTTCCCTCTTGGTCTCTGGATAAACTTGGCTGTCTTCTCTTTAGATCTCAGTTTGTCCATTTTGGCTTCTGGTTGGTGCTGATGCAGCCGCTCTGCAGTGGTCCCTGGGTTCCATTTCAGAAAACTCCAGACTCGCATTCCTCTGAGGGGAGACATTCTGTTCTCTCCTATGACTCCTGCAGCCCCTGCCAAGGTCCTCTTCTCCAGCCTGGATCACCTTGTTTGTGTTCCGTCTCCTCTGCTCATTCCTCATTTGATTTCCAGAACCATCCTATGAAGTAGACATTAATGTTCCCAGTTTTCATATAAGGACACTGAATCTCAGAGGTGTGGCAGTTTGCTCAGAATCACTCAGTTAATACGTTTTAAAGTCTTGGTTCTGCCTAACCCCTGAGCCTGGACAGTTACCTGCAGCACCAAGCTGCGTAGGCGGTCACCTTGTGAGGCCAAACTGACAACCTTTTGGCCTGGGGTGGCACAGCCTGACAGTGATCTTTCTCCAGAGCACTCTTCCCTCTATCAGATCTTTCACCCTGGTTCCTGTCTTCTCCCTTATCCTCCCCCAGCTAGGACATGCAGAGGGGTAGCAAAGAGGGATGTGGCTCACAGGGGAGCAGGCGGGGTGGGGAGCTGCTTCCTGTCCACCTTCTGGAGAATGTGCCTCGGAACAATGGGGAAGGAAGACAGTGACCAAAATGGGGACGGGAAAGGATCTGGACTGGAAAAGGAGGGATCGTGCTGCCGACTCTTGAGAAACACTGCTTCTTCCAAAGTTGTTACCCAGAGTGTTCAGCAGAGGAAGCTGACTGCTGACAGCAGCAGCTGTGGAGGCGGCAGGAATGAGGGTGGCATTATCACCCTCAGGGGAGGAGGGGATAGTGTCTCCTGCCGGTTCTGGAATCCTAGTCTCTCACCACCCATCCCCCCACCTCTCCATCTCAAAACCCGAGGAGAGAGGGGGCCAGACACCTCGGGAAGATGCACTTGGCTCTCACACATGGCTTCAGCACACGCGCACGCGCGCACACACACACACACACACACACACACACTTCAGACCTCTCATGCTCCTCTCTTGCTCACATTCATGCATGCACACACAGTCTCTGACACTTTCACACCCATATAATCCTCTTACATTCTTCCTCTTGCCCACCACCCCCCCACACACAGACACACACACAAACTCTGGAAGGTGTCTCTGTCTCCCTAAGCTAGGCTTTAGCATTGCACCACTGCTGTCTGGTCCAGCTAAAGTTGGAGTATTTCTGGAATGAGTGGTCTGCTCCATAAGGATAGAGCATCCTAAAGCATCCTCAGGCACCTTTGGGGAAACTTAGAGAGGGAGCCAGTCTTTGGTGGGGTGGCACCGGGGTTTGGACGGCAGACAGCCTGGGAGCTGGTGATTGGCGTGTCACGGCTGGAGCTTCGAGCCGTTTCCAGCGCTTTTGCCTGGCGCTTGGGAGTGAGGCTTGGCAGTGTGAGGGACGATCGGCTGTGCTGTGTCCTGCTTTCCCTGCAGCTGGAGGAGCTGCCGCAGCCGTCAGACAGGACACGGGTATTTTCTCGCTAACCTGAAGCCAGCAGCTCAGGCTGATTTTACAGGGAAGTGCCTTCTCTCTGAATGCAGTAGCAGCAGTCTGGTTCCCTGGACTGAGAAACACTAACGGGGACTCATCAACCCAAGGAAGCCCCCAGCACCTTTCTGAGACGTGGGAGCCGGGTGTGCCTGTAGCCCTGTTCCCGGGGCTCCCCGGGCTCTGCATGACTACTGGGCTGCCGGTGCGGGCTTCCCAGCATTGATTCTCCTGCTGCTGCCGTCTGGTTTTCCTGTCTGGAGTTCTGGGAGCCTGTGGTGGAGCTGCTAGTGGTGAGTACTTGGACAGATGTCCCTTTGTGAGTCCACTGGCTGTGCCCAGGTGAGCCACAGTGGACCAGATCTTCAACTGTATTCTTAGAGACTAGACCTTAATTTGCCTTACCCCATGCCAACTCATGGGGTAGAAGTTCTGGGGAGCAGGGTCAGCCTGGAGGAGGACATGGGGCATTAGGGAATCTGGACCGCAGGTGTTTTTCTCAGGGGTAAGGGCACCCTGGAAGGAGAAACTTCTCTCCCAGCCTCCCCATACTGGTGTAGGGAGATGTGCCACAGAGCGTGTGGGGGGGATGGCAGCCAACATGCCTGCCCCTCACAGGTGTTTCCAGCTTTGGGGCCAGTCTGTCTTCTTTCTGCCAAAGTGCTGCTGGTTGAAGGGCTGGGAGCACAGAGTGAGACTGCCTTTTCTTTTCCCATGTGGCTTGTCCCCTTCTCCCTCTCTGACATCACCATCCTGGGGCCACTCTGGTCCTTCCACTTGGACCATGGGCTTGTGGGCTCCTGAGGGCCAGGTTGCTGCCGGCTCTGCCAGGAGAGGGCACTGGAAAAGTGGCAGGTCCTCCCCTGGGATGTGCACAGTGAAACACAGTGAGGCTGGGGAGACACAGCCCTTGGGTTGCAGGACCCTCTCACAGTCTTGTCCTCTGCATCCTCATCTAAACCGTCATCCTCCATGGTGATGGGTATGTTTTCAGCTGGGTCTCCTTTGGGAGTGAGAAAGCCATGAGGCTGCTGGTCACCCAGTGAAGCCGTGCTCCCTAGATTCCTGCCTGGGTCCTAACTCTCCCTTTAACTCACAGCAATGCCCATCTATATAGCACTCCAAACATGTCAACCATCATGGTTTCTGCTCCCTTGTGATTGTACAGTCTTTGCTTGCATCTCCATAAGTTTCATACAGTGAGTATGTTTGAATGTGATGACTTCTCAGATCCTTTGGGGAATATCTTCAACCTTCCAGAAGTTCATGTAGGGGACAATTGTGCACCCCACTTTTCCAATATATCCTGATCCTTTGGAGACTGCCTAAAACCCAAGGCAGGAATGTTTTTGTTCAGTCATCCAATCCGACTCTTTGTGACCCCATGGACTGCAGCATGCCAGGCTTTCCTGTCCCTCACCGTCTCCTGAAGTTTGCCCAAGTTCCTGTCCATTGCATCACTGATGCCATCCAGACAGGAATAGAAGACCACGATTTTGACCTATTTGAGAATTCTGATCTTACAATTCCATAATCGTGGCATGGTAGGGGGGCTGTGGTAGTGAGCAGCAGGGTTTAGGGCAGGTTTCTCAACAAGGGTAACACTGACATTTGGGGCTGGATAATTCTTGGTGATGGGGGCCTGTCCTGTACCTTGTAGAATGTTTATCAGGATCTCTGACCTCTCCCTACCAGTAGCACCTTCATTTGTGACAATCAAAAATGTCTTTAGATGGGGGCACAGTTACCTCAGTTGAGAATGTTGGTTCCCATTAATGCTGCTGCTTCTACCATCTCTCCTTAGGCCTCACAGGACTGGGTCTCAGCATGGCCACCTGACGCATACCCATCCCCAGCCTGGAAGTGCAGACACCCTGAGCTCTGGGCTTTGTGCTCTCTCTCATGTTCCCATCCAATTTAGGCTGAGGATCACATCCAGTTCTCTCTGGTCTGTACCACCTTCCAGGTCTTCCTGGTTCTCATGGGGGGGTGAAGTTCAGGGATGCCCGAATAGGACTCCATCCATGGGCTTCCCTGGTGGCTCAGAGGGTAAAGCGTCTACCCGCAATGCGGGAGACCCAGGTTCGATCCCTGGGTTGGGAAGATCCCCTGGAGAAGGAAATGGCAACCCACTCCAGTATTCTTGCCTGGAGAATCCCATGGACAGAGGACCCTTATAGGCTACAGTCCATGGGGTCACAAAGAGTCGGACACGACTGTGCAACTTCACTTTCACTTCACTTTTCATGGGGGGTGAGGTCTGGGAAGGAAAACCCTGCTGCAGGACACTCTTCTTTCCTCCTGACATTTGTCCCCAAGACCAGGACGGGTTCAGCACTCAGGGTATGTGTGGTGCACATGCCCTTGCTTGCTGCTTCCTGGAATGAGGTGAGCCCGGCTTTGAGGAGCGTGTAGAGGGAGACAGACATCCTGTTATGCGCCAGTAAAGAAATAAACCCATCAGAGGATTCCACGCCTTGCTTGGATTAAGTCTCGTCCTTTTAGGCAAAATGCACCTGAGGAAGAGCCAACAGGAGGAGAAGCAGTCTCTTGAGTTTCTTGTTTATCAGAGTCTCTGTGGGGTTCTGGTGGCTCTGCTCTTCATCATTCCAGGAGGGCTTCACAGAGGAGAAGATGTTTCAGAACCTGAAATGTAGTCAGGAGCCAGTGTGGGGAGAGAGAGAAAAACCCTTGGCATCCCTTTGTCCGACAGTGAGTTTGGGGAGCAGGTGGAGAAGTTGGCTATGGAGTGCCCTTCCTTTCTCCTTGATTAGGCAGGGCCAGCCCCCACCCCCAGGCCTTCCATCTACTCTGCTGAAATTTGTCTTCGAGCTAGAAGGCAGACTTCCCTGCCCTGCCAGCACAGAGGAGGGACTTACAAGAAGCCTCGTGTTGCAGAGAATTATGGTCAAATCCTGATTTGTGGGATAGAGCAGAGAGGTGCTTCAGGTGGCACAAACCAGCAAATTTTCACCTCATCAGTCTGCTGGGCTTTAAAACGCCTTGTGTGATCCATTTGCAGCAAATTTTATCTCCTAATGATGCTTGATTCCAGCAGGTAAATTTATAATCCCCAAACAAACGGCCTCTAAAGAGCAGGGCTGAGGAAGTGGCTGCAATGCCTCCAGGGTCTGTTCTCACTGTAGGCCCTGAGTCTCCGAGTTCTCACCCAACGACACAGATCTGGTTTCCCAGCAACTCTTTGGGAACCTTTGACCTTTCCCATTTTCCCTGGCTCCATCTCCCTCAAGGAGCAGTTTTCTCTGAAAAGCTGGAAGGGCATTAGAGAAGGGGAGAGAAATCTCATTATGGGCAGCTTTGGGGCAATAAACAGCTCTGTGATTTGCAGCTTTTGAACTAGAGTGTTGTGATAATGCTCCGAGGTTTGCAGTTTCATGGTCCCAGACAGAGCTGGGTTCCCACCTACAATATGTCCGTTTTATTCTGGGCTGGCTGGTCACATACAGGCCACAGGCAGGGCCAGACCTGGGTTTATATAATTTCCAGGACTGACATGAGACTTACCCAATATGGAATGGGGACATGGAGGTCATTCAGCAGGCCAGAGGCTCTCGTGTGTTCTCATAGAGGGCACAAACCTGTGTACATGAGACCAGGCACAGACCAGGGAGCCTATTGGAAGCCCTATTGGACTGGTTCAAGGTCAGCTTACAGGAAGAAAGCCATAGTGCAGCTCTGCACTGGGGTCTTTCTCCCCACTGAACCTAGGCAGCATCAGGCAGTGATGCTAACTCACAGCCCTCTCTGGTCCCCCAGCAGCCCTTGTGTCTGAGCCTGGGAACTAGGTAGGTGGGCAAGAGAACTTCTAATAGGACTGGGGTTCCAGCCCAGGCCCCCGAGCAGGGGGAATAAGCTTGTCAGAACATGTGCTAATCAGAAATGGTTTTTTTCCTAATGGAACAAGGAGAGAGAGGTGGAGGGGGCATTTGGAGAAGGGGACCCCTGCAAATTAGTACCAGGCTGTTCCCAGCCTGGGAGACTCATCCTGAATATGTAAGCAGATGTCCCTCCCGTTGGGGAGCACACTGAAGGCAGAGCCTACTACTGCAGGAGCTGGAGGGCTGCATTCGATTCTTTGTCCAACTTGTATTGAGTTCTTATGAGCCTGGTGCTAGACGACGCCCTCTCTGAGAAGTCCCAGTCTAGGGGAAGCTGATGGAAACATGGTGGCCCCCACACAGCTGGGGAGGCCCAGTCAAGGTCCAGACTAATTGGTTTTCTGGCTCTTCTCCCAGCAGAGCTTTCCAGGCCCCACCCCAAGGCTTTCAGGAGATAACTGAGATGTGGGG
Organism: Bos javanicus; assembly: GCF_032452875.1. Classification (NCBI taxonomy): domain Eukaryota; kingdom Metazoa; phylum Chordata; class Mammalia; order Artiodactyla; family Bovidae; genus Bos; species Bos javanicus. The sequence continues at coordinate 67,570,092 of NC_083868.1, read as the reverse complement.
TCAAGTCACAGCTGGAAGCATTAGGGCAGCTCCCAAACTGCCAAGTCCTGGAGGGTCTTGTTAATCTCTGCCCCCCAGGGCTGGCAGGAGGCTCCTCCGCAGTGCCCCAGATTCTCTGCTCTGGGTTAATTTCTTTCCACAGTCTGTTTGCTCTCGCCTTCTCCCCCTCCTCTGCCCTCTGCCTGTTCTGGGACTGATCATTTCCTCCCCAGTGCCAATCTGGACCCTCCAATGGGCGCCAGGTTGCTGCTGTTTCTGTAGATCTACCTGGATAGATGCAGGATGGAGAGAGGCTGTGTGTGAGTTTAACCTCTGGTGTGTTTCCTCTCCTCTTGGATTCACTCCACACATTCCTCTTCCAGTGGGGGAGGGGCTCTGGGAAGGGGGCTGGGAGTACAGTGGGCCCTCTGTATTCACAGAGATAGGACCTGCAAATGGTGCGGGGATTGGGGGCTACTGTACTCCACCACTGTATTGATATATATGAGACTTGAGCATCCTTGGATTTTGGTATCCACAGGGGTCCTGTACCATTGTGAAGGACAGCTGTACCTGGCTCTACCATTAAAGCCCCAAGGCCTATTCCTCATAGATGAAATGACGGGGTGCTCCAGAACAGGGGAACTCGCAGTGTGGTCCTCGGACCAGCAGCCGCATCATCTGAGAACCTGTTGAAAATGTAGGCCCTCGGGCCTCCCTCCAGACTGTAGAGTCAGAAACTCTGGGGTTGGGGGCTGGCTACCTGTGTTTACCGCGTCCTCTGGGTGATGCTGATGCAGTTAAGATTTGAGGACCACAGCTCTGGAACATCTCAGGGGTCCCCTTCTGACTGGTCTTTATTGCTGGTCTTATCACCCACCTCGCAGTAACTAGTGACTTGCAGAAATGCAGTAGCTACATTCTGGAGCGCAGCGAGTTATCCTGAGGGCATCATTCAATTCTCAAACTTAAAACAATGCCAAACAAAACCAAAGCCACTATGTATACCCTGGCTTTTTCCAGAAAGAGACTCAAGGAAGCTTCCATCCCAGGCCCATTAGGAAGGAGCCCTCAGAGGTGGCCAGAGATCTAGTGACCGGTATGGGGCACCTGCAGTGCCCACCAGAGACAAGACGGCGGCCTGCAGGCTGCCCACCCTGATGTTCCCCACGTGCTCCCACAGCAGCATGAATGGGCCTGACCTTTCAGATCCTCTGGGGAGAGCACTGCCCAGCGACTTTAACAGAAGAGGCCTCTTTCCCTGTTCTGTTAGCAGAATGCCCTAACATCTCGCTCCCGCTGCTGGCATTTAGCCCATCACTGGGTTAATTCAAGCAATACTAATAACCTGTTTCCCAGTGAGAAGACCCCTTGCAGACCCCTAAATCCTCCACGCTGGGTGCTGATAACAGACTAAGAATCCTGTCTGGCCACCTGCAGTCATTCACAAAACAGCATGGCAAAGGTCCAGCGCTGGATTGGATTGTGTGATGACACCAAAAGAAACAGAACTTTTGCCATTGACCTCCATGAACCAGCCGTCTAGAGAGGAACAGTGCCAGGGTCCTCAGTGCTTATAAGGGCTTTCTCTCTTCCTGCCTCCCTCCTCTTGCTTTCCTTCCCTCCAGGTCTTACCCCCCGCCCCCCACAAACCCTCTGTCCTTCCTTGGTGCAGAAGGTTGCATCAGTTTCCTGAAAGTCCTCCTCTCCATCAGGTCAGGCTCAGCATCCCGCCTTCCACTGATTCTGTGAGTGGCCCGGCCCCAGCTGAGACCTTTCCCGGCCTTTCTGTGGTCTCCAAGGAGCCTGCAAGAAATGCAGCCTGAGAAAACAGCCTCCTTTCCCTTCCCCCATGGCTCTGTTCTCCTTGCTCACTCCCCCAAGCTCCCCAAGGCTGTCCCAAGCCTGCTTGCTCCCTGCCCTCCCAAACTCATGTTTTATGCAGGAACATCCCCATTCTCATGGAAAGTGCTGCAAAGTTTGGGAAAGAATTTGAAATCTCTTTTGAGAGGGTGGAGTAAAGGCAGGGTTATGGGGTTAACCTCGGCTGAGTTTTTTTTCCTGGTTTAGTGGCTGTCCCTTCGTGTGTGTGTGTGTGTGTGTGTGTGTGTGTGTGTGTGTTCCTCGTTTCCCTTGTATCCACTATTTGCAGTGCAGGACTGAGGGGGAGGGCCAACACGCAAAAACATACAGGGCCCCCCTACCCGCGCACACATGTGTTTGGAGCCTCCTCACCTCCCAGTGCCACATCCTGTCTCTCCTGCCTTCTGGGGAGCACCAGGAGTGTCTTACCTTGGATTTAAACACTTTCAGAAATTTAGAGGCACAGGGTGGTGGGGAGGAGGGTTGGAAAGAGATTGGTTTTCAAATATTAGAAAGAAAAAGAACATATGAAAGTTTTTGGTGATTGTCACAAGGCCTGATGTCCCTTTGTTTCAAAATATCAAAGTAGTTGTGTGTGATTGATTTTTTAAAAATAAGATTAACTTGTTGAGTATATCACATTATATGTTACAGTGTATTCTGTGAATAGTTCCAAGTTTCCCCTTGTAAAAGTGCTTGCTCTTTCAGAAGTCTAGTGTCTCTTCTCTTCTGACGGTTTTTAAGAGGTAGTCAGAGCCTTGAACAGAAGACTCCATCTACAATACACTTGGAGTAAGACAAAGGACAGTATTATGTTTTCTGGACTTGGTGTTGGCGAGAAACAGAAAGCACTTATTTTCAGGAAAGGAATTGTGGAAAGAAAGGAGAGGGAAATCTTTAAATCTCATTGAACACAATTCACTCCAAAGAACTTTATCTAATCAGCTTCATTCTCTGAGCCATCACCTCGAGTCATTTTTGACTCTTCTAACACTTCATTTTTATGGTCTTTCCAGAGTCCTAAAAACTGAAGGTTTGCCTAGATTGAGACAAGTTTCTCCCTTCTTTCACATGTTAATTTATCTCTTGGTTTGCACCATGTTTTCCTAAATATGGCCTGGTTCTTTCACATGCAGGAGGAGACTTAGGGAACAGATTGGAGCCATATAATGGTGTGGCCATCATGGGGGAGGGATTTGCTTGGGAGTCCCCAGCTTCCTCTAAACCCAAACCCCAAAGATGCCTGCCACCGGCTAGGTCATGTTTTGTGTGTGTTTTAGTAGTTTTATTAAATGCGGTGACCCTCTCACCCCTCCACAGATCTGTCTCTGAATCCTAGACCCAGTAGTTTAAAAACTTGGGTTGCTGAGGACAAAACTTTTCCCTATCCTTGACTGAAGTAATTTATTTTACTTTTCTCTATACTTATAAGTGGAAATGTACTTGGATTCCTAGGAACCATTGATTTTTCTGTAGGTCATTTAGAAAGGAATGTCAAACAAGGTACATCATTATATGCCAACAAAAAGATTGATGTCACTTGTTTAACATAAAATCTTACTGCATAATTTTTAGAAATGATTTAGGAACATACAAAATACCCCAAACTAAACACATTATTCATTCTGAAAAAATTTCAGAGTATAGAAATATATTTGAAATCATATATTTCAAGGAAGTCTTTGTCCCCCAATATAGGGGGACATTTTTTTTTCTCTTATCTTTTTTCTCTTTCTTTTTAGGGCCTTCACATTTTCAGTCTTGTCTCTGGGGAATCTCCCATATTGAACAAATCTAGAATAAAATCTACCTTTCTCTTTTTTCCTCTGTAGATTCCTTTGTCATTATTCTCTAAAAGAAAAATTTATGGTGTATCCAGAATTCTACCATAGCTTTGGTTTGGATCAGGGGAGCCCAAGAGTGTCCTAGAGGAAAAGAGCAAAGTGATAAAGACACGGGTCCAAACCGAAGACTACAGATGGACATAAGAGACGTGGACAGATCAGTGGTCCCCAACTGACAAGTGACGAAGGAAAACAAACCCAGACACTCTCCTGATAATGAGTCCATCTGCAGGGCAAATGGGAGTTGTAGAAGCAATCTAAGCACCTTGGCAGGCTTCTCATTAGCTATGGACATTGGGTGGTTGGGCGAGCAGACCCAAGCGGAGGGTCCACTCTGAGACACTGGACTCATCTTTGCAGTTTTCAAAAGCTGGGGATGGCCCTCTGTGAAAGAACTATGGGCCCCCTTGGGGGAGGCCACCAATGAGAAGAGGTGGGGGAGTTAGTTGGAGAATTATCGGCAAACCCTCTGTAGCAAACCACTGTAGACTGGTAAGGGTGGTTTCTTTTTTTTTTTTTTTTTAATTAATTTTATTTTATTTTTAAACTTTACATAATTGTATTAGTTTTGCCAAATATCAAAATGAATCCACCACAGGTATACATGTGTTCCCCATCCTGAACCCTCCTAAGGGTGGTTTCTTTCAGCTTTGCCAGCTGTTTATATATACTCCTCTTCACAGCAGGACCAGAAATAAGGCTGATGAATGAATATCTTACAAAAGGCCAAACCAGAAGGTGACCCGCCCCGCCTCTCCTCCTCCCTCTGTCCCCTTTATATACCATGTTCCCTGCCACGCCTCTCCTCTTCACAGCACTGGTAATGGAGGGAATAATAGAAGCTAACATTTATTGAGCAGTTACTTCATGCCAGGCTGAGATGATCTGACCCTGGCCAAACAGAGCCTGCCAAATTCTTAGGTTCTTTCTGGTAAACGTCAGTACCTGCAACCATCATGGGTAGGTGAGGGCTATGGGCCTCCTCCCACTTCATTACAGGTTACCATGGAAGGCAGTGTCAGCCTTCTCTCTACATACAGACTTTATTAGTAAGCCAGCACAAAACAGTCATGCAGTCTGTTCTTTGAAGCTCAAGGCAGTCCCAGCTCTCTGCTCTTTTAAGTGGCCCGGTGGCACCTGGCCCAAAACGTTTCCTTTAGACAAATGTCAGAGAACTTGACTAACCATCTGATTCATGCATCCTGAACTTGGAGGAAATGCTGAAGGAGGTGGGGTTGTTCAACCCAAAGAAGAGCTCAGGAGAGGGGACCCTGAAGGATGACACAGCTGACTGGTCATTTGTGACACTCTGATGATGTATTTTTTACTTCTAATTTTAATTGAGATATTATAAAACAAATATAGAAAACCACAAAATACATATTTTACTAATGACACTTTATATCACCACCCAGGTTGAGAAAGAGAATTTGGCAGTTGCTCTAGAAGCTTCTTTGTATTATAATCTCAATCTCCCCCAAAAGGTAGCTTGACTTCCTGTGTGTCTTTATGGTTTACATTTGTTTCCATGATGATTTATTACACAAAAGACATAGAGCCTCAGCTTTCTGAACCCAGAACAAACCACGATTCATGGAACCTGCAGTAGAAGATGTTTAAATTAGACTGCAAAAGGAATTTCTAGGAGTTTTTACTTAGACACAGTTCTGGTTGGGGGCAGGAAAAGGAAGATCACCCTAGTCTTAGGGCTGCCTTCAAAGAATTAGGCTGACAGGATGCCCCTGGCCTTCTCTGATCAGCAGGAGATGAAGGAGCTTCTGTGGTTGAGGGGATGGAGATAGGGGGCCCCTCATCCCACTGGCTAGCCTTGGAGGTCGCCTGGTGTCGGGGACCCCTCCTTCTGCCATTGGAGGCACGCTCTTCCTCCTGCAGCCTCTAATCCTGCCTGAGCCGGTCAGAGAGAGTGACTCTCGAAAGAAAGAATGACCAGCTGGGGGACAGGTCTGGGATCTGAGCCCACCCCATTCCCGGGTGACCAGGGCAGCCGAACAAACACACTCTGGCCCCAGGCCCAAGGGACAGCAGGCAAGGTGCCTGGAGGAAATGGGGCAGTGGAATAAGAGGAAAGTGAATGGTGTCCCTGCTTTCCCTCCATTCAGTGTGTGGTTTCCATGGGGCCCTGAGTGTGTTTACAGGCAGCAGACCTGCATGGGGGGAGCCCTGGGGGACCTGGGCTGCGAGGCTGCAGGGACAAGAAAGGGAAGACTGGGGGGTGAGCAGGGAGGGCTGGGGCACTTGAAAAACCAAATAAAAAGTTGGCTGTCGAACGCTTTTTGCCAACCATAGTCAATTCTTAATTATCCCCATAATGGGAAGGAGCAGTGGCAGGAATGATTCAAAGCTGCAAATAATCCCAAACCATTTAAGCTACATGATTTTTAAAAGAGAGAGAGGGAGATTTCCCTTCCTAATGATGTCTGGCTCAGGCTGATGTTAAATGAGGGAAGTATTAACAGTGAGCTCCCCAGGGATCAAGGCTAGACCTAGTCTTATTTAACATGTTTATAAATTATTTAGAGTTCACAGTTCCTGATTTTGTGAACGGGTGCCGGGAGGGGGCTGTAAGCACTTCCAGGAGCCAGAGGAAACCCTCTTCCAGGGGTTATGTACTCACTGGAGGGAATTCCTGAAGTGGGAAACGAGGAGATTGGAGGTGTCAGACTAACCAGGCCAACCTCACAGGAGGGACGTAGGTCAGGAACCCACCTCCCTCCCTGGTCAACAAGCCTGTGGCTAAAAGGAGTATGATGAATCTTTCTCTGGAACAGTGAATGGTTCCCAGCTTCTCCCTGAATTAAATGCATTCAAGGCCCTCCATAGTACAGTCTCAACCTCCTCTCCCATCACCCCAGCCCTGCTCCTGACACGAGGAACAGCAGCCTGCAGGACCTGGTAACTTGCCATAGTCACACATCTAAGTGCAAAGCACTTGGAATCGTACCCAGAGTCTTGACTCAGACCTCTCTGTCCCTCCACATCACACTGGGTCCTGGCTGACTTCCATTGTCACACCTCGCTTTCCTGCCTCTTCTGAATCTACTGCCAGGGTTCTGTTGAGCTCTGGTACCACCTTGGAGGAGGAGACTTCCTTGTTCCAGAAATGCTCTCTGTCCCTGCTCCGAAAACCAGCCCCTGATGCCACACTCTGCCTGTTTGACAGCCTCGGAGTTCTTGTCCTCATCCCCTGGAAGTCCTTGCTTGGCCTCTCCTCCTTGCAGACCCCAGCACTCTGTCTTGCCCTTGGCGTGCGCTATCCAGGGAACAGTCGAGTGGAGAAGGAGGGGAAGGGAGTAGGCAGTTAGCGCTGACTCACAGGCCAGGTGTGCCCTGGGGGACTCGGTGACCTGATTTCCTCACAGAGCCCTCTCCTGCTGGTTTTCACAAGTGGTCCAGGGCGGGCTGGCTGCACAGGGTCTCAGACTGGCGTCAGGCCCTCCCCTTGTTGCACAGGCAGCCGTCCCTTGAGGTGCCCCATCAGCTGCCCAGCATCATCACTGCACCCTGCCCAACGAAATTCTCTGCAGTGGAACCAGCTCTTCACGTGTTTCTACTGGCACGTGGCATCTACTGCACAAGGTGTGAGATCTACTCCTAATCCACAGGAGAGCAGCCCTTGGAGATTTGTGGAGGTTGTGTGGAGGGGAGAGTGTGAGCACGAGGGCATTTACACTCCTGGACTTGCAGGAACCAAGTGTGTGCCCATGCCCATGTTTATGGGGCCACTGCTGAAACTGTCCATTCCTGACTCACCAGGCCCACAGAATGCCAATGGGGACACGCCCTAAAAGAGCACGTGGTGACACGTGCTGCAGCACAGACGGACCTTGAGGACACTATTCTAAATGAATAAGCCAGTCACAAAAGGATAAGTAATGAGTGATTCAACTTAACACGAGGCACCCAGAGTAGCCAGATCCACAGAGACAGGAAGCAGAGCAGTGGTCATCAGGAGCTGGGGGAGGGGAAATGGAGCTTGTGTTGAAAGAGTACAGAGTTTCAGGTGGGGAAGATGAAAGTTCTAGAGATGGGTGGTGGTGGTAGTAGCAGTGTGAATGTACCTAATGCCACTGTATACTTAAAAATGGTTAAAATGGTAAATTAATGTTATGTATATTTTACCACAATTAAAAAAATTTTAGGGGCTTTCCTGGTGGTCCAGGGGCTAAGACCCTGGACTCTTGATACAGGGGAGGGAACTAGATCCCACATGCCACGTCTAAAACCTGGTGCAGTCAAATTAATATATTTTTTTAAATTATAATAATTTGAGCCAGTTCTCTGCCTTGTTAGCCTGAAGGCATGGTCTTCTTCTGGCCTTGAGGTTTTTAGGGAGGGTGGGCATGCCCTGCCAGCATCCCGCACCCTGAACAGGGAGACCTTCTGGGGCTCCATGGGTCCACAACTCAGTGACTCATCCTGGGACAATACATTTCTGCATGGGGATTGGAGTGGGGTAGCTGATAGCAGAATCCACTGGAAAATGTAGATGACATCAAAAGCTTCCAGGTGATGAAATGTCAGGTCAGCTGGTGGGTAGGGCCAAACAAAGAGTCAACTTTACTTTGCACGCTCAGTCGCTCAATCATGTCCGACTCTTTGTCGGACATTGAACTGTACCCTGAACCAAAGGCAACCAAATGAACCAAAGGCAACCCTATGAACTGTACCCTGCCAGGTTCCCCTGTCCATCGGATTCTCCAAGGATACTGGAGTGGGTTGCCATGCCCTTCTCCAGGGGATCTTCCCAACCCAGAGACTGAACCCGATTCTCCTGCACTGCAGGTGAATTCTTTACCGGACTGAGCCACCTGGGAAGCCCCAACTTCACTTCCCCCACCCACCCCTCACCACCCTATCATGTGTAAGGCCACACATTTGGGGAAAAAAAGTAAAGTCATGTCCACAAGTAGCCAGCCTGAAGTTTGGCCTGGTGTGCTGGTTTGGACAGAAAGACCAGCCAAATGGCCAGGGTTATGGTTGAGGGTGTTGGAAACAGCCTGCCATTTGGTTCTGACCTGGGCAAAACAGGATGTGTGGTCTCGTTCCTTCTGTAAAGGATCGTCTGTCTGAGGTGAGGCTGACAGTCTACCCAGACTCCAGCAGGAAGGAGGGGCCATCTCGATTGTGAATCCCCTCTGCCTGTTAAGGCTGTGGCTGAAGTGGATATGAACTTCATCTCCAAAGTCTCTGAAATCTGAGTGTGGTAGCAGGCAACCCTTGAAGCTGGCAAAAGGCAGCTTTAGCACAAATGAAAGTAAGTGCTATTTACACAGCAGGTAGTAAACTTATATGGAACTCATAACCCCCAGAGGTGGCATAAGCTAAATGTAGGAATAGACTCAGGGAGACCGTGGAAATGCTCATGGATGACAAGCCATAATAGGTGTTCAGGGGGTGCTGGGCTATGGGCCGGCTGCTGTTTTCTCTGGAGGCAGCCTGGGTGCTCTCAGAGATGGAGTGGGCCATCCTTCCTGCCCCTCGGCTTCAGTTGTGATTTGTCTCATGCTCTCTGCCTCGCTTTATCCGTAGAGTGACGGGCATCTCCAGGCATCCCTGGTCATCCCCTCTAGGTGATTGCCCTTCCGAGTCTTGAGGATTTTTGACATGAGCATTCCCCACCCCCATCCCACTGATATTCTTGTTTTTTTTTTTTTTTTCTCCAGGCTGCAAAGCCTCAGTCTTTTAGCCATTCTTTTCAAGATATGCTTTCTACCCTATATCTCCCTCTGAACCCCTATCCAGCCACTGTGTGATCAATTTCAGGGCTGGCTGAGGAAGATCGACAGGACCTGGTCAGGATGACTGGGGTGAAGGGAGCGTGGTGGCCTGTGGTCACACTGAAGTGGCTGAAACAGAGCAGCCCTGAGCTACAAGACATAGTGCTGGAGGCCAAGGGGTCTGGAAGGAGCAGCTGTCAGCCTCCTTTCCTGTCCTGCACCCATTTGAGCTGAAGATGCGTTTATGGAGCACCTACGTTCTCTGCATGGGCACATGCACAGCACCTAGGGCCTCCAGCGAGAAGCCTCGCTTCCTCTCTATCCTGCAGAGCTCTACTCTAGGCCACCTGGCAGAGGCCTCCATCCTGCTAACTCTGTGTTATGGGTTGATGCCGGGACTGGCAGGGAAGCCTAACCAACCACTGAGTTTCTCTTTCTGCCTGACTCCCTCCCCTCCCAGGCTGAGCTCTTAGGGTTTTCAAGGATATAACTTTGACCCCTGGTCCACGAGAGTCCATTAACAAACAGGCTATGTCATATAAGCTTCTGCTGTCCTGGATCGATTTTCCTCTTTCTGCAGGAAAGGAAGAGTGCTAACTGGCTGGCATCTGGGATGCTGTGGGTCCCCTGCAGCCCGCGCTCTGCCTCCCCCGCGGGCCTGTGAATGTTCAACTGCTTGCTTCCCCAGCTGAGTGAGCGGTTCTTTTCAGGAGCAACCGACTGCACACAGATTCCTGAGCCATGATCTCATCGGCTCGTGAGAGGCCGAGCACGTCCACCGACTCCACTCACATGGGAGAGAGAGGGGCACTTCAGGATCCGAGTGGGGTCAGGAGAGGCTCAGGGGTTTGCCCTTTGGGTTAGCGCCAGGGCTGGTGTAGGCACAGGTCTTGTCCTCCATCCCCTACGTATGTCTGCAGACGTTGGTGTGGATCCCCTTCAGGGGTGGGACTGGATGGCAGGCTCCCCATTTCCATCACTACACCCACACCAGAGCCCCCAGGACACAGTTTTGCAGGGGTGGCCCAGCCCTAGCTTGGACCCTTTCCCACTAACACTGTCGTCTTCGGCATTCCTGTAGTCAGCAAATATTTATTGAGTCCAACTGCAGTGCTTCCCAAAGTGAGCCCATGAAGCTTTTGGATTGGAACCATCTGGAATGGTTAAAATGCTGGCTCCTGGGCACTGTGCCAGACCCCATGCATCAGAACCTCTGGGTGGAGCCTGGGGATCTGCATTTTAATGAGTTTTCCCAAGTGATACTTTTGTGCCCTAATGTTTGAGACTTGCTGACTGTGATGGGTAATTTTCTGTCAACTTGGCTGGGCCACAGTGCCCAAAAGTTTGGTCAGACATTATTCTGGATGTTTCTGTGAGGATGTTTTGGGATGAGATTCACATTTAAATTGGTGGACTTTGAAGAAAGCAGATTACCCTCTATCCTGTGGGTGGGCCTCATCCAATCAGTTGAAGGCCTTAATTGAACAAAGACTGACCTCCCCTCGAGCAGGAGGGGATTCTGCCATGTGGTGGCCTTCAGACTTGAACTACAACACTTGCTCTTTCCTGGACATTTAGCCTGCCAGCCTACCCTGTAGATTTATATGGCTAGACAGCTATATAATTCCTATAGTTGTGTTTGTCTAGAGAATCCCGACTAAAGCACTGGCTTGCTATATGCAAGGCTCTGGCCATCACAATCAGACCTGGGCAGATGAAAGCATGCAGACCCCTGCCTGGCCTCCCCCCCCACCCCCCATCAGCCCTGGCTCTGCAGTAACATGCTCCAAGGTACCAGAGAGGCTGGCGGGGCAGAGCAGTAAGTGCCATCGCCTTGCCCTGACTCTGTTGTGAGTGGGGTGTCCCAACCTTGCTGCCCTCCACAGGACAGGGTTTAGCTCCTGTTGTCAGACTTAAATAGAAATACAGGGTGCCCAGTGAAATTTAAAATTCAGATAAACAATGAAATATATGTTAGCACAAGTATATCTCATGTAATTTTGGGATATACCTGTACTAAAAAATTATTTGTCATGTATCTGCAATTCATATTTCCTAGACATCCTATATTTTATCTGACAGCCCATGAAATGAGCATTTGTTTCCTGCTAATTACAAAGCCCTTTACAAAGGGCTTTATCAGGTGTGATCTCTTTCTTTCCTTGCGACAATGGTGAGGCAGAGCAAACATAATCATCCTCATTTCACAGCAGAAACTGAGGCTAGGAGGCTGGCACATGTTCCCAACTGAGGTCAGAGCATCCCTGGCTGCACAGTGGAAACACCTGGAGGACTTTTAAAGCTCTAACATGTCTTTGGGTGATGCATGTGATGTCTCCAACTTTGAAACATATCAAAAAATAAAATGGATGAATGCATGGGTAGAAGGATGATGAGTAATATGTGAAAAGCAAATACAGCAAAATGTTGATGATGGAATCTAGGTGGTGGGTATACAGGTGTTCATGCTACAGTCTTTCAGCTGCTTTATATGCTCGAAAATACTTATAAAATCTTGGAGGAGAATAATGTGAATGCATAGCCCCCACTCTAGACCAATCAAATCAGGAACTCTGCAGGCAGCAGTATCTTTTCAAAGCTACCCAGGTGATCTGATCTAACCCATCACTTCTCTGTATGTACCAGGAACCATCTGAAGGGTATGGGTACAGTATACCCATGGTTCCCCAACTGAGAGTTGCTCAGAGTCAGTTCCTCAGAGTCCTCCCCAGACTTTCTAATCCAGTAGATTTGGGGTGGGACATGAGAATTTACATTTCTGACAAGTTTTCAGGGCATGCAGATACTGCTGGTCCAGAAACCACACTTTGAGGAGCACTGCCTTTACATACCGGAGAAGGCAATGCCACCCCACTCCAGTACTCTTCCCTGGAAAATCCCATGGATGGAGGAGCCTGGTGGGCTACAGTCCACGGGGTCGCTAAGAGTCGGGCACAACTGAGCAACTTCACTTTCACTTTTCACTTTTATGCATTGGAGAAGGAAATGGCAACCCACTCCAGTATTCTTGCCTGGAGAATCCCAGGGATGGAGGAGCCTGGTGGGCTGCCATCTGTGGGGTCGCACAGAGTCGGACTGAAGCGACTTAGCAGCAGCAGCAGCAGCCCTTACAAACAGGGCTTCCCTGGTGGATCAGTGGATAAAGAATCTGCCAGCTGTGCCGGAGATGCAGGAGACTCGTGTTCGATCCCTGGGTTGGGAAGATCCCCTGAAGGAGGGTAGGTATGGCAACCCACTCCAGTATTCTTGCCTGGAGAATCCCGTGGACAGAGGAGCCTTGCAGGTTACAGTGAGTAGGATCCCAAAGACTCAGACATGACTAAGCACACATGAATGCACGCCCTCACACACAGCCGAACACAGGATGGATAAACCACGTGCCTTGTCCATAAGCAGGGGAAGCTGTTAGCTGTGCCAGGGTCAGAATAGGCTTCACAGAAGAGTAGGTATCTGCATGAGCCTTGAAGGATGGGAGGTTTCCTTTGTAGGGGAGGACATTTTGTGTGGAGGGAATAGTAGAAGCAAAGGGACAGGGGTAGGCAAGTGCCTGACGGGTAGTTGAGATTTGGGATGAGTTGAGGAGGTGGGATGGAGAGGGAATGGCCAGGGAGGAGGCAGGATGAATGGTTTGTACCAGATGGAAAGAACGTTTGGATTTGATCATGTAGGCATTGGGGAGCTAGTGGAGGCTTAGCAACAGAATAATGGGACCAAATCATCGATGTTGACTATTGTTCTGGCAGCTCTGTGTGGGACAGATTGGAGAGGAGAGATGAAAGATAGGGAGCGGATTTCGGAGGCTATTGTGAGCTTCTGGAGTGAGAGCTGTGGAGGGTCCGCATAATCACAGCACTAATGACGATGGTAAAATAATGGCTGATATTTATCGAGTGCTTTGTAAGTGCCAGCCGGTGCTGGGTGCTTTTGCAAACATTTCATCTTTACACTGCCCTGCGTGGTCTCACAGATGAGGAACCCGACTGATGGAGAGGTTAAGGAGTGCCCAGGCCGGGATGTGAATGCAGGGCTGTGCGTTTAGTGTGAGCACTCACACAAAGGCAGGGAGGGTGGCCTAGGGCAGGAGGCCAGCAGGTCCCTGCCTTGGTCCCCACCTCTGCGGGTAGTCATCAGTTTTCTCAGTACTTCCCCTGCCCAGGCTGAGGCCTGAGCCAGGAGAGGCACAGCTGGACAGGGAGCATTCCCTGCATTCCTTCACCATCGGCCCGGCAGAGTTTGCTTTCCTGGCACACAGGGGCCCAGCTGTGCCTCCCTCGACCCCTCCCCCACCCTCACCCTGCACCCACTCTCCATCCCTCCCATCTAGTCCTCCCCACAGCTGCCTGCAGACCACACCTGCAAGCACTTGACTAACGCTTCTAGGAGCAAAACGATATTGCTTCCCTCTCCCTTCTATCAGAGGACACTTCCAGGCACCTTCCCAGGTTTCCTGTGTTTCAGATGCTCCTCCAACTGGCCCGACCATGGCCGGTCTATGCCCAGGCAGTTCCATTATGGAAAAGGAGGTGGGTGGGGGAGGGACAAGACCTGCAGGGTGAGTAATAAAGTCCTCATAGAAAAATGCCTGCAAATAATAAGCCTGTGAGCTGTCATTTTTATTATAACTGAGCTCTATGAATGTGGAGCTTAAGGGACTTTGGCACTGATGACCAGGTTTCAAGAGAGACATTCATTAAGCACTGGAAGGGCTTTGTCAGAGCTTGACCATCTTTCTATCTCTAAGAAGGGCTGCTTTGATACCGGGTCAAAAAGCGCTCACTGTACTTCTCTTAAAGACCCCCCTCCTCTCCTCTCATCCCCCGGCCCAAGGCTAAAGCTGTCTTCTGCCCCCCACCAGGCCCCAAGGCCTGTCCACCTGGAAGGTCCTTGAGCACGTGCCCTGCCCCCCACCCTCAAACTAGAAGATCCAGTCACCTAGTTTGTAGCAGCTAAGGGCTGAGGGAGCCGTGAGGACCTACGTTATGCACCTGCAGGAGAAACCTCAGGAAATGAGTCTGAACCTCAGGCCTGTGCATATGCACACTTGCATATCTGGGGCAGTGGTAGGGATGCAGTCCCTGCCTGGTCTTTCTTCAGATACACCTTTCACCTGCCTGTGCAGGCAAAGTGGGTCTCAGCTGGCAAGAGGGGAATGGGAGTAGTTCCTGGAAAGACTTGCTGGGGCTGGATGGGAGACCTGCAGGACCCGCCCCACCGCTCAACCACCTGTGAGCCTTCTTCCCTTGACTGCAGCGTGGTGTGTGTGTGGAGCAGATGGGGGATGGTGTGCCTGAGCCCTTTCTTCCCTCCGCCAACTATTTGCTGCCAAGTGGACCTGGGCAGTGATGTAACATGCTCCGAGAATGGCAGTCATCTCCCAGATGGCCTGTGACCTTATCCTGATGAGTTGTGACAAAATTATGTTCTGGAAGTTCAGGAATCTGAGCTGGCAGGACCCAGATCAAGAGGAACTAAGCCTGGTGACAAAATCCTCAGCCCTCCAGCAGGAAACCCTGGAGGGATTTGAGGTATCCCAGGATCCTCCCTGCCTCCTCACCTCCCCGCCCTGTGCTGGACTCCAAGCTGTCTGCCTGCCCTGGGAATCTGCAGCCCACCATGTCTGTAGCATTACACAAGTCCAGCACAGACTCTAGCCTTTTAGCCCTTCACTGTTTTATTTGTTGTCCAAACACCATCATAAGAGCAGTAACAAACCAAAAGGAGGAAAGATCCCTCCATTCATGACAACGGATGAACAATTGAGTTTCCTTTGTTTGCTTCTAGTCCCTGTCCTTATTCATCCTTCCCTCCTTTCCCCTCGACACTTCCCACTTCTTTCCCTTCTTCCTCTCTCCAAGAGAAAAGCGGCAGACTCCAGAACCTTCTATAGCCAGCCTTCTCTGCCCTACTCACCTTGGGGGTAGGGGAGGAGACCCACCTGCAGCACAGGGGTCTGGGGTCCTGTCCTCAGAGGTCTGGGGTCCTGTCCTCAGAGATCTGGGGTCCTGCCCTCAGAGGTCTGGGGTCCTATCCTCAGAGGTCTTGGACCCTGTCCTCAGAGGTCTGGGGTCCTGTCCTCAGAGGTCTGGGGTCCTGCCATCAGCTGGCTTCGTCTCCAGAGCTGGACTGGACCAACTCATGTACCCTGAACTTGGCAGCTCATTGGCTGGCTCCTCTCAGGAGTCTGGAGGCACATGCCTGCTTGGCACCCTGACTGGGAAGCTGGGGGTGGGAAGGGAGAGAAGGATAAAATGTAACTTGAACACAGAGAGAAGTCAGGGAGTCAGAGGCCTAGACTGAGATGAGCAGTCATCCCTTCTCATCCCTGCTTTAGTCTCAATGCTGCTCACTCCCCAAAGAGGGTATTAAGAGCAGTTTTTCAGGGCACTTTGGGATTCAATCACTTCTAGCTCCCAGATTTCTGAAACAAGGTATGTAGACACTCTGAATTACCTGTCCTAGGTTGGTAGGGGCTCTCTCAACTTCAGACTCCCAGCCCCAAGTTGCTCAAAGCCTCAGGTAGTGTGAACCATCAAGACTGGACTTGGAGCTGGATGCAGGGGGGAAGGCAGATCTGGGTCAACGTCCACATCCGGACATTTGGATCTGGGGCCACTTACAGGTCCTCCAACTTCTCATCTGTTGAATGGAAGGATGGAAACCTGCAGGCAGACTTCACAGGAGATCTGATGGGGTCGTGGCTGTGAAGACCCTCAGGAACCCATCAAGGGAAGGGGCTATGCATGCACCCCGACATGCTCCTTTCTGCTGAGTCATTTCAACTGCATCCAAGCCAGCTTCACAACCACTCTCACTGCCTCCTCGCTCCCCAGGACTGGACCTGTTCACCCAAGAGCATCAGTGGGATTATCTGGAGCTAGTGGATTAAACGAAGACCTGAATAAAGTCAAACCATAGCACAGATAATGCCAAATAGTGTATAGTCTAAGAACAACTTTTCTTTGATTCAAGTTCTGGGGATGACTGGTCCAGGCTGAATTTTGCACATAGACAATAAAGGGATTGATCAGGAGTGAGGGGAGAGACCAGGAATGTGCTGGATGAAAAGGAAAAGGGCTGGCATGTTGCAGATGGAACAGCAACTCCATATATTACCATGTAATTTAGAATCACATTGATTTGGACAAATCGTACATTAAGTCAGTGCACATACGATATTAAAGCATGACTCCAGCCAATCTGTTACTGCTGGTTTCCTGAAAGTACTGGAGAACCAGTGTTGTAGGAAAGTCTCAGCAACTGCCCTCCTAGCCCGTCACCAGGGAGAGTGGAATAAGAGGGTTGAAGTTGCAGTAGGAGGGAGGCGATGAAACAGTGGAAGAACTTTCTGCCTAGAAAGGTGAGAGGCTCTTCCCAAGCCTATCCGGACTGGGAAGTGACCCAGCCGCTGCCTGTCCCTCAAGATTCCTTCAGTCTACAGACTTAAGCACTTACAATGCTCACTGTGCCACCACTTTCACAAGCATTTTGTCTTTATCACAAGTCTATGCAGTAGTTGTTATTGTGCTATTGTTGTTGTCCCTGTGCTATTATCCCTCACTGAAAGAGAAGGGAGGCAGTAGGCCCCGTGATTAAGAGCACAGTGCTGGGCACTGCTCCCGCTGAGGGTGGTGTTGACTAGTTCAGTGGGAGCCAGGCCTTTCCACTGAAGTCCGTGTGCTTCTCACTCCATCCTCTTGCTCGCCTAAAAGCCTGAGGGAAGCTCCTCTGCAGAGGCACACTGCTCCCTCCCAGCAGGGCATGAACTTCCCCCACTGGGCATTCAGGATGGGAGGCTCTCACTCATTCATTTAACAGGCACAGGGGCTGGGGATCCAGAGGTGAACATGACATTATTCTTGTCAGCTCTTGGCAGACCTGTTAATATCTTTGCTTCTCAGCCCACACTGGATTCGAAAAACATTTCCGATCCATTACCTTGAGCAGAATTATCACCTGCCACATCTTCTTTCTCAAGGCTGGCTGCTTTATGAGTGTCTAGACTTTCAGTCATGAGTGGGCACATTATCCAAAGTCCCTTTGGCTAAGAGCAAAGATTCCCTACCTTTTGTTCCATCATTCAGTCATTTTCATTCCACAAATAATTCAGTGTCAACTACACATCGGGTGTTATGTTAGGAGCTAGGGATACAGGGCTGAGCAAAACAAACACAGTTCTTGCCCTTAGGAGTTTACAGACATTAACCAGACAATTCCCCCGTCCTGCTCTGCTGTATTGCCAAGGACTAAGGTGCTGTGGCTTCCTACACAAGGCATTCAGAGGGCCATTTCTGCCCCAGAGCTGCACAGTCCTGTCTTCTGGGAATCACAGCCACTGGGCAGTGCCCAGGGACCAGGTCTTGGTTGATTCTTCCTTTTGGAAGGTGACAAAGGGTGGCTGCTGTGTCCTCTGGCTCCTGATCTGGCCCTTCCTGTGAGAGTGGCCCCAGTGAACAGACTTAGAGGACTCCTAAAGAGGAAGCCATTCTGCTCTGCCCCCAGAAAGAAGGTGTGCTCTAAAAAGGGGGCCTGTTTCTCTGTGGAATTTGATGGCTTGGCAAAAACACGGACGCTAGAGTGAGGCTGATGCGGATTCCAGTCCCAGAACTGTCACTACTAGCTGTGTGGCGTGGGCACGTCATAAACAACTCTGTGCCCTAGCTCCTCAGCAGTGAAGTGGGGGCAGTAACTCCTCCCTCCCGGAAACGCTGCTGTGATTAAAGCAGATACTGTTCAAGAACGCTTCCGAGGCACAGTTGACACTTCATAAAGGTGTGTGCATCCTTCTTCAGTGTACACCCGACTTTCAACTTCTTGAGGACCTGATTACCTCGTGAGTTCACACAGGAAGGATATTACATTTTAAAGGTAAAGAGGCTAAAGAAAGGAGACGTAAGAGACGTGGGTTCGATTCCTGGGTTGGGAAGATCCCCTGGAGGAGGGCATGGAGACCCATTTCAGTATTCTTTCCTGGAGCATCCCATGGATGGAGGAGCCTTGGGGGGCTACAGTCCATGGGGTCACAAAGAGTTGAACATAACTGAAGTGACTTAGCATGTAAAGGTAAGGAACCATAAAATTCCCTTGTCGTATAGCCACTAGGCTAGAACAGTCATTCTCGAAGTGTGGTCCTGGACTCAGCATCGCCTGGGAACTTGTTAGAAATACAAATTCCTGCACTCCCCTTCAGAGCTACCGAATCAGAAACCCTGGGGATGGGGCACAACAATCTACTCTAACAAGCCCTCCAGGAGATTCTGGTGCAGGCTGAAGTGTGAGAACCCTGGGGATGGAGTTGCAAACCAGTTGTCAGTGGGCCAGATTCTTTCACAGATGTGTTTTGTTTGGCTCCTGTCATCAGCTGGAGCTGAGTTGCAGCTGCCCCAAGGAGTGGCTGTGCCCTTATGAGGGGGCTCCAGTCCTCGCTTTGCGGTGCACGCTCTCCTGTGTTACCCCAGCTAGCCTTGCTCACGTGGCTGCTTGGCCCCTGTCGGCATCCAGCTTCAAGTTTGCAGTTGGGGCTCTAGGTCAGGGGATGGTGTGGACCTGTCTTTCAGTTAGCAGCTCTGCTTTAGCTGATCTTGAATGTCACTGAGCTCCCCAGCCCAGCAGGAGGTAGAACGGGTAGATGATTTTCTAATTCCTAAAAGCAGCAGTCAGGTCCTGCTGGTTTCGCTTCAGGATTTGGTTTGAAGTGTTGTGAATTCCCAACACATCACACACACCCACATTCAACTGTAAGTCCAAAAATACCTTCCACAGCCAAATAGAGATGATTTTTTACATTCCCTGCTACCTTGGATTATCTGCCTCGCTGCTCTCTGCCACCCCCGCTGTTGGCCCAGCTGATGAGCAGTGACTGGAAAGCGACGTTAATGTGAAGGAGAAGAGGGTGCTGGTGGCACCAAGTCCCGCTGCAGTGAGCAATTCAGAGAGGCACAGAGGACTTGACTTACCCCTGAGTATAAATACAGGTGGGCTCCAGCGGGGAGGGGGGCACGCTGGGAGGACCCAGGGCTTGTGAGGTCTGAGGGGTGGAGCAGGATGTGAGTGCAGCTAGGAGCTCCCATTGTAGAGGATGGAACAGAAAATAATGATCAATGGCCCTGGTAGCAGCAGAAGAGCTGAAAAAGATGGATCCAGAACCCAGTATGACATGGAAAGTTGAGAAGACACTCTAGGCAGGGAGAGAGGAGCTGAGCTGGAGACAGCCTTGGGGCAAAGATGAGGAGAGGGCCCAGGAAGCTTCCCTGCTCTGCATCCCCACAGCTGCAGAGATCACCAAACCCCCCTTTCTTCCTGGAGGAATCGGCTCTCCAGCAGCCCTGTAAGGAGGTGGGAAACCAGCTGGCTAACAGCATGGGTTTTAGCCTTGAATGGACATGAGGCCAGATCTGGGCTGGGTCACTTGCTGGGTGACTCTGGGCAAGCAACCCAACCTCTCAGTTTCCTTAGCTGTCAAAAGACAATAAAGCTTATTTTATAGCATATGGTAAGGATCATGGAGAAGGCAATGGCAACCCACTCCAGTACTCTTGCCTGGAAAATCCTATGGACGGAGGAACCTGGTGGGCTGCAGTCCATGGGGTCGCTAAGAGTCGGGCACAACTGAGCGACTTCACTTTCACTTTTGACTTTCATGCATTGGAGAAGGAAATGGCAACCCACTCCAGTATTTTTGCCTGGAGAATCACAGGGACAGAGGAGCCTGGTGGGCTGCCATCTATGGGGTCGCACAGAGTTGGACACAACTGAAGCAACTTAGCAGCAGCAGCAGCAGCAAGAATCATACTGCCTATCATAGAATAAAGAAAATAAAGCTTAGATATAATTATTAAACAGTAGGAATCATGTATTATCTCCAGAAGACCTGGTATTTGGCATTTGGTAAGTTGGGCTCATTGGTGAGGAAAATGTGTTCAGAGGTAAGCATTAAGTCAGCAGAAGACCACAGAATTCTCTCTCCCCAAAGAGATCGAGAGAGTGTGTGTGGGTGCATGCGTTCTAAGTTGTTTAGTCATGCCCAAGTCTGCAAACCTATGGATGGTAGACTGCCAGGCTCCTCCGTCCATGGAATTCTCCAGGCAAGAATACTGGAGTGGGTTGCCAGGCCCTCTTCCATGGGATCTTCCCAACCCAGGGATTGAACCCACGCCTTCAGCAGCTCCTGCACTGCAGACAGAGTCTTCACTGCAGAGCCACAGGGGAAAGCCTGAGAGAAAGTGTTGCTGCTGCTAAGTCGCTTCAGTCGTGTCCAACTCTGTGCGACCCCATAGGTGGCAGCCCACCAGGCTTCCCCGTCCCTGGGATTCTCCAGGCAAGAACACTGGAGTGGGTTGCCATTTCCTTCTCCAATGCATGAAAGTGAAAAGTGAAAGTGAAGTTGCTCAGTCGTGTCTGACTCCTAGCGACCCCATGGACTGCAGCCTACCAGTCTCCCCAGGCAAGAGTACTGGAGTGGGGTGCCATTGCCTTCTCCAGAGAGAGAGTGTATCCTCCCCCAATTCTTGAGGCCGTTGGCATTTATTAGTGCCCTTGATAAGTGTTGGTTCTTAATGCAGAAAAGATGCAGGAATGTCCTGACACTGATGAGCAGCAGACACTTATGTGGTCACTAGGAGGTGTGGTTGATGTGAAGTGACCCCTATCGTCCCCAAATCCAGTTGCCCTGGTGTGGGGAGGAGCCGTCTCAGCTGGAGCCTGGGGGAATGGACAGGATGACCCCACATGTCCTCACAAGGCATTATGAACCGCAGGAAGACCCAGATTTCCCTGATTCCCCTCTGCCGTCTCTGGTAGAGAATCTGACTGCAGTGTGGGAGACTTGGGTTTGATCCCTGGGTTGGGAAGATCCCCTGGAGAAGGGAAAGGCTACCCACTCCAGTATTCTGGCCTGGAAAATTCCATGGACTGTATAGTCCATGGGGGTCACAAAGAGTCGGCCATGACTAAGTGACTTCCACTTTCTCTTACCAAACTTGATATTTCCAGTTGTGTTGTGGGGGTGGGGAGCTTGGAATGCAAACAGCTGCCCTCCCCGTCTCCAAACTTAGAGGCATCAGTTCAGTTCAGGTCAGTTGCTCAGTCATGTCCGACTCTTTGCGACCCCATGAATTGCAGCCTGCCAGGCCTCCTTATCCATCACCAACTCCCGGAGTTCACTGAGACTCACGTCCATCGAGTCAGTGATGCCATCCAGCCATCTCATCCTCTGTCGAACCCTTTTCCTCCTGCCCCCAATCCCTCCCAGCATCAGAGTCTTTTCCAAGGAGTCAACTCTTCACATGAGGTGGCCAAAGTACTGGAGTTTCAGCTTTAGCATCATTCCTTCCAAAGAACACCCAGGACTGATCTCCTTTAGAATGGACTGGTTGGATCTCCTTGCAGTCCAAGGGACTCTCAACAGTTAGCACCCTTTCAATCTCCAGCCTACCCACTACAAGTCACCCCCAGGACCATCATCCCTTCTGACTAAGGTTCACTGCTGCTGGGGAGACCAGCCCTGAGAAAAGGACCCCGGAAGGGGGATTGTCAACCATGCTTTTCTGACTCTGTCTAGCTGTGTGAACGGTTTACAGCCAAACAGATCAGACTGTAATTATCAGAATTATAATGAGAGGGGAGAGCATGGAAGCAGACATATAATCCAGATTAAAGTGTGTTGGGGAGTTACACTGCCTCCCAAGGCCCTTTCTGTGCTAATCCTGTGTGAGTCTGTGAGCCTGAACTTGCCTGGGGCCCATCCTGATAATCTGGCCTGACGTGGAGACCAGTTGCTTTTTGGATTTACAACTTTCTAGAAAAATGTGTGGGGCCTTGGAGATTAGGAGAGCATGGGGTGGGAGTGGGGCGGGGGTAGGGGGTCGGGGGGCAGGAAGGATGAAGGTGCAGATAGCAGCTCTGCTCAAGGCTCCAGCCCTGGAGGGGTTGCGGGCTGGCCTGGCCCACGCTGTGCTTGGCTTAGAGGTGAGGGGGCAGAGCCCTAGGCCAGACAAGACTGCCGTTTGGTCCCATTCTCAGGTGGCACTAGTGGTAAAGAGCTCGCCTGCCAGTGCAGGATATGCAAGAGTCATGGGTTTGATCCCTGCATTGGGACGACCCCCTGGAGGAGGAAATGGCAACCTGCTTCAGTATTCTTGCCTGGAAAATCCCATGGACAGAGGAGCCTGGTGGGCTACAGTCTATGGGGTCACAAAGAGTCGGACACGACTGAGCACACACACCTCCACCAGCCTGTTCGCTTCTTCCCCTGTCTCCTCATCAGTCCTGCTCCACAGTGCCAAGGCATTGCAGAACCTCCAGGCTGCTTCCCTGGAAACAGAGCCTGAGTGAGATTCTCACGTAGGTGGTTGGCTAGAAGTGCGCTTATGAAGCATCTGAGAGGGCGTGAGGGAAGCAGGACAGACCCAGGGCAGGATGCCAAACGGGGAGGCCTGCCTGGCCCCAGTGGGAGCCCTGGAGTGAGAACCGCACTGCAGAAAGCATTACACTGAGAAGGGGCTGGGCTTTCACACCCCTGCACCAGTCAGTGATGGCCTGCTAGTCCTCCAAGCTCGTCTCCTTGAGGAGACTGCCTTAGGCTGTCGGCTGGCCTCTGGGGAAGGTCGCTGGGAGATGGGTACACCAGCCCAGAAATGAGGGTCTGGCAGGACACCAACATCACCTGCTACAGAGCGCTTCCACCCCCACATTTCCCCCTCTTCTTTCTCTCCTACAAAGCACCACATTAATTAAACTCAAGAAGTTCCTCAGATATTTCTGAAGACCTCATAGAGGTCATTTGCAGGATGATTGGGAAGCCGGGAATCTGAGATTCTTTTCTGTTCTAAGGTCTACAAGCTTGCACTCAAAAGTGATTAATTGCTGGGATAATTCTTCCTTGACTAATTACATTTAAATGCTTATTTAAGCATTCTTAAAATGAATTTTCATGTTGATCAGATTCTCACAAGGGCACTACAGAAGGTTTTGTTTGTATTATTCTCATTATATAAACTGTTGCTCAGGTGGTTAAATGTTTTACTTTAAGGTGACTTAGCTAGTCAAAGTAATCAGTCTAATAGTAAAATTTCATGTGTATTGTAGATATCAGGGGACTATCCCTTTTAGGGGGAACTCTTTTCTGGGCAACTTCTTAAATCATCAGCCTCTTAGCACTTCTCCAAAGTATCAACCTCAAATGAAAATATCAACTGTCTTCTGTGCTCAAGACACTGGTAGTTTATGGGGGCTTTAAAAGAATTTTGCCAAAACAAAAGGCTTTTCAACAAATTTATTTTAATATTCTAA
Organism: Bos javanicus; assembly: GCF_032452875.1. Classification (NCBI taxonomy): domain Eukaryota; kingdom Metazoa; phylum Chordata; class Mammalia; order Artiodactyla; family Bovidae; genus Bos; species Bos javanicus. The sequence continues at coordinate 67,546,361 of NC_083868.1, read as the reverse complement.
TATTTCCATTTAGGTGTTAGAGGTAATGTAAGTATTAAAGTAAATATGAGTAATTTTCAGCATGTACCAACAAGGACTTTTGGTTCACTTTGGGTCATGTGTTTTTGGTTTTAACTAAATGAATAGCTGGGGAAATCATAAGAATTAATTAAAAGGGATATGTTAGAACATTTAAAATTAACATGTTAATGGCATCATTTCTGGTAGGGAGCACTCTAAATTGACTTTGGTGAATTTTTCACTTACATGGAATATTTTCAGACTTTTTATATTGACCAGAGAATATTTGAAGGCAGTTTATTGGGGGAAAAAAGATCTTGACATCTGCCCTAGAGGCTTTCAGTCTGATCAGGGGGCCATGTATGTTACCCATGGGGACATTTGATGGATTGCCAAATAACAGGGTAGGTGGGCATAGTAGGAACTGGGTATGGGGGAGCTTCCAAAGGGGCGAGGGATTCCAGGATGGCCTTCAGAGAAGGGTGGGTCTTGAATCCATTAGATTCAAGCTAGCTGCTAGACAGTCCCTTCCTGCCAGCTGGTTGTCATGGGGACACCTGTGCCACTGGCACATCCATCCATTTGTGTATTCATTCACAAATACATTCAGCTGAGCTCGCACTACATGGCAGGCTCTGTGCTTGGCAGTGGGGAGGCAGTGATGAGAGGGCTCCCCTCGGAGCTCATGGTCCAATGCATACGCGGCTCACACTGCTGTCAGCTGTCCCATCCTTCACCCCACATCCTAGGCAGTCTAGGTTGGCAAATGCTCTGAGCAGCAGTGTCTGCTCTTGACGTAACCCTAATTAAAAGTGGTCAGCTCGTTATCTCCCTAGAAAGAAGAGATTTTACAGGAGGGAGTGTGCCACTTAGGAATGTTTTCAACTTCAAGAAACAGAAAACACCACTTAAAATAGCTTTAGACATAAGGACTCATTTAATCACTTAACAAGAGGTTTGGAGGTGGCAGCAGCTGCTGATCTTCCCTCAGTGACATGATAGCATCAGGAGAGTCTGTATCTTCCTCCCTGGGAGGGCATGGAACCTATCCTCTCTGGGTATGGAAATGGCCACTGTAGCTCAGGACATCACATTTTTCTGCATGGCAGGGAGGAAGGGGATGGAGTCAACTGAGTCTATTCTCTTGTAAAGATAGCAACACTTTCCAGAATCTGTAGTTGCCAGCTTAGTTCGCATTGGTCAGAACTCAGCACACAGGCCACCCCTAACTGCAGGAGAGCTTGGGAAGCATCTCACCTGGGACTGGGAATGATGCCACTTTGTGTATCATGGGGTTTGTTGCTGAGGAGGATGAGCAAGTGACTGTCAAGGAGGCAACGAGCAGTGTGGCTGCAGGAGAGCCATGGACTTCCTCATGCCATCCTAGGCACCAAGCTTCTGCTCAAGAAACTTTCGAATGAATCTGAGTGCCTCCTGCTGAAACACAAGCCTGCTTCTTCCCAGCCCATCCTCTTCAGCATAAGGGGACTTTCACTCCCCTCCCCTCGCCTGGAGTCCCCTCCCCTGGCCTGCCTCCAGCCGGGACCTCCCATCCCATTTCCCGCTTTCCCACCTCTGCCTGGTTTCTGCTTCAGTTTCACCCATCAGGGAGCCCCTCTGGGGAAAGATGAGAGGGAGGATGAAAGAGGAGGGAAGGTGTTAATTAAACACCAGATGTTTAACTTTGTTAATTAATGGCTCTGTCACCCTAAGTGGCATCAGCCTTCTCTTCTCTGTCTCTTTTACCCAAGCCATTCGCCTCGTGGCTCAAACGGTAAAGAATCCACCTGCAATGCGGGAGACATGGGTTTGATCCCTGGGTTGGGAAGATCCCCGGAGGAGGGCGTGGCAACCCACTCCAGTGTTCTTGCCTGGAGAATCCCCATGGACAGAGGTGCCTGGTGAGCTGCAGTCTATGGTGTCGCAGTCAAACACAGCTGAGTGACTAAGCACATAGAACATTCTCCTCACCACCAGAGGGCCTGACTCTAAAGCTGAAAGGCCCGACATTGGTTCAGTGGGGCCTGAGATCAGCAGAGGAAAGATGGAGAAAATGGCCCAGGAAGACCCTGAGAAGGTGGTTCTCCTGACTAGGAGGGAGCAAGGACATACTGGTATATGGGCATTGGGGACAGAGAGAAGGAAGAGTTGGGGAGAGTCTGAAGGGGAGGAGCCTTGAGGTCATAGATGTGTTTTGTTTGGCGTGCATAGGGATTTCCAAAAATGCAAATAATAATTGCCTAAAAACAAAGGAGCTTCCCATAAATACAGAAGTATAGACTTTAGAAACGGGTAGATGTGGGCCCCCATCCTGGGACGGCAACAGTCTGGAGAAGAGGCGAGCTGAGTCACAGCTGTCCTGTCCAGATGGGGGTGCATCCTCCACCCCCCTGCCCGCTCCCTGTGCTCTTGTCTCGTGTGTGGCTCGCCAGCCCTGGGTTTGGGATCCACTGCTGAAGTATGAGTGCTGGGGCTTGATGATGGGTTGGATGTGGGGATGGAGGGAGAGGGAATCTGGGAATGCTGAGATGTGAGTCACGATACCTGGTGGGAGGGATCCCACGTGGGAAGAGCAGGTTAATGGACAGGGGTGACAGCTTCATTTGGGGCAGGTTGTGGAAGAAATGTCTGGATATCACTGAGACAGAGATGGCCTTGTGGTCTAGCGACCTGGGGAGCTGATGGAGCTGGAGGGGGGAGTGGAAACCGAGAGGAAGAAGCAGAGACCACCCAGATCTGTCCGAGTGAAAGAAGAGGGGATTGACAGGAGAAACTTGGAGAACTACAGATCTGGGGAAAAGAACGAGAAATGAGAGTTCAGTCCAAGGGAAAGGTTACAAAGAACCTGGACGGGGTAATGACAGAGAAGTGGGTATGGGGGCCAAGGTTTTCACGGCACTTGTCATCTACATTATCAGGCTCTGCAGTCCAAGGTGTTTCCTGCAGGCTCTGTGGGCAAGGGAGGGAGGGAAATGGCCAAAGCCCTTGTTCCTACTGGTGCTGCTATGTTCACTAATTCCTCAAAGAGGTGGGAAATCAGCCACTGACATCATGTCCCTTTGAGGGCATTTAGAGTCTTCTCTCTATTATTACAACTTTAATAATAACTTTAGGATGAACGGCGCTGTCCCTAACTGGACATTTCGGTATTGTCCCGGGAATGTGTAAGCAGGCTGTGTGCAGGTAGGAGCAAGGCAACTTCTGCTGCTGACACAGACTCACAGGTCTGCTGTCATGGAAAATCTGAGGAGAGGCAGGAGGAACTGGGCCTTGGAGTCCAAGAACTTGACCTATTGCTTTCGTCCCCTCCCCTCTCTGCCCTTGGGTTGTGCACATGTGAAATGCAGGACTGGTTGGATCTCCTGGATGGATCCAACCAATCCATCCTAAAGGAAATGAGTCCTGAATATTCATTGGAAGGACTGATGCTAAAGCTGAAACTCCAATACTTTGACCGCATGATGCGAAAAACTGACTCATTGGAAAAGACCCTGATGCTGGGAAATATTGAAAGCGAGAGGAGACGTGGACGACAGAGGATGAGATGGTTGAATGGCATCACCGACTCGGACATGAGTTTGAGCAAGCTCCAGGAGTTGGTGATGGACAGGGAGGCCTGGCGTGCTGCAGTTCATGGGGTCACAAAGAGTGGGACGTGACTGAGCAACTGAACTGAAACGCAGGAAGCCTGCCTGAGGCCTACATGGAGGCCAGAGGCTGAGCCCGGCCCCCCGCTGCAAGTCGGTTCCTTCCCAGCCACCAACCCCCACCCTGCCAGGCCGTGGTTCCTTCCCACTCCCTCTGACACCACCAGCACAGAAGGCGGCAGATGTTACTGGTCTCACTTCATTTCCATAGATTTACAAGCATCCTTTTATGTGTGACTGAAAAATTGGGTGTAAATCCTATTTTAAGAACACAGTGGAACTCATTACTTGAAGAACGCTTTGGAAAATCCTTTGGGGCAGTGAATAATCATCCCTCTTTGGTAAAATTTTTGTGCCAGTGCTCATGGATTTCTTTGTCCGAAATGTGGTTCACCTGTAAGATCTTTCCCGAAGTCTCCCCTTTGCATCTGTGACTGCCTTCTCCCAACCCCCGCCCCCGGAAACACACTGCTCCCCTTCTTTGCATGAGTCATCTCCCATCTCTGCTCCTCTCTCTCCACTGGTTCCACCTCTGAGCTCCCTGACTGTCCCCTCCCCAGTAGCCTCTTTCTTCCTCGCCAAGACTGTGGCTGTGACTTGGTGGTGATCCTTTACCTGTTCCCGCTCTTCCTTCTTTAGAAATTCAGGCACAGAAGAGTCTCATGCCAGCGGTGTTTGCGGCATGTTGAGTGAGTACATAGCGTGGGTGTGGTAGGCAGCATAAGTGGAGGTGTCACCTTATGCAGCAAACGAGCCTTGCAGACGTGGTTCAGTGAAGGATCTCGAGGGGGAGCACATCCTGGACTGTCCACGTGGGCCCGTTGTCATCACAAAGTCCCTTAAAAGCAGAAGAGCTTTCCCAGGTAAGACCTGGGAAAGTTGGACAGAAGAGAAAACTGGGCAGGTGTGTGGGGTCTCAAGGGGGAATGAGGGCTCAGAGCTGCCTGTCCTTGTTGTTCAACATGCAGGGTCACAGACTGGAAGCCAGTCAGGAGCCTGTGTGGGTTGTGAGGCTTTGAGGATAAAGGCCACAGATAGAGGGCCAAACAAACCTTGTGTGCACCAGGCCCCAGGGACCCCACAGGGACTGAGGCAGAACTGTGTTTGAGCATCTCCTGTGGAGGTATGGGTCAGCAGTGGGCTGCCACAGGGGCAGGGGCTCTGGGTGCAGCACACCTGGGTATGGCATAAGCCCTCTTGGAGGAGGCCACCATTAACCCCACCATAGAGCTGCCAGAACTTACACAGGACTGGGAAATAGACTCTTGGAGGGCACAAACAGAACCTTGTGTGCATCAGGACCCAGGAGAAAGGAGCAGTGACCCCACAAGAGACTGACCCAGACTTGTCCGGGAGTGTCCAGGGGTCTCCAGCAGAGGCATGGGTTGGTGGTGGCCTGCTGCAGAGTTGGGGGAAGTGAGTGTAGCAGTACATGCATGGGATCTTTTGAAGGAGGTCACCATTATCTTCACTATCTTCATTACCTCCACCATAGTTTGGCCCCAGATAAGGAAATGGCAACCTACTCCAGTCTGGAAAATCCCATGGATGGAGGAGCCTGGTAGGATATAGTCCATGGGGTCGCAAAGAGTTGGTCAGATAGGACTGAGCAACTTCACATTCACATTCAAATAGCAAGGAGGGAACACAGCTTCACCCATCAACAGGAAATTGGATTAAAGATTTACTGAGCATGGCCCCGCCCATCAGAACAAGACCCAGTTTCTGCCTCAGTCAGTCTCTCCCATCAGGAAGCTTCCTTAAGCCTCTTATCCTTCTCCATCAGAGGGCAGAGAGAATGAAAACCACAGTCACAGAAAACTAACCAATCTTATCACATGGACCATAGCCTTGTCAATGAAACTATGAGCCATGCCATGTAGGGCCACCCAAGACGGACGGGTCATGGTGGAGAGCTCTGACAAAATGTGGTCCACTGGAGAGGAGAATGGCAAACCACTTCAGTATTCTTGCCTTGAGAACCCCATGAACAGTATGAAAAGGCAAAAAGATACGAAGCTGAAAGATGAACTCCCCAGGTCGGTAGGTGCCCAATATGCTACTGGAGATGAGTGGAGATATAAATCCAGAAAGAATGAAGAGATGGAGCCAAAGTGAAAGCAACATCCAGTTGTGGATGTGACTGGTGATAGAAGCAAAGTCTGATGCTGTGAAGAGCAATATTGCATAGGAACCTGGAATGTTAGGTCCATGAATCAAAGCAAATTGGAAGTGGTCAAACAGGAGATGGCAAGAGTGAATGTCAACATTCTAGGAATCAGTGAACTAAAATGGACTGGAATGGGTGAATTTAACTCAGATGACCATTATATCTACACTCTGGGCAAGAACCCCTTAGAAGAAATGGAGTAGCCATCATAGTCAACAAGAGAGTCTGAAATGCAGTACTTGGATGCAGTCTCAAAAACAACAGAATGATTTCTGTTCATTTCCAAGGCAAACCATTCAATATCACGGTAATCCAAGTCCATGCCCTGACCAGTAATGCTGAAGAAGCTGAAGTTGAACAGTTCTATGAAGATCTACAAGACCTTCTAGAATTAACACCCAAAAAAGATGTCCTTTTCATTAAAGGAGACTGGAATGCAAAAGTAGGAATTCAAGAAGCCTGGAGTAACAGGCAAATTTGGCCTTGGAGTACAGAAAGAAGCAGGGCAAAGGATAACAGAGTTTTGCCAAGAGAACGCACTGATCATAGCAAATACCCTCTTCCAACAACACAAGAGAAGACTCTATACATGGACATCACCAGATGGTCAATACCAAAATCAAATTGATTATATTCTTTGCAGCCAAAGATGAAGAAGCTCTATAGAGTCGGCAAAAACAAGACCGGGAGCTGACTCAAATCATGGCTCAGATCATGAATTCCTTATTGCCAACTTCAGACTTAAATTGAAGAAAGGGAAAACCACTAGGCCATGCAGGTATGACCTAAATCAAATCCTTTACGATTATACAGTAGAAGTGAAAAATAGATTCAAGGTATTAGATCTGATAGAGTGCCTGATGAACTATGGACAGAGTTTCGTGACATTGTACAGGAGACAGGGATCAAGACCATCCCCATGGAAAAGAAATGCAAAAAAGCAAAATGGCTGTCTGAGGAGGCCTTACAAATAGCTGAGAAAAGAAGAGAAGCGAAAAACAAAGGAGAAAAGGAAAGATATACCCATTTGAATCCAGAGTTCCAAAGAATAGCAAGGAGAGATAAGAAAGCCTTCCTCAGTGATCAGTGCAAAGAGAACGGGAAAGACTAGTGATCTCTTCAAGAAAATTAGAGATACCAAGGGAACATTTCATGCAAAGATGGGCTCAATAAAGGACAGAAATGGTATGAACCTAACAGAAGCAGAAGATATTAACAAGAGGTGGCAAGAATACACAGAAGAACTGCACAGAAAAAGATCTTCATGACCCAGATAGCCACGATGGTATGATCACTCACCTAGAGCCAGACATCCTGGAATGTAAAGTCAAGTGAGCCTTAGGAAGCATCATTACAAACAAAGCTAGTGGAGGTGATGGAATTCTAGTTGAGCTATTTCAAATCCTAAAAGATGATGCTGTGAAAGTGCTGCACTCAATATGCCAGAAAATTTGGAAAACTCAGCAGTGGCCACAGGACGGGAAAAGGTCAGTTTTCATTCCAATCCCAAAGAAATACAATGCCATAGAATGCTCAAACTACCACACAATTGCACTCTTCTCACACGCTAGTAAGGTAATGCTCAAAATTCTCCAAGCCAGGCTTCAACAGTACATGAACCATGAACTTCCAGATGTTCCAGCTGGTTTTAGAAAAGGCAGAGGAACCAGAGATCAAATTGCCAATATTCGCTGGATCATCGGAAAACCAAGAAAGTTCCAGAAAAAAATCCATTTCTGCTTTATTGACTATGCCAAAGCCTTTGGCTGTGTGGATCACAACAAACTGTGGAAAATTCTAAAAGAGATGGGAATACCAGACCACCTGACCTGCCTCCTGAGAAATCTTTATGTAAGTCAAGAAGCAACAGTTAGAACTGGACATGGAACAACAGACTGGTTCCAAATTGGGAAAGGAGTACGTCAAGGCTGTATATTGTCACCATGCTTATTTAACTTATATGAAAAGTACATCATGAGAAACGCTGGGCTGGATGAAGCACAAGCTGGAATCAAGATTGCCCTGAGAAATATCAATAACCTCGGATATTCAGATGACAGCACCCTTATGGCAGAAAGCAAAGAAGACCTAAAGAGCCTCCTGATGAAAGTATAGAAGGAAAGTGGAAAAGTTGGCTTAAAGCTTGACATTCAGAAAACTAACATCATGGCATCTGGTCCCATCACTTCATGGCAAGTAGACGGGGAAACAGTGAGAAACTTTATTTTTTGGGGCTCCAAAATCACTGCAGATGGTGACTGCAGAAATTAAAAGACACTTACTCCTTGAAAAAAAAGTTATGACCAACCTAGACAGCATATTAAAAAGCAGAGACATTATTTTGCCAACAAAGGTCCATCTAGTCAAGGCTATGGTTTTTCCAGTAGTCATGTATGGATGTGAGAGTTGGACCATAAAGAAAGCTGAGCACCAGAGAATTGATGCTTTTTAACTGTGGTGTTGGAGAAGACTCTTGAGAGTCCCTTGGAGTGCAAGGAGATCCAACCAGTCCATCCTAAAGGAAATCAGTCCTGAATATTCATTGGAAGGACTAATGCTGAGGCTGAAGCTCCAATACTTTGGCCACCTGATGCGAAGGACTGACTCATTGGAAAAGACCCTAATGCTGGGAAAGATTGAAGACAGGAGGAGAAGGGGCTGACAGAGGATGAGATGGTTGGATGGCATCACTGACTCAATGGACATGAGTTTGAGTAAACGCCAGGAGTTGGTGATGGATAGGGAGGCCTGGCGTGCTGCAGTCCATGGGGTTGCAGAGTCGTACACAACTGAGTGACTGAACTGAAACTGAAGATGGCCATGTAACTACCAAAGAAGGGCTATAGAGAGGCAGGGCTCCTGGCTCTGATGATGGAATGTGGGCTGCCTCTAGAAGCTGGAAAAAGCAAAGAAGCAGATCCTCCCCAAGAGCCTCCAGGAAGGAATGTGGCTCTGCCCACCCCTTGATTTCAGCCCAGGGGGACCCATGTCAGACTTCCAACCTGCAGACTGGAGAGAATGAATGTGTGTTGTTTGAAGTCACCAGGTCATTGCTTATAGCAGCCGCAGGAAACGAAGACAGTGGCCAGCACACAGTCCACCCAGACGTCTGTCCTCACACGTAACCTGTCTCAAAAGAGAGCCTCATTCCCTGTATATCCAAGGACTCACCGGAAATTGCCCCTAGTGGTTTCAGCTCAGCCTGGGCAGTCTGATGCCCCAGCCCGGTACCAGGGTGCGCATGGACAGTAGGGGGCTCACTTCACTCACTGATCAGGGGCAAGTATGCCTTGGGAGGTGTGAGGGTCTGGCAGTGGGCATCACACTGCGGGGAGAGTGGGAGAAGACCTGATCCTCTGGGGGGTCAGCAGCACAGCCGCTGGGGTCTCTTGGTCCTCCTCAATCCTGAGGATTTTAGAAACTATTTTCAAAAAAATTTGGTAGCACACACACAGTGTAAAATTTACCATCTTAAGCATTCTTGTGTACCGTTAACTGGTATTACAAACATTCACATTGTTGTCTAGTTGAAATGGAGCAGGACCGTATAGTCCTTGCCCACGCACCATGTCCTCTGCCTGCCTTTTGCCTCTGGAAAACTTTAGTCAAAGAGTAAGTTTAATCAGAGCAGTGAGAAATGTGGAAACAAAGGAAAACAGTCAAAGGAGACTAATAATAATAATAATAATATAGTCATTAGCATAGTCAAGAACTTTTAGCTCTTTCTCAAGGGCTATAGATAATATTCTGAGCCATATCCTCTGAGTTATAGATACCAAAACACCAGTGGAGAAGTGAACTACATGATGACCAGACTGTACTCAGGACACGAGCTGCCACAATTGTGAGAATTGACCGCAAAACAATGGAAACAAATGGACCCTGGAACTGAAGATTAACTTCATCTGAAACAATCAAGATGATGCTGGTCAGATCACTGCCCATTTGAAGATGACTGTTAAAGATTGCTGTGCTGTTTCTGCATGTAAACAGCTCCCCCCCACCCCCGACACACACTTCTGTCTGCAAAAGCTCTCATCCCCTGCTTGTCAGTGGGGGAATCGGCCTTTGGACAGACATCCACCACCCTCCCTCTGCCCCAGTTGCTGGCATCTGAAGTAAAGCAGACTTTCCTTTCCACCAACCTAGCCTGTTTGCTGGCTTTTGAGCAGTAAGTAAGCAGCCGGACAGCCCACACATACCTTTCGGTAACACAACCATCACCTTCACCCATCTACAGAACTCTTTTCGTCTTGCAAACTGAAGCTTTGTGCCCAGTAAATAGCAGCTCGCCATTCTCCCCTCTCCCCAGCCCCTGGTAACCACCATTCTACTTTCTGTCTCTGTAAATTAGACTATTCTTCGTATGAGTGGAATCATACAATATACGTCCTTTTGTGTCTGGCTTATTTCATTAAGCATATGTCTTCAAGGTTCGTCATGTTGTATATGTGTAAAAGTTCCTTCCTTATAAAAGGCTGAATAATATTCCATTATATACCACATTTTTAAAAAAACTCATTCATCTTTTGATAGACACTTGGGTTGCTTCCCCTTTGGGCTATTTTGAATAGTGCTGTGATGTGTATGGGTATACAAATATCTTTTTGAGTCCCTGCTTTCATTTTGGGGGGATATATACAGGCATGGGCTTCCCAGGTGGCGCTAGTGGTAAAGAACCTGCCTGCCAATGCAGGAGACCTGGGCTCCATCCCTGGGTCGGGAAGATCCCCTGGAGGAGGGCATGGCAACCCACTCCAGTATTCTTGCCTGGAGAGTTCCATGGACAGAGGAGCTTAGCAGACTACAGAGTCGGACATGACTAAAGTGACTTAGCACACGCGCACATGAAGGCATAGCTCGGAGATGTTATGGGTTCAGTTCCAGATTACAGCGATAAAGCAAAGATTACTATAAAGCAAGTCACAGGAATGTTTTGGTTTTCCAGTGCGTATTAGGGTTATATTCACACTATACTGTAGTCTAATAAGTGTGCAATAGCATTATGTCTAGGAAACTGTACATGCCTTAATTAAAAATATTACTAAAAAATGCCAAAACAATAGTAACATCAAAGATCACTGATCACAGATCATCGTAACAAATATAATAATAATGAAAAAGTTTGAAATATTCCAAGAATTACCAAAATATGACAGAGAGACATGAAGTGAACAAATGCTGTTGGAAAATGACACTGATAGAGTTATTCAAGGAAGGCTCGCCACAAACCTTCAATTTGTAAAAAAAGAAAAAAGAAAAATCTTTGAAGCACAATAAAGCAAAGCTCAATACAATGAAGTATGCCTGCACCCAGAAGTGAAATTACTGGATCACATGGTAATTCTATTTGTGTTTTTTTGAGGCACCACCATACTGTCTTCCATAGCAGCTGCACTATTGTACACTCTTATCAACCCCATTTAACCATTTTGTAGTCCGCGGCATTAGGAACATTCACGCTGTTGTGTAACCGTCAGCAGCACCGTGCCTCTCTGTCGGGGTTCTCTAGGTTATAGAACTGCCTCTCCAGATGCTCAGAACCATGCTCTGGGGCGAAAGGGACCCTCCCCACGAAGATTTATGTTGAGCAGTGGATCTGTCATTGAAACCCCAAGGAAACCCAGGCCTTTAGCTGGATTCGTGGGCTGTTTTTGAGCTTAGGCATGTTTTCAAATGCAGTTTTCATTTTATACAGCAACTGAATATCTGATAGCAAAATATTTCCATGGAAAGAGCTTGCCCACGGGGAGGAGAAAAAGGAGGCTGCTCTAATGAATAGATAAGCTTGATTTGTGTTTGGCAACATCCTTAGCATTTAATTCCAGCAATTAAAGTAGGCAAGTCTCCTTTATTTTCTTCTCCATGTGAAAACAATTAAATATTACAGACTGTCTGAAAGACAGGAAAAAACCCCTCCTCATGACCTTACCACCTCAGGGTGACCACCACCACCACCTCCATTCATATTACTTTTCCGACAAGGTATGAACCAAACATGCTACTCACCTTATTTCACTTAAGCTGCGCTGCAACCATAAGGCAGGGTCCTGGATCTAATTCATGGCGTCTCCCTGAGCGCCAGGTTCTCTCCTCCCGTGTTTGGTCCAGCCACATGCCGTCTCCTCACGAGGTTCACACTTGCTTCTTTTGCCAAGCGATGTAAATATTCCCTTTCTATTCTTATTTCCAGTTCTAACTTTGTGTTGATATACTCTGTTCAGAGGAACAAGTCTAGATTTTGTGATTATAAATACAGAATGGCTGCGGGCTGTTTTTTAAGTTTCCCCATCTGCAAATGCTTACTGGAGCAGCCTGAGCTCCACTCCCAAAGTGAAAGTGAAGTCGCTCAGTCGTGTCCAACTCTTTGCGACCCCATGGACTGCAGCCCACCAGGCTCCTCCATCCATGGGATTGTCCAGGCAAGAATACTGGAGTGGGTTGCCATTTCCTTCTCCAGGAGATCTTCCCAATCAACCCAAATGTCCATCAACTGATTGATGAGTAAAGAAAGTGAGTTAGAGCTACATAATGGAAAATTATTTAGCTATGAAACAGGAAATAAATTTATGTTACAAGATCAGTTCAGTTCAGTCACTCAGTCATGTCCACTCATGTCTCCACTCCTAAGGGTCTGTCAAATAATGCCATTTTCCTGGGTGGTGCGCTGAGACCGTGCGAGGGGCAGGCTCTGGAGCCCCACCACCTGGATTTGGGTCTGACTTCCACCAGTTTGGCCTTATACGAGTTACTTAGCAGGTCTGTGCCTCAGTTTGCCCATCTATGAAATGGGCTAATAGGCATGATAATCGTACCTACTTTGTAGGGTTATTGTGTGGATTAAATGGCATTATACAAAGAGCGTAGAACACATCCTGATATAAAATAACATGGTCTTTGTTGTTGCTGCTCTTGTTATTATCTAGTCTTGGTTTTCCCACCAGCTCCCTCCCCAACCTTAAGCTGGATACTCTTCCCCAAGCTTCACTTTCCTCAGGCTTAAAGCAATCTTTAATAGCCCTTCCTATCAACTTTCTATGATTGCATTTTCCCTTCCATCCTCCCCATAGGTTTATTTGCAGTTGGGGGGTGTGGGTGGGCCTGCAGGAAGGACAGTAGACTCTGATGACAAATGCACCACTTGGAGTTTGCTAGGACAGAGGAGAGGCGACTCCAGTGGGCCCCGCCCAGGCCGGAGAGCAGAATACAAAGACAGAGAACAAACTTGCCCCAGGGAAGGGGATAAGGTGGGGGTGGCATCTGTTACCCTCACCCTGAGGTTTCAGAGCTGAAAAGTGCTAGGAAACCTCTGCCCCTCCCCCACCTGGTCCCACTCTTCTCTGGGGCCCCAGCCGCCCAGATGGTCTAAATGGGAAGAAAAGGGGGAAATCCGTATCCAATCTGCTCTATTCAGAGCAATGGGAAGGAATCTGCATCTCAATTTTATCATTGTGCTGAGCTTGGCTAAGCTTTGCCCCCCAAGTGGTGAGTGATGGGTGGGTGGGAAGATAGCATTTGTGATCCTGGGTGGGAGGGGGGGAGCTGCCCCCATGCCTTCCCGTCTACACCAAACCACAGGCAGATGGTGTTCTTTCCTGCTCTTGGTTCCCCCTATTTCCTCTTCTTTTCTTTTTCTTCTCTTTTTCTCCTCCTTTCCCAGGCAAGCAGCCAAGTGGAGACTTTGAATGCAGGCAAGGAGGGAGGAACCCGAGGAAGGAGAACCAGCCGAGCCCCCTTCCCCAAGAGTCCCCGAGGGCTCAAGGGCTGAGCAGTGGTGGGGACAGAAGGGAGTCTCTCAGTTTATCCCATCCAGCCTGGCCCCTGGCCATCCAGTCAAGGCTGGACCCAGCACTGCCAGGCTACTGTCAGAGCCCTAGGGGTGGGGCTCTGCCCTGACCATCCAACCTCTGGAATGCCTTTCTCCAGAGTCACTCAGGACCTGGAAAAACTGGCCTCCACAGCCAGACTCACAGGAGACTGATTTGTGGCAGGAAGTCAGCTCAATAATTTATAACCAGAAAGCGCTCTCCTTGGTCTGGAAGCCAACTCAGGAAATCAAATGAAACTCTGAAGTTTGCTTAGAGAGCTCACAGAGCCAGGGCTCAGCAGATACCAGGAGGGCTGGGCCAGTTCTCCTTGAGGGAGGGTGGTGTGTGGAGTGACCCAGAGGTGGGCTGCAGCAGCAGACAGTCCTGGGTTCAGATCACTCTGTTATCAAGTGGTGGTGTGCGTGCCTCAGTTTTGCTCATGTCTGTTTCCTCTCATCAGCTGAGCATAGTGATCCGTGGGCATCGAGCAACTTTCTTGCCAAACTGCCATGAGGTCTTGGAGGGAGGAGTTTAGCACAGTGCTTGGCACATTCTCAACAGGCTGCAGCCATGTTTATTCAAGCCATCATCTTTCAGGGTCTCTTCCTTTCTGATTATACCTTTTATAGCAATCAAAAGACACCCCGGCCACTCTGGGTACAACCAACTTGCAGCATTAATTTGAATGGTCTCCACTGCTGCCTTGGAGGAAATGACAACCCACTGAAGTATTCTTGCCTGGAGAATCCCATGGACGGAGGAGCCTGGCAGGCTATAGTCCATGGGGTCACAAAGAGGTGGACACAACTGAAGTGACCAAACACACACACCACTGCTGCCTGCTCAGCTCTGTGACCCACGCCCCTCCCCCTCGCTCCTCCAGCCCCTCCTGGCTTCTCTCCAGGGCTGTGCCCCTGCAGTTGGGCAAGTGCTAGTGGGGCTGAGACCTAGCCACGCTCTGAGCATGGGCTGGCCTCTCTCAGAGGACGAGGTACCCATTTCCAGTTCTCAGACAGGTGGCCTGCTCTAACCCATCCCTCCCGCTGCCCCTGCCACCTACCTTTCCAAAGCACAGATTCAACCACATCCTTCCTCTGCTCCAAACTATCGACACATCTTCCCTTTCAGCGGAAGAAACCTCCTGACGCTACAGGTTCGTGCTGAAGTCTCCCTCATTTGGCCTCCGTCTTCCTTTCCAGACTCGTCTCTTGCTGCCCACTTCTCCAGCCTCGCTAGATGATGCGAGGATGGACCACGGCCGTGTCTCTGCCTGTGCCCTTACCAGTTCAACGTTCTGGAATGCTCTTCTCCCCGATGGCTGGGAGAGCTCCTCTTCTTTCCTGAAGGCCCTATTTGAGTTCCACCTTTTACGGGAGGGTCTAGACCTCCATCCCCCGGCATCCTCTCACTTCCCTTTCCCAGGGCACCTTGGACTCTGCTTCCTGCTCATCTCCTCTTCATACTTCCTTCTCTTTTGTGGGACCATAAGCAGCAGGGGAGCTGGGACACCCCCCTGTTTATCCTTCTACGGAATGGAATGATGGATGACTCGATGGTCCTTGGTGTGACTTTTTAGCTTCTCCTGCCAGAAGCAGGTCTGGACAGTGGGCCTTGCAAGCAGGAAAGGCATGGTTGTGCAGGGAGTGTGCTGGGAGGTCAGTGTGGGTTCTGTAGGGGGTCAGCTCACACACACACTCTCCACCCCTGTGTCCCTCATCCTTCTCCCCAGAGAGGAGCAAAGGTCCCTGTAGGACTGCGGTCCTTCCTGGACCTTGGGCCTGGCCCTCTGCCCTTTTTTCTCTTTCCTTCATTCTCAGTCAGCAATTTCATCCCCTCCCACGGTTGCAGCTAATCCTCCTCCCACTATCTGAGCTGGGAAAATGAGCTCTGGAGAAGTCCCATGAAGGCGAGGCGTCCTCAAGGGGCAGCCCACGTGGGTGTGCGTTCTCTTTCTCTGTCTCTCTCTCACACACACACCCACAAACATGCATTCACATGCTTCCAAGCACCATTACAGTGACCCCATAGTGAGGACCACAGGGAACTGGGGCAGCAGCAGGAAAGGAAACAGTAGAATGTCTGGCCAAGGCTTTGGGAACATGCTTTCCTCGTCACTGAGGGTCCCCCAAATAGCAGGAGTCTGCTGGTGCTGCTCTCCAACCCCCTCTTCTAGAGCACCCCACCCAGAGCCAGTGACAAGCGCTTGGAGACAGGGAGAAGCACAGGCTTTCTGTCCCCCGTAGCATCCAGACCCCAGGCCCAGGTCACTGTCTCTGCCTCCTGACTGCTTGTTCCTCGGGAGACTGTCTCCTCTCCCCTAGTGAAGTGTAAGCTCCACGAAAGCAGGCACCAAGTCTTCATCCTGTGGGTGTTCCACCTCCCTCACTTCCTTTATCTGTATAGGAAACTGCATGTAATAGGCATTCAGCAGATGCCCAATGAAGTATGTATAAACGAATGCAGGGAGAGCCTGGGAAGACACTTAGGTGACTAGGTGAGTGTTTTATGTACGTGAAACATTTATACAAATGTATTTCATAGAAGGCCTGCTCTGTGCCAGACTTAGTTCTGGGAGCGTGGTGACAAGCATTCTATCCAAGGACATATTACCCTTATTTTACAGGTGACAGAACTAAGGTTTGCACCCAGGTCTGGCAGCCTCCCAAGCTCTGGGCTTTCTGTGGAACTCTGCAAGCCTCAGGAAGGTGGCATGGCCTCCACTACACAATGCCAGTGGAGAAATCCAGACCACCTAAACATATTAGAAAGAGAAATTCCTGATTGTCTTAGGCATGTGGGTTGTAGGCATGAGAAATCCAATTGTGTGGAATAGGAATGGTGCTTGGTTAATGATACCTGAGACCTGAAAAACAAGGGCTTAAATAAATTAGGAGTGAATTATTCAAAAATAATAATAACAATGGCCAACTTTTATACAGCACCTCCCTGGAGGAGGAGATGGCAACCCATTCCAGTATTCTTGCCTAGAGAATCCCATGGACAGAGGATCCTGGTGGCCTACAAAACCCTGGGGTTGCAAAAAGTCGGACGCAACTGAGCACCTATACATCTCCTAGTTTGTGGCAGGTGCTGATCTAAGCCTATTAGATAAAATAACTCCTTAAATGTTTGCAGCGACTCTATGAGGGAGGGATTACTCTCCCCATTTTACAGACAAGAGATAGACCCCAAAGTGTGATGATCAAACATGGGAAAGAAGCCTGAAGGTAGGCACAGCAGGGCTCATTCTGTCATCAGCAGCCCAGATTCCATCTGTCTTTCTGCACCATGATCCTTACCATGTGGCTAGAGGTCACCTAAAGCTGCAAGGCTGCCCATACCTACAGGTCAGGCAGGAAGGGAGCCTCCTCAGCCACTTCCCTGCAGGCCCCATGAGACTTTTCACAGTGTCTCACTGGACCACTCAGTCTGGAAGACCAGGCAGGACCTGAGCAGGGCACACTGCCCCCACCCCACCCTTGCTGATGCACAGGCTCCTTTAGGAAGAAGGAGGGTGAGAATGGACACTGAGGAGACAATACTGAGTAGGTGACACCTGATCTGACATGACTCCAGGCAAAAACAGGGAGTTTGATTACAAGGATCTGGGAGGGGGTGGCTCGTGGAAGTAGAACACAGACCTCACTCAGAAAAGGGCTAGAACTGGGAACTGAAAGGCTGGCAGCGTCCCAGGGAGTCTCTGCTCTCTTCTGTCACTGGTCTCTGACTTCACATCATCTCTGCTCCTCTCAGCCCACAGGACAGGTGGGAGATGGCATTCCATGGGGCCATTAGTGTTCCAAATTCCTCTACAGTGACCAACCTGACTCTGGGCTTGGGGTAGGGAGTGTATACCCAAATGGCTGGGGAGAGCATCTGATTGGTCTTCCCTTGGTGCAGGCAGCTGTGATGGGGTGGGGATAGGGTACGTGTGAGCCTGCTGGGGGCCTATCCCTTTGATATGTGGATGGAGAGATCATTTCCAAAGATGGGGACTTCTTGGGAGTTGGGAAGTCAAGCCCCACCCCAAGTATCTAGAAAGAGCTCAGGAAGTCAGACCCTGTAACCCTCTGTGACCCAGAGGTTGACCACCTTCTCCTGTTTCACTATGGCAGCCTTTTTCACTATGGCAACCCCTGCCCTGCTGATGTCCTCGGGCCTTGGTTCATGGAGCCCTGGCTGTGTGCCCCTACAGCACCATTCCCTGCCTCTGGGCTCCTTCTGTCCCTCTTCTGAACCCCTCTTAAGGTCTCCTAGCTTTCTTGCCAAGGGCAGAGGAGGTCCCTGAAGGTGATGGACAAATAGGCTGGGCACGGCCCTTGTGGGATTCCTGAAGTCAGCATCTCCACCCACCGCGCATCCTCAGGACTGAAACACTCACCTCAACAAGGACTCTTCCCGTCTCCTCCCTAATGAGTGTTGAGGCTGCCTGTCTCTGGGCAGCTCTGGTCTGTGTGCTGCTCCCATGTCTGAAAGCTGTTCCGGCTCGCTCTCCCTTTTCCCTCCTACCTCACCTGAGCAGAGGAGACCTGGAATCCAGGTCCTGTCCTCAGTCCCTGTCCCTCCCACCCTCAGTCCTGTGCTGTGTGCCCTTCCCTGCTCCTCACACAGCAGGCGTGCTGCACTGGGGCCCAGGTGGGCACAGTGATGTCCACCAAGCAATTATTGATTCAGGAGGGACTTGGAGGACATATTTACATGAAAACCATAATGTGAGCGGAACTTCTGCTGCAGAAATTAGGTACTTGTAGGCCTGGGGTCCAGGGGAGAGGAAGGGGCCCAGGTGCGGGCATGTGTGTGTGCTAAGTCACCTCAGCCATGTCCGACACTTTGCGACCCTATAGACTATAGCCTGCCAGGCTCCTCTGTCCTTGGGATTCTCCAGGCAAGAATACTGGAATGGGTTGCCATTTCCTCTTCCCAACCCAGGGATGGAACCTGAGTCTCTTATGTCTCCTGCATTGGCAGGCAGGTTCTTTTCCACTAACACTACTTGGGAAGCCCCAGGATGTCCACCTAATTCAGGCTGGAGGAATCCAGAATCTGGCCACACAGAGGGCTAGGCTTGGGGACTCGGGGTGGCACAGAAGCCTTGGAAAGAACCATCGGACAAGGGGAGGGTTGGGAATAATGGGGGGAGAGCAGTTGTCATACTGCCTTGGATGTCCTGAGGAGCTGATAGAAGAAAAGCCCCAGCTAAAGTCCAAAAGGATGATATTTGCATATGTATTGAACATCGCCAATTAGGTGTTAATATCAACCAGGGTCCCCACAGGAAACAGATGGCACACACAAATTGGGAAATGTGAGGGCAGTTTAATAAAGGAACTGTTTACAGAGGGGTGGGAAGGGCTTGGGGAACCATATGGGAAGGCTCACTGTGCGGTACCCTGGGGCTGATAACCAGGGGTGTGGTACATCCCTAGGCCTGAAGGGAGGAAGGAGGGAGTGATGTTGAAACCTGGAGGCAGAGATGCTGTAGGAAAGGAGCTCTGACCTTTCGTGGAGGGATGCAGCAGCCCACTCTGTTGCTTCCTGTCCACCCCTGCCTCCCCCTCCCCATCTTCTACCTGTGCCCCCTATTGACCAGAGGGAAGGACGCCCCTCATACAGTCCAGGCCCACAGCAAGGAGAAGGAAAAAGAGTAGAGAAGAAAACAGAAAGGCCTCCAGCCCAAGGACATGAGGGAATTTCCCAGGCCTCCCTGCTCCTCTTCCCTCAGGGCACCAGAATAGCTCTAATTAATGCTCACTGTCTGCCAGGCAGTGTTCTATGCCTTTAAGAGGTAGTACACTCCAGCATCCATGGGGGACTGGTTCCGGACCACTCTCCCCATACCAAAACCCTCAGATGCTTAACTGCCTAATAGAAAATGGTGTACAGTATTTGCTTATAACCTATGCACATCTTCCCATACACTTTAAATCATCTCTAGATTACTAATATTATGTAAATGACATGTAAATAGTTGTAAATACAATTTAAATGCTATGTAAACAGTTGCTGGGGGCACATCAAATTCAAGTTTTGCTTTTTGGAACTTTTTGGAATTTTTTTCCAGAATATTTTCAATCCATATTGGTGAGATGCAGAACCCACAGGTGCAGCCACTTGTAACTCTCTTAACTTTTACAGATGCTGAGGGAGTTGATGTTGTTACTCTCATTCCCAATTTGTGGAAACTAAGGCAGGGAGAGGTTAAGTATTCTTTCTCAGAGTTGCACAGTTGGTAAGGAGAAGGCTGGAATTTGAACTCAGGTTGACTGGCTCTAGAGAGTTGGCCCTGCCTTTTGATCCCTCAGTCTCTTGAGCCCAGGAATCCGTGTCAAGGAAAGGAGATGCTGGCACCCGGGACAGGAGAGCAGTGCCAAACCCTTTGCAGCAGGAAGGACCCAGCTTAGCACTGAGGAATAAGTTCTGTGAACAGCTGTATGAAAAATAGCTCCAGGGAGTAAGTTTGGGCCAAATCTCCCTCCCACAGGGTTTCTGCTCAGAGAGATGGCCAGGCTCTCCTGGGAAGGAACAGCCAGTTGAGCCTGAGATTGAGATTAAAGAGGTGCTCTGGGGGCTAATGACCTGTGAGGTGCAGGATGGGGCAGGGTAAAGGTTCACGGACTGTGTGGTCACAGGGATGCTTCCTCGAAGCCTTGCATCAATGCAGTGATAGGTTTTATCTTATTTTACACACAGGAGAAACAGGAAGAGACATCCTGCTGTAGTTTTCCAAACCTGGGGTAAGTAGAGGCAGTGAGGAGAGAAGAGAGAGGAGAGATTAGGAGTAAAAACGATCTTGAGCATCAAGGAACCCCAGGGGCCTCTCAGCCTTGGGGAGACTTGTCAGAATCACCTTAGGGATCACTCACCTACTGGTCCCAGGACTCTACCTCCAGTGGAAGTGATTCCAATTTGCTGCTATCCCAGCCGGGAATCCCTGATCTAGTTCAACCTTTCACTTCACAGATAATGAAAGTGACACCAAGGAGGCTACTTCGTGAGTTCGGGACATGTAAAGGGTGTGGAGTCAACAGGACTTGATGACACACTGCATGGACTGGGGAAGGAGAGAGGTGGGACATGATACAGAGCGTCTGAGTCAGGCTCCAGAGGAACTGTTGGGCAACTCTGTGTATTAGAAGTTTTAAGGAACCAACACTAATTTTTAAAATTTTTATTGAATCAGTTCAGTTCAGTTCAGTCACTCAGTCATGTCTGACTCTTTGCGACCCCATGAACTGCAGCACACCAGGCTTCCCTGTCCATCACCAAGTCACAGAGCTTACTCAAACTCATGTCCATTGAGTCAGTGATGCCATCCAACCATCTCATCCTCTGTCGTCCCCTTCTCCTCCTGCCCTTAGTCTTTCCTGGCATCAGGGTCTTTTCCAATGAGTCAGCTCCTCACATCAGGTGGCCAAAGTATTGGAGCGCCTGCTTCAGCATCAGTCCTTCCAATGAATATTCAGGATTGATTTCCTTTGGGATAGACCAGTTGGATCTCCTTGCAGTCCAAGGGACTCTCAAGAGTCTTCTCCAACACCATAGCTCAAAAGCATCGATTCTTTGGTGCTCAGCTTTCTTTATGGTTCAACTCTCACATCCATACATAAATACTGGAAAAACCATATAGCTTTGACTAGATGGAGCTTTGTTGGCAAAGTAATATCTCTGCTTTTTAATATGCTGTCTAGGTTGGTCATAGTTTTCCTTCTTTGTCTTTTAATTTCATGGCTGCAGTCACCATCTGCAGTGATTTTGCAGCCCAAGAAACTAAAACTAAAGTCTGTCACTGTTTCCCCATCTATCTGCTATGAAGTAATGGGGCCAGATGCCATGATCTTAGTCTTTGAATGTTGAGCTTTAAGCCAGCTTTTTTTTTAATTGAATAGATGTTATTAAGCACATTTAATATTCAATAGTGAAAATATTATATAAAAAGTATATATTGAGACACCTGGATCACCATTTTGCTACTTTTAAGTGTCCTTTTTTTTTTTTTAATTAGTTTGGGTTTATTTTTTCCACTGTATTGTAATGCTAATATAAGCAAATATAAATATATAGTCTTATTTCTACCCTCTTTTTTACACAAAGTGTAGCATGTAGTATGTAACAGCATATTACACTGTTATGCACCTTGTTTTTTTCACTTAATATACCTGGAGACTCCTCCACAACAAAATCTGAAGACCAACCCCCCATTCTTTTCTGTAGCTGATACACCGTGGCTTTTTTAAGCAGTCTCCATTTGCTGGATATTTGGTTGTTACTTGTCTTTTGTCATTTAAAAAAAAAAATGCCGCAAGGAATAATCTCGTGTATAAGTCACTTTGCAGGTGTACCAGTCACCTATTCTTGTTTCTTAACTAACTATGGTGAAGGAGCAGGTTTTACTTTCCCATATGCAGTCTGCTGCAGATGGATACTTGGAGAAGGCAATGGCACCCCACGCCAGTACTCTTGCCTGGAGAATCCCATGGATGGAGGAGCCTGGTAGGCTGCAGTCCACGGGGTTGCTAGGAGTCGGGCATGACTGAGCGACTTCACTTTCACTTTTCACTTTTCACTTTCATGCATTGGAGAAGGAAATGACAACCCACTCCAGTGTTCTTGCCTGGAGAATCCCAGGGACGGGGAGCCTGGTAGGCTGCCGTCTCTGGGGTCGCACAGAGTCAGACACGATTGAAGCGACTTAGCAGCAGCAGCAGATGGATACTTACGTAAAATTCAATCAAAGCGAATTTCTTAAGAAGTGAATTGAAAAAAAAAAAACTAGGCAAAATACAAGTCCACATATTTTGTTATTAGATCCAATAGACATAAAAATTACCCTGTCAAATTACTATAAAGGTTTTAAAAAACACTATCCAAATTCTTCATTTATCTTACCTCAGAGTGGTCACAGCTTGTGGACCACACTTCGGGTAGCACCGGTTTACTCCAGGGAATTAGGTCAGAGGGGGTCATGCCTCTGTTGTTTTGCCAGATGTTGCTAGGTCTGCTTCCATGGGGTTGTATCATTTTGTACACCATCCAGCATTGTAAGGGGTAGTGGTAAAGAACCCACCTGCCAATGCAGGAGACACAAGAGGCATGCGTTCCATCCCTGGGTCATAAAGATCCCCTGGAGGAGGGCACAGCAACCCACTCCAGTATTCTTGCCTGGAGAATCCCCATGGACAGAGGAGCCTGGTGGGCTACAGTTCATAGGGCCGCAAAGAATCAGAGACAACTGAAGCGGCTTTGCATGCGTGCACGCCAGCAGCTTATGAGCACCCCTTTCCCATTACCTCCCCAAGAGTTGTCATCTCACTTGAATGTGTGCGGAATTGATATATGAGCAGCCTTACCTCAGTTCAACTTTTAATTTGAGTTGCTCTTATTATGAATGAGAGTAGTGTCATTCATATTTTTAAGCCCTATTTGAATTTAAATTCTTTGCCATTTTTCTACTGGATTGTCGTCTTTTTCCCCTGGATTCTCAGGAATTCTTTATATATTAGGGATCTTAGCCCCTTGTGTCTGCCACAAACTGCTAATCTTTTCCCTTGTTTGTCATTTGCCTTTTGATTTTGCTGGATGTTTGTTTTTTGTAGGGGGTGGGGAGGAGCTTGCAGAAGTTCGTGATTTTTATGTAGTTAAATTTGTCAATCTTTTGTTTAATAGCTTCTGGATTTTGAGTCATGGTTCTCCACTCCAAGGTTATAAAGAATTCTGCCCACATTTTCTTCTAGTATTTTTCTGCTTTTATCCTTAACATTTAAATCTTTCATCCAGTGGAATTTTCCCTAGTTGGTGAGAGTTATGGATCTAAATTTATCTTTTTACAAATGGCTACCCACTTGTCCTAACTCCATTTATTAAAATCCCTAAGATACCACCTTTATCATTAAAATAAATTTTAAACCATTTGGGATCATAATAGAAAAAGCTCTATAATTTGTCAGTTTTGTCCAGAATACCATTACGAGGGAAATTAGCTTTCAAGATATGATCTATAACTTTATATTACTGGAGCAGAGCAAACTCTTAAGTATCATAAATAAAATATAAATTTCATTTAAACAAACAAACAGATTCTGCGGGGCCACTGACAAGTACACAGGAAATCGGGAGAGGTGGGCATTGCCGAGGGAGCGCGTGGTGAGTGAGCGTTTGCATTGCAGGTCTCCGCCCAGCCTGCCTCCGGAGCCGGCACCACAGAGGGGCCCACCATGGTGTTCTCAGGACCCCTGGCTGTCACACTGCTGCTAGTGCACCTCTCCAGCTCCCAGGATGTCGCCGGTGAAGCCAGTGGTGAGCAGCAGCTGTGCTCCCTGAGGGAACACCCCATCGTGGCCTTTGCAGGTGAGAGCCACTTCCCGCTGGGTCCTTTCTTGCAGTAACTGTGTCCTGAAGGACTTAGGTGGGCCCTCTGCAGGGTCTCTCTGGATGTTGGAAGTCATTTTCTGTAGGGTACGAAGACTCTTCCTCTGGGGGTAGGTGTAAGAGGAATGGGTAGCAGTGGGCTGGAGGATCTGATTTTGTCTGCAGACAATTCCTTCAACTCTTTCTCCATGTTTCCCTGGGGTCCTTCCCTAGAATTCCATTGCTAGAGAATGAGGTTGTGGCTGCCCAGGGTGGGGTGGCCAGGGGTTGGTGGGTCATCTCAGCTGTAGCTCTTCTGGCAGCATGAGCTCTGCTTCTTGGTTTCCCTGGGGAAGAATGAGGGTGACTCACACATGAGGGAATGCCTGGAGATCTCTGGAAAGCTTCCTTCTGCTCGTGAGAGTGTCCTGTTAAAGTCTTTCCCAAGCTGGGGTTTGTGAATCACTGGACATATTCTGAGGGGTCCATAAGTTCTCAATAAGAGTTTCTAAAATGATATATATTTGATGATAATCTAAAAATAAAACACAAATACCAGAGCATCTTGCATGTTCTCCCTCGACCTGTTAGCCAATTTGGGGGTCACTAGGGGTGTTAGGATCCATCACCTATGTGGCAGCTCACATGAGGATCAGCAGATGTGGTCTCAGTAGTCCCCAGGTTCTTAAGCTTGATAAACTATCTGCTTTTTCCTCTTCACAATAATCCTGGCAGCACAGCAGGGCAAGGACTCATCTCTGTTTACAAAAAGGCGGGCTGAGGTGTAGACGGTTAGAGGGATTTGTCAGACCTGGGTCTCAGTGTTGGCCTCCTGACTCCCATCCGGAGCTCTTCGCACTTCCCGGGGCAGAGGGCAGGTACTCCAAACTCAGGTGCCCTGGCAGCCTGTCCGGTGAGATTCCACACAGCCAGCTTAGAGGGGCAAGATAGAAACCAGAGTGGAGAAATGAATCCATGAGACTGAGGCAGGCATGGGGTCTGGGGAGTGGGGAAGGCAGTATGGATAGGAGCTGGGGCAGCAAGGTGGGGAGGCTGGGGCCTTTCAGATGTGCGGGATTCCCAGCTGTGGACTGGCTCCCGCTCAGGGAGGAGAGTTTCCAGCCGTCTTCTCTGTGCTGTCTTGTTGGAGCTCGGATCCGAGGCTTTGAAGGCTTAAGTGGATTAAAGTAAATTAGCAGTGTCCCTAAACCTACAAAACACACGCACACCCTCAGACTTCTGATGGCTCCTGGCATGCTGGTGGCTGCTGCTGATGGGAAGGACCGAGGAGCAGGATTCTGAGGCTGGCCTTGTCATATGAGGACCCCTCTGTGGCAGCTCCTAATGAACCCTTTCTTCTCAGGGGCTTTGCTGGGGCATGGTTGGATCTGGGAGCAGAGACAGTGGAAGGAGAGCAGGGGAATCCCTGTTGCCCAGCCAGGCTGGTCTGTATTGGTACAAACTGGGTGTGATGGGACGAGGGTGGAGAGATGTAAAGACGTGTTCCTTAAAAACTTGGCTTCCTTGGCACCAGTTCTGATCTTCAGCTGTAAAGTACTTGAATGAAACTGACTTCCCACCCCACCTCCTTTCAGAAGGAATGAATGAGGTTAGAGTTGACACAGACAGTTGACGTGAAGTGACAGGAATTCCCTGAGTCCCAGGAGAGGGGAGGTGGTCCATCATCCTAGACTGACAGCCCCAGAGAGTGGAGTCATCTTTGTTTTCCCTCCTCAGGCCTTCTGGTCTCCCTGAAATTCAACCCTTCCCTTTTTCTGACAACTTTGAGTTTTCCTGTCTATTCACCAAATTTTTCTCCAACCCTAGACCCAATACCTGACTCCAGGCACAGTGCTGGACTTTGTGGGGCCTCAGAGGTGTTTCCTTTGAGTACTCCTGTTTCTTGTTCCTTAAATGTCACTCCCTCTGGCCCCCCAGCGCAGTTCGTCCTGGGCCAGGGCTGGTCCTCTTGTCCACCGCCGCCCCATCCTTTAGTTCTGCAGGGCACACACTAGGGACTGCATTCATATTAGGTGACTCTGTGCTGGGTGATGCCGTATTCCAGTTGCCAAATCCAGCCCAGCACCAAGCCCCAGTTTCTGGGACCCCCTCTGATGTTACTCTTTACTTCTGACTGATCAGTAAGCTTCTAACCCTGTAGCTCTGAGTTTCCCTCTGCCCTGACACCTGGCTGATCTGTGAATAACCCCTAAATACCCCCAGAGGAGCTGCCACTTACAGAATCTGACAGCCGTGTTTCTGTTTCGTAAGGATGAATTTTCTCCTATTGGTTTCTTTTCAGGGGCTCCACCTGTGTTGCTCTCTGGCCTGCATGTTATTCCTTTCACCGCAGCTTGGCCTTTCTAGGTGGCAGGGAGAAGCCACTATGGGGTTAACACTAACAGTGGTTAATCCACAAAGTGGGTAATTGATTTGACTATAATTAAAATCACAGGCGCATCATGGAGAATGTCATTTTTCTCTTAAAGTTGCCATCCAAAGCCTTCACTGCACACGGTGCTCAGAACGTGCTTGGGGTTTTAATGACAGCTTTCCCTCTGGTCCTCTTTGCCTGTTTAATAAGAGGAAGCTGGCTCCCTTCCCAAGACGGCTCCCCCAGGATCACCACGCTGAGCCCGTTGCATCTCCTCCCTCGCCCCTTCCCTCTTGCCCTTGTCAGTCACTTTGGGGTAAGGAAGAGGGTCAGAAACGGAAAGGGACCACCCCTCCTCCACCCCACCTCCCACTGTCATCCTGGCTCCTGCCCCGGTTCCTCTTCCTCTCCCCTCACCTCAAGAAAGGGCTGTAATGAAGGCTGAGCTGAGCCATCTCCAGATGGAGTTTCTCCTGGTTTGCTGCAGACCAGTCAGGCCACCTCTTCCTCTGTTCAGCATCTGAAACATCCCTGTCAGAAGGGAAGAAGGGGATTAAAGTGTGACTTGTTGCTCTTATTGGAGAGCACCCAGTATGCTGGGGACAGGCAAACCCTTCACACACACACACACCACCCATAAAACAGATGAGCACATTCAGAGTGACAAAAACATACAATGTGAAGGGAACTGGAAGCGTAGAGAGAACATAGAACAAAATAAGATCAGGGTGGAGAGGTTATAATCCAGGAAGGCTTCCTGGAGGAGGAGGACCTTTGGCTTAGTCTCTAAGGTACTATGATATCCTATCCGGATTTTTGAGAGTGGCCCTGAGATCAACTAAAAACCCTAGTTGTCTCCAGATCCACTCCCCATACTAAGATCGCCCAAATGCCATTGCAACTTCATGATGGCTTGTGCCAGTTTATAGCCACATGCTGAGGGCAGAGGCAGACACAAAGGGTCTGCTTCATTTTGCTGCAGAATTTCTTTCTTCTCCTTTTTTTTTTTTTTTTAATGGTGCATATCTCAGTTTTCTGAAAAACATCCAACTTGCAAAACCTTCAGTTCTCCGGGGAGCGATTAAGTGTTTGCCTGTCATGCAGAAATGAAGGGCTGCTTTTACTCTGTAGTTGGAGGGATAATGAGCAATGATTTATTTCCCTTGGATTGCACACACACACGCACACACACACACACACACACACACACACACACACACCCTGCCCTCTCCCCTGGGCCTTCTGGGAGCCAGTTACTAATGCACTGAGAGGAAGAAAGCTCAGGGCCTCCTCACATTTCCCCATCATCTTTACCCTACCAGTATGAAAGTTCCTCTGCTCATAGCACAGCACTCTCTCTTCACCAGTCAGTTCCCTCGCATCCATGAGGAAGAGGCTGAAAGAAAGCTGTGAAGGGGCTGTGAGCCCGGATGGGGGAAGTGAGCTTCCATTTTGAGGGAAAGTTATATCAGCACTGTTCCCAGATGTACCCTCCCATGACCACTGCCCCATCCATCCAGAGGGCTGCAAGGTCTCCTCTGCCCACCCAGTCCTCATGAGAGACTTTGGCCTTGGCTGGGATGATCCTCCTTGGAGACAGAGATGGGCACTCTCCACACATCCTCCCTTTCTTCCACCTCTGTGGAGTCTTGTTTGAAAACCCGAGTCTTCTTGTATAAGAGACAGTTGACAATTATTCATACATTTAATCAATTACTTCTGGGTGCTAGGCAGAGGCTAGAGATCCCAGAAGCAAGATCTTCCTTGTCACCCAGGGCAAACTACCAGATTAGACACCAGTGAGATAGGGGCTTTGATGGCAGTCAAGTAGAGGTCTATGGGAGCCTATGACCTTGTGTGGGGGAGTCAGAGAAAGCTTCTTGGAGGAGGTGGGGTGAGGATGGGGACACATAGGAGCTGTTGCACTGAGGGAGAATAGAATTGCAAAGGTTCTCAAGCTCTGGTGGGATAGATCTGGAGATGTGCACTGGTTGAGTGTGGCTGGGGTAGAGGGTTTGAGAAGGAATGTATAAGCTGAAGCGTCATTCTTTCAGTGCATCACTAGATAACTAATGCGCTGGGCATTCCTTCTACTTGGGAGGACAGTGGGGCTGGAAACCAAAGGCCTTCACAGGAGTTGTGACTGCCTGGAGGAAACTGGGCACTATTAAAGGGTTCTAAGCCGGGAAGTGACACAACTAGAGTTGCGTATTAGAAAGATGGCTTGGTTGCCTTGTGGGAAATGGGCTGGAGGGGCAGGAGTAGAAGCTGTGCCGCTTAGGATGTTGTTGACAAGAGATGACGGTAGCTTGCCGGGGGGATAGGGTGCAGGGGCAAGATGGCTGGATTTCAGAGGATAGGACTTGCCAGTGTGTTTGGTGCGGCTGGTGAGGGTCTTGAGGAGTCAAGGATGGTTACAGGTTTCCTTTGTGCAGCTAGGGGATGGGTGGAGCCCTTCTTTGAGCGAGGGAGCAAAGCAGGAGCAGTGACAACACCCCCACTCCCTGTCCCCTAGCTGTCTGCTCCCAGAGGTGGGCAGGTGGAGCCCAGATCTCCGAGGTGCCCCCTACTTCACTGCAGCCCTTCCGTTCTTGGGTCCAATGCTGGCACAGTTGGGAGCCCCTAGTCCAACAGTAACTGAACAACTGCCTCTCCCTCCCCCAGATCTGAAGCCATGGGTCTCTAACTTCACTTACCCTGGAGCCCAAGATTTCTCCCAGCTCGCTCTGGATCCTTCCAGAAACCAGCTCATCGTGGGAGCCAGGTAATGAGG
The DNA here is from genome assembly GCF_032452875.1 of Bos javanicus. Classification (NCBI taxonomy): domain Eukaryota; kingdom Metazoa; phylum Chordata; class Mammalia; order Artiodactyla; family Bovidae; genus Bos; species Bos javanicus. Next base: position 67,517,245 of record NC_083868.1, on the reverse strand, counting down.
TACAGGAGAGTTGGGGCCAGGACTGGGGGATGGATTCTAAGCACATTGAGCAGAGGGAATATTATTTGGGATGACCTTCTGTGGGCAACCCCTCGTCCTGGGTCCCTGTTCCTCTCTACCAGACACTCTCTCTGTGCCTGAATGCCTGTCCCCCAGCAAAGGAAGCATTGGAGGGGAGTGGCAAGGGGGTAATCGCCACATCTCAGCAAGCCACATTCCCCAGGGTGTGGCAGTTATTAAGGGCAGGAATGCATGCTGTCAACCTCCTAGCCTGCATCCCAGCCATCATGCCAGAACCTACCAAGCTGGTGTCCTCCCTGGGAGCTCCACGCAGAGAAGGTGCCCCCTGCTGGCCGGCTGGCTGCCTGCACCTGGGCCATGGGCCATGGGCCATGGGCCGTGTGCTTTTATGAAGGACCTCCCGCTTGCCATATCAGTTACCCCCAAGACCCAGGTCCAGTATTTAGGGATAATATATTCTTGAAGGACTTATGGAAACTTTGCAGAGTAAATTAGGAGGAGAGAAATCTCACAAAATCATAGACCACCAGCTCTGGTTGGGAAGGGAGCTTAGAGATGGTCTGTTCCAATAGGACCAGCAGTAGCACCACTGGGGAACTTGTTAGAGTGCAAATTCTCAGACCCTACCTGATGAACCGGAAACTCTGAAGGTGGGGCCCAGCAGCCTGTGTGTTAGCACGCCCTCCTGCTGAGCCTGGTGCACACTGAGGTTTGAGAATCACTGGCCTAATCCAGTTGCCCTCAGTTTAAAGAAGAGGAAGCAGAGGCCCGAGAGGGGAAGGTGACCTTCCTGAGATCACATAGCAAGATAACAACAGAGTCTGGAGTTAAAATCCAGGCCCCCTAGAACCTCAGGGTTTGAGGTTTTCTGCCAAACTACGTTACCATCTCCAGCTGCACTGGTGTTTCTCAGAAGCCCTCTGCCCTGGGAGTTCTGATTGAGCAGGTCTGGGGCAGGGGAGGATGGCCAAGGGGTTGGGCACCTCCAGGCTGCACTCTGTAGCTGACCAGCCTTGACTTCGGGGCTCTCCTGAGCGGCCCCACCCCTTCATTTGCCATGTGTAAAGGAGGACAGAGCTCTGGCCCAGATGAGCTGTGTTCTTGTCCTGGGTGACCTTGACCTGTGAGCCTCAGTTTCCTCATCTGTAAAGTCTGGGTTACAGTCTCTGGGCTGCCAACATGACAGGGCTATTAAGAAGCTAGGGTTTGTAAAGCAATTTTCCTTCAATTAGAAATAAACTAATTAAAAAAAAAAAGAAGCTAGGGTTGAATGCATTTTATTGTTTTATTTTGAAATTATTATTTTGTATCAGATATGTGTTACGATATAACATTCAGAAGGTACAAAAGGGAAAAGCAGAGCCGCCCCCTGCCAGTATACTAGGTAGGACCCCTGACTGGAGGCATGCCGTGTGTGAGTTTATGTGTCCTCTCTGAGGTAGTCTCTACATGTACAAGTATCTAAGAGTGTGGACCTTATTTTCCTAGCAAACAGAGTCAGTGTTTTGCTTCTTATTTGAGGATAATGGTAGATTTGGGCTTCCCACGTGGCTCAGCAGTAAAGAATCCACCTGCAATGCAGGAGCCTCAGTAGACGCAGGTTTGATCCCTGAGTCAAGAAGATTCCCTGGAGGAGGGAATGTCAACCCACTCCAGTATGCTTGCCTGGAGAATCCCAGGAACAGCAGAACCTGGAGGGCTACAGTTCATGGGGTATCAAAGAACTGGACACGACTAAAGCAACTTAGGGTGCACGCAACGGTAGATTTACTTGCAGTTCTAAGAAGTAATACAGAGAGATCCCATCCTTATACCCTTCACCCAGTTTTCCCCAGTGGTAACAGTTTGCCTGCCCACAGTACAGCACTGCAGTCAGGAAGCTGGCATTAATGCCATTTTCCCACCTGATTCAGGGTGCACCAGTTTTACATGTAGCTTTTAGAATCCTGATGCCTTTGAAATAAGTGAAACAGAGAAGGACAAACACTGAATGTTATCATTTATATTTGCAATATAAAAAATAAAATGAATGAATATAGAAAAACAGAAACAGACTCATAGAGAACAAACTAGTGGCTACCAGTGAGGAGAGGGAAAAAGGCAGGGGTGGTGGTGGCGAGATAGGAGTAGGGGATTAAGAGAAACTACCATGTATAGAATAAATAGGCTACAAGGATATATTGTACAGTTCAGGGAAATAAAGCCAATATTTTAAATGGTGTATAATCCATAAAAATACTGAATCACTAAGTCGTACCCCTGAAACTACTATATTGTAAATCAACTAGACCTTAAATAAACAAATAAACAAATAAATCCTGATGCCTTTGCTCTGAACCTTGTGGAAGCATTTTGAAAATGGCCATTCATTCATGTGGTAAAATATCTAAGTGAAAGTGTTAGTCATTCGGTCCTGTCTGACTCTTTGCAACCCCATGGACTGTAGCCCACCAGGCTTTTCTGTCTATGGGATTCTCCAGGCATGAATCCTGGAGTGGGTTGCCATGCCCTTCTCCAGGGGATCTTCCCGACCCAGGGATCGAACCCAGGTCTCCTGAACTGCAGGCAGATTCTTTACCATCTGAGCCACCAGGGAAGCCTGTAAGATATGTGAAACATGTAATAAATCATTTAATCTTCACAATAACTAACCCCAGGCAGTAGGTCCTGTGATGATCCCCACTGCATGGACCAGAAAGCTGGGAGGGTTACGTCTCCTGCCTGTGCTCACACTGTCCTCCCTGGTCCGCTCCTCCCCACTTACCTTGGCCTGGTTATGCCTGCAGAGAACCCTTTTTCTAGGATCATCCTTCCTTCCTCCTTCTCTTCTGCCTGACAGTTTCCCACTTCTCTGTGGGACACCCTGGGCCTCTGGAATTCAGGGTAGGGAAATTTTTTATTCATTTATACCCCACCTTGTTCCATAAAGGGTTTAGGGTGGTCAGGCTATAGAGATTTCTCTGTTCTCATCTCCCAGAAGAGCAAACTTCAAGTTGTGATGAATGATTTTTGATGGGATAAAAATGAATAAAGTGATGCAGTGTTTCCCTTAATTTTTTAAAGCTGTGAGCAGATGCCTGTGTTACCTGAGCAGACGGCTGGGGCAGAGCCGTAAGCTGGAGCCCATCTGTCCCCAGCCTGGGCGGGTGGGTGCAGGCAGGGGGCCTGGGGAGGGATGTCGGAGGCCTGAAGCCAAGGTCCCCTGGCCAGGCCCACCAGGACAGCAAAGCAGCCGAGTGGGTCCTGGGCTTGGAGCCAAAGGTGTCTCCTTCAGGCCCCTGGATCCATTCAGCAGGGGCCCCTCCCTCTGTTTCTGGCCCACTCCACAACCTTTCCTCTCATTTCTCAGCACAGCTTAGGTAGGCCAAAACTTTCTAAAGCAGTTATTCCAAAAACTTCAGGAACCAAAAGAGGAACAGCCAAAAGAAGATATAAGAAGGAAAGAAAATTCTTAGGGAAAACCAAAACTTTACATCTGTTTGACATTAATAAAGCCTTTTAACATGCATCACGCCATTCCTCTTTCCATGGGTCTTATGAAATAAGGAAGACAGGCGTCAGTGTCTCCACTTTACAGATGCGGACACTGAGGCCCTCAGGAGGCCCCCAGCAAGTGGAATTCTCCCTGTCTCTGCAGCAGGGTCTACTCTGTGAGCCCGTATTCACTTCCATGCGGTTCTCTGACCTGGGGGTCCTGCCACCCTCCAGGTCCACCCACCGTGCCTGTGGGCCTACAGGGGCACATGAGTCTGGGTTTCTATCCCACCTCTTCCACATACTGTCTCTTTGACTTGGTCCATTTACCCCAGATGTTTCCTCACCTGTAACATGGCATTTTCTCTCTGCTCCCTGGATGGCTGTGCAGATTAAATGAGCTAATGAAGGTAAAGCTCTCCCTGGGGTTGGCCCACCATCAGCCCTCTGCAGTTGGCACCCAGTCCCGACACCCAGTCCTGGCACTCTGTCCTGGCACCCAGTCCTGGCACCCGGAGGCAGGAGCCAAAAAGTCGCTTCCTGGGGACCTGCCTGTAGAGCCAGCCTGACTTACGACCTCTGTTTCTGTTTTCACAGGAACTACCTCTTCAGACTCAGCCTTGCCAATGTCTCCCTCCTTCAGGTACATTTGCTTCCCTTCCCTGTAATTTCCCTGGTGTTTAGGGGCTGGGGCCAGGGCAGCACAAGGAGCGAGATTCAGAATTCAGCCCCTAGGGTTGAAAACAGGAACGCTGTGCTCCTGTCAGCAGCTGTGGACTCACCCTAGCTGTCGGGATGACAGCTGGGAAGGTATTTGGGAGTGGGGGTCGCGGCCATGTAAACACAGGGGCACACACAGGGCTCCTGCATTGTGAGAACAGGAGCCGGGGGCTCCTGTTTGCCTGGACTGAGGGACTCCAGGCTGCAGGACTTCCACTAGAAGCAGTTCAGTACTGGGCAAACTGGAACGGCTGGTCATTCTAAGTGCAGAGCCTAAATCCACAGGAAGGTCTCTGCATTTGGGCCTTGAGGGAAAGGGTGTCCCTGGTTGCTTTCTTAGCTTGGCCTGAGTGATCCCATTCTAGCTTAGCATTTTCACTGAGCTGTGATTGATTTATTATCTGCTGCCAAGAAGGACTCCCCAAGCATAATTCCTTAAGTGCTTTGGGAGGCATTTTAATGGGACTCCTTGATCCAGAACATTTATCCCAGATTGAGAAACAGATGCCAAATCGTCTCTGCAGAGGCTGAACATTCTAGAGAAAGGAAGGCCGTCTCTGCATCTGAGAGGCTCAGTTCCTGTGTCCAGGGGAGGCTTGCTGGTCTCCAGTGATGGGGCGTTCACTGAGTGCTTACTGTGTATCACAAGTGAGCTGGAGGCAGAGGGGCTATAGACACACTGATCTCCGGCCTCTAGGGCTCACGGTACAGCCAGAAAAAAGCATGATGAGATACACAAAATCTAATTAGAGAATGGTTGTTAGTATATGGGGCTATTTAGTGTAGGGTTTCACTACAAAGGGAAGTTGGAGAAGGGGAGAACTCCTTGGTGAGCTAGTGTGATATTCTGGTCTAGTTTCTTCTAGAAACTGTTCTAGACCTCCAGGGCCACTGCAGCTGGTAGCCACAGAGGAGGCATAAAGGAGCAAAAAGAAAAAAACATGTGAACTTCAGAAGGGAAAGTCCAGGAAGAACTAGAGAAAATGGAAAAGAAATGCCATGTATCTATTTATAATAAACATGAGTAAACATTTACTGAAAAGCTACTAAAAACTGGGTCCAGTCCTAGTATTTGAGATCCAAAGGTGAATCACCCTCAGTCCTTGCCTCAAGGAGCAAGCACATAAATTATAAATGATTTCCTTTACTGGATGGGATATGTTCCTGGGGCCTGGGCTGGAGCAAGGTAGAGTAAATTCCCAGAGGCAACATCCCATGGCCTGCCTGCTTGGTTGGTCAAAGGAGCCCATCCAGAGCCTAGGTTCCAAGTGGCTTTCATGAAAACTGAAGCCAAGATGCCAAGCCCCACAGGCCAGGGTCTAGGGGAAGCCAGTGCAGAGATGGTCCAAAGTGGGTGGGAGGAAGTAGATCCAGGGGTCCTTCCCTGAGCCCAGGCAGTTGGCTTTTTATTAAGCTCCCATGGTCTGCAAATGAAGGTCTTCTGGGAGCCAAGTGAGGAAAGGGAAACAGATGCACAGAAATAATGACAGTGCTGTGGGAGGCATGTAGGAAGGGGGGCATGCTGGCTGCAGTGGTGGCCGAGGCACAAGGAGACACAGAGATGTGAAGTAGCATGAAGCACAGAGTGGGGCAATATGGGAGGATCACAGGGTGGGCATGGGATAACGATGGAAGATGAGGCCCAGGATGAGAGAGGCTGCACCACAGAGGGTCTTCAGAGGGATCCATATTTTATTTTGAAGGTATAAAGATTTAAGCAGAAAAGTGATATGATTATGTTTAGTGTTCCAATCACCTGGTCCCGTGCAGAGAATGGATTAGTGGAGGAGCTAGTTAGGAGAAACTGCAGTAAGGTGATTGATGGGGAGAACTCAATTAAGGCCGCAGAGTGGGGATGGAGAGAAGACAGGAATTGATCTTCAGGTGGCAGACGCCTACAGAGTCACAGCATCACACAGCTCCAAAGAGGACTGGGCACATTGTCTTCTGTGTGAAGGTGACACCTAGAGGTGGAAAGGAGACAACCCTGGAGGGTTTAGCGGAGGCTTGGACCACAGTGGTGCCATTTGCCTTCTGGTTGCAGAGCTGAGTAGCATAAACCAGGAGTTGACTGGAGCTAGCCTGGCTCTAGACACTGGTTTTCTCTTGGGTGCCCACTAGAATCACTGGGGGAGCTTTAAAAAAGCACTGATGCCTGGATCCTATCCTCAGAGATTCTGTTCTAGGGTGTGGCTGGGCACTGGGATTTTTAAAGGCTCCCAGATGATTCCTATGTGCAGCCAGATTTAGGAAGCACTGCTCTAGGATGTTAAGAAGGTCCTTGTCTTAGGGCCCTTGTCTTAGGCAGCATAGATGTTGCCCAACTGGTTTGGGTTCCCCAGGTGTCCTTGACAGCTGACCCACAGGTGCTGGGTACACTACCTTACCAGATGTTAGGACTGTCTAGCTTGATGCTGAGGCCTGATGTTTGGTTCATTCAGCTCTGAGTGGATCTGGTCTCACCATGGAGGTATCTTCTTCCAGCTCCATCACTCATGCTTGAAGCAGGGACTGCACCTCAGGGGCTTTTCTGAAGGGTCCTGCACACCAGCCACAAGTGCACCAGGAACTGGTTTTATCACCTTCCCAGGGTGTATCTTAGGGGACTGAATCCAGGAGTTCAGATTGGATTCTTTGTAATAGGACCTAGGAGATAAATAAATGCATTTCATGTTCACATCCTCACCCCTCCACTATAGGGGGACCCACCTGGCCACAAAGAGGAGGGAACAACAGAGAAGTTGGAGGGGGCCGTCCAGCATCACCTTGACCAGGCTGGAGGTAGACCACAGCCTCTGGTCTCCTTGTTTGTCCTCTGATGAGAAAGCCCTGCCTTTTGACCGTAAAAGCTGGACTTCACTGAGTACCCCTCCACTGCCCTACCTGGGGCTTTGGGTCCCTTTTTATACGTTTTCAGCATCTGCTATCACAAGTGGCTCACAGCAACTAAGGGCCAAAAAGCTCCACTTTCCTGACAGGACGAGGCTGGGCCAAGGCCTCCCCGCTCCCCAGTCCAGCTTCCTTGACTGTCTTTGCTGCCTGGGGTATGCTCAAGGTTGTAACTCTCCTTTATAGCCAACTGTCCTCCCACGTGGCCCCAGGATATGATTTAACCAAACTTAAATGCAGTGTTTTATTGATAGTTTAAATAATTAACATCCCTTAAAGAAAAATCTAAATGCAAACTGTTTATGCAAACTAGTGTCCATTAAAAGGACTTCTAAGTACCTAACCCCTATTAAACAATTTGTGTAACCTACTGTTCCTCAAAAAAATAGAAAAACTCAGCTTCCTTCCCAGTTCAAGCAGCGTGGTTGAAGAGATGCAGGTAGCAGCAGAGACGGGAGGGTGTGTGCGTGCAGCGTGGACGTGTGTGCATGTGCGTATGTGTGTGTGCACTCCTGTGCTTGCAGAGGGGGAGGAGAAATCAAATCAGCTCACCAGTGATTGTTATCTTTCAGTGTAACTTAATAAGCTGGCTGTGGGAAAGAAAAGGTGGCTAGTAGTCAACAGTGTCAGGGGGCTGCTGAGTGGTAAGCTTATTTGGATTTGTCAATCAGGAGATCATGAGCCACCTGTGCCAGAGCAGTTCCAGGGGATGACGTGGCTGGAGGCCTAATTGCCATGGATTTATGGTCTTGGGCTGCCACATGTCCTGCAAGTGCAGAAATGAGGACTGTGACGTACGTAAGCATCAGGACGCATATGGGGCTTTGTTTGTGCCTGGGCAGATGGCGAGGCTGATTCTGAGCTCTTTTCTAGTTATCTGCACATTGTCCAAACTAGGCTGGCAGCTCCAGAGTTGTTTGAAATCTAAACTCTGCTGAGTGGTGGACTTAATGCTCAGACGTTTTCATGTTCAGCCATTGTCTCTGGTGTTCAGGGGAGTTGTTGAATCTATAAGGAGATTATCCAGTTCCTGGCTCTCTTGACTGCTTTCTCCCATAGCAGAAAACCGTGCAGTTTCTCTTTACTAGGGATTGCTATCCTGGAATTCCTAGTTTAAAGCATTCTGTGTAGTCGATTGATTATACACATCTTATTTCCACTCCTTCACAAAATTCCACTAAAAGGACAATGAGAAATTTTAAAAGATACAGATCTGCAATAACAGAGAGAACAAAAGAGATGTCAGCAGAGAAAAGATTAAATGCATTCTGGGGAGGTGGAAAGTGGATGGAGCAAATCATAACTGATGTAGTGGAGCAGAACAGTTTATAAAGGGAGATATAGCAGAGAAGTAAGACGACTCCCCAGAAGGCCTCAGAAATTGGGCTGTTGGGTATTGCAGAATGTGAGGATGAGATACAAGTCTAAAAGGGGCCATGGTTGAAATTATCTAAATTGAGAAACTGGAACCCAGATCTCCTGTCCCATCCCACACAGTAATCCCTTCCTCCATTTTACCCCTCCCCAAGAAAGGAACCCTGGAGAAGGAAAAGGCTACCCACTCCAGTATTCTGGCCTGGAGAATTCCATGGACCGTATAGTCATTGGGGTCGCAAAGAGTTGAACACGACTGAGCGACTTTCACTTCACTTCACTTCAAGAAAGGAAAACTAAGACTCTTTCTTTAAAGGCCCAACTAGTGAGTCTTCAAATCTGGAGACTCCAGGAAAGGGGAAATCTCACCACTGGGGTATGGGACTACAACAATATTTCTCCTTTTTCTATTTTTGTGCAGTTTATTTATCGAAGAAACCTGGTCATTTGTCCTATAGAGTTTCCCACAGTCTGGATTTTGCTGACTGTAGTCCAGGTGGTTCCTCTGTTCCCTGTACCATCTGTAGGTTGATTCTCAGATGTGAAGACTTTATTCAATTTAGATTCTGGCAAGATTACTTCAGAGATGTTAGCATGTATTTTTTTAGGAGGTGCATAGTATCTGATTTTCTCTGTATTTTTTTTGAATGTTAGCAGTCATTGATGATTTTTACCTAGATCTATTAATTTTTAGGTTACAAGGCATTAGCCAGACTACTTTTACAAGGAAAAACTTCTTATCTACTGTTTGATTACCTGATGAAACAGTTGTACAGAAAGACAAGGTAAATGTTTGATACTTTGTCTTTATTCACCAGTTTTCAAATAATGAACAGGCTTTGTAGTATCTGTCAATGATGATTAGTGAATTTTATATTTTATTACTGCTTTTACTACAGACTCATGGCTTTAAACATTGTGGATGTTTCAACCTATTGCAGTTGTCTCTCATGACTATCCCATCTTTTGCCAGTAAGGAGCCTCTTCAAGTTGACTCCTATGACACTATGACCCTGGTGGTTTTTTATTGCTTTCTATTGGAATGAAGTGATATTCTAGGCTCACCTTGTACATTTCCTGCCCTAGATCTGGAATTAGCTGTTTCTCCAAGACAACTTGATTCCTTTCAGTGGGAAATGGTTAGTGATTTATTTTTAAACATAAACAGCCAAAACTCACCAGACATTTGAGGAAGGCCTCTAAAGTCAAGGAGAAAGATAAAAACAAACAAGCAAACAGAATGAAGGAAGCTGTAAGAACAGGGATAATTCAAGACATACAAGAAAACACTTTTGAAATTAATTTTAAAAACTAATTAGTTTTCTGAGATATAAAATTATTTTGTTTATAAAACAAACAAAAAATGAAAATTTAAAGAGTGGGCAAATAAAAATTGAATCGAAGGATTAGAAGATAAAGTTGAAGAAAAATCTCTCAGAAATTTAAACAACAACAAAAAACAAGAAATGAAAAGCAGGAGAGAAATAAAATAACGGAAAACTAGAGGATCAGTGCACAAGGAACAGTGGATTGGATTAATAAGCGTTACTAAAAAGAGAACAGAGGAAAAGATAAGGAAGACATTAAGGATGAAATACCATAAGAAAATTTGCCAAAACAGAGGATGAGTCTTCACATTGAAAGGGTTGACTGAGTTCCCAAGAGAGACCTGCACTAAGGCACATCAGTGTGAAATTCAGTATACTGTTATCAAAAAGATGATTTGAAAAGTTTCTAGCATTCTTTTCTAAAGGAAAAAAAGAAAAAGGTCACTACAAACGATGGGGACTGAGAATTACACCAGACTTCTCAATAGCAACACTGGAATCTAGAAGACAAAGGAGAAATAAATGTCTTTAAAATTCTGAGTGAAAATTATTTTCACCTTAGAATTCTATACCAAAACAAGTATGAAGATAGAATGAATCAGACATGCAAGAATTTTAAAAAATTGATCTACCATGTTCCTTTTCATAGGAAGGTACTGAAGATGTGTTCTACCAAAATAAGCCAATAATTCAAGAAAGAGAGAAACATGGGACTCAGCAAACAGGAGAGGAGAGGAGGTAAGTCCCAGGTTAACAGCCAAACAGGAGGACCAGTCCATCCTGGGGCAGGAGGAAGACAGTGGGAACTAATAGGTTCTCTGAACCATCTGTGTGTACAGTTAGCAAGTAATACTGAGAGAGAATGATGGACATTTGGGAAAATTCAGTGATAGGTACATTACAAAACAAGCCAATGAAGAAAATCGAGACAACTATTCAGCCCAGGAGAAACAAAAAGTTGGTCAAGAATGGAAACCTTGTCAGAACAGGCATATTTCATTGATTCTCAGAGGCGTATGTTTTCACATTTTACTGAGTCTGAAATCAGGCCATGGCTTTCTATCAAAGACATTTTACAGTCACCATTGGCAGACTGCAGTCTTGATGGAGTTGTCTCTAACTGTACAGGCATGAACTTGGTCATTATTCCTGGTGTGCTCATCCAGCAACAGCAAGCCACTGACATTTCAGTTCACAAACCATTTAAGGATCATATGAGGAGGGACTATGAGCCTTGGTTTGTCAGAAACCTTCTGTGGAGAGCTGCTGATAAGATCAAGAAAGCACCAGCTCAACCTGTCAAGTGGGGGCAATAACTTGGAAGAAAATTCTGGAAACCAAAGAGAAATATTCTTGAAGAATTGCTGCATCATGGGCTTCCTGGGCAGTTCATAAAACGATGGTCTAAAACAAGCAAACAAAACAACAAAAAATGAGCACTGATGACGGAATAGAAAAGTAACTCAGAAGAGATGAACACTCTGAATTCAAAGAAGGTTTAAAAATACTTAATAAATTTTGCTTACATTTTTCTTTATTGTATGCATAAAATTAATGTATGATTAAATGTATATCTAAGTAAAAATACTTCCAATAAGCTTACATTAAAAATTTAAGTAATAAAGGAATTTGCCAGCATGTTTTCCTTCTTAATGATTCATATTACAATCAATGGTGTCCTACATTCAGTCAAATCTAGGGTTCTAGTTGGTAGTAGTGAATAATTTTCACAACGATATAAATAATGGTGTTGATTTTAAAGCATTAGATAATATATTAAAATATTAAATAATTTATATTACCTAATTATAATAGGAGAACAGGGAGAGGAGAGGGGTGGGGGAGAATGGAGATGGGTAAGTGGAAAAAAAATATTCACCTCCATAACAGGAAGTCAGAAGATGAAGTCTGAGATTGATACATATTTTTGAGAAATTGGATTTTTAAAAACATGTATAGAAAAATCAGTTCAGTTCAGTTCAGTCACTCAGTTGTGTCCAACTCCTTGTGACCCCATGGACTGCAGCACGCCAGGTCTCCCTGTCCATCACCAACTCCCGGAGTGGAGTTTACCAAACTCATGTCCATTGAGTCGGTGATGCCATCCAACCATCTCACCCTCTGTTGACCCTTTCTCCTCCTGCCTTCAATCTTTCCCAGCATCAGGGTCTTTTCAAATGAGTCAGCTCTTCACATCAGGTGGCCAAAGTATTGGAGTTTCAGCTTCAACATCAATCCTTCCAATGAGTATTCAGGACTGATCTCTCCTTTAGAATGGACTGGTTGGATCTCCTTGCAGTCCAAGGGACTCTCAAGAGTCTTCTCCAACACCACAGTTCAAAAGCATCAATTCTTTGACGCTTATCTTTCTTTATATAGAAAAATAAAAGAGTCTAAAATAATTGTCCTTGGGAAATGGGATTGGTGTGTGAGAGGAGTTGTTCCTGGAGTCTTTTAAATTATTTTTTCATACTATTTAACTTTTTCAACTCTGTGCATCATTACTTTGATAAAAATAATTTTTGAAATAAAATAAAAATAAATAAAATGACTCAAGCCAGTTCTGTGCTGTAATCATTATAAATATACACATTCTTTTCAGGCCATATGTTCTAACTTTTGGTTTGAGAAACCTACTCACAGTGAGAGGCTGCACGATGTAACAGAGAGAGCTTAGTTCCAGTTGTCTGGGTTTGCATCTTGGGTTTGTTGCTTACTAGCTTTGTGACCTTGGGAAAACTGTTCAGTCTTTCTGAGCTTCATTTGCCTCACCTGTACAATGAAGAGAGAGGTGTATCAAGTGTCTGTCCCAGTGCTCAGCTCCATGTGACTTTGTCTAACACCTTTTGATTGTACACACCTGTCCCCCATGAGTCCCCAACCCTCACAGTGGGATTCCCATCCCCTTAGAAATAAAGTTGGCCCTTTTGAAATGTCCCTGTGCTCAGGGACCCCATGAAGCCCCTTTGTCCACACTGTCCCCTGCAGCACAGTCCCACTGTCCAGACTTTTAGGCCTGGACATCTGCAGTGTATGTGGGTCTTTGCGCTTCTCTGCCCCTAGAGGCCCTGAGTTTGCTTATGTCCCTCTTTCCTCTCACATCAGGCTCAGTTTGGGAGCTGATGGGTGCTGAGTATGACAATGACTCCCTTGTTCCTATCCAGGTGAAGCCCACGACTCTGTGTCCAGATGCCAGGGGTCATTTGCCTTTCTCCAAGGAAAGTCTGGGAGCAGAGGCCTGAGCTCCAGGCATGGCGTGGCAGAATAAGCCCAGCCTGGTCATCGATCTGATAGGGGCACAACCAAACTTGCCACCTAGCTCCCAAATCTGGGGTCGGCCAAAGTCAGCTCTCCGTCTGCCCAGGGGTGCTGGGGCTGCGACTTTGGACAGCAGAGAACAGCTCTGCCACTCTAGCTCCTGCCACCCCTGCCCCTCCCACATCCTAGGCCCTGGGAATTCAGTAGACAGTGACCGCAAGCCTAGAAGGCTTCTGCTAGAAATTAAAAGCAGGTGGTTTTTGTTTTTTGGTTTTTTTTCTTTTTGCTCGTTTGCATGGAGGAGCTGCTTGTTTAGGGCTCCCTCTCCCAGGACAGGTAGGCAGTTCATGTTTATACATGTGACCCAGAAATATGTAATGAACCACACTCCGGGGCTGACATTGCCTGGATGTGAAGGGTATTTTTCCTCCCCAGTTGCTCTTCAGTGGCTGGGAGGAGTTTCAGGAAGTACAGGCGGAGTAGATTCAGGGGAAGGAGGCCTCCTGGGTGGGGACAGCTCTGTCCTCATGCCAAGGGCACTTGAGAACACGAAATGTCCTCTGGGTCCCTGAATGGAAGCTGTGTCCCCCAAACATCATTCCACAATAGAGCATGAGCGATGCTACAGGGAAACAAGCTGCCTGCACAGAGGTGGGCGGAGGGTAGCAAGTGAAAAAGGGGAAGTGAGACAGTGGGATAAAGAGGGAAAAAGCACACTTAGCTTTTGAACCAGGAACGGGGGTTCCAGTCTCTGTCTCCCACATCCCAGCAGCAAGTCATAGAGGACTTTGCAGGGTTGCAGTGGGAAGGTGACATCGTTCTTCTGTAGCTAAGGTTGGCAGCCCTTCTGCTTCCCATTCATTTAAGGAACATCTAGTATATAACTGAGGCATGTTTCCTGTCTCCTGCTCAGGGCCTGGGGTGGGACTGAGGGTCCTCTTTGGCTACTCGCATCTCCCCAGCTGACCTCGGGGAGGAAGGGCGGGGGAGGCCCCAGGCCAGAGCCACATGGGGATGATGGGGGATGAAGGGGTTGTTACTTCAGGCCTCCTCAACCCGAGCAGGTGTGGAGGGTGTTGGGCCAAGAGGATGTCTCTGGGTAAGGAGGTCTGGCAGCCCTGCTGGCCCGCAAGGATGCTGTGAGAGGAACCTTACCCTGCAGGCCATGGCTGGCCATCTCCCAGCTCTCTGTCTCCTCCAGCCCGGCCAAAACTGCCTGCCCTGGCTGCGAGTGACACAGCTGTGTGATGTCTGTGTGCTCCTCCCACAGGCCACAGAGTGGGCCTCCAACGAGGACACGCGCCGCTCCTGCCAAAGCAAAGGGAAGACCGAGGTAGGTGGCCTTGGTAGGCAGGGGCCTGGCTTGGAGCTGGCAGGAGGCCCATGGTGGCAGGGACAGAGGGTCACTGTGTGGGCACGAGGCCACCTGCACGGGAGACCCAGCCTGAATGAGCCAGGGGCTCCTGGTGTAGTCAAGAAGGCAGCCTGAGCATCTGAGTGGGCGGTGAGACAGAGAGCTGGCCTGGGAGGGAGGGGTGGGGGAGGGGGACAGTCACAGATGCTCCCTCCACTTTGGAGTGGGGTGCATCGGGGGCAGAGCAATGCTCTCGAATATTTGTGGCACAGTGGAGTGAGGGAAAGACACCTGGCTCTGCAGTGGAGAGCTTGTCCCTCTATTGCTTCCCCTTTCTTGCTTCAGGAGGAGTGTCAGAACTACGTGCGAGTCCTGATTGTCACTGGCCGGAAAGTGTTCATGTGTGGGACCAATGCCTTTTCCCCAGTGTGCTCCAGCAGACAGGTGGGGGCTGCGTGGGGTCGGGCAGACAGAGGGGGACACCAAGAGGTTCTCTCACTCAGGCACACAGCCTCAGATGGAGCTTCCAGTTCAGCACATAAACCAAAACAAAAAGGATGCCCAATTAGATTTGAATTTCAGATTAAAAACAGACAGTATTTTAGTATAAATATGTCCCATGCAAGATTTAGGATATACTTATGCTAAAAAACTATTCATTGTTCATCAAAATTCAACCTCACCTTGGAGGGTCCTAACTCTGGGAACAGCCTCTGCCCTCCATGATAACTGCTCCCTCAGAGGGACTGTGGGGGGCGATGAGAAGGAGGTGGAGGGAAGGAGAGGTCCAGAGAGACCAGGGACCCAGGAGAAAGCAAATTCCAGGGAAAGAACAGGCAGCCCCAAGGTCTCAGGAAAATAGCCCCATCTCCCCATTGTCCCAGGTGGGGAACCTCAGCCGGACGGTGGAGAAGATCAATGGTGTGGCCCGCTGCCCCTATGACCCACGCCACAACTCCACTGCCGTCATCTCCTCTCAGGGGGAGCTCTATGCTGCCACAGTCATCGACTTCTCAGGTCGGGACCCTGCTATCTATCGCAGCCTGGGCAGCCGGCCACCACTTCGCACTGCCCAGTATAACTCCAAGTGGCTTAATGGTAAGGAGACCCAGCCCTAGGGCTCCCCTGGTTCTAACCCAGCCAGCCCACCCTTAGTTTCCTTTTTGCCCAACCAAAGTGGGCAGACACTTGCGCAAGGACCACAGCAAGTCAGAGATGGACTCTGGATGAAATCATGGATGTCCTGAGGACCCAGAGCAGATGGAGGGCAGACTGTGAGGGGAGAGAGAGTTAGGAATTGATGAAGAGGAAAGGTTACAGGAAAGAAGAGATTGAGGGATGGTATTAGGAGTTTCTTGCCCTTTGGAGTTGAATCCCTGATTCTCCACTGATGAGCTGTGTGACCTTGAGCAAATGCTTGACTTCTCTGTGCCACAGTGGTCTCATCTATAATATGGGGACAATCATAGTATGTACCTCATAGCTTGTTAAGAGGATCCAATGGGCTAATCCATATAAAGTACTTACAGCAGTGTCTGGAGCACGGTGAGTGCTCAGTCATGCATGTTAACTATCATTGTAACTGCACTTTGTGTTGGGGGTGGGAACAGGGTTAGCGCCCCCAGGTCACCAAGCTGGCGGGGGGGTGTAGGATGCCCATCTAAGGAAGTGGAAGTGGTCGAGTGCTCCCAGCTCTGTCTTCTTCCTCGTGGCCTGACCCACCTCTTGTTCCTCTTCTGTCCCCAGAGCCAAACTTTGTTGCAGCCTATGATATCGGGCTGTTTGCGTACTTCTTCCTGCGGGAGAACGCAGTGGAGCACGACTGTGGACGCACCGTGTACTCTCGGGTGGCCCGCGTGTGCAAGAACGATGTGGGGGGCCGCTTCCTGCTGGAGGACACTTGGACCACGTTCATGAAGGCCCGGCTCAACTGCTCCCGCCCGGGCGAGGTCCCCTTCTACTACAACGAGCTGCAGAGCGCCTTCCATCTGCCCGAGCAGGACCTCATCTACGGGGTCTTCACCACCAACGTGTGAGTCCTTGCCTTCCCCCCATACCCTCCCCTGGATGTCAGGGACCGGCTCTGACCTGCCTTCACAGCCTGGTGGCCTTGGGCAAGTCCCTGTCTTCGTTTCTCTTTCTGTAAAATGGGGATGGCCGTGCCTTCTGCCCTGGGTCCTTTGAGGATTTTGTGGCTCACTGCCTTTAGGGAGGTGAGCACTTGTTCTGGGTCGCTGTGACAGGCAGGCCTAGGCCAGATGTGAGGAAAATAAAAGGAGCTGGATTGTGACTCCATGAAAGAAGAACTTGCTGGGGATGAAAGTGCAGCAGGCTGCCTTTGATGAGGGGGTGACAGCCCTGGGAGGGTCCTCCAGCTGCCCACAGGAGACGCTCAGAGAGGACTCTACCCTTCCAACTTCAGAACTCCATGATCCCACTAAATCTAACCAGCAGAGTCTTGTCACAATCCTGACTGCCCAGGAAAACACAGGCTGGGAATTAGAAGGGTAACCCCCCACTGAGATCATGAGTCTGTCCTCCACTGCCTCCTTCTGTGTATAGGCTGATCCATTCAGGTGACTTTTGTACAGAGAATGCTGAATGGGCAGCAAAGACTGAGAAACGAATTTGCTGTCCAGCATGCTGAGGAGAGTTCCCAGTAAGGACATCAGAAACAGAGAGTGGTGTTTGGTACCTAGGGCCCAGCTAGCAGCACTGGATGAGAGCCAGATTAGCCACAGAATGGATGGTTTAGGGGATGGACAGGGGGAGGGGAAAGCAGGGAAGCTGGAGCAGAGAAGCCTTCCAAGCTAAGGGACAGACATGCGACACAGCCATGTGGTATGAGCTTGGAGCTGACAGCTGGGACTTAGTGACCAGTCCACTGTCAGCAGTAGAAGGTAGGCAGCTGTGAGCAAAGGGCAGGAGTCACTGGAAAGGCATCAAGGGAAAATAGCAATGTTAGTATAAACTGCAAATTGTTCATGTATTGTGTGCCTTCTCCGTGGCCCGGGTTCTTGTCAAGTGGAGGTGAGGGTGGGAGACATGCCAGTGAGCAAGAGCAGGCCTGACTCTGCCCATAAGGATCTTGCATTCTCGAGAGGGTCATTATTAAATGCCCAGTTTGAACTGCAAGAAAATCTCCAGAGGAAAAGGGCAACGTGCAGAGAAGCTATGATCACTATGGAGGGGTGATGATCAGGGAAGGCTTCCTGTAGGAAGTGATATCTACAGGGTGACTGGGAAATAACTAAAGGACAGGAGCATTCCAGCCTGAGGGAACAATATGCACAAAGTTTTGAGGTGGGAAAAAAATGTTTGAGGAACTGAGAGGAGCCCTGTGTGGCAGGAACCTGGTGGGTGAGGAGGAGAAAGACACGAGAGTTGGCTGAAGGGCAGGCACGGGCGGATTATAGACGGGAGGGCCTTGTAGACTTCTTTAAGGGTTTTGATCTTTATCCTAAGGGTAAGGAGAAGTTGCTGGAGGGTTTGAAGCAGGACAAGGGCTAGCTCAGATGTGCATTTGGCAAGTCACTCCAGTTGCCGCGTGCAGGATGGATTAGAGGAAACTGGACACGCTGCAGGGACAGTATGGTGTCCTGGCAGAGAGTGGGGGCTGCGACCAGGCAGAGGGGGAGTGAAAGGCACATATTTGGGAGAGGGGCTAAGTGCAGAGAACAGCCTGGTAACATTTGGTGTACTGGTATCCTCTCTCCAAACTGTCCACATCAGACTCAGAGAAACATTTGTTTCCATGACTGAAAGGGATCTGAGAGGTCACCTGGCTGCAGGTGTTGAGCTGCAGCATAGAACACTGGTTTGGTAACCAGGTTGTTGTTTTTATTTTCATAATAAAATAATAAAACAGAATTGACAGAAAAAAATATCAGAGTATAATGTATTTAGTAAGGTGATACATTGTTTCATGAAAATGCATTGCGAATGTGTGTGTCTAATAGTATGTGTGTGTCATACTGAGTTATCATATAAAATGTATTTCTTACGGTGGACCATGAACTAAAATGTTCGAAAACCATTGACTTTATTTGCCCTCCCACTGAATAAAGGAAGGGGATGAGAAGCGCAGAAGGATCCACCAGTTTTTCTCATCCATGGGTCCTTTTTTCCTAGAGGGTTTCCAGAGGGTAAGGACCACGTCTCCTCCTTCTGTGAGAGCCCCGTGATACAGAAGGCCCCAGACTCATCATAGGTGTTTAGTAAGCCCTGGAGCTGTGCCACACTGACTTGACAGCTGGAGGTTGGATTTAGGGGAGGGTGCTGAGGCCTCCAGAGAAGGCAGCATCCCGCCATCTCCTGCCTTTCAGAAACAGCATCGCTGCGTCTGCTGTCTGCGCCTTCAATCTCAGTGCCATCTCCCAGGCTTTCAATGGCCCGTTTCGCTACCAGGAGAACCCCAGGGCTGCCTGGCTCCCCATCGCCAACCCCATCCCCAATTTCCAGGTACCGCTTCTTCTCTCCTTCCCCTCCCATCACATACCACCCTCCCCCAGACTATCAGCCACAAGCTGATGCCCAACTACTTAGTGTAACCGCCAAATGTGTCCCTGCTGGTCTATGCCCATCTGTGGGGTCTGCAGGGGTTCCCTAAGAGGGTGGTAACCTCAAGACTGTGGAGTGAGAAAGGAAGAGTGGATGGGATGCAGAGCAAGGGGGCCTGGTCTGAGCCATCTCTAAATGTGACCCCTCCCCTCCTGAGAGGGAGGGAGGTCGGACCTCAACCCTCCTCAGTATAGGGGGCCGGGGGTGGGGGGCACACTCACAAGCTGTCTGGCCAGGAGTTTGCTCTCAGTCTACCCAGCATGGGTAGTGATGCCCAGAAGGTCTCTGAGTCAGAGCCTAGACTTGGTGGTATGAGCATCCCCAGTGTGTGATGGAGAAGCAGGAAGAGCCACAGGACAAAGAAAAATACAGATGGTTGACTTTCATATCCATCCAACTTCCTGCCCAGGACACAGAATGGAGCAGGGAAAGACCTCAGGCTTTTCAGTCATAGAGTCCTGACCCAGATCTAGCCCTGTCTATGTGTGACCTTGGGCAAGTCACTCAACCTCCTTGAGTCTTTACCCTGATCTGGCACATTGGGATAATACCACCAACCTCATAGACACATTGGAGGATTGACATGCGCCTGACCAGGGTCCGTAGAATGATATGCACCTGACGTGCTCAGTAAATGACAGTTGCCTTCCAGCTTTGGTTTAGAAGGCGTAAGAACCTTGAGATGAGAGGGACAGGGAGAGGGAAGGCGGGGCTTGGCCCAGTGTGGGGGAGGGGCACCGACAGCGACAGCATGAAATAACAGGACACTTGTTATCCACACTCATAGGATCAGCTTTTGGATAATCAAGCCCCTTTTTCATCTCCCTGCCCTCTCCACCCCTGGTAGGTCTCTCCTCCCCCATTTTCTCAGCTTCACTGTCCCTTAGTTCCCAAAGATGAGGTATCTTCCTGGAAGAGGGTGCAGGACCCTTAGCGGGGATGTTGGGGGTGGGGAGCAGGGGTTGGAGAATCAAGGACTGGGTAGTGAGGAAGAAGGAGGGGACCCGGGATCACGGCAGCCCGGCAGCTGCGCACGCGTGACCCGGCTCCCTGCCGCAGTGCGGCACCCTGCCGGAGGTGGGCCCCAATGAGAACCTGACGGAGCGCAGCCTGCAGGACGCACAGCGCCTGTTCCTGATGAGCGAGGCTGTGCAGCCGGTGACACCGGAGCCTTGCGTCACCCAAGACAGCGTGCGCTTCTCACACCTCGTGGTGGACCTTGTGCAGGCCAAGGATACGCTCTACCACGTGCTCTACATCGGCACCGGTGAGGCCGCCCCGCCCCGCCTGTGCCCCGGGTGGGAGGGGGTGGAGGGGTGGGGGACTGGGCTGCGAGGTTCCGGGGCCACCCTGAGGTTCAAGGCCACCCTGATCTGGCCTCTCCAGAGTCGGGCACCATCCTGAAGGCACTGTCCACGACGAGCCGCAGCCTCCGCGGTTGCTACCTGGAGGAGCTGCACGTGCTGCCCCCCGGGCGCCGGGAGCCACTGCGCAGCCTGCGCATCGTGCACAGCGCCCGCGCGCTCTTCGTGGGGTTGAGCGACGGTGTGCTGCGCGTCCCGCTGGAGAGGTGCGCCGCCTACCGCAGCCAGGGGTGAGTGGGCACCGCGCCACGGCGGGCGGGCTGGCGGGCCGGATTCCCGGCGCCGATCTTTGTCGATCTCACTGGGAAGTGGAGATCCAACAGATGGAGCTTCGGAGTCAAGGTACCCCTGGGGTGGCATCCTGACGCAGTCACGGATGGTGTGCCTTTGGACAAGTCACTTCTCGGAGCCCTGGCTTCCTCCTCATAAATCTCTGCAGGGTTTTTGTGAAGGCTGGTTGGGATAATCTGCGCAAACCACTTACACTCTCCCTAGGGGGAGGATGTGTTGAGCACAAGGTGGTGGCTGTTGTTATCCCTGTTGTCAAGCCCATAGTGAAGGCCTGGCGGCCATCTCCACCCGATTTATTCTCAGTCCCTTCAGTTCAGAGAGGGGGCTTTATCTTTGAAACCACAGTGCTTACTACCCAGATGTGAGGGCAGATGGGAGGCTATGCTCCCCAAGCTTGCCCTTCTAACTTCCCCACTTAGAAGAGGCAGAGAGATCTGGCGTGGGTAGGGTGGAGGTGAGGAGCCAAGTGGAGATCCGACATCCCAGCTGCTTCTGCCATCAGTTCTCCAAACTTGAGCTTCTAGTGGATCCACAAATTTGACAACAGTGACGCTGGCATTTAAGGGGAAACAAAACCTGTCCCAAAGCCAAATGCAGATGTATCTCAGACTCCTAACCACTGGAGGCTACCCTGAGCTGCTCCCCACCCCCATTATGGAGATAATAAAAAATTGCCTGCAGCTGGTATAGCCAAGGCCCCGTGGGCTCCTGTGGCCTTTGCAACACAGGGACCTCCTGGCTGTGCCCATCTGTTCTCAAGATTTGGGAGACAAATGGCATGCCTGCTGCCAACGGTTGTTTTCCAGTCCCGGCGGAGGGTGCTAGGAACTGAGGATGGGCCTGGGGGGCTGGGGAGGAGGCTGGAAGGTCATGGGTTGACAGGGGGTGGGGCTGGGGGTGGGCTGGGAGTGGAAGGCAGTGGGCAAACACCCAAACTTCCCTCAGTCCTAATGCAGGGTTCCATCAGCAAAGCACCAAATGTGCTAAGCCCTCCCATGCTCAGAGTTTTTTGCGGGCTGTCGGCGTGAGAAGAGGGAGGCCAGATGAAACAGGCCTGGAACACTCTCGTTTCTCTTAGGGCTCTGGTTGGTGAGAGAAGCCTTGACATTAATCTGACTGACGTGTGGGCAGAGACTGGGGTATAATGCAAGGGGCTTGAGTGGTGGAATTGGATACACCTGGGGCTCCACTGAAGCGTCAGCTATACCAGCTGTATGATCTTGAGCAAGTTACTGAACCTTTTGAACTTTGGCTTTCTCAGTGGGAAAATAGGGGGAAATTGTGATGAAGCAATTTAATTTTCCACTCTAGTATTCTTGCCTGGAGACTCCCATGTAAAGAGGAGTCTGACAAGATACAGTCCATTGGGTCGCAAAGATTTAGACATGACTGAAGCAACTAACACACACTGAGATACCAGGGGATAGGACTTGAATGCATGAATTTGGGGAGATACATTTTAGGCCATAACAGCTGAACAGATAATCTTCAGACATACAGTTTTCCCACCTCTGCTGCTAAGTCGCTTCAGTCATGTCTGACTCTGTGCGACCCCCATAGACGGCAGCCCACCAGGCTCCCCCATCCCTGGGATTCTCCAGGCAAGAACACTGGAGTGGGTTGCCATTTCCTTCTCCAATGCATGAAAGTGAAAAGTGAAAGGGAAGTCTCTCAGTAGTGTCCGACTCTTTGTGACCACATGGACTGTATGTAGCCTACCAGGCTCCTCCATCCATGGGATTTTCCAGGCAAGAATACTGGAGTGGATTGCCATTTCCTTCTCCAGGGGATCTTCCCAACCCAGGGATCGAACCTGGGTCTCCCACATTGCGGGCAGACACTTTACCATCTGAGCCACCAGGGAAGTGACTTAACACGCATGCTATTTAATTTTGGCAAACAAACTGTAAGGATTGGGAATAATGCTCATGAAGTGCCTAGTCCAGCAAGTGAGTTATCGTTGGTAACTAATCATCGTTGGTCCTAGTTCCTTTTTTTTATCTCTGCGAATGCATTTAGGGGCCATCAGCCTCCTGGGCTCTCTGGAGTCTCAGGATCTGTGACATTGAATACAGACAGCACTGCTTGGCAATGAATCATGGTGTTTCCCTCATATCTTGTCTTCTTTAACTCTTGTGTCATTATTAAACTTTTCACATGTATCCTGTTCTTTAAGAGGATGTAAATCCTCGAAGGTAAACCCAGTGTCCCAGTATTTTCTATACTCCACCAGGGGGGCCACACCCAGCCCCAGGCGCAAAGTGGCCTTCCACACATGACTGATCCTGAAGTTGATTGATTGTTTGGCCTTGAGAGGAGGTTGGTGCAGGAGAGGAGTGGGACTGGAAAGTGGATTGAGGCCAGCTAAGAATGCCAAGGGAGGATTTTGACTTGAATTCTGTGACTGGGGGCACTGAAGTGGTCTTTGAGCAGGGGAATAGAGTGATGGGCAGTGTGAATAGGTGTTTTACAAAGATCAAGCAGACAGTGGCGAGTAGCATTGTCGCAGGGCAGATGGTTGGCCAGTGTGAGCTGCTGTGGCTCTGGGCCAGATATGATGTAATGGGGGCTGCAGTGGAATGAAAGGAAGGATGATGCCAGTTGTTTCCCCATGCACGTGGTGCTGCAGACAGGGGACAGGGAGGTCACGGAGCATGGCCGGGTGGAACAGAAAGATAGACAGAGGTCAATTCGGAATCTAATACTTTTGGTTTCCTGAGTTTGGGATAAGAGGCCTTGATGTGTACAGTAGAAACCCTACTGTATACTGTAGGTGGATCTAAAATGTGAGGTCTCATTAATGAGAAGTTAACAGAATGAACAGAGGAAGCCCGTGCCGCCAGCAGGCTGTGCGCTCCGGGAGTCTGGGAGCCACCTACCCATCACACTCTATCAGAATGTGTGCTGTAGCGAGGCAGTTTGTCACAGGCTTCTACTGTGTTCCACTATAGACATTTCTTTCCTTTTTCCTCATTTCTTCCAAAGCTGGCAAGAAGCTGAGGACAGGTAAGCAGAAGCCCCTTCATGCCCCCTCCTCTGTCCAGAATCCAGGGGCTTGTCTCTAGACCCCTCCTTTCACTCAGGCAAACTTCAGCCCCATAGGGCATGACCAGGACACTGAGCTGACCACAGAGAGACCAGGGCTCACAGGAGAAGGAGCAGAGGGAATGAATGCTGACTAGCTCTACAAAGCAGTGTTTTATGCCTGAAGAACCGCCCCCTTCCTCCTTCATGCCGCCTTGGAGTGAGGGGCCTGTCTTGCCAGCTTATCCCAACCTCCCTCCCTGGCAGAGGGTCTGGGCTCCCTCCACTGCCATTTTAAGTAATGACCACTTGCTCCCAAGCTCCACTGTGGACAGCTCCCTTTGTGAAACTATGGCTACACGGTGTTGGAATCGGCCTCCTTGTAAATTCCACCATCCATCTTTGTCCCGCTTCTGAGCCCATGGAATGAACCTGTTCCCTTTTGTAATGACTGCCTGAGACACTGCAGTAAAAAAGACATGGTGATATATTATTAGTCTGATGGCTAACTTTATGAAAGAAACTCTTTTTTTTTTTTTTTTTTAATGAAAGAAACTCTTAACTGCCACCCATTCCTGCCATCAGAGACACACTGTAACTCTCTTCTGCTTGGAGCTTTAATTTTCTTAAGGACATTCTCTGCTCTGGAAGCTTTGAAGTGGCCTTTGGTCAAAAACAGCAAATGTGGACAAGCAAAGAGCTCAGGCACTGGTGCCAGGGGAGTCTCGCAGGTCCCCTCGGGCAACCTGGGCCAGGGCAGCGCAGGTGTGTCCGTGGAGAATCTGCTCTCCTCTTTCTTCTCTGGGACGACTGAGTGCAGGAGAGGCTGAGGGTGAGGGATCCTGGCTAAGGGGCTACGGCCAGCATCTACTCTGTGTGTTTCTTTGCTCTTTATCCTGTCATGGATTAGAAGAAATACAGGATACCTCATCTCTTGACTTGGGAACCCTGACAAAAGTGGCCCTGGAGCAGCAATTCTAAAGGCTATTATTCATTATAATCACCTGAGGAGTATTTCAAAGACGCAGTGCCTGGGCTTACTCCAGTCCTGAAGACCCAGAAATAGGAGGGGTTTTGTTTTGTTTGCCTAAGCTGTTTTTAAAAATCCCCAGGAGATTCTAATTTGTACTCAAGACTGGGAACTACTGTTCTAGAACTGGTTAGGCCCTAGATGAGAGAAGTAGCATGAGGCAAACTGCATTCCTCCAGAATCTTCTGTTTTTACCTTGTATAAATCAATTCAAATTTTCTACTCTTATCCATTCTCTCTTCTAGCATACGGTTGTTTTTGATGGATAGAATCATATGTATTATTATTAATCACTAGTCATGGCTAGTTCTCTTTTTATTATTTAATCTGTACTGCTTGTGGAGTACCATGTCAGTGCTTCTTGAGTTTGATACCCATTTCTGAGAGCTAAGGCAAATACACTCAGGAATGGGCTTTACTGAGTTCTGATTGAGTCTGCTCACAGAAAATTTGGCCCAAATGTCAGCAGGTAAGCAGAACCTCAAAAGCACCGGTTGCTGGGACTACTTTTGCACATGTATTGTATTTAGTCCCATGACATCTAGTTTGACTCATTTGCTGGTGAAACACCCCCAGGCCAAACCACTGATCCTGAATGAAAACATGAGCACCTGTACATTGTATAATTCACACAAATTGTCCTTGAGAGAACAAAGTGGAAACACAGCAACAGATGAGCATTCTGGATTTCCAGGTGGGCCATGGTGTGCTTACTGGCAATCAGCGAGGCTGTCACTCACTGAAACCCCAGGCATTGTCTCACTTATATGAGGTCATAAGTTGCTGGAGCAAGAGACAGCACTGTCTTTGATCTCCTCTGGCAAGGAGGGGAGCCCCACCCTCTTCTTTATAAGGTCTTCATATAACTTCTTTTCTCTCTGGAGCCTGATATGGCTTACTGAACTCACCGAAAATAAAGAACTCCCCTGACAGGTGATGTTCCCTGAAGCTTCAAGAGAAAAGGAAGATTCTATCCTAGACTCACGAAAAGGGGCAGCCCCTTGACTCCTTTGTGTATCCCTTCAGTGCTAGGCAGCCTTGGCCCCTTTGGCCAATGGAAAATCCCTCTGCAGACTCAACTCATGGCGTGGGCTCCCCTACCCTCTTTGTCATGCAGCACCTCCTTCACCCCAAGCCTCTTCTGCTTTCTAACCTCCAATTTCTGCTCCACTCGCAGTGCGCTCCTAGATTGTCCGCAGCAGGCCCACTGCTGTGGAGCAGCCAGGCCTTGTCAGAGGGAGTGGAAGTTGGGGAATGAAAGGCAGAAGGGACCCAGGGTATCCCCTGAGATTGGCGGTGGGCTCTCTGGGTGTTGGAGGGAACTTCCTTCAGGGTTCAGAAGGTGAGATTGTGTTGACTTAACAATGGATAGCACATCCTGATTCCCTAATTCCCATACTCTTTCCCCGCCTCCTTGAAGTCTTATTGGTAGAGATACATTTTTTTGTTGTTGTTAAAAACTATAGAGGAAAAAAAAAAAAACTATAGAGGATACAATGACTAAGTCAGAAGGAGAAAGGAAAGAGAGGAGCCTAGGATATGAGAAGTGGGGGCTTTGAGGCGTTCATCGGTGTGTGAACCGTTCCTCTCCTGGCTTACCGCAGATCGACCAGATTGGCCTGCCTGGGAAGAGGAACCTGGGATGTGACCCCTGCCCCATCCCAGTTTGAGCTTATTCTTATGATGTTAATGCACTGGACACTGGGCCCTGCCACTGAGCAGCACAAGCATGTGGATGTCCAGGTGACCCTGGATTGTGTCCCCTGCTTCTATGCTTTAAGGCATGCGCCCATGTTTACAGTCAGATACAGCCTCCAGCTGGGACACAGAAGCGTAAGGGGAAGAGTGTGGTGGTAGTGGTGGTAGGGGGTGCCTAGATTCTAACCCCAGCTCGGTCATGTAAAATTTGTGTGATCTTCGGGAAATACCTCTTCCCTTCTCTGTGATTGTTTCTTCCTTTGTTTAACAGAAAGGTTGTATTATGGATGCCCACGATTCCCAACCTGGCTCCCACTAGAATCATCCACAAGCTTTTAAACCCCCTAGCACCCACCCAGAGATTTTTTGTCTGGGATGGGCCCAGGTATCAGTACTTTTCAAAAAGCTCCTTTAGTGATTCTGATGTGCAGCCAGGGTTGAGAACCACTGATTCAGATCATCTGTAAGGTCCTTTCCATCACTATAATCATAGCGTCTGGCAGGGAGGTACTGCCTCTTTGGGTTTCTGCTCACCACATCTTCACCTGTGGCCCTAGATGTGCAGTGTGGAACCCCTGACTCAGGCAAGTACTCAGACTCGGTAGTTTCTTGGTTAAGTGTGCGGGCTCTGGAGGGTAAGGTGTGAGTCCAGGGTTAGCTCTGGTTTTCCTCCATATAACATGGGAATAATAACAGTACCTTCCTCACTGAGTTGTTGCATTGAGTTAATTCACACTTGTAAAGTGCTTAAAATGATGCCTGGCACACAGTAAGTAGTCAAGGAACTTAGTTACTATTGTGGAAGACATCTGGATGAGAGGGGTGTCCAGAGAGGAGTGTCCAGGCATATTCTTGGGATGCAGATGAGGGTGGGAGTCCAGTGGGCTTGAGGCTCCTGACCTCTGTCTGGCAGGGCCTGCCTGGGGGCACGGGACCCGTACTGCGGCTGGGATGGAAAGCAGCAACGTTGCAGCACTCTCGAGGACAGCTCCAACATGAGCCTCTGGACCCAGAACATCACAGCATGTCCTGTGAGCACCCTTTTGTAGCCCCTACCAGGGACCTCTTCCCCCGAATTCAGGCTAACTGTCCACCAGTGTCCCCACAGGCCTTGTGTCTTCTCTGCCCCTGCCTTGGGTGACAGGGTCCTGCTCTCGATGTGTGTCCACAGGTGCGAAATGTGACTCGGGATGGGGGCTTCGGCCCATGGTCACCATGGCAACCATGTGAGCACTTGGATGGGGACAACTCAGGCTCTTGCTTGTGTCGGTCCCGAGCCTGTGACTCCCCTCGACCCCGCTGTGGGGGCCTCGACTGCCTGGGGCCAGCCGTTCACATTGCCAACTGCTCCAGGTATGTGAGGATACAGGGCATGCCCTCGGTGGCCTTGGAATGGAGTAAGGGGAATAGAGCAAATGGGGCATCATCCCAGCCAGGTGTTTGGACTAAGGGACAGAAAATACTTCAGGGCTGTGTAGGAGACTGGACAGGTGGCTGAGGTCTGAGGCAGGAAACGAGCACTGGGAGAGTTTCCAGGCCAGTGGGAGAGAAGTGTCTGCCTGGTGGTGCTTTGCAGACAAAGAGGAAGTCTGGATAGGCATGGGAGTCACTCCCAGATGATCTATAGCCTCAATAAGCCTTGCAGTCCCCAACTGGAAGGACAGCATGGGATGGCAGTAGCCACCTAATCACTCTGAGATTCTCTAAATGGGGGTTACGGTGCCCTCCTTGAAGGTTGTTGGGCGGGTTAAATGAGACTCTCTCCCTATGTAGAGAGAGAGAGAGAGAGAGAGCTGCCTACTACCTACTACCCTGCCTACTACCTGGGGACTCCCTAAAGTGGTTAAAATAAATAATCCAAAATTCCAGACACTCTTAAAATAATTTTATATCCATTTATTAACTTAACCATCACAACACCCTCACGGAGTAGGATACAATCAGTATCCTTACTTTAAAGGTAAGAGTATGATGAAACACAGAAGATTTCGATAAATCGCCCAGCCTTAAAAAGCCAGTTAGTTGTAGAACCAAAATGTGTAAGGTCTGCCAGCCAACAAGGCTGAAACAAAGGGTACAGATGGGAAGGGACATCTTCTCTAGGGAAGATGTCCTTTGTCCCTGGCAAGTAGAGGCCATGTCCTATCGCTGTGCTCTAAGCACGAGTACAGCCTGGTGTATAGCAGAAGGCTTTCAATCTATGTTCGAGTGAACAAATGAATGCAGGAGTACGTCATTCCTGAGATGGTTTGGCTAGGAGCTATTGTATTTCCCGTGAATGGCATTTCCTGACAACAATACAAAACCCATCTATGCAGATGTTATTAGATCGGAGAGGCTAGGACTCAGAGGGTCATTGTCTCTGTCCCCTCTGGCCCCACCAGGAACGGGGCATGGACACCGTGGTCGTCTTGGGCCCTGTGCAGCACCTCCTGTGGGATCGGATTCCAGGTCCGCCAGCGAAGCTGCAGCAACCCCGCGCCACGCCACGGGGGCCGCATCTGCGTGGGCAAGAGCCGGGAGGAGCGGTGAGTTAGGGTGTGGCTGGAGGTTTCCGCGACAAGCCAAGCCCGAGGTCCCCGACTTCCCGGGGCCCCCCAGAAGGTGGTCTGGATTCTCTGGGTGATCCAATGGACCCTCGTTTTCCCAATTTTCCCCAAGTCTCACAATCCCAGTGACCTCTCATACGAAATGGTGGAGTAATGACTCCTCCCGTTCTGCTCCTCAGGTTCTGTAACGAAAACACACCTTGCCCGGTGCCCATCTTCTGGGCATCCTGGGGCTCCTGGAGCAAGTGCAGCAGCAACTGTGGGGGCGGCGTGCAGTCGCGCCGCCGGACCTGTGAGAACGGCAACTCCTGCCCGGGCTGCGGCGTGGTGAGGGTCCGGCCGAGGCGGGGGCGGGCGCGGGATGCTTGGACTCGCAGCCCAGGGTAGGGCAGACGGGGCGGGGTCGGAGTGCAAGGGCAGGCCAGGGTCTGCATGGCTGTGAAACAGCACTGGATCTCACCCCGAAGGAGTTCAAGACATGCAATCCCGAGGCCTGCCCCGAAGTGCGGCGCAACACGCCGTGGACGCCGTGGCTGCCGGTGAACGTGACCCAGGGCGGGGCGCGGCAGGAGCAGCGCTTCCGCTTCACTTGCCGCGCGCCGCTGCCCGACCCCCACGGGCTGCAGTTTGGCCGAAGGAGGATGGAAACCCGAACCTGCCCGACGGACGGCTCAGGAGCCTGCGACACTGACGGTACAGCCCCAGGGCGATGGGGGCGGGGAAGGGGCGGGGTGGCGTGAGAGCTGGGGGACACGTGGGCGGGGAAGGGTTGCGGTTTGGGAGAAGGCTTAGGTGGCACTAGTGGTAAAGCACCTGCCTGCCAAATGCAGGAGACGTAAGAGATGCTGGTTCGATCCCTGGATTGGGAAGATTCCCTGGAGGAGGGCATGGCAGCCTACTCCAGTATTCTTGCCTGGAGAGTCCCATGGACAGCTTGATGGGCTACAGTCCATGAGGTCGAAAAAGAGTCGGACACGACTGAAGCGACTTAACATTTTGGCTAAAGCTCAGCCCCCTCTATTCCTCCAGCCCTGGTGGAGGATCTCCTGCGCAGCGGGGGCGCCTCCCCGCTCATGGTGAGCGGGGGCTGGGCCGCCTGGGGCCCATGGTCCTCCTGCTCCCGGGACTGTGAGCTGGGTTTCCGCTTCCGGAAGAGAACATGCACGAACCCCGAGCCCCGCAACGGGGGCCTGCCCTGCGTGGGTGATGCCGCCGAGTATCAGGACTGCAACCCGCACGCTTGTCCAGGTAACCCTCCACCAAGGAATCTTGCCCAGGGAACCCCTCGCCCAGGGAACTCCCAGGCCTACCCGGGCCTCAGCTCAAGCGTGGAGACCACTCCTCCCCGCCCACTCTGCACACGGGGCCCCAGAGCAATTTCTTTGGCCCTGAAAATGGACAGAGCAGCGACTTCCAGGGACCAGACATTTCCTCACCCGCTGTGCTGCTGTTTTCTCTTTCCTAATGGGTTAGCCAGAGAAGGTGCTTAATTTGACATGGAGTTGGTTTTGGGGGTCTTCTCTGCAGCCTGCATTTGCCCTGCCTCCTCTGAGGGAAGGGGGCACTCCCTCACAGTGGGCTGTAGGTAGCCCGGGCAGAGTGACCTGGGATGGGGAAAAGACCGTCTTGGGCCCTGCCTGCACCCGCGGCCCCTCTTCACACACCCCATGCCTTGCAGTGCGGGGTGCCTGGTCTTGCTGGACCGCTTGGTCCCCGTGCTCTGCCTCCTGCGGTGGCGGCCACTACCAACGCACCCGTTCCTGTACCAGCCCCGCGCCTTCCCCCGGCGAGGACATTTGTCTCGGGCTGCACACGGAGGAGGCGCTGTGTGCCACACAGGCCTGCCCAGGTACTGAGTACGTCTGGCAGGATCTGGGGAGCAACTGTGGAGCCTGCCCATCCCCACTATGATATCTGAGGAGTTAACTTCATCCCAACCCACAACCCACAGAAGGCTGGTCGCCGTGGTCTGAGTGGAGTGCATGCACTGAGGATGGAGTGCAAAGCCGCGACAGGCACTGTGAGGAGCTGGTCCCTGGGCCCAGCGCTTGTGCTGGAAACAGCAGCCAGAGCCGGCCCTGCCCTTACAGCGAGATTCCCGGTGGGTCTTCTAGCCAGCACCTTCACACCCACCCTCTCTGCTCTGAGTCCCCAACTTCCTTCCCCTTCTGAACTATTCTGGGGGGTGCAGGATGAAACGCCAGAGTGGGACGTTCACACACTTCGGGCCTTTGTCCCTTCTCATCTAGTGGATGGGCCAACCCTTCTTAGAGGTGAGGTTCGGGGGGAGACAAAGGGGAGTGAAAGTCGCCAGTCCCAGTCCCACAGGTTACTGCTGACCCGGGGGTCCTGCGAGAGAGACATACCGAGCCCTAAGAGGGACCCATCCCCTCACCTCCCTGCCTCTGACACCCACTCCGCTTGTCTTCGTGCAGTGATCCTGCCTGCCTCCAGTGTGGATGAGGCCACCAGCTGTGGAGGTAAAAGGAACCTGCCCCAGCTCACAATGCGGCATTTCTACCCACCACCACCCCTACAAGGAGGAGGCCCACCTACTCCAAAATCTGGAGTCTACTTCTCGCTTTGGACACGCAGACCTTGTTGAGGTCCTGCACTGCTTTAGACCATATGTAGGGGAGTCCAGGCAGTTCCGCCCTTGTCCCCCAACTAAGAAGTGGTTGTCTAGTCGGTGTTCAAGAGGAGTCATGAAACTCCACACCACTGGCTGCCTCCTCTAACCCAAGCCACAGGTGGTCCTGTGAGACAGGTCCCTGGTGACAGGCCACTCAGCTTCCTTGTTTCTGATAGATCTGGCCTCAAAGCCCTTTATGTCTCAGAGCCTCCTCTCAGGAGGCAGTTGATGGGGGGTCTTCACAGTGGCCCTTCCCTTACTTCTGGCCTCTTGCTCTCCCAGGGTTCAGTCTCATCCACCTGGTGGCCACGGGTATCTCCTGCTTCCTGGGCTCTGGGCTGCTGACCTTGGCGGTGTACCTGTCCTGCCAGCATTGCCAGCACCAGTCCCAGGAGTCCACGCTCGTCCATCCCGCCACCCCCAACCACCTGCACTACAAGGGTGGGGGCACCCCCAAGAATGAGAAGTACACGCCCATGGAATTCAAGGTGGGAGCCCTCCTGTAGAAGCAGGGGCTGGGTGAAGGGTGCAGGGGTCCTGGCCCTAAGCTGGGCATCACTGGGATGAGCTCTCAGAGGGGGCAGTGGTATTGTGAACAGAACACTGTGTCAATAGCCAGAATGTTCTCTCATCGATGGGCTCCTGACTTCCTTGCCCTGGCCTATTCCCTTGCCCCATCTCTCCTTTTCACCCTTTCTCTCTGGTTCCTTCCTTCTCCCACAGACCCTGAACAAGAATAACCTGATCCCTGATGACAGAGCCAACTTCTACCCGTTGCAGCAGACCAACGTGTACACGACCACCTACTACCCAAGCCCACTGAACAAACACAGCTTCCGGCCTGAGGCCTCACCTGGACAACGGTGCTTCCCCAACAGCTGATATCACTGTCCTGGGGACTTGGGCTCCTTGCCTTCCAAAGGCACAGAGCAGGTGGAGATGGGACGGTGGAGCCAGTTTGGTGTTCTCCCTCTGCAGTAGGCCAGGAACTTGCTGCCTTGCCTTGCGAGGGTCCCATCCGGCTTCAGAGAGCTCTGGCTGGCAGTGACCATGGG
This sequence comes from Bos javanicus, assembly GCF_032452875.1. Taxonomy (NCBI): domain Eukaryota; kingdom Metazoa; phylum Chordata; class Mammalia; order Artiodactyla; family Bovidae; genus Bos; species Bos javanicus. Next base: position 67,484,624 of record NC_083868.1, on the reverse strand, counting down.
GGAGAGGGCTGGCTTCAGGCTGGCATGTGGCTGCGGTTCTGGCTCAGCCCAGGTCTCTCATGGCCTGCTTGCAACCCACCATCATGCTGATCTCCTCTGCCATGTCTGGGCTGTGGACCTGCTAGGCATGTGAGGGAATTGGAGAGTGAGACATCAAGAAGGCTCTTAGGTTTGGGTTGGAAATGATGGCCTGTGTGGCTCTCATGGGCTGAGTCTGCCCCTCTCTGGCTGGCCCCAGGAAGGGCCTGGGCCACATCCCGATTATCTTGGAAAGAAACTAATCTAATGGCCCTAATAGTTCTGGATTCTCTGCCCAGGGCTGGGCCATTGTGGTGCTGCCCCAGTGTGACATGGGGACCAAGGCTGGCCCAGGTTGTCCACCTTCTCCTAGCAGTCTGAACATGGCCCAGGGACGTCCCTCCGGTCAGAGGCAGTGGGGACTGGGGGCTGGAGGCTGATCTTTGCTGAGAAGTCCTTTAATCTGGGCTGGCACATCCCTCAGCCTTTCCTTCAGAGTGCACGAATGGTAGCCCAGGGGCAAGGGAGGCACGAGTCCAGCCCTGGTGCTGCTCTGGAGACTGCCTTCCAGTTGCTGCTCGATGTAGCTGTTGGCTGAGACCTGCTTGGGAGTCTGTGCTGGCCCCTCATCTGTTCAGGAACACACACACACGTACACACACAATCACAATCTGCTACGGCAACAAAAAGGATGTTAGGCTGTGGCATGATTAATTAAAGATGATACCCAGTCTCCAAATGTAACGTTGTCTTCGTGCATATGTTTGTGGGCTCTTCTTGGCATGGTCTGATCAATTAGGGCAATGCACTGGGGTGACAGATGGTCTTCTCACGGTGGGGCAGATGACCCAGGTAGAGTTTGACTTTAATAGAGGATAACTTGCCATTTGTGAATAAATCTCCACACACATGTTGCCCTAAACCCTTGTTGGAAAAGAGGTTACAGATAAACAAATTCACAAGTAGGGACACAAAGAAAATCAAGGCAGTACAACAGGAAATTTCTGCCTGTTCCCTTAGCAGCGCTATCAGGCTCTGCAGTGGAAATATCTGAGTCCAGCAGGGGAGTATTAATGAGGGGTATTTTATGAGGTATTTACACTGCTGAGTTTAATAAATCAAAATTGACTGAGACATGAGTAAGCCTGTGAGGTGGGGGAAGCTTGCTGTAGTTTTTGCTGGATTAAATCAAAATAGCCTCAAAGTCTCAGCCCAGGAAATCAGTGCTTCCATTTTGGATGAGACTGATGGACATGTTAAATTTAGAGAGCAATTTCCTGACTTAATTGGCTGGATCAATTCTTACAGGATTCTCAGCAAAGTCTACTTGTAGGTTAGGCTGTAAAGTGTGAGATCCTGGGGATAGATGAGGCAGAGAATCTTGGGGAGGAGAGGAGGAGGAAGGAAAGAGCATTCCGGGCCCGTGTGTCTTGGAGACCTTTGTGCTCACCGGGACAAGGGCAACAGCAGTGGCTTCAGGCTGAGGTGGAGCCCAGTCAGAGCTCAGGGGACATACGAGGATTTCTGGGGATCCCCAAATCCCTTGAATTGGGGATTCCTCACTGGGTTCCTGCTCACCCTGTGAATGCAGAGCTTGTAGGGGTCTGTGCTAGATCTTGGGGTTTTGGGTTCCCTTGGACCTCATAGGGACAGGGAAGTTCAAGAGTGTTCCAGGGCCCAGGGTGCCTGCTTCACAGGGGTCACTCACATGTGCCTGGTACTGTTCAAGTCTGGAGGAAGTAGTCATGGAGAATTCCTGTGGCATGCCCAGCCACTGTGACTGGAATGGCAACAGTGGGAGGTAAACCCATGTGTGTCATGGCAAATACACGCCACACACGCATGCACACACACACATGCACACATTGTGAATTCTTTGTTCGTAAAACCTGTTGTGTTTTTGGAGGCATGACCATTCATAACTCTGGAAAGGATCCACACTGCATGCAATTAGCTTGCAAGGATGGCACAGGCTACTTCATAGCCTGGCCCAGAACTGAGGAAACCAGAAATGTGCTCCCTGATAAGGAGGGTGTGATGCTCTCTGGCAGGTGCTTGAGGCCACATGGATGGCTGCATGGTGTCAGGGAGCTAAAGTGTGAAAGAAAAAGGGGCTTCACTGGCTCAGCTGGCCCAGCAAGAACCTCCAGCAAGAGGGAGGAAGATGCCAGGTTGGGTGCTCCAAGCCTTCTTGGGCCTCTTGTCTCAAAATAACTCTGTGTGTGTGTGTGTGCATTTTCTTCTTATTAAAGTAATATACTTTCACTGTGGAAAATTTAAAGAATTCAGGAAACCAAAAAGTACAATTAACAGTTATGTTGAAAAACAAAGCAGAGACTTGGGGAATGTAAATAAATGGTGGTATCTCAACATCACTCCAAAAACATAGAGAACAAAAAACAAAAGCTCTGTCACTATTTTCAATAAAACTAGGGTGTATCTGTAATCCCAAATCATAATACATGAAGACAGAAAGCAGATGAAGGAATAGCAGTCATCTAGTAGAGTGGATGTGGGTCAAACCTGAGCACTCAATTTCAGAAGGAATCAGAAGTTGGAAGAATAAAGTATCAGGGAAGGTGGGGTTAAGGTAGGGGCCTAAAAAGAGAGGGGTTGGTTCATTTCTCCAGGAGGAAGAAATAGAGCTGGGCACCTTTTTCCTTTTAGGACAGATGAGATTTAGAACAAAAACCAGGCTTCTCTCTCTGGTGGCAGACACTGGCCGTGTGGTGGACAGTTATTGGGACCCAGAGTACAGAGTTCTTGTCTCATAGCCCAGTCCTTGAGCAGCTCAACTGTAACCCTTAAGCAGCCACGGTTAGGAGCCCATTAACAATGCAAAGAGATCATCTTCCCACATGGTCAGGCAGGTGAGGCGGTACACCTGGGCAAGTACCTGGGCTTCCCGCACTAGAGGTTGGATTCCAAGGCCTGGTTCCAAAGTTAGACAGCACAATTTAAGCCTCTATATTCAAGTTAAATTTTAGCTTGATTTAGCACATGTCACCTGGAGAGAGAGGCTACAGACCAAACTTGCTTTGACATCTGGTAATGGACAGGAATGATACTGAAGCTGAAACTCCAGTACTTTGGCCACCTCATGCGAAGAGGTGACTCATTGGAAAAGACTCTGATGCTGGGAGGGATTGGGGGCAGGAGGAGAAGGGGACAACAGAGGATGAGATGGCTGGATAGCATCACCGACTCGATGGACGTGAGTTTGAGTGAACTCTGGGAGTTGGTGATGGACAGGGAGGCCTGGCATGCTGCAATTCATGGGGTAACAAAGAGTCCGACACAACTGAGCGACTGAACTGAACTGAAAGCTTGCCTTTGACCTTGTTTTTTGTTGTTTAATCACTGAGTCATGTCAGACTCTTTGTGACCCCATGAACTGCAGAACACCAGGCTTCCCTGTCCTTCACTATCTCCTGGAGTTTGCTCAAACTCATGTCTACTGAGTCAGCAATGCTATTTAAACCATCTCATCTTCTGTCAACCCCTTCTCCTCCTGCCCTTAGTCTTTCCTGGCATCAGGGTCTTTTCCAATGAGTCTGCTTTTCACATCAGGTAGCCAAAGTGTTGGAGCTTCAGCTTCAGCATCAGTCCTTCCAATGAATATTCAGTGTTGATTTCCTTTAGGATTGGCTGGTTTGATCTCCTTGCTGTCCAAGGGACTTGATATTCAGCCAAAAATCTGTGAATTGACCTTCAGCCCCAGCTTTTGGAAGTTTAACTGTAACATGGGCGGAGCACATGGCCATTATCAGCCAGCTGAGATTTGCCTCTTCACCAGGGCCTGCGCACTGGTGGGAGGACCCAGACTGGGTGCTGGACTAGTGCTCCCCGGTAGGGTAACCGGCAGGCACAAGGACCCCCTCCTCTTAACCAGAACTGGACCTTGGAGGGTGAAAGTTGAGTCTTGGGGCCTTGTCCTTTCCTGTCAGAACAGAGAGTAACATTTGCTTGGTGGAGATTTATAAGAACATCATTACCTGACCGTGACTGACTTGCAGAACAAAGGATCTGACACCAAGATGTTTGCTACAACTAACCACGCCTCCCTCACCTTTCCTAGAAAAGGGCTTTGCTGAAAGCTTTGAGGGAGTTTGGGGATTTTAAGGCATGAGCCACCCAGCTCCTTCTGGAGCCCTGCAGTAAACCTTTCTCTGCTCCAAATTCCAATGCTTTGATATTGTTTGGCCTCGCTGTGCAGCAGGCACGCGGACTTGCATTCAATAACATAAATGTGTACTTTTTCATCATTTAAAGCACCCCGAGCTTGTGCCTGAGCTACAGCTGTGGTTAATAGGTTACCATTATATCAATTCAGCTTGTCAACTCTGGTGACATGCACAGGGCACACCATTTAGATTTATTGTTAATAGATCACACTCACTATAAATGTCTAGCTGAATCTTGAAGTGAAATCTCTATACTTCATATGTTGAAATTCAATTAGTCGGTAGAACTATATATGCATATTTATTACTGTAAGAGTAAAATGCTCCAATTATAATGATTGTGAAAGCTGCTAATTTTATGTTCAAACACAATTAAGCCCTTTAAAATTAGCAAATGAATAGGGAACAAGAATGAGAGTTTAAAAGAATATTGAGAGACAATGGTAGCTAGATAACTTTAGGAAGAACATTATAGTCTTTGTGAGCTGTGTTCTCAGTCACTAAGTCATGTCCAACTCTTTGCGACCCCCTGGACTGTAGCCCACCAGTCTCCTCTGTCCGTGGAATTTTCCAGGCAAGAACGCTGGACTGGGTTACAATTTCCTCCTCCAGGGGATCTTCCCAAACCAGGGATCGAAACTTGTGTCTCTTGCATCTCCTGCATTGGCAGGCGAATTCTTTACCACTGTACCACCTGGGAAGCCCATTAATTAAAAATAATACAAGGCAGAATAATAGAGATTTGATTAAATCATAATTCGAATATTTGCCAACTGGCTTGGTGTCTATCATTCATTATGTTAAACAAAATAATCTTTAACCATTATGTTTAAATGTTGGTATTTAATTCCATTTTGGTTATGAGCCTTTCAAGAATAAAGTCTATTTGGGAATTCACATCTTATCAAAATGGATTTTTAGAAAAGAATGTCAGTTTTTCGACTTCAACATTTTGTAGGCAGAAAATATTACTTAAGTGTTTATAATATCCATGGCACATCACCTTTAATCTAGACATAATACAGAACATAAAAGGAGTGGCGAAAAAAAAGTCCAGGAAAATATAATATCCAAAAACATCCCTGGTTTCTCTACTGTTCTTAGTGAAGTGAGCATCTATTTAGCACCACAAAACTGCAGCTGACCACACCGAGCAATTATTAATATTCTTCCTGCACTGTGATGTCAAGTTTAAAATTTAAATATGTAATATTAATCATTTAATTTAATTAATACAATTTTAATAGCAAAATTATAAGAATAATTGCATTCTTTGTGATGAGATTTTAGATTAATTCCTAAAATCCCAGATGTGATCACACACATCTCAGAGAGGCACACATCTCCAAGGTGCTCCCTTCTCTCTGCCCCTCATTGTGGCCCTGTCCCCCAGGTACCTGGTCAGACCCCGCTGAGGGCCCCCACCACTCCTGTTCCTTTTTTGTCATCAAACCATGTCTGCTCAATATCCAAGGTTTCCTGGGTCTCCATTCTCTTAACTGGATGAGCAGAATCCAGCTTCAGTGTGACTGGTTGACACTGCCTTATAATTAAGGCTAACCTCAATAGAAGAAAGGAGCAGACCTCAATGCCAGAGAAAGTGGCTGAGCTGGCTGGGAGGGTGGGATTCTGTAACTGGAGAGGCACACTCCACTCTCCAGCTGTTGTTCTCTTCTGCCTCCTGCCTCCTCCCAACTACCGTGCTGAGGAGATTCTCCACCCACAGGGTGTAAGACTGACTTGGCCTGTGACCTTCACCTTTAAATTTCCTTTCAGAGAAAAGAGGAGTTTGAGATGTTTGGTTTGCTGCCTGGGCCCCTCCAGGAACAGTCAATGTGGCAAGGTAAATCCACTTTCTGAGCACGGTGTCTCCGTCTCCCAGGAGCACGCCCAGAACTCAGCCAGCACTGGCCTCCACTGCTAGTTCTTTTGTGAGAGGTGGCGCGGTGGCTGTAAGTAGTAGTGAGTGGTAGCATTGCCTTTAAAAAAAAACAACACATACTTCCTGAAAGAATTTTGAAAACTTTAGTTACACCCTTATAATTTTTACATTGACATCTAAAAGTTTTCATCACAGCTTAAAGTGCTACAAAGGATGTAATTTCTGGCATATTGCAAATACTGCCATTTAAAAATAAAACCATTCTTTTAAATGTAACTAATAGCATCTAAGGAAGGGCTTCCCAGGTGGTGCTTGTGGTAAAGAACCCTCCTGCCAACACAGGAACCATTCTCTGAATGTCTTTATGTCTGAGACATAAGAGACGTGTGTTTGATCCCTGGGTGGGGAAGATCCCCTGGAGGAGGGCATTGCAACCCACTCCAGTATTCTTGCCTACAGATCCCATGGACAGAGGAGCCTGGCGGTCTACAGTCCATGGGGTCACAGAAAGTCAGACATGACTAAAGTGACTTAACAATAGCATCTAAAAAACAAAGCATTAAAAAGAAATACAGGAAAAACTATATTTTTAAGCTTGAAAGTCTTTTATTGTTCACACTATCATACTTCTTTGCAACTAAAACATATCTGTGAAAAGAAAAGCTAATTTTAAAAAAATAAGTTAAAAATTATTTGGGATCAAGATACCATGATTATTACTAACATCAAACATAGAGATACTTGAATTTTGACAATTATTAAATGTAAAGTTAAATTTTAGAGGGCAGCAGTTTAGAATTTATCACTAGAATGAGAAAGATTAATAGCAGAGAGAGAAAGTGAGTGTGTTAGGGCTTACAAAGCATGCATCAATAATTATTGTCAAGTGCGTTATTTACAGAAGAATCCACAATATTGGTAGAATGTGGACACTGAAATCTATGGTAGGAATTTAGAACAATAGAGAAGGTGGCAATGATAACAAGGAAGCGATGATATTCATCTTTTGCTTATAATCAAGTAATGCATCAATGTAAAAGATGAATTGGAAAAGGAAATGGCAACCCACTCCAGTGTTCTTGCCTGGAGAATCCCATGGACAGAGAAGCCTGGTAGACTGCAGTCCATGGGGTAGCACAGAGTTGGACACAACTGAAGCGACTTGGCAAAAGATGAATATGGATTTATGGTATTTGGTAATGTTTTGACAAAATTTAATAAAAACCAATAAAGTGTTTCGAAGAAAGAATAGGAGAAAATCTTCATGAACTTGGGGTAGGCAAGGATTTTATATGACACTCAAAGCACAGTCCATAAAAGAAAACTGCTAAATCATACTTCATCAAAATAAAGAACTTCTCTTTGAAAGACCCTGTTAAAAGAGTTAAAAGATAATCCACTGGGCTGGGAATTCTCTGGTGATCTAGTGTAGCACTGCATGCTTTCACTGCCTAAAGCGTGGGTGCAAACCCTGGCCAGGGAACTAAGATCCCACAAGCCACGTGGTGTGGCCAAAGGGAAAAAAAAAGAGATAATCCACTGATGAGGAGAAAACACTGGTAAATCCAGAATATATAAAGAACTATCAAAGTGCAGTAACAAGAAAACAAAGAACCCAAGAATAAATGTGCAAAAGTCTTGAAAGACCTTTCACCAGAAAAAAAATGATGAATGCCAAATAAACATGTGGAAACATGCCATTTGCCATTAGAAAAAAACGTGAATTAAAACCACAGTGAGGTACCATAACAACTATTAAAATGGCTAAATTTGAAAGGACTGATCATACCAAGTGTGACGAAGATGTGGAATAAGGGAAACTCTCCTACACGCTGGCAGAATGTAAAATGGGACCACCACTTCAGAAATAGTTTGGCAGCTTCTTAAATAAACATATATTTATTGTATAATCCAGTCATTCCACTCCTAAGTATTGACCGAGGAGACAGGAAAGTGTACTTCCATACAAAGACACAAATGTTCATAGCACTTGTATTTGTAAGGGCCAAAAACCAGATACAGTCTAAATATCCATTACTGGGTGAAGGGATAAACAAATTGTGGTACATTCATACAATGGATACATTCAGCAATAAGAAGGAGCAAAATATTGATGCATGGAGCAAATGAATGAATGAATGAAAGGAACCAGAGAAAAAGAAAGAATATCTACTGTATTGTTCCATGTATATACAATTCTAGAAAATGAAACATCTGAAATGGCAGAAGGCAGATCAGTGACTGCCTAGGGATGGGATATGGTTGATAGGGCAGGTGGAGGGAAGGATGTTAAAGAGGCAACAGATAAGTTCATTTATCTTGATGGTGGCAGTGGTTTCATGGGTATGCACATGTAGCACAGAGCTTGTGTCATATACTTTAAATACCCGAGGCTAACTGCATGTCTGTTCTATCTCCATAAAGCCGTTAAAAAGCGTGAATACATGCCCAAGAAAATATAAAATACTAACTTAGTTCTTAGAATGTTTCCTTTACTTGAAGGTGTACTATTTAGCTATCTGAAGTACACAGGGAAACACCTTCCTCCCCCTCCTTGAAAGGCTCTGGATTTTGCCTACAGGGAGGGCTGGGTGACAAAGGACTCTCTTAGAGCTCTTCCTCCAGCTGAGAGTGGGGAAGAGACAGACAGGAGGAGCTTCCAAAGCCCCGTGCTTCACTGCAATCTCAAACATTCTGAGATACAGTTAGGTAAGGCTGCAGCCCTGACAGGCATGCATCACACGGGAGAAGTCAGGTCCTGCCACCTTGACCGCCTCTTACTGATCTCAGCCCTGACCTTGTGTCGGCAGGTACTCTCTGATGGTCTGAGGAAAGGGAGTGCTTGGTTTCCTTAAATCTGTCACTCTGTGAAACTCTTGTGCTCATGTGCCCTGGTCTGAAGGCCCCTGACACAGAGGGATTGTCACTAACATGGGTCCCTGGACTTTTTCTTTAGTTACTAGAAATTGAGGCCAGATGAGAATTCCATGCAAGCCTTTATTGGGGTTTGTGCTGCAGCACTAGGCAGTGAAAACAAGTAACAGCTGCCCTTGTGCACTCTGGGACAGGAGCAGCTTGGGTCCTTAAAGGGGTTAACAACAGGTGGGTCCATGGGCTGGGCAGGAGACATAGCTTAGGTGGTCTGCCCACCCTCTTGGTGGTGTCATGAGTGGGGATCATGGATAGCGTACCCTGCTTTTGCTCTTGGGACCTCAGAAATGGCAGTTGGTTTGTGGCCTTTTTTGTATCTTCTTGTCCATAATTTGTCCCACCTGCGCTCTGTGCAGTTATGTTTAATCCCTTATAATTTCTTCGTATTCCATTGCCTGAGGAGATGTGTGTCCAGGGCCAAGCACTCCAGTGTAGGTCCCAGGTTCCAGCCTAACATGATGACCCTGGACTTTCGAATTCTAGACCCAGCATTTACTGTGATATGTGAGGTAGGAGAAGGCAATGGCAACCCACTCCAGTATTCTTGCTTGGAAAATCCCGTGGACGGAGGAGCCTGGTAGGCTGCAGGCCATGGGGTCACTAGGAGTCGGACATGACTGAGCGACTTCACTCTCACTTTTCACTTTCATGCATTGGAGAAGGAAATGGCAACCACTCCAGTGTTCTTGCCTGGAGAATCCCAGGGACAGGGGAGCCTGGTGGGCTGCCGTCTATGGGGTCGCACAGAGTTGGACACGACTGAAGTGACTTAGCAGCAGCAGCAGTGAGGCAGGAACAGTGACACTTACCTTGCAGGTCTGTTGTGAAGAGTAAATTGACTCTAGAACAGGGCCTTGTACAAAGGCTGGCCACGCAAATACACTGCTCTTGGGAAAGCTCCTTTACTCGTGTGTGTGTGTGTGTGTGTGTGTGTGTGTGTGTGTGTGTGAGAGAGAGAGAGACACACACAGCCTTGCCCAGGACCTACTTCCTCCTGGTTGGAGCCCAGAGCTCTGTAGACACAACCTGAACTCAAATACATCCCTGGCTCATCACCTATTTGACCTTGGGCAATTTGTTCTTATGCAAAATGGAGCTAATAATAGAACCTACCCTGGGTTTGCTATGAGGGCTGAAGCCTGGAAAGTGCTTACAGCAGGATCAGGCACTTAGCAAGCACCCAAAATTGTTATCATTGTTACTGAGCTAAGCATGGGAGTTAGGTTGTTTTTGCAATCTGAGTCACTGGGATGTCAAAGTAAATATGTGTTGACTGAAAAATGCACAACATAAAAGTTTGAGAATTATGTTTTATTTGGTGAAACTTCTGGAGACTTAAGCCTGGAAGACAGTTTCTCAGATAGCTCCAACGGACAGCTCCAAAGATATAAGGGAGGAGCCAGGATATACAGGAGTTTTGCAACAAAAACCAGATAGTCAAAAGATTGTTGTTGTTTAGTCACTAAGTTGGTTCCTACTCTTTTGCAACCCCATGGACTGTGTAGCCTGCTAGGCTCCTCTGTCCATGGGATTTCCCAGGCAAGAACATTGGAGTGGGTTGCAATTTCCTCCTCCAGGGGATCTTCTCAACCCAAGGAGTGAACCTGTGTCTCCAGCATTGCAGGTGGATTCTTTACTGCTGAGTCATTGGGGAAGACCTAGTCAAAAGATTACCGTTAATTAAAGAAAATCAGACATCTAAAGTTAATGAATTTAGAGTTTTTCTGTGTATGAGAAGATGCAAGAGTAGGCTTATTGAAATCATTCCTTTGTATGCACCTTAACTATCTAGGGCCAGTATCTCAATTTTCTCCATCTTGAATCCCCTCAAAGTACACAATTGGGGGCAGCTGCAGTGGCTGCTGGCTTGATGGCCACAACATCATTAGTTTACTGATATGGTAGCAAATATAAAAGTATGGAAAATATGATTCTGAGCTTCTCAAAATGTACCCTAGCTTTCTTTGGGGAACAAATGATACCAGCCCAGTAAATTACGCATGAAACAGTTCTGTAAGACACCACTTCTGGAAAAAACCAAAGTCTCCCATATAGGGCCCTCCCATCTCCATTTATCTAAACTTGAGAATTTCCACCCTTCCCACCACCCCTTCTGTATGATCAGGCCACCCAAGATGGCTGTTCCCTTGCTCTCTGTACATCCCCTGCTCAACCAGTGCCTGCTTCACTCACGCCCCACTCACATGACTGACCTTCCTACATTCTTGCCCCTGGCCCCAGGTAATGATTGTTCTAATCTTTAGATCAGAACCTCTCCACCAGACAGCTTATCAAAGGGGCGGTATGGGGCGTGCTCCCTGGCTGGTTTCCCAGGTAACCAATGGGCCAACTTGACTTCAATTCCCCTTTAATTAGTAATCTGCCCCTGCCCCGGAGCAAAGCCCACCGCCAAGTCCTGTCTGCTGTCTGCCACAAACACGGTGGGGTGTTGCTCCAGGACCTTGCTTCATACATGCAAGCTCCCCCATCCATTAAATCACTGATGTCTCTGTTGCTGACTCTGGGCCTTTTTTTCAGTCTTGAAGTTGGACAAGCACTGGGTTTGCAGGCCTGCGGGGTGCAGCCCAATACCTTCCCGCATCACTGCCTTCTTTCTGCCTCTTGCTGGAATTCAGAATTGATCAGGCCTTTAAAGATCATCAGGTCCAGTGTTTTAATGGAAGAAACAACTAATGGGTTGAATCAGGGCCCATGCCCAGGTGTGTGGTTTATGAGAAGTGAAGAAAGAACAGAAAGGAAGAGCGGCCTCCTGTTGCCTCTCCTTGTTATTTTTTCCACCTGAGCAGAATCCCTGACATTAACTCATTTGCTGGTGGACCTTAATGGGGCTTATGACACAGGAAGAAACAGAATTTCGTCTCTGCCTCTGCTTCCTGATACACACACCCCAAAACCCTTGGAATCTCTGAAGGACATGTCTTTTGTATGGTATGGATGGCTATGGGCTGGGGGCTCCTGGATAGCCTCTGAATGGGGGGGTGGGTGGTTGCCAGGGGAACCAACCAGCTGATTAGAGGGCTGGGCCATCGGCCCCAACCTCCTGGAAAGGTTGAGCTAATCACTAAGGGCTAACGATGTACTCAATTGTGCCTGTAATGAAACCTCCATTAAAAAAAAAAAAAAAAAAAACACCTCTAACCAAAAGGTTTAGAGAAAACACACTTCTGAGCTGGTGAACACTCAGAAGTGCTGAGAGAACAGTATGCCTAGAGGGGTCACGGAAGCTCTGTGCCCCTTCTCCCATGCCCTAGCCCACTCATCTCTTCTAGTGGCTGTTCCTAAATTGCATTCTTTTATAACAATGTAGTAATCTGGTACAGAAACTGTTTTCCTGAGTTCTGTGAGCTGTTATAGCAAATTATCAAACTTGAGGAGGGGTTATGGAAATCTCTGATTTACTTTTTTAATTGAACTATAGTTGATTTACAATACTGTGTTAGTTTTAGGTGTACAGCAAAGTGATTCCATTACACACACACACACACACACATATATATAACATTTTTATATTTATACACATAACCTTTTTCAGACTATTTTCCATTATAGGCTATTACAAGATATTGAATATAGTTCCTTGTGCTCTACAGGGAATCCTAATTGTTTAGCTATTTTAGAGATAGTGGTATGTATCTGTTAATCCCAAACTCCTAATTTATCCCTGCCCCCCTTTCCCCTTTGATAACCGAAGTTTGTTTTCTATGGCTGTGAATCTGCTTCTGTTTTGTAAATGAGTTCATTCGTGTTGTTTTTTAGATTTCACATGTAAGTGATATCACATAACACTTGCCTCTGTCTGACTTCACTTAGGGTGGTAATCTCTAGGTCCATCCATGCTGCTGCAAATGGCAATATTTCATTCTCTTTTATGGCTCAGTAATATTCCATTGTGTATGTGAATATATACACACACACCACATCTTAAATCATCTACTGATGAACATTTAGGATGCTTCCATGTCTTGGTTATTGCAAACAGTGCTGCTACGAACAGCGGGGTGCATGTATCTTTTCAAATAGAAATTTTAATCTTTTCCAGATATGCCTAGGAGTAGGACTGCTGAATCATATGGTAACTCTGTTTTTAGTTTTTGTTTTTTTTTTTTTTTAAGGAATCTCCATACTGTTTTCTATAGTGGCTGCATCGATTTACATTTCCACCAACAGTGTAGGAGAATTCCCTATTCTACACATCCTTTCCAGCATTTATCATCTGTAGACTTTTTGATTGGAGAAGGCATTGGCACCCCACTCAGTACTCTTGCTTGGAAAATCCCATGGACAGAGGAGCCTGGTAGGGTGCAGTCCATGGGGTCGCTAAAAGTCGGACACGACTGAGCGACTTCACTTTCACTTTTCACTTTCATGCATTAGAGAAGGAAATGGCAACCCACTCCAGAGTTCTTGCCTGGAGAGTCCCAGGGACGGAGGAGCCTGGTGGGCTGCCGTGTATGGGGTCACACAGAGTTGGACACGACTGAAGTGACTTAGCAGCAGCAGCAGACTTTTTGATGATGCCATTCTGACCGTTGTGGCTTGCTACTTCATTGTAATTTTGATTTGCATTTCTCTAATAATTAGGGATGTTGAATGTCTTTTCAAGTGCCTGTTGTGTGCCTTCTTTGGAGAGAAGTCTGTTTAGATCTCCTGCCTATTTTTTGATTGGGGAACCTGTGATTTATATCCTTTCAAGGGTCAGAAGCAGAGGTGACAACTTGGACTTGTAACTGGAGTCTTAAAGAGGAAGGAGGAGAGGGGAACTCCTATGAGACTGAGCCCTTAACCTGTGGGGTTTACCCTATTCCAAGTGGTTATTGTCAGAGTTTAGTTCAACTGTTGGTGACTGCTGAGAATTAGAGAATTGCTTGGTGTGGAGAAATTCACACATTTGGTGTCATAAGTAAGTGTAGAGAAGAAACAGGTTTTTCTATTCTTGTTTAGTTGCTGAGTCATGTCCAACTCTTGCGACCCCAAAGACTTCCGCCCACCAGGCTTCTGCTCCTCTATCCATGGGATTCTTAATACTGGAGTGGGTTGCCATGATCTCCTTCAGGGGATTTTCCTGACCCAGGAATCAAATATGAACCTCTTATGTCTCCTGCATTGGCAGGCAGGTTCTTTACCACTAGCGCCACCTGGGAAGCCCATGGGAATACTTGTCAGGAGTTAAAAGTCTTCATAATTGAACCAAGCAATTCTCCTTCTAGGTATCTTTTCTAAGAAAATAATCAGAGAGTAGAAGGAGGATAAATATGTAACAACAACCCCAGAAACAGCCTTAATGTCCAACAATAAAAGTAAATACTTTAAATTATAAAAGCTTCCCTTGTCATGGGAAAATGTCCATGATATGTTAAGGATATAAAACAAAAATACAGTTATGATCTGTTCTATACTAAAATCATTTATAGCAAGATGTAAATAAAGCATGATACTTTTCCATATCTCAAAAAATGAAGACTTTGGAACCTTCAAGAAGAGAACAGGACTATTAATATTTGATAACTACTCCAGGAAAGCTAAGGAAACCTTTCCTTCCAAAGTCTAAAGGGTATGTATGATTCCAAGTTTTTCCAAGAACAGTCTCCTCACCACCTAACCTGGGAAGCGCTTGCTTTGAAACTATTAAAGTGCTTCCATGTTTTTGTGGTGACTCCAAACCTATCTTCATAGCTTTTGCTGCTTGTTCTTTTGTTTTAAATGCTGCAAAGGCAAATCCCTTTAGATTACCAGTAGACTTTTAATGCAGTGTACTTATGCAAACATTGCCACACTTCTAAACACAATCCAGTTGTGATCAACATTTTTGGGAATTAACTCCTATGACAAATTAGAGACAGTATTAAACATGTAAGGATTTCATAACTATCATCTTACTCAGAAGGTCAATACATTTTTAATTTCGAATACTGATTTTTTTTTTTTAAAGGAAGACTCTGAGAGGGATTTAAGGAAGGAAAGGAAGAAAGCAAATAACACTTACCAGGCAATCCATATGTGCCAGGTCCCTTAGGTTCATCACTTTATCCCATCATCACAAAATGCACAGGTAACCCTCTCTTTTACGTTAGCTCTCTTTTTTTTAATGGATGAGAACACAGGAGCTCCAAAAGTGCTGAAGGAATTACCAAAGTCTCGGGGCTGGTCAGTGAAGGATTGGCCCATCCTGTCCTGCTCCCAGACTTTTGTTTTGTTTTGCCACCACATCTCGCTGCCCAAATACTTAGGGAGCTTTGGCTCCACTTCTATTGCCATTTGGAGTTTGATTAAAAACAAAATGCAGACCATGTTATCACAAGTGCTTTCAATACACATTTATTTCAAAACCACAGCACAGTAACTATAATGTCAACATAACCATATTTCCACACTGAGCAGGAAATCACCATTCTCGTGTGCATCTCCCAAGAAGTGGGGGCTGGCTCAGAGGCTCCGTACTGTGAGTAATGACTAGAACCCCCATTCTGAACTAGGAGTTCTAAACCATTAAACATTTAATTACCACTCTGGCAAAGCAATGCACATTACCATTTCTAAAATGTAGCAGCACAGAGATTTTAAATGCATCTTTATTTTTCAGAGTCTTCAGTATTCACAATGTGTAAAATGAAGCGGAGTTTTAAATAAAATGCTATGCCAAAACACAGTTCCTTAAAAAGACCCGATGGAGAGGAAGGAAAATCGCATATGAATAATATTTATCAGTGCTTACAGTTGACATTAACTATAGTTTGAAAAGAATAAAAATACTCAAGACTTCAACATTCCCTTACAAAAGTATACTTGGCAATAAAATAAAAATCTATAAAACCCCAAATATTACAAAAGTAAAATGCAAAAAAAATCTTTTTATTAAAATGTAACATATTTACATGGTAAGAATTATTTTAAACTGCACAGAACACTCAGAAGTTGCGATGAGTGTCAGAGGGGAATTTATCACACACACTCAATGTTTGGACAGTTGTATAGGCCCACCAGGTCAAAGAGCCAGGTCAGCAGATACACACATCCCCTGGCATGACAGTTCAGTGAGGGCAGATTTTAAGCCTCCTCCCTGCAACCTATTTTTGCTGGAGAAGGCAATGGCACCCCACTCCAGTACTCTTGCCTGGAAAACCCCATGGACAGAGGAGCCTGGTAGGCTACAGACCATGGGGTTGTGAAGAGTCGGACACGACTGAGCAACTTCACTTTCACTTTTCACTTTCATGCATTGGAGAAGGAAATGGCAACCCACTCCAGAGTTCTTGCCTGGAGAATCCCAGGGACGGGGGAGCCTGGTGGGCTGCTGTCTATGGGGTCGCACAGAATTTGTGCACTGTGTCTCATGCTAGGAGAACATCTTCCCAGGTGCATGGGGTATCATGTGAGGAGGAGTACCTCCTGGCAGGAAGCCTGTGTGTTAACTGGATCTTAGTGTTGCTATTTAAAAGTCAGGTTCTGGGAGGAATCTCAAGAGATCATCTGGTCTATCCTCAGTTCTTTGGGACCGCCCCTGCCCCTTCTCTAAATTAGAACCACAGAGGCAGGGAACCTGCTGAAGCCTACTGGAGGACTCATTCACGCTGACAGTCAGAACTTCTTTGCTCAACTGCAGCCGTTTCAGCCAAAAACCATCCTCAGGGTGGACCAGATTTCAACAGGCAGAGACTCTGCTCTTCCACAGAATGAAAGGGAGTCAGGGGCTTCAGTGCAGCCTGGGGCTGGGAGGAGGGTCAGGGAGAGCAGGGACGGTAATGAGACTCAACCCTCCAGGAAACCCAAGGAATGGGGGAAGATGAAGCCTCTACGGCACACCAGGACCCCAGTGTGGGTTGTGATGGCCATGGGACTATTGCTCCCATGCCAGCAGCAGCCTCTGCTCTGTGTCTGCAGCCATCCTGCCTCTGCTTGCCTTCCTGCTCTGACAGTCCTGTGTTGCAGAGCCACGAAAGCCAGAGAACTATAAATGGAGTGAGATCAGACCAGACACACTGTGCCTTGAAAACAGAGGGAGAATAAAAAAGCACTTAGGCTTTCAGATTTTTTCAGTGATTTTTGTTGGATGAACTTTCTGGTTTGCTTCCAGGAATGTGACTGAGAGGGTGGAGGCAGATGGAAAAGTCTGAATGGAGTAGGGCTTGCTGATGTCCTTTACCTGGATCTATGTCCACTTGGACCTCATGTCCTTTACTTGGATCTAAGGCCACTTGGACTACCCAAGATTTCTCTGCATCCAAGAATTGGTTTGAAAAGTAATGACTTGTACAAAGCGCGTAGAATGCAAAAGGGTACTGAAGACATGAGAGACTGCAGATGTCTAGATTCCCACTGCTTTCTTGGAGAGGAACAGGAACCTTCGCTCTGCCAACCAGGGCTTCCGTGAGGGTGGTTCCAGATGGTGGGCTCCCCCTTCCAGTGTTCCCACCGCCCTGGAGTGTGAAGGAGGGTGATGTGCGAAGACAGTTCCTACCTCCAGCTCCCCTGCAAGTCCTCTGCCCTGACTTGCTCTGCTTGTCTCCCCATTTTTGGACCACCTCTCTCCTGCCTCCATTCTTTAAAAGCAAAAACTTCTAAGTGCCAGGAGGATGTGGTTCTGGAACAGATGACAGGGTAGGTTGTGGAATATCCATCCTTGGAGAGCTGAAAGAGCAGCTGGTCAGACAGTGCAGGCGGGATATGCTTGGAGGCAGGAGGTTGGGTCAGATGACTCTGAGAACAAGCCGGTTTCAGGGTTCTGTATTTCAGCATCTGCTTCCACCACAACTCCTTGTCTCCACAGCTCCTCTTCCACCTTCACTCAGCAGACATATTAACAAATGCCTGCAGCCTGGCTTCTAACTCCTTCAGTGGGGTCTCCATGCTTCCATGACCCTGGCTCCCTCTTGCTAGAAGGCTTTTTCATCTGCCTGATCCCATGTCTGAACACTAGTAGATCTGAATGCTTTTGGAGCTTGGTAGTTTTCCCTAAAATTCTTCCATTTCTTTTCAAGCCATCAAGACAGATTTCTCTGTCTATCCCTTCAAAAGCTGTTTAGAGGGACTTTTTTACTCTATGACAGTTACACATAACCATATACATTGATTAGGGACAAGTATGGGTTTCTAATGGCCCAAGAAAACAGGATTTAAAACGTATCTTTCCAAACAGATTTAAGATCCCATAGACAGTCATAGAAATAAGCTACAAACAGCCTTTAGGGGGTATTGCTAGCTTTGAATTACCTTTGTTATGAATGAACTCATCAGAATATGAATCTCTGTGAGGGCCAGGATGCTGTCCTATTTGTTTCTGTATCCTCAGAGCCTAGACCAGCACTCAGCATGCAGCAGAAGCCTCAAATATACTGGTTGAATTATGTGATCCAGCTTCCTCCATCCCAGCCCTCCTTCTATCTTTTTAAAAAATACAGTCTGCCTCTCCCAGCATTTAAGTGGTTAGGATGAAATCCCTGCCTGGCTTTATTTTAGAATGTTCTATTATGTTCAAATTGTATTATAAAGTACTCAGAAGCAAAAAGATCACAGTCTGCTATAAGATAAAAGAAGCAATTTTGTAAAAAAAAAAAAAAAATGAAATCTTAAAAAAAATGAAATAAATTTCAGGATCTAGATAACAAAGAATTTACCGGTAAAGGTATACTGATAAAACAGTGAATAGGTAAGGGAATCAGTAGCTGGTTCATTAGAGTAACCTTTCCCCCAATTAGAAGGAAGGACAATTACAGGCTTCAGAATGCAGCACGGAACTGCATGTGCCTGGGGATCTTTATTAACCTTGAGTAAAAAACACAACAAACGCGAAGGGGTTTCTGCATTCTGAGATAAAAAAGGGTGAAATGTCAGGGCTAAGATATCAATCAGTGTTTTTTCCCCTGAAAAGGACAAGGGTAGCTGAATTTCTCTGGGACGTGGGGCAAGGATTCTGGGGCACAGACTGAAAGGACAGTGGGTTATGGAGGGGGATGGCTCCACTGGAGACATTTACGTCACGTACTGAAATGATTTCTCAGCAATAACTTATTGATCTGGAAGAGCAGTGCAGCATGAACTAGTGAGTTCAGGGAAGGACTGAGAGGAAAGAGACCACCCCAACACACACCCTCCATTTTAGCTGGAATCCAGCGGGACCAGACACCTGCACCGACTCTTCCAGGCCCCTTCTCCGAGTCACAGACCTTCCTTGACCTTATATATGTGAAGGTCAAGGAAGTGATTTTTGGGACTTGTGGATGCAATCTTGTAGATGAGGGAAGAATTTTCCTAATACTTAATTTTCATAAGCCTCCAAAAGATTTATTTCTGGTGAAGAGGAAAGTAAGCTTGGAGATGGAGATACTGGCAGTAAATAAACCCATCTGCAGAACTGAAACTTGCCCTTTGGAGCATCTTTGGGTTTCTGAAAGGCCTTAGAAGGCAGGACTGCACTGTGATGTCATTCAGTCTTATCTGACTCTGTGTGACCCCATAGACTGTAGCCTACCAGGCTCCTCTGTCCATGGGATTTTCCAGGCAAGAGTACTGGAGTGGGGTGCCAGTGTGGCTTACATTTACTCACAGGTGGACGCATCCGAAGGGCCCCTACAGAGCCTCCTGCCCCCAAAGCAGCCCTTCTCTCTCTCATGGGCTGATGTCCCAACTTCTATCATTAGAAACTCTTTGTTTTGGGTGTTTAGTCTTTGTTCTCTGTTGAAACTTAAATTCCTTTTAGAAAGGAAATGCACAAGGTCTTATGAGAACTGTATCTTGTTGTGCTTTTATTTGTTAAGTCTTGTTTTCGGAGGAAGGTAAAGGTGCCAACAATCCTCTCAACCTTCTAAAGGAATAGTAACCCACTCGCCAGACAGGGATGATGGGAAGGTTTGGGATTCCTCATGCAAAAGTTGATTCAGTGCTCCCAGAGAGATCCAGGTTCTGTAAATTCCAACCAAACAGAATACCTTCCCCTGAAACCAGTCATGGTTAATGATAGTATGAGAAAAAAAATTTAGGTTCCAGATACTCATAATTATTTGGGAAACTCTCGTTGGTTTCTTTTAATTGCTAGTTCAGGAGATTATCATTATTTTTTTTTTAATCTTTCTAAAGTGTCCTGAAAGGTGGAAACATCCCTTGTTTTTCCGATTTTCCTTCACAGGCACACACGTAATTACTCTGTATACAGAATGAATAAAAGGGTGAATGAAGGAAGAGCAGATATGTCTATGGCCTGAGGGTTTCTGTAAGTGCCTGGCACCTATAACATATGACTAATGGGACTTTCCTTATAGAAGATCCTTGTTTGTTTGAAAAGGTAATGTGTAACTGAAAGGACCAGTGGAAAGGTATTGCATGCCTGTCGTTGTTTTCTACTTTCTGTTTGGTCTGTGTGTGACCAAACAGGTGCATATCAGAAGCTATAAAACTCTTCAGCAAATAGGACCATCTACTTGACCCTTCTATTTTAGAGGTGAGGAAGCCAGGGTCCAGAGAGAACAGGTGATTTTTCCAAAGCCCCAAGGTTCTCAGCAGCTGCCCTGAAGAGAGAGACTGAGACCCAGGCCTCCAGACCCCCTGGACTTTTGGTTCATTTCCCTGAAAGCTATTGTACCCTTGTTACAATCTCAGTGAAGCCTGGTTTCCTAACACCTGGATACAGATCAGACCTGACCTGCTGAACCTCCATGCTCACCCTATAAAAGATCCGCCCAGCTCTCCTGGCAGAATCTGGCTGTTAGAGATGACACTGTTGCAGAGCAACTTACAATTCTCCAGTGCTGCAACTCTAGAAATATCAGTTCAAGGATCAACTTTACCATCTGATCTGACAGTTTGATTTCTACAGGTGCAAACTCACTGCTGACTCACAATGAATCAAACCAAACCAAAGGATGGGTTTCTGGTCTGGCCTGATTCTGGTGAGCAAATGCAATACTCTGACCTGGCTCCTAGGATGCTATCTCAACAGCAGATGAGATTTTCTCTTATCGCATTTGATAAATTTAACAGTCCTTGGGTTTTATATATAAAGTCCTTTGGGGAAATAAACAGCACCTATAGCTTATCTTCTAGCAGAGACAAAGACAAAGCCATGTCTTCTTGTTGCTGAATGTGTGGTCTGTGTTCACGTATAGGGACTCATAAAAGGAGGACCACTGTGCACACAGGTGGGTGTATGTCAGTCACTTCCTAATACTTCAATAGAAGGGAACTGAATTTCCAATAGAAGGGAACTGAACTGGAAGAGACCTCAGAGAACACCTCTGTTCACTCTGTCACTTCAGAGCTGTGGGTAAATGAAGGGACTTGCTCAGGGTCAAACAGCTGAAGATACCAGGCCTGGCAGCAAGCTGGGCCCTGGGGCTTCTAGGCCAGGGCTCTTTTTCTGTCCTCTCTAGTCTAGTTCATGATGAAATGGCTCTCTTCAATAATAGTGACAACTCAGATAATGTGGCTTGCTTCCATGCATAGTCAGAAATAAGTAGGAAGATACAATCAGAGAGGGAAAAGCTGGATGGGGAAGACGGCAGGAAAGAAAGTGACTGAACAGAGCTCAGATCTCGTCATGCTACACTCCGATTTTACTGGTTGCTTGAAAGTTACAACAGCTAAGGGAGGTGACAAGGAAAACACATTACCAGAACCTTCATTAGCTATTATGATTATTTTTAATGGGATTGTATAGGTTGTCCTCACAACTTTCTGCTTTTCACAGCATGGCATGCTTCTGCTGAGATGGGGGCCAAGCAAACTGTCAAGAAAATCTGTTTGGATTTTGGGGGTGGGTCATTCATTTTTTTCTCTCATGAGGCATGGACCTGAGTTGGTGGCATTTAAAACTGACTATATTTCCAACAAGAAAACCAATATTGCACATTGAAATTCACCTTTTAACTTGAGAATATGATAGAGCTTGATGGCACATAACCAGATGGCACAAAACCATGAAATGTCTGTTAACCGCTGCTACGTTTGACACAGATTCATCTTAGAGAAAAATAAGGAGCTCAGAAGCTCCTGCCTGAAGTGTTAATGCCAACATGGTCTCAAGAAATAGTTCCCAAGATGACTTGATTTTAAATCCTAAGTTTTTATACTTACGTATGTAAATGCATAGAAAATTTTCTGAAACGACTCAGAGGGATTACTTCTGAAAAGGAGAATGGATTAACCAGCATGTGTTTGGAGGTAGACTTCACTTTATATTTTTGTATTGGGTATTTTACAATGGGTATACACTCATGTGTATTAATTTTCAAAAATTTAAAAAGAAAGAAATTTTACTTAAATTATTTCTGGTTTACACATTGATCACTTATGGAAGGAATGCTGGTCTAGGAGTCAAGTGATCTGCTAAAACTGAGCTGTGTCATGTAACCTAAGGGATTCTCTATTTACTTATTTGTAAAATGGAGTGGTTGGATTACATTATCTCTCTGATTCTACAGTTCTTCCAGGTAAACGGGAAGAAAGCCAGTCTGAACTAGAGGAAGTCTAAATTAAATGATAGTTTTGAAAGTATCATTTTCTAATATTAGTAAATCAAGTGTCTCCAAGTCATTCTTGCTGTTTTGATCAGGACTACAGAAGCCTTGCTCACAAACTAAAAGAGCTGGTGTGTGTGTGTGTGTGTGTGTGTGTGTGTGTGTGCTCAGTTGTGTCTGACTCTTTGCAACCCCAAGGACTGAAGCCCGCTGGGCTTCTTTGTCTGTGGAATTTTCCAGGCAAGAATACTGGAGTGGGTTGCCATTTCCAGGGAATCTTCCCAACCCAGGGACTGAACCATGTCACTTGCATCTCCTGCATTGACAGGTAGATTCTTTACCTCTAGCACCACCTGTGGGGAGCCCCAAGAGCACTGTACTGTAGGGCTGATCTGGTATTCCTTCTGGAGCCTCATAATGCACCAAATATAGCATGTTTAGAGCTAAAATGAACTCTGTTCGTTTTCAAGGCAAACCATTCAATATCACAGTAATCTAAGTCTATGCCCCAACCAGTAGTGCTGAAGAAGCTGAACCTGAACAGTTCTATGAAGACCTACAAGACCTCCTAGAACTAACACCCAGAAAAGATGTTCTCTTCTTTATAGGGGTCTGGAACGCAAAAGTAGGAAGTCAAGAGATACCTGGAGTAACGGGCAAGTTTGGCCTTGGAGTACAAAACAAAGCAGGGCAAAGGCTAACAGAGTTTTGCCAAGAGAACGCACTGGTCATAGCAAACACCCTCTTCCAACAACACAAGAGATGACTCTACACATGGACGTCACCAGATGGTCAATACTGAAATCAGATTGATAATATTCTTTGCAGCCAAAGATGGAGAAGCTCTATACAGTCAGCAAAAACAAGACTGGGAGCTGAATGTGGCTCAGATCATGAACTCCTTATTGCTAAATTCAGACTTAAATTGAAGAAAGTAGGGAAAACCACTAGACCATTCAGGTATGACCTAAACTAAATCCCTTAAGATTATACAGTGGAAGTGACAAATAGATTCAAGGGATTAGAACTGATAGAGTGCCTGAAGAACTATGGATGGAGGTTCGTGACATTGTACAGGAAGCAGGGATCAAGACCATTCCCAAGAAAAAGAAATGCAAAAAGGCAAAATGGTTGTCTGAGGAGGCCTTACAAACAGCTGAGAAAAGAAGAGAAGCAAAAAGCAAAGGAGAAAAGGAAAGATATACCCATTTAAATGAAGAGTTCCAAAGAATAGCAAGAAGAGATAAGAAAGCCTTCCTCAGTAATCAATGCAAAGAAATAGAAGAAAACAATAAAATGGGAAAGACCTAGTGATCTCTTCTAGAAAACGGAGAAGGAAATGGCAACCCACTCCAGTGTTCTTGCCTGGAGAATCCCAAGGACGGGGGAGCCTGATGGGCTGCCGTCTATGGAGTCGCACAGAGTCGGACATGACTGAAGTGACTTAGCAGCAGTAGCAGCAAAGGAACATTTCATGCAAAGATGGGCACAATAAAGGACAGAAATGGTATGGACCTAACAGAAGCAGAAGATATTAAGAACACGTGGCAAGAATACAAAGAAGAACTATACAAAAGAGATCTTCACGACCCACATAACCATGATGATGTGATCACTCACCTAGAGCCAGACATCCTGGAATGTGAAGTCAAGTGGGCCTTGGGAAGCATCACTACAAACAAAGCTAGTGCAGGTGATGGAATTCCAGTTGAGCTATTTCAAATCCTGAAAGATGATGCTATGAAAGTGCTGCACTCAATACGCCAGTAAATTTGGAAAACTCAGCAGCGGCCACAGAACTGGAAAAGGTCAGTTTTCATCCCAATCCCAAAGAAAGGCAAAGCCAAAGAATGTTCAAACTACCACACAATTGCACTCATCTCACATACTAGGAAATTAATGCTCAAAATTCTCCAAGTCAGTTTTCAACAGTACGTGAACTGTGAACTTCCAGATATTCAAGCTGGATTTAGAAAAGGCAGAGGAACCAGAGATCATATTGCCAACATCTGTTTGATCATTGAAGCAAGATAATTCCAGAAAAACATCTACTTATGCTTTATTGACTATACCAAGGCCTTTGACTATGTGGATCACAAGAAACTGTGGAAAATTCTGAAAGAGATGGGAATACCAGACCACTGTACCTGCCTCCTGAGAAATCTGTATGTAGGTCAGGAAGCAAGAGTTAGAACTGGACAGGAACAACAGACTGGTTCCAAACTGTGAAAGGAGTATGTCAAGGCTGTATATTGTCACCCTGCTTATTTAACTTATATGCAGAGTACATCATGCGAAATGCCGGGCTGGATGAAGCAGAAGCTGGAATCAAGATTGCCAAAAGAAATATCAATAACCTCAGATATGCAGATGACAGCACCCTTATGGCAGAAAGCAAAGAAGAAAAAGAGAGTCTTTTGATGAAAGTGAAAGAGGAGAGTGAAAAAGTTGGCTTAAAACTCAACATTCAGAAAACTAAGATCATGGCATCCGGTCCCATCACTTCATGGCAAATAGATGGGGAAACAGTGGAAACAGTGACAGGCTTTATTTTTTGGGCTCCAAATCACTACACATGGTGACTGCAGCCATGAAATTAAAAGACGCTTGCTCCTTGGAAGAAAAGCTATGACCAACCTAGACAGCATATTAAAAAGCAGAGACATTACTTTGTCAACAAATGTCCGTCTAGTCAAAGCTATGGTTTTTCTAGTAGTCATGTATGGATGTGAGAGTTGGACTATAAAGAAAGCTGAGCACCAAAGAATTGATGTTTTTGAACTGTGGTGTTGGAGAAGACTCTTCAGAGTCCTTTGGACTGCAAGGAGATCCAATCAGTCAATTCTAAAGGAAATCAGTCCTGAATATTCATTGGAAGGACTGATGCTGAAGCTGAAACTCCAATACTTTGGCCACCTGATGCAAAGAACTGATTCATTTGAAAATACCCTGATGCTGGGATAGATTGAAGGAGGGAGGAGAAGGGGATGACAGAGGATGAGGTGGTTGGATGGCATCACTGACTCGATGGACACGAGTTTGAGCAAGGTCTGGGAGTTGGTGATGGACAGCAAAGCCTGGCGTGCTGCAGTCCATGAGGTTGCAGAGTTGGACACGACTGAGTGACTGAACTGAACTGACAGTTAAAATGGATTGATGTGTTTTTATCATTTCTCCAAGTATGCTGAAATGAATTCCATGTTTTATCTCATTTTTTAGCTGTTTTTTAAAAATTATTTCTCCCTTGTTGCATGAGCAGAACAGCCAGGGTATTGTGGTTTTATGCTCTCTTTCTGAGTGTTGGCTGAGATGGAAAGCTACTGTCTGAAGTGTACCAGGTTCAAAGGCACAAGAGAAAGACTACACGCACGAGCTTAGTCCACATTCTAAAAGTACAGCAAATAATAACTAGGGAAACTTGTGAGAGATCGTTGTAATTCCCTTCCCATTGCAGGGGAATATTCTAATTTCTAAGATCTGGCTGTGAGAAGAACTGTTAGGTTTTTCTGGATTTGCCTGTGTTCTGATCATGCTATCATCCTGTTCAGGAGAGGACAGCCTGGGTATCTGGCTTTACTACTAGCCAGGAAAGAGACTGAGTTTTTAGCTCCAGGTCTTAGGGAGGGGTTGAGGGTAAAGAAGCTTGTGCTAGGAAGTCAGCTCAAGGAAGCAGAGACCATGATGGAGCTGAGAGCAGATTCGTGCAAGTGTTCAGAAAACTGAGGTACAGGGCAGTGAGGACAAGTAAAGAGGAGCCTCAGGAAACTGTTACGTGAAACAAGGGGTTGGTGTTTCAGTCCTGACCAAAAGCAAACTAAAATTGTTTATAAAAGAAGGGTGGTTTAGGGGAGAGATTTAGGGCCATGACAGAGGATGAGCTGGCTAGATAGTATCACTGACTCAATGAACATGAATTTGAGCAAACTCCAGGAAACAGCGGAGCACAGAGGAGCCTGCATGCTACAGTCCATGGGGTCGCAGAGTCAGACATGACTTGGCGACTGAACAGCATTCCCTGTACTCTGCCCACAGTCTCTATCATTCCCATCCCCTCAGAGGTGACACTCTCAAGGGTCTCTTAAGGGCTTTGGTATTAGTCCCTGGAGGCCATCCCCTAAGTCTGAGGTTCCAACTGAACCAGGAGGTGACCTGGAAGGACATGAGTGTTCAGAGTGGCCAAGATGTCTGCCTACTGAGCAGAAACTCATCACTATCGAGCACAATGGATGCTACTAAAAATGCACCTAACTCTCCCTGTTAAGTTTTGTTACGGAATGGGCCAACACTCTCCCACCTCAGTATTGTTTATATTTCCCAACAGACTAGCAAACTGTTGATAATATGGAAATAAGCTTTTATACCATTTTTTTCTGTATGATTATAATCCTACAAAGTGGAATTCTATTTTTCCTACATTTAGAAAGAGATCTGATGAAATATCCTCATAGTTTTCTATGTTTCTTTTTTAATGGGACACTTTCGTCATATCATAGCTTTTGCATTTGTATAGTAACAGTATTTCCTGTATTTACTTTTTCAGGGACAAATGTGAAATTAATGTGATTTTTAACATTAAAGCAAATCTACTATGCATTTGCATTTGATCTTGTTTAAAATGAAGCTTATACTTATGCAAACAGCAAGATGAATGCCTAGATTTTAATAAAAATAGTAAAAAAAAAAAAAAAGAGAATTAAAAGATGAGATGGGAATTCAATTCCTCAATTTAAAATCTCTTAGTTTGAATCTCTCATTAGAGAGGCTTCATAAAGACAAGCTTTAAGCATTCTCAATAATTAAACATGAATATATGATCTATGTTAAAACATGGCCCTGAGGCTATATATGCTTAAATATACAAAATGGTGCTTGACTCCCTCTTGTTAGCTTATTAGTTCTGTCCTCCAGTGAAATGCATTTGTGTATCTAATTGTTCTGTATCTCCACTACACACCATATTTAAAAAACGCTTCTTCCCATAAACTGAAGTATTCTCTGATAAGCCACAGGGAACTTACACTATATTGTAACATGTCCTTACCAATTAATACTGCTACTGACTTTGTTTATGAGGACTGAATTATTCATCAGAAACTTCAGATCCTGTCACTCACTGCAGGCTAAGACTTTAGAAATGTTAGAACACCAACAGGATAGCGAGAAAGAAAATAGACAGATTTTACTTAGAATCAAGCAATCACCTCATTTTAAGGGCATTTTACTCTTAAGCCCCATCGTTTCTGAACATGAAAGTGTATTCATGAACATCCCGAAGTGTACACAAATTAAGCTCTAATTCTGTGAGGCAGAGAAAAACACTACTTTGGGAGTTAAAGATGAGGGTTATAGTTAGTTTTACTTTTGTCATTAACTAGAATTGTGACCTTTCGCAAGCCCCTTTATCTCTCTGGGACTGTTTCTATAAATTATAAAATGAGTGCTTGGATTAGTAGAGGGTTAAGATTTTTTTTAATTATAAAATTAATTAGGACTCTTTAATGTTTGTTTATAAAGTGCAGGGATAACAGCTGTTCTTCTGATGCATGTGAGAAATACAAAAAGTAAAAAAAAATTTTTTTTGGAAATACACAGGTTAGAAAATAATGTGTAATCCTCCCCCTACCCCTAGAGCCTTTTGGTGCTCTATCAGGTTTGGGATGTGAAATTTGATCACTTAAAAAAACTGCTGCAGTTTGTGATTAGAACAATTATCTGCTGGAGGGGTTAAGCAGAAGTAAATGAGACAGACCCATCTCATCTCATGTCACATATGCTAAAAACAGTGATTGGTGCCTGGTACAACAAAGGAATTTAAAATCAGCGCCCATTTGGGGTGTCTTTGAACTAATCAGTCATTTAGGCAATACTTTTAAACGCTATTTTTCACTTTGTGTTAAAAATAGAATTAACCATAATTAAAATGCTCTGCATGAGAAATCTTTTAGCTAAATTTTATATAGGAATGCCCTGAAACACAACAAATCTCACTAAAACCAAAAGCATCATAATTCTTCCCTTGCCTTTCTAGCCTCATTCTAAACAGGAGGGGGTGGTGGTTATTTTAGCACCCGGGTCATGGCCTGGGTCTTGACTGGCTTTCAGTTATACTGAAGAATTCTGCTTTCCTTTCATTTTTAAGAAGAATTACCAAGTTAAAGGGAACTAAGCCTAGCTTTCATAGGTTTTCTTCTCTTTAGCAAGTTCCTTCAGTTCTGGCCGCTGAGTTATTAGCAGGGAGGTTATAAAGGGGGATGGTCTAAAGCTGACTGAAGACAGATGTTAAATTTGAGGATTTCCTTACTTTCCAGGTTGCACAATTTAGGATCTTAGAAGGCTGGCGGTAATAGTCTCTTCCTCTAGGACGGAGGTGAGTTAATGCATAGCCTTCAACTTATCAAGGGGGAACGGAGGGAGTATATGGGACTATGTGTGATGGTGTGCGCATGTGTGCCGGTGAGTTGATCAAATGCTGACCAGGTTCCCTTAACCTTACTTCAGCACCCCGGCTAATGGAAGGAGCTGGCTTACACTCTGCCTGTCCAGGAAAAGACAAATAAAATAGATACTTAGCTGACAAAAACTGTACTCACATCCTCAAAAAATAATAAATAAATATATATATATATATACACATATATATATACATACATAGTTGACAATGAAGATACGGTTTTAAGTGAGGAAAAAGGAGAAGGAATTGGAGGAAGCTGAAAACAACGAAGGTAAATATTATTTTGGACTTTTTGAGAGAGAATTTGATTTTCTTGCATGAGGAGAATTATGTAAATCTGAAGAGTGGTAATACCATAACCCCACGAAAGCATATTACTTTATGTCATAGTGAAATACATGTCTAAGAGCTGTCCAATGGGTGTTATTTTTGAAAAAGCTGTCATTTACAGTAAGAAGGCAGGAAATGGCAAAATACTGCCCTCTCCAATATACTGACTCCATATAGAACTGAATATTTTATACCCTGAATGGAGATACAAGGAAGGAATTCAGAAATCACTCCACAGATTTGAAAGTTTCAAGGCTATAAATTGTTATTTTCAAATAAGGGTTATTTAATAAAATGCAACCCTGGTAAATAACAGCTGGTGCTGGATTTCCCATCCCATGCCACCACACATATATCTGCCCAAAGACACAGGATGTAATGTGGGATTTGTCATTTCATTTTTCACAAAGTGCTAAATCGGAACGGAATTACATTTTTTCATACAGCATTTAATGCAACTATATTAAACATTTAGTCACCTTCAATATAAACATTTAAGAGCCTAGTAGATGAAACTGTATTTCACAGAAACAAGGATAAGTTAAGATCGAGATACAAAGTATGCGTTCTGAGGTCACTAGAAAGCAGCTGGCCACCATAATTAAGGTGGCTGAAGCTTTCCAGTCTAATTACAAATCAGGAGTCACATAAGAAATTGCTTTATTAGAAAAAAATGTAGTGTACATGTGGCTAATTTCTATCATTGAAATACCTCTTGGCTATTTTATAATTAAAATCTGATATAGGGTTTAAACTTCTTTAGAAGTTAGTGGCATTTCTTCCTATTCTGATATGTGGCTTAGGGAAGGAGCTATCTTCATGTGATAGGCACCCTTTATTCCTTTTCATAACTAAAATGAACCAATCAGTAGCTTAGCACTGGCACAAAACATAGAGGGAATTACCTAGGTAGTGCTTTCTGGGTAAGCCCACACTTCTAACCCGACTCCGGCACAGGTATGTCACTGATGCAGTTTTAAATCCACTATTATCACTCAAGTTCCACATTATTATGACCTAGTAGTAATTAAATTAATGTGGTCACCTATAACCTAACAAAACCTCTGAATGAAGTTTCTTTCTTCTCCTTTTGATTTTTTTTCCTGTGCAATTCCAAGCAAATGTGCAGTAGGCAGTGTTGATTTCCAGTCTCCTTTTAAACTCCTTCGAGTCTGTGCTATTAAACTGAGACAACCACATCAAGATACAGTCTGTCATAGGATTCCCTGAAGCACAGAATGAGAAGGAGACTGAGCAAACACGACCCGGGAAGGCACCAGTTGAACCAAGACAACTCTGCAAGACAAAAACATGCACTTGTAAGCATTCACGTGTCCCCAGCAGAATGCCACTTGTATGCTGGCTGCAACCTGCTTGCTTTGCATTCAAAAGCACTTAAAATAAGCACTTATAATAAATGTGCCCTGGGATGCCTGAAAACCGGCTTTCAATAAACAGTGACAAATTTGGAGTCTAAGTGATGCATGGAATATGTTACAGGGCTTTCCTGTGGATATTTTTAATCAGTATTGCTTATGACTTTTCATCAGTTTAATCCACCTTGGCTTCAGTGGCAAGACAAAACAAATCTTACTTCAAAGAAAAAAAATCAATAACCTTTAAATGTTAGTTTGTTAATTATATATAAAGTGCCCTCTCTCACCATCACTCTTATCCTTGTTTTGAAAGATCTGATGGATCAGACAGACAAACAAAATCACCTGAATTAAGATAAAACTTTTATATTTTTGGGGAAAGACATACCTAACTCTCAGCAAAAAATCATACAGTAATCACAGTAAAACATATTATATATATATATATATATATATATATATATATATATATATATATATATAAATAATAAGTAAAACATTATAAAATGAATCCTAATTCGACCCTGTGAGATACTACTGAGAATACTTTGGCTTCTTTCTAGTCTTTTTTTCCTACCATCAGAATGGTTATGTATGATGCCAATTACCAGAAAATTGACAGAAATCATCTAAACAGGCAATTCAAATAATGATGTTTTTGATTTAATGGAATTGAGAATGCGCTTCTTCAAAAATGCTCATTCATGAATTCAGAACTCTCCGACAGGCCAATCTTGGGTCTCTTGTTACCAAAACACACATGCTGCCCAGCCCACTGTGCTGTCTCTGGCTGCTTCCTCTGGCTCCAGGGGCCCTGGAGCCATGTATCTGTTCAGCTTCCTTCTATCCCGACCCCTCTGTCAGTCAGTTCTGAGGTTTTGGTGTAGAAGTGAGCAGTTTCTTGGCACAAAGAATCTGGTGGTGGTGGTGATGGAGGGTGGGTGGGGTGGTTAACTTCTCTAGTTTAATATCCATTCAGCAATTTCAATTTAAAAAACAAAAATGAAGGAAATATGTTTCCTAGTACATTTTTTCCTTTGGGCACTGCTATACATTTTATATTTTCCCTCTCTGTTTCTACAGAATGCTAATACTGCCTTAATCTTCAAAAATCATCCAAAAGAT
The DNA here is from genome assembly GCF_032452875.1 of Bos javanicus. Classification (NCBI taxonomy): domain Eukaryota; kingdom Metazoa; phylum Chordata; class Mammalia; order Artiodactyla; family Bovidae; genus Bos; species Bos javanicus. The sequence continues at coordinate 67,452,861 of NC_083868.1, read as the reverse complement.
TCTATGCTGCTGCTTTAGATTAATCCATAATTCATATGGCCAAAAGAGCAATTTATGCTCAGGAATGGAAATCAGAAAACCAACCGGTAAGAAAAGGTGCTGTAACACTTTTTTTCCCCTGGAATATGTTCACAAAAGCAGCCTCCCTAACCTCTCCATTTCTACATTTTAAAAGTCAGACATGCTATTCTACAGCACGCAACAAAGATGTGTATTTCAATGGTATTTTTTACACAAAGCTGGTTTCTGTCCTTTATTTGGACTGACTATAATCTAAATACTCAGAAAGGCTGTGATCTTTGGGATCTTGTCTTTATTCTAATATTCCCTGAAATGGCATACCCAGCATTTTCTGCTTTTATATTAACCAGATAGCCTCTGGATTTCTGACGATAATTTTAACAGGCAAAAAGAATCAGTGGAAAAATAAGAGAAAAAAAAGCAGCAAAATAGAGATAACAGCATAGCATTTATACGAAAAGTGAGCGTTTCTGACTTTAAAGTCAAATTTAAAATTTGCTTAAAGCAGTAGCTCAGGAAGTACATCACTTGACAAGAAATCTACATCAAGGACATTTTCTAAACCTTAGAGACTATATTTCACGGGAGCTAAGGTAACACACATGTAACAACGATCAACTTGTCCTAGCTCTCATTAAACCTAGAAATTAGTCAAATATTGCCAAAGCAGACCTTTATTTCATCAGCATTGTAAAATGATTCCTTCTACCTAGGTTTAGATGAAATTTCTAGAAATAACTTGAAAGTGCTCTTCAGTGTCATGGTTTGTTGGTTGATGTTCACTACTGCACACACCTCTCACCGAAAAGCCAAGTCCATTCTACAGTGAGTTCATCTGGCTTACCCAACTACCAGTGTTCTGAGAAATTATTGTTTAGAGAGAAGAAGGTCAGGGAGGAAAAATTCTGCATTTTCCACTGAAAACCATTCACATACACCACAGCTAAAGTGGCTCTGATGTGCAGGAAATGGCTTTGCTTAAAAGTTTGACTTGACTTGGCAGGAGTGAAGTGAACTGTGGTTCTCTGAAGTCCAGGGTCATATGACATGATTAAACCAACAGAGTCCTTTTCCATCAAAACTGTCTTTTTATCTTTTAAAGTGAGCACGGTTTTCCAACACTCCTTCCCTTTGCCTTTCACTAGAGAGCATATAAATTCCTACTCCAAGGCTCATGATTTGCTTCTACATTTCTGCTGGTCCTTGACCATCTCCTGTGCTGCAGCCTGAGGACTCTGTCAATTTACAAATTTACAGTGAGACACATATTATGTTTCAGGGCTCTGCACAAAATGCTGAGGCTCTGTTGGGACTGAACTAATTAGGATGAACCATTCTACTTCTCATCTCATCTTTCCCTGCAGTGATGCCACACTTTCAGTTTCTACCACCTTCAACTTATTTGTCTGATTCCAAATAACTTGGAATAACACACTTTCCAAAACCAGCCTTCTACTTACTTTGTTGATTTAGCCAAAATATGGTGATTTAACAAAACTGTCTTCACTATATCTCAAGAGAACTAGCTGACACCATGATTTCACAGTGTAATACTCCCTTCACCCCACATTAATTACCTAATAGTTACATTAATTACACATTAATTACCTAATAATTACTGTCACATTGCATTTTTATTCTTAGATATAAAATTACTTCTCACTAGTATACATCTGTTGAACCTGTTCTCCTGGTAACCACCAGACAACACCTCCCTCCTCAGCACACAACGCAGCCTCAAATTCATGGTTGGCTACTTCAAAATGAAAGACTGAATTAAAAACCTTTAATGCTTTTAGCCAAAACTTGTTGCAGAGCTTCTAGAACAACAACAAAACCCAGACAATACAAACTACAGAACGAGCTACAAACTATAAAAATAGAACATTAGAATACATTTTAGAGCATATAAAGAATATAACAGCATTCTCAAATGGATTTTGTATGTGAAGTCATTAGGATAAAACATCACTATGCTATCTGAAATAACTCACTGAGATTTGCAAAGCAAATATTATAGAAAGCAACTCAGTTTTGCAAATATGATTATATTAAGGAGCAAGTAACGTTTTTTGAAAGTGACCCTGAAAAACCCAAGTCAGACAAACTCTAAGAAATCTTTGATAGGGTCCCAGGTTCCAAAGCAGAATCAACACAGAACAGGGGAAACTCTGTGACCTAGGGCTCCACGTAAGTCAAGTGGCATTGGTATAGAAGCCCATGTGACATTCATCATCCATGATGGCAATGGCTATAATCTGCAGGCAAATCTATACTAGAGCCTATCTTGCCAGGCAAAGCACTCTAATGTGGTCATTTTGGGTTAGTCTGTATGGCTCTGAAAAGCCACATCTGATGTAGTCATCTACCAGATAGCACATGGTGGGGAAACAAGAACTCCGCTCAGGAAGTTTAGTACTGCCTTGAGAAGTGATCTAAAAAACCACCAATCTTTATGATGATTAAAAATCAGACTCTCCAATCATGTAACTAATAGCTGAATTCTGACATATAACTAACTTCTGGGTGAGTTTTTCAAATTTAAAATGACTAAATTATGACATTCAAACACTGGTTCTAATGGAAGGGAATTTATCATATTCAACATTTAGCATACCACGTTGTGGAAATAAAAGTTTAGGAAATAATTTTACATAATTGTTTTCAGATTTGTCATTTCTGTATCATCACACCCAGGCTATAAGACATGTTGAATTTTGCTGTGGGACTTCTGGGGGCGGAGATCAAATAAACATAAGGGAAAGAATCTCAACAGAGTTTTCATACTTCTAATAACTTTTTAGCCTTAGAAAGTTGTGGGGTGTGGGTTTGTTTGTATTCCTCACACACATTGAAAAATAAGCATATAAAAACATTTTTTAAAAAATAGAAGCCTAGATGTTTAAATTCCTATCATCACCAGAAAGAAAAAAAAAATTATCCACAAAGGAAAAAATTATCCAGAAGGAAAAAAAAAATTTAGTGAGTGCCAGTCATGCCCTGGTTAAAGCTCTTTCACACTGATTTTCTCATTAACTCTAAAATGTCAAAACATACTGAGATTTTTTTTTTGGTCCTGAAAATCATCCTGTTTGGTTAATTTTTATTTAAAGTTTTATTTTTCACAGTAGTCATGGAGTTTAGGTAGAAACCTTTAACCTCTATCTATACAGATATGTGTAAGAACATGTGATCAGAAACCAACCCAAAAGAGGGAAGCTTTCTTCCCCCAGCTAGATAAACCCTCGATCATATCAGTGAGATAGGAATTAACAGAAATGGTGCTGTTTCTAACACTGCCTGTGACAAAGAAACACAAATGTCTGCTTGTATCTGGTTACCAAGAACCTGCAAAAGGAGGAGTGAGCACTGACTGACCGGAACAAATCGGAGGCTGCCACATGCAGGAATCAGGAGAACGGCAGAGACTCTCTTCTGGCTGAGCACAATGGTAGGAACGCATTGGCCTCCTCCACAGTCAGACAGCGCAGGAGGGGTTCCTGCCTTAAACTGACCGATAAATACATGTCTCCTATATTCTATAGGTCATGTGCAAGAGGTCTGTTAAGGGTAACATGATCTGGCATCTACTGTTGATGTTTTTAAATGCTGGGAAGACACAGCAATTTCCATTCTAGAGGAGAATCCGTGCATGCTCAGCCAGGCTGTAAGGACTACTCAGCCCACCTGTGTCTGCGAGCTGGAAAACCATTGCTAAGGGCAACAGCCATCTCTGTCAACTGTGACACTACTGAAGTGGGTTAAAGCTGATAATGTAATAATTGTTAGATGATTCCATTTACAAAACTAACTGGGGGCAAAGACTTTACCCTGACACCTGGTGATGGCATTTCCTCTAATGGAAACACACATTTCCAGGAGGACAGTGAACAGTGGTCTGACCTTATTAAGATCGCCTTCGAAAATATTACTGTCGTTCATAGGGCAAACCAAATGGATATCAGGTTTAGCAAAGCTGAAAACTTCTTTTCCTGAATTACTGATTGACAGAAATGATCTAGTTTATTGTTAATTATAGTAAGAAATTAATATAGCATTTGGATTTTGCTGTGAGGTGAAAGTGCTCTGCCAAAAGCTGTCCAAAGCTCAGGGAGATTTTATTTCATCAGCTGTTAAAGTTTCAAAAATTTGTTTTTGAGTCAATGATGTTATTGTCACTATTATTTCAATTACAAGCCTGTGAGGATTCCTGAAAATAATTAGGTTTCTTGAATTGTCACATTTCAGAGCATTTCTTATATTTGAGTCCTATAAATTAGATTCTTACATGTTCAAATTACCCATATTTACTGGTATCTGATAAGTAGTTAAGAAAACATCAACCAGAAAAAAAAAAAAAAGGTGGTAATATTCATTTGTTTAAGATGAAATAAAATGGGACAGAAACCTCGTAAAAATTAATAAAAGATTTATATTTACAACTCACAAGTACAAAATAAAAAACAAGACATGTAGAAGTATAAAATAAGTATAAATCTTTATTTTAACATGCGAAAAAGAAGCCTAAATAATTGGGCCCCTAATTTCTAAACCAGGGAGACAAAATCTGGACTGCAGAAAAGACAGTATCAGAGAAAGCCAAGCAACTGCAAAGCAGAGTCACTACAAAGCTGCCAACCCCAACACCGTGGGGTCTGCCTTCAACAAGCTCAGTGAGCTTTGCAGCTGTTCCTGCAGCAGTTCTTCCCACCCCCTCAAAAGCTATTTCATTCTTTCCTTAGGCCCTTTCTCCACTGTCTTCCCACAAGCTCATCATAGATGAACTGGCTTCTAAGCAGAAAAGTTGATGACATCAAGAAGGAACTCTCCCCGAGCAATGTGCCTGGCAGAGATGTCTGCTTCTAAGGCTTGTACACTGCCTTCTCTCCACCTCCTCTGGTCCAAGGCGAGCTCCTCCATGTGGGTTGAGGACCCTAATCCTTTCTTTTGTGAGGACCTCCCTCTTCTTCAAAGGCATACCCCTGGATTCTAACTTTAACCTTCTTTGCACACTATACCTGCACTGACCAATTCGGCAGGCACATGTAGCAATTAAATGTAAATTTAAATTAATCAAAATGAAATAAAATGAAAAACCCAGGTTGGTAGCTGCATTAGCTTCGTGGGGTTAGTGACTACTGTGTTGACAGCATAGACAAAGAGCACCTCTGTAATCATAAAATGTTCATTGGACAAGCTGTCCTATACACTGGATCTGCTCTTTGAGTGACTTCTCATTATCCATAAGGCTTTAAACTACATATATATCCCTGACCTTAATTTCAACCCTATGTTAAGACAGTAGAGTCAAAGCAATTTTTTTTAAAGCAAGATATCATTGGTTCTCAATGAGAAATAGCATGTTAGAATTACCTGGAGGGTTAGGTAGAAATGCTGGGCCCCTGTCCAAGTTAATTAAATCAGAAATTCCAGGTGTGTGCGAGGGGTTAGGGTACATTACATTAGGCTAGGATGCATTTCAAGAAAAGCAACTGAAGATATTTTCTTTTATTGGCACGTGAAAGCTCAAATAAAGTGATTTACCTTAGAACTCGTCACATAATTGTCTATACATTAGCACCACAAACCTCGCTCCTAATGGACACATTTAGATAGTAAATGAAGAGTCAAATTTCTTACCTGTGTGATAAAATGTGAGAAAAAACAAAAGTACTCCCATGAACATATTACTTAAAAAAGTGACAACTCCACAAGTAATTCCTTCTGGAACTGGGTAGACAGTTTCCACAAAAAGCTCAAAAAATATAGGTATACTGCTATTCAGGAACACTCCCAGGAGAATACAGGAGGCGTACAATGTCACTAAAATAAAAACACAAACATTTCAGTTTCACAGGAGTGGCAGTGAGTCATATCAGATGGATGTTCTGGTGTCTCTTTCATGAGTATTAACTCTGGAATTTTACCTCTTCTCAGTGGCAAGTGATGAAGTTGGATAAAGCTTCACACATCTGTCAGCTCTTCGCTCGGGTTTTGGGGAGTATATAGGAAAAGGTTTTATAGCTGGAATGATTACCAGTTTATTTGCTTTATGTTTTTGGTGGATTACTCTAAAGCACAAAAACAATTTTAACTGTTACAATTTAAAGGGTTCTTTCCCCTGAGTCACACTCCTGGCATATTGAGGGACAGATAAAATATAGCAACTTAACACAAAATCTAGACTCATTCTATAATTTTAAAGAAAACTTAAAATCTAAGAAAAGATGTAAGCGACATTAATTATTACTGAAAATTACATATTTTAAGACTGTTTAATAACAGCCTTCAAACACAAAATAAAAGTTATCTGCTATGTAATTCCTGGAGAAACACTTAAAATAGAAATAGTCCTCAATTTTAGAATGAGTTTCAGGTCAAGAATTTTTTTTAAATACATGACATTTTTGGAACATAGAAAAAAATTTCACCTAGAAATGTATAATTAATAGTGGCTGGGATCCCAGATTAGCCTATAAATAGCCTATGAACTCAATCTATAGTGAAAATTTTGAACAAGGCCACTGTTCTTATTCTTAGAGGAATGGTTAGAGAAATGTGCCCCACTCCAAATAATTATATTAATGCTACTGTCTGCATACAAATCTTCAAAAATGTTAATTTGAAGGTGAATACAGAATCAACGGGCTTTCTTGGTAGCTGGTCGGTGAAGAATCTGCCTGCAGTGCAGTAGGCCTGGGTTTGATCCCTGGGTTGGGAAGATCCCCTGGAGAAGGAAATGGCAACCCCCTCCAGTATTCTTGCCTGGAAAACCCTATGGACAGAGGAGACTGGTGGGCTACAGACACAGTGTCACAAAAGTCAGAAACGACTTAGCGACTAAACCACAGAATCAATGAGGAAAGAAAGATATCCTATTTAGAAACCTAAAACATCTCCCATTGGACTAATAAGTATATCATGTCCACTGATGATAGTGAGTAGCAATTATTTTAACCTTAAAGTTACCAGGAAAATATTTTTAATAAAAATATTTGTTAAGGAAAAAATTTCTATTGAGGAACAGAAGAAAGTGAGGGAATTACTCTAAATCTGTTATGTATTATTCATAGAACTAATATCAAATTACCAGAATTTACCATACTCAATTGCAATCATTAATAATCCCTAACATTGTTGGAGAAGTTAAAAAAAAAATCTGCATCCACTGTTTCCTAACAGCATTTCTCTAATTAATCTCTAATTAATCTCAACTCATACTTCCTCCTCCAATTACACTGGCCTTTCAGGACTAGAAGATATTTTTCACATTCTACTATCACAAATATACCCTCACATGCAATTTGTAATCAGGAAAATTTAAGTGTGATAACTGAAAAGTAATCATAATCTAATAAAATAATTGCATGTTGGAAAGAAAGAATGATAAGGTGAAATGAGGACACAGTCAAAGGGGACTGTCAGTAGAGTCTTGAAAAGAGATTTGATTTTACTGATTTTTATCAAGCATGGTGTGGGGAAAAAAAGAGGCATGAGATGTCTCAGAAAAGTAGAGGCTGGTGAAGCAGGGAATCCTGTCTGAAAACCACTGTGAATGAAACTGTAAACAGTTCATCTTGTAGTGGGTAATTTGGGAACATCTATCAAATAATGCACTTAATCTTTGATCCAGAAACTCCACTTCTAGGAATTTATCCCACAGCTATGCAGTACACATATATACAGAACACTCACTGCAATATTGTTTGTAGTATGAAAACATTAAAAACTAGCTTGATGTCCACCAATTGTGAGTTGGTTATTTAAAAATTTATCAAACATCCAAACAAAGGTATCCTATGCAACCATTAAAAATGAAACAACTGTATTTGCTGATGGTAATGACAGCAAAAATGAATAAATGAAAAAAGTACAGAACAGTGTAAGGTATACACACATACGCACATGCACACGCACACACACACACACACATTTATTTATAAATGTATAGAATTTTCTGGAAATACCTAAGAAACTGACATTCAGGGTTGCCGCTACAGAGGGAAATTGGGGGCCATAGGATAGTAGACATTTTTCACTGTAAACCCTTTTCTGCTTTTTTGAACTTAGTTTTTACTATGTGTCTATTTTACCTATTTAATAAAATAAAAAGAGAAATGTCATTGTAAACTAATTAACTGGCAGCTGATCCAACTCCACTTTATGCACTTTTGTTAGCTCCTTGACTCAGAAATGGTTATCAGTGTGAGAGCCGACTCACATACCTGATGTCTACATCCAGGATCCATATAATCCAGCCTTGGTCCAGGATCCTTGACATAAATATTCCCACTTCATTTATTAAAATTCTTGTTATATGTAGGATAAGTGGGCTAAGACTGCTGATATAACTTCAGAGGACAGAAATAAAAAAGAAACCAAGTACGTTCATTCAATTCTCTCATTCACAGTGTTTGCTTCTTGAATTACTATAAATATGTTGATCACGAGATTGCTTTATGCTAAATGGATTTGTGAAATAACTTGTTATCATAGAAATTAAAGAATCAAAATAATTTACACAGGAAAGGGTTAAATTAAGATCCTCATAATCAGAATGAGGGAAAACTATCTGTGTCAGGATTGATTTAATATTCTCCCCAGTATTCTGGGACATGCACAAAGTAAAAGCTGATTATTATGAGTCTGAATTTGACTTCCATTTGAATTTTCAGTTTAGAGTCTGATACAGTATCTTTACACATTAGTTTGGCAGATCCAGTGGGTGAAAGTCATCTATTAAAAGTCGGGCAGACAAGATAATTTGCTGCTCATCAGAGGGTTCAAACTACATGATCATTAAATATTTCCATGACTTTCTATAGTACTGATACTAAAATTAAAATAAACTGCCTATCAATTAAAAAGTCAAGGTAATTTAGTAGAACAAAACGCAATGCTGATGCAGAATTTTTCTCCAAGAAGTTAATAAAATTTCATAGGCTTGTAATTTACATTGCCAAAAACAAAGACCTGTGTACCACCAAATAACTTCAGTTCAGTTCAGTCGCTGAGTCGTGTCCGACTCTTTGCGACCCCATGAATCGCAGCACGCCAGGCCTCCCTGTCCATCACCAACTCCCGGAGTTCACTCAAATTCACGTCCATCGAGTCGGTGATGCCATCCAGCCATCTCATCCTCTGTCGTCCCCTTCTCCTCCTGCCCCCAATCCCTCCCAGCATCAGAGTCTTTTCCAAGGAGTCAACTCTTCGCATGAGGTGGCCAAAGTATTGGAGTTTCAGCTTTGGCATCATTCCTTCCAAAGAACACCCAGGACTGATCTCCTTTAGAATGGACTGGTTGGATCTCCTTGCAGTCCAAGGGACTCTCAAGGGCCTTCTCCAACACCACAGTTCAAAAGCATCAATTCTTCAGCGCTCAGCTTTCTTCACAGTCCAACTCTCACATCCATACATGACCACTAGAAAAACCACAGCCTTGACTAGACGGACCTTTGTTGGCAAAGTAATGTCTCTGCTTTTGAATATGCTATCTAGGTTGGTCATAACTTTTCTTCTAAGGAGTGTCTTTTAATTTCATGGCTGCAATCACCATCTGCAGTGATTTTGGAGCCCCCCAAAATAAAGTCTGACACTGTTTCCACTGTTTCCCCATCTGTTTTCCATGAAGTGATGGGACCAGATCCCATGATTTTCATTTTCTGAATGTTGAGCTTTAAGCCAACTTTTTCACTCTCCTCTTTCACTTTCATCAAGAGGCTTTTGAGTTCCTCTTCACTTTCTGCCATAAGGGTGGTGTCATCTGCATATCTGAGGTTATTGATATTTCTCCTGGCAATCTTGATTCTAGCTTGTGCTTCTTCCAGCCCAGCGTTTCTCATGATGTACTCTGCATATAAGTTAAATAAGCAGGGTGACAATATACAGCCTTGACGTACTCCTTTTCCTATTTGGAACCAGTCTGTTGTTCCATGTGCAGTTCTAACTGTTGCTTCCTGACTTGCATACAGGTTTCTCAAGAGGCAGGTCAGGTGGTCTGGTATTCCCATCTCTTGAAGAATTTTCCACAGTTTATTGTGATCCCACTTAAATGCATGTTTTTCAAGAATACTAAGATCATAACCCTGAAAGAACTCTTCTCTCCACCCATTTCCAATGACAAACTAAATTACTAGACTTTTGGGAAGTAAAACTATGTGTGAATACATTTTTATTAGCCAAGACACTCAAATCTTAGGTGATTAGCAGTTATAAAGCAAATCATAAAATTTCAGAGAAGAACTATTTCTATGGAACATTTAATAAGATTCTCAAGATATCATCAAAAACAATAACAACTTCAAATCTTGGATTTATATAATTTCTGAAACACCTTTTAAAACTGCTTTTAAATATACTGTCATATTTGACCATCCTATTAACTCTTTAAGGCAGGTAAAGTAAGACAAAGTAACTGAATTTCTGAGAGTCAAAATGATTCTTTACAGAATGAGCCATCAGGGAGACCCAATGTTAGGTTAGCAGTGTTAATAACAATAGTATAATTAAATCTACAGAATCAAGTGTACTTCCCACCAAGCCACTGTATCAGACTGAAAAAAGTAGTTTTCTCTTATTTCTTTTATCCAATGGTATTCACACAAAAGGAATGCTTCTCAAATCTGTATTCCACACAAAAAGCTGGAAGTGACTGCACAGAAGACAGATAACAGAATCAAAAACAGAGCACCAAAAGGTTACAGAAAAAAACAATGAACTTTAATCATGATAAATGTAAAATGGGCTCAAGAATTATTGCTTAGGTATATAAAAGGGAAAACTTAGCTTAAGCTTTTCTGCAAAATCATTTATCAAGTGCCTTGTATATGCAAGCAGCTATGCTGGAACAGTAAATAGGACACTAACCTCAAATCATTCCTAATCTAAAGGAATATGACGGACACCTATGGGCTCAGCAGCCATTTATACACACAGCATTAAGATAATTCTACTTTATTCTCTTTAAAAGAAGCAAAAAAGGCAAGGAGAAGCCACAGCCTCCTACCATTGGGTGCCAAATGCAGCCATGGACAGAGGAGCCTGGTAGGCTCTAGTCTACAGGGTCAGAAAAGAGTTGAACACAATTAAAAAGACTAAACAACAACAAAAGCAGCAGGGAAAGTGCTAAATTCTAGTAATACTGTTTAAGGAGGGTCCCGACAAGCTATGGTAGGTTTAGAAGGCAGTGACTATGCTGGTTAGTGGTATGGAATCCATGTATGAGGAAAGGTTGTGAGAATTGGGGGGTGTTTAGATTAACGGCTAACGGAGACATGACCGGTATCTTCAAGTGTTCTGAGAGCTGCCAGTGGAAGTAGAATGTGGCCACGTTGCTCTGTGGGAGATGTGTTGCTCCAAATGAGTTACAGCTGGATAGGAAGAAAATTTCCTAGGATCCAGAGCTGATTAACAAGGGAGGTGTTTTTTTTTTTTTTGAAAAACAGTATAATCCCATTCATAAAAAGACAAAAAGGAAACCAACTGCTAAGCCCTTTGTAGAATATGCACTAGGATTTCTTTAGTATTTCTGGTGCTCACTTTATTTAGCAGATATCTATGATACTGTAATACAGCTTTCCCATGAGAGCTAAACAAGGCTTTAGCCATATACTCAAAGATGAACGTTCAGAACCCAACTTCTTAATTTTCCTGTGTTGTTGACACAAGTGTGGGTTTGCTGGGTACAAGGGAGGTTTTCAAGCAGCTAATGCAACTCAATACCAGAAAAACAACTCAGTCAAAAAGTGGGCAGAAGACCTAAACAGACATTTCTCCAAAGAACACATACCAATAGATAATAAACACATGAAAAGATGCTCAACATAGCTCATTATTAGAGAACTGCAAATCAAAACTACAGTGAGATATTACCTCGCACTGGTCAGAATGGCCAACATCAAAAAAATCTGCAAACAATAAAAGCTGGAGAGAGTGTGGAGGAAAGGGAACCTTTTTGCACTGTTGGTGGGAATATAAATTGATGCAGCCACTATGGAGGACAGCATGGAGATTCCTTAAAAAACTAGGAATAAAACTATCATCTGACCCAACAATCCCACTATTGGGCATATACCCTGAGAAAATCATAACTGAAAAAGACACATGGACCCCAATGTTCATTGCAGCACTATTTACAATAGCTAGGACATGGAAGCAACCTGGATGTCCATTGACAGATGAATGGATGAAGAAGCTGTGGTACATATATACATATATATATATATATATATATATATATATATATATACACACAGTGGAATATTACTCAGCCATAAAAAGGAATGCATTTGAGTCAGTTCTAATGAGGCAGATGAACATAGAGTCTATTATACAGAGTAAAATAAATCAGAAAGAGAAAAGTAAATATCATATATTAACACATATATATGGACTCTAGAAAGATGGTACTGATGAACCTGTTTGCAGGGCAGCAGTGGAGACACAGACACAGAGAACAGACTTGTGGACCCAGTTGGGGGAGGAGAGGGTGGGATGAATGGAGAGAGCAGCACGGAAACATATACACTGTCATATGTAAAACAGACAGCCAGTGGGAATTTGCTGTGTGACTCAGGGAGCTCAGACTGGGGCTCTGTGACCACCTAGAGGGCTGGGATGGGGTGGAGGTGGGAGGGAGGACTAGACATTTTCCTGATTAAAAAAAGAATGACTCTGGCTAAAAAAAAGAAACATGAATTTGCCATCACTGACTTGAAGGAGGGGACATATGTATACCGAAGGCTGATTCATGTTGATGTATGGCAGAAACCAACACAATACTGTAATTATCCTTCAATTGAAAATAAAATTTTTAAAAAGGGAGGTTTTCATTAAAGTTGTGGTCATATGAACATATATCTAGGTTGTAATGGAAGAGCTCATTTATTGAATAAGTTATATCAGATGATGACTAAGGTTCATTTAAGCAGATCAATAACAAATTTAGATACATGTAGGTAGAAAGCTTAACTAGGATATTAAAAATAAAATCTTACAGGTGCTTCATAGAGGATAATAACAGAAACTTTTTTACAGTTTTATTAAGAAGCATTATAAATATGAAACAAGGATTATAAAATAACAATATTTTAATCATAAATTATTTTAAGGAGTAGAGTCAAGAAATTTCCCTAAAGAATAGGTTTATTAACATTAATATACTTTATTGGACAAATTTTTAATATTGTGCATATGGACTGAATTTTTACTTCATGATAAATGTTAGGAAACTTAACTAGGAATTATTATAGATTAGACCTTTATTAAAAATATTTATAAAAACTAAAACTTGACATTGCAAATGAAAATACTCCTTTTGGAAATAAAGATATATATGTAAAGACACAGGGTAAACATTCAAAAGTTTGCTAACTATTGTTCCTCATACATTTTGAGCATATTGAATATATAGAATACATATGTACATTTATATATACACACATACTAATACACATTTCTATATCACTGAACTGTGCCTTTCAACTCAGCCTCACTTTTTCTTCCTAAAAATGACTGCTGTGGCCTTAATGACCCATCACTAATTTAAACATGCAATACCTGAAAGGGTTTCAAAAGAGGAGGGGGCATATTTTGCTGCAGTATTCATTCATGGTGATGGTTTTCTTTCTGCATGTTATTAATTTGTGCATGTCTCTTGTTTAGACCCTTTGTTGGCAGAATTCAGTCCTATAAAGACTGTTATGTTTACAGTCCCTTATGGCTGGAAAGCATAGTTATTATCTTGCAGAAATGAAGCACAACTAATAATCCTCTGAAACAGTGGGCCCAGAGTAGACTGGTTGGGAAATGAGACATCATAGGTCGAGGTTTACCAGCAACTCTTAAGCTCCCAAAGAATGACATACGGTTCTGCAGAAGGCAATGTGCTATTAAATCATGGAACATGTACCATCTGGTCAAACCCTCCACCTTCAAGAAACACAGGTTCTACCTGAAGACTTGTTTCCCTTGAAAATCTCCATGGATGAATATTAATTACAAGACCTTCTTCAGTAAGAAGCATTTCGCTGAGCCTTTCATAAATCCATTCTCGTCTTTTAATCCCTGTTCTATTTTTGCCCCTTAATCAGTCACGAACATGAGTAATTCACTCTTAGTTCATAAAACTGAAAATAATAATTGACTACTTAGCCTTCCTTCTTTAAAGTTTAAAATCTCTAATTTCCATAATAATGTGCATTTCTTTAATTATGCTCATCACCCTTTCTGAGTTTTCTCATTTCCCCTCATTTTTGGGCAAGTGTTTGTTTTTATCTCTTTGCATGCTATTAAAATTGGACATAATTATCTTAACAAAGGTAAAATGCATGAAAATATATTAAGAGGATACTCTCTAGTCTATACATTTCACATGATTTTCAATACAAACATATATATTCCCTTTCTTTAATTACCATTTGAAGTCAGCTTTTAATGGGCTATCACCCTCCAGGGATTTCTGTCTAGCTAATCATCTCCCTCTTATGCCCCCGCTACCCGTTATCACCACCGTGGCATTCTAGGAACTCGCATTAAAGAACCTCTCCCAAAGCATCTTCTGTTAAACAGTTAAATTACATTATTTCAACAAACTCAACACCAAAGTGCTAACATTTTTCAAAATGTCATTTTCAAAGTACTCATCTGTTCAGTGAAAAATGGCATGTGAATCGTGGCTAGCAAGGCTAGACATCTATTTCCCAGATAAGGTGAATAATGTATTTTCATAGTTTTGTTTTAGCATAAGAGTCAAGATTTTGAAACATGTCTAATCATGAGTTTATTTATTTCCCTATTACAGCTAATTCAATTAATGAAGACATAATACAATATTAAATATTGAGTTTCCCTACAGAAATATTAGGAGCATACCACTGAGAACCTTCAAGAGGATGTTTGTACACATATGAAAATAGAACACCTTGAGATAGAATGCAATAATCCAGTTTTTCTTCTGAAGAGATGGCAACAGTAATATCAAGATCAGTGAACTACAAAAAAATTGCATTAGAAGGTTCTAGCAGTAGTAGCACTTATAACACGTGGGTTGAACAAAATTAATAGCTTTTAATTTATTATGTTGTTATAATTAAGGTGTATATTTTCAAATACTTTTCACGCAGATTCTTCTGATTTATAAAAAGTAATAGTAGAAACATTAATTTTGCTAGAAATTGGGAAAAGACTAGACATTTTCCTGATTAAAAAAAGAATGACTCTGGTTTAAAAAAAAAACCATGAATTTGCCATCACTGACTTGAAATATCAGCCTAAAGGTCTAGATGTGTCTATAATTAGATTTTGTACTAAGTTCCCTTTCATCAAACCTTTTTACTTAAAAGGAATTAGGTCAGACTTTTACAAAGGCAGTAAGAAAGAGTATCTGTGACAGATTTATTCAAATTCTCCATTGTTCTATTAAAATGTGCCCTTTGACCTTCCTATAGCTAGTGCTGAATAATAAAGAGTGGCCAAGCTTCCCGACTATTATTGGCAATAAGTCATACCTATTGAGATTCAAAATGGAGATAAAATATACTTCATTCACTCATTCATTCATTACTCAGGGCTTGTGCTAGGTACTAGGGTGGAGCTGGTGTCAGAATTTATAAGGCAAAAGTCCATGCTCCATATTTCCAGGCTGATACGAAGATAAGACATATACTAAGTAATTACTAATTGCTAAGTACTGGGAAAGAGAAAACAATACTCTGATAATTCAGAGAATGTATGTGAACAAATCTAGACCTTAATCCAGTGTATTTGTAAGTTAAAAATGTATCATTCGGGAGCTTCTAAGTGACATTAATAAACTGACATTTGAAAACAGGAGAATTTATTAATTCAGTGGTTAGGACATCTACCTCAAACTCAATTTCTCAATTCTAGCCTTGGTTTATTTCAGAATTCTGCTTTCCTTTCTGTCCAACATAATTATTTTTAAGGACAGAATGGGAAAATAAGTCTTGACTGGGATCAATTACATCAATTTCCTTTAAAGATTTAAAAAGATGCATAGTTTTCAAATATATTAATATATATGCTTTCTGATTATAAAAGTAAAACAAGCTTATTGTTACAAGTCCAGACAAAAAAGGAGGTGAAAACTAAATTTATAATGCTGCCATCCAGAGATTAAACTGTTAATTTTATCAGGTTAAATAGAAAATATAGGATATTCAATGAACATATACTATCTTATAATGAATATTCTACACTTAATTCAAGGAAAAATGTCTGTTAATCATGTACTCATGACTGTGTTCTTGTGAAATCTAACAGATGAATACTTGACATGCAGTATCATAAAAAACTTTTGAGTGTAATGCCATGAACAAGAAGAATTGTAAACTAAAACTGTTCCACCAGAATGTTGAATAGCTGTTAAATTTGAAACTACACCAGAATAAAAAAAAATTTTCTGGCTCAGAATACTTGCCAAAATTGCTCAAAACTCTAATGAAGGAATGTTAGTATATTAAAAGGGTGAAGTATCCAAAAAGATTCCTTTGGACAACTGGGATTTATAGGCAAAAAAATAAACACTGAAAAGAGGGAATACTAGCAGGATGTACAGAGCAGAGGTTTCCAATCTTCCTTCTCAGCACCATTTGTATCTCAGTAATTTTTTAGTGTTGCCTCAAAGTCAAAGAAAATAGCTAACAATTCTGTTATTTACATGGTTCAGTTCAGTTCAGTTCAGTCGCTCAGTCGAGTCTGACTCTTTGCGACCCCATGAACCTCAGCACGCCAGGCCTCCCTGTCCATCTAGGCTCAAACAATTTAATAAATAAATAAATAAATATATATATGTCTTAATAATTTAGTGGCCATTAAAAAAATAATATCCACCTATTAAAAGAAATGGATTTTTATTTCATTTTTAAATAGCCACAGCTGGGTTGGTACAGTTTGGTAATGCTGGGTATATCTTATCCCACTGCCCTATTGTCACTACACTCACTCCTAAATAAATGGTTGTCTTTGAAAGATTTGATGCCTCTGATGTGCAAACTTCTGATCTTTTTATTACAGAGCATGTAAATCCAACTTGGGATATATAATATACATTAATTACATGCAGCCAAAAGGAATCATCCTCTTATGCAGGGAGTCTCATGGAACATCCATGCCACTGGGTAACAGGTCCCCATAGAGCCACTCTCAGACTCTCCAAATTCCTATCCATATAAGTGCTTGTTACATTAAATAAGCCTACAGTCTACCTTTATAACAAATATTCCCATAATTAAACATATAATCTAAAAAGTGGCTGAATATTACTTGCAAATGGAATAAAAAATCTGCATTTTAAACAATCTTTTGTTAAAGCAAAGAAGCAATAACAGAGCCCTCTTGGCTTATAAAATAATCTGTCAAAGTAATTCTAAAAAGATCCTGTGGCAAGCAGAATAATGTCCCCTCCTTCCCCTAAAAGATATTCATGTGTGAGATCCTAGAATCTATGAATATGTTATACATGGCAAAAAAGGATTCAGGCTGCAGATGGAATTAAGGATACTAATCAGCTGACTTTAAAACTGGAAGATTATCTTGGATTATCCGAGTAAACCCAATGTAATCACAAGGAGCCTTAAAAGTGGAAGAAGGAGGCAGAATATGATGTTCAGAGGGAAGGAAGGAACCAATGATGAAGGAAGGAAGGATGTGTAAGGAAGAAACAGATGATGTAGTATGAGGACCTGACCTGCTATTGCTAGCTTTACAGACAGAGGAAGGGAGCCACAAGCCAAGGAATGTGGGGAGCCTCTAGAAGTTAGAGGAGGCAAGAAAACAAATTCTTCCCTAGAGTCTGCCCACATTTTGACTTTGGCCTAGTGAGATTCAAGCTTACTTCTAACTTACAGAAATGTAAGATGATAAATTTGTGTTGTTTTTTAAAGTCACTATATTTGGGGTATGGTTTTTCCAATAGTCATCATGGATGTGAGAGCTGGACCATAAAGAAGGCTGAAGGCCAAAGAATTGATGCTTTTGAACTATGGTGCTGGAGAAGACTCTTGAGAGTCCCTTGGACTGCAAGGAGATCAAACCAGTCAATCCTAAAGGAAATCAACCCTGAATACTTATTGGAAGGACTGATGCTGAAGCTGAAGTTCCAATACTTTGGCCAGCTGATGTGAAAAGTTGACTCACTGGAAAAGACCCTGATGCTAGGGGAAATTGAGGGCAAGAGGAGAAGGAGCGACAGAGGATGAGATGGTTGGATGGCATCACTGAATCAATGTACATGAGTTTGAGGAAACGCAGAGAGTTAGTGATGGACAGAGAAGCCTGGCATGCTGCTGTTCATGGGGTCGCAGAGTCAGACATGACTTAGTGACTGAACAACAACAACATTTGTGGTAACTTATTAATAGCAGCCATGGAAAGATTAATATAGATTCCCAAATGATACTAATAACAATCAAAAACAACTGCAGTTATAAATGTTTCAGGTCAACTGGATGAGCTAATAATATGTAAATTGCCAATATTGTATTCCTTGGCTAACCTCACCAAGAAAAAAAAGAGAGAGGACTCAAATAAATAAAATCAGAAATGAAAGAGATGTTATAATTGATATCAGAAACACGAAGGATAAGAGACTACTATGATACAATTATATGCCAACAAAATAGACAACCTAGAAGAAATGGGTAAATTCCCAGAAATACACAATCTACAAAGCCTGAATCATGATGAAATAGAAAATCTGAACAGATCAGTTGCTAGCAAAAAGGACTGGATCAATAATCAAAAACCTCAACAAACAAAAGTCCATGACCAAAAGCCTTCACTAATGAATTCTACCAAACTTTCAAAGGAGAACTAACACAATTCCTTTCCAAACTCTTCCAAAAAATAGAAGAGGGGGAAATTTCTAAATACATTTTAAAAGGCCAAAATCACCCTGATACCAAAACCAAACAAGGATGCCACAAAAAAGGAAAATTACAGACCAATATCCCTGCTGAATATAGATGAAAAAAACCTCAACAAAATATTAGTAAACCAAATTTAACAATAAATTAAAACAATCATAAACCATGGTCAAGTGGGATTTGTTTGAAGAATCCAAGACTAGTTCAACATCTGCAAACCAGTTAATGTTAACCACCAGGTTAACAAAATGAGGAGTGAAAAACCATGTGGTCATCTCGAGAGAGAGAGAAAATGCACTTGACAAAATTCAACATCCATTTACGATAAAAGCTCTTAACAAAGAGGGTATAGAGGGAATGTATCTCAACATAACAAAGGCTATACATGACAAGATCACAGTTAACATCATACTCAATGGTAAAAAGCTGAAAGTTTTTCCTCTAAGATCAGGAACAAGACAAGGATGCCCACTCTCCCCACTTTTATGGGCAAGGAAAAAAAAAGGCATCCAAACAGGGAAGGAAGAAGCAAAACTGACACCATTTGCAGATGACATGATATTATACATAGAAAATCCTGAAGATGCCATCAAAAAACTGTTAGAACTAATAAATTTAGTAAAATTGTAGGCTACAAGATCAACACAAAACCTTGCATTTCTTTATACTAGTAAGAGAAATGAGGAAAAAAATCCCATTTACAATTATAACAAAAGAATAAAATATCTAGGAGTAAGTTTAACCAAGGAGGTGAAAGGTCTGTATACCGAAAACTACATGACATTAATTAAAGAAATTGAAGAAGACACAATAAGTGGACAGATAGTCTGTGCTCATAGATTGGAAGAATAACTATTGATAAAACATCCATACTACCCAAAACAATGTACACATTCAATGCAATAGCTATCAAACTTCCAATGGCATTTTTTACAGTCTAAATAGAAGAAATAATCCTAAAATTTGTGAGGAACCACAGAAGACCCTGGATAGCTAAAGCAATCTTGAAAAAAGGAACAAAGCTGGAGGCGTCACATGCCCTGATTTCAAACTGTATAACAAAGCTAGAGTAATTAAAATAGTATGGTACTGGCATAAAAATACAGACACAGATCAGTGGAACAAAACAGAGAGCCCAGAATAAAACCTGTACACTTACAGTCAATTAGTTTACAACAAAAAGGCCAGGAATATACAATGGGGAAGAACAGCCTCTTCAATAAATGATATTGGGAAAACGGTACAACCACATGCAAAAGAATGAAACTGGATCACTATCTTACACCATATGCAGAAATTAACACAAAATGAATCAGAGCCTTGAATCCATAAAACTTTGAAATCATAATTTGAATCCATAAGACCTGAAACCATAAAACTCCTAGAATATAAAAGAGACAGTAAGCTCCTTGACACAGGTCTTGGCAATAATTTTTTGATTCTGACACCAAAAGAACAACAGTGAAAATTAACAACTGAGACTACATCAAATTGAAAAGCTCCTGCAGAGCAAAGAAAGCTATCAACAAATGAAAAGGCAACCTACTGAATGGAAGAAAATAATTGCAAACCATTTATCTGATAAGGGGCTAATATCTAAAATATACCAATAATTCATACATTTCAGTACTAAAAAACAAACAATGCAATAAAAAATGGCAGAAGATCTGAATACTCATTTTTCCAAAGAAGACATACAGATGGCCAACAGACACGTAAAAGAAACTCAGTATCATTAATCATCAGAGAAACATGGATAAAAAATCACAATGAGATATCACTCCACACCTGTCAGAATGGCTATCACCAATAAGATAAGAAATAACAAGTGTTGGTAAGGATGCGGAGAAAGGTAAACCCTTGTGTACTGTTGGTGGGGATGCAAATTAGTGCAGCCACTATGGAAAACAGTACTTAGGTTCCTCAAAAAACTAAAATTAGAACTACCATTTGATCCAGCAATCTCATTTCTTATCTGAGGAACGGATATCATTAGCTCAAAAGGATATCCACACCCCCATGTTCACTGCAGCATTATTTACAGTAGCCAAGATATGGAAGCAACCTAATCCTAACAATGGGTAAATTGTGGAATATATATGCAATAGAATATTACTCAGGCATAAAGAACAAAATCTTGCCATCTGTGACATGTTTTGATCTTGAGGATATTATGCTAAGTGAAGTAAGTCAAGATACAGAAAGACAAATACTGTATGATCTCACTTACATGTAGAATTAAAAACAAACAAAAAAACAAAAACCATAAAAAACCAAGCTCATAGAAACAGAGAACAGATTGGTGGCTGCAAGAGGTCAGGGGTGGGAGAAATAGTGAACTTCTTTTTTTTTCTGTTTTTAGTTTATATAGATTGAATTAAAAGTTTTTAAAAGCCTAAATATAAAATAAACCTATAGTTGCTCATTCAAAGAATTTTACTGGTGTGTACTTGAAACATAGCTTTTTGCCTTTGTTCATTTTCCTTCCTGTTTAACAATGATGTAATGGCTATACAGAAGATAAAAATTTTTGTATTATGCTCTGATATGATTTTCCAAGCTATGTAAGCTTAGGCAAAATATTATACATTCCCATATGCAAAATACCAATGGGAATATTTTCAGTTGCTTCTTAGATGGGATTATGGTCTGACAGCTGGACAAGGGAGACCTTTTTTGTATATATAACAATTATGGAAAAAGCCCTACTGTCAGTGTATATATGCTTTTATAAACTGAAAATATTCATTCAAAATTCAAAACAGTCTGTGTTTACCTGTGGTTAAAGGCAGGTGTGTGATGCTGTTCAAACAGGTCAGGGTGAACCACGTGGATGACAGCGTAGCCCCAGAAAACAGGAGGAGCAGAATTAGTTTCAGCATACCCCTGATAAAATCTGCAAACCTGAAAAGAAACAATGTATTAATCCTAGCTGGATTTTTAAAATACTCTTTACATGAATGACACACTTTGATTAAACAATAATATCTTGAAAAATTTCAATGCATTCTTTTAAAAGCAAGTTTTTATGTTTTTAAAAACTGATACATTTTATGTGTTTGTGTGTATGAGTATCTGTATGTGATAAGTGTTGCTCTGTGATTTTTTTTTCCTTTTACAAAACACATAAAATATGATCTCTGTTATGTATTTATTAATATAATTACAGGATAGATTCTTAGTTTTTAATTGCCACTTTTACTTTCTTTGTATATTTTTCTATAATTTCCAAACATCCTATAATGAGCACATAATGTCCTAGTCTTAGAAAATGGGCCAACATTGATAAAAACTTACAAAGACAGCTCTCCCAAAATTCAAAGTCACTTAGAGCCAAATATAAAGCCTTACATCAGAGCCTTTGGGGTCCTTCCTATATGATCTGGTTTCTGCCTCCACTTTCCCTTTGTCTTACTATTCTTCACTCGCACAGCCCTGCTTCTGTCTCTCCTACATACTAAGGTTGTTTCCCATAGCAGCCGTAGCTTCTGCCCCTGTCCTGGAATGCTGGCATCTCCAGACTGTCACGTGACTTACTCCTGCTTACTCCTTGGGTCATTTAGGTCTCAGTTCAGGAAGGCTCTCCATGCTCATGGCCCTCCCCACCCCATTCTCACACTCTTGAAATATCTCTTGCTTTTGCATTTATTGTTTTTCTTCCCTATCAGACTGTAAGGTTTGTAAGAGCAAGAACATACCTCTAGAATACTGAATTTATTCTACAAAATTTGTTCATAATGTTTCATAGCACTTTAAGTTCTCAAAAATCCTGCTTTGTCTTGAATTAACATGCAACTCCTGGTAGAGATACTTTCTATTTAGTCATGACCAAAAACCTGCCCATTTGCCAACCGTTTTTCCTCATCTGCTAATGAACCACTGATTGTATAAACACAATTGTCTGGCTCTGCCTGTACACAACTTACTCTGTCCTTCAGAATTGTTCCTATTGTAGAAAAACTGATCCCATCACAAATATAACATTTACCATGTTTTCTCTTTGTTTTTGTAAAATAGATTTTAATTTCTATTGTAATGATATGACTTGCAATACTCTTTCATTTTGCACTTATTTGACATGACGTGGTTAATCACGTTTGTAAAGTGTTATCTAGACTAAAACGACTGCCTGTGAGAGCTGATGCCATCTTTTGGTGGGAAAAATGGATGCACCTTTGCCCAGTGACTTTGGTTAGTTCTCTACTATGAAAGTTGACAAAAAGAAAATTCTTATGTA
Source organism: Bos javanicus (assembly GCF_032452875.1). Classification (NCBI taxonomy): domain Eukaryota; kingdom Metazoa; phylum Chordata; class Mammalia; order Artiodactyla; family Bovidae; genus Bos; species Bos javanicus. Next base: position 67,429,719 of record NC_083868.1, on the reverse strand, counting down.
CTCTGAAAAATGTTTCACAGCTTGATGGAAATGCTCCTCAAGAAAATCCAAAAGCTTTGTTTTAATTCTATGTTCATTACTCTTTTGGTTTATATTAAGTGATGTGTCATGAACTTACTGGTGAGATAGGCAGATAGCTGGTATGAGAGAATAAAACAGTTTTCTGGTACAACCAGTTGAGTGAAGTTGAACAGTTAGTAAGTTTTTCAGGGCCTGATCACATAAGACTAAATTGACCACTCTGGTCCACCAATTTTGGAGACCTAGTCCTTTCAAATGGGCCAATACTATTAAAGTGTACTGTTAAGACCAAAGTAGTACATTTAGTAGTAACCTTGAGTAGTGTGTGAAAATGAAAGTGTTAGTCACTCAGTTGTGTCTGACTCCTTACAATGCCATGGACTGTAGCCTGCCAGGCTCCTCTGTCCACGGAATTCTCCAGGTAAGAATACTGGAGTAGGTTGCTAGTCCCTTCTCCAGGAGGATCTTCCCTACGCAGGGATTGAACCTGGGCCTTCTGCATTGCAGGCATACTCTTTACCATCTGAACCGCCAGGGAAGCCCAACCTTTAGTAACATAATCACACGCATGAAAAAACAACCAACCACCTAAAGCACTCACGTCTATAAGGAGATTCCATTCTAGGGACCCCAAAAAGGCTGTTTTGAATATAATTTAAAAACTTATTTTAGGCTTAGAAGATATTACAATTGACTTTGGATTCCAGAGTAAGGGTTGTACTTTTTAAAACTTCCATTTCAACAATTTAAAAACAGAAATGTCCTCATTCTAATTTTTCCCTCTAGTTCTATTTCCATAAAGTTAAAATTAAGGGTTTGTAGAAAAAATACAGAGAAAGGCCCAAATAAGATGTCATTTCTGATACATAATGTGTCCCTCTTTGACTGATGTGATGCTCAGAAAAAGATTTGGTAAATGATGACTCAGTATCATTGGTTTGGAGATTAATTAGAAAAATTAGATAGGATTCTTATCAAAAGTGATAGTATCAGTGCAGTGATTTCATACAAATAGCTGTGCTCATATTTTTCTTTAGCTTTTTGATTTTATTATATTTCCTAATTTATAAAAACCTCAGAAAAAGTGATTTAGAAATAAGTGTCAATTTATTCTTTTATCAGCCCAGAAACACTATGCAAACTATAAGGTCTAGTTATAATATTATCCTGTGTCAATTATGTTTAAGTATTTAGACAGTTAGGTGCTTCACATATCTTACTTGATCTCCCCAAATATGTAGCTATATTCTTCCCTTCCTGGTAAAGTTGATTACCCAATTTTGTTTTTGTTTAAATAGGATAAAATGATTTGGAAAGTGAATGAATATTATCTCACTGGAAACACCAAGAGTAGTTTTATAGGTAGTCACCTACATGAGTGACATTTTCATTCTTTTCTTTTTTTTAGAATAAATGAGATTTTCCCTTATTCTGACTCATTCTAAAAATGTGTTGTCATATTGGGTTAAGAATTAAAGAGAGTTTGATGAAACTCAAAGTCTTTATGGGCATTTTTCATCAAAATGGGATAACCATAGGGTCATACCTGTCAAAAAAGACCAGAAATAAATATTTGCTAATCAGGATACTGACTTTTCATGGAAAGTTCTAGATATGCTCTTATGAATGATTCCCTTCAATTCTTTTCTACTCCCGGTAACTATCAATCTGCCTTTATTATTGTATCATCTTTCCTTGAGTCCAATTTGTAGATGCTGTTCTTTAAAAATATGGAGAGAGGAAGCTTAATACACTGGAAATACATCTCTAGTCTCCAAGAACATTTTACAGTGGACTCCTGAGAAGGTTTCTTGTAGCAGCAAATTCTACCTACTGTGTGTGGATTTTCTTATAGCCTGAACAAGTGTCCTTTTTTTGACTTTTGCCTGTTTTACTTTTCCTTAAATGTTAATGGTTATCTAGGGTAGCTGAGTTTCCCTTTGGGCTCTTTTTTTGATTGTGCTTACTCACATGTTTACCATAAAATATTCTCACCTTGCCATAGCTATTCCAACAACACAGCCTCCAACAATGGACCAAAATCCAATCCAGCCAGCATCTACCTGTTAAGAAAGTGGCAGACACATTTAATACAAGATTATCATGTTGCAGTTTAGAAGGCATGGAAAAAATTGTCTTTAATCAGTATGTTAATAGCTAAATGGCATAAAATTTAGGAAATACTATTTAAGAAAATGAATCAGATGAAAGGATTCATGTGTGACTAGTTAATACAAACTTATCTAAATAAATACCAGGAAAGTACTAGGCAATAATTAAGTGCTAAAATGTCCGGTACAAGTCAAAAGAGAATGTATTAAGAGAACACAGATGAGTGGGGGGAAAAGAGGGTTGCGGGTGGGAGAGAGAGAGAAAACAGGTTGAGTACCTGAGGAGACAAAGAATTTGAGCTCGACTTCAAATGGACAGCTCGTTCTACTCCTGGAGAAAACATTTCCAGCCCTGTCATTTACTAGCTTTGTGACTCTGTGCAAATTAGGTCTTCCTGCCTATAACATGGACGTGAGATAATTTCCACACAAACCTTAGATCAGCAGTCAACATACAGGAAGTGCTCAATAGAGGTTAGAGCTGTGGCTGTTACCTGATGATGTTTCTCCATCATCTAATGTCTCGTCTCTTCCCTACCTTCATGGACAAACTTGCTCAGAGCAATCTACAAACGCTGCCTACGTTTCTTCATCACTCATCCTCAGTTAAAGAGTAGCTTTAACTCTTACTATGACTTGGCTTCTGTTGCAATACGCACCCCATGTCTCAGTTTTCTCATTAGTAGGATGGGGATTCGGGATAGTGAGGGTTTTTCTGAGAGTTAAATAAGTTAATCAATGCAAACTGCCCAATACCTGTTAGTTGACAATACTTGACATTTCATGTGTTCTGAACAATACTGGTGCATTTTGTCTTTTCTCTTTCCCCATCACGGGCATCACAATTGCTTATTTTCTTATTTTGTACTTCTGGACTCCTGTAGTAGCAATCTTTTTGCCCACTATTTCCAGAATAATTATTTCAATCATTCCACTTCCCTGCTCAGAAACAGTTATTGGCTTTCTTTGTGGTTATAGGACAAAGTTCAAACTTGCCCTGGCACTTGGGAGCTACCCAAACTAAATTCTATCTCTTATTAGTTTTCTAGTCATATTTTTCATTACAGAAGTGATAGAACTGGTCAGCTGTCCACCAAAATATATTATATCTTATCCTACCAGGGCATTTAGCTAGTTTACATGTTCTAGCCCATATTCAGCCACATGGGACCACATGACTAAGTTCTCATTAATGGAAGTGGAAAAAAGTGAGGTGTGCCATCTCTAGGCTAGAACCTAGAAGGCAACTGTATGCCTCCGCCAATGCTTTCTTTCCCTCTCTGCCAGCTGGAATACGGATAGTCAGCCATCTTCACCCATGCATATAATGACAAGGCCCTAGGAGACAGAAGAACTTCAAAGAGGAAGCAACCTAGGTGTCTAAATCAGTGTAAGCAAGAGAGCAATCCAAACTGTGGACAACTGTTCTGGATTATTAGGCAAACTATCCTAGATACCTGTGTGAATGAGAAACTAATGTCTTCTTCAGTCTCAGAATTTTGTCATTCTTAGCCTACTCTTAGTATTACAATCAGATCAGATCAGATCAGATCAGTTGCTCAGTCGTGTCCGACTCTTTGCGACCCCATGAATCGCAGCACGCCAGGCCTCCCTGTCCATCACCACTCCCGGAGTTCACTGATACTCATGTCCATTGAGTCAGTGATGCCATCCAGCCATCTCATCCTCTGTCGTCCCCTTCTCCTCTTGCCACCAATCCCTCCCAGCATCAGTCTTTTCCAGTGAGTCAACTCTTTACATGAGGTGGCCAAAGTACTGGAGTTTCAGCTTTATTTAGCATCATTCCTTCCAAAGAAATCCCAGGGCTGATCTCCTTCAGAATGGACTGGTTGGATCTCCTTGCAGTCCAAGGGACTCTCAAGAGTCTTTTCCGACACCACAGTTCAAAAGCAGCAATTCTTCGGCACTCAGCCTTTTTCACAGTCCAACTCTCACATCCATACATGACCACAGGAAAAACCATAGCCTTGACTAGATGGACCTTTGTTGGCAAAGTAATGTCTCTGCTTTTGAATATGCTCTTTAGGTTGGTCATAATTTTCCTTCCAAGGAGTAAGCGTTTTTTAATTTCATGGCTGCAGTCACCATCTGCAGTGATTTTGGACCCCAGAAAAATAAAGTCTGACACTGTTTCCACTGTATTACAAATTCCAAAGTATTACAATAACTACACAAATCTTGCTCTACCAGTGTCTGGTGCCAGAAACAAAGATAAATGTTCTCTGGAGAAAAATAACACCAGAAATTTAAATCATCTCTACAGTTTTTCTTTCATACTACTGGCATGTGGGGCAAGAGAATTCTCTGTTCTTCAGAACTGCCCCTCTTCTTGCATTTAACGTTTATTAACACTATGGACTGAGGCCTAGTATACTATGAAGTCCCTATAAACATTCTCATCTATCCTGTAGGTCACTGGGGTCCTGCATCAGGTGAAGAACACTGTGTATCTGACTATACTAACCCTGGTCCTTTCAGGCCATTTTCTGCTTTCTCTATTCATGATATTTGCTTTAGTTAATAATATTCTCCCCAATAATTAATTTTTTTCTTTGCTTGAATTTAATTAATTAATTTGGGAGTATCCAAATTAATTTGAGGGTGTCTATGTGTCTACCAACCCAGAAGATATGTTCTTATTTAATTTTAAATTTCATTTTATTTAATACCTGGTATGACTCATAGTGTCTGTATCTCTTAAGAGTTTGTACAGAGAGACACTTGGAAGGGATTCTCAGGCTTTGTAACATGAATCGTAAGATCTACAAAATCAGCATCATCTGAATGGGTGCTACACTTTTTCTTCCTGAAGTTGAGTATGCTTGGAATATCTGCCATCCAGAAAAACAGGAAATTAAAAGGTTTTCTCCTTATCGTAAAGATACACTAGGTAATTTGGGTTAATTTTCTGGTTGCAAAGCAGAAAATCTGGAGTGGGAAATATGTTTGAAGGCAGTAGAGAGTCAAGAAAGTAATTCATAATTCTGGAATCATAAGATGAGAAGGAAGCCTGGGTATTTGGGGGCACTTTTTCCTTAGGGGTGTGTCTACTGATTTCAGAAAAGGTAGCTAAGGGGCTGTAAAACTACTGACAGCCTCATGAATCTAGGAAGAAAAAAAAATACGAGTTTGAGGCCTGCTCTTAGGTGGCTGGCCTTGTAGAAAACTCCAGGCTTTAGCCAGGGACTATACCTAAGAGCGACTTCACTTTCACTTTTCACTTTCATGCATTGGAGAAGGAAATGGCAATCCACTCCAGTGTTCTCGCCGAGAATCCCAGGGACGGGGAAGCCTGGTGGGCTGCCATCTATGGGGTCGCACAGAGTTGGACACGACTGAAGCGACTTAGCAGCAGCAGCATACCTAAGAGCAGGCTTCCCTGGTGGCTTAGTTGGTAAAGAATCTGCCTGCAATGCAGGAGACCAGCGTTCAATTCCTGGGTCAGGAAGATCCCCTGGAGAAGGAAATGGCAACCCACTCCAAAATTCCTGCCTGGGAAATCTCATGGACGGAAGGAGCCTGGCAGGCTACAATCCATGCGGTCGCAAGAGTCAAATACGACTTGGCAACTAAACCACTACCATGCCTAAGAGTGGTATAAATGAGAAATGGAACTTTAAAAAAAAAGAAGAAGAAATGGAACCATATTCTGAGGGACTAAAACCTAGTTTTAAATGATCTCAATTCTTAAAACTGGATTAAGTGATCCTTAGACTCCTAAGAAAAAACATAAGTACTTTCTAGAGGAAAAGAACACCATTTCAAGCTTAAGTTATCACTACAACTTTTCATATACTATGTTGAGCACTCAGTCAAAAATAACTGAACACATAAGAAAACATGAATGAATATCACAAATATAAAGAGACCCACAAGGGATCTAGATAAAGGGATTAGGAAATATAGATTTCAAATAACTATTTTTAATAGTTTCAAAAACAATAAAAGACAAGATCAAGCATTTCTACAGAAATTTGGGAACTATGAAAAAGCATTGAATAAAAATTTTATAACTTAAGAACATAATAGTTGAAAGTAACTCATAGATGAGTTTAACAGCATATTAGAGCAGAAAACTGAAATTATAAGTTAGAAGAAAAGCTAGGTAAAATATTCAGTTTGAACAGAGAAAGGCAAAGGATAGAAAATTCAGAACAGAGAGTAAAAGACATAGGAAAGAAGTGTGAAAGTAGAACACGTATGGTTAGAATTACTGAAGGAAAAAGTAATAGAGAAAATGAAACATAAGCTTTGAAGGGACATTGGCTAAGAATTTTCTGAAACTGATGAGACATTAAGCCATAGATTCAAGAAGTCCTACAAACCTTGAGCAGAATAAATGTGTTTCATTTTGAATTGTTTTTTTCAGTTCAGTTCAGTTCAGTTGCTCAGTTGTGTCCGACTCTGTGACCCCATGAACCGCAGCATGCCAGGCCTCCCTGTCCATCACCAACTCCCAGAGTCCACCCAAACCCATGTCCATTGAGTTGGTGATGCCATTCAACCATCTCATCCTCTGTCGTCCCCTTCTCCTCTTGCCCTCAATCTTTCCCAGCATCAGGGTTTTTTCCAAAGAGTCAGCTCTTTGCATTGGGTGGTCAAAGTATTGGAGTTTCAGCTTCAACATCAGTCCTTCCAATGAATACCCAGGACTGATCTCCTTATTACCTATTCTTATTTTTTAAATTGAAGCATACTTGATTTATAGCATTATATGAGTTTCAGGTGATTCAGTATTTTTACGGATTATATTCCACTAAAAGTTATTGCAAAATAATGGCTCTAATTCCCTGTGCTATAAAATATATCCTGTTGATTACCTATTTTATACATAGTAGTTTGTATTTCTTAGTCCCATACCCCTAATTTGTTTCTCCCCATTTTCTTCTTCCTTTTGGTAACCATTAGTTTGTTTTCTCGGAGAAAGCGATGGCACCCCACTCCAGTACTCTTGCCTGGAAAACCCCATGGATGGAGGAGCCTGGTAGGCTGCAGTCTATGGGGTCGCTGAGGGTAGGACCCGACTGAGCGACTTCACTTTCACTTTTCACTTTCATCCATTGGAGAAGGATATGGCAGCCCACTCCAGTGTTCTTGCCTGGAGAATCCCAGGGATGGGGGAGCCTGGTGGGCTGCCGTCTATGGGGTTGCACAGAGTCGGACACGACTGAAGTGACTTAGCAGCAGCAGCAGCAGTTTGTTTTCTATATGTGAGTCTGTTGCTGTTTTGCATATACATTCATTTGTAATATTTTTTTGATTCTGCATGTAAGTGATATATATGACTTACTTCACCAAGCATAATATTCTCTAGGTATATCCATGCTGTTGCAAATGGCAGAATTAATTCTCTTTTATGGCTGAGTAATACTCCATTGTGGGCCTCCCAGCTGGCTCAGTGGTAAAGAATCTGCCTGCAAAGCAGGAGCTGCAGAAGATGCAGATTTGATCCCTGGGTCTGGAAGATCCTCTGGAGGAGGCAACGGCAACCCATTCCAGTATTCTTGCCAGGATAATCCCATGGACAGAGGAGCCTGGTAGGCTACTGTCTATGGGGTCGCAAAGACTGAGTGACATGACTCAGCAACTAAGCATACACACACAGTTGAGGCTTAGATGGAATGAAAGGGTTCTGAGGACCTTGGACAGTCCTGGTAGAGTTAAAAGTTCTAATTTATAATAGATGTTAATAAGTGAAATGTACATTCTGTACCCTCTAGGATAACCACTAAATAATAAGAGACTAAAACTACCAAGCTAATAAAAGGGGAAAACAGAGTAGTAAAAAATACTTAATCCAGGAGAAAGAAGAGAAAAAGGATAGACTAGATTGGAAAAAAAAGAAAACCAATAATAAGGTGGTAGATCTAGACTCAAATCTACCAATAATTGCATTAACTGCAAATGGACTAAATATTCCAATTAAAACACAAAGATTATCAGATGGAAATGAAGGGAAAACAGTATCACAAGAAAACTAGATGGCTTTATCAGTGAAATCTACCAAATATTTACGGAAAAATATAATCCTCACACCATCAAACTTACATAAACTCTTTCAATAACAGAAAAAGAGGAAACATTTCAGAAGTTCTTTTCTGAGACTAGCGAAATGTTGATACTAAAATTGAAATGGTAGGACAAGATAAAAAAAAATTATAGACTAATCTCATTCAGGAACATAAATGCAAAAAATCCTAAACAAAATGCAAGCAAACTGAATTCAGTGATATATAAAAACTATAATAACTCACTGACAAAATGGATTTAGTACAGAAATGCAAGGTAGTTCAACATTTTATAATCAACAAATGCAATTCACCATATCTGCAGATTAAAAGAGAAAGACCAGATGATTATCTCAGTGTTGAATTTTATTAAATGTATTTTTCTCCATCTAATTATCATTAGTTACAACTGATATGAGATGTATGCAGAGAGGTAAAAATATCTATGGATAAATAAATAAGTGAATTTAATAAGGTTGCTGGATATAAGATGAGCTATACTTCAATCATTTTCAAAAACCAGCTATATTTCTACATGCCAGCCAACAAAAAGTAAGATTTTTAAAGTTACCAATTATAATAGCTTCAGAAAACATCAAATACCTGGTAATACATCTAACAAATATATAGAAGGTGTTTTTGAGAAAAGAGATTCAGAGAGACATTAGGTAAGTAGATGAGAGATATAATGATCATGATTTTGAAGACTTACTATTAGAAAAAAGTTAATTCTCCAACTGACCTAGAGATTCATAAAATTCTAATCAAAATCTCAAAGAGTATTTATTCTACTACACACTAAAACTTATTATAAAACTAAAATACTTGAGACAATTTGGTATTGGCAAAGAGACAGATAAATAGACTAGAAGAAAAAATAATTTAGAAACATCCATGCACATAAGGGCATTTCATTATGACAAAGATGACACTGGAGAGTAATGGGGAAAGAACGATCCTCTCAAAAATTGGTGTTAGGTTAATGAAGAACTATCTGGGATAAAAGAAATTTAATCCCTACCTTTTAACAAGCACACAATTCAATTCTAGGTTTAAATGTGACCGGAATAACAATAAAGTTTCCAGAACAGCACTGTTCCACAGAACTTTCTATGATGATGGAAATATTCTATGTCAACACTGTCCGATATGGTACCTGTAAGTTGCATGTGGCCATGAGCACCTGAAAAGTGGTTGGTGCTATTGAGGAAGTTAATTTTTCATTTTAATTTTATTTCAACTAGTTTAAACTATTCACATTAAATAGCCACATGTAACTAGTGGCTACTGTACTGGATAAGAGAGTTCTGCACAATAATATATGGGTTGGTGCTATTGAGAAAGTTAATTTTTCATTTTAATTTTATTTCAAATAGTTTCAGTTCAGTTCAGTTACTCAGTCATGTCCGACTCTTTGCGACCCCATGAACCGCAGCATGCCAGGCCTCCCTGTCCATCACCAACTCCCGGAGTCCATCCAAACCCATGTCCCTTGAGTCGGTGATGCCACCCAACCATCTCATCTTCTGTCGCCCCCTTCTCCTCCTGCCCTCAATCTTTCCCAGCATCAGGGTCTTTTCAAATGAGTCAGCTCTTCGCATCAGGTGGCCAAAGTATTGGAGTTTCAGCTTCAACATCAGTCCTACCAATGAACACCCTGGACTGATCTCCTGTAGTATGGACTGGTTGGATCTTGCAGTCCAAAGGACTCTGAAGAGTCTTCTCCAACACCACAGTTCAAAAGCATCAATTCTTCCGTGCTCAGCTTTCTTTATAGTCCAACTCTCACATCCATACATGACCACTGGAAAAACCATAGCCTTGACTAGACGGACCTTTGTTGACAAAATGTTGTCTCTGCTTTTTAATATGCTGTCTAGGTTGGTCATAACTTTCCTTCCAAGGAGTAAGCGTCTTTTAATTTCATGGCTGCAATCACCATCTGCAGTGATTTTGGAGCCCAGAAAACTAAAGTCAGCCACTGTTTCCACTGTTTCCCCATCTATGTGCCATGAAGTGATGGGACTGGATGCCATGATCTTAAACTATTCAAATTAAATAGCCACATGTGACTAGAGGCTACTGTATTGGATAAAAGAGTTCTACATAATAATATATGGGAATAGATTTATGAATTTGGAGCAAGAGAAGATTTCTCTCACTTTCTCCTTTGCAGTATCATTTCTGCCTGCTAAATCCAACACCTAGACTATCTCCAAATTGGTTTCTATTGACCACATCTTTTGTTTGTTTTTAAATAAGAACCATATTTTCCTAATTGTTTATATGTCTAATTTTAAAAAAATTGTCTACTATATGCTGTGGATGATACAATATAGAGATTCTGGATTATCTTTTCTAAGATAGTTGATTTTTGAGTTCATATGCCATTCAATTAATGGCAGATCACCTTGAACTTGTGTAAGCTCAATTTTGCACTTTACTAGTGAAGAAGATTAGAAACCAAGTTGTTTCTCAAGTTCCTTTCACTTGGCAGGCTTCAATCTCCAAATCATGTCCTCTGCAGATTTTTGTCAGGGCTTGGTTTTAGGCTGTCATGGAAGTCACTACAAGGGCATACAACTGCACAGTCATCAGCACATCTAAATTTAAAAAGATTAACACTGCCAAGTGCTGGTAATGATATGCCGCAAGGAGAAATTTCATGTACCGCTGGTAGGACTATAAACGAAAACAACTACTTTGGAGGAGTTTGGCATCATCTATCAAAGCAGGCACACCCTGTAACTAGCAATTCCATTCCTTGATAGATATCCAGTAGAAATGTATAAGGGATGAAAATATCCATACAGCACTGTTTATGACAGCCTAGATGTAGACATTCCAAAAGTTCCTCAAAAGAAAATTGGAAAAGTTGTTTATTCATGCAACAGATCAGTGTGCTAGATTTCTTCCATCTGACCTTCCTAGTCTCTCGACCCCTTCCTACCATGCTATTTGGAAGCAAGGAGACGGAATGGACATCATCAAGCATGTAGATGAAATGGTTATCTTTAAGGAAATGAGATACTGAGACTGAAGACAAAGTGAGGAATTAGATGTATGAATTGCCTTATATTTAATGATGGGATCTTCATCTTTATAAATCAAGAATCAAGGATCCTAAGATTTTTTCATTCTTTATTTTTCTTTTATTAGCATCATTAATCATAAGTGAAATTCCTGGTGGTTAACAAAATCCAGGAAGAAAATCAATATTGTTTATAACTATTTCATAAAGATCTTCCTTTAGCAGCAGTGGTACAGGACAATGCTTTACCTAGGCACTGAAGTCAAATGTAAGAACAGGCAGACAATGTTCAGAACTTCAGTGAACCAAAAATACCTACAAGATATAAAGAAATAAAACACTTACTTGGCTGACATGCACTGGTGTTAAAATTAAGTCCAGAACTCCAGACCAGCCAGCAAATACACCAAGTGGTATGGCATATGCTAAAGCAATCATCAAAAATCTCAAATTGCTGTAAAAGAGAAGAAAAAGAAAATATTATTACAAGTTCAAAATCTAGAATTTAAACTCTTACTCATGAAAAAGTAAGTCATTTGGAAATTGGAATACCAGAATCAGAAATAGAAAATATTTGTCAGTTTAATAAATTTGAAGTTCCTTAAATTTTTTATTTTATATTTATAAGAATAATGTTTTTTGTTAACATTATTTAAAAATGTCACTGTTTATTATATAGATGAATTACCAACAATAGTTCATAAAATGAGTAGGCACCTTCATTTTTTTTAAAAGTTCGTATTTGTAAAGATATATTACTGTTTCTTCTGATGAACAGGTGGAGGGAAAAAAAGATTAATGAACATTTAAACAAACTGTCTACATCCAAATCACAGAATGCAACTGAGCAATAAAAAGGAGTAACTACCAATACACAAAACAACCTGGATGAATCTCCAGAGAATTATGGTGGATGAAAAAAAAGCTAACTCCAAAATTTTATGTACTATATGACTCAATTTATATAACATTCCTGAAGTGACATTATGGTAATGGGAAACAGAGTAGCTGGTTGTCAGCAGCTACAGAGTGGGAGGGAAGTAGGTGTGGCTATACAAGGGCAATAGGCGGGATCCTTCTGATGATGGAAATGTACTGTATCTTTACAATACGTGTGAATTTTCTGGTTGTGATACCGCACTATAGTTTTGTAAGATGTTACCACTGGGGGAAACTGGGTAAAGGACCCATGTTATTTCTTTGTATTATTTCTTAAAACTGCATGTGGATCTACTATTATCTCAAAATAAAGTTTAATTTTAAAATGTAATAAGAGTTAGATATCATTCACAACAGCTTTTTAAAATTTGTAAACTATAAAATATTTAGGAATAAACCAGGAAGACCCAAGATCTCTACGGGTAGAGGGGGGAACACAGGAGGGCACAGACGATGATTTAAATAAACAGAAACAGAGTCCATGCTGTCAAGTTACCACCAATTCATCTATAATTCACTGCAGTCACAATTAAAATTCCAGGTGAATTTTTAAAAGAAATCTAAGAATAAAGTTCATGTGGGAAAATAAAAGTCCTTGGAAGGCTAACTCATCCTTGAAAAATGTGAAAAAGGAAGTCTTTGTCCTACCAGATATTAAGACAAACTGCACATCCAGAGTAATAAATATAGTATGGTATTTGCTCAAGAAGAAAGAGAACAATGAAGGAAAAAAGAGACCCAAGACACAGAAACTCTACCTACAATAAAGCTGGCACTACAAAAATAAAATGGATGAGGACTGTTTAGTGAATGGTACTAGATCATTTTACAGAGAGGGAAAACCTCCTGGTATTTAACACCATATACTAAGACAGAGTCTAGGTAAATCTGTAAATGTGAAAGAAAAAGAACAGGAAGTTATAAATAAGACATTCACTGAGAAAATTAGTAAACAGCTGATATAATGGGAATAGATATTTGAACTTTTAAAAATCAACAGGGAATTTATATCTAGAATATGTAAATCATTAAGAAAAAGACAGAAACTACCACTGAGACACGGGTAGAATCTATGAAGAGGAATTTACAGTAGATGAAACCTAAATGGCAAACAACTACATGAGAGTCTCAAACTTACTAACAACCAGAAAATGCATATTAAACAAAAGATAGATTTATTTTTACCCACTAGACTACTGAAAATTAGAAAGATGGATAATGCCAAGTTTGGCAAGCATATAGGAAAATGGGCATTGCTGATGAAAGTGTAGACAAGTGTAGGCATTTTTTTAGAGCAATTTGACAATACTTGGCAAATTCAGCTTAAAATAGCTGATGATCCAGCAATGCTGTGTGAGGTCTGTTTTCCAAAGAAGTCTTAGGTCTACAGTGACGCATATTAGGATGTCACTGCAGTGGTATCTGTGGTGACAATGAGTTGGAGGCAGAGTACACAGTGGGAATGGGTATAAAAAATGTGATGGTTTCATACCACAGAGTACAGAGAACTAGGTATACACAAAGTACAGAGATTTATCTTGAGAACAGAGCATGGCTACCATGAAATCAGAGTTATCCAGATATCATGTGCCTTCTGATGGAAGAAGACAGCAGGAGGTAGTTCTGTAAAATCAAAACCAAAACCTGAATCAGAATGCAGTTCAAGCTAACAATTTACAGGAAATACAGAGGGCAGAGGGGCAAACTACTCTACAAAGAGATGATCAACATGTTTCAGACCTTGGAGACAGAGAGCTGGCTCCTCAACAAACAATTACAAAGAAAAGAGAGGGAGATGGAAGGAAACCTAGAGATTATAAGGCATTTGAGCCAACTGCAATGCATGGTTCCAATCTAGATCCTGACTTAAACAAACAAAAAGCACTTATGACATTTATGAGACAATTGAAACACCAATTTGATAGTAGCAAACTACTGCTAAAATGTTTTCAGTGTAACAATAATAACGTATTTACGTTTAAAAGAGTTCCTATCTTTTTAACACAAACATGTTAAAATATATATGGATGAAATGATTTATCATTTGGGATTTGCTTCATGATACAGGAAGAGGGAAGTGTACAAATGAAACAATATTGGCCACAAAGTGGTAATTGTTGGTATTTGGTTATGTGGATATGGAGGTTATACTGTTCTACCTTCCTATTTCCAAAATAAAAAGTATTTTATAAAAACCACATAGTGTTTAGTGAAAAAAGCCAAACAGAATGAGATACAAAATATGTCACTGTTTAGATAAAAATAGAAGCATACAAAACAATACAAATGTTACAAAAGCACAAAGAGATACACATAAAATGCATTTGAAAGGTGGCCTAGGTAGGGAAAAGGGAATGGGAATGAGAAATACAAAGAAAAGAATGAATGAATGAATAAAAGTGTTCATGTATCCTGAAGCAAGGAACATGTTCAACTTAACGCTCTTTAAGTCTAAAAGTCAAAAACAACCACCATCAAACATGAAACTGATACGTAAATGGAGAGAAATGCTTACACTAGGTCACACAGGTTATATACATCTGAAGTGATGGGAATCATGTGGACAGGAAGTAGACAATGGAAACTTTGAAGCATAACCAATGATTTTTTTTTTTCCTGCCTAGACAATGGAATTAGAATCTAGAGAAGCAGTTATTCTGATTAATCTAGGAAGCAATGATTTCAGAAGTTCTTTGAAGGACCAGGGATTTGAATTACACAGGTAGGTTAGGGAAATGGACCATGGCATGTCCAAAGAAGTCCCCTGGAGAGCCCAAAGCCCAAAGGGGCTTTAATCGAGAAGAAAGATCTTATACTCTCTAGTTTAAACAGAATAAAGATCTTGACTCTAGGGTAATTAGAAGCAAACACAAAGTGGTTTGTTGTGGTCAAAGTGATCATCATTGTAAGTTGTTTTTTCCTTCTCGAACAGAATTTTCCATAACTCCTTACCTTAAAACCCTGCCATGACTCCTCACTTCCCACAGAATAGTTCAAATTATTAGGATGGCGTAATCTGACCTTAATCTACCTCTCTAGCTTACCTATTGCTCTCTAACCTCTAGCTTTGCATGGAGAAAAACTTGGTTAAATAGCATTAGAAAAAAACCAAACCTATCATTTTAACTCTCAACTTACAAATGTGTGCCACTGATCACAAGTCAACTGAACTAATATTATTACTTTGCCTATTATGTGGAAGGCAATTTACTAGATGCTGTAGATGTGGTTTTCAAAACTTTTTACTATATTCCAGAGTAAGAAATATTTACTTAGTGACTTAGTACACAGAGATTCAGTATGTATGTACTGAAACAAAAGTATCACTCCAAAATATGTATCATTATTACGTGTGATATAATAATAGTTTCTGTTCTATTTTATTCCTTTCTATTCTGTTTAAGAAAAAAAGGTGGTCAGCCTACTAAATTAGCTGGCTATGAATCAAAGTCTGAGAAACAGAGTTACATAGCTATGCTACCTACCATGGTAGGCACTTGTGCAATGTGGCTATTGAGCACATGAAATGTGATTAGTGCAACTGAGGAACTAATATTTAATTTTATTTCATTTTAATTAATTTAAATTCAATTTAAAAACACAGTGAAGAGAAATTTTCCATTACTTTTTGGCAGAAGTACATCCCACTTTAACTGCCGACTCTTTGCGAATCGACTGTTTGCGACCCCATGGACTGCAGCAAGCCAGGCCTCCCTGTCCATCACCAACTCCCGGAGTTCACTCAGATTCATGTCCATCGAGTCGGTGATGCCATCCAGCCATCTCATCCTCTGTCGTCCCCTTCTCCTCCTGCCCCCAATCCCTCCTAGCATCAGAGTCTTTTCCAATGAGTCAACTCTTCGCATGAAGTGGCCAAAGTACTGCAGTTTCAGCTTTAGTATCATTCCTTTCAAAGAAATCCCAGGGCTGATCTCCTTCAGAATGGACTGGTTGGATCTCCTTGCAGTCCAAGGGACTCTCAAGAGTCTTCTCCAACACCACACTTCAAAAGCATCAATTCTTCAGCACTCAGCCTTCTTCACAGTCCAACTCTCACATCCATACATGACCACATGAAAAACCATAGCCTTGACTAGACGGACCTTTGTTGGCAAAGTAATGTCTCTGCTTTTCAATATGCTATCTAGGTTGATCATAACTTTCCTTCCAAGGAATAAGCATCTTTTAATTTCATGGCTGCAATCACCATCTGCAGTGATTTTGGAGCTCCAAAAAATAAAATCTGACACTGTTTCCACTGTTTCCCCATATATTTCCCATGAAGTGATGGGTCCAGATGCCATGATCTTCATTTTCTGAATGTTGAGCTTTAAGCCAACTGTTTCACTCTCCTCTTTCACTTTCATCAAGAGGCTCTTTAGTTCCTCTTCACTTTCTGCCATAAGGGTGGTGTCACCTGCATATCCGAGGTTATTGATATTTCTCCCGGCAATCTTGATTCCAGCTTGTGCTTCTTCCAGTCCAGCGTCTCTCATGATGTACTCTGCATATAAGTTAAATAAGCAGGGTGACAATATACAGCCTTGACGTACTCCTTTTCCTATTTGGAACCGTTTCCATGTCCAGTTCTAACTGTTGCTTCCTGACCTGCATATAGGTTTCTCAAAAGGCAGGTCAGGTGGTCTGGTATTCCCATCTCTTGAAGAATTTTCCAGTTTATTGTGATCCACAGTCAAAGGCTTTGGCATAGTCAATAAAGCAGAAAGAGATGTTTTTCCAGAACTCTCTTGCTTTTTCCATGATCCAGCAGATGTTGGCAATTTGATCTCGGGTTCGTCTGTCTTTTCTAAAACCAGCTTGAACATCTGGAAGTTCATGATTCACGTATTGCTGAAGCCTGGCTTGGAGAATTTTGAGCATTACTTTCCTAGCGTGTGAGATGACTGCAATTGTGCAGTAGTTTGAGCATTCTTTGGCATTTCCTTTCTTTGGGATTGGAATGAAAACTGACCTTTTCCAGTCCTGTAGCCACTGCCGAGCTTTCCAAATTTGCTGGCATATTGAGTGCAGCACTTTCACAGGATCATCTTTCAGGATGTGAAATAGCTCAACTGAAATTCCATCACCTCCACTAGCTTTGTTCATAGTGATGCTTCCTAAGGCCCACTTGACTTCACATTCCAGGATGTCTGGCTCTAGGTGAGTGATCACACTATCGTGATTATCTGGGTCGTGAAGATCTTTTTTGTACAGTTCTGTATATTCTTGCCACCTCTTCTTAATATCTTCTGCTTCTGTTAAGTCCATAACATTTCTGTCCTTTATCGAGCCCAACTTTGCATGAAATGTTCCCTTGGTAACTCTAATTTTCTTGAAGAGATCTCTAGTCTTTCCCAGTCTGTTGTTTTCCTCTTATTTCTTTGTATTGATCGCTGAGGAAGGCTTTCTTATCTCTCCTTGCTATTCTTTGGAACTCTGTATTCAAATGGGTATATCTTTCCTTTTCTCCTTTGCTTTTTGCTTCTCTTCTTTTCACAGCTGTTTGTAAGGCCTCCTCAGACAACCATTTTGCCTTTTTCCATTTCTTTTCCACGAGGATGGTCTTGTTCCCTGTCTCCTGTACAATGTTGTGAACCTCAGTCCATAGTTCATCAGGCACTCTATCTATCAGATCTAGTCCCTTAAATCTATTTCTCACTTCTACTGTATAATCATAAGGGATTTGATTTAGGTCATACCTGAATGGTCTAGTGGTTTTCCCTACTTTCTTCAATTTAAGTCTGAATTTGGCAATAAGGAGTTCATGATCTGAGCCACAGTCAGCTCCTGGTCTTGTTTTTGCTGGCTATATAGAGCTTCTTTGGCTGCAAAGAATATAATCAATCTGATTTTGGTGTTGACCATCTGGCGATGTCCATTTGTAGAGGGTTCTCTTGTGTTGTTGGAAGAGGGTGTTTGCTATGACCAGTGCATTCTCTTGACAAAACTCTATTAGCCTTTGCCCTGCTTCATTCTGTACTCCAAGGCCAAATTTGCCTGTTACCCCAGGTGTTCCTTGACTTCCTACTTTTGCATTCTAGTCCCCTATAATGAAAAGGACATCTTTTTTGGGTGTTAGTTCTAAAAGGTCTTGTAGGTCTTCATAGAATCGTTCAACTTCAGCTTCTTCATTGTTACTGGTTGGGGCATAGGCTTGGATTACTGTGATATTGAATGGTTTGCCTTGGAAACGAAGGTTGCTCAGACGGTAAAGTGTCTGCCTACAATGTGGGAGACCTGGGTTCAATCCCTGGGTTGGAAAGATCTGCTGGAGAAGGGAATGGCAAACCACTCCAGTATTCTTGCCCCGCCCCCAACCAAAAAAAAAAAATATTTACCTTAATAATCTACAAAAGCTCCGTCGATAACTCAGCCGCTGGCTAGCTGCAGCAACACTGGGAGGAAGAGGTGGCCGAGGTGGGAAATAAGCTAGAGTTGCAGAAAATAGTAAGCAGACACCTCCAAATTCTGAAAAACGAAACAAAAAAAGTAAAATGTTAATCAGACAACACAAAAAGTTCAACATTTCAAGTATTTCTCTAATAAATATTTATTGAGCATCAATGCAGCTTTAGATATATTGTTGTTGTTGCTCAGTCACTCAGTTGTGTCCAATTCTTTGCAATCTCATGGACTGCAGTATGCGAGGCTTCCCTGTCCTTCACCATCTCCTGGAATTTGCTCAAACTCATGTCCATTGAGTCCGTGATGCCATTCAACCGTCTCGTCCTCTGTTGTCCCCTTCTCCTCCTGCCTTCAATCTTTCCCAGCATCAGGGTCTTTTCTAATGGGTCGATTCTTCCTATCAGATGGCCAAAGTACTGGAGTTTCCGCTTCAGCATCAGTCCTTCCAATGAATATTCAGGATTGATTTCTTTTAAGACTGACTGGTTTGATATCCTTGCAGTCCAAGGGACTCTCAAGAGTCTTTTCCAACACCACAGTTCGAAAGTATCAATTCTTCAGCGCTCAATCTTCTTTATGGTCCAATTCTAACATCTGTACATGACTACTGGAAAAACCATAGCTTTGACTATGTGGACCTTTGTCAGCAAAGTAATATCTCTGCTTTTTAATACACTGTCTAGGTTAATCATAGCTCTTCTTCAAAGGAGCAAGTGTCTTTTAATTTCATGGCTGCAGTCACCATCTGCAGTGATTTTTGGAGCCCAAGAAAATAAAGTCTGTCACTGTTTCCATTGTTTCCCCATCTATTTGCCATGAAGTGATGGGACCAGGTATCATGATCTTTGTTTTCTGAATGTTGAGTTTTAAGCCCGTTTTTGACTCTCCTCTTTCACCTTTATCAAGAGACTCTTTAGTTCCTCTTCGTTTTCTGCCATAAGGGTGATGTCATCTGCATATCTGAGGTTATTAATCTCTCTCCCAACAATCTTGATTCCAGCTTGAGCTTCCTCCGGCCCAGCATTTTGCATGATGTCCTCTGCATACAAGTTAAATAAGCTGGGTGACAATATACATATATAGATATATACAGATATATCTATAAATGTATATACAGATAAATATAGATAAGCAAATAGTTATATACAGGTAAGCAAAATATAGTACTTGCCTAGACAAAACAGCTCAGTCTTGTGAGAAAGATTGATGTGCAAAGATATAACTTCCAGCAGGTAAGAAGTCATACAAGGAAATAAGTATGGCAGACTTATGGTATGGTACACTACATAAAAAGAGGATTGAAGCAGTAAACAAATGTTCCTCTATGGAGAAAGCCCATTAAAAGCCAACAGTATTATCTATAACAGAGATCTTTAAACAGGCCTAGGATGACTGTTTGATAAGCATGGCCCTCAAAAATAAAGACTAGGCTAGAAAATTGGTAAGACTAGGACAGGAAAAAGTTTATTTGATCAATGATAGGATATTCTAATGCTTTGTGTAGAACAGACTTAATATATAGGCTTTATGGAAAATCTGAACATGACAGGGAAGCATCCCCAAAAAAAGAAACCAAGGGACAGAGAGCAAAATTTAACAAACACAAGACCAGCTAATGTAGCTATTAAACAATCAAAGGGCTTCCCTGGTGGCTCAGTGGTAAAGAGTCTGCTTGCAATGTAGGAGCCACAAGAGATGCAAGTTTGATCTCTGGGTTGGGAAGATCCCCCAGAGAAGGGCATGGCAACCCACTTCAGTATTCTTGCCTGGAGAATCCCATAGACAATGGAGCCTGGTAGGCTACAGTTCACAGGGTCATAAAGACTCAGACATGACTTAGCACACACACGCTCATGAAACAATGAAAAGTAAAATGAACATCTGATCAATCTTAGTTTGGGCACCATTATAGAAGGAAAAGTTCCTAGGAGTCCTGATCTTTCCCTCCAGAATTCTGGCACATGGAAGTCCCAGCTTTTAACTGTGCTCAATTTAGTAGAAAAGCACGACTCTAATAGAAAAGTCAGGAAACCTTGGAGTATAGACCAGTATATCCCATTAATTAACTTATAAACTGAATGAATTCCTTACTCTTTCTGAGTCAATAAAGGGAATAGACTAAGTGATTTCTAGATGTTCTTTCAGCAGGATAATTCTAAGTCTATGGCTATATTCTTAGCAAAAAGGTACAATATTTCTATAAGACACTAACCACAAACAATGTTGTTATTTTTTATCAATCTTAGGAACAAATTTAATGCATTGTTTTACTTTACAGTCCTTTTAATTATGAGTAAAAATGAATAAGCATCTTCCATAAGCTTAGTGGCCATTTGTATTTCTTCTGTGATTGCCTTATTTGTATTCTTTGTCCATCTTTCTACCGGCATTTTTGTAAACAGCTTCACTGAGATATAATTCATAAGATATAGAATTCACACATTTAAAGTGCATAATTCAGTAAGTTTTACAATCATCACCACAGGTTTAAAACTTTTCCATCATCCTCCAAAGAAACTCTGTCAGTCAGTTCAGTCGCCCAGTCATGTCTGACTCTACGCGACCCCAAAAACTGCAGCACACCAGGCTTCCCTGTCCATCAGCAACTCCAAGAGCTTGCTCAAACTCATGTCCATTGAGCCAGTGGCGCCATCCAACGATCTCATCCTCTGTTGTCCCCTTCTCCTCCCGCCTTCAATCATTCCCAGCATCAGGGTCTTTTCAAATGAGTCAGCTCTTCGTATTAGGTGGCCAAAGTATTGGAGTGTCAGCCTCAACATCAGTCCTTCCAATGAATATGCAGGACTGATTTCCTTTAGGATGGACTGGTTGGATCTCTTTGCAATCCAAGGGACTCTCAAGAGTCTTCTCCAGCACCACAGTTCAAAAGCACCAATTCTTCAGTGCTCAGCTTTCTTTATAGTCCAACTCTCACATACATACATGACTATTGGAAAAACCATACCTTTGACTAGATGGACCTTTGTTGGTAAAGTAATATCTCTGTTTTTTAATATGCTGTCTAGGTTGGTCATAGCTTTTCCTACAAGGAGCAAGTGTCTTTTAATTTCATGGCTGCAGAGCCCATCTGCAGTGATTTTGGAGCCCCCCAAAATAAAGTCTGTCACTGTTTCCATTGTTTCCCCAACTGTTTACCATGAAGGGATGGGACCAGATGCCATGATCTTAGATTTCGGAATGTTGAGTTTTAAGTCAATTTTTTCACTCTCCTCTTTCACTTTAATCAAGAAGCTCTTTAGTTCTTCTTTACTTTCTGCCGTAAGGGTGGTGTCATCTGTATTATTTGAGGTTATTAATATTTCTTCCAGAAATCTTGATTCCAGCTTCTGCATCATCCGGCCCACCATTTCACATGATGTACTCTCCATATAAATTAAATAAGCAGGGTGACAATAAATAGCCTTGACATACTCCTTTCCTGATTTGGAACCAGTCTGCTGTTCCATGTCCAGTTCTAATTGTTGCTTCTTGACCTGCATACAGATTTCTCAAGAGGCAGGTATGGTGGTCTGGTATTCCCATCTCTTTCAGAATTTTCCAGTTTGTCGGTATCCACACAGTCAAAGGCTTTGGTGTAGTCAACAAAGCAGAAATATATGTTTTTCTGGAACTCTCTTACTTTTTTTATGACCCAGTGGATGTTGCCGATTTAATCTCTGGTTCCTCTGCTTTTTCTAAATCCAGCTTGAACATCTGGAAGTTCACAGTTCATGTACTATTGATGCCTGGCTTGGAGAATTTTGAGCATTACTTTGCTAGTGTGTGAGATGAGTGCAACTGTGCGGTAGTTTGAACGTTCTTTGACATTGCCTTTCTTTGGGATTGGAATGAAAACTGACCTTTTCCAGTCCTGTGGCCACTGCTGAGTTTTCCAAATTTGCTGGCATATTGAGTGCAGCACTTTCACAGCATCATCTTTTAGGATTTGAAATAGCTCAACTGGAATTCCACCACCTCCACTAGCTTTATTTGTAGTGATGCTTCCTAAGGCTCACTTGACTTCACATTCCAGGATGTCTAGCTTTAGGTGAGTGATCATACCATCGTGGTTATCTGGGTCATGAAGACCTTTATTGTATAGTTCTTCTGTGTATTCTCGCCACCTCTTCTTAATATCTTCTGCTTCTGTTAGGTCCATACCATTTCTGTCCTTTATTGTGCCCATCTTTGCATGAAATACTCCCTTGGTATGTCTAATTTTCTTGAAGAGATCACTAGTCTTTCCCATTCTGTTGTTCTCCTCTATTTCTTTGCATTGATCACTGAGGAAGGCTTTCTTTTCTCTTCTTGCTATTCTTTAGAACTCTGCATTCAAATGAGTATATCTTTCTTTTTCTCCTTTGCATTTCATTTCTTCTTTTCACAGCTATTTGTAAGGCCTCCAAAGACAACCATTTTGCCTTTTTGCATTTCTTTTTCTTGGGAATGGTCTTGATCCCTGCCTCCGGTACAATGTCACGAATCTCCGTTCATAGTTCTTCAAGCACTCTGTCTATCATATCTAATCCCTTGAATCTATTTCTCACTTCCACTGTATAATCGTAAGGGATTTGATTTAGGTCATACCTGAATGGTCTGTGGTAGTTTGAGCATTCTTTGGCATTGCCTTTCTTTGGGATTGGAATGAAAACTGACCTTTTCCAGTCCTGTAGCCACTGCCGAGCTTTCCAAATTTGCTGGCATATTGAGTGCAGCACTTTCACAGCATCACCTTTCATGATTTGAAATAGCTCCACTGGAATTCCATCACCTCCACTAGCTTTGTTCATAGTGATGCTTTCTAATGCCCACTCGACTTCACACTCCAGAATGCCTGGCTCTAGGTGAGTGATCACACCATCGTAATTATCTGGGTCACGAAGATCTTTTTTGTACAGTTCTTCTGTGTATTCTCGCCACCTCTTCTTAATATCTTCTGCTTCTGTTAGGTCGATACCATTTCTGTCCTTTTTCGAGCCCATCTTTTCATGAAATGTTCCCTTGGTAACTCTAATTTTCTTGAAGAGATCTCTAGTCTTTCCCATTCTGTTGTTTTCCTCTATTTCTTTGCATTGATCGCTGAGGAAGGCTTTCTTATCTCTCCTTGCTATTCTTTGGAACTCTGCATTCAAATGGGTATATCTTTCCTTTTCTTCTTTGCTTTTCGCTTCTCGTCTTTTCACAGCTATTTGTAAGGTACAAAATTCTCCAAGCCAGGCTTCAGCAATATGTGAACCATGAACTTCCAGATGTTCAAACTGATTTTAGAAAAGGCAGAGGAACCAGAGATCAAATTGCCAACATCCGCTGGATCATGGAAAAAGGAAGAGAGTTCCAGAAAAACATCTCTTTCTGCTTTATTGACTATGCCAAAGCCTTTGACTGTGTGGATCACAACAAACTGTGGAAAATTCTGAAAGAGATGGGAATACCAGATCACCTGATCTGCCTCTTGAGAAACCTATATGCAGGTCAGGAAGCAACAGTTAGAACTGGGCATGGAACAACAGATCGGTTCCAAATAGGAAAAAGAGTACGTCAAGGCTGTATATTGTCACCCTGCTTATTTAACTTCTATGCAGAGTACATCATGAGAAACGCTGGGCTGGAAGAAGCACAAGCTGGAATCAAGATTGCCGGGAGAAATACCAATAACCTCAGATATGCAGATGACACCATCCTTATGGCAGAAAGTGAAGAGGAACTAAAAAGCCTCCTGATGAAAGTGAAAAAGAAGAGTGAAAAAGTTGGCTTAAAGCTCAACATTCAGAAAACTAAGATCATGGCATCTGGTCCCATCACTTCATGGCAAATAGATGGGGAAACAGTGTCAGATTTTATTTTTCTGGGCTCCAAAATCACTGCAGATGGTGACTGCAACCATGAAATTAAAAGACGCTTACTCCTTGGAAGGAAAATTATGACCAACCTAGATAGCATATTCAAAAGCAGAGACATTACTTTACCAACAAAGGTCCGTCTAGTCAAGGCTACGGTTTTTCCAGTGGTCATGTATCAGTATGAGAGTTGGACTGTGAAGAAAGCCGAGCGCCAAAGATTTGATGCTTTTGAACTGTGGTGTTGGAGAAGACTCTTGAGAGTCCCTTGAACTGCAAGGAGATCCAACCAGTCCATCCTAAAGGAGATCGGTCCTGGGTGTTCACTGGAAGGACTGATGCTGAAGCTGGAACTCCAATACTTTGGCCACCTCATGCAAAGTGTTGACTCACTGGAAAAGACCCTGATGCTGGGAGGGATTGGGGGTGGGAGGAGAAGGGGACGACAGAGGATGAGATGGCTGGATGTCATCACTGACTCGATGGACATGAGTTTGAGTGAACTCCGGGAGTTGGTGATGGACAGGGAAGCCTGGGGTGCTGCAATTCATGGGGTAGCAAAGAGTCGGACACGACTGAGTGACTGAACTGAACTGATACCTGAATGGTCTAGTGATTTTCCGTAGTTTCTTCTATTTAGGTCTGAATTGTGCAATAAAGAGTTCATGATCTGAGCCACAGTCAGCTCCCAGTCTTGTTTTTGCTGCCTGTATAGAGCTTCTTCATCTTTGGCTGCAAAGAACATAATCAATCTGATTTTGGTATTGCCCATCTGGTGATGTCCATGTGTAGAGTCTTCTCTTGTGTTGTTGGAAGAAGGTGTTTGATATGATCAGTGCATTGTCTTGGCAAAACTCTGTTTGCGTTTGTCCTGCTTTGTTTTGTACTCCAAAGCCAAATTTTACTCCAGGTATCTCTTGACTTCCTACTTTTGCATTCCAGTCCACTATAAAGAAGAGGACATCTTTTTTGGGTGCTAGTTCTAGAAGGTCTTTAGGACTTCATAGAACCATTCAACTTCAGCTTCTTCAGCATTACTGGTCAGGGCATAGACTTGGATTACTGTGATATTGAATAATTTCCCAGCCCTATGCAATCATTAATCTTCTTTCAATCTCTATGGATTTGAGTACTATGGACATTTCTTACAAATGGAATCTCATAATACGTAGTCTTTTGTGATTGGCTTCTTTTACTTAGCTTATTGTTTTCAAGATTCACCCATGTTGGAGCAGTACTTTATTTTTTTTGCCAAACAGTATTCCATTGAATGGATATATCACATTTTAAAATCCACTTAGTTAACTGACATTTGGATTGTTTCTACTTTGTGACTATAATGAATATAGTTACTATGAATATTTGTGTACAAATCTCTGCATGGATGTATGTTTTCATCTCTTTAGGCATATACCTGGAAATGGAACTGGTGGGTCATATGGTAATCTATGTTTAACATTTTGAGAAACTGCCAAACTATTTCCAAAGTGGTTGTACCCTTTCATATTCCTACCAGCAATGTATGAGGGTTCCAATTTCTCCACTTTCTCAACACTTGTTACTATATTTTCCATTTTATTGATTATAGTCACCCTACTAGGTTGTAAAGTTTATCTCATTACAGTTTTGATTTGCCTTTTCCTAATGACTAATGACAATGAAGATCTTTTCATGTGCTTGTTGGCCATTTGTATATCTTCTTTGGAGAAATGTTTATTTCAAGTCTTTTGCCCATTTGTTAATCAAACTGACTTTTTGTTGCTGGATTCTAACAGTTTTTTAAAATATATTCTGGATACAAGTTCCGTATCAGATATATGATTTATAATTATTTTCTCCCATTCTGTGGGTTGTCTTGTCATTTTGTTGATGGTATCTTTAGAAGGACAAGATTTCAATTTTAACAAAATCCAATTTTTCTATTTTTCTCTTTTGCCATTTGTACTCTCGGTGTCCTTTTAAAAAAGGATTCACCTAACCCAAGTCATGAACACTTATTCCTATGTTTTTTCTAAGAGTTTATAATTTTAGTTCTTACATTTAGGTTTATGATCTATTTTGAGTTAATTTTTATACATGGGGAAAGGAATGGATTCAAATTGATTCTTTTGCATGTGGCTATCCAGTTATTTTTTGGGACTCCAAAATCAGTGCAGATGGTGATTGCAGTCATGAAATTAAAAGACGCTTACTCCTTGGAAGGCAAATTATGACCAACCTAGATAGCATATTCAAAAGCAGAGACGTTACTTTGCCAACGAGGGTCCATCTAGTCAAGGCTATGGTTTTTCCAGTGGTCATGTATGGATGTGAGAGTTGGACTGTGAAGAAAGCTGAGTGCCGAAGAATTGATGCTTTTGAACTGTGATGCTGGAGAAGACTCTTGAGAGTCCTGTGGACTGCAAGGAGATCCAACCAGTCCATTCTAACGGAGATCAGTCCTGGGTGTTCATTGGAAGGACTGATGCTGAAGCTGAAACTCCAATACTTTGGCCACCGCATGCGAAGAGTCGACTCATTGGAAAAAACCCTGATGCTGGGAGGGATTGGGGGTGGGAAGAGAAGGGGACGACAGAGGATGAGATGGCTGGATGTCATCACTGACTCGATGGACATGAGTTTGGGTAAACTCCGGGAGTTGGTGATGGACAGGGAGGCCTGGCGTGCTGCGATTCATGGGGTCGCAAAGAGTCGGACACGACTGAGCGACTGAACTGAACTGAACTGAACTGATCCAGGTATTCCAATATCACTTTTCTTTTCCCTTTGAATTGGCTTGGCACTGTTGTCAAAAGTCAATTGACTATAATAAAAAAGTTGAAAAGTCATTTCACTATAAATGTAATGGTTTATTTTTTGGAATCTCACTTCTGTTCTGTTGATTTATATGTCTGTCATTATACCAGTATCATGCTGTCTTGATCAGTGAAGCTTTGTAGTAAGTTTTGAAACTGGGAATTGTGAATTCTCCAATGTTATTCCATTTCAAGGCTGTTTTGGCTATTCTGAGTCCCTTGCATTTCCATACAAATTTTAGGATGTTTGTCAATTTCTGTAACAAAGGCAGCTAAATATTAATTGAGATTGCATTTAATTTGTAGATACATGTGGGTAGTATTACCATCTTCAATATTAAAACTTCCAAAACATGAACAGGATGTCTTTCCATTTCCTTAGGTCTTCTTTAATTGTTTCCAACAGTGCCTTATAGTCTTCAGAGTGCTGGTTTTATGCTTATTTTGTTAAATTTATTCCTGAATATTTTATTCTTTTTGAGGCTATTGCAAATGCACTGTTTTCCTAATTACATATTTGGACTGTTCATTACAAGTGTATCGAAATAGTTGATTTTTATATATTAATCATGCATCCTAAAACTTTTTTTTTTAGGATGAGCTTGTTCGTTTTTGCTGAATTTGTGTTTTAGATCTATTAGTCTTTTTTAGTAATTTACAAAGCATTTTTATATATTCAAGATCATGGCATTTTCAACAGAGATAGTTTTACTTCCTCCTTTCTGATCTAGACGACTTTTAGTTCTTTTTCTTACTCGGTGATCCTGTTCTCGGGGCGGGGGGGATGCATTTAGTCTTTGACCATTAAATGTGATCTTATCTATGTGTTTTTCATAGATGCCCTAATATTACTAGGTTGAGGGAGTTCCTGTCTATTTCTAATTTGGGGATGTTTTTATCTTGAAAGGGTGCTGGATTTGTCAAATGCTTTTTTTCCCCCCCATCTATTAAGATGATCACATAGCTTTTCTCCTTTATTCTATTAACATATTATATTAATTGGATTTTGAATGTTAAACCAACTTGTATTCCAGGAATACAACCCATTTGGTGGTGGTGTATAATCCTTATTATGTTACTGGACTTGGTTTGCTAGTAGTTTGTTCAGGACCTATGTGCCTATGTGTATTGGTCTACAGCTTACTTATAATGTCTTTGTTTGCAATAATTTTAGTTTAAGAATCATTAATCTTTTAAGGTCATGATTCTAAGCAAACTATTTTTTAATGGAAAGAAGGGTCATGGGACATTACCTCAGGAAAACAAATGGGAAAATATGAAAGCACTGAAGCAATAGCTGGAAGCTTTGAGTAGGGATTTCTGCTTGACAGCCTTGGAATCATTAGCCAGAGGATGTAGAGCATTAACACATGCCCAGTAGTGCCTAAAATCCAGTCATTTAAAAGACACAACTGCCTAAGCTATCAACAAAAAGAAATGATATAACCAAAATAAAGTTCAAAATTTGTTTTACCTACTTTTGGTTTTATTATTCTTACATTTCAGCTTCTTTCTTTAAAAGGAGTGAGTCGTCTACAGGGAGCTTTATTTACCACCACCACCTCTAATTTCACTTTTATCCCCTCCACATCAGATTTCTGAGATATAAGTTCCATCATATAGCTCTCTAGTGTAGAAGTCCCTGGAGTGTGGTCTCTGCCTACAATCTGGTGAACTTCAAACACTTTACCTCTGCTTAGGAGGCTTGTGTGGCCTGACTTACCTCTCTAGCTGCATCTTTCACCACTCTTCAGCTGCTTGATTGTAGCAGGCTCTCCCCTCTTACTGGAGGTTTCTCCTCCATGGTTCTCTCTCTCTAATCTGTTCTTCCTTCTCCCCATTATATTTGGCTAACGCTCTCTCATTCCGTAGGTTCCAAATTAGATTATGTGCCTTCAGGAACTTCTATTCGACCTCCAGAATCTGGTTAGGTGCTTATCCTCTGAGCAATCAAAGCAATTGTAGGTCTTTCATTTTAGCCCCTAGCACCTTGTTTTACAACTGCTTGTTTGTCTATATGCTTTGCGACACTGAGTTCTGTCTGGGCAGGAACTATGTTTACCTCAGTGCCTAGAACACTTAAAGATAGATAGGAGCTCAAAATATATTTGTTAAATTAATGAGCAAATACATGAACTAATACGAAGTTCATCATAATCTCCTCCTTTACCTTTTCAGTCTCATTTTCTGTCACTTGCTACCTACACCCAAACGCATACTCACACTACTCTTGCCATACAAAATTACATGCAGTTCCCTGGACATACTGAGCTCTCATATACCTTGTCTGCCCTTCTATGAGGGACACCTTAACCCACGTGAACATTCAGTGAACACCTGTGAAGTTCTTAGCTTTAATTATCACATTCCTAGTGAAGTCTTCCCTGACTCTTCAACTTCTCTCCAAAGCCAGGTCAGTTAGGCTTCCCAAGCTCTGTATATCCTTATTTGTATTGTAATGATCTCATCAGTCATCTTGTCAATTCCCAGTGCTTACCATGGTGTTTGGTACATAGTGAAACACTTACAAAAAGTGTTCTGAATACAGAAAGAAATAATGAACAGGTCTACGGGGAGAGGCAATATACTTAAGATTTAAGAGTGGACTAGGGCTTGAGTCTAAAATAAAGAGAAAGGACCTAGAAAATGTTTTGAAAAGGTCAACATCCCTTATTAATAGAATAAACATACAGAGAGTAGGAAATGAAAATCATGGGTGATCTACATTTATGAAGTTAGAGAACATGGCCAACAACAGGAAACTACAGGGAGAAAATGGACTTAACACCTACAGATAGAGGCTTAACAAATATGTATCATAGATTGTTATGTTCAGTTTTTTACACGATATCTAGAAAAGACACTAGACAAGGCGTTATACAGTTCTTAACTGTAAACGGATGGGAAGAGTAAAGTTAAGAAATAACCTTTCATGTAGCAATAATACATTTTAAACTTACTACACTTCCTAGAAAGGGTAAGTTTTAAATAGGCATCTCCATACTATATGAAAGGGAAGCACACATATGAATATGTATGGATTAGTTGGAAATGGCACCCCACTCCAGTACTCTTGCCTGAAAAATCCCATGGATGGAGGAGCCTGGTGGGCTGTAGTCCATGGGGTCACTAAGAGTCAGATATGACTGAGCGACTTCACTTTCACTTTTCAGTTTCATGTGCTGGAGAAGGAAATGGCAACCCACTCCAGTGTTCTTGCCTGGAGAATCCCAGAGATGGGGGAGCCTGGTGGGCTTCCATCTATGGGGTCGCACAGAGTCGGACACGACTGAAGCGACTTAGCAGCAGCAGTGGCAGCAGTCCTCTATTTTATAAGAAGTGATCTGGTATACAAAAAGTAGAGTGAAAATGCCAGGGATAAAAGACAAAATATAACAGGAAGAAAATAAGCTTTAAAATACCTGCATATAATACAGTCTCTATGAGATCTTTAATGTGGGTCCTGCTATTCTCTGAAGCAAGAAGAGGTGCTGTCCCATTGGGAGCTGGGACGACAAGCGGTCCAACTAAAAATGCACAAGCTCCCCCGAGGTAGCTGAGCATCGACGCGATAGCTGTGGCAGTGGCCCGCTCGTCTGCAGAGAACCATGTTGTGGACAGGAATGGAGCTGCGTTCATTACAGTTGGACCTGCCAATCCATTTAACAGCTGTCCTCCATGGATTAGTCTGGAATCAAACAAATTAAAAGGCTGTGAGGCAGCTAAAATAGGCATCTTCTAGACAAAAAGAAGTTAGCCAACAGTGTTTACTACAGCAATAAGAATACATATCTATAAAGAACAAGAGACACCCGAAAGGTAAAGTATGGTGACTCTCTGCGAGGGAAATCAAATACACCAATCTGATTCTCCAGGCAAGAATACTGGAGTGGGTTGCCATTTCCTCCTCCAAGGGATCTTTCTGGCCCAGAAATGGAACCTGTATCTTTTACGTCTTCTGCACTGGCAAGCAGGTTCTTTACCACTAGCGCCACCTGGAAAGCCACAAACACACCAACAACTGCATATAACCCTAATACACTGATGGTCACCCCTTTGTCATTTCACAGATGCTTACTGAAGCCTGTGATCTGTGCCATGTACCAAAGTAAATACTTTCAGTAACCTTGTTTTACTTATTATCACAACATAATGTGCAAGATATTATCATCTCCATTTACTGAAATGTGAAAGCTTTGGCTTGGAAACATAAAAAAACTTGCCCAAGTGCTAACAGGCAAAGCTAAGATTCAGACCTAGGTCTGACTCCCAATTCCATATCCTCTGAGACTGCCACTTATAGAAACCTAGGAAGTGCCTCCAGCCCTACAAATAACACAAATGAGCTCAACATTTCACGTCTACTCTCTGCAGGATAACGGAAATACAAAAAAAGGAAAAATAAACATTAAAGAATCTTCTAATGGAAGAGGAACTGGTCAAGGAATCAGAGGATTTGGTCTGCACCTGACTACTTTAATGCTCCTGGGTAATATGTCTTTGTGGGATTCCATTCCTTCTCCCATAAAATGAAGAGATTAGTTTAATTTCAGTCTGCATGCCGTGAGTATTTGTTAGGTGAAGGTACTATAATTACAGATCCCTAGGTCCTTTCCAGTCTCAGACTTTAATTGCAAGGCTTAGTGAAGAGTAGTTCCTTGCTTCCATTTCATTTGTTCTTGAGCTCACCCTTCCTCATTACCATATTCTGTTCAGCGCTCTGTCCTGTTCCCTGATGAACACGGAACCTGAAAACCCTTTTCCCACATTTCTTTTTCCACCCCCACCACAAACATTCACATTCAAAAGTAGCTTTGAAGGAGAAAAGAAGTCATAAGTTCAAAAAGCACAGACCAAAAAAGGGAAGTGAGTCAACCTCTTCTGCTTTGGAGGTAAAGGAAATGAAAGGAACAGTATACATGTCATATATATGATACTACTTTTTCTTTCTGCTCCTTTTGCTTTTTAACCACCATGTAGGTGTCAGATCTTCCTTTTAACAAGTACCACCTTGATAAAAGTTTTTTGAATGTAGAAGGGAAAATAAACAGGCATGTGGGTAAAAGTAGGGCTCTTAATGTAGAAGCATAAGTGAGTGGGAAGTAGAATATGTGAATTACGTCTGCTCAAACCTTTGTACGTGTTGGAAAAGTTATTTGAAGGCAAAATAGCTTCCAGAATCATTAATATTACTAAATTTAGGGAACCAAAGACATTTAAAAATATGTTCATGTAAGGGGAACTATTTTCTAAATGACAAACACAATTAAACTGTTTATAAACCAAATACCTCCTCCAAATGCCAGAGGATCCTCAGCTGTCACACAGCAATTTCATCATAGAAATATTCTTGAAACACTGTCATTAAGTGGTTTTAATCATGACTCCCTTAATCATGACTCGTGACGGTACAACAGTCAAACAATGCATGATGGCTCATAATGGCAGCTACTGTGATATTTAACACCTTTAATGAGGTGTTCCTGAAAGACTCATCCCATCTAGAAGGAGAAGCATTGGAATGAGCAAGTCTTATTATGCCTAAATATGTTAAGAGTGGAAGGAGAACATGGAAAGATATCGAAAAAAAAAAAAAAAACACTTGCCTGGTGACCCCAACTCAGGGGAACCAGGCTCAGTCCCTGGTCGGGGAACTAGATCCCACATGCCACAGCCAGGAGTTCACAGGCCGCAACTCAAGATCCTGTGTGCCAGAACTAAGACCCAGTGCAGCCAAACAAATAAAGAAATATTTTTTAAAAACCACTTGATAAAACAGAATGCATCCTGAAAATTAAGGTGTAAAACTCAAATAATTGCCATGGCTCAGCTTTTGCTACCTCTCAGTGGAATCATGAAAAGATTATTTTCCAAGCAGCAAATGTACGTGTCATAGAACATGTGAGCTTGAGATAATATGAGGACCATCCTAGTCCAGTTTACTCAATGCACAGATCTGGATATTTCTAACACAGGTATACTTGCTAAAGTCGTATGGTACTAAGGACAATTCAGATGGCATATAAGTCTAAAAGGTCACCAAACTTGGGATTGCTGGGGTCTTTGTGCATCTACAACATGGATTATCAAGTGAAAAATTACAGTGAAAAACATGCTGATTTGGTGTTTAAAAATTATTCTAATTTAAATAATTGTGTGCTTTTTTGTGTGTTGTTTTTTGTGTGATTTTTTTCATTAAAAGTCATCATACATAAATGCACTCCTCATAAATGAGTTCAGTAGGAGAACTGGAACCTACAGGATTGGGGGTTATCCTCTGAATTCATGGGAAATCTGGCAGGGAAATCCAGTCCCTGCTCTTCCCAGCATATTTAAATCTTCCAGAACTTAGTTCTCTTCCTTCCTGAATTTGTATCCTACAACCCCTCAGGACTTGTCACTTACTAATTGGTTATAAGCACTGCCATCTGGTGACCACGGCACAACACCAATCTGTAATGTAAAGATTTTCATGTTTGTCTGACATAGGTTTCTGTCACCTACCATTAATTTACCCTATTTTAAGAAGTTAATTTGTTTGTAAAAATATATTTAGAAATAAAATTGTTACATATATATATACATACACACACATATATATAGTTTTTCCATTTAATAGTAATGCAAAATTAGAGGTATGTTTTTTCCTGAAAAAGTGCTGACCCTAAGACATAATAAAATCATACAAAACATTACCATAAATTCTTTAAAAATGACAATTAAGAAGAGGAAATAATTATAAATTCTTCAATACAAACTGTGTGTTGTTTAATTCATTCAACCAACATGTACTGAGTATTCATTGTGTATTGGGTAGGGACTGTGATAGCAATAGGTGGATGGGAATTTAAAATTAAAGTTAAAACTCTTTAAGTAGAGTAGCTGAAGTCACTTACCAGCACTATATCAGGAATATAAAGAAAAATAAGGCAATAACTAGTAAGCTTGTCAGGCCTGTGACGAGAATAAGGCAAGTGGTCCGCCTTCCTTGTCCTCTGACCTCTGACTCTGGTCTACAACACAGGAGCTTCATAATATTCGCACATGGACCTGAAGGTCCAATCCCATCCAAGCTCCATCTATCCTCTTCCAAACAGCTGCCCCTTAGCTACCCTTTGGGCCCAGGGAGCACACCCAGGGATGCAGTTCATCCTCAGAAGAACAGACCTGGGAAAGAGGCAGTGCAGGGACTGCTGGGGTCTTGTGTAGCTAGAAAGTGGTGAGGGGCAGGGTAGACACGCCTCTTTGGCCCTACAGACTCCTCACCACATAGGGAATGGCAAAGCTGAAGGAAATCCAGAGTAGAATCCCCTCAGGCATGGAGTCTAGGGCAAGGGTTTGCTGGCACTGGCAACAACAGTGGGTACAGAAAAGGGATGGTTCGGAGGGCTGTTGAGGTGGTACAATAGGTATGGTTACGTGAATGACTAGATGTGGGGGGTGACATTCATAATTCTGTAAAAATGTCCAGTAAGTGCTTGACTACAGGTCACAGGCTAAGGAAAGAGGTCTGAGATGAGACATATGATGGGGTTGAGGAAGAAACTCTGGAGAACCATCACTTTTAAACAGTCAGAGGAAGAGGAGTCTAGAAAGACGATTGAGAAGGAGCAATTACAGAGGTAGAAAAAAAATGAAAAGCAAGAAAGGCTGGTGTCATGGTAACTAAGAAAAGGGTTTAAAAAAGTGGAAAGTGAGGGGCCAATAGTTTTAAATCAAACAGAAAGAGGGTTTAACTGAAACATAAGCTCCTCGGTAACAAGGAGGTCTTCCATGATCTGAGCAGAGGCAGTTTCAGCAGACTGTTGAGGATGGAAGTCAGACGTGTAAGAAAATGGAAATTTACATTTAGACTCTTCATTACAGTTGTTAAAAACAGATGCCAGAACAAGAATTAGGTACATAAGCTTAACAGTGTGAAAAGGAAAAACACGCAGCTCAAATGAACAGTCTGAACAGAAAAGTCTCTCTGCCTTCATGTGCTGAGAGAGAAATGCAACTTGTGATTGTCCTAAAGCTTTCAAGGCACTCCTGAAAGAAGATGGCTTTCAGAAACTTGTAACTATTGATCTGAGTTGGGTGTTAAAAAAAACACAGAAAAACAAAAGAGGTGTTATCCACAATTTTCTGTTAAGTAAAGTAGATATCATAACTTAATGTTAATTTTTCTGGATCACCACTATGTGCTTTAGTTTTGTTTTGCAGTTATCAGCTAAGTTCCTTGTGGGTCAGGACTCTGGTTTCTAAACTCCCCAGAGTGAGAAGAGAGTGGGGATGCTCTCTAGGATCCAAGAACAGGGAACTGGGATCACGCGGTTCAAACCTCACAAGGTTCCACCACATACATCACATCAGTTCCACTTTTAGGTTTTAAAAAGCTTATAGTCAGCAAAACAAAAAACAAAATTTCCCCCAAATTTGGGAAACAAAACTTTTGGAAAAAGACACTGAGGGCGGTAAGAGCAAGGTCAAGGCTTTAGCACTGTCTCAAGTGTCGTGCACCACAGGAGGGCAGGCAGAAATTAGCAGTACGAGGACGTAGTTTTGTCTCCTGGGCAATAAGCTCGGGAGCATAAGGGAGCTTCTGAAGGAAGCGGACTGGTTAATTCGAGGGGTCTAACCCTGGCTTCCTCACCTGAAACTCTGCGCCTGATGAAGATGGGCAGTCATACATTGGTTAGGAGGCTGCAGGTGTCCTGACCTCTGCAGCTCAAGCTGTGACAGTCGTGCAAGGCTTTCCTTCATCCCAGTCTCCTCTCACTGGTCCCTTAATTCACTCCCTCTCATCTCTCCCCCTAGCCCACCGAACTTCCTTTTCTTCCCTTCTTTCTCAGGTCTTTTTTCTTGTCAATTTTGTTCTCTTTACCTAGCTTCTGCCTACTTGAGGCCTAGTTTGTGCCTTCCCCACAGGCCAGGTGGAAAACAGGGGAATTTCCTAGTGGGCTGAGAAGATTAGATCAGAGCTTTGGGAGTTTCTCCAGCACTGGTAGAATCGGGTGGTAAAGGCTAGGAAGTGGGCTAGCAGTCCAGCAGCGTCAGTACTGCTGAGCCTGGGGACCCCTGCCATGGCTGGGCTGTTTGCCTTGGTCCTGTGCACATCAAACACTGCTCCTGTTGTGGAGAGGCTGGGGCTCAGAGGGACATGCTGTAGCATTTATGCACAGCTGTATTCCTTTTCATATGATTCAATATACTATAGCTTTTCAAAGAAATGCCAACAGCTAAAGTTCAAACTGAAGACCTCTAAGTTAACGTTTTCTCACAAACTCGACATTTTAGCTTGTATGTAATGATATTTTGCATCCCAATCTTCTGCTTTCTGACATTCTGGAACAAATACCTAGGATTCTTAAATTATTTTCTACTTAGAATAATATGATGTTTCAGAATTAGAATTTTTATAGTTGGAAGAGACTTCAAACCTCAGCAAGATAACCTATCCCCTTCATTTTATAAAAAAAAACCCTGAGTTCCAGAAAAGCTAATAATATATTTTAAATCACACTTATTTTATAACTTATTTATAACATTCTTTCTCCAGAAAGTATTAGTGGGGGGAGTTCCAAAGTCATACTAGCTAATGGTTAAGACAAGACCAGAAATCAAAATTAAACCTGATTTCATCAGTCCACGAATCTTTCTACTCTTCCACATGGCCTCATTCTGAAGGTTCTCTGTAACTAACAGTGATGATAAAAATCATTGATTATTGAAATAACCCAAGGTTCTCAGATCTAAAGGCATGCTGCTGCTGCTGCTGCTAAGTCACTTCAGTCGTGTCCGACTCTGTGCGACCCCAGAGACGGCAGCCCACCAGGCTCCCCCGTCCCTGGGATTCTCCAGGCAAGAACACTGGAGTGGGTTGCCATTTCCTTCTCCAATGCATGAAAGTAAAAAGTGAAAGTGAAGTCGCTTAGTCGTGTCTGACTCTAGCGACCCCATGGACTGCAGCCTACCAGGCTCCTCCGTCCATGGGATTTTCCAGGCAAAAGTACTGGAGTGGGGTGCCATTGCCTTCTCCGAAAGGCATGCAGTAGCTAGCATATTTTTATTATGTGCAGAGAATCATAACTAGCACTGGGGATAACATTAAAGAGTCAACATTTTAGAAACTGAGCAGCTATTTCCTTACCGTTAAGTCCAGTACTCTTAACTTAAATTCAATGCATTTTTATGATTTAGAATCCATAAAAATACTCATCTCTAACACTTAACATGCCAGTGGTTCAGAAGCTTTCTCTCAACTTCCAATTCTTAATCATCTTTCATGAGAATAAACTCTTGTGTTAAAGAATTTCCTGGATATTGACAATGGTTCAAAGTGCTAGTAATAGCTTTCCTTTATTAGTGTAAGAAGATAATAAAAAAGGTCAGAGATGTTATGAATTAATTACAGGAAAAAGAAAGGAAGGGAGAAACAGAGTGAAATGGTGAAAAAGAATGGGCTTTCTTAAGGTTTTTACCATAGCCTCAGTTTCTTTTACGAAAATCTATTTCCCTTTTGTACCCTTTAGTAATTTTGGCCAGTTATGAGTCAATTAAAAGTATCTACTGCACATCTACTATGGTCAAGGCATCTTCAGATAGACATTAAAGGTAATATAAAAATAAATACTAAAGTCTTGGCCCTAAAGAAGCTTATAATAATAACTTCTCACGAACAGTTATAGAAAGTTCATAAAAACACATGATAAAAAAGAATATTGGTTAGATATCAAAAGACAGCTTCTAGCCTTAGCTAAATTTATTAACTGTATAATCTTTGGTGAACCACTTACTCTCTTTCTATTTCAATTTCCCAAAAGGTACTTTATTTCACAGGATTATTATTAAGGCCAAATACGATAATCTCTCAGCAAGGCATGGGGGAAAAACGGACTTAGCCCTGGTCTGAGAGACCTACTACTTCCCCCTACTTGGGCTCATAACATTTTCCTTGTCTCATAACTTTTATTTTATTCTCTTAGTTTAAAAGTATACTAAATAAGTGTATAGAGAAGAAAAGAATCCATATGTTCAATAATTCAGTAACTCACATAATTACTACTAATCTTGATTTTTCAGTCTTTTTTTTTCCTTTTTTAAATGCATCTCCCACTTAAGACTTAGGCACAGGTAATCATAGATATTATATTGAAAATACAGTTTTATGTACTAAATCATTTTAACTTTATACTCTACATAAGCATTTTTTCATTTCATTCTTTACAATCATAATTGTTAATGGCTCCATTGATAGTGTATCATACAGATGTACGAAAACTCACTTGACATTTTCCTAATGTTTGTTACTTATTTGCTAATATTAATAGTGCAGTTGTGATCATCTCTGTATGAAAATATTTGCCATTTCCAAATTGTTTCCTTAGGCTCAACAGGTTGGAGGGTATGAAGATTTTCTTGTTGTTTAGTCGCTAAGTTGTGTCCAACTCTTTTGCAACCCTATGGACTGTAGCTCACCAGGCTCCTCTGTCCATGGAATTTTCCAGGCAAGAATTCTGGAGTGGGTGGCCATTCCCTTCTCCAGGGGATCTTCCCGACCCAGGGATTGAAACTGTCTCCTACACTGGCAGAGGGATTCTTCAGAGCCAACAGGGAAGCCCCTTATGAAATATACTCCAAAGTTGTATTTCAGGAGAGTCTGAAGTAATTTACATTCCCATCAACAGTGGTCAGCAGTGTCTGTCCCACCAGCACCGAGTACCCATATTTTAAAAATATGCACATAAAAATAAAAATATATTTTTTCAATTTTAATAGAAAAATAAACAATACCCACACACACAAATTTGGTGTGTTAGTCTTCTATTGATGTTTTAACAAATTACCACAAATTTAGTGGCTTTAAGACAAGACTCATTTATTCTCTTACAGTTCTGTAAATCAGGAGTCCAACAGGGGTCTCACTGAGCTAAAGTCAAAGTGTGGCATGGCTGTGTTCCCTTCTGGAGGCTCTGGAGAAGAATTTGCTTCCTTGCCTCTATCTTGCCGGCTTTCCTTGGTTCCTGGCCCCCTTCCTGTATCTTCAAAGCCAGCAACAGGGATTTGAGTTCTTTTCACATTGCATCTCTCTGACATCCTCTTCTATCTCTTATTTAAGGGCTTTTATGATTACACTGGGCACACCTGGATAACCCAGGATACTCTTCCTATTTTAGGGTCAGATGATTACCAAACCTAATCCCATCTATAATTGAAGCTCTCCTTTGCCATGTAACAGAATACATTCACAGGTTCTGGGTATTAGAAGGTGGACATCTTTGGGGGATGGGGTCATTATTCTGCCTACCACACTTGGTAAGGCCAAAAGGCAACTCCTTATTTTAATCTGTATTTCTTTTTTGACTACTGTTCTTTTTTTCCATTGGTATACTACAATTTTTCTTATTTTGAATGAGTGCTTAATATATTTATATATATTTATTTACCTGTTCTTGCCTTTATTTTGACAAATATTTTTCCTTTTGGCCAATTCTGTTTTAAGCTTAACAATCTGTACATTTAATTTTTTTATGGTGGATAAACGTATGCTTTATTTGAACAAACATAAAAGAGAGCTCCTAGCACATTTCAGCAACACAAAGTTGGGCAATCCAACAAAACATTAATACAGTTGGCCCTGTCTATTCACAAGTTCTACATGCCAGATATGGAAGGCAGGCTGTTCTATACCATTTTATATAAGAGACTTGAGCATTTACACTTAATAATTTATAAATGGCCACATCTATCAATTTTTCTCTTTATAATTTTCCTCTGTTTTTCATACTTTAGAAAAAAAATTTCTATGTAGAGATCAGATAAATATTCCTATATGTTGTTTTTCAATTAAATATTTAACCATTTAGTTCATCTGAATTTATTTTGGTGCATGGTATGAAATGAGGATCTAATATGATCTTTTTCTCCTAAATAGACAGCCAGATTGCCTGTGGTAGAGACAATAAACTATGTCTAATTTCCTTTTAGGTACAGAACACCCCAAGTTTGTGCTAGGGTAAGTTACAGTCTGCATTTCCAAGCTCCCCTTGCAGCGAGGTGGGGCCTTATTACCAAGTCTGGGCCAATGTGATGAGAGTAGGAGGATTTCAAGGTCACTCCCATGAGAACAAAATGCTCTCCCTGGTCCCCCTCTCCGTCTTCATATAGGATGAAATGTGACTACAGTGCTGATGCATTGCTCTGGACTGTCCTGCTAAGGTCATCTCCCTAGGGGAGCAACAAGATAAAGGAACTTAGGTCCCTTTGTAGGACAGAGCTGCCTATGCCTAGGCCTCCCTGCCAACTCTGGACTATCACATTAGAAAGAAATACTATCTTGTTTGACTTACTATATTTTGAGACACCTCATTATAACAGCTTAACTGTTCCTTGATTGAGAAATTAGCTGCAGAATAGGATTTTGCATTTGGAAAGGCATAACATATTTGGCACTGGCTTAGTGGTTAGGCTGCAGGCCGAAAAGGCAGGTGATTTGTGAGATACAGCAAAACCACTGCTTGTGATTACCTAGAACTGGGTGAAAAATATCAGAAGACTACTCTGTTTCCCACCTCTTGCTGATTTTAGGATGGCACTACAAGAGAGGCGGAGGCAAACAAGTGTTGGCTGGTTTGCCAGCATAGACAGAAGGGACAAGAGCTCTGCTAAGACAGTTTCTCTTTGCCCAAGGCCTGCTATCCAAATTTAATGAGAATCTAGGAATTTGAAGCCTCAGGTTACTTCTGTATCTTTAAATGGCAGGAAATAATGTCTTTCAGAGCCTGTCTAGCAGCAAAGATCGAATTAAAGGTGTTATTTTCCAACCCAGGCCTAACTTTTTACAGA
Source organism: Bos javanicus (assembly GCF_032452875.1). Taxonomy (NCBI): domain Eukaryota; kingdom Metazoa; phylum Chordata; class Mammalia; order Artiodactyla; family Bovidae; genus Bos; species Bos javanicus. Next base: position 67,388,724 of record NC_083868.1, on the reverse strand, counting down.
CGGCATCCACGTAGCCACCATGAAATTGAGGGGAAAGGGATAAGCTGAGCACAAAAGGCGTATAGGAAAGGAGATTCAGCAGGAGTAAGAACCATAGCCTTAAGTAAAAATCTTTGGGTGTGGCTACATTTACATGAACCTACTGGATATAAGTAGCTGTTGCTGCTGCTAAGTCGCTTCAGTCGTGTCCGACTCTGTGAGACCCCACGGACTACAGCCCACCAGGCTCCTCCATCCATGGGATTTTCCAGACAAGAGTACTGGAGTGGGGTGCCATTGCCTTCTCTGGGATATAAGTAAAGAAGAAGCCTACTAAGTGTTTGAGGGAAGTGTGTCACCAAAGACACCACAAAATGGTTCTACCAAACTTAAAGATTGCTTGATTCCTAAAGCAATCCTGAGGTCCCCAAATCAACATCAGCAAACACAAAAGACACAGCCCCTAAGAATGGCATATGTTGCAACTGCAGGTGTATTCTCTAAGAACAATGGACCCAAAAAGAGCCTCCCCAAGCTCAAAGCCAAAAATCACAGAGAACAATCAAAGGAGTTACTCCCAGAGAACCATGAAGACCTGATAGAAGCCAGAGATTCTAGTTTTCAGGCTAGATGCAGCGACTGGACAGAACTGTGGATTTCTCCTTTGAGGAAGGACGAACATGTTTTCTGTATAGGCAGAGGGGGCACATGAAGACATTAGATAGCAGAGACTATTAACTGTCTTTTTACATCCATTTCCCCTTTCTTTCGTTATAGTAGCCATGCATTTGTAGTTGTTGTTGTTGCTATTATTTCCTAAATTAATTTACAAACCAACTTTGTTACATGGGACATAGGACAAATCCTCCCACTTCTACAAAAAGAAACCAAATATGACATTCCATGGGGAAAATGAGGCTTCCATAATCTTCAACAGGATGTACTTGCTTCTGGCTAAGATTTCCTACCCAGAAGAGCACTGCTTAATTGAGTGCTTTGTACCACTATCTCTGTTTACACTGTGATCAGTTCAGTTCAGTCACTCAGTCATGTCCGACTCTTTGTGACTCTATGGACTGCAGCACACCAGACCTCCTTGTTCATCACCATCTCCTAGAGTTTACTCAAACTCTTGTCTATTCAGTCCATGATGCCATTGAACCATCTCATCCTCTGTCGTCCCCTTCTCCTCCTACCTTCAATGTTTCCCAGCATCAGGGTCTTTTCAAATGAGTCAGTTCTTCACATCAGGTGGCCTAAGTATTGATGTTTCAGCTTCAACATCAGTCCTTCCAATGGATATTCAGGACTGATATCCTTTAGGATTGACTGGTTGGATCTCCTTGCAGTCCAAGAGACTCTCAAGTCTTCTCCAACACCACAGTTCAAAAGCATCAATTCTTCAGTGCTCAGCTTTCTTTATAGTCCAACATCCATACATGACTACTGGGAAAACGGTAGCCTTAACTAGATGGACCTTTGTTGGCAAAGTAATGTCTTTGATTTTTAATATGCTGTCTAGGTTGGTCATAACTTTTCTTCCAAGGAGTAAGCATCTTTTTACCATGGCTGCAATCACCATCTGCAGTGATTTTGGAGCCCCCTCAAAATAAAGTCTGCCACTGTTTTCACTGTTTCTCCATCTATTTGCCATGAAGTGATAGGACTGGATGCCATGATTCTTGTCTTCTGAATGTTGAGCTTTAAGCCAACTTTTTCACTCTCCTCTTTCACTTTCATCAAGAGGCTCTTTAGTTCTTCTTCACTTTCTGCCATAAGGGTGGTGTCATCTGCATATCTGAGGTTATTGATATTTCTCCTAGCAATCTTGATTCCAGCCTGTGCTTCCTCCAGCCCAGTGTTTCTCATGACGTACTCTGCATATAAGTTAAATAAGCAGGGTGACAATATACAGCCTTGACGTACTCCTTTTCCTATTTGGAACCAGTCTGTTGTTCCATGTCCAGTTCTAACTGTTGCTTTCTGACCTGCATACAGATTTCTCAAGAGGCAGGTCAGGTGGTCTGGTATTCCCATCTCTTTAAGAATTTTCCATAGTTTATTGTGATCCACACAGTCAAAGGCTCTGGCACAGTCAATAAAGCAGAAATGGATTTTTTTCTGGAACTTTCTTGCTTTTTCGATGATCGAACGAATGTTGGCAATTTGATCTCTGGTTCCTCTGCCTCTTCTAAAACCAGCTTGAACATCTGGAAGTTCATCGTTCATGTATTATTGAAGCCTGGCTTGGAGAATTTTGAGCATTACTTTACTAGTGTGTGCTGCTGCTGCTGCTAAGTCGCTTCAGTCGTGTCCAACTCTGTGAGACCCAATAGACAGCAGCCCACCAGGCTTCCCCGTCCCTGGGATTCTCCAGGCAAGAATACTGGAGTGGGTTGCCATTTACTTCTCCAATGCATGAAAGTGGAAAATGAAAGTGAAGTCACTCAGTCATGTCTGACTCTTAGCGACCCCATGGACTGCAGCCTACCAGGCTCCTCCATCCATGGGATTTTCCAGGCAAGAGTACTGGAGTGGGGTGCCATTGCCTTCTTCAACTAGCATGTGAGATGAGTGCAACTGTGCGGTAGTTTGAGCATTCTTTGGCATTGCCTTTCTTAGGGATTGGAATGAAAACTGACCTTTTCCAGTCCTGTGATAGCTGTATCTTTTTTTTTTTTTTCTTTAGCATCCTTGCATTTTAACTGGGGGCATGGCTGCTGAGCTACATGTCTAGCTCCTCTTGCAGACAGGTGTGGCCATATGACTAAGTCTGTACCAGTGGGGTGTGATTAGAATTGATACATACAGCTTCCTGGTCAACACCTAAAGACGTAGTCACTTGCCCTGGACGTCCTGTTTTTCCTTCCTGTGGACTGGAATGAAAGCATGATAATGAGTCAGCTTTGACCACCTGGACAGGAATATTACCACAGGGGATGTTAGAACAACAGAAAAGGAACTTGAGTCCCTGGAACAGAGCTGCCTACCTGGTCTGGGGCAGCCCATTATCTTTCAGACTGTTCTTTGGGAGAAAAATAAATTTATTTATTGAACTTGTGTATTTTTTACCTTTTTACACAGCTTAGCCTATCCTTTACAAATAAATAGACTGTCAATAAAAGTTGACTCCCAAGTTTTGATTTAAATAATGAAATCTAGGAACCAACATTTGTTAAGTATATGTATTATGTCCATTTTCTTTCATAAGTGCTTATACTTTTAATATTATTTTATGTTAGATATATTTACAACACATATTTTTGCTAGTTTGTATTTTAATTTTACAACTTATCTTAGAAGCATGAGGGTTCAGAGTTTATATAGTCAAATCTACACATCTTTCCCTTGTGATTTATTTCATTGTTTTCACACTCAGAAAAGCAGTCTCTTATCTTTCTTTCTCTTATTCTCATTATTGAAGATCTGATGTGATCATTTTAGATTCTCTTAGTGTTTTCACTCCAAAACGTAAGATTAGCACAAGGTAAAGATATTCTCAAGCAGAGTTAAGAGTATAAAATAAAAAGTAACTCTCCTTTCCACCGCAGACTTTTAGGTTCCCAGGCTTCCTCCTCAGAAACAACCAACAGTAATGGTTTCTTTCAGCAACAGTCCTGGACAAATACATCCCTCCCACTTTTTTTCTAAGTAGGAATATATTAAACATAATATTATAACTTTGTCTTTTCTCAAACTCAACAATATATCTTGGAGATATTTCCAAATCAGCACTTAACAGAACTTTTACTCCCTTTTCACAGCTACGTACTATTTCACTGTATACTTCATCATCACTACCCCTCTGCTGAAGATATTTGGGTTGTAAACAGCCTTTTGCTATTACAAGCAAAACCACACAAACATGACTGTCCTTCCAAAATGATATAGCTTTATATGTGGGCTAATTTTCTAGAAGGACAACTATTGGGTTAAAGGACATGTACATTTTTAATTTAATAAATACTATAAAAATGCCCTCTAAATAGAATTCTCCAAATTACTTGTAACACCTATTTTTTCCCCTATACCTCAGGCAACACAGCACATTATCATACTTTTTCATCTTTGCCAATAATCAGACATACAATTGCTTTTTCAATTTTCTTTAATTATGATGAAGTTGTTGAGTATCTTTTCTTAAGATTTGTATTTCAATTTCTGTAATTACCTGCTCATATCTATCACTCATTTTCCTACTGACTTGCTATTTTTCTTATTGATTTGACAGAGTTCTTTTCAACTAAGGAAATTATCCATTTGTCTTACTGTTGCAAACATTTCACAGTTTTTTTTTTAATTTTATTTTATTTTTAAACTTTACAATATTGTATTAGTTTTGCCAAATATCGAAATGAATCCGCCACAGGTATACATGTGTTCTCCATCCTGAACCCTCCTTCCTCCTCCCTCCTCCCTCCCCATACCATCCCTTGGGTCGTCCCAGTGCACCAGCCCCAAGCATCCAGTATCATGCATCGAACCTGGACTGGCAACTCGTTTCATACATGATATTATATATGTTTCAATGCCATTCTCCCAAATCTTCCCACCCTCTCCCTCTCCCACAGAGTCCATAAGACTGTTCTATACATCAGTGTCTCTTTTGCTATCTCATACACAGGGTTATTGTTACCATCTTTCTAAATTCCATATATATGTGTTAGTATACTGTATTGGTGTTTTTCTTTCTGGCTTACTTCACTCTGTATAATAGGCTCCAGTTTCATCCACCTCATTAGAACTGATTCAAATGTATTCTTTTTAATGGCTGAGTAATACTCCATTGTGTATATGTACCACTGCTTTCTTATCCATTCATCTGCTGATGGGCATCTAGGTTGCTTCCATGTCCTGGCTATTATAAACAGTGCTGCGATGAACACTGGGGTACACGTGTCTCTTTCCCTTCTGGTTTCCTCAGTGTGTATGCCCAGCAGTGGGATTGCTGGATCATAAGGCAGTTCTATTTCCAGTTTTTTAAGGAATCTCCACACTGTTCTCCATAGTGGCTGTACTAGTTTGCATTCCCACCAACAGTGTAAGAGGGTTCCCTTTTCTCCACACCCTCTCCAGCATTTATTGCTTGTAGACTTTTGGATCATAGTTTTGGAAGTTTTGGCCACAGCAATCAGAGCAGAAAAAGAAATAAAAGGAATCCAAATTGGAAAAGAAGAAATAAAACTCACACTATTTGCAGATGACACGATCCTCTACATAGAAAACCCTAAAGACTCCACCAGAAAATTACTACAACTAATCAATGACTATAGTAAAGTTGCAGGATATAAAATCAACACACAGAAATCATTTGCATTCCTATACACTAATAATGAGAAAACAGAAAGAGAAATTAAGGAAACAATTCCATTCACCATTGCAACGGAAAGAATAAAATACTTAGGAATATATCTACCTAAAGAAACTAAAACTTCTTAGAGGGACAAGTGGCGTTCAGCCACCCGAGATTGAGCAATAACAGGTCTGTGATGCCCTTAGATGTCCGGGGCTGCACGCGCGCTACACTGACTGGCTCAGCGTGTGCCTACCCTACGCCGGCAGGCGCGGGTAACCCGTTGAACCCCATTCGTGATGGGGATCGGGGATTGCAATTATTCCCCATGAACGAGGAATTCCCAGTAAGTGCGGGTCATAAGCTTGCGTTGATTAAGTCCCTGCCCTTTGTACACACCGCCTTAAAAAAAAAAAGAAAAAAAAAAGAAAGAAACTAAAGACCTATATATAGAAAACTATAAAACACTGGTGAAAGAAATCAAAGAGGACACTAATAGATGGAGAAATATACCATGTTCATGGATTGGAGGAATCAATATAGTGAAAATGAGTATATTACCCAAAGCAATTTATAGATTCAATGCAATCCCTATCAAGCTACCAACGGTATTCTTCACAGAGCTAGAACAAATAATTTCACAATTTGTATGGAAATACAAAAATCCTCGAATAGCCAAAGCAATCTTGAGAAAGAAGAACGGAACTGGAGGAATCAACATACCTGACTTCAGGCTCTACTACAAAGCCACAGTTATCAAGACGGTATGGTACTGGCACAAAGACAGAAATATAGATCAATGGAACAAAATAGAAAGCCCAGAGATAAATCCACGCACATATGGACACCTTATCTTTGACAAAGGAGGCAAGAATATACAATGGATTAAAGACAATCTCTTTAACAAGTGGTGCTGGGAAATCTGGTCAACCACTTGTAAAAGAATGAAACTAGAACACTTTCTAACACCATTTCACAGTTTTTAACTTTTCTTTTGACTTTGTTTTATAGTGTGTGTATATATATATATATATATGTATTTTTATAGTATTTTTAATCATGCAGATATTCTAAAATTTTATGTAGCCAAAAGTATTATACTTTTCTATGGCTTCTGAGATTTGTGTCTTAGTTGGAAGGTCTTTGCCCTTCTAAAATTAGTCTCATCTTCTAATATTTCTATGGTTCATATTTTATACTTAAATGGTTGATCCAACTGGAATTTACTTAAGTGGCAGGACAGATATAGGGCTCTTCCTCACTTTTTTTTTCAGATAGCTAAGCAGTTATCATAAAACCATTTACTAAACAACTCATTTTTTCTGCTATGATCATTTTAAATTTAAGATTGTCAGCTGGAAAGCATTTTACAATGGAGTATATTTATAGAAAATCTACGTTTACTAGAACCATACTATTTAACTATTTATCATATGTTAGTAATCTATTATTAATGTTAATAAAAATTACACTGATTTGAAAGATAATATGTCATGGTAATTATTGGATACACCTACGATTAAAAGCAGATATAACCTACTGTAAGTTCACCTTCTGGAAGTCTGTAAATTGTTTACTGGGCATGCCATATTGCATTTCACACTATAGAGTAATGACATCTAGTATTTTTTTAATATATGATTTGCTTCCCAACCATAGAAGAAATACTTTATAGTTCATTATTCTAAGTTCCTTATTTATTTGTGGTGTTAATAAGAGAAAAGTGGCGTATCTATATGTAGATAAAAGAAATTCTGATACTATGAAGATGTAAAACACCATTAGGAAGGTGGTATTAATAGTTGTGATTGAAGAAAGGGCTTATTAGAAAGCTGCTTCTCACATGTCTTAAGACTCATAAAAGCTAAGATACAGGAAGTAAAAGGTACAGGGTCACTATTCAGAAGGCTGGGTCAGAAGCTCAAAAAGCTTCGAGTGAAACAGGGGCACAGAAACAGATTGCTAAATACTTGTTTCAGTGCTGGCCAAATGCACAGAAGGTCTTTATCCCTTCCGGTTCAGTGTCAAGTGGGAGTCTTAAGCTTAAAAGTGGTAATTTAATAAGGCTTCTAGTCAAAAATAAGCATTCTAACTGTAGCATTTTCATTGTAACAGCTGCATGTGTGTTGTTGATAATATTGCTCTAAAGAAATATTGCATGGACATAAATGAAGTCTCATTTCAAGGGGATAATATTCCCATATACCTTATATGATAGGTGAACACACAAAGGATGAGGAATTCGATTTATACTTTCTTTTTATGAAAGGTTCAATCCCTGAGAATTCTTTCTTTCTTCTCTTTCCTTTCTATCTTTGTTTACATTTCTTTATGAGCTCTATTTATTTTTCATACCATTTTCTCCACCACAGAGTCAACTCTTTATTATTTCTATAATTTTATATTTGGAAAGGATATGAAAGGATATAAAACTAGAGAGAAGCAATAGAATAGATGGCCCAAAACAGAAGAAAAGCTACCAGAAATACTAGGAAGCATTTTTAAAGAATGCATTATTGAATTTCAGCTTATACTGAAGTTTGTACTTAAAAACTGTAGATGCTTTAAAAAAAAACACCTGTATATTTGAAAAATTAAGAACATTTCAAACACAATGAAACTCATCTGTTAAAATCTCACTCAGAAGGATAGGATATGAAGACCAGCATTCCACAGAAATCCAAATGATATCTGCCTTTAAAAATATGAAACACTTATACTCTCAATTTTCTGGAAAGATAACATATTTTGAAAATGAACAGCATTTACTTTGAAAATGAAAAATTCTGTTCCAAATAAAAGTCAACATCTTGTACCTAAAATCCACTCCTTCTCCTCCTGGGTCCCGTGTGTCTGTTAATGGAATCAACAATGTCAGAGTCTCCAGAGTGCAACCTCAGTCATATCACCTCTGATGTCTTTCTCACATGTTCTCTCTGACATCTATGCTATCCTTTCCATTCCCACAACTTCTCAGGTTAAGACAGTCATTCTGGACTCCTCACTTTCTGTTATTCCCTTTATTCAATCCATTAGCAGGTCCTTCAAAATATAATCAGATTTGACCACTCCTCACCACCACCACTGCCACCACTATGGCTCAAGTCAGCATCATCCCTCATGTGCTTTATTGCACTGATTCCCTACCTGGTCTCCCCACTCCTGCATCCTCAATAAAGCAGCCTTGTGACCATGGTTCTCTTCAGCTCACAGCTGAAGAGATTTTCTAGCTTGAAAAAAGCTGAAGTCCTTACGCGGTCTTGAAGGACCTGGTCTCACACTCCCGTCGCCACCCATGACTGGTCTCATTTCCCAGCCCTCTTCCCATAAAGTCTCTGGTTTGGCTCCAGCCCTGCCAGGCTCCCTGCCAGGTTGCTCTTCTCTTCCCATCCTTTATACTTGCCGTTCGCTCTGCCTGGAATGCTTGCCCCTTACATAACACTTCATCCATCCATTCATTCCTCCAGGCTTCACCCTCAAAAGGTATCTTCCCAGTAACCATTTTTTCCTGAAATTTTACCATCCTTTCACTTCTGTCAAATTTCAAATCCTTCTTCCCTATTTTTTTCCCACAGCACATACTATATATTTAACTTATTTATCTAGTGTATTGCCAGTCTCCCCAGCTGGAATGTAAACTGCACAAGGCAGTGATTTTCCTACCGTGTTTTCTGCTGCATTCCCCATGTGCAGAAGCACACAGGAGAAGTTCAGTGAATTTTTTCGAATAAATGAACTAATAAATGAATAAACAAATGAAACAAAAGGATGACTCCAGCTTGGAGTCATGACCATGCAGTGGTCACTGCATCCTTTCTGGTCTCCTGCTAGCACTCTTAACCCTCTGTAATCAATCCTACAGTTCAGTGCTACAGTCTTCAAATCAATAGTTTATGTAATATAGGTCTGACCCTACTGCTGCTCAGATTAAGAACCTAAGTGGCTCCCAACTGTCCAGTGAGCGATTATGGTTCTAAGGGATGGCGTCAATATCATGCATAATCAGGATACCCTTTTCTAAACTCCATCTCTACAGACTGCTTTCTTACGCTTTATTCTGTATACCAGTGTCTCTCAAACGTCAGTCATTTACGGCTCCTTGTTAATGGGGAAAATTTCCTCAACGGCTCTTCAGGTCAAATCCAAGGATCTCAGTTTGATAAACACTAAGAAACTGACATCTGGTCAATAAAAATGTTTTTTTAAATTACAGATTATTATTGGTTAAAAAATCTTTTAATATTATAACCAAAAGGAAAACAAATTTCTAAAATCTTCCTATATTCAGTATCCCTTGAGAATAAATCCATATACCCCAGGCACAGAAATGCTGCTCTACAGAAAAGAAGCTACCTGCCCGTCCCAGAAGAAACCTGTGCTTACCTGCCTCTGTGCCTTCGTTCTTGTTATTCCTCTATACCCTGGAATATCCTTCCCCTAACTATAGTTATCAAAATTCTACTTATCCTTCAATGCTTACTTTACTTATCACCTTCTTTATGAAATCTTCTTTTTGAGATCCTCAGCCAAAACTTCTCTCAGTCTCTTGTGGCAATGTTATAAATCTTCTATGGCATTATCTATTAATATATTATTCTTCCTTTTGTTATACTATTATTTTCCCATGGTTATTATAGCTCCTGGATAGCATGAAGAAGATTAACTTATTCTCTATTTATTTACACAACAATTAGTACAGTATCTTCCAATATGACAACTAATAAATGTATACTCAATTATTTACCAAATCAGGGGAAAAAATGCTACTATAAATATGACCCTCTGATTTTAAAAACAGAACTGTTTACTAAAAGCTTATAACCAAGCCTGGTGGGCTGCCATCTCTGGGGTCGCATAGAGTCGGACACGACTGAGCGACTTAGCAGCAGCAGCAGCAGCAAACATATATAATACACTCAAAAAATGTGGGAAAAAAATTTTAAGTTATTTATATGATTTACCTTCTTTTAAGCGTTAAGTCTGATACAGGTATGCACCTTAGACCAGTTCCCAAAACCATAAGGAAGGATGTCAGAAGCACAGTTATCCGAAGACCTAAAAGAAAACAAAAATATCTGGATTATTTTCTATTTTCTCTTCAAGTAAGTCAATGTTAAGAAGAAAGATTTTTTTACTTAATCATACTGGTATTATATTCTAACATGGCTTTTCTCTATAACTCCCAACACTGGGAAGGGAGAACTCTACATGCTGAATATGATATGATTTTAACTTTAAGAGAAAACCTGAATGATCACATCAAGGATTGAGTAAAAAGTTCTATGAGCTCCAGTTTTTTGAAATGAATGGCTAATAATGCTTTGTTCAGATATAACACTAAAATACATAGAAAATAATTTTAAAAGATAAGATATTTTAGTTTTACATCTCAAATATAAATTTCCAATTTTCAAAGGCAAGCTGTTAATTTAAAAAATTCTAAACTGCCCCCACAGTTGTTTTTTTTTTTTACATGATAGATTATTGCTTTAAATTTTCTCAAAAAATGACAAGTGGCCAATTACTTATTTTATCTTATAATCAGGATAAATTTGTTATAGGGTCTTAAGAGATAGTCCATTAGAACCCTTTGATTATTAATACAATAGTATTTAATGTTATTGATTTATCAGATGGCTTTCAACTTATAGAATGATGTTGTTAAAAAAAAAGAGAAAGCATGGTTTAGGGTTTTAGAAGATAATGTGGATCAGATAGCTCTTCCCTTTGTATCCCAAATATGATCAACTATTTTGAAAATGTGTGCCAATGGTCAGTTATGTGGATAACAGGGCAAAAGAAAATATAAAATGTAAAAACAAAGTAACCAAAAACAGATATAATAGTCTGGCTGTGGCTGAATAATATAACAAGATTCTATCTTCTTATTGTTGGAATGCTGCACTTTTCTTAGCACTAAATTAATGCTGCCTTACTGTTCTGTAGCAGCCACACCACAGAGGTGGCTCATATGGAGTATGTGGCAAAAGTAGCAACATTTCTTCCAATTTTTCCCAGACCCAACACCCTTGAAACCATTTCACAGTGAATAGACTTAAACTGTTTAATGCAAATTTTCTCTCTCTTTTATTTCCCCCAGAGTTTTCTTTTCTTGGCAGAAGGGAGATGGTTAAATGTTTGGTTTCCAAAGGGCTTCTCTGCTTGAAGGAAACTGAAAATCAACAAAACTATAATTATGCAGATTAAACACAGCAAGGAAAATAAACTTGAGATTCAGATCAGGCACACACACGCTACATTGAAGATAATTTGTGACATGAACTGAGTTAGCTTTATATGATCTGAATATGATTAATATAATTTGGCAGAAGGAATAACATAGAAAATTGTGCTGCTCAGGAACAAGTAATGCATACATACTGCTCATTTACTGCTTCTACTAACAACATAGATTTTAAAACCACATTACAGCCACAGGAAATAAAATATAATTAATAAAAAGTACATTCATAGTCATAAACATCCTAAACTTGCAAACTGTTGCTCTTATAAGGTCATACTGGGTGCCTTATGAGATAGTGGATAAAATTTTATCAATTTGGGTCTATAAGGCTCACATTCTACATTATGTTTATTTCTTCCTGGTATTTGGTTTGTAATTAAGGTAAATAGCCACCAAGTGGGCAGTGGGGCATTGTTTATAGCCCTAGGGTCCAATAATTGGTTTCCTATTACTACTGCTCAACACTAGCACAAAACAGTTGATATAAAACTTTCAAGAATAAAGAAGTTGTGAAAAGCTGATTACATAAAGCAATCTTACTGGCACAACTTGTGGCTTTCTTATGTTTAATTGTTACCAAATATTACCCAATCCACCTCAACTGATGCTCAGTTTTGAACAGAATGTTTTCTTGCTTTCTTAATCTCATTTGAATTTTGACAAGGCAGGACTCTGTAGTTCCATGTACTCAAAAAGACAGCAACTGACTTTGGCAAGAAGTAGGAATTCCCCAAGAAAAATATGCTTATGAGACATCTAGGACCTTCGCATAAATAAATCCCAAGTGATTACAGTACTAGGACGTGAGTGCAAAAACCATCTGATGAAAGGTACAGGAATAATTTTGGAAAACTGAACATGATTGATAGTAAGAATAAATTCTACTCAAATATGGCATCCAGACTTTGCAGGAAGCCCCTTTCCAATGGATGATGGCGCCTTTGCTGGGAACCTACTGGGTACAGGAAGACAGTGTCCACAATCGGTGCCTAAATATCATGATACAAAATTGAGTGCCAAAAAAAAAAAAAATCCAGCCCCTCTCCACCACACACACACACACACATACACAGTGGATGCATGGAAATAAGTTTTATCTGGTAAAACTGTCCTTCTCAGGCTCCATCAGCTGGAGTGAAAATAAGCTCTGATTGCTCCTGGTATAGATCACTTGTCCCTATCCCCCACAACCAGAGCCTCGCCACCTGGATCTGCCTCCGAGACTATGAGGACTAATTACATTGTGCCTGTTTTTCCTGTTTACACTAGTCAAAAAAGACCCAAGATTCACAGGTCATCCTTATCCCAATATGGCTTCATACATCCTAAAATCTGACCTCATCTCTGCCAGGGCCTGAACTCCCAACATCTTTCCACTGTGCCTTCTGGAGCTCTCAGAATCTGCAGATCAGTGGAATCCCTACATTATCAAGCTCTTTCATAAACACTGTCTTCACCTTTTTACTCCTCTGAAACCTCTTCCCTGAGGACACTGCTTCCCCAGCCACTTTCAGATCACTGTTACTCTATCCTCTCTAAATAAAGCTCCCAGTCTCTTCTCTCTTGATGCTTTGATTTTCTCTGGTTGAAGCAGTATGATAACGATGTGCCTTGCTGTAGTTTTATTCAGGCTGCAATTTGTTCTGTGTGGTTTTGTTTATGCTGTTTCTTCTACTAGGATTATTATATTTCTGGATTTAAGGATATCAACAAATTTGGAAATTTTTCTGGCATTATTTCTTCAATCTCTCCCTCCTACCCCATTTCATCTTACTCCATGCCCTCTTCCCTTCAGTTCACTTCAGATCAGTCGCTCAGTCATGTCTGACTCTCTGCGACCCCATGAATCGCAGCACGCCAGGCCTCCCTGTCCATCACCAACTCCCGGAGTTCACTCAAACTCATGTCCATCGAGTCGGTGATGCCATCCAGCCATCTCATCCTCTGTCGTCCCCTTCTCCTCCTGCCCCCAATCCCTCCCAGCATCAGGGTCTTTTCCAATGAGTTGACTCTTCGCATGAGGTGGCCAAAGTACTGGAGTTTCAGCTTCAGCATCAGTCCTTCCAATGAACACCCAGGACTGATCTCCTTTAGAATGGACTGGCTGGATCTCCTTGCAGTCCAAGGGACTCTCAAGAGTCTTCTCCAACACCACAGTTCAAAAGCATCAATTCTTCGGTGCTCAGCTTTCTTTACAGTGCAACTCTCACATCCATACATGACCACTGGAAAAAATATAGCCTTGACTAGACAGATCTTTGTTGACAAAGCAATGTCTCTGCTTTTGAATATGCTATCTAGGTTGGTCATAACTTTCCTTCCAAGGAGTAAGCATCTTTTAATTTCATGACTGCAATCACCATCTGCAGTGATTTTGGAGCCCCCCAAAATAAAGTCTGACACTGTTTCCACTGTTTCCCCATCTTTTTGCCATGAAGTGATGGGACCAGATGCCATGATCTTAGTTTTCTGGATGTTGAGGTTTAGACCAACTTTTTCACTCTCCTCTTCACTTTCATCAAGAGGCTCTTTTTTTCTTCACTTTCTGCCATAAGGGTGGTGTCATCTGCATATCTGAGGTTATTGATATTTCTCCCGGCAATCTTGATTCCAGCTTGTGCTTCTTCCAGCCCAGCTTTTCTCATGATGTACTCTGCATATAAGTTAAATAAGCAAGGTGACAATATATAGCCACGACGTACTCCTTTTCCTATTTGGAACCAGTCTGCTGTTCCATATCCAGTTCTAACTGTTGCTTCCTGACCTGCATATAGGTTTCTCAAGAGGCAGGTCAGGTGGTCTGGTATTTCCATCTCTTTCAGAATTTTCCACAGTTTATTGTGATCCACACAGTCAAAGGCTTTGGCACAGTCAATAAAGCAGAAATAGATGTTTTTCTGGAACTCTCTTGCTTTTGCGATGATCCAGTGGATGTTGGCAATCTCTTTTCATCTGGGACTCTAATTATACATGTATTAGGCCACTTAAAACTGTACTGCTCACTGATACTAGTGGGGTTTTTTAAATCACTTTTTTCATTTGTGTTCCACTTTAGATAGTACTTATCACTCCATCTTAAAGTTTGCTATCTTTTCTTCTATAATGTTTAATCTGCAACCCACTCCAGTGTTCTTGCCTGGAGAATCCCAGGGATGGTGGAGTCTGGCGGGCTGCCATCTATGGGGTTGCACAGAGTCGGACACGACTGGAGCACCTTAGCAGCAGCAGCAGCAGCAAAGCCTATCTAGCGTGTTTTTTCTGGTTTCAGACACAGATTACATCCTCATCTCCAGAAGTTTAACGTTGGTCTTTTTTATGTTTTCTGTGTCTCTCCTTAACATGCTTTCATCTATCTTCTTGAACACATGTAGTATATCTATTTATAGTAGCTGCTTTGATGTCCCTGTCTATTAATTGTATCATCTGTGCCATTTCTTGGTCTGTTCTACTGATTGTTTTTCTCCTTTTGAAATGTTATATTTTCCTGTTTCTTTGCATGCTTGGTAACTTTTGATTTGGATGTCAGGCATTCTGAATTTTAACCTGTTGGGTGATAGATTTTTTTCAACTCCGTTAAGCATTTTTGAACAATGTTTTGGGATATAGTTACTTTTGATCTTTTCAAGGAGTACTTTTAAGTTTTATTAGGTGGAACCAGAGCAGCCTTTAGTCTAGAGCTTGTTAGTCATTACTGCTGAGGCAGCACCCTTCTGATCATTCAGTCCAACCTCCTATGTATTATGAGGTTTCCCCATTTTGGCTGTTGGGAATGGAAACTATTCCCAGACTCGCATGAACTGTGAGAATTGTTCTGCCTGCTCCTTTCTGGTCCTTTTCTCAGACTTGAGTAGTTTCTTCATGTGTAAACTGCTAGTCAGTGCTCAGCTGAAAACCCAAGAACAACTCCCTACAAATCAAGAACTCTCTCTGTGAACTCTTTTCCTCTCTGGTATTCTTCCCTAAGAATTCTGGCTATGGTGGCCTCTTACACAGCTCAACTGTCTCCTCGACTTAGGAAAACTGTGGGGCTCTGTTTGAACTCCATATCTTTGGGTGAAGCAATTGTAAGGATCACTGTCCTGCTGTACCTATTGTCCAATGTCTGAAAACCACTGTTTCATATACCTTGATTTTGTTTTCTGCTTTCAGTAGTTTAAGATGGAAGAATAAATCCAGTTCCTGTTACTCCATCATAGCCAGAAGAGCCATTGACCCAATTCTGACTGTCATGCTCACCACTCCCAGCTGTGACTGTCTACAGACCACCACATACCCGCCTCCACATCATTCACCCTCCAGGCTTAAACCTGTTTCGGCTCATTAATACCTCTGAGGACATTATATCTTTCACAAATCTGGTGATTTCAATGCAGGAGATGACCTTTTCAATACCCAGGCCTCTCAGTCCCCTGACTTCTTATTCCACGATCATGTCCTCTACCCTACCTTGGTTGTCCACTCTTTTGGTTAAACTCCAACCTTATCTTTACCATAACTGCATCCACAACACAATCCCAATTTCAAGCATCCCATTCTTCAACCATGACCTTCTCTCCTTCCCACTCATTCCTTCCAGTACTCTAAATTCTTCATCCATTGGGAATAACAATTTTGGAGCCTACTACTTTTTCTCATCCATCTTATATGTTTCTTTTTCTCCTTTACCTAGTTTAGAGTCCGTGGTCCATGGTTATATCACTCTCTACATAATCCTCTACTCTTTGCCTGCACTTTGTTAGTCGTACACATTTGGCAAACTGCACCTCTGGTGATCTCTCTCTTTGCCAACTCTGCCCATGCATGTGCTTGCCCAACAGAACAGGCTGGAGGGAGACACACATCCATGCTAACTGGTCATACTTGAAATCAATGCCCAGTCACTTAAAGCAGTCCCTCTGAGCTGTCCAACAATCCTACTATAATTTCCTAGTCTGCGTATTCTCTCCTTTCCTAGGAAATAGTATTACAATTTATCACATCTCTTCAATTTTCCAAGAATTGTTCTCCTAGCTTCACTGTCAGGTGGCAATATTGTTTCTTATTTTCTGAGAACTATAAACAAAGGTAACTCCCACAAGCTCCTAGCACCCACCATCTGCATCTGTAATCTATATGCTCTTATCATTTCTTCCATTACTATTGAAGAATTAGCTGTCAATACTTCTTTCTAAGGCCAACCTATCTACTTGTGCTCTTGAGGACTGCATCCCATTTTGCTTATCCAAGGATATGGCTACAGCAGTTCCTTCCCCTCCCTCTAGCATTGTCAATTTCTCCCTTTTTTCTGGATCCATCAGGACACTGTATTCCAGAGAAATGCTTTAATATCTCTTATCTTTAAAATACCTTCTAAGTAGTCATATTTCCCCCTGGCTACTCCTTCATTTCTCTGCTGCCCTTTACAGTGTGTTTAACATAAATGTCTATACTCTTGAACTTATCCCCACCACTCTAATGAGACTATTCTTTTAAAAGACACCAAAGATCTCCATGTTACTAAATCTAAGGCTCTACTCTCAGTCCTCACTAGCTCGTTCTTCCTTAGTCTCTCCAAGCTCTAAATGTTGGAATGCCCCTGGGCTGTCTTCTTCTGAAGCAACATCCCTCTCCACAGGTGACCTCACTCAGCTCCAAGACTAAATACCATTGCTGCTGCTGCTGCTAAGTTGCTTCAGTCATGTCGGACTCTGTGCGACCCCATAGACCGGCAGCCCACCAGACTCCCCCGTCCCTGGGATTCTCCAGGCAAGAACACTGGAGTGGCTTGCCATTTCCTTCTCCAATGCATGAAAGTGAAAAATGAAAGTGAAGTCGCTCAGTCGTGTCAGACTCTTAGCGATCCTATGGACTGCAGCCTACCAGGTTCCTCCGTCCATGGGATTTTCCAGGCAATAGTACTGGAGTGGGATGCCATTGCCTTCCCCGACTAAATATCATTCCAGGATGACAAAACACAAATTTATTGCTCAGGCAATAAACTGACAGTTTCAGGTCCGTTCAGTTCAGTCACTCAGTCATGTCCGACTCTTTGTGACCCCATGGACTGCAGCACGCCAGGCCTCCCTGTCCATCACCAACTCCCAGAGCTTACTCAAACTCATGTCCATCGAGTCAGTGATGCCATCCAACCATCTCATCATCTGTTGTCCCCTTCTCCTCCTGCCCTCAATCTTTCCCAGCATCAGGATCTTTTCCAATGAGTCAGCTCTTCATATCAGGTGGCCAAAGTATTGGAGTTTCAGCTTCAACATCAGTCCTTCCAATGAATATTCAGGACTGATCTCCCTTAGGATGGACTGGTTGGATCTCCTTGCAGTCCAAGGGACTCTCAAGAGTCTTCTCCAACACCACAGTTCAAAAGTATCAGTTCTTCAACTTAGCCTATCCTATATCAAATACGCATTTCAAATTCTTGATCTGCAGGCCAGATTCATGATCTACCCCCAAAATGCTCCTCCCAGAATCTTCTACATCTCAGTAAACTGCAGCTTGATTCTCCCAATTACTAATGCTAAAAAAAGTTGAGAAGAATCTTAGAATCCTCCAATTTCCTCATACTTCACCTCTGCCTATACTGGTAAGTCTACTTTCAACATGTATCTAGAATCCAACCACTTCTCAAATCCTTCACTACTTTCACCACAGTTGGAAGTCATCATCAGCCCCATCTAAGTTGGTCCATTACCCTTACAACTGGTCTCCCTGCTGTGGCTCTTGTTCTCAAGATATTAACAGAGTCATCATTTTACCCTTCTGCTCAAACCTTCCAGTAGAGTGAACCCTCCTCACATCATCACGACCAGCATTCTTACAGTGGCCTTAAGGCTCAACTCAGCTACAACTCAACTCATTTGAAATTAATGCCCAGTCACTTAAAGTAGGCCCTCTGAGCTGCCCAACAATCCTTCTACAATTTATTTCTCTACTATGTATCTTTTTCAGATATGCCTAACAAGTTTATGACCTTTGTCTTTGTCCCAAAGAGTCTTGTCCAGAATTGCCAAGGTGTGTTTCCTTTTTCCCTCAGGTCTCTGCTCACACACACATCATCAGTAAGGCCTTCCCTGACAGTCTAGAGAAAGTATCACCCAGTCACATCCCCTTTCTCCCCTGCCTGACTTCCATTTTTCTCTAAAACATTCATCACCATCTGACACACTAAGCATTTAGTTTTACTGTCCTTTGGTGCCTGGATCTCCTCATTAGAATGTAGGCTCCATGAGGGCTATGTCCCCAGAGCTCAGCACACATTTGGGTGCTATCTCCTTCTTGAAATTTTCTTCATTGCCTTCCAGGGCACACACCCCTTCTGGCTCTTTCATTATCTCCTTGCTGGAAAATGAAAAGTGAGAGTACAAAAGCAATTTCAGGAAGATAACTGGTCTTCTACTAAGTTGGGTGGGACCCATGACCACAAGACCAGACAACTACCTCCCCTCTGGGGAGAAAGATACCCAGGGATGCCAGGAACTCACTTCTATGTATGCAAATAGGACTTGTGCAGCAGGACAGCCAACATATGAAAGCAGAACTGGCTTTTTTCTACTGAAAAGCAAGGGAATTTTAAATCTGTTTTTTGTTGCTCTAGCCAACATAAAACATAAAATAGAATTCACCATATAGTCACAGAAACGCTGAAAGAACTCCTAAAGTAACCTATTTTATAAAGAGAATGTGTGTGTGTGCTCAGTCATGTCTGATTCTTTGAGACCCCAAGGACTGTAGCCTGCTAGGCTTTTTTGCCCATGGAATTTTCCAGGCAAGAATACTAGGGTGGGTTCCCATTTCCTATTCCAAGGGATTTCCCGAGCCAGGAATCGAACCTGCATCTCTGCATTGCAGGTGGATTCCCTGCAATGGGGAATCCCTATAAAGAAAATAGGTAGTCCCTAATTTATCTAGCCAAGAATAGTAGATGTAATTTTATATATATATATGTAATTATCATATATATATAGTGAATATAATTATAATGAAAAGGACAAAAATTAGCATTTTTCCACCTTAAAAATATAGTTGGCTAAATTTATGGGGTAATATTGAAAGATGCTCCTGATAAAAAGTTAAAAGAAACAATAAAATAGTATTTCCCCTTAAGTTATCTAACCTGGTAAAGAATGACAGAGGAATTGTCACAGATTGAAGGAGATTAACAAGAAATAACAACTAAATGTAATTAGGGACCCTCGACTGAATCTTAGAACAGGGCAAAAAAAAGAGAGAGACATTCATGGAAAAACTAGTAAAATCCAAATAAAGTCTAATGGAGTTTAAAACAAATAAATCCAAACAAAAGAAAAACCCCATTCAGTACAAGAAACTTTCTCAGCAACTAGCACATATCTCTCTGCCTGGAAGTTCCATACTTTCCAGGGCTGGATACTTTGATTGTTAGAAGGTTCTTTCCTGTATCCCTCTGGGTTACAGCTTCTTGTAACTTCACTCAGTTTAGTTCTTCCTTCTAGAACTAGGCACATTAAGTCTAATTCCTCATTTAACACATATTTATATCCTGCCTCAAGTTTGTTTTTGAAGCTTGACACACCCAATTCCTTTTATTTGACACATTATGATTCTTATACCCTTTATATTCTTGTCACACAACTTTTAAAGGACTGCACTTTGCCAATGGCCTTTCAAAAATTAATGCCCAGAACTGAACATTAGAAGCATGTCAAACTATTTCTCTTCTTTTAGATACTACACTTCTGTGCCTAAAATTGTCCTCTACTTTTTAGCAGGTACATCACATTGGCCATGAATCATTTATCCATACTTGTGTGGTATAGTTTGACGTCTTAACATTCAATCCTATGACCATTTTTCTCCTCACAGAATCACACTGGCAAGTGGGAAAGTGAGATGTTTGTCCAGAGTATTCTCTATGAAAAGAGAGTCTTCATTCAACTGTAAGCTTTATCTGAGAGTTAAAAATCTCAGCTGACACTTGCAGCTGGTCACATACACACACTTTAAAGCTGCTGTGCACCCTTTTCCAGAAACCAAAGCGTCAGGTCCTGAGTTCCCCAACAGCTCTTCCTGGGCTGGAGTCATCTATTACGGAAAGCCAACCCATTACTTCCTTGTATCTGGGCATCATCATTCTATTTTCTGACCTGTCACCCTCAACACCCCCAAACCCCTTTGAAGTCAAAGCATCAGTCATTTTTGTCAGATGTAGAAAACACACAAAGCATGTGCATGGGATGCTCTTATATCCACACATGCAGAAACTTGAACATCCAAAGGTCGCCTAATCCCTGCTGTTGTATAATGGGCCTTGATTTAAAAACAAAACAGTATCTGCAAAGAAATCTTCCCTTATTTGTCGCTTTGGGGACGGAGGGTTCCTAGTCAGGCAAGGGATGCCAGCAACACTCGATCAACCTCATACAACCTCTAAGACGAAGCCGAGGGAGGCGGCTCCCCCAGGAGTAACATCATCGGCCGGGGCTCCCGGGACCCCCCTCACCTCTCTTGTCCAGAAGCCACATGAACGCGAAGCAGGGCAGGAAGCCGATGGGCCCCCACAGCACTAGGAGAGCGATGTCCCAGCTGGAGAAGCCGTAGGCCTGGCGCGCCGAATTCTGGATGGGGCCCCATGTGTTCCAGACCAGGCCCTGCGCGAACCCCAGCAGCGAAAAGAGCAGGAGCACCAACCAGCGGCGCCCATACACGCGTCCGGGACTCGGGGCTGCCGCGGGCAGTGCCGCCGCCGCCTCCCGGCTTCTCCAAGCAGCCCCCGGCGCAGGCCCGAGCCCCGGCGCTAGCAACGGCTGCCGTTCCTCCTCGCTGCTCCAGCCCGAGCCCATCTCGACGCGCGGCCCGCGGGGCCACAGCCCCGCAAGGTCCTGAGTGCCGCCGACCAGCCCCGCGCGGATACTGCCGGGCTAAGCCGCGGCCGAGGTTGCTTTGGTCGCCCTGGGCCTGCCGGCCGCGTTGCTGCGCCTGCGCCGCGCTAGCCGGCCGCGGGCGGGGAGGAGGGGCAGAAGAGACCGGAGAGGAGGGGGCTAGGGTGCGGGACCCGAGGTGCTCTGTCTCCCCGGGATGAAGAGGCAACCTGGGCGAGAGACGGAGTGGAGCCGGGGTCCCAGAGCGCGGACCGGGAGGAGCTGGAACGACCGGGAGGAGCGCCGCTGAGCCTGGGGAAAAGGGAACTCCCGGACAGGCTGTAATAAAGGAGGTTGGGCGAGGAACCTGGATTGTTGGAGGAAGTGTCCAAGTTTACGTCATGTGCCCAGTAAACAACTCGAAGATCTCCGGTCACTTAAGCTAATGCTTGTTTCTATATTGGGTTAATTCTCAATTCTGAAGGATTTATAACTTCAGAATTTAGAGCGGGAGATAGAATAAGACTGACGCGTAGTAGGAAGGATTGCCGCATGAAAATTGTTTTTTATGTACAGTAAGTACTGTCTTATTTAATCAGACGTTTTTTAGTGCTTTACATACCAACGAGGAAATTATAAACGAATCAATTTAGTTCATATATAGAAGATATAGATCTCTTTCTACTCCTTTGCCTGTCATTATTAGGAGAGCAATAAAGATATATTTATTAAACCTGAAAGATTTTTGCCCCCAAATGAGCTAGATCTATCTCCAGTTATTATGATTTTGACTAGATGAGTAAACGAGAAGACAGGAAGTTGTCGATCTCTTGATCAAGCAGCCAACAGTTGCATTTATTTTGATATACAAATCCAAAGGTCTGACAGCTGTCAGTTAGTGTCCTGAAAATCTAAGTCGCGATACGGCTTGATCAGGGTTGGAAATGAGTCACAATGAACGCAATTAAAGCACGTTAGCCTGAGGCTCACATTCCCGGCAGCCACGAAAACCAGGTGGAGTCTTGTTGCTGCCAGAGGGCAAGAGAGATGGGGAAGAGACGGGGAAGAGAAGCGTGAACTCTCTTATCCAAGGCTGTTAAGAGTGCCTGCACAATAAAGCAAACGCAGAGCCACCTTCCACTGCCTTGAGCGCCACAAAAAACCAAACCATCCCCTAAAACTCCAATACCGTTGGGAGGAGGAAAGTGCCAAGGCGAAAACGAAGGACCTGACTAGGAAACGAGGAGAAGCAGAAGCGAAGCCAAGAAACGTCTTCAGTAAAAGAAGACAACCGTTTGAAGAAGGTAAGAAGGGCCACAACCGAGACCACGTGCATACATATCAAGCGCCCCTGAATCAAAACAAACCTGCGTAGCCCCGCCCATTCCCCGTCACGTGACGTCCACGCTCTTGCAGCTTCCGGAAGAGCCCGGTAGCAACCGCTTCACCGCCAGAGTTTTGGTCTATCTCAGACCGGTACCCGCTCCGTTTCTCTTTTGGTTTGGGCTGAGGCCGCGGCTTGCCATGGCAGCACGCCCCGGGGCGATCACTAATGCGGACTCTGCATCTGGAGGTGGAGAGGAGGAAGGTAGGTACTAGGCGGGTCAGACCAAGAGGTTGTAACCCTCTGTCTTGTTGACACCTCTCATATGACCGTTTGTCTCTACGGCCTAGCAGTAAACTATGAGTAAAAGTATTTATTTTCTAATAAACGTGATTTTGTTCCAGTTGTGGCACCCAGCTTTTAGATCGACTGTTCCAGTTTCCCTCCATCCTACAAGTGTTGTTTCACCCATGAGGATGTTGTGAATGTTATCAGTGGATTGAACCACACTTGAGACACATGGAGTTATCTTGGACTTTTGTGAACAGGATTATGATTTCAGTGGAATCCTGCTTTAGAGAACGAATGTGAGCCTGAGATCCCTATTAGGATTTATTGAATGATTGCTCCATGCCTGGCACTGTTCTGGGTACTGCCACGGGATCCAGAGACATTTGACTGTATATAACAATGGCTTTTCCCAGTTGAGTAGAGGGGTCTGGAAGGGCAAAAGAGTGACTAATGCTTGGTAAAATGAATACTGTCAGTAATGCATACTGAGTGAGGATTGTCATCAGGAGAGATGCCAGTGGGGGAAAGATAAATACTTCAAGGAGGGAATAGTTTGAGGTGGACCTTTATGATTTGATGAAATAGTGACAAACTTAGGTGGTTATGCTGGGGTGGGGGGTGGTGTGAGTCGTGGGAAGACAGGGAGCAGAAAAGCATAAGATGGATATGATTGGTGATCAAATAGTCATGTTTGTCTAGAGGAAGAGATGACCATTGCAAGCAGAAGCAGCAAATTACAACTCCTTACTATCTGACCACAATCTCCTGCCTTTATAACTCCCTTGTTTATGTACCTCAAAGGGACAATTCCTGAGCTTCATCTGTACCTTCAGTCCATTGTTACATTTTCTGTCCGACTGTATGCCCTTATCTAGTTTGGAGTGCATGTCATAGTTTATTATTCTGATCTTTCTCTTGAAAATACACTTTTCTCTTGTCCTTGCTTGCCTTTTACTCCTCTGACAAAACCTATATTCTGGATGAACCCAAACTTTTGCCCTCTGCACTTGCACCTATATTGCTGAACTTTGCTGTGAAAAGCCCTGGGCAAGTTGATGTGATGTTATAAAATGAAAATAGTCAACCTCTTGAGTATTCACTCAGCATGAACCTGAGACCTTGTCATCCTCTATTCTTGTAGTAACCTTGTTTTCTTTTATCAGTGAGGATTCTCCAACTCTATATATCCTCTTTTCATCTCTTCATCACTCTGAGCTGATGACTTTGCAAGTCAGGCCAGCTCTGCATCTGATCTGCTCTATTCCTCCTTCACTATCACACTGTTGTCCAAGTCATCCACAATTCTCATCTAAACCACTACTGTATCTTCAGGCCATGTGTCCCCATTTCTTCTCTTGTGCCCCTCCAATCCCTTCTCTATTCGGTGGCAAAAGTGACACTGTCTTACTTAAAAGTCTTCAATGAAATCCACTGCAGTAAGAACTTAGATTAAAATCCAAACTCCTAACCATGACCTACAAAAATCTTTGATCTGGACTCTGCTGATGTCTCTAGGAGCACCTCTTGTCACTCATCACCTCTTCTGTTCTTACCTGCTTTTCATATAACTGGCTTCTTAGTCTTCATATTTTAAGGTATGTCACCACCTGAAACCTTACCATATTAACCCATCTAAAACAGTTATTGCAGTTTTCCCCTGATCCCTAAGTGTGTTTGTGTTCTGTAATACAGCATCCTGCTTCCTGCACTTAGCACAATCTGTAACTACTTGTTTATTATTGTGTCTTCCCTTAGACCTTAAGCACCTTGAGGGCAGTACATATATCTGTTTTAGTCACAATGTTGCCCAAGTAGAAATACAATGTCAGGCTCCTGAAAGTGAAAAGAAAGTGAAGTCCCTCAGTCATGTCTGACTCTCTGCGGCCCCATGGACTGTAGCCTACCAGGCTCCTCCATCCATAGGATTCTCCAGGAAAGAATACTGGAGTGGATTGCCGTTTCCTTTCCAGGAGAGCTTCCTGACCCAGGGATTGAACCTCGGTCTCCTGCATTGGAGGCAGACACTTTACCCTCTGAGCCACCAGGGAATGTCTACAATGTCAGACTCCTAGTGAGCTCTTAATACCTATTTGTTGAGTGAACGAGTAAGGGAATCCAGAGGCAAACCCAGAGGCAGAAGGAGAAAGAGCCACTCAGAGTCCAGGAACTCAAAGTTGGTGTAAGAAATGTTAAGAGACAGAGATCCTGAAGGCACCTTATACCAAATTAGGGACTCTGGACTTTATGACAGACGCTTTTAAGGAGCTTTAGGTAGGGGATCACTGCTTTAAGGAAGATCACTGCAGCTAAAGGATGGAGGATAGATTGGAGGTAGAAACACTGAAGGAAAGGTACTTAAATCTCCTTAGCCACAGCATTCTCCTCTGTAAAATGCATAACTGTTGTGAAAATTAAAGATACTTGTAGATCATCTAGCATAAATGTCTGACAGGAATTACATATTCAACAATATGTAGTTTTTTGTTGGGGGAAAAAAAAAGTGCTGGCATTGGTGACTGACTGATATTCAAAGAGATTGGAGGTGTCTCTGAAATTTTCTAGCCTGAATAACTACATGTGAATTAGGAACCTGAAGTAAAAGGAGGTGGTTGGGAGCACTGTTGAGTTTTAGTGTGCATGCTTAGAGTTTAGGTTTAGAATGGTGACGTGAAAGATGTCAAGCATGTTGCTGGGAAGGAGGAAGTTTTTATTGTTTATTCAAATACCACAAATTTACCCTTCTAAAGTTTTTCAGTATGTTCACAAAGTTGTGCAGCCATCACTAATGTAATTCCAGAACGTTTTCATCATACCAAAAAGAAACGTAGTTCCCATTGGCAGTCACTCCCTATGCACCCTCTCTCCATTCCCTGGCAGTCACTAATGTACTCTGGCTCTGTGGATTTGCCTCTTCTGGGCATTTCATATAAACTTGGAATCATACAACAGGTGTCTTTTTGTGTCTGGCTTCTTTCACACAGCATGTTTTCAAGGTTCATCTGTGTTGTAGCATGTGTCAATACTTCATTACTTGCTGTGGCTGAACACTGTTCTGTAGTATGGATACGCCGCACTTTGCATATCCATTCATCAGTGGGCATTGTTTTGTTTACACTTTGGGGCTTCTATGAATAACGCTGCTATGAACATTTGTTTACAAGGTTCTGTGTGAACATATGTTTTCCGTTTCTCTTGGGCGTATATCTGAGTGGAATTGTTGGGCTATCTGGTGATTCCATATTTAACGATTTGAGGAAACTTGTCATTCTTAATCTTGAAGTCCTAAGGAGGGAAATAAATCTGATTAAAGTATGGATTTGCTCCCCTGAAAAATGTAGCACGTGTACACATTTTTGCAGGTGACTTCAAATATTTGTATTAAAGGATCGATTCTCTGAATCCCATCTGTGGAGCTTTCAACCCTATTTTTAAACTGTCATCCTCCCCAGAAAACACCACTTTGGGGTGACTGCCTATTACCATTACAAGTAAATGGGCAGAATCCTCCTGAAAGAGAAGACTTTGCTTTCAGTTAGATAAGGCTTGTGTGAATAAAGGGTAAGCAAAATACAGACATTCAATAAATGCATGTGAAAGGTTCACTATGTTTAGTATAGTAACAAGTATTGTGGGGGGTCATAGAAAAGTTAGTTTTTGAGCAAACTTACTACCACTATATTATCAAAAAATATTTGAATGTCACTGTAAATGGGAGACTCTTTCATCTGGGGAGACTCTTCCATCTGGGGAGACTGAAGACAGTTCCTGCCCTAAAATAACCTATAAATATAATTTAGGGGGAAGAACACAGATAAAAAGACTTGAAGGATAATGCATATTCACACCACAGGAGGCACATTACACGCTTTGGGGGTGAGAGGAGAATGAATACGAGTTGTATTGGTCTGTGCTTCTGTGCATAACTTGAAGGTTTGTTATAGAGTCCTCACTCTGCACGCAGCCTTGGGTGCCACAGGCCCACTCTTAGAAGACTTGAGCACCTAAGAATTTTAGAATCCTCAGGGTTCCTGGAACCAATCCCCCTCACAAACTGAGGGACAGCTGTAGTGTGAATATGGAAATGAGTGAAAGAAGTCATTTCTGGTGAGGAGGCCAGAAGTAGAAGTGAGTGGAGAAAAGCCCAAGGCACATAGAGGGCAGAGAGTGGGAAAGAAAGTGAGGAATCAGACTGGTTCTACTTGGAGTGGAACGTGGTAGGGCAGACAGGTGACAAGGACGATTATGTCCTTGGAGACCTGAGAGGAGCAGGGTGAACCAGAACATTGAAGTGAAGAAGAAGAAAATCATAGGTTTCAGTTTTCTCAGAAAAACAGGGTAAGGCACCACACTGAGTGAGGGAGTGGAGAGAGAGATTGGGGATTTGACAGTGAAGAAACTTTGTCAAGTTGCTGTGGAGGCGAGGGCGATTAGGAGTTCCTTGGTGGCGAATAGCGTGTTTGGGTGCTGGAGAGGGAACGGTAGAAGTGAGCATGAAATCCTGGAACTGAGTGATCCCTTTGTTTTGAGAGTGCTTGTGAGTTTGCTCAATAGTTCATTGTACAGAAGTGGAGAAAACAAATGGTTAATTTTAATAAAGTTTTATACACTTAAAAATGAGCTCTGATTTTACAAAACATTTCTTTGGTGTTAGTTTATGTCAAGCACTGTACTAAGCTCTATATGGAAGTAATGGTTTACTTTCAAGATTGTGATTTTTTTTAAGTTGTGGTTGATTTACAATATATTATTTTCAGGTATATTACATAGTGATTTGATATTTGCATACATAATGAAATGATCACAGTAAGTCTAGTAACCATCTGCCCCATACAAAGTTGTTACGGTATTATTGACCATATTCTTTATGCTGTGTGTTATGTCTTCATCATAGCTTGTTTATTGTATAACTGAAGGTGTGTACCTCTTAATGTCTCCTTTACCTTTTTCACCCACCCACACCTTCCTCCCTGTTTGTGCAATGTGTCTGTGAGTTTGTTATTGTTTTGTGTGCTTGTTTGTTTTTTCAGAGTCCACATTAAGTGACATCATATGGTATTTGTCTTTTTTCTGTCTGATTTGGAATAATACCCACTAGATCCATCCATGTTGTTGCAAATAGTAAAATTTCTCTTTTTTTATGACTGAATAAAATTTCATTGTATATATACATACCACAATGATGTGATATTTGTTGTTTGAAGTAACAGCTTGGAAATTATTAAAACAAACATGAATAAGCAGAGCACAGAGGGTTTGTGGGACAGTGAAAATACTTACTATGATATTATGGTAGTAGATATATGTCATTATACTACTGTTGTTCAAATCCATAGACTACACAACACCAAGAGTAAACCCTAAGATACACCGTGGACATTGGGTGATTACGATGTGCCAGTTTAGGTTCATCTTTGGTGAAAAATGTACCCTTCTGGTGAGTATTGCTGATAAAGGGAGGGGCATATACGGGAACTTTGTGTACCTTCCTTCTAATTTTCTTTTAAACCTAAAACTACTGTTGAAGAAATGGGTTTAAACAAACATGAAACTACTTATTGTTAACAATTGACTCAAGTGCTGAATGTGAGATGTTACTTCTAAGATCATACATTGGTTGAAGTGTTTCAGTGAAATTAAAAATTGTGGTATTTTGAATTTGAATCTTTCAGAGTAAGATTGTATTTGTTTCCATTGGACTCTCAGTTTAAAATTTTTTCTGATTAATTTTTTTTAATTGAAGTATAGTTGATTTATAATACTATGTTAGTTTCAGGCATATAAGATGATTCACTATTTTTACAGATTATACTACATTAAAAATTATTACAAGATGATGGCTATAATTCTGTGTACTATATGGTATTTCCTCGTTGCTTACCTATTAATATTTTATACATAGTAGTTTATATCTCTTCATCTCCTACCCCTAATCTCATAGTTGGGGCTTTCCAGGTGATGCTAGTGGTAAAGAATCCCCCTGCCAGTGCAGAAGATACAGGTTCTCGAAGAGCTGGACATGACTGAGCACACAGCACAGCAATCTTAAGTTATAGCCAACTTTATGCCTTGATGAAGTGAAGGATTAAGTATTACTCACTCAGTCATGTCCGACTCTTTGTGACCCCATGGACTGTAGCCCACCAGGCTCCTCTGTCCATGGGATTCTCCAGGCAAGAATACTGGAGTGGGTTGCCATTTCCTTCTCCAGGGTATCTTCCCAACCCAGGAATCAAACCCAGGTTTCCTGCACTGCAGGCAAACTCTTTACTGTCTGAGCTATCAGGGAAGCCCTGGTGAAGTGAAGGATGCCTCCTTTCTAACTTCCTCCAGTCCTGCCCCAGGAAATAGCTCATTCCAGAGCTGAATGCACTTTAGTTCCATTAACAGCCGACACTCATACATAATTAGATTTATTCCTTTTCAGTGAGAGGCACCATACTCTCCATGTCATTGTTCTAATTTTTCTAAAGGGCAGGAGGAGGCAGGGAAACCTGAAGGAAAACGAGAACCTATGTGATCTTAAAAAGGAAAAAATTCTCTTGCTAGAGCACATGTGTAATTCACATGTGGCTACAGTACTTCATATTTGATAATGATTAATATTAGGAAAGACTAGAGATTGCTTCAAGAAAATTAGAGATACTAAGGGAACATTTCATGCAAAGATGGGCTCGGTAAAACAGAAATGGTATGGACCTAACAGAAGCAGAAGATATTGAGAAGAGGTGGCAAGAATACACAGAAGAACTGTACAAAAAAGATCTTCACGACCCAGATAATCACAATTGTGTGATCACTGACCTAAAGGCAGACATCCTGGAATGTGAAGTCAAGTGGGCCTTTTGCATCATTACGAACAAAGCTAGTGGAGGTGATGGAATTCCGTTGAGCTATTTCAAATCCTAAAAGATGATGCTGTGAAAGTGCTGCACTCAATATGCCAGCAAATTTGGAAAACTCAGCAGTGGCCACAGGACTGGAAAAGGTCAGTTTTCATTCCAATCCCAAAGAAAGGCAATGCCAAAGAATGCTCAAACTACCGCACAATTGCACTCATCTCACATGCTAGTAAAGTAATGCTCAAAATTCTCCAAGCCAGGCTTCAGCAATACGTGAACCGTGAACTTCCTGATGTTCAAGCTGGTTTTAGAAAAGGCAGAGGAACCAGAGATCAAATTGCCAACATCCACTGGATCATTGAAAAAGCAAGAGAGTTCCAGAAAAACATTTATTTCTGCTTTATTGACTATGCCAAAGCCTTTGACTGTGTATATCACAATAAATTGTAGAAAATTATTAGAGATGAGAATACCAGAGCACCTGACCTGCCTCTTGAGAAACCTATATGCAGGTCAGGAAGCAACTGGACATGGAACAACAGACTGGTTCCAAATAGGAAAAGGAGTATGTCAAGGCTATATATTGTCACCGTACTTATTTGACTTATATGCAGAGTACATCATGAGAAATGCTGGGCCAGAGGAAGCACAAGCTGGAAACAAGATTGCCGGGAGAAATATCAATAACCTCAGATATGCAGATGATACCACCCTTATGGCGGAAAGTGAAGAGGAACTAAAGAGTCTCTTGATGAAAGTGAAAGAGGAGAGTGAAACAGTTGGCTTAAAGCTCAACATTCAGAAAACTAAGATCATGGCATCTGGTCCCATCACTTCATGGGAAATAGATGGGGAAACAGTGGAAACAGCGTCAGACTATTTTTTTGGGCTCCAAAATCACTGCAGATGGTGATTGCAGCCATGAAATTAAAAGATGCTTACTCCTTGGAAGGAAAGTTATGACCAACCTAGATAGCATATTGGAAAGCAGAGATACTACTTTGCCAATTAGGGTCTGTCTAGTAAGGCTATGGTTTTTCCAGTGGTCATGTATGGATGTGAGAGTTGGACTGTGAAGAAAGCTGAGTGCAGAAGAATTGATGCTTTTGAACTGTGGTGCTGGAGAAGACTCTTGAGAGTCCCTTGGACTGCAAGGAGATTCAACCAGTCCATCCTAAAGGAGACCAGTCCTGGGTGTTCATTGGAAGGACTGAGCTGAGGCTGAAACTCCAATCCTTTGGCCACCTCATGCAAAGCGTTGACTCATTGGAAAAGACCCTGATGCTGGGAAGGATTGGGGCAGGAAGAGAAGAGGATGACAGAGGATGAGATGGCTGGATGGCATCACCGACTTGATGCACATGAGTTTGGGTGAACTCTGGGAGTTAGTGATGGACAGGGAGACCTGGCGTGCTGTGGTTCATGGGGTTGCAAAGAGTCGGACACAACTGAACAACTGAACTGAACTGAAATGAACTGAACTGAATATTAGGAAAGCAAAACTGTTTAGATTTTTAAAATTGTGACAAAAAACAAATAACAGAATTTATCATCTAACCGTTTTTAATTTAGGGATTTGATTTAGGTCATACCTCAGTGGTCTGGTGGTTTTCCCTACTTTCTGCAATTTAAGTCTGAATTTGACAATAAGGATTTCATGATCTGAGCCACAGTCAGCTCCAGGTCTTGTTTTTGCTGCCTGTATAGAGCTTCTCCATCTTTGGCTGCAAAGAATATAATCAGTCTGATTTCGGTGTTGACCATCTGGTGATGTCCATGTGTAGAGTCTTCTCTTGTGTTGTTGGAAGAGGATGTTTGCTATGACCAGTGCATTCTCTTGGCAGAACTCTATTAACCTTTGCTCTGCTTCATTCTGTACTCCAAGGCCAAATTGGCCTGTTACTCCAGGTGTTTCTTGACCTCTTACTTTTGCATTCCAGTCCCCTATAATGAAAAGGACATCTTTTTTGGGTATTAGTTCTAGAAGGTCTTGTAGGTCTTCATAGAACCATTCAGCTTCAGCATTACTGGTTGGAACATGGACTTGGATTACTGTGATATTGAATGGTTTGCCTTGGAAACAGAGATCATTGTCATTTTTGAGACTGCATCCAAGTAGTGCATTTCGTACTCTTTTGTTGACTATGATGGCTACTCCATTTATTCTAAGGGGCTCTTGCCCACAGTAGTAGATATGATGGTCATCTGAGTTAAAATCACCCATTCCAGTCCATTTTAGTTCGCTGATTCCTAAAATGTCAGTGTTCACTCTTTTCATCTCCTGTTTGACCACTTCCAATTTGCCTTGATTCATGGATCTAACATTCCAGGTTCCTATGCAGTATTGCTCTTTACAGCATCGGACCTTGCTTCCATCACCAGTCACATCCACAACTGGGTGTTGTTTTTGGCTTAACTCCCATCATTTCTCCACTGATCTCCAGTAGCATACTGGGCCCCTACCGACCTGGGGAGTTCATCTTTCAGTGTCCTATCTTTCTGCCTTTTCATACTGTTCATGGGGTTCTCAAGGCAAGAATACTGAATTGGTTTGCCATTCCCTTCTCCAGTGGACCACATTTTGTCAGACCTCTCCACCATGACCTGTCTTGGGTGGACATACATGGCATGGCTCATAGTTTCAATGAGTTAGACAAGGCTGTGGTCCATGTGATCAGATTGGTTAGTTTTCTGTGGTTGTGGTTTTTAGTCTGTTTACCCTCTAATAGAGGAGGATAAGAGGCTTATGAAAGCTTCCTGATGGGATAGACTGACTGAGGGGGATACTGGATCTTGTTCAGTAAATCCTTACTGAATGGGGGGCCATGCTCAGTAAATCTTTAATCCAATTTTCTGTTGATGGGTGGAGCTGTGTTCCCTCCCTACTGTTTACCTGGGGCCAAACTATGGTGGAGGTAATGAAGATAATGGTGACCTCCTGCAGAAGATCCCATGCATGTACTGCTACAGTCTGTGCCCCCAACCCTGCAGCAGGCCACTACTGACCCACGCCTTTGCCGGAGACTCCCGGACACCCACAGGCAAGTCCGGGTCAGTCTCCTGTGGGGTCACTGTTCCTTTCTCCTGGGTCCTGGTGCACAAAGTTCTTTTGTGCCCTCCAAGAGTCTATTTCCCAGTCCTGTATAAGTTCTGGCAGGTCTATGGTGGGGTTAATGGTGACCTCCTCCAAGCAGACTTATGCCAAACCCACACCCAGAGCCCCTGTCCCTGCGGCAGACCATTGCCGACCCATACCTCTACAGGAGATGCTCAAACACAGTTCTGTCTCAGTCTCTGTGGGGTCCCTGGGTCCTGGTGCTCAGAAAGTTTGTTTGAGCCCTCTGAGTGTCTCTGGCAGGAATGGGGTTTGATTCTAAACGCAAATTTGCCCCTCCTACTGTCTGGCTGGGGCTTCTCTGCTGGGGTCCAGCCCCAGCAGGATCCAAGGGTACCCTCAGGATGGACGGCATCGGCGAGAGAGATGACATGGGTCTTATAATGGACTGGAACCTGATGGTCCGGGGTCGAATGATAAAAGAATAAAGGAGAAAGAATAAAGAAGAGAGAAAGAGGCTGATATTCCTTGGTTTACACAGAAAGCCAGTAAAACCCCTGACACGGGACTTGCTCTGTTCATGGAGGTCACAGGCACCCTCTCGATGGAGCAAAGTTGCAGAGCACCTTCTCGATTGGGTGTTAGAAGCCTGGGCAAAAAGGTGAACTCAGAGAGCCTCTGTGCTCCAGGGAATCAGCCTGAAAAAAAAGGAGAGTGAGAGAGAAAGAAAGACGAGAGAGAGAAAGACACAGAGACCAGAGCTCTGGTGAAGTGGAATCCATAGCTTTATTTTCAAAAGGGGCTTTTATACCCTGAGTTTCACATTTGCAGAGTCATGCAGACTCAGCTCAACATTACTCAGCTCAATTTTATCTTTATCGAAACCAGGACATTTTTTGCATAGCTATTCATAAACAAAGGTCTTATATACATTATCTTCTGGCGCTGTGGGCTGTTAACATTTTGTAACTCTTTCTTGATAAAGGTTGGTCAACCAGAAAACTTGCTTTCCCTTTATCTTTCCAATCTGCAGTCCCCCTCAGGAAACCCAGCTACATTCTTACGGAGCAAAGGGGCAGTGAGTTACGACAAAGAAAGAACTTATTAACTCAAGGGTCTTATGTTGTTAATGCCAAGGCTACTGCTTGTTTTTCTTGCATACCAACTATACTAGCTAATGCAGTCCCAGACGCACATTGGGTAAAGGACAAGGAAACTTGGTAGCAAACATTGGCTCAACAATGCAGTATTATTCTAATAAAGCTTTTTTATCGCTCGAAGGTTATGCTTGGGGTGTTGTGAACAATCATGTGCGTTAGTTGCAAGAGTATGGATAAACCTGCCAACCAAGCTAAAATGGTGACAGAGGGGTTAGAATTGAAATACTCCTTTCAAGCCCAGGAGACTTATTAACTAGAGCCCTAAGTTGGTTTTCTTCAGAGAAAGGTGGTTGGAGAGAACCCCCTGTTAATGTCAAAAGAATTGGTGAAAGGCATAATATAGTAAACAGTAGAGAGACAGATTTTGGTTTTGGGGTAGATGCTCGAGCAGGTCCAGGGAATCCCTTGAGTCCTGGTCCGCCTTTGGCTGTCAGGTCTTCTCTACATGACCTTTGTCATGGATGGGATCTCCCGTGGTGGCTCCCAGCACTTCTCCTTTGCCCTTGGCCGTGGGGTATCTCCTCACAGCCGCTTCAGTGCCTACCATCTTACTGGGGTTTCTCTGACCTTGGACGTGGGGTATCTCTACACAGCCCGTCCAGTGAAGCGCAGCCGCCGCTCCTGACCTTGGACATGGGGTATCTCCTCTGAGCTGCTCCAGCGATGAGATGCAGAGTTCCAAAAAAGAGCAAGGAGAGATAAAAAAGCCTCTTCAGTGATCAGTGCAAAGAAATAGAGGAAAACAAAGAATGGGAAAGACTAGAGATCTCTTCAAGAAAATTAGAGATACCAAGGGAACATTTCATGCAAAGATGGGCACAATAAAGGACAGAAATGGTATGGACTTAACAGAAACAGAAGATATTAAGAAGAGGTGGCAAGAATACACAGAAGAACTATATAAAAAAGATCTTCATGACCCAGATAATCACGATGGTGTGGTCACTCACCTAGAGCCAGGCATCTGGAGTATGAAGTCAAGTGGGCCTTAGGAAGCATCACTATGAAAAAAACTAGTGGAGGTGATGGAATTCCAGTTGAGCTATTTCAAATCCTGAAAGATGATGCTGTGAAAGTGCTGCAGTCAATATGCCAGCAAATTTGGAAAACTCAACAGTGGTCACAGGATCAGAAAAGGTCAGTTTTCATTCCAGTCTCAAAGAAAGACAATGCCAAAGAATGCTCAAACTACCGCACAATTGCACTCATCTCACACGCTAGTAAAGTAATGCTCAAAATTCTCCAAACCAGGCTTCAACAGTACGTGAACCGTGAACTTCCAGATGTTCAAGCTGGTTTTAGAAAAGGCAGAGGAACCAGAGATCAAATTGCCAACATCTGCTGAATCTTTGAAAAAATCAAGAGAGTTACAGAAAAACATCTGCATTATTGACTATAACAAAGCCTTTTCCTGTGTAGATCACAATAAACTGTGGAAAATTCTGAAAGAGATGGGAATACCAGACCACCTGACCTGCCTCTTGAGAAATCTGTATTCAGGTCAAGAAGCAACAGTTAGAACTGGACATGGAACAACAGACTGGTTCCAAATAGGAAAAGGAGTCCGTCAAGGCTGTATATTGTCACCGTGCTTATTTAACTTACATGCAGAGTACATCATGAGAAATGCTGGGCTGGAGGAAGTACAAGCTAGAATCAAGAATGCTGGGAGAAATATCAATAACCTCAGATATGCAGATGACACCACCCTTATGGCAGAAAGTGAAGAGGAACTAAAGAGCCTTTTGATGAAAGTGAAAGAGGAGAGTGAAACAGTTGACTTAAAGCTCAGCATTCAGAAAACTAAGATCATGGCATCTGGTCCCATCACTTCATGGCAAATAGATGGAGAAACAGCAGAAATAGTGGCAGACTTTATTTTGGGGGCTCCAAAATCACTGCAGATGGTGACTGCAGCCATGAAATGAAAAGACACTTACTCCTTTGAAGAAAAGTTATGACCGACCTAGACAGCATATTAAAAAGCAGAGACATTACTTTGCCAACAAAGGTCCATCTAGGCAAGGCTATATTTTTTCCAGTAGTCATGTATGGATGTGAAAATTGGACTATAAAGAAAGCTGAGCGCAATAGAATTGATGTTTTTGAACTGTGGTGTAGAAGACTCTTGAGAGTCCCTTGGACTGCAAGGAGATCCAACCAGTCCATCCTAAAGGAGATCAGTCCTGGGTGTTCATTAGAAGGACGGATGTTGAAGCTGAAACTCCAATACTTTGGCCACCTGATGCGAAGAGCTGACTCATTTGAAAAGACCCTGATGCTGGGAAAGATTGAAGTCAAGAGAAGGGGACAACAGAGGATGACATGGTTGGATGGCATCACTGAGTCAATGGACATGAGTTCAAGTAAACTCCAGGAGTTGGTGATGGACATTGAGGCCTGGCATGCTGCAGTCCATGGGGTCGCTAAGAGTGGAACATGACTGAACAACTGAACTGAACTAAACTGAACTGAACCATTTTTAAAAGTACTGTTCATAGTAAGTATATTCACATTAATTTGAAACAGATCTCCAGATCCTTTCATTTTGCAAATCTGAAACTTTGTACCCAGGAAACAACTCCCCTTGTTCCTCTCTCCTCAGCCCAGGTAATTGCCATTCTACTTTCTGTTTGAATTGGGCTGTTAGATACGTCATATAAGTGGAATAATACCATGTTTGTCTTTCTGTGACTGGCTAAGTACTTGCATAATTCTATTAGAGTTTTTCTGACCTGGTCTAAATGTTCATTATTTTTTACCCTGATATATACCATTCTAGCAGAGAAGGCAATGGCATCCCACTCCAGTACTCTTGCCTGGAGAATCCCATGGACGGAGGAGCCTGGTAGGTTGCAGTCCATGGGGTCACGAAGAGTCAGACACGACTGAGTGACTTCACTTTCACTTTTCGCTTTCATGCATTGGAGAAGTAAATGGCAACCCACTCCAGTGTTCTTGCCTGGAGAATCCCAGGGATGGGGGAGCCTGGTGGGCTGCCTTCTATGGGATCACACAGAGTCGGACAAGACTGACGCAACTTAGCAGCAGCAGCAGCATACCATTCCAGATGATAGATGAATTGTGTGTATATACAGTAGTCATCAGATTGATGAAGCCATCATGGACTTACATAGTATATATTTAGAAATAAATTAGCTCGCAATACTAGGACCCAATTCTTTGTTCTTACTGTATCACTGTGGTGAGTCTCTGTATTATAACTTGAGGTTTACCCTTATATCACCCTCCGAAATTTTTAAAATGTGGAACTATTAACTTCAAAATTCATAGTTATTAAAATTATACCTGACATGAGAGGTGAGCTAATTTCAATTTCAGGATCTTTTTCTATGTTGTGTGTGCTAAGTCACTTTAGTCGTGTCTGACTCTTTGCGACCCTGTGGACTGTAGCCCACCAGGCTCCTCTGTCTAGGTAAGAATACTGGCGTGGGTTGCCATGCCCTCCTCCAGGGGCTCTTCCTAACCCAGGGATCAAACCCACATCTCTTATGTCTACCTGCACCAGCAGGTGGGTTCTTTACCACTAGCACCACTTTCTGTCAATTAATATTGACAGAAGCGTATTCTGGAAACTTGGTAAATTTTCCATATTCTTGTCTTAAATTTTAAATTTCAAATACAAATCCAAGCCAAATACTAATTGACTGAAGCCAGATTGCTAGCAGATTCAGAGAAATTAGGTTTCAACTGATATTATACTTTGCATTAATTAAAGAAAAAATTAACTGAAAGCAAAGTAAATTGCTTTTTGATGGTGTTTAACTGTCTCCAAATAATTGTTACCAAAGCTGTAATAAATTGTCCAAATAACATGCTACATTTAGAGAGAGAAAAGACTACTGTGTGATACGTAGATCACTAATCTGTTTTTTCAGCAGTTTCTAAGTCATCTGATTAGAAATTGCTGCTTGCTGCAAGTTTAGACCTAAATACACTTATCCTTTAAAGGCTGTTGAGGTTGCTTCAGAATTTTTATAGCTCTTTGCAGACATCTCTTTCATGGAATGACTGGGTGCATCCCTAGGCTATTTAACTAATACAATGCAGATTGCATTCTTCTTTAAAGAAATTATAACACTTAAATTTTTTAATTTAACAGCCCAGTTCATTGTTGATTAAACTATCAGAAACCAAATTAGTTTTATTTCACAAGCAGCTGATTGTTTTATATCACTGATAGGCTTGAAATTCTGTAAATATGCTGATTTCCTGTTATGGTGAACAGTCTACTGATCTATTCTGCATATGCTGTATGGCACTTTTCATTCATTTAGCAAATGTTTGAACATTTAATATATTCCAATCACTGGGCCTGGTACTTTCTCAGCAAATTTTAGTTTTTAGGATCTCTTTTAAATAACCTCCGAG
This sequence comes from Bos javanicus, assembly GCF_032452875.1. NCBI lineage: Eukaryota > Metazoa > Chordata > Mammalia > Artiodactyla > Bovidae > Bos > Bos javanicus. Next base: position 67,350,317 of record NC_083868.1, on the reverse strand, counting down.
ATGTTTGGAGTTTTTTCTTATGAGATCATTAGATACGTTTTAAAAAAAGTTAATGTTATGTTAGAGGGAAAAGTATTTACTTACTTATTTGAAACTCTTCTGTCCAAACATTACTCATGTATTACTAATGTTTCTAAGACTGCTTTCAGTTCAGTTCAGTTGCTCAGGTATGTCCGACTGTTTGCAACCCCATGGACCACAGCACGCCAGGCCTCACTGTCCATCACCAACTCCCGGAGCTTACTCAAACTCATGCCCCTTGAGTCAGTGATGCCATCCAACCATATCATCCTCTGTTGTCCCCTTTTCCTCCCACCTTCAATCTTTCCCAGCATCAGGATCTTTTCTAACGAGTCAGTTCTTCGCGTCAGCTGGCCAAAGTATTGGAGTTTCAGCTTCAGCATCAGTCCTTCCAATGAATAATCAGGACTGATTTCCTTTAGGATTGACTGGTTGGATCTCCTTGCTATCCAAGGGGATGTACTTAGTTGTAAAAATATGAGGACTGTTTTGAGAACATTCAAAGCCATGTGATCTATTGGCTCTGATTTAAGATAAGCAGAGTAAATAAATCCTCATCCCCAAAGGGCTGATACTTCTATTTTTCTCTGTCGTTTAAAGTTCTGGAAGCAAGATGTTCAAAGCTTGAGATTTTACAACCTTAAAGCTGAAAGAATGTTACAGTGGGTCACACTAGCCATGATTCATTCAGCCTGTTACAGAGCACTCTAGGGAGAATACGGTTGTCCTTGAAAATCACAGCCTCAGAAGGCAAGGTGCTATACCGGTTATGAACTAATAACAGAGCCCTGACTACAAGTTAGTTTTATGTGAAAGGATTCGGAATGTAGAATTTTGCTGGCTTTGGTCCAGGGGCACAAAGATGGACATTCTTTGCATACTGTCAGCTGGTGTGCACTGTTTCCCTGGCCTTTGTTTTATCTCTCAAGATGGTAACCACGATACCCGTTTTCCAGGCAGCATGTAGGAGAGGAGGATGAGGTGGGGAAGGGCTGATTCAGCAACTTCCAGATATATCTCTGGTCACTCACATCTGCAAAGGAGTCTAGGAAATGTAATTTTTCGGCTACTCTCCTTGCCCAAAGTTCTGTTAGCAAGGAAGAAGGGAACAAATACTGGATAAGGTAGGCAACTAGCAGTCTCTACTACAGGATTAACTACTCCCCCCAACACACATGCATACAAATGAGAACATCCCTCTGTCCCCAACAGCACACATGTATCTGTTACCTGTGAATCCATCTGAAGTTTCCCTTCACCAACTTTCTTTAGGTTATACTGTCTTTATGAGTTTTTAGTGCTAGTGTAAGTCCTATGGTTTTAATTCTTTGGAAGCAGGATTATGTGATAGAAAGAGCACCAGACTTGTAACTGGAGAACCTGACCTGTAGTGCTCTCAGCACTGGTGTTTTGACCTTTGACATCTGAACTTTCCTTATCATTTGGATAATGGAAATGAAATACCCTCTGTAGCTGTGTTTTACAGGTTTCTTAAAGGATCCAGTGAGCACTTTTCTTTTAATGTCTGTAAAAATTTGTGGCAAATAGTAAAGCCTTACACAAGTAAATATCTGGTATCCAGGTGTCACAGTGGTAAAGGATCCACCTGCCAATGTAGGAGACGCAAGAGACATGGGTTCAGTCCCTGGGTCAGGAAGATCCCTTGGAGGAGGAAATAGCAACCCACTCCAGTATTCTTGCTGGGGAAATCCCATGGACAGAGGAACCTGGTGGACCACAGTCCATGGGTCACAAAAGAGTCAGACATGACTAAGCACACACACACCCATTGTTACAATGATGATGATGATGTTCAAAACCAAACTCTCATCTTCCCAACAGAAGATGTTGCTTCTGACTTTTCTCTCATGGCAAGTCAGAAAGTCTGGAAACCTGTCTTCCTCATAGCTGCATCTGCCTTCCACCCCACACTCTGTGGTAGTAGTAGTCTTTAATGTTATTCTCCTAGTATTTCTCCATGTCTTCCATCTCTACCTTTCTCACTGCCACCCCTTGTTGTTCAGGGCCTTATTACCACACTTCTCGCTTGGCTGTTGCAATAGCTCTCTGAGTCAATTCTGGTCCCTACAGCTCTACATATTTCCATAGAGCCCTTGTTTTTATTGTTAATGAACAGAATGTACCAGGGGCCTGTACCATGGGAGAAATATCTAGTAAATTATTTTTCTACTTTTGAGACATTAGATTGTTTATATTTTCAGTTTTTTAATTATGGTAATAGATGTTTTATGCAAATGTGTATGTTTTATTTCACTGATAGGCCTGATGGTCATATACATGTTCATAATTCACATATATATGAATATGTATATGGCTTATAATTACCTATTTTATTAAAAGCAAATTTCTCAAACATGAGTTGTTAAGTTAATAGGTGGTTCTTTGGGACTTCTACTTCATTTTCCCAGTTTTTTTCCAAAAGGTAGTTCTAATTTATATGACACAAACAACAGGTACTATCATGAATGTATTGTAGCTTTTCAGGGTCTAGCAAAACTTTAAAAATATATAATTGAAACTGTGGCTTGTCTATTTTCATACACAAGGAATCCAGGCACTCCCAGTCCAGGAAGATTTGGTACAATGCAGTGTAGGTAACCCTGTACTTTTATAGGCTATACATTTATAAGTTGGCATTTTTTTAAAAAAATTGCTGGTTACAGCCTGTTTTCCTTAACAGGCTTTTCAGTACATAAAGGTCACTTAAAGATAAACTTGGGGCTTCTTTTACATAGAGACCTAAGAGGGTAAGTGTATTAACAGATCAGGTAACTGGAAATAGAGGGTTTTACTGATTGTACTAGAGAATCAAAAATACATGTTTAACGGATCTGAGTATGAATCATTTTTTAACTTTCCCCCCACCAGACTTTCATCTTAAGATATCTTTAAAGAGAAACTTACTTGTTCTTTTATTTAATGCATGTCAATCTTTACTGGGATTAACATTCTGTGATTGAAATTTATGGATGTCCTCAGTAAATCAGTGTTAGTTTGTGCATATTCGCCTGTACAGATTATACATGCAGTCAGAATCAAGGGTTACCACCGATATCCACCCTAGCACATCTTTTATCTTTATAAATCTTTCAATAAAATAATCCCCTCTCCCTATCTGCCCCTCCCCCCCAATCAACTGCTGTATGAGTTCAGTAGTCTTTTTGGCATAAACCTGTGCTATATCAAGTAGAATTGTTGCTGACTCCAGCCACTCTAGTTGTGCAAGAGTAATTCCCATCAATATTTCTTACATAATTCTCTAGGAAGTAATATTTTCAAAAAATTGCATCTTTTAAAATGTGTGTCATACTTGGAAAGCCTTTAAAAAATTTTTTTGACATTGAAAATTGTAAATATTTTCCAACATCTACAATTTAATATTTAAGAAAATTCACTGAATAATTATGGCTTTTGGGGCCCAAATATTTATGTAAACAGTTAGAAGTACAGTGTAAATGCAGTACAATTACACCAAAAGATTTGCCATAGTAGAAACAATAGTAGCTGTTTATACTTCGTATTTTCTTAAATAACTTTTTAGTTGTCTATATAGTTCTCTTATTTCTCTCCCTAGGTAAACATGTCAAACCTTTTACACCAGAGAAAGCAAAAGAAATCATAATGTGTTTACAACAACCTGCAGTCTTCTATAACATGGTTTTTGATTGGCCGGCACAACACTGGACTGCGAAACATCTTTCTGAGGTCCTTCATGGCAAGCAGATACGATTTAGGATGGGAACGAAAAGCACGGACACAGGTAGGACTACCAGGAATCGTCATCATAATGTCTCTTCATAACGTTCCCATATCTCAGCCATGGTTTCTTTATCTCTGGAGAATCCTTTATTTCTAACCCTCTTTTTGACCATTTGCAGATGGGGAAACTTTATTAGAAGTTTTCAAAGGAAAATTTAAGACTTTTTTTAGGCTAAATAACCTGTAATTTATAACCCCATGTAAAATATATTTGTTCATATTATCATAGTTCATTGATCGTGGTAGACACTTAATAAATATTTGTTAATTGTGCTATTACTTACCTGACTGAAAGAGACCAATACTAATCTGACAGTCCCCTCCATTTTTGTCTCATGTAGAATGTGTCCTTTTATTTGTAACTTCAGTCACTATTTATAGTGCTTAGTCTTGGTGTAATTTTATCTCTCTGCTTTATCAGCCGTCTGACCTCTGTTGTGTTGTATAAATGTGAAACATATGTGAAGCTGTTTTTTTCATCCTCTTAAGCAACTAGATTTTGCCAGCCCCCCTTTTTTCCCTGAAGACTTGTAACTGATTCTTTTTGCCTTACAGTCAGAGAAAGCAATTACCATTACTCTGAAAATAGTTAATTTAAAGGGAAAAAAAAAAAAAAACAGTTCAGGTTAGAAATGTTCCTAATCTAAAGAAGTCCATGATCATGGTCTGGCTTCAGAATATGTGTGTATCTTCTATTTAAATATGGACAGATTTGATGGTCTAGAAATTCATAATGTTTTAAGCATTGCTGTGAAGTGGCTCTGTGAAGATATTAAGGATATCTATTAATAACCCCAAAGGAACTAAAAAATGCTCAGTTTCTCTTCCAGCTTCTCTAAGCTTCTTTCTCTCATGTATATCTCATAAAACTACTGGGTTTTTGGTGTCTAGGACCCCTTTATACTTCAGTGACAGGTAGAGCAGTATTAACATAAACTCTTTGGCTCCTCATTGTGGTTCATTGTATTTTTAAATTAAATGCTAGACCAGCAGCAGCCATGTGAAAATCAGCCTGTGCTCTTGTTTTCTTGATTTTAGTCACATAAATCTTGCACTCACTGAAGTTTCTGTTAAAAAGTAATTTGAAGAAAAATAGAAATTTTAATTTTTTTCACCTCCTGGTTAGACTCCAAATACTACTACTAATATCTATTGACAACTATTGTGTCAGACACTGTTCTGAGTGCTTTATACATATTAACTCTCTTAATCTTCTTCAAGCCCACTTAGAGTGGAACTATTATTATTCTGTTTTACAGAAGAACTAAAAGTAATTTGACATTTTAAACTTAGTACTCATGCAGAAAAGAAAAAGGGAAGCAGAAGGTCTCGTAGAAAGATAATCTGTTCTTTGGACAAAATTCATGTAAAATCCACCACTTAAAAGTACACAATTCAGTGCTTTTAGCATCTTCATAATTTTGTGCAATCACCACCACTATCTAATTCCAGAACATTTTCATCACACTGCAGAGAAATCTGGTTCCCACTGGTGGTCACTCTTCATTCACACCCTTCTCCACCCCTGGCAACCACTAATCTACTTTCCTGTTTTTATAGATTTGCCTGTTCTGGACATATAAAAATGGAATTGTTTGGTTGTGGCCTTTTGTGTCTAGCTTTTTTTCATGTAGCATGTTTTTAAAATTTACCCATGTTGTAGCATGTATTTGTATTTTCTTTTTATTGCTGAATAATGGGCTAGAGGAAGCACAAGCTGGAATCAAGATTGCCAGGAGAAATATCAATAACCTCAGATATGCAGATGACACCACCCTTATGGCAGAAAGTGAAGAACTAAAGAGCCTCTTGATGAAAGTGAAAGAGGAGAGTGAAAAAGTTGGCTTAAAGCTCAACGTTCAGAAAACTAAGATCATGGCAACCAGTCCCATCACTTCATGGCAGATAGATGGGGAAACAGTGGCTGACTTTATTTTTCTGGGCTCCAAAATCACAGCAGATGGTGACTGCAGCCATGAAATTAAAAGACACTTACTCCTTGGAAGGAAAGTTATGACCAACCTAGACAGCATATTAAAAAGCAGAGACATTACTTTGCCAACAAAAGTCTGTCTACTCAGAGCTATGGTTTTCCCAGTAGTCATGTATAGATGTGAGAGTTGGACTATAAAAAAAGCTGAGCACAGAAGAATTGATGCTTTTGAACTGTGGTGTTGGAGAAGACTCTTGAGAGTCCCTTGGACTGCAAGGAGATCCAACCAGTCCATCCTAAAGGAGATCAGTCCTGGGTGTTCATTGGAAGGACTGATGTTGAAGCTGAAACTCCAAAACTTTGGCCACCTGATGTGAAGAACTGACTCTTTTGAAAAGACCCTGATGCTGGGAAAGATTGAGGGCAAGAGGAGAAGGGGATGACAGAGGATGAGATAGTTGGATGGCATCATTGACTCGATGGACATGGCTTTGGATGGACTCTGGGAGTTGGTGATGGACAGGGAGGCCTGGCATGCTGCGGTTCATGGGGTTGCAAAGAGGCAGACACAACTGAGCGACTGAACTGAACTGAACATTCCTTTATGGATAAACAGTGTCGGTCCGTTCATCAATTGATGGATGTTTGGGTTATTTCCACTTTTTCACTGTTACGAATAATGCTACTATGAACATTTATGTACAAGTTTTTGTGTGGACATATGTTTTCCCTTCTCTTGTGTTAAACCTAGAAGTGTAACTGCCCAGTCATACAGCAACTATGTTTAACTTTTGAGGAACTGCAAAACTGTTTTCCAAAACAGCTGAACCATTTTACATTCCCACCCCAGTGTGTGAATGGTCTAGTTTCTCTCCATCCTTGCCAATACTTATTTCATTTTTCATTCTGGCTATCTAGAGTGTGTAAAGTTTTATCTCATTATAGCTTGATGCATTTCCCTAGTGACTAACGTTGTTGAGCACCTTCCTATGGTCTTATTGACCATTTGTATATCTGATTTGGAGAAATGGCTATTCAAGTCCTTTGCTTGTTTTCTAATTGAGATGGTTTTTGTTTGTATGTGCTTTTGTTTGTTTTGTCTTTTTGTTCAGTGGTAAAAGAGACCTTCATATATTCTGAATACTAACTCTTTATCAACTATATGACATGCAGATATTTTCTCATGTGGGTTAATAATTTGTTCTTTTTAAGTTATTCTTTTGCATATGAATACACTACTTCCACAAGCACTTTTGGGTCGTGTTCTAAGAGAGCTGATTCAAGTCGGCTCGTGTGGGTTCAAATTTTGCTTGGAGCAATTCAAAGTTAAATGTGTTCATATTCATTATACATTTAGAATAGTGTCTGGCACATAGTTAATGCTCAACAAATGTTATTTTAAAATAGAAATAATTTAAAAATAAAAAATATACCTTCCTCATTTTAGAGAGCACTGGAAAAATGGGAAGACCCAAAGAAAATTAAAAAGACTTATTCATCTGTTACCAAGAGGCAATCACTGATTACATTGTGATGTATATTCAATGCAAGCCTTTTTATATTTAAAAATAAAGTTGTATAAATTTTAACAACCTGCTTTTTTTTCTTAACATATTCTGAGTAGCTTCTTTTGACATTAAATATGATTTTTAAACGGCTACCTAATATTCCATCGTATGCCAGTATCATTGTTGTTATTGTTGTTGTTTAGTCGCTAAGTTGTATTAGACTCTCTTGCAACCCCAGGGAGTGTAGCCTGCCAGGCTCTTCCATCCATGAGACTTCCAAGGCAAGAATACTGGAGTGGGTTGCCGTTTCCTCCTCCAGGGGATCTTCCTGACCCAGAGATCGAACCCATGTCTCTTTGCTCCCGCGTTGGCAGGTGGATTCTTTATCATGAGCCACCAGGGAAACTCCGATAGTATCAGAGTTTTAATTTAGTTTTAAAATTCTAATTTGATTAGATTGCTTAGAGGTTTTAATTTATAAATAAGACTGTAGTGAACATGTTTGAAAGTAAATCCTGCCCAAATTTCTGATTATTTTCCTAGGAGAATGACTGGGCCAAAGGGTATGAGCATTATCACCAGGAGCAGCACTACCTGTGGAACTGCTTACACCAGAAACCTCTGAGTCACGCTGATGGCCTCTCTAAGTGGTGTCTGGTGACTCAGTGAGTTACATCCTAAGTGTCCAGCATCTACCTGCTTCTCACTCCATGGCCATCCTCCAGTTGGGATTACCCTGCTGTCCCTTACCTCCGTGGTTGCAGTAGCCTCATGCCTAGTCCCTCTTCACCTGCTCTCCTCTCACCCCAGCCATTCCTCATAATGAAACCAGAGACAGTTTTTTTAAAAAGAAAAATCTCATCTTCTTTATCTGTTTAGAACCCTTAGATAGCGTCCCATTACCTTTAGGCTAAAGACCAACATTTTTGTTAATGGTTTAAAAAGCTCTGTTTGCCTCCTCTTTCTGAGCTCAGGGCAGATAAGCTTTTAAGATTTTGTGTTTCCAGAGATTTGCTTCTTCTCACGTCAGGGCCTTTGCATGTACAGTCTAGTGGTTCTTCTCTCTTTTCCCACTTCCCCTTACCCCAGCTTTACCTAGTTGGTTCCACTGCTTCCTTCAGATCTCAGCTCAGAGGTCATCTTCTCATGGCAGTCTTTCTGACCACATTCTCCCTCCCTCACCCCCCAAATCAGGTATGACTACCGAGTTAGCTCGGAGCACCTTGTATTTCTTAGTAGCACTTAGCGCAGCTCTGATCACATGGTTAGTTGTGTAAGCAGTTAGCAGTTTAAAGTCTCTCTTTGCCTCAAGAGGGTCCCCTCGTGAGAGCCAGGGCCATGTCTCATCACTGGCTGAACACCTAATATCTGGATAGTCAGACATCTGTGGAGGGAAAGAATAAAAGACCTTTGATACCCGAGGCCAAGTGCTTTGCAGAAGGGTGGTTTACATTTACTCTCCTCTCGGAACATAAAAGGGTACCTGTTTGGCCACTCCTTTGCCCTAACAGAAATTTATGTTTTTAAAAGAATACCTTGTTGATAGGTGAAAAATGAGTGCCTCATAACTTTAGTTAACATTTATTTGTTGGTGTTGTTGAACGTGTATTCATGTTTATTAATAGTTTGTATTTTGTCTGGTAATTTTTCTTTCAGTTATCCTTATTAGGGTTTCAGGTTTTGGGTTTTTTTTTTTTAATAAATAAAGTACTTATATTTAAAGAATACTGTGTTTGTTACTAATGTACTAATTCCCAGTTTATTGTTTGCCTTTTGATTTTGTTTCATATCTTTATAGTAAGATCAAATAATATTTAATTAATATTTTTATTCTTATTTTATTTAGAAATTCCTTCTGTATCTTGACAATAGTAAATGTTCTAATATGTTCTTTTAATAGCTTGATTTCTTTTTCACATTTTTCTCTTTATCCATTGCATATTTATTTTGGTATGCTGTGTTCACTGACTTTTTTCTAAATAGTTAAGTTGGTAATAGCATCTTTATTGTAGTACCATTTACTGAATAATCCCTTCTTTTCCTACCAACTTTGAAACTACCTTTATTATATTACCATATTCTTATATATTTCAGCATCTGTTTTTGGACCACATACTGAACTATCAGTTTTGGGGCCAGTAAAACACTTGCTAAAAACTATTTTTTACAGCTGTTATGTATTTTAATATTTGAAAGAACAACTCATCTTCCCCAGTCACTCTTCTGTTTCAGCATTTTACTAGATACTGGTGGCGCAGTGGTAAAGAATTAACCTGCCAGTGCAGGAGACACAGATTCAATCCCTGGGTTAGGAAGATTCCACTGGAGAAGGAAATGGCAATCTACTCCAGTATTCTTGCCTGGAGAATTCCTTTAGACAGAGAAGCATGGCAGGAACAGTCTGTGGGATCACAAAAAGTTGGATGTAAGTACACATGCATGCATATGCACAATTGAACTTTACTCCTCTAAATGAATCTTAGAAAAAAAAAATGAAACTTAGAGTTAAACAGTGTTCAGTTCAGTTCACTCTATCCATCATGTCTGACTCTTTGCGACTCCATGGACTGCAGCATGCCAGGCCTCCCTGTCCATCACCAACTCCTAAAGTTTACTCAGACTCATGTCCATTGAGTTGGTGATGCCATCCAACCATCTCATCCTCCGTCATCCCCTTCTCCTCTAGCCTTCAATCTTTCGCAGCATCAGGGTCTTTTCAAAAGAGTCAGTTCTTCACATCAGGTGGCCAAAGTTTTGGAGTTTCAGCTTCAGCATCAGTCCTTCCAGTGAATATTCAGGACTGATTTCCTTTAGGATGGACTGGTTGGATCTCCTTGCAGTCCAAGGGACACTCAAGAGTCTTCTCCAACACCACAGTTCAAAAGCATCAATTCTTCTGCACTCAGCTTTCTTTATAGTCCAACTCTCACATCTATACAGGACTACTGGGAAAACCATAGCTCTGAGTAGACAGACCTTTGCTGGCAAAGTAATGTCTCTGCTTTTTAATATGCTGTCTAGGTTGGTCATAACTTTTCTTCCAAGGAGTAAGCTTCTTTTTATTTCATGGCTGCAGTCACCATCTGCAGTGATTTTGGAGCCCCCCAAAACACTGTTTCCATTGTTTTCTTATCTATTTACCATGAAGTGATGGGACTGGATGCCATGATCTTAGTTTTCTGAATGTTGAGTTTTAGCCAACTTTTCACTCTCCTCTTTCACTTTCATCAAGAGGCTCTTTAGTTCTTCTTTGCTTTCTGCCCTAAGGGTGGTGCCATCTGCATATATGAGGTTATTGATATTTCTCCTGGCAATCTTGATTCCAGCTTATGCTTCCTCCAGTCCAGCATTTCTTATGATGTACTCTGCATATAAATTAAATAAACAGGGTGACAATATACAGCCTTGACATACTCCTTTCCTGTTTTGGAACCAGTCTTTTGTTCCATGTCCGTTTCTAACTATTGCTTCTTGACCTGCATACAGATTTCTCAGGAAGCGGATCAGGTGGTCTGTTATTCCCCTCTCTTAAAGAATTTTCCAGTTTGTTGTAATCCACACAGTCAAAGGCTTTGGCATAGTTAATAAAGCAGAAGTAGATATGTTTCTGGAACTCTCTTGCTTTTTCAATGACCCAACCAATGTTGGCAATTTGATCTCTGGTTCCTCTGCCTTTTCTAAAACCAGGTTGAACATCTGGAAGTTCATGGTTCACATACTGTTGAAGCCTGGCTTGGAGAATTTTGAGTATTACTTCGCTAGTGTGAGATGAGTGCAGTTGTGCAGTTTGAGCATTCTTTGGCATTGCCTTTCTTTGGGATTGGAATGAAAACTGACCTTTTCCAGTCCTGTGGCCACTGCTGAGTTTTCCAGCAGTTTGCTGGCATGTTGAGTGCAGTGCTTTCACAGCATCATCTTTTCACTTTTAGTAAACAGTGTATTCACATTAAACAAGACATCTTGCCTGCCCTCAAGCCATCAATCACTGCAGCTACTTCCCCCTTCATAATGGTGCTTCCTCAGGGGCATTAAGAATGGAGAAAAACCGGATCTTGGTCCCAGATAGTTAAGATGCATATCAAATAATTTTTCTTTGTAATTAGCTGTAATCTTTTAAATGTTTAATTACCTGTTTTCCCCTCCCCCCACAAAAATTCTTATATATCCCAGCTCCTCCCTTACCTCTTTGAAACAGTACCTCAGAGCTATTTTAGCAGCTGTTTCCTAGGCTGTATTCCTCAGTAAGATCCTCCGAATAAAATATAACTCACAACTTTTAGGTCATGTGGTTTTTTCTCCTTCAGTCAACAAGATTTTAAAAAAATATTTATTTATCTGCACCAGGCCTTACTTATGGCATGCAAGAACTTTAGTTGCAGCACGTGAGATCTAGTTCCCTGGACCAGAGATTGAACCCAGGCCTCCTGCATTGGGGTCATGGAGTCTTAGTCACTGAATTAACAGGGAAGTCCCCAGTCAAAAGGATTTAAATGAAAATTCTTGCTACCTTGTGACAGTACTGTACAATCCTACACAGGAACATGAAATCTTTGCTTATTAAGTTTTTTTTTTTTTTTTAATCTCAGTAAAAAGATTTGGGTAAAAAAAAGTTTTCATACAAGTCTAAAAATTTCTTCAAATATTATAAATTTTTCATAGCTGTTAGGAAGGAAGTATTTTTGCCTATTCTGTTTTTCTAATTGTGATTGGTACACAAATAAATGCCATTTATTTTTTGTATGTTTATTTTTTAATCTTTAATAGTGTACATAGTTTTTTATCTTGATAGTGTACATAGTTTTTTAGTTTATTCTTGTGGGCTTTTTAGGAAGACAAGTATTTGATCTTACAAGCAACGATAACTTTTTTACCTTTCTGTTGAGCATATTAATTTCTATTTTAGGTCTTGGTTAGAATTTTTCTAGAATGCTTGAAATAATATTTGATTGTAATGTATCTCAGTTTATTTTAGGAAGCAGATTGTGACATCACATCGCTCTTTGAAGCCATTTTGGATTGAATTCATTTGCCGACATATATTCTCAGTGACAACACTGTAACTTAGCTGGCAATAATTTGCCAAGCAGATGTATAAATAAGCCTAAACATTTGTAGATAGGGAGTGGAGTAACAATCAAAAGTCATACTCGGTACCCACATTCCAAATGTTTCTTGCTTGTGAGATGATGAAATCTTAACAAAATGGAAACATACTTGTTTCGGTGCTATGCACAAAAATACTTTAGGACTCCCTTTATAAGAATTAAAGCCTAACTCAACTTTTACACTATTTCCAAATCCTAAAAGCAGTTGAGCTGCTTCTTACCTAAAATTTTGTTAGTAGGATGAAAGTTTCAGCTGCCTGAAATATTAAAGAACAATAACAATCAAATTAGAAAATAACAATTCCATTGCACAGAATAAACTAAGAAAAACAACTGTAGTACCCAGAAAGAAATTGTCATGATGACAGAATGAAAACAGTTCCTTTGGTGCTGCTAATACCAAGAAGGAGTAAAAAGATTCTATGTTGAAATCACTATGTAAATAAGTCTATCGGTTTTGTTCATTTCATTCATTGTAGTTTTCCCTGACATTAACAGTTCTCTGTTACTGTCTTTCCCTGACAGTAACAGTGTAATTTTTGCATTTGTAGGTTTTCATTTTTTCAAGTACAGAACTTGCTGTGACAAAATGATGAGGCTGTAACACAAATGTGCATATGAAAACTGGTCATAACTGAAAAGTCCTCCTCAGTCTACCCCAGAGGCAGGTGGCTCAAGGATGGCTTTAGTATTCAGTTGGATTTGTTGGACTGAATTCTGTGAAGTGAAAACTCACACGACAGTGGAAGGTCTTCAGGCTCACATTGGAGCTTAATGAAATGATTTAGAAATGATTCCAGCACCATGTAGCTTTCTTGTTTGTTTGTTTTTTTAAAAGTGTTTTCCAGTGCTGTTATGGTAAATTCTTGATGATGTTGATGATTAAGAGCTCATATATATTGATGGGTTACTATGTACCAGCCACTGTTCTAAATGTTCCTCAAAAATGATCAAATTTAAACAGTTCTTAAATATGCTGGTTTTTAGATAAATGTCCCTAGTAAAGTTTTCCTGCTTCTCAAAGTCAAGTGACAAATTGATGAAATAGGTGAATTAGGGATGACACACACCCTCCCCTCTATTATTTCTCTGCAGTTCTGAGGCTTTAGGATAAAGAAATGAGGAAAGGTGATTGAGATAATCCTGAACCATTTGGGAGGAAATGGAAGGAACAGATAAAAGCTCTTTGAATACGCTTTTCTTCCTAGTACTAATTCAGCTAGTTTTTAGGTGCCCCAAGTCATGGGATGACAAGGAGTCAGACATGACTTAGCAACTAAACAAGTAAATATATAAGTAAATAGTAGGAAATTACTAGTAATTGTGCCTATGGCAACCTACTCGAGAATTCTTGCCTGAAAAATCCCATTGACAGAGGAACCTGTTGGGCTACAGTCCATGGGATCGCAAAGTTGGAAATGACTGAGCGACTAAGCACAGCACAGTACTAGTAATAGTGCCTAGCTTTTACTAAGTATCTGTCTTGTGTCATGCACTGTGCTGATTGAATTATATGTGTTAGATCTACATTCCCTCTTGAAAGGATTTCATGCTTGCAAAATAGATTGTCATCAGATTACTTGAATATTAACATTCCAGTGTACATTTAGAGTATTCTGCTAACTGCAAAAGAGAAATTATTTCATCACTATTTAGAATAATAATTCTTGTATAAATAAAACAGTTCTACCCGTAGGAACAAACCACTCTGGACACACAGCAGACTTTGCTTCAAGCTTTCCTGATCAACCCTCATCTCCGATCTTTGCCTTTTCCTAGGTTCTCTGTGGCACAGAATTTTGCATCTAATTATATGATGCCTCACATTCCCTGTTATTCTGGTTAAAGTTTTCTTTTTGTCTAAATATATTCTAAATTCAAGAGTATTATCCATTTCTTTTATGTTCCTGGAAACCTGAACACAATACTAGTTACAAATTAGGTACTTAATAAATGATTCTGAAATAAGTGAGTTAATGAATAAATAAACAGACTTTAAATTGCCATTCTCCACTTAATGGACAGATTCTAAGGAGCTCTATATGATAAATGTACAGTATAAAGTCAAAAAGCTTTCAAAAGATAGTGTTGCCATTTTTATTTTTTTAATTTGCAGAAGTAGTTCTCAAACTTTTTAGACTCAGGATTTCTTTATACTTAAAATAATTGAGGGGACTTTCCATTAACTAAAATTCTATGCTCCCAACGCAGGGGGCCCAGGTTCCATCCCTGGTCAGGGAACTAGATCCCACATGCCACAACTAAGACCCGGCACAGCCAAAATAAATAAATAAAAAACGATTGAGTACCCCAGTGAGTGAGCTTTGGCTGATGTAGGTTATATCTCGTGATGGAGAAGGCAATGGCACCCCACTCTTGCCTGGAAAATCCCATGGATGGAGGAGCCTGGTGGGCTGCAGTCCATGGGGTTGCTAAGAGTTGGATACAACTGAGCGACTTCACTTTCACTTTTCACTTTCATGCATTGGAGAAGGAAATGGCAACCCACTCCAGTGTTCTTCCCTGGAGAATCCCAGGGACGGGGAGCCTCGTGGGCTGCCATCTATGGGGTCCCACAGAGTCGGACACGACTGAAATAACTTAGCATTAGCATTAGCATATCTCGTGATACTTACCATTCAGTTCAGTTCAGTTGCTCAGTCGTGTCCTACTTTTTGAGGCCCCATGGACTTGCAGTACGCCAGGCCTCCCTGTCCATCACCAACTCTGGAGTTTACTCAAACTCATGTCCATTGAGTTGGTGATGATATCCAACCATCTCATCCTCTTTCGTCCCCTTCTCTCACCTTCAATCTTTCCCAGCATCAGGAACCTGAACACAATACTAGTTACAAATTAGGTACTTAATAAATGATTCTGAAATAAATGAGTTAATGAATAAATAAACGGACTTTAAATTACTATTACTAATTAAAACCGAGATATGTCTAGTTAAAGAAAAGATAGCTATGAGTTTAAGTTTTATTGGGGGTCTTAATTCCTTAATAGCTCAGTTGTTAAAGAATCCAGCTGCAATTCAGGAGACCCCAGTTCGGTTCCTGGGTCGGGAAGATCTCTGGAGAAGGGAAAGGCTACCCACTCCAGTATTCTGGCCTGGAGAAATTCCATGGACTGGACACGACTGAGCAACTTGCACTTTCTTTCAATGAGCTTTCTTTCTTTCTTCAGCACAGGAGAGAGCCTCTCAGGAGCTCTGAGAAAACTACTCCAAAGAGTAGGGAAGAAGCCTGTATATATATATGAATTTGGGCTAGGGAACATCTGAGTCAAGCAGACATCTTGGTAGTCACAAATAACCAATATATAAAGTTAATGATATTAGTGCTTTTCTTTAGGAAGATGCAAGAATCTGGTCATTGAAGTTCTTCCCATGATATACATCTAACTATCCAAGAGGCCTGCTCGTCCGAAGCACAGAGCACCCTGTTATGGTCTTAATTTCTTCTGTCTGAACTACAGAGTGCTTCATCCTCTTATGGTCTTGGTTTCCTCTGAGAGTACACTGTTAGTCAGTGACTGCAGTGGGTTACCACTTAATCCTTGTAGAACTGGTTGGTGAGCAGTTCTCTTTGTTTTTGTTTACAGACATTTAAAAATATAAGAATATAAGCACATACTCTACTAGCTGTCACAGCAGTGACATCAACACGTCATGTAGCCCCTCGAAAACGCCATTGTATTCTTGTGAGAGAATAAGCATGAGAAGGACAAATACTGTCGTAGTATTATTATGAAAATAGTTCAGACCTCACAGCTCCCTGAAAAGGTCTTGGAGAATTGACAAAGTATTCCTCTGGATCACTGCATCAGGCTATAGAAAGAGTAGTCTTTAAAGATTAAATTTGTGTTTTTTTACTTTTAAATTTAATCATGAATATTGTTAAGTGTTATATATGGCTCTAATTATTTAGCAAGTACATAATTAATTTCTAATTAATGTTAAATAGTAATTTCTTGGTTGAAATGATCTTCATTTGAAAAAGCAACAATATTTGGAAACTGTGTTCTGTATGCATTTAAAGTTGGGTTCTCTTCTGTTGCAGCTCCTCAGTTTGAAACCGCATGTAATTATGTAGAAGCCACACTTGAAGAGTTTCTTTCCTGGAACTCTGACCAGTCTAGTATTTCTGGAGCATTTAGAGACTATGATCATTCCAAATTCTGGGCTTATGCTGACTATAAATATTTTGTCAGTTTATTTGAAGACAAGACAGATATTTTCCAGGTAAGTCAGTATATTTCTTTTAGTCATGGTATAATTTATTCTTGAGAAAAGTTCACAAATTAGAATCTTCAAGGTACCCTTTTCCTCACTGTCTTTTTCTCTCAAAAGTCACAGTGAGTCTTGCGTATTCTGTCCACTCATGCCCAAAGACTCACTCAAAGGAAGTGTAATGTTTGGCCTACCAAGGTCAACAGCCTTCTTATTGTTTTCCTAGTTGCCAAACTTCCTGCACAGTTTCTCCTTTGCCTTTTAAACAGCACCTGAATCAGTTTGGAGTATGTCAGAAACATAGATTGTGTATACAACTTCATTTCCTCCTGACTTTCATCTAAGTTCTTATTCTATCAGGCAGACAGATGGAGGTGCAAAGCTGGTTACGTGAAGAACCGTTCAAGCATTCCTAGGATCCTAGAAACCCTCCTGGCTACTGCTGCCTGCTCTCATTGCTTGGGGGGTAAGGGGGTGGGGGGTGCTTAATGCAGGTTTATGGCCTGAGGCAGAAAGTGCTGGGCTCCCAGAGATTCACTGTAGAAGTCCTACAGAAGTGTGCAGGCACTTGCAGGAGTAAGAATGTGGAAATCCTTTGCTATGTGTTGACATAACCAACAGCAGTTTGCAAACTACGGTATCCTCTTTTCGAATGCTTTCTACCTCAAACTGCCAGTTCATTTTGTGGGGTGATTTTGCAAACTCCCTGCTCTAGTCTCTGTCTTAGGCACATGGGCCAGGAGTGGGAGTCTTCCCAGGAAGCTGTTTGAATGACTGCCTTGCCCACCATCAGGTCGAGGTTCTAGAGTTCTTCATCCTGCCCTTTCGGGATGTATTTTACCATCACAGCAGGCTGTTTACACCTCCCCACCCCTACCCACTGCTCTCACCTGTCACCACCACACACCCTCTGGACTCTCCTCTCATACAGGCTGATAGTCCTTGGACTCTCGAGTCATTTTGCATTGAGCTTACATTTTTCTGTTTCACTTTGAGTCAAGGTTTGAATGCTGGTGTTTTCACAGTTATAATACGGCAATCAATAATACTTTGTATCTTTCCTTTATTAACATTTTAAATGTTTTCTTATAATAAAGTATCCTTTTTGTAAAAGAAAGGAAAATGTGTCACTTGGCTCATAATTGTTAGCTGAGGATACTTTTTTTTCTCACAACCATGAATGAAATGCATTGATTTTGAAAACATTCAGTAGATGCTTTCTGAATCCAGTCTATATCAATGTACTATTTACTCATTTTTAAATGATAATTTTGAGGTAATACTTTAATAACCTTAATTGTGATTACTCTATGGAACTTTAATCGTAGACCTTTCAGAAATCATACTTAACTTTTAGAGTATTTCATTATATTTCTCATACCCTAACCCATCCTACATATTAGACTAGTATTTGTTTTTAATTTATTATTTATTTAGGGCTGTGCTGGGTCTTCGCTGCTTTGCATGGGCTTTCTCTAGTTGTAGTGAGCATGGGCTGCTCTCAGTGTCCGGGCTTCTCATTGTGGTGGCTTCCCTTGTTGTAGCGCATCGGCTCTAGATGTGTGGGCTTCAGTCATTATGGCTCTCAGGTTCAGTAGTTGTGGCTTGCGGGCTCTAGAGCACTGGCTCAGTAGTTGTGGCACACAGGCTTAGCAGCTTCAGAGCATGTGGGATCTTCCTGGATCAGTGATCAAATCCATGTCCCCTGCATTGGGAGATGGTTCTTATCTACTATGCCACCGGGAAAGTCCTAGACTAGTATTTTATTATTCTATATTTCAGGTAAAACATAATAATAATAATATTTATCAATACTTGGTCAGTTTTCATTCCATTCCCAAAGGAGGTCAATGCCAAAGAATGTTCAAACTACCGCACAATTGCAAAGTAATCCTAGCAAAGTAATCCTCAAAATTCTCCAAGCTAGGCTTCAACAGTATGTGAACTGAGAACTTCCAGATGTTCAAGCTGGATTTAGAAAAGGCAAAGGAACCAGAGATCAAATTGCCAACATCTGTTGGATCATAGAAAAAGCAAGGGAATTCCAGAAAAACATCTGCTTCATTGACTATGCTAAAGCCTTTGACTGTGTGGATCACAGTAAACTCTGGAAAATTTTTAAAGAGATGAGAATACCAGACCACCTTACCTGCCTCCTGCAAAACCTGTATCAGGTCAAGAAGCAACAGTTAGAACTGGATATGAAACAACAAACTGGTTCAAATTTGGGAAAGGAGAATATCAAGACTCTATACCATCACCCTGCTTATTTAATGTCTATGCAGAGTACATCATATGAAATTCCAGGCTGGATGAAGCACAAGCTGGAATCAAGATTGCCAGGAGGAATGTCAATAACCTCAGATATGGCAGAAAGCAAAGAGGAACTAAAGAGTCTCTTGATGAGTGAAAAAGCTGGCTTAAAACTCAACATTCAAAAAGCTAAGATGATGGCATCTGGTCCCATCACTTTATGGCAAATAGATGGGAAATAGTGGAAACAGTGACAGACTTAATTTCTTGAGCTCCAAAATCACTGCAGATGGCGGCTGCAGCCATGAGATTAAAAGATGTTTGCTCCTTGGAAGAAAAGCTATGACCAACCTAGACAGCATATTAAAAAGCAGAGACATTATTTTCCCACAAAAGTCTGTATAGTCAAACTATGGTTTTTCCAGTAGTCACATATGGCTGTGAGAGCTGGACAATAAAAAAGGCTGAGCCCTGAAGAACTGATGCTTCCGAACTGTGGTGCTGAAGAAGACTCTTGAGAATCCCTTGGACTGCCAGGAGATCAAACCAGTCAATCCTAAAGGAAATCAACCCTGAATATTCAGTGGGAGGACTGATGCTGAAACTCCAATACTTTGGCCACTTGATGGAAAGAGCCAACTCATTAGAAAAGACCCTGATGCTAGGAAAGATTGAAGGCAGGAGGAGAAGGGGACAACAGAGCACAAGATGGTTGGATGACATCACCAACTCAGCGGACATGAGTTTGAGCAGGCTTCGGGAGATGATGAAGGACAGGGAAGCCTGGCATGCTGCATTCCATGGGGTCGCAAAGAGTCAGACACAACGGAACAACTGAGCAGCAACAGCAAAGTGCTTTACCTTTGTAGTCCTCACAATAAACCTATGATTTAATAATATCCCTGTTTTAAGAAAAATGAGGCACCAAGACGTTAAGTAAACCTTTTTTTGAAATTGTACAGCTAAGAAAAGAATAACCTAAGCAGCCTGCCCCCCAGGCTTTAACTGCTGCTCTGTATGCCTGCAGAAGGCTCGGATACATGACTCCACAGCTAGGATGAAGGCCTTCTATCTGTGCTGAATCTTGTCTCACTCTGCCTTGGGTGAATCTCTAAACTGACCCCATCAGTTGTTCTGTCTCAGCCCAGGCATGGCAGCACTGTGCAGACATGTGTCCTTCCCTTAAGCGTGGGTATAAAAGACAGTCTTTTGGTAATGTGCTGGAATTCTATTTGAGCCCTTATACAATCTGATATTTTTAGTTGAATGAGTTTTCTGTCAGCTCACATTATGGTGATTAATTCTCTGGATTAGAACAGGCAAATCTGCTATGAACAGCCAAGTCCATTAAGATTATATCATTTTTTTATCTCAGTTTTCTGAGCACAAAGTCTTATATTTAAGATATCTAAGTTGTTTTACTTTTACCACTATAATTCAGTCACTAAATCTGACTACTTTTGTTTCAGGCTTTCTTCCATCTGTCTTAAAATGGTGGGTAAACATTAAAACTGATAAATTTTTAAATGTTTATTTAAAATAAACTCATTGTATGTGAATATAAATGACATTTTTATGAAAATAATTATATTCACCAATATTTTAATGTTAGGAGAGGAGTGGCATTGCTTTACGTTCTTGTAAGTCTCTTTAATGTCTGGCATGGCAACCAACTAGTCGGACACAACTAAGCACAAGAGTTGAATAGAGGAAAGCTGATTTTTTCTATCTGCGTCATTCAGTCTGTTGCGATTTGTTGGTTTGTTTGAAGTGTATGAAGAATATC
Source organism: Bos javanicus (assembly GCF_032452875.1). Taxonomy (NCBI): domain Eukaryota; kingdom Metazoa; phylum Chordata; class Mammalia; order Artiodactyla; family Bovidae; genus Bos; species Bos javanicus. The sequence goes on along the minus strand of NC_083868.1, from coordinate 67,329,697 downwards.
TGGTTTCACATACATATGCAGCTGAAAAAGAGAGGAGCATTTTGGCAACCTTTCTAGATAATTGTGGATTTTTTTTTTAATACTCCACCAAATTTGAGTTGTTTCTACCTCTAACGAGTAGTCTCTTAAAGGTTCATTAGTTACAGTAATCTGAACCCATAATCAATGAACCCTTCGTAGTAAAATCCATTGGTCTATCTTTCCTGGAATGGATCTTCAGTAGTGGTGTATAGATCTTCCAAATGTTGATGCATTTTTATTTACTTCATTATTTCGAAAAGTGACATTTGTAAATAGCATCACCATTCTTATCAGAAAAGTCTTTTAAGTTTTAGGAAGCTTTCTAGCTCATGTGTTTCAAGATACAAGTTTCCAAGATCATTTTTATTCTGTTCAGAATATTTTCTAATTTCCCTTGTGATGTTTTTCTTTGACTTATGGATTACTTAGAAGTGTAATGTTTATTTTGCAAATACTTGGGGATTTCCAGCTGTCTTTCTGTTATTCATTTCTAATTTAATTCCATTGTGTTCAGAGAACATACTTTGATGATTTCAGTCCTTTTAAATTTATCGCTTTACAGCCCAGAATATAGTCAATCTTGATACATGTCCCACGTGCACTTGACAGTAATGTATATTCTGCTGTTTTTGTTTTATGAATGTCCATTAAGTTGATTGCTCATGTCTCCCGTATCTTTACTGATTACCTGATACTTGTTTTACCCATTATATAGAGATAGATATTGAAATTTCTCAACTCGAGTTGTATATTTGTTTCTTTTTCATTTTAGGTTGGTCAGTTTTTGTTTTGTGTATTTTGTAACTAGTAACAGTTTAGGTTCATACACATTTAGGATTACTGTTTCCTCTGAATGGATTGATATTTTATCAAAATGTGATGATCCTCTCTTTTCTGAGTTCTTCCTTTTTCTGATGTCTGAAATCTACTTTGTTTAGTTTGCCTTTGGATAGTGTTAATAAGAAAAAGGGGTACTTGCACTATGATTCCATTTATATAAAATTGTGCTAAGTTGCTTCAGTCATGTCTGACTCTGAGACCCTATGAACTGTAGCCCTCCAAGCTCCTCTATCATGGGATTCTCCAGCAAGATTACTAGAGTGGGTTGCCATACCCTTCTGCAGGGGATCTTCACGATCCAGGTATCGAACCCATATCTCTTAGTCGCATGCATTGGCAGTCAGGTTCTTTACAATTTATAGTGACAGAAAATAGATCTAAGAAGGAGAGGTAGAGAGAGGTTACAAAAAGTTATAGGAAAACTTTTGGACATGACCGAAATGTCTGTCACCCTGATTGTAGTGATTGTTTTTCAGGTGTATATGTAGGTGAAAATTCATAAAATTATGCACTTTAAATATACACTGTTTATTGCACCTCGATTATACTTCAGTAAGGCTGTTTTTAAAAATGCAGTGCTACTAGTACTCTTTGGTTCCACAGCCTGACAACGACACTTTGATCACCATTGTTTTTGTGCCTTCAATGCAAATGTCAACACAGTGAAATAAGAAAATACCTCACAGATCACCTGAAATGGTCTCAGGGGTCCCCAAGAGGTCTGTGATCCTATTTAAGAATCTCTACATCGTCCCTTCTGAAATTACTCTCTACTCTTCTAGTTCTGACTCCTCCTGTAATTAATTCTAAAATAGTTTCTTATGAAAATATTGAAATTATATTCACAACCATTTCATGACTTGAAATTGAAAGTGAAAGTTGCTCAGTCGTGTCTGACTCTTTGCGACCCCCATGGTCTATACAGTCCTTGAAATTCTCCAGGCCAGAATACTGGAGTGCGAAAGCCTTTCCCTTCTCCAGGGGATCTTCCCAATCCAGGGATTGAACCCAGGTCTCCCACACAGTAGCAGAAGCTGCTCTTTACAAGCTGAGCCACAATGGAAGCAGCTTTAAATTGTGTAAGGGAAATAGCATTGAAGACTCTCCCCAGTGTAACCGCAGCCTGTCTCCTCTGCATCTCCTTGCAATGCTGGACCACAAATGTGCTCTGTCTTCTGGCCTTTGCTCACGCTCTTCTCAATTTCTGCCTGTTAGTATTTAACTTCTTAGGGCCTGGCTCAGATTCACCCTTGGCTCAGAAGTCTTCTCAGCCACTCGTACTTACATCCATCTGTCCCTTGCCTTCATCCCTGTATGTTTTATTTGGATTGTTATTTAAACAGTGCATGACATAGATTGCCTGTATCTTGTTCCCCTAACAGCATTGTAAACTCTTTGGAAACAAAATTTTTTATTCCTCCAGACTGCTAACATAGTGCTGAATATATAATGAATATTTGAATGATTACATAAGTGTGTTTTTTCCCTAGTCTTACCATTTTTTGTTTTGCTGTTTCTTTGGTCTTTAGGACCCTTCACAGAATGTTTTAACTTAAACCCCAAGTTCACCCTCATCCAGTTTTCTGTGGCTTCTAGTTAATCAATTGTAGCATTTGTCAATTTTGATAGGAAATTCTTAGCTCTCTTCAGCCTTATAACTAGCTTTATAAGTGTTTACTTATATCCTCTACTTATTCTTATTCCATGATAAATATATGATATTTATATACTGATAAATACACTGGCCAAAATGTTGGTATTGTTGGAAAATATCCTATAGCCTTAAAGGTGGCCAAAAATTATGATTTTGACACTTAACTAACTCTCATTTGGCACATAAAATTGGTCTGATTTTTTTAGCTGTACATCACATCATTGACTGATCTAAGCAATGCATTTTTTGGAACATTTTATTCTCTACTTTGCAAGGAAGGGAAGGGATTTGTGACAGTAACAAAATTTCTTTGACTCATTAGGTAAGAATGGCAGATGTTACATTTTATAGCCACCTATGAGTATCATTGTAATTGAAGCTATTGTGGACTTCCTTGGTGGCTCAGTAGTAACGAATCCACTTGCCAATGCAAGGGACACAGGTTTGATCCCTGATCTGGGAAGACCCCTGGAGAAGGAAATGGCACCTGCTCCAATATTCTTGCCTGGGAAATCCCATGGACAGAGGAGCATGGCAGGCTAGAGTCCATGGACTTACAAAAAGCCGGACACAACTTAGTGACTGAACAACAACAACAATTGAAGCTATTAAGAATCAACATATAGCAAAGCGATTTGCCCCAAGAACATTTCCCAGGTGGATTCCATTTTATGTTGTGATTCAGATTGACTGTGGAGAGTCAGGAGCCTTGTTAAGTCACCAAGACACAGAATCTCAAAATGCAACACAAGGAAGATTAGTTCTAGCCTGTCTTGGGCTTCATAACATAGTTAATGAAAGTATGTTGAAATTGAGCCAGGTGGTTTAGTCATGTTCAAAGGGGCTTGATGGTCAATGATGCTTTCTAATGAGGCAAATTGGATGTTAGAATTTGGGTATTTATCCAAGCCTGTCTATAGGTAGAGTTAACTACCTCTTTTCTGTTTATGTTATGTATGGTAATTTTTTCAAGGAAAAAAGAGCCATAAGCACTTGCTAATTTATAGTGTTCATCTAAGGGGCTTCAGACAATAAAAAGAATCTGCCTGCAATACAGGAGACCTGGGTTCGATCCCTGGGTCAGGAAGATCCCCTGGAGAAGGGAATGGCTATACCCATTCCAGTATTCTTGCCTGGGAAACCCCCCTGGACAGAGGAGCCTGGAAGGCTACAGTCCTTGGGGTCTTAAAAGAATGGGACACCACTTAGAGACTCCACAACAGCATAGTTAATAATACTGTATTGTGTAATTGAAATTTGCTAAGAAAGTAGAACTTAAATGTTTTCACCAAAAAGAAAAAAAAGCAAGTATCAGGTGAAGCCTGGCCAGTGAGATGGAGAGGGTTAAGGTGTCAGAGAGATGAGAAGGACCTGGTCATTCAGGCCCATGATAGAGGGCATTTGGATGTAATTCTAACTGCAGAGCAAAGGAGGGGACAAGACTTAATATTTTAAGATCATTCTTTTTTTTCTTAATTAATACTACTTTTGCTGCTTTGAGGAGAAGGGGTCAGACAGACAAAGAATCAAAGTTCTTTGAGAGAGAGAGACCAAAAGAGAATAACCAGGTTGCATGTGGTAGGAACAGGGAGGGGTGTGTGTGGAAATGTCCAAAGAATTGACATCTGCATTGGGTCTCAAAAGAGAAATGTGAATTGGGGTGTGGGTGGTAAGTAGACTGGCCATGCAGAGGCAACAGCAGGAGCAAAGGCAGGGAGATGTGTGGTCCCTGATGGGAGAGCAGTAGAGAATGGCGGAGCATGGTCTCATATCCTGGAGAAGGGAATGACTCCACTCCAGTACTCTGGCCTGGAGAATTCCATGGACTGTATAGACTGAGCGACTTTCACGTTGCTTCCCTGGTGGCTCAGCTGGTAAAGAATCCACCTGCAATGCAGGAGAACTGGGTTTGACCCCTGGGTTGGGAAGATCCCCTGGAGAAGGGAATGGCAACCCGCTCCAGTATTCTGGCTTCATATCAGAATCTGTATCCCCTTTATGGTTCTGAAATGCAGTTTTCAGGTAATATAATTACCTCTACAAATAATTTTTTAAAACTATTAAAATACATGAGAATTTAAGAAGTGTGTGATTTAATGTGTAAATAATTCAATCATGGCTATACTAGAAGACATAATGAATTAATCAGATGTTTGTACCTACCTGCAAGGAAAAGGTTCAGTTTTGAAGAATTAAGATAAAATTCCAGTGAATATTTCCAATATTTTATATTTAACATTTTGAAATGAGGCTAAATAAGTGTATTTGTATCTCTACACATACAGTCACCATGATGAGACAGTTACCAGCACAGACTGATATTGGAGTATATATTTCCAACCCACATGTCATATAAGTTTCAGTGCTGTTGGTGACTTATTTTTCAAAGTGGTGAACCGCTCTGGATAAAGCTGCAGAAACACAAAAATACAATCCTTCCTCAACTTACTTAGTAATTGTGTTTCTGAAATTCAGTATGTATTAATACTATGCAGAAATCCTTTTGTTTTTGAAAGGATTATGTGAAATTAGAATTGGAACTCTAGTCTCAGATAACTGAGACAAGATCAGTTTTTCCAGTGTTATAAATGTTGTACAAAATAAAAGTTTTTTATATTGTGTTGAGCTGCATCCCTCATGCCCATTCACTGAATGCCAAGGCACCCCCATCCTGTTTGTTATGACAATCAGAAATGTCTCCGCATTTTTTAACAGTATTGTTAAAAGGACAGAACTGCCCCGTAGTTTCCACATGCATAAAGTGGATATAACTACTTTCAGTTTCCTAGGATTAAATGAGATGATGCATACAAAATGTTGTGATTTGGGCCTGTCCAACCATATGGATTCAATAACCCAAAAGTGATAGCTTGTTAGCCTTTGAATATATAAATTTAGTGGTAAATAGAAGAAAATTTAGGACTGGAGATGAAAGTTTAGGAGTCGTGTATGTAGCTTGATTTAAACATTATAAAACAGCAGGCAGAAAGTTAAGATTCATTTTAAGAGGGATAAAAGTAGGGTTCCATGGCTTCCTAAAATCTACAAAGTCAAGAATAAGGAAATACGGCTAGGCAACAGTTCATAAGAAAAAGGCAAGAAATTCCCAACTCTGAAGAGCCTGAGGGGACAGTCAAAATAGGTACACTCAGTGTCGTCTATTTTTTGACAAATTTACTTTAACTTACTCTCTCTGCCACTTTGCCCCAAACCTTCCTCCCTGTGGTTTTCCCAGACAATTTGCAGCTGAATTTTAGGTAGTTTAGGTCACCCTGATGTAATCATTTCAAAATAATTTTTCCTTGTTTAGTGATACTGTGTTAGATAAGAGGTATGGGAAGCCTTGTGTTGGTTTTTTGTATGGTCACCCCCACACACACACCCGGTAGAACTTTCCCCTCATGGTTTTTTCTGAAGCAGTGCTCTAGAACAGTCTCACCTGGGCTCGGTCCACTGACGCCCTGAAAGTGCATGTGAAAGAGTGTGTGTGTGTGTGCACTAATTTCTCTGAAAAAAGGGGTGTTGATATTCCTTAAATTTCCAAAGAGGTGTATCTATAAGAAGATTGAGTGACTTAAACCAGCCTCTTCTTAGGTGAGGCAGATCCCTGTTTTCTGTTTTTGTACTGTATGTCTTTCAGCTGCCTTTAAATTCCAAACTGAGGTATGATGAATTGTTCACCAAAGACCAGGTTTTTGGGACCTTCCCTAAGCTCCCTGCTTGGACCGGGTGCCCTTTTTCGGTGATCTCAGCATGCTTTCTGCTCACTTCTGTCAAAGCAGTTCTTCCAGTCTATGGGACGGGTCCATTTATGGGACTATCTTCCATTATTAGATTTAAAAGGAGGGCCTGTGTTGTATTAATTTTTTGTATTCCAGACATTCAGCATTATACTAGATATGTAGTGTGCTGTGATGTGCTTAGTTGCCCAGTCGTGTCCAACTCTTTACAACCCCATGGACTGTAGCCCTCCAGGCTCCTCTCCTGGGGGTTCTCCAGGCAGGAATACTGGAGTGGGTTGCCATGCCCTCCTCCAGGGGATCCTCCCAACCCAGGGATTGAATCCAGGTCTCCTGCATTGCAGGCGAATTCTTTACCATCTGAGCCACGAGGGAAACTCAGATGCTCAAAAATGGTCTCGACCTGAACCATTTACAATAAGCCAACATATTCTTCTTTCCCTCCCAAGCAACCAAGATTTTAAGCACTTAACCTGAGCCAGGTATTCCAATAGGCATTAGGAAAACAGTTAAGCTCCCTGCATGGAGTGTATGTGCTGTGTCCAGAGGGGACGTGACTTTTGCAAACCCCAGAGATGCTGCATGGAACCATATGCATGTATCATAGTGCTGACTTTTCAAAAACTCTGCCTTTAATAACAGATATCAGTTATATGCACATATTCTGCTATCTTCATCACTGAAAACAAAAATGAAAATGCTTTTTCTAGTCTTCCTTAAAACCATCTATTAAAATGTCTCTCCAGAATCCTTTCTTTTCGAGTAATGTTAATGTTCTGCCTCTAAAAATAAAAAATGCAGATTGAAGAAACTGTTAAAGTAGTGTCAGTATTTAGGACAATGTTCTGCACCTAAAAGTGTTTTTTACTTTGCTTTATTCTTTAAAATTCAATAGGAAAAATTCATGATTCAGAAAATAAATAAAGCCAAACCTTTCTATCTGGTTCATTAGTGTGTCCTTTTCAGCTTGTACATATTTTAAGTTCCATGGATTTGAGTTTATGTCAAACTACATTTGTAGTTTTCCAACTTTTATTTAAAAGAAAGAACATTCTTTCTTTAAGCCTAAATAAAATCAAGCAGAGCAGTTTGTTGAAAGAAAGAGAACTAGACATAAGGAGTGCCAAGTTCAAAGTGCTGTCTCTGTTTTAAAGTTCTTTACACTTAGAGTTCATGACTAAGGAGCATAGCAATAGTGTTTCAAAATATGTGCTGTGTCTCCCCCACCTGGACACTCTGATTTAGTAGGGATGACCTAACGTTCCATAGTAAAGGCATCTATAGTTTTAAACAACTACACTAACCTAGGAGACAAACATAGACAGCATATTAGAAAGCAAAAACATCACTTTGCTTACAAAAGTCTGTATAGTCAAAGCTGTGGTTTTTTCAGTAGTCATATACAGATGTGAGAGTTGGACCATAAAGAAGGTTGAACGCCGAAGAATTGATGCTTTCAAACTGTGGTGCTGGAGAAGACTCTTGAGGGTCCCTTGGACTGCAGGGAAATCAGATCAGTCAATCCTAAATGAAATCAACCCTGAATATTCATTGGAAGGACTGATGCTGAAGCTGAACCTCTAGTATTTTGGTCACCTGATACAAAGAGCTGACTCATTGGAAAACACCCTGATGCTGGATAAGATTGAATGAAGGCAGGAGGAGAAAGGAGCAACAAAGGATGAGACTTTTGGATGGTATCATTGACTCAATGGACATGAGTTTGAGCAAACTCTGGGAGATAGTGAAGGACAGAGAAGCATGGCATGATGCAGGCCATGAGGCTGCAAAGAGTAAGACACAACTGACCAACTGAACAACAACCTAGGAGAAGCCTTCTTTCATGTGGTCTTTGAAGTGCAAAAAGTTAATGTATTACTTATACCTCAAAATATCTACACTGTTTAGAGGGAATATGCCTTTCTGGATTCATGAGTTGAGCTTCAGAGATTAAAAAAAAAAAAAAAAAACTGTTTGCATCTCAGTCACTGTTCCTACTGCCTGAGTCACCTCCACCAGATATTCTCATTACTCCGTCTAGTGTTTATTGTCCGTCTCCAGCCTCTAAAATGTAGGCTTCATTTGGGTGGGCATTTTTGTCTATTTTGTTCACTGATTGGTCACATGCTCTAGGAGAGTGCCAGGCGTGTTGTAGGCAGACATTAAATATTTGTTGAGTAACTGCTATTAGTGAGGTCATTCAGATATGTTGTTGGTTAAAAAGACTTCTTGGACTGCTCTGGAAACCTAAGCTCTTCCATCTGTAGTGCTTTCTATAAGAGAGTGGTTCCCATTGCCCCAAACCAGATGTGTAAGTGGAAATGTGTAACACTACTATACAGCAGAGTTGGTTGTTTCCTGATGGACTGTAACTTTATTTTCATAACAGGATGTGATATGGTCTGACTTTGGGTTTCCTGGAAGAAATGGACAGGAGAGTACATTGTGGATCGGCTCCCTGGGGGCCCATACACCCTGTCATCTGGACACCTATGGTTGCAACTTAGTATTCCAGGTACAAGGAAGGTAATGCATATGTGCATAGGCATGCAGGAGGGAGAGAGAGAGATAAATGTATGTGTGTGTGTGTGTGTGTTTGTGTCTTTGTGTGTTGCACAGGAAAAGCAGTGACTATTGGGTAGGCAGCAGGACTCCCTGCTCCATTCTATCAGCCTGTCTCATGACCAGGGCAAATCTCTTAATCTCTGGTTCAGTCTCCTCCTTTGTGAAATAAGGGGAGCAGTATATATGGTGGTTTCTGTGTGCTGTGCCTCTCAGCCATGATCAGGATTGTTCTTAGAAAGCTCATCCAGAACTTCCAGGCATCCACTCCCAGTTCAGCTAGGCAGTTGTCTGCTTAGCTGGCTCCTTCTTCCACTTCTTTGAAAATAAAATTAGACTGATAAGGTCTTTCCAGCTCTGACATTCTAAACGTATTCTCCAAACGAGTCCAGGGGAAGGGAGCAGCTTTATCATCTCTAAGGCAAAATAAGACTTTATACTTCCTAGTTTAAGAAGAGCAGTCAGCTATCTTGAAAGGACAAGATAGCCCTACTGTAACTGCCAGGGGTCACTGGAGGGCTTAAGGACTTGTCTCAGAACTTGGTTCTTTTCTCTCTCTACTTCCCCATCTGTGGATTTCTGTATGTGTCTCTTCCCTTTTCACTTCTCCCTTCTTTGCCTCAGGTCCTCCCTCTGTTGGCTCCAAATATTGGTGTGTCTAACGTTTTGTGAGTTAAGATTTATCACTTCCATTTTCCAAAAAAAATAAATTTTAAAGTGACGAAACCATTTTACAGTTTTCTCTTTTTGCACATCCCTATATTATACTACTTTTTATTGTGTGGCATCATTTGTGCATTTCTCTTCCTTAATGAATCAATTTAACAAATGTTTAACTTAAGAAATTCACAGTCCAAACAGGGAGAAGTCTGAAAATTTAACTTGATGGACAGAACCCTGACAGGTTATTCTGGATAAGATAAGAATACAGAGATTTGAAAGAGTGGAGGTTATTCTAGGTAGCTCTAGCTATAGGAATGGAAACAGCTTATGAGGAGACTGACTTTGATTTGAGAATTATCTTACAAAGCAGATCTTGTCCCTGCAAAGGGGCTACTTAGGACATCCTTAGATACCCACTAGTTGCTACCCTACCTCCACCAGGTGTCTGCAGAGGAGATTCCAGAACTGAGTGAGAGATGGGCCAGGTGACCCCTGAGGTGGCTCCTGTATTCCTTTATTGGATTGAATGAAAATGGGTGAAAACCGGCACTTCGCTGCTGCCTTCTTACATCTTTTATCTCAAGTCTACAATACTAACTTGTATCTTTTTTTTTTTTCCATTAGGAAAAGATGGCATCTCTTTCCTCCTGAAGATACTCCTTTCCTTTATCCAACTAGAATCCCTTATGAAGAATCCAGTGTGTTCAGTAAAATCAATGTTGTCAATCCTGATTTAAAACGTTTTCCTCAGTTCCGGAAAGCTCGAAGACATATGGTCACTCTGAGCCCAGGACAGGTAAAGTGGGAGCTTTAAAACACTGGTGACCTGTCACTGGACACCCCAGCTATAACTTCTTTCAAGTCCTATGTCACGTGCGTCCCCACCAGTACAAATGACGACAGTGGTCCCTTCCCTGCTGCTCTGCTATTGGATGCCAGCTTCTCCAGCTGTAGGCTTCGCACAGTCCCGGCTTCACAGGTCATGGAAGGGAAATGAGAGGAGGGTGCATGGCTCCTCCTGGTGGTGAAGAGGAGAATGGACTATGGACGAAGATGCAGGAGCTCAGTCATTTTTGTTTAGGTTAAGAGGAGGTGTCAAGGCATGAGTACTTGAGCACTTCTGAAACATTTATTTACAGTTAATATCTGTTCAACTACGTTAGAATCCAGACACACAAACACAGGTTCAAGTGTATCCAGTTAGTGGGCCAACAAAGGCAGATTGAACTAAGAATGATTTAGGGATTTAAGGGGTTTTTTTATTTTTATTTTTTTTTAATTTTATTTTATTTTTAAACTTTACAATATTGTATTGGTTTTGCCAAATATCAAAATGAATCTGCCACAGGTATACATGTGCTCCCCATCCTGAACCCTCCTCCCTCCTCCCTCCCCACACCATCCCTCTGGGTCGTCCCAGTGCACCAGCCCCAAGCATCCAGTATCGTGCATCGAACCTGGACTGGCGACTCGTTTCATATATGATATTATACGTATTTCAGTGCCATTCTCCCATATCATCCCACCCTCTCCCTCTCCCACAGAGTCCAAAAGACTGTTCTATACATCAGTGTCTCTTTTGCTGTCTCGTACACAGGGTTATTGTTACCTCTTTCTAAATTCCATATATATGTGTTAGTATACTGTATTGGTGTTTTTCTTTCTGGCTTACTTCACTCTGTATAATAGAAGTATAGTTGATTTACAATATTGTGTTAGTTTCAGATGTATAGCACAGTGATTCAGTTATATATTTTTTCAGGTTATATTCCATTATAATTTATTACAAGATATTGAATATAGTTCTCTGTACTATACAGTAAATCCCTGTTGCCTGTATATTCTGTGTGCAGTAGTTTGTGTCTGTTAATCCCCTACTCCTAAATTACCCCTTCCCCCATAACCAAACGTGATACCCATAAGCTTGTTTTCTATGTCTGGGAGTCTGTTTCTGTTCTGTATATAGATTTGTTATCATTTTGTAGAGTCCACATGTAAGTGATATCATGTATTTGTTGAGAATGATTTGCTTTTAAGCAAGAATGGATGCTGCTTTTGTGACTGACTGTCTCTGAAATATCTCCAAAGGTTTGGTGCTTAGTGCTTCTACCCAGTGGGGAAAATCAGCTCTACAACACTGGCATTTATGGTCAGATATTTTATTAACATTTACCGGGTTTTCTTAGTCTCTTAAGATTTTATTCCCTTGGTTATCCCTCTTACCTGCCTGTGTTCCTTCCTTTGCCCCCTTCTCACTGGCTGTTCCTGCCTCCTTTACACTCGAGTGCTCCAGCTCACACAGTCTGACTGTTTCCTCGTCTTGTCAGCAGTCACTCCCCATTCACCTATCCCCCCAGACCCTGACAGCCACTTCTCTGTTTTCTTTCTTTATAGACTTACCTATTCTGGACGTCTCATATAAGTGCAGTTGTGCAATCTGTGGTCTTTTATGTCTGGCTCCTCTCACATAGCATAATCTCCTCAAGGTTCATCCACACTGTAGAATGTTATTGGCTCTTCATTCTTTTTTTGGATGAATATGTTCCATTACAAATAGCTGAGGGAAGAAGAGAAGCTAAAGGCAAAGGAGAAAGGAAAGCTATACCCACTTGAATGCAGAGTTCCAAACAATAGTAAGGAGAGATAAGAAAGCCTTCCTCAGTGATCAATGCAAAGTAATAGAGGAAAACAATAGAATGGGGAAGACTAGAGATCTCTTCAAGAAAATTAGAGATACCAAGGGAACACTTCATGCAAAGATGGGCTCAATGAAGGACAGAAATGGTATGGACCTAACAGAAGCAGAAGATATTAAGAAGGGGTGGCAAGAATACACAGAAGAACTGTACAAAAAAGATCTTCATGACCCAGATAACGACGATGGTATGATCATTCACCTACAGCCAGACATCCTGGAATGCAAAGTCAAGTGGGCCTTAGGAAGCATCACTACGAACAAAGCTAGTGGAGGTGATGGAATTCTAGTTGAGCTCTTTCAAATCCTAAAAGATGATGCTGTGAAAGTGCTGCAGTCAATATGCCAACAAATTTGGAAAACTCAGCAATGGCCACAGGACTGGAAAAGGTCAGTTTTCATTCCAATCCCAAAGAAAGGCAATGCCAAAGAATGTTGAAACTACCGCACAATTGTACTCATCTCAGATGCTAGCACGGGGCTTCCCTGGTGGCTCAGAGGTTAAAGCATCTGTCTGCAATGTGGGAGACTGGGGTTCAATCCCTGGGTCGGAAAGATACCCTGGAGAAGGAAATGGCAACCCACTCCAGTATTTTTGCCTGGAGAATCCCATGGACGGAGGAGCCTGGTAGGCTACAGTCCATGGGGTCTCAAAGAGTTGGACATGACTGAGCGACTTCACTTTCACTTCACTTTCAGATGCTAGCAAAGTAATGCTCAAATTTCTCCAAGCCAGGTTTCAGCAGTACAAACCATGAACTTCGAGATGTTCAAGCTGGATTTAGAAACGGCAGAGGAACCAGAGATCAAGTTGCCAACATCCACTGGATCATCGAAAAAGCAAGAGATCCAGAAAAACATCTACCTCTGCTTTATTGATTACGCTAAAGCCTTTGACTGTGTAGATTACAACTAACTGGAAAGTTCTTCAAGAGAGGAGAATACCAGACCACCTTACCTGCCTCCTGAGCAATCTGTACGCAGGTCAAGAAGCAACAGTTAGAACTGGACATGAAACAACAGACTGGTTCCAAATCAGGAAAGGAGTATGTCAAGGCTGTATATTGTCACCCTGCTTATTTAACTTATATGCAGAGTGCATCATGCAAAATGCTGGGCTGGATGAAGCACAAGCTGAAATCAAACCTCAGATACGCAGATGACACCACCCTTATGGCGGAAAGTGAAGAGGCACTGAAGACCCTCTTGATGAAAGTGAAAGAGGAGAGTGAAAAAGTTGGCTTAAAACTCAACTTTCAAAAAACTAAGATCATGGCCTCTGGTCCCATCACTTGGTGGCAAATAAATGGGGAAACAATGACAGACTTGGGCTCCAGAGTCACTGCAGATGGTGACTGCAGCCATGAAATTAAAAGACACTCTTGGAAGAAAAGCTATGACCAATCTCGACAGCATATTAAAAAGCAGAGACATTTCTTTTCCGATGAAGGTCCATGTAGTCAGAGAATGGTTTTTCCAGTAGTCATGTATGGATGTGAGAGTTGGATCATAAAGAAAGCTGAGCACCAAAGAATTGATGCTTTTGAACTGTGGTGTTGGAGAAGACTCTTGAGAGTCCCTTGGACCGCAAGGAGATCCAACCAGTCAATCCTAAAGGAAATCAGTCCTGAATAGTCATTGGAAGGACTGATGCTGAAGCTGAAACTCCAATACTTTGGCCACCTGATGTGAAGAACTGACTCATTTGAAAAGACCCTGATGCTGGGAAAGATTGAAGGCAGGAGGAGAAGGGGACAATAAAGGATGAGATGGTTGGATGGCATCACCGACTCAATGGACATGAGTTTGAGCAAGCTCCAGGAGTTTGTGATGGACAGGGAAGCCTGGAGTGCTGCAGTCCATGGGGTCGCAAAGAGTCGGACACGACTAAGCAGCTGAACTGCCTGTTGTTCCATTATGTGACTATACATTTTATTTATCCATTAAACACCTGATGGGTATTTGGGTTGTTTCCACTTTTTTGGTTATTATGATAATACTGTTATAAATATTTGTGTACAAGGTTTTGTAAGAACATATATTTTCAGTTCTCTTGAGTATTTATGTAGGAGTGGAATTGCTGGGTCATATGTTAATTCTGTGTTTTAACTTTTGGGGGAATTGCCAAACTGTTTTCCATAGCAGCTGCACCATTTTACATTCCCACCAGCAATCTATGTGGGTTCTAATTGCTTTACATCCTCTCCAACACTTGTTATCTTCCTTTATTATTATTACTATTATTATATTAGTACAACTGTAGCCATTTTAGTGGGTGTGAAGTGGCTGCTAATTCTTTTTTTTTCTTCTACTTTAATAGCCAAATTCAATGAGTATTTCTGTCCATTGTATCAGTTTTTCACATCATTCTCTTTCCTGAATCCACCATAAACTGGCCCCCCTCCTACCTCTGTACTGAAAGTAAACTCTGTGATAGGAGATTCGAGGCCTCCTAATGACTAAAGCCAGTGGCTGTAGTGGCCATTTTCAGTGCCTGATTCTCCTGAAAGGAGCGCTCTTCCCACCTCCACCTTGTCTGTAGCAAGTGCTACCATTTTCTAAATCCAAACCCAAAAGTTTCTACTCTACTTGGCCTTTCACAGACTCTTGTAGTGAGTCTGGACAAATACAGTCCTTCTTGGCTCTGCCCATTGCTTTCGTTTGCTATTCCTTCCTGTTTAAATCTAAACATTTACTAAGTGGACCATTGCAGGACTCTCTTGTCCTTCCAGACTTTCCCATAATGTCACTATTTTAACCGTCCACTTACTCAGAACTCAGGAACTTGTAATGCCTACAGGATATAAAATCCAGATTCTTTATTCTGAATTCAGGGCCGTCCACTGGCCCTAACCTGATTCTCCTACTTTATTCCCCAGTATTCCTTCTGCAGTGGTAAAACCGGCCTGCTTGCTGTCCCTCGACAGTCCCGCCTCCCTTGCCCCTTTCCCCCTCCTGGCACGTCCTCGTTCTCTCCCAGTCGTGGCTCAGATCACACTTCCTTCATCCAGGTTGCCCCTGACCTCCCTAGTTTGTGCCTGCTTCTCTCACCTCTGAAATTCTCTACCACCAGTGTCCACTCCTCTGATTTACCCTTGTATAATGCCACTGTTCTATATATTATTTTTTCATTGGCTAGATTTTATACTGTGAGAAGTCAGAAACTATGTCCTGTATTTTTATGTATGCCCTTTCTCAGAACTCATACAATTCTTATGTGATGGAAAGGAGGAAGAGTTACAATCTCAGAATCCTTTACCAAGATTTGGATGCAGACAGAGGCGGTCCAGCATAAAGGAGAGTAGAGACTGGAGAAGCTGGTAATATCCTTTGTGAAAAAGTGAAAGTGTTAGTCGCTTAGTCATGTCCAACTCCTTGTGACCTCATGGACTTGTAGCCCGCCAGGCTCTTCTGTCCGTGGAATTCTCCAGGCAAGAATACTGGAGTGGGTTGCCATTCTCTTCTCCAGGGGATCTTCCCATCTGAGCCACCAGGGAAGCCAATATCCTTTATAGAACATGCAAACTTGTTAATTTTTTTTTAAAGGAATAAAAGGATTATGGGAGCTTTTTCTTACTTTTCCCTTTCCTATTACAATATTGCTCTAAATTCATTTGAATTTTTTTTCCTAGCAGCTTCAATTTAGATCTGATTCTGACATAAAAGTAAAATGTCTTGGTTTTGTGCTAACCATTTTTTGTTTGGTTTTCAGGTTCTGTTTGTTCCCAGACACTGGTGGCATTATGTGGAATCCATTGATCCTGTCACTGTCAGTATAAACTCGTGGATTGAGCTGGTATTTTCCTTTTCTAACAAATGTCATCTCCTTGCTTTTAAGATACACAGTGCCTGTCTTTATAACTTGATGATTAATTTTAACCAACACTCCCGTGCTACCTTGTTTGCTGTGCTATGGGTTATGGGTTCTGTGCTCTGTTGGTGGGTGGTGAGGTTGGAAATAGGGTTTTTGTGACACGCTGTCCTCTTTCTTCTCGGGGCACAGTGCGCCCTGAGGTTGGTGTGCCGGGCCTGCTCCCTTGACTGTTAGGAGAACTGTGTTGGGCCTGGCTGAACCTGCCACACACGTCCCATGGTGCTAGTCCCATTCCACACCATCTGGGCTGGAAATATCTGCTTCTTGGCTCAGCGTCCTCATTACTAATTGCACAATTCACAGTCCTGAGTTACACATCTTTTCAGAGCAGTCTTTCAGTGCTGGGTTTTATCATTTTATTTCTGCCAAAGGCTTTTTCCCTCCAATATGCTATGCTTAATCCTGGTTGCCTGTTCCACTTGACAATTAGAATGGCTACCATTATGGTTCAAGTCTGTCTCTCCCACCTGAAGCATTGTTGCATCTGCACATGCTTTAACCAGAGACTTTGATCGCAGCCATGGCTGGCGTCTTTCATTTAGCATAATGTTTTTAAGAATTATCCGTGGAGTAGTGTGTATTAGTACTTCATTCCTTTTTTTATATAGCTAAAAAGTATTGTTTAGACATACATACCACATTTTGTTTATCCACTAATCAGTGATGGACCTTTGGATTGTGTCTACTTTTGGCTCTTATGAATAATGCTACTGCTGTCATTTACGTACGTGGTTTTGTGTGGATGTATGTTTCCATTTCTTTCGGTATATACCTGGGTGTGGAGTTGCTGGATCATATGGACATCAGCCAGGCAGGCCAGCAGGCTAGAAATTCAGATGAGTTCAAGTTGCAGTCTAGAGTCCAGAATCTGTAAGACAGGCTGGCAGGCTGTATGTAAACTGGCTTAGGATTTCTGTTGCAGTCTTGAGGCAGAATTTTTTCTTCTCCAAGAAACCTTAAATTTTGCTCTTAAAGCCTTCAACTGATCAGATGAGGTCCACCTGCATTATTGAGGATAATCTGCTTTTATTTAAAGTCAGCTGATTATAAATGTTAATCACATCTATGAAATATCTTCACAGTGACATCTAGAATAGTGTTTGACTAGACAATTGGTCACCATAGCCTACCCAAGTTGACTCATAAAATTAACCATCTGGTAACTCTAGATTTAATTTTCTGAGGAATTGCCAGAAATTGCTATTTTCCAAGCAGTGCACCATTTACATTCCCCCAACAAAGTATGAAGATTCTGATTTCTCCACATCCTTATGAACATTTGTTATCTGTATTTTTTATTATAGCCATCCTAGGAGAAGTGGTATCTCAGATTTGCTTTTTTTTTAAATTTAATATTATGTTTCTAATATTCATCTGTGTTTCTAATATTCATCTCTGTTGTCACATGTAGCTGGTCATTCATTTTCACTGTGGTATAATAATATCCTCTAGTGTTAATGTACCACAGTTTATTGATTCATTTTTCTGTTGATGTCTAATTGGGTTGCTTTTAGTTTTTTTGCTTTTATAAATAGAATATTCTTGTGTACATGTGCAAGAGTTTCTCCAGAGAATGTGTATATATCTAGAAGTGGAATTGCCATCTGTAGGGTGTACAGTACTCAAGTTTATAATATAATGCCTGCATATTTTCAAAATGTCTGTCAGCATACATTCCCGCCATCAATGTATAAGATTCCTGTCAATTATTTGACATTTCTCCATCATTTGGAATTATCAGACCCTCTTTTGCCAGTCTCACGGGTTTCTTGATTTGCATTTCCCTGATTATTAATGAGGCTAAGCTTATTTTCATGTGTTTATTACTCATATAATTGTTCTTTTTTTGACATGTTTGTCTTCGTGGCTTTTGCCCATTAAAAAAAAAAATGGGTCATTTGTCTTACTGATGTGTGCAGATTCTTTATATATTTTGCAATCAGTTATATATGTTACAGACATCTGGCTTCTTTATTTCCTTTATGGTGTCTTTTGATGAACAAAAGTTACTAATTTTAATGTAGTTTATCATGATTGCCATAGTTTATACTTATTGTATCTTAAGATACAATAGATAGATAGATATTTAGCCTTCTCACTCTTGTGGCCAAGAATGTTGTTGTTGTTCAGTCACCAAGTCGTGTCCGACTCTTCACAACCCCATGGACTCTAGCACGCCAAGCTTCCCTGTCCCTCACCATCTCCTGGAGATTGCCCAGTTTTATGTCCGTTGCATCAGTGATGCCATCCAACCAAGAATGTTTATTAAAATTTTTTTCCCATTCCTCAAAAAATTAGCTTGTCAAAATAATCCTCTATTGGGATTATTCATTTTCATGTGATACTTTTTAAAAGAAACTTTAAACATGTCAGAGACTGGAAAATGCTGAAGAAAATATCACAGGTGATTCATACTTAAGGCCTATTTCTTACAGAAAGGACCCATACTTAAATTTAGTTGGCGAAATATTCTGCAACTCTTTCTAGGTGGCAGAAGATAGTTAACACGTAAAAATCGTGGTCTGCCAACAGCATATTCATTCCTTTAGTAACAAAGCTTATGTTGATGAAAGAACAAAACAGCAGTTAAGAGACTCTCCTCTGTTTTAAGCAGTGAGACCCAGAGACAAATGAAACACTGTGTCTTCTTTTTTAACCTTGACTTAGGAAGAGGACCACCAAACCCGGGTAGAAGAGGCAATCACCCGCATGCTTGTGTGTGCCCTGAAAACTGCAGAGAATCCACACAATACCAGAGCTTGGTTAAACCCAACTGAGGTCGGTCTCTTCCACTTTTCATCATGGCAGTTACTATCCTGTGATAAACCAACTCTGACAAGAACGCTTGTTTTCCAATTTATGTAAGTATGTATAACCATTTTAAGGAGTTTTTCTTTTTCCCTAGCTTGAGGAAACATCCCATGAAATCAATTGTCACTACTTAAATGGGGCCATCTCTGCTTTTTTTAATCATTATGGAACGTCTGAAGTAGTAGAAACCCAAGCACTGAGAACCAACAGAGAGTACACGATAAAGGAGGAGTTAAACATGCACAGCCACATGGGGGTAGAACAAGCTGGTGGCCACAACTTAAGCTCAGAAACAGTGAAACAGGAGGCAGCAAGTCCTTTTGGCCTTGATCTGGTACCTGTCACACCAAGTTCCGAAGAACCATCCTCAGAAAGAGGAGGCATATTTGAAAACGATGGTGAAGACTTTATCAGCAAAAATGGAAAATCCTTTGGAAAGAGGCAGCGAATGATGAGTGAGAGTGAGAATGCAGTTGTGGAACAGATTGCTTCAGATAGGACTGTGGCCGTTTCCCAAACATTCGTTTCTACAGATGACTTGCTGGACTGCTTGGTGAATCCACAGGTAACCAGGATAGTGGCACAACTTCTGATTCAAGGAAGAAGTATGTGATTCTAATAGAAAATGATTTTCTAAATACTGTTTTAAGAATATCTTTAAAATAATGTAGTTTTTAAATAAAAGATGAACCAGCAAAAGTTCAGTTTGCACATGCTTAAAATGTACTGTTCTCACCTAATTAAATTTTAGTCTTTTGCCACCTTCTGGCATACACATTGCTCTTTGGACAGCCTGGCTTTTTGTTATTTGTATGCCTCTTTCCTCAGTGCCTTTGCCTTGCCTCTCCCATCTCATACCTTCAGCCTGTCTCAAACACAAGCTCCTGGTGTTCTCAACAGGAAGTGGTCTCTGCATCAGCCTCAAGCAGGGGTCAGCCTGCTGCTTGTTTTTGTAAATAAAGTTGTATTGAAACACGGCCATACCATTCATTTACATATTGTCTGTGGTGGCTTTAGGGTTACAGTCACAGAGCTGAGTCGTGACAAAGGCAGTATGACTTACAAAGCTGGAAATATTCACTGGAACTCCTTATAGAAAAAGTTTGCTAACTTTTTAATGGATCAAAGGCATCCATTGGGTGAATTCTATCTTTTGTTACTTTTGGCAGGGGGAGGGATTGCAGTTGCTCATTTCAATAGGTATTTTGGACTCTATGTAGTAAGGTGATGTGGGACAATTTGTGCTTGTACTAAGTTGTCAACCTCTTAATTCAAATGCAGGGTGAATTCTCGCCTTGATCTGAAGTGACCACACTTCTCACGTGTGTAGGATTCTCACTGGTTAACCCCTGTGCTCCAGAGTAGAGTACCCATCAGGAGAAAAGTAGGTGGGGGCTCTTTGTGGAAGGAGCTGGGACAACTAAGGACAACAGCCCTGCAATAAAAATGACCAAATGCTGCTGACTCCTGAAACTAACAAAAAGCTTTGTTTCGTCAACTTAATCCCACTCTCATTACATTTGCAAGATGTGGGGATAATTATTATCGTTACTGTTCAAGTACGAATTTAAAAACCAGATTGATCTCAGTAACCATTCATAAAAAACACATAGAAAAGATATACAAAGTCACCTTTTAAGAAGATTGACTATTGGTCTCATCCTTCTCACTTTTCAAACTGAGGGTATCAATAAATCCCAAGAGAGTGCTGGCTTTCTGGGAGAAAGGAGGAAGGGAGGTGAGCATGCCCAAGAAAAGAATGGTCTGAAAAAAGACCCTTCTGTAGGGTCTGTGGCCCATTTTTCTTATATACATGTTTCAATGCTATTCTCTCAAATCATCCCATCTTCACCTTCTCCTACAGAGTCCAAAAGACTGTTCTATACATCTGTGTCTCTTTTCCTATCTTTCCTATAGGGTCATCATTATCATCTTTCTAAATTCCATATATATGCGTTACTATACTGTATTGGTGTTTTTCTTTCTGACTTACTTCACTCTGTATAATAGGCTCCAGTTTCATCCACCTCATCTCTTTAATGGCTGAGTAATATTCCATTGTGTATACGTACCACAGCTTTCTTATACATTTGTCCGCTGGTGGACATCTAGGTTGCTTCCATGTCCTGGCTATTATAAACAGTGCTGCGATAAACATTGGGGTACACATGTCTCTTTTCCGTTCTGGTTTCCTCAGTGTGTATGCTCAGCAGTGGGATTGCTGGGTCATATGGCAGTTCTATTTCCAGTTTTTTAAGGAATCTCCACACTGTTCCCCACAGTGGCTGTACTAGTTTGCATTCCTACCAACAGTGTAAGAGGGTTCCCTTTTCTCCACACCCTCTCCAGCATTTATGGCTTGTAGACTTTTGGATAGCAGCCATTCTGACTGGCGTGAAATGGTACCTCGTGGTTTTGATTTGCATTTCTCTGATAATGAGTGATGTTGAGCATCTTTTCATTTGTTTGTTAGCCATCTGTATGTCTTCTTTGGAGAAATGTCTGTTTAGTTCTTTGGCCCATTTTTTGATTGGGTCATTTATTTTTCTGGAATTGAGCTGCAGGAGTTGCTTGTATATTTTTGAGATTAATTCTTTGTCAGTTGCTTCATGTGCTATTATTTTCTCCCATTCTGAAGGCTGTCTTTTCACCTTGCTTATAGTTTTCTTCATTGTGCAAAAGCTTTTAAGTTTAATTAGGTCCCATTTGTTTAATTTTGCTTTTATTTCCATTACTCTGGGAGGTGGGTCATAGAGGATCCTGCTGTGATTTATGTCGGAGAGTGTTTTGCCTATGTTTTCCTCTAGTTTTATAGTTTCTGGTCTTACATTTAGATCTTTAATCCATTTTGAGTTTATTTTTGTGTATGGTGTTAGAAAGTGTTCTAGTTTCATTCTTTTACAAGTGGTTGACCAGTTTTCCCAGCACCACTTGTTAAAGAGACTGTCTTTTCTCCATTGTATAGTCTTGCCTCCTTTGTCAAAGATAAGGTGTCCATTGGTGTGTGGATTTATCTCTGGGCTTTCTATTTTGTTCCATTGATCTATATTTTTGTCTTTGTGCCAGTACCATACTGTCTTAATGACTGTAGCCTTGTAGTAGAGCCTGAAGTCAGGCAGGTTGATTGCTCCAAGTCCATCTGGAGGATGCACTCACCACTATCTCACACTGTATATTTACCTAATTATTTGATTGTTGTCTGTCTTCCTACAACTAGAATGTCACTGCATTAGAGTTTGGTTTTGATTATTGTGTATTTGCAGAGCCTTGATCAGTGCCCAGCATATGGTAGGTGCTCCTTAAATATTTGAGTAGATTTTTTTTAGAGGAGGCTTTCCTGGTGGCTCAGACAGTAAAGAATTTTCTTACAGTGTGGGGAGACATGGGATTGATCCCTGGGTTGGAAAGATCCCTTGGAGAAGGGAATGGCAACCCACTTAAGTATCCTTGCCTGGAGAATCCCATGGACAGAGAAGCCTGGTGGGCTATAGTACATGGGGTCACAGAGAGTCAGACACGACCGAGCGACTAATACTTTAAAAAGGAGACCTTGTTGACCGATACTGCATCAAAATCATTGGAGCAGAGGATGTTGTGGCTAAGTATAAGATGTCTGTTTTCTGTAGCACGACATGCATGCTCATTCACTCAGTCATGTCCAGCTATACTGGAGTGGGTCGCCATTCCCTTCTCCAGGGGATCTTCCCAACCCAAGAACCAAACCCATGTCTCCTTGGTCTCCCACATTTGCAGGTGGATTCTTTACCACTAAGCTGCCTGGGAAGCCCCATCTATAGTAGATATATCCCTATTGCAGAAATAGACATGTCCTGGTCTTCAGATCCCTTTTTTTTACACCTCCCTACACTGAGAGCTCCCCCACACCCTCCTTCACTCAAAATTCCCTCACCCCTTCCCTCACGGGCTTCCCAGGTGGTTCAGTGATAATCCGCCTGCCAGTGCAGGAGACGTAAGAGACACAAGTTCAACTTCTGAGTTGGGAAGATCCCCTGGAATAGGAAATGGAAACCCATTCCAGTATTCTTGCCTGGAGAACTCCATGGACAGAGGAACCTGGCGGGCTACAGTTGAGGGAGTTGCAGAGAATCAACACAACTGAGCACGCATGCACCCCTCCCTCACCCAGAATTCCCATATATCCTTCTTCACGGAGATTTCCCTCACCCCTCCCTCCCAAATATTTTGCTATCTTTGCTGCTTCTTTGAGCATTGTTTTTCAAGTTGTAGATGGTGACCCATTATTGTTCAGTCACTAAGTCATGTCTGACTCTTTGTGACTCCATGGATGACCCATTAGCAAGTCATAAAATCAATTTGGTGGGTGAGACCAGGATTTTTTTAATGAAAGAGTACTAATTTCAGTGAATTTGGTAGTCAATGTATTTTGTGAAACTGTCCAGCGAGCATTTTTTTCAGGGTAAGTATATTTCATAATGTTTTCAGTTATATCTGTATGTATACTAGGCCTGACATAAAATGTACTTCTTAGTGTATGTTGGAGTCGGAAAAGTTTGAAAGCTGTTCTGAGTCAACATACTGAATTCTGTTAAAGGTCTTTGGCATACAGAGACCTGGGTAGAGAGTTAAGACATTGATGTGAATGGATTCTAAATGTAAATGGGTGTTGGGAGATAATATCTTAATTTTATAGAGATAGAGATTATGACACAGAAAGAGATCCTGGCTATCTGCAAATTGGGATTATAAGAGGGAGAAAAGATAATTGAAAGGGGGAGGTTGTCAGCCACCAAGTAGGGGTCCATTTCATCCTGTATTTCCCAGATAAGCATGCCCAAATGAGTGAAATCAATTATTAAATAAATACTTTGATTCTCCAGGCAGGAATACTGAAGTGCGTTGCCATGCCCTTCTCCAGGGGATCTTCCCGACCCAGAGATTGAAACCGCATCTCTTACATCACCTGCATTGGCAGGTGGGTTCTTTACCACTAGTGCCACCTGGGAAGCCCCATCCAGAGGTTAGGGGGTTGAAGTTGTTACACCTAAAGTTACAGTATCCAGGTATTAGCAGGGTGGCCTATCTGGTAGGCACAATGGCTGGGGTCCCTGAGCTTTTATGGTCTACAAAAATGTTTGTTTCTTAAAAAAAAAAAAAAGAATCCAACTTCGATATATTCATGGTTATACCAATGCAGTAGCAACTTTTCATGGAGTAAGGGGCCCACAAAGGTAAAGGTGCCTAAGACCCATGAAAGTCCTAAACAGCTCTGAATATGAGGGATATCAGAATCATTTGAGGGGCTTACTGAGGATGCAGATATCTGGGTACCATTCTAGAGAGCTATAGAATCTGACTCCTTTGGGATGGGCCAGAATTTGCGGTCTCAGCAAGCACCTCAGGTGCTTCAAATAGCAAAAAAGTTTAAGAATCTCTGGCCCTGGAGTAGACCACCAAGACCTAACACAGGCTCAAAGTGGGCTTGTTTTAGCAGGGGCTACTGCTAAATAGCTCCTTACTAAAATATTAGCTCTCCTTACTAAATAGCAGTAGCTATTTCCAGAATTTAGCTACTGCTAAATACTGAAGGGCAAATCTGCCCTTCAGATTTGCTGAGCTAAAGCTATACTGTGCCCTTCCTGCACCTTTCAGTTGAATGTTATTAATACTCTGAGGCTCTCTTGATGCTGTCAAGTTTAATTGTGGTCTTTTATCAGCAGTGGCCTGTGTTTATCATCAGGCTCTCCTGTATTTGCCCTTAAGGATAAAGATGTTTAATCACCAAATAACATCTTCCAAGTATTTTATTCAAAAAGGAAGAAATTATATTTATTGTAAAAAAATTTTATTGAAGTACAGTTGATGTACAGTATTATTTGTTACATATATACAATATAGTGGTTCAGTTTTCAAAAGTTATACTCCATATATAGTTATTATAAAATATTGGCCATGTTCCATTTGTTGTGTATTCCTTAGATTGAGGGCAACTGTTACATTTATGGACTGCATCACTCTCATACTTGGTACAGTACACCCTGATATTCAGCCTTGCCTAAGTTACCCAAACCAGTGGAGAACAAGTAAGAGAGCAGATCTCTCCATTTTATTTCTTATATTCACTGTCAAGCCCAAGTTCAGATGCCAGTGACTAAGAAGCCACTCCTAAGCAATAAGGAGTCTTTGCCAATCCACTTAAAAAACAGCAACAGCAAGAAAAATTTCAAGATGTCTGTGTTTAATGAAGCGGCCACTATGGCTCCTCAACCTCCTCTACATGAAGTGCAGGTGTTGCTCCCTGAGGCCAAGAAAGAGTGCCTTTATCCTCCTGGTGACCCCTACCATCCAAGTTCACCATCTGTCCTGGCTCCCCACGGGCATAGCTCTGGCCTCTTGGCCTTCAGAACTTCAAAATGAAGAGCCTCTACAGTGAAAACCAAAGCCAGAAAGGACAAGGCCATGGAAATATGAGGATAATGTACACATTGTTTGAGATGTTCCTGAGTCAGTAGCATTAACCTAGAGGCCATGTTCTACAGTAGGAAGATCAAGAGGCTTGAAGACACAGAGACCCAGATTCAGTCGCTGGCTCTCAGGGCTGTTATGCAGGGGACCTCAGGCAAGGAAGCTTCTCATGCTCTAAGCAGTAGTTTCCTCAATTTTAAAATGGGGATATAATTCTTTAAAAAGTGTTGGGGGAATGAAATAAACACTGTATGAAGGCACCTATTATACTACGTGGTACAATTTAGGCACTCAATAATGTTTGAATCTGAAATTAGGGAAATTATAAAAGAAACTTTCATTACTATCCAATAGATAGGGGGTTAGCAAATTAGTAATATGACTGCTTAATTCCTTTGGTTTATTTATACCCAAGGGTTTAAAATCATCAAAAGCTAGGCTGCCAAGGAAAATAAGCTATTTAACACACTTAATATAGGGTTTCATGCTGAAGACACAGCAGGCATTATCCCTTTTTCTGCTGGGCAGAACTAAGACCATGAATAGAAGTTACAAGAAGGCAGATTTGGGTTCATCATGAAAAAGGACCAGTTGGAGACCGGGCTGCTATACTGCACAACTCCATGGGACATGATTCACCTAGTCCCCAAGCTAGACCCCAGCCCCTGGCCTGTGCAGGGCATGGCAACACTGCAGTCCCAGAGCCCTGACCAGAGCAGTGCCATGTGCCCCAGCAGATTTGAGAAGAATACAGTTCCCTGTGATGGAATCTCTTCAGTTTGCAGCAAAGTGACAATAAGTCAAGGGTGTTGAAGAGATGGTTCCTGTTGGTCAGGAGTCTGACTGGGACTTCTTCATTTTAGTTTATGAAACACTTGTAGAGCATCCATTGTACATTAGGCATAGACCTCAGCCCAGGGATAAAAAGAATTAGACACCATTCCTGCAGCCAGGTAAGACAGCAGCCCCACCCACTTAGTAATACTGTGCTCCCCACAGTAGTATGGGGTCCTGACATGACACCATGTATGGGGTGTAATACTGTGCTCCCCACAGCAGTATGGGGTCCTGACATGTCAGTGGCAGCTGAAACTGTGTCACCGTGTCCCCTGCCTTTAAGATTAATGTTATTCTCTCCTTCCTGGAAGGAAATGACACACCTGTACTTCTATAGATTCGATGTCCATGATTAAGGACACACAGTGCTAACAGTTATCAGATTTAAATTCTCAAATTTATTGCTCTCAAGATAGGTTTATTCCAGTTATGAAAGAGAGGCTGGAGAAAGTCTGATTTCAGTGACAAAGGTCCTTTGATCTTAGAAAAAGCTGTTAGAGAAAAAAAAAAAAAACTACTACTTGCTTTACAGTTAGATATGTATAGATAAATAATATCTTCTGCAAAGGTTACCAAAATGTTAATATCTAAAAGTAATGAGGTACTCTGGGTAAGCCTGGTAGTCATAAAATACCACAAATAAATTTGGATTTTGCAGACAATCTGTGACAGTGTCATATGAGTCAGTAGGATTTTGGTGGTCCTTTGGAGGAGGCACAATTAATGATTTGTTTCCAAGTGTGTAGCATCCAGTGAGTACTCGCACATAATACATATGCTTCTTCCCATTTATGTCTGGTCTGGAGTACACATCACTGGCAGAGTAACTGGCATTGACAGCAAAATAGGTTCCCTTTCCATATGCTGTAGCTGTGACAAGAAAAACAAACCATCCTTAAGGATTTCCAATCAGTCCATAATTTGACACACTGATCCAGTATGTCAAATAATGTTAAAAATAATGTTCGGTTCTTTCTAAAGCCTCTTTTAAAAAGTTTTGTGTGTGTTTTTAATTTTTAAAAATCATTCCTCCACCCTGGAGGGCCAGTCACCCCTTTGGGATGAAATATACTGAGTCTAACCTAAAACTTTGGTTGTCGCATAGCCCCCAACCATGAGAGAACACAATGCCATCCACGCTGTCCCCAGCCAGCTTGGACTCTCATGGCTGACACCTTCTTTGAAGCAGCCAGATTACATGCTTCCTTACCATTCTTTCCAGCGTAACTGCGGTTAAAGCCTTTTCCGTTGACAAGTGCCACTGAGTCAGCATCTGTCCCATGGAAGAGCAGCTTCTCATTGGTCACCTGGCCATTCTTGGCATCCATGCTGTTTTTCTTTGTCTGATAGTGTTTCCAGAGCTCTGGATTCTGAATCCTCTCAATCTGCAAGTCAATAAGGAAAAATTTCCTGTCACTGCTAAGAGCCCTTGGCAAGATGCAGGAGATGAAACATGACCACTATTTTTCTTAAGTACAGATTACAATGAACAGCAAATTCAATGCCAGATGACACATTCTGCATTCAGAAATCTTTTTAGGTCTAGAGTTTCAGAGAAATAGGCCTAGATAAGAATATTAATTTAATTTTCAACATCTTTTATGCACCATATGAGAGCAGACAACGTTTAGGATCATAAGCCCTCAATATATGAACTTGGCTGACCAAAGCCTCTCCAGCTTCTCACTGCTCCTGTTGCCATCTATCTCACTTTGTCACTTTGCTGCACTCGTCCCCAGATCTGGGATACTGGTTTATCTAGCCATGTTCTAACAGGGGGAGAAGAACCAGAGTGTCTAGGCAAGAAGGAAATTTTAATTAGTGAAAATTAATCTCTGGTCCAGTTGGAAGAGTGGAATAGGAGGGGATCTGGTTATGGACCAAAGTGGCCATGCTTTGACCATACTCTTTGGCCTCCAGGATCATGGTGGAAACTCCTTGAGCCTTGGATTTCAGATCAGTTTCTACATTCCCCTAATCACCAGGCAGTGGCAGTTTCATAAGGTTGACTTGGGAAAGAGTGAGGGGCGGGCGAAGGGGGCCAGGACCCTTATGACTAGGCACAAGGTGAAGGTTCTATGTGGTCAGAATCTTCTAGTTCAAAGAACTCTCAAGTCTGACACCATTATTACGTGCCTTAATCTGTTTTATTTTTTCAGTTTTAGTTTCTTATTTAAGATAGTTTGCCCACTAGTTCCAAGTCTCAGCATTATCATGTATTTTGTTGATTCAATTTATAATCTTAAATTTTATTTTTCCTTTTGCCTACAACTAACTTTTTAATCTTCAAACTGTCCACTTCCATTTTATTTCTATTTACTTTAAATTTTACTCATTTAAAAAATAATTGTATTTATTTATGGTTCTGGGTCTTTGTCACTGTAAGGGCTTTTCTCTAGTTGTGGTGAGTGGGGACTACTCTCTACTTGGGGTGAGGCTTCTCATTGTAGTAGCTTCTCTTGTCATGGAGCACAGGCTCTAGGGCATGCAGACTCAGTAGTCGTGGCACAAGCGCTTAGCCACTCTACAGCATATGGAACTTCCCAGGTCGGGGATCAAACTCATGTCTCCTGCATTGGCAGGTGAATTCTTTACCACACTGGGCCACCAAGGGAGCCCTATTTTACTCATTTTTTAAAGCCTTAAAATTTTATTCATACAGAGTTTTGAAACATTCTTTAAAAATTTGTTTATTTTTAATTGAAAGATAATTATTTAAAATTATGCTCATAGTTCAATAAAAATAAAAAGTTTGATACATTACCTGCAAAAAATATTCTTGCAAAAACTTATCTGAATTTACCCAAGACTTTCAACCTAACTGTAAGTTTACCAGAAATAAAGAGGACAGGGAATAACTTAAATGATTCCATGAGGAATCAAACAAATTAGAATCTATAAGAAAACTGCATGGATTCTTAAAGCATCTAGGCAAGATAGAGTCAAAATGTGGAATATTCTATAAAACAACTAGCTTAAACTCTTCTAAAGTTTCAGTATCATGAAAAATAATGTTTAAAAATGCAGGAGTACTGTTCTAGATCAGAAGAGATGAGGGAGATATTAATATAATGACCAGGTACAATGTGTGAATCCAGATGGAGGCAGGGGTTGAGGGAACATTCTAAGAAAGCTGTTTTGATTGGGGAAATTTGAATATTGACTCTCTATTGGATATTATTAAATAAAAATGCAAACTTTCTTACATGGGATAATGATATTTGTGCTATTTAGGAGAATGCCTTTATTCTTACAAGACATGTGCTAAAATATTTAGGAGTATCATGATATCTACAACTTACTTTCAGTTGTTTCAGGAAAAACAGCAAGGGGGTGCGGGGAGCGAGCTCCGCCCCTGGCAAAGGTCATGAGGAAGGAGGCTCGGCATACGTACGCAAAGGCAGGATCAAGCCTCAGGAGTCTCCCTGGAAATTCTCGAGCAATCTACCCCCAAAACCAGAGTCTGCCTACTTTCTGCTTTGTGCTTTCACCTACACCTCTGACTTTACGGGGGACTGTCCCCCACTACCTCTCTCTGAAAAAAGAGTTAGCTTACAGCTCCAGTTAATAATTCCTGGGTGTGACAGTGTTTCAACCTACAAACTCCCTTGGAAGTCCTCTAGCCTGCCTGAATAGGTTTTTCCGGCCACATGTGATTGCTCAGAGCCTCCAACCTGTGAGAGGCATGAGATGTTCTAAACTGTCTAAATACAGATTCCTTTGAGTAGTTAAAAGATTGATTAGAAATTGTATTGGTGAAGGGATTTTCACTTGTTGGGCCAATGTTTGCTGCTAAGTCTCCATATCCCTTACCTGCTGTGTCCCTGGCAGTGTATTGATTAATATAATTGGTGTAAATAGTAGCTTTAATGTTTGTAACCTGGGACCCTTGAGTTAATTCTTTTTCTTGTTATAGCCCACCACACCTTTGCTCTGTAGGAATGCAACTTTATCTAATGCTTTTTGGAGGCTGGCGCCTGACTTTAGAATAATCACCTTTAGAGAAAAATAAGTTTCTTAAAATGTTAACAGGCCTCCGGGCCAGAAGATGATGCAAATCACCTAAACTTTTGCATATGATAAGTTTGCAGGAAGAAAGCCTGGCTTACTGCATGACTCTACCCCTTCCCCCATTATCCTCTATGCATAACTTAAGGTATAAAAACTACTTTGGAAAATAAAGTGCGGGCCTTGTTCACCGAAACTTGGTCTCACCATGTCGTTCTTTCTCTTACCTTCTGGCTGAATTATTCAGCCTCTTTTCTCCACTGAATTTCCTCACTGAGCTAATTTCAGCCTCTTTTCTCCACTGAATTTCCTCACTGAGCTATCCTTATTCTATTACTCTTTTTATCCTTAATTAATGTTTAATTAAGCAATTGTTTCCTGATCCTCGCCGACGCCGTCCCCGCTTCGAATTCCCTGGTTCCACCGGGGCTGGACCCCGGCAAGGGGGAAGAAAGCAAATGTTACAAATCTTAGTCACAGGACATGACAGTCATGGAGGATGACGGACCACCCATTTTTCATGTTAGTGTTTTTGTACTACAGATACCTCCACAGAGGTGCTTTTTAGGTACAATCTAAAGCTTTGCTTTTACTGGTGTCATAGACCAAGATTTCACATAAGATTTTATTTGAGGGTTTCCCTGGCGGTCCAGTAAGTTAAGAATCCGCCTGCCAATGCAGGGGACTTGGGTTTGATCCCTGGTCCAGGAGGTTCCCACATACGTGGGGCAACAAACCCCATGTGCCACAAGTACTGAGCCAGAACTCCAGAGACCATGAGCTGCAACTACGAGCCCGTGCACCACACCTACTGAAGCCCGTGCGCCTAGAGCCTGTGCCCCTCAGCAAGAGAAGACACTGCAGCAAGAAGCCAGCACGCTGCAACTAGAGCGTTGCCCCTGCTTGTCGCAAGGAGAGAAGACTTGCAGCAACGAAGACCCAGCACAGCCAAAAATAAATAATAAATATATATATATTTTTAAAGATTTTATTTGAAAAAAGGGTTCCACTACAAAAGAGTGAAGTCATTTCTCTAGTGAAGGTCTGTCAACACATGGTAAGCCTTCAGGGCCCGCTGCAAACATTTCTGGTCACCTGGGTAATCCTGCTCAATCCAGAATTGGCATCTCATCACTTTTGTGCCAGAGCCCGACCCCCAGAGGACTGTAATTGGTATTTTGAATGAAACTTCTCCCAGAACCAGATCATCACTGAGCTGTGTACTTGAATTATGTTTTCTTGGTACCACATAGAATTGTTCTGCTCAACAGGTTTATATAGAGGGATCTATCTATCTATCTGGCAAGCTTATTTTTTCTTCCAGTTTTATCGAGATATAGTTTTCATGCATATAGCACTGTATAAGTTTAAGGTGTACAGCATAGAGATTTGACTTAAATATATCATGAAACAACCACCACAAGTCCAGTGAACACCCGTCATTTCATAAAGATATAAAATTAATGAAATAGAAACAATTTTTTTCCTTGTGATGAGAACTCTAGGATCCACTCTCCCAACAACTATCACACATGACATAGTGTGTGAGAGCAGTGTTAATTATATTTATCATGTTGTACATGACATCCCCAGGACTCCTTTATCTTATAACCACAAGTTTGTACCTTTTGCCTACCTTTCAACCCATTCCCTCTCCTGGTACCCCCTGCCTCTGGCAACCACAAATCTTGTCTCTTTCTCTATGATGAGTCTGTTTACTTTTGTAGTATAATTGACCTACAACACCATGCTAGTTCCTATTATATAACATAGTGATTCAATACTTCCATGTATTTCAAAATGATCACCATAATAAGTGCAGCTACAATCAGTCATCATACAAGGATGTGACATAATTACTGACTATATTCTCCACACTGCACACTTCATACCTGTGACTCCACTACTGTGCAACTGGAAGTTTGTACCTCTTAATCTCTCACCTATTCCTCTCCTTCCTATATTGAGAGACTAAAACAAAATACACTGGCACAAACTTTGATATTGAATTCATTGTGAGTATGACTATGAAGATATTCACAGGAGAACTCTCTCAGGAGTCAGTCTCAGTATTGTGAAGCATTAAGTCTCTTAATCAAATGCTTGCTCTTTGATTTATAGACATTATAAAACTTAAAGTTGAGCATTTACTTCTATGCATTGTCTACTAGGAAGCACAAGAATGAATTTGAGGGCCTCTTCTAGTAACTATCTGCTGCTAAGTCACTTCAGTCATGTCTGACTCTGTGTGACCCCATAGACAGCAGCCCACCAGGCTTCCCCATCCCTGGGATTCTCCAGGCAAGAACACTGGAGTGGGTTGCCATTTCCTTCTCCAATGCATGAAGGTGAAAAGTGAAAGTGAAGTTGCTCAGTCGTGTCTGACTCTAGCAACCCCATGGACCGCAGCCTACCAGGCTCCTCCATCCATGGGATTTTCCAGGCAAAAGTACTGGAGTGGGGTGCCATTGCTTTCTCCGAGTAACTAGGACCTGATAAAATACATGTTATGTATTTTTGTAAACTAACGGTACTAACAGTATTAGGAAACTAATTTCCCTACCCTCTTTTTTTATCCATTTTCTTCATTTATTTATGTTATTTGAAGGACAGCTTTGTAGGACACTTCAAATCTTTTTTGAATTATTATTATCATCACTTAAGTACATGAATAACAGAGTGGTGGCAGTGCAAAAAGAGAATAAGAGAAAATTTGCAAAGAAAGAAATATAGGCTTTATTGAAAGACTTGTTATTATGGATGAAAGGAAGGTACTCAAAGATCTCTAGTTTTCCTCAGAAAGTGATGGAATCAAGGACAGAAAGTGGGAAGAAAGGGGAAATGATGAGATAAGCTTTATGGAGATTGAGTTAGCAGACAGATATTCAAGCAGAGATATTTTTTAGGCCATTGGTGTGTTCTAGGGCTTGAGTCAAAGATCTAGATTGGTGATGTTGATTTGAGAACTATCAACTGAAATAATAGCTGCAGGTGAGAAGAGTAAAAACAATCCTTGGTAAAGTGCAGAGACAGAATGGTGGTACTGGTGTAGTTGCTCAGTCATGGGCAACTCTTGCAACCCCATGGACTGTACCTGCCAGGTTCCTCTGTCCATAGAATCTCCCAGGCAAGACTACTGAAGTGGGTTGCCATTCCCTTCTCCAGCAGAGACAGGATACCAACATATAAATCTGTGGGTAAGCTAGGATTAGGGGTTTAGAGGAGAAATACATACCAGAGATAATAAAAGGAAAATTAGAAAAAGCATCTAAATATTGTCGTACAAATCCAAGGAGAAAATAATTTCAAAAAGCAAACTTTTTAAACTATTTAAAAGCAGAAGATCCAAAATAAAGGAAAGGAACAAGGAAGGCACCACTGGATTATCAAGGAAGAGGGCACTGCTGACCTGTGAGTGGTGGTGCAGAAACATACAACCCTGATCTGAGGAGCCTCCCTGTGTCTCTCTGTCGTGCTTGCTAGTTATCCACTCCAATTCAGGAGCCATATTTAGGCATTTTTGTTAGCTTGCTTCACAAAGTAAATATATAGTGTTATAATATTGTATTATAATCTAATATGATACTGTAATAACACAAGAAGCTCAATGACTCGGTAATCATAGTGACAGGAGTAGGATCTAGAATTTAAAACCTAATTACCATAAAATATTCTAATTTGGGATAAAACAAATGAGAATGAAAATGTATTTATCCAGGACCATGACAGCCCTTTTTCTACCATGGGGAATCCCCATGTCCGCAGAAGGCTTACCCTCTCTATTTTGAAGTGTGCACAGGTCTCTTGAAACTTGCTTGCCACAGTTCTGTATTCTGGATGATCAGGCTGTAGCTCAACCACACAGACTTTCTGCTGCTTCATATCACTCCAGTATGGGGGCAGCTCAACTGCAAAACAGACATTTGAAAACTCCCTCGCACCTGAGAAGCCTCATCTACGTAGTCCATATTCCTGGTATGCTTTGAAAAACTGACTATCATTTGTGCTCTTGTTTTACAATCTCCTAATTTGAAGTGTACAAGAAGCCTCTTATCTTTCTAGAAAAAGGTTTCCAAAATGTGAGCCACAGATAACCCAAATCAGAACCAACTATAATGCTTGTTTTAAAAAAAAAACCCTCACAGAGACTTACTTGGTGGTCCACTGAATAAGACTTCATCTTCTAATGCCCGGGTACACGGGTTCAGTCCCTGGTCAGGGAACTAAAAGCCCACATGCTGCAGAGCAACTAAGCCCCCGAATTGTAACAAAGAGCCCCCTCACCTCAATGAAGACCCAGCGCAGCCAAAAACAACAACAAAGACAGACAAACAAAACGCTCTCACAGATCTACTGAATCAAAATCTGAGGGTAGAACCTGCATCCTACAGGTTTGATCATGCTCAGATTTGAGAACTCTTGGTGCAGTATAACTCAGCCACATATTCTGCTCAGTCTCTAATCAGTCAGAATTTAATAATTTTGCAATATAAACAATTTTCCTACAATGTTTGCAATAAATAGTCATTAATGTTTTGCTTACAAATGCATGGCTCTTTGCCAGAACTCACCACCACTACCACATCCTTCAGATCCATTCTCCCAATATTCCTCGCAGCACCCTTAAGAGGTGGGTGGGTGGCAGGTTTAGCTTTGTGGCAGGCTGGCGGGGGGCAGCTCTGTCTCCCCTTCTGCTAAACAGACTGCTGTACTTGTCATTTCCCCAGGGTTGCTCAGAGTCTGAGGAATCTGTCACATTGATCTCCCAATGTACTGAAAGCCATTTAGTAGTTTTCAGTGGGGGATTTTTGTGGTTCAAAGGCAGGAATAGCTGTCTACACAAGACGAGCTTTCCCTTCTCGGGAACCTTGAAGGCTGCTTCCTGATGTTTGTGTCAAGGATTCTTATCCTCAGGCAGGGGAGAAAGTGACTTCTGGGAGACCCTACAGGCTCCCCATGCACTCAGTCATTAGTCACAGACTCCAAGGGCCCACTCTCTGTTTTCCTTTTGTTCTAGAAAGCCTTAGGCTACTTTACAGCCCATGGCATTTCCTTTCCCGACTGAAGCAGCCATTACCCCCAACCCCCGCCAGCAAAACTGACTCAGGGAAGCTTATAAACCGCAGAGATAAGAACAAATGCAACCTTTGACTATTGCTACCATGAAGATAATGATGATCAGCTGTTGGGTGCACCCATGCTGTATTTTCCTGGCCAAAGTGTAAGCTCCTTCAACCCAGAGACCAAGTTTTCTATTTTCTTCCATGAGGGTTACTTGGATTTTATCTATTTGAACAACATTCTGATGTATGTACAACACACAACACAGGCATAAAGTAATGGACAGCAAGCATGAAAGTTTGAGTCACCTTCAGATTTTGTATGGCGCTGAACAGATAAGCTGTTTCCTTTTGCATCTGTAGCAATGTATGTCTTCAAGTCCACTGTGTAGCTCTGATTATTGATTTTGACATCAATTGTCTTTCTCTTTTGTTTCTTTGCATCCTCCAATTGCATGTTGGTTATTTTGTCAAAACTATGAAATATATTATTATAGTCCTCATATTGCCATTCTACAAAATCACTGGTACGATCTGCCAGAGATTCCTGTTCTTTGGACAATCTAACTCTCTTGATCATGTCCTCAATTGCATTTCTAGCCTGTATCACATCTTTGATAATTCCAGAGACCTCAATCAAAGGTCTTTCACGGTTCAAGGAAATGGAAATATTTAGCTTCTTCTGAAGCTCATTCAATTCTTTATATTCATTTACATCAAAGTTTTTGATACATTCATCTTCACTGCTGTAGGGACACTGTTCCTTTTGAATGAGATCCTGTATCCACAAGAGAGCATTTTCCACATTTTTTACATTTCTACCACACACCTGAAAAACTGCTAATTCTGTTTTCTTTTCTAAAACCAGAGTCTGTTTTTTGGGAGATTTACTCGAGAAGCCCAAAAATGCTAAAAAAGAAAAGAAAAGAAGATTAGCTATTTCTCTTTCTTTCTCTCTTCCTTCCTTCCTTTCCTTCTCCCTCCCTCTCTCTCTTTTACTTTCTTTGTCACCATGCTGTACATTACCTTCCCAGGACTTGCTCATCTTATAACTGGATGTTTTTACTCTTTTGACCAATTTTACCCATTTCACCCACCTCTCATTCCCCTCTGCCCACCATGACCACCAACCCTACCTCTGGCAATCATCAGTCTGTCTTCTATGAGTTCAGTATTTTTTTAAAAGATTCCACATATAAGGGCTATCATTGAGTATTTGTCTTTCTCTGTCTTATTTCACTTATCATAATGTCCTCAAGGTCCAACCATGTTGTTGCAAGCAGCAGGATTTCCTTCTTGTTTATGGCTGAGTAATATTTCATTATATATATAATATTTCATTATATATAATATTTTATTTTATATATAATATTGCATTATATATATATGTACATATATATACCTCTCCCCTCCCTCTTGAGAGTACTGGTGTCTTAAAAGCTACTTTGAAGGTGGGAAAAGCCTAGCTTTCAAATAGGGACAGAATGAGCAATATTTCATGACATATATATTTAATGAAATACATATATAACATCTTCTTTATAATCCAGCTTTCAAAGATTCCATGTTGTGGCTACTGAAAACAATGGTGCAATGAACATGGATTCAAGGAAGTGATTTCATTTCCTTCAGATAAATACCCTGAAATAGAATTGCTAGATCATATGGTATTTGTATTTTTAATCTTTTGAGGAACCTCCATACTGTATTCCACAGTGGCTGTACCAATTTACATTCCTACCAAAAGAGCACAAGTTTTCCCTTTTCTCCACATCCTCACCAACAATTGTTATTTCTTGTCTTTTTTTTTTTTTATCATTTATTTTCCCCTATGTTTTCTTCTAGAAGTTTTATGGGCAGGTCTTAACATTTGAGTCTTTAATCTTTTTTTCTTTTTTGCCATGCCACATGGTATGTGGGATCTTAGTTCCCCAGCCAGGGATGAAACCTGTGCCCCCTGCAGTGGAAGAGCAGACTTTTAATTTCACTGGACCACCAAGAAAATCCCTGGTCTTTTTGCCAGTAGCTGTTCCTCATGTGAGGTGGTCACTCATTATGATTTTGACTTATATTTCCCTGATGACTAATAATGTTGAGCACTTTTCCATATACCTATTGGCCATTTGTATATCTTTTTTGAAAAATGTCTATTTAGATACTCTGTCTTAAAATCAGATTGTTTGCTTTTTTTTTTTTCTATTGAGTTGAATGAGTTCTTTATATATTTTGGATGTTAACACCTTACCAGATATACAATTTGCAAACATTTTCTCCCGTTCAATGGGTTGCCTTTTCATTTTGTTGATGAATTCCTTTGCTGTGCAGAAGCTTTTTAGTTTGATGTCGTTACACTTACTCATTTTTGCTTTTGCTATTTGTAATTTTAGTGTCAAATCTAAAAAGAAATCATTGCTAAGACCAATGTCAAGGAGCTTACCTATATGTTTTCTTCTAGGAGTTTATAGTTTCAAGTCTTATGTTCAAGTCTTTAATCTGTTTTGATTTGATTTTTGTGTCCAGTGTAAGATAGTGGTCGAGTTTCATTCTTTTGCATGTGGCTGTCCAGTTCATAGGCTTCTGAAGCAAGCACTCAACACTGTTTATTGATGAGACTATCCTTTCCCTACTGTATATTCTTGGCTCCCATATTGTAAATTAATTAAACATATGTGCATGGGTTTATTTCTGGGCTCTCTATGGTGTTGGTCTCTATTAATCTCTGTGTCTATTTTTATCAGTACCAAACTGTTGATTATTGTATCTTTGTAATATAGTTTGAAATCAAAAAGTATAATGTTTCTAGCTTTGTTCTTCTTCATCAAGATTGCTTTGGCTATTTGGGATCTTTTGTGGTTCCATGCAGATTTTAAAATTGTTTATTCTACCTTCTGTGAAAAATGCCATTGGGATTTTGATAGGCATTGCATTGAATCTGCAGTCTGTATTAAGCAGAATGGCTATTTTAACTATTAATCCTTCCAATCCATGAGCATAAACTATATTTCCATTTATTTATATCTTTTTCAGTTTCTTTCATCAACATTTTATAGTTTTCACAGTATAAGTTTTTTACCTCCTTGGTTAAATTTATTTCTGGGATTTTATTCTCTTTGATGCAATTATAAATGAGGTTTTCTTAATTTCTCTTTGTGATAGTTCATTAAAGATTAGCTAATTTCAAATCAGACAGAGACAGACAAACTGATAATGAGGAATTTGAAAAGGGCAAGGGTTGAAGGCGACTAGAGAAAGGTAGTCAAAAGATACAAACTTCCAATTACAAGGTAAATAAGTACCAGGAATATAATATACAGAATGATGACTATGATATTGTGATTTATCAGAAAAAATATATTTGGTCATCTGAATGGCCAAATATTTTCCCCAAATATACAGTATTTGGCTTGTGACTGGCATTGAAAGTGGAGGGCCATCTTGTTACACTGAGAGCCCTTTGCCTGTGGAATCTGATTCCATCTCTGAGTAGATGATGTCAAAACCAAGTTGAATCCTCAGACACCCTGCTGGGGTCTGAGAAATGCTTGTGGCTATAGGAAAGCCTCCACACATACGTTGGAATTGGGTCCAAAAACCTTCTTTAATGACTGCAGTTAACACTACTATATGCTGTATATGAAAGCTGTTAAGAAAGTAAATTCTAAGAGTTCTTGTCACAAGAAAAAAAATTCTTCTTTTCTTCTTTGTTTTCTCTTTTTATTGTATCTGTGTGAGATGATGGATGCTAACTAAACTGATCATGGTAATCATTTCACAATAATATAAGTCAAACTATTATGTTGTATATCTTAAACTTATACAGAGATGTATATCAACTATATCTCCATAAAACTGGAAGAAAGCTAATAAACTACCAAAAAAGGATAGCTGTTTCTCATGTAACATCAATATTAGGAACATGTATTTCATAAAAACGAACAACTCACATGCAATTTTAGATATCACAGACTGTTGGAAAGAAGCCTGATATCCTTCTCTTTTTGTCATGTTGGCACGAAACACATCCAGTACTTGAGGCTGAAAGATAACAACTTTAACTTTTTTCATAGACTGGACTAATCTTTTCTGAATAAATTCTTCAATGGCATCAAGTATGGCTACTGCAACCTTATCTGGGTCTTGTTTGGCATTACCTGGAAAGGCAAATAATAAAAATAATTAGGGGGAAAAGGCCCAACTGGAAAAGAGTGAAGAATAAATTAGGAATTCCAGTTCTCAGAATAAATTCCCACTCTTCAACTCTCATCACCATGGACTTTACTAACAAGGCATCAGTAAACACTCCTGAAGTCCTGGATGCAATGGGGACTTTTTGTTCCAGGACGTCAGGAACAGCCCAACAATGAACAATGAAACATAACTTGGTGTCTGATGTTCTTATTTGCTCTATTCAGCTGATCCCAGCTCACTGTGTCCCTCTGTTACAGAGCACAGTTAACCTCTCTTGGCTCACTAGTGTCCTTAAAAGACCCAGAAAAAGTAAAATATGATAATGTATGTTGACATATACTGCTATTTAAAGAGAACAATGATTACTTTTTGTTGAGTCATTTCTTGACTTTATGGATATATTCTTTTCTCTCAGATGTCTTTGGGTACCTGATTTAAAATGAGCTAATTCTGTAAGACACCTAAATCCATAAGCTACTTGTTATAATCTGTAATTCTTGGCACACAAATTATCCATGAGCCTCCAAGAAGTTTTGTCTCCTCCAGTCAGTGCAGTTTTAGCTGAGTTGCAAGGTTCAAGGCTGCCACCCGAGCAAGATCTTTTCCTATATTAAACATGCTTCATATCTTGATTTCCCAAGCCTACTGCCTAAATAAGAGTATGAAAGTTCCTTGAAAAGACTCATGAAAAGTCAGGGAAGCAGTTCCATATGAATAGCAGCTATCATATTGAGAGAGCTGCCGCTGCTGCTGCTGCTAAGTCGCTTCAGTCGTGTCCGACTCTGTGTGACCCCATAGACAGCAGCCCACCAGGCTCCCCCATCCCTGGGATTCTCCAGGCAAGAACACTGGAGTGGGTTGTCATTTCCTTCTCCAATGCATGAAAGTGAAAAGCGAAAGCGAAGTCACTCAGTCATGTCTGACTCTTCGCAACCCCATGGACTGCAGCCTACCAGGCTCCTCCGTCCATGGGATTTTCCAGGCAAGAGTACTGGAGTGGGGTGCCATTGCCTTCTCCAATATTGAGGGAGGGAGGCAGGCAATGTGAAAGTCCCCTGGGTCGCTTGGTGTGATAGATGAAAGGCCCACTTGGATTATCCCTGTTCATTGTGCCCACTATTATTGCAGACAGGAGAGCAACCCTCTCTGACCTGGCTATGGAGACAACTGTAGTAATGTAGACAATTCCCATATAAAACAAACCTAGAGGGTTTGTGCACAGTTTTTTGATTACATGATCAGAGGAAGAGAGAAACTCTCATTGTAAAGCTGTAGTTATTCCATGATATTTGGAAGGATCTAAATGGTAGTGTTCAGATACACTCATCCACTCTCAACAATCTAAGCACTTCGGACACAGAGGATGTGACATGTGGGGATAAATAGGTGTTCAACAGGTAAAGTATGGGAAACTGAGGGAAAGGCTATGCCAGATAGAACAATGTAAGGGGTGTGATACGTTGAATTTGATGTGTTCAGGGGAACAGATCTGGTTTTTAGAAAGTTAAACCAGGAATAGAGTGGTGAATGGAGGAAGCACTGGAGCAGGGAGCCCAGTTCTAAAGTGGAGTCTATAAGTAAAGGTTTAGGCAAAAGATAAGAGCTGAACAAAGAGAAGAGGCCAGAATGAAGAGCTGGGTATCAGGGTTGAGGAAATATTCAGGAATTAAAGTCAGCAGGGCCAAGTGACCAACTGGCTTTACACTTGCCTCCTGTCCTTTGCCACCCACATCCTTCATGTGTGTTTCACACGTCACACTGCACTGTGGTTGTTTGCTAACATGTCTGTGTCTCATAATAGGTCAGGTGCATCTTCTGAACTGAACCTTTTTCTTAGTCATCAAACTAATTAATAAGCTAATGCACACAGGAGTGGTGAAGAGTGTAGAATCAAAGATTCTAGATAGAAAGTGATATTTTTAACATGCTTGGGGTTATAAGAGGAAGGGCAGGTGTGGGGAGAAGACAATGAACTGGAGTTCAGAGTTTGCTTTCAGCTTGAGATGCCTGCAGATAACACTGAGTGCCCGTTCTCTCCCCTCAAGCAGGTGCCTGTGAGGAACAGGGAGAGGGCTTCCTTTACTGCCAGCAACCGTCTCAATTACAGTCTCAACTCATAAACAGCACTAGGGAAGCAAACTCATCCATCTGTTAGTCTAAGGGCCTGTTCAGGTGGGGATAGTGACAGGGAAAATAGACGAGCAAGAAATTGCTAACCTTGATTTACTTGTGCAGACCAGCAATGCAACCAGGTCAGTGGAAAATACAACAGGTTTGTAGTAACCCAGAAATATTTATACAAAACCAAAACTGCCTCATTTCCTTATTTCTTCTCTGACTCCACTCAGGGACTCCCTTGGGAAGGTAGTGCCACTCTGAGGCTGCCTGCTTTCTTGGCACAATTAAAGTTAAGGCAGAAACACAAGACTGGAGCTCAGAGGAAAAAGCAGTTGGAGGTAGAGACTAGAGAGTCATTAGTGGGTGTCCATTAAAAATGACAGAGAGCAGGACAGCCAGATAATACATTGGCCAATCTGCTAGGACTGAATGATACTACAAAGAGAATGGAAGAATAAAGGGTATATAAATCATACTTTCAGATATAGAGAACCAAAGAGACATAACATTCTATGTGGGAAAATTAAGAAGAATGAAAAATATAAGAGAAATCAAAATATGGGATAGAGGATAACAAGAAGGCCCTGAAAGTAACAAGGATGGTTAGGTTTATGAAGCTAAGCTTTTGGAGGGCCTAAAATGCCAGTATGAGACACTCAAACTTGGATTCCTGAGCAATGGGACGTTTAACCCAGTGCTGTGCCTTCTCTCTCTGGGACCAGTCATCTCCAGCCACTTCAAGCCTGAGCAGCTCCCTTAAGGGAGACCAAGCAGGAGTACCTGATTCATGCACATGACTCAGATTCCTGGGGAAGCAGCTCAGAGAGCATCACCTTACAAATGATAAGCCCAAAGCACCATCCTTATAAAAGAAGACTCATAAAATCGTTGTACAGTTTGAGGAAAACAAGAAACTCCAAAGAGGCAGGCAGGCTCAGGAAGGCCTAGATTTTCTGACTCATTAGAATCCACCGAGTTCTGTTGACTGAGAGGCCGAGACGCCCCGTGACCAGCCCCTTGTTGAGGAGGCAAGAGAAGGGGATGGCCATGCTGTCTGGAGGAAGCAGAAGTCCACGCACTGGTGTTTCAGTGAAGAGGGATAGAGGGGAAGTTGAAGACAAACAATGGGACATGTGTAGGGGATGAAAAAGAGAAAAGAGTGGATAAAAGTAATGAGAAACGGACTTTTTCTCTCCCTTCCCTTCCATATTAGAAAGCAAATGTCTACTGTGCCAATACTCTCTTCACTTTTCTTCATTTTTCTCTTTTACTTAAACTACCCTCAGGCTTTGCTCCTTCCCTCAGGGGCTGCCCTGAGTTGAGGAAACTGACTGATGCTGACTCAGCGGTAAGTACATTAACCATCAGCACCAAATCCCAGGGAGAGTGGTCGCCTTGGGATTCAGCCTTGACAGCCAGAGACCACAAACCTGTCCCAATGGCCGGGAGGCAAACAGACGAGTAATGGCGTTTTTCACACTCTTGCAAAACACAGGTGACTGATCTCTTGACATCATTTCCACCAATGACGTGAATGATATTCTTGCACTTCAAATCCCCACCTTCAGTAATTATATAATCACTGTGGCCCTGTTGAGCTGGGAAACATGAGACAAAAAGACACAAAATTAGAGGCTGAACCCACTCTCTGATTGTTTAAAAAGGAAAATGTCTGAATTGGAAGATGAAGTATTCTCTGTGAATAAGAAACTCCTGAAATACTAGCTCTGATGAATCTCACTTCTCTTATTAACTGGGAGATTACTTTTCATTTCTAATTCACTGCAACAGGAATTCTTCAGTAAAAGGCATGATTTCCAGATCAATATGTTGTCTTCCCAACCCCACGACTTTCCTCATCCTCCACAGCCTCCCATATTCAATCTTCCACTTAAAACTTAGAATCAAAAAATAGCATTGTGCCTTACCTTGGCGAGAACATTCTATTTCCACATTTCTCCCAGCTCTTCCTAAAATTGCTTTGGAGACCCCTGCATGAGAAAATCAAGATATTTACACACATCAGAATGATTGCCTCACAGTCTAAACGCTTTCACCATCATCGAAGGAATCCTATAACTAGGGTATTTCTGATAACAAAGAAGAAAAATTCATAAAAGAACTGTTCCCAATTATGAGAAACCATGTCAAAACAATTTAAAAATTATTAATTAGTATTAATAAGACAGAGTTGTAGAAACCAGTTTGGCTATAGGAACCCTACTTCATGGGCTCTACTGTGACTATTACACTAGTCAAAATTCTGTAAGTCAAGTACCTGCTTTGAGATTAAATGACTTTGATGTTGAATTTACGATCACATCTGCCTCTTCTTTGCTGATATCTCCAGAGGCTACCTGGAAAATCATGGGCCCAATCTTCATTTCATACACCCCTAAATCAGGGTTAGAAATAGTTCCATAGAAATCTGACAAGGGGAAAAAAAATGGAGTCAGTAACAAGTCAGCAATAGCAAGAATGACTTAGGTTTCCTGGTCCTCACCTGTGCCCCGCTCAACCTTCTCTTTCTCTCTCTCTGCCCCTCTATGTGATCTCTGGCATTTAACTTGGCCCTGCCTCTGAGCCCTGATGGTCTATTTCTGGCAAAGGATTATAAAATATAATATATATCGAACGTGGACTTCAGTTGCTGATCGAGGTGAATCAGTCAACTTGAGCCTTTCTTCTCCACTGATTACAAGTGAAAACATGGGACACACACAAAAAGCCACTCTCGGAGAACTGAGACATTCACAACAGCAGGCAAATTGGGGAAGGGAGTCAGAATTGGAAGAAGCAGCCTTTAGTGCTTCCCATTTTGTTTGGTAATTTTTCCTCTTTTATCTCCCAGCCTTGACCCAAGCATGGCCCTCATTACAGAACTACACAATGAAGACAGGCAGCAAAACTCTCAGAGAATGTCTATCTTGTGGCCAGAGGACTAAGAAAATAGGTCCCCGTGAGCTGAAGAGAATAGCAGAGAAGCCTCATTTTTTCCCGTACTTTTCCTTTCTAAATCTAGACCCTGTATAAGGTGCCCTGGATGTAGAACTCCACAGTGACACCACGGGGAGCTAAAACTGAGGGAGATTCTATATTCCCGTCCAGAAGAATCAGGGGAAAAAAAAAGGGACTTGTGGTCTGAAAAGTGTCTATGTGCTATACGAGAAATCCTTGGCTTTTTGTTTGTTAGGTCCCCTCCCTACCCCCTCTG
Source organism: Bos javanicus (assembly GCF_032452875.1). Taxonomy (NCBI): domain Eukaryota; kingdom Metazoa; phylum Chordata; class Mammalia; order Artiodactyla; family Bovidae; genus Bos; species Bos javanicus. The sequence goes on along the minus strand of NC_083868.1, from coordinate 67,284,968 downwards.
CTTTGCCCAAGGGCAACTCTGATCTCTCAAAATTATAAGGCAACAGAACTTGCAGCTTCAACTCTGACAGAACCTTGTCCTTCTGGCCAGAAGACCTGGAGAATAGCCTTCTGCAAGACAATGTAAGGGGAATGCTGGGGCAGTGAGCTGGAGAGGGTGACCCCCTGTTCTCTGTATGACCGCACATGGGTAGACCCAAGCTGCACAGCAAAGGCTTTAGGAATGGAATTGATCTTAACCACTGTCCAAACATAAGGTGAGGCAGAACTTGTAGAAGGAAGCTAACTGACTGGCTGCCTGCTCAAACAAAGGAAACAATGACCATTTTCCAGAGGATTTTAACAGGACCCTAGTCGTACAGCATAATGTTTAAAATGCCCATTCTATAATCCAAACTTGCTTGTCACCCAACAAACCAGGAAAATGTGATCAATTCTCAAGTATAAAGACGCTCAATATAGATGCTAATCTTAAAGTGACTCAGATGTTGGAATAATCAGACAGTTTTTAAAGGCTCTACTATAACTACTATAACTCTCTGAGGGCAAAGTAAACACATTTGAATGCATGAAAGTAATCTGGAATGAAAGGAAAAATAGGGATCTCTACAGAGAAATATAAACTATAAAATAATAATCAAACGGACATTTTAGAACTTAAAAGACAATGTTTGAAATTAAAAGTTCACTGGATAGGCTATATATAGTATAGTAGACAGAAAAAATCAGTGAATTTGAAGGTAGATTAATAAATGTTATCCAATCTGAAGAACAGAGAGAAAAAAGATGGAAATTAAAAAAAAAAGAACAGATCTTCAGAAATACTATCAGAAGGCTTACCATTTGTGTTATTGAAGCACCAGAGGGAGAGGAGAGAGACCAGTGCAGAAAAATATATTCGAAGAAATGACTGAAAAATTCCCAGGTCTGACGGAAGCCATACATGTTCAGATTTAAGAAGCTTCAGCAAACTCCAAACAGGATAAACTCAAATATACAACAGTAACTTTGACAGAGGAGAAGCATTTGGTTGGTTTTATTTCTTTAAGTGTATCTATTTTTGAAAACACTTATCACATCATCCTTGGTAGCCTCATCATCACTTAAAAACCGATTGTACAGATTACATTTGGCCAGCCTACTCTTTCACCCCAGATCACATAAATATGACCAGTGTCTTGCATGCTTAGGTATATGGAATATAATTTAATATTTTATTTATCACAAATTGACTTTTTCATAAAAATCATCCTGTTTTACTTCTCACTGAATAGTTATTTAGCAATTATAAATAATTCCTCTATTTAAAAGCTTTACTGAACCTTGTGTACTTTCAGCCTTGGAAACTTTGTCACTGATGAAATTTCCATTAGCTCTTCTGGCAAATTCATCTGAGAATGCCTAGAAATACAAATACAGTTTTAACCACCACAATTCTCAGTAGATAAATCAATCTGATTCAGATATTTTGATCCTACATGCACATTTATGAGAGAACAATTCTCTAAGTATTATTTATTTTCATTATAGATTTTTAAGTTACAAAAACTCATAAACTCTATTTTTAGAAATATACACTATGAAAATTATCAAAGATGTGAACAAAGATATAAATATAAGGATACTGATTACAATGCTGTTTGCAACTGAGAAAAAACTAAAGTTTAAAACTCCAACAGGAAAATGGTTAAATAAATTTTTGTATGGCCATATGCTGTAGTATTTACTTCCCTGGTGGCACATATGGTAAAGAATCTGCCCTCAATGTGAAAGACACAGGTTCGATCCCTGGGTCAGGAAGATCACCTGAAGAAGGGCATGCCAACCCACTCCAGTATTCTTGCCTGGAAAGTCCCATGCACAGAGGAGCCTGGAAAGCTACAGTCCATGGGGTCACAAAGAGCAGACACGACTACACAACTAACACTTTTACTTTCATGCTGGAGTATTTGGCAGCCATTTTAAATCATATTTTTAAAGAATAGTTAATAGAACAGGGAAAAGCTTATTTTATACTATTAAATGAAAAAAGGATGATATTAAAATACATAGTCCCACATTTAAAAGTCCACATATATAAAAGAAGACTGGAATGAAATACAACTAAAAGAATTTATGCATTTCTTGTTCGGTTTCTACAATGAAGATGTATTATTTTCATAATCAGTAAAACCAAATATTTGCTGTTGTCAAAAATACAGTGTTAAGAGAAAGACAATCACAAGGACCCAGACACTTCAGTGTTTAACTTAGTTGTACCAGGAGAGAAATCGCTAGGGGAGTAGTTTCTTGGGAGTTAGAGGCCGGAATTCCATTTCTTTGCCTGGTAGTGACACACCAATATCATCACTTTCTTCCTCCTTATTACAAGCAACATGAAATTTTGTTGGAAATGAACAAGTAACATCTTGACTAAAAGGCTTATACAATAATGGGAAGAGGACCAGACAGAAGTGACTATAGAGCCAAGGTCTCAGGCTTAAAGACTACTACAAGCACCAGGCAGGTAAGCTACAGGAGTAAATGTGGACAGGGGGAAGGTGGACTGGTTTGACTCTGGGGAACTAGAGAGTAGCTGCCATTCAACCACAGCAAATTGTTCAGGCTCGTATCCATGTCCAATGTGCCAGAATTCTTGAATTTTTAGGTCACAGTGGACATCTGGAGCTTAATATGACATGTTTGATTCTTAAATGCCAGCAACAGAGTCAAATTGTTTAAAAAAAACAGCCCAAATAAAGCATATCTAGAGGCTCCATTCAGACCGCAGGCTTCTGTTTGCAACCTCTGTTATAGTCTCCACCTATAAATATTTCAATAAGTTTTGCTTATTTGGGGGCAAATAAAACCAAAGCTTAACTCTCTTTACAAGTCTTAAGAGAAAAAGTGTCACAGCCATGTATGGAAAAGCAATACTATTTCCAATGGCAATAACAGTGTCTGTCTAGGCTAACCCCTTTATCAAATACTTGAAGAATTTTATTCTTTAGGAAAGATAATGAAGGGCTGAGACTGCATAGAAATAGTGAGTTTTGAGGGTTCAGATCCATGTCATAGGACTCACTTCCTTCAATGAACCTGGCCATTCATTCAAAAACTCAGCATTTCATCTCTCTAGTTCATTTTATGTGTACAAATCTTAGCTCCCCAAGTAATTATGATTTGTAGGAGGGAGAGTACATGCTACATACCCATTGTGTAATCCATACCACTTTGTGCAATGCAAGTCATAGGGAGACTGTTCAAAAAGCATTTATTGACTAGAAATGACTGTAGTTACGTGGGCCAACTAAATGGACCACATATACTGCTCAGGGGGTTTAGCTGTCTGATTAGAATTTAGATTTGCTTGCTTCCAGAGTATTTAAAGGTAGTAGCTAGAGAGAGGGAAAAAAAAAGTATGACCTAAAAATTCAGTTGGTCCAATGATATATGGACATCTCTTAGATAGCTAGCCTTAATCTGTTATTTCTTGCACTATTATGGAACTTTTCAAACATTTAATATCATCTACTCTCCTGGACTCTAAGGACTTGGAGGGCAAGAATAATGGCCTCTTATTAAATGCTTCTTGTTCTCCCGTAATGCTGATTCCAGCAGCTTACTCACAGCTGACATTCAGCAAATGTGAGCTGGTTGATGAACTCTCTATGACCAAAGATGGTTCTGGTATTTCTGGTCCCAACCATCTTACTCCTATGGGGATGTGCTGAGTCCTTCAGTTGTATATTATTTTGACATTCTCCTATTTGTAGGACCACACAGTACTTTTATATTATGTATTAAAATTTCTATGTTAATATGGAAGGAAATTCTATAGATTAAAGAGGTTTAAGGGATATGTCAACTCCATTGCAATACTGGGGCCTTATTTGAATTCTGATTCAAACAAACAAGCTATAAAAACAAAATAAAATATTTATGAAATAGTTGGAAATATGAACATTGACTTGATAATTGATGAAATAAAGGAATGATTGCCAATTTCTTTTAGGTGTGAAATAGTATTGTAGTTAGGTTACTTTTAAAAAGAATCCTAATGTCTAAAACAAATACTGAATCAATTATGGGTAAAACGTATATATGGGATCCGCTTCAAAAATAATATGGAAGGAAAGGAAATAAATGGAGATAGAGATGAAACATACTGGCCATAAGTTGTTAATTATGAAGATGAATATGGATAAAGGGATTTCATTATACTACTTTGCCTAGTAGTAGTAGTAATTTAATCGCTAAGTCATGTCTGACTCTTGCAACCTCACAGACTGTGGCCTGCCAGGCTCTTCTGTCCATGGGATTTTCCAGGCAAGAATACTGGAGTGGGCTGCCATTTCCTTCTCCAGAGGATCTTCCTGACCCAGGAATCGAACCCAGGTCTCCTGCATTGCAGGCAGATTCTTTACCAACTGAGCTACAAGGGAAGCCAAATATTTTGTCTATTTTTGTATATGTTTCAAATTTTTCTTAATAAGTCAAATTTTTTCTATATGCATACATTTGCTTGAAATTTGCCATACTACAACTAGTCCACACTACTCTTTTACTTTCTTGTGTGAAAATACATGAAAGAAACAACCTATCAAACCAAGAAGACACTTGAAAATGTTAGGGCTCAGTTGACAGAATAACCAGCAATGAGCAAGACCATACCTGAATAGTTTCATGATCACTTGGATGCAACAGAAACCAAACCTCTTGTAAAGTTCTGGGTTGATTCTTTCTACTGAATGTGAATACTTCTGAGATGATTAATTCAGCAAAAACGTTTTTAGGAAACCCCAGATTTCCTGTTCCTATTGCTGGAAATGCAATTGAGTTTAAGGACAAACTCTCAGTGATCTCCAAACATTCTCTGATTATGTTTTCCATGATCTGAAAAGAACAAAGCACATTCTTATACATTTTTGCCTAGAAATTAGAGTTCAAACAAAAAGAACAAGAATTTAGCTACTATGGGATCTCTGCTTACTCCTTTTTGCTTTCAACAAAAGGCAGGTTAAGGGCAGTGAGAAGGGGGAAGGAAAAATAGAGGAGTAAACGAGGAAAAGGAAGGAAGAACATGTGAGACCCTCCAAAAAGATTCAAATGCATTCAGCAATGATGGAAAGAAGCAAAGCAGTTACTGTTCTGACCCTTCATTCTCTTCCATTCTTCATGCCTTCACCTTGCCTTCCTCACTAAAGAGTATCTTCAGCAACCCTTCCCTGAGTCCCAGCAATGGTTGAGAACCACAGTAAATTTATATTATTAACTAGTCCTTGGGAGAAGTCAGCTATAGCTCAAAGAAATGGCTCTGAGAATGTGATGTTATTACAGAACAGAGACAGGCAGAGTCCAGTCTACTTTACATTGAGAGTTCAAAGAGCTACCCAATTTTCTGGAGAATTGAAAACCAGGTCCCACCTTCTGTGATGACGGTCTGTCATTTCTCCAGTTCGGAGCCACCACGTGAAGCACATGCTGGCAGTGCAGATTGCAGCCGCTGGTTCGGAGAACAGTGCCCACATCAACAACAACCCCTTGTCCAGCTGTCTTCAATTCCTCCTGGAGCTTTTGTCCTGCTTTTTCCAAGAAGGCCTTGGAAAGGGGCCCTCTATCAAGCTCAAGATCCGAGGAAATGGAGTTGACAACAACATGGGTCTTAAAAACAAAACCAACAATTTGTTTCAAATTCTAAGAAAAAGCATTCATCCAGGATTGCTATATTTAAGCCCCTGGGCTTGGCACGGTGGGAGACAACTAAGATGATTAAGTTTTCAGAGATTAAAATACCACCTCAAAAGAGAGATACTTATTTAAATAACACTCTAGGACAAAAAGTAGCTGTCAAAAAGCAACACATAAATGGTAGGGACTCACCAAAGGAGTCCAGAGGAAGCGCCTTCAGAGGTCAGTGAAGACAGTATGAGTGACACGGTGTCTGAGAAATGGGAACAGTTGCTGCAGGCAGAGAGAGATGGGGAATTCCTTCAGGAGGGGCAACAGCATGGGCAGAAGCAGGGTAGGTTGTGAGCAGCAAGCAGATTAGTTTGACCTGCTAGAGAGCTTTCACAGCAAAATGGTAGCAGCCAGGCTAGGAATACTACACAGCAGGTAGACTGCAGGGCCTTGAGTCCCAAGTCAACTGGGCTTCCAGGCATCAGTGAAGAGCCATGGGATCTTTTCCAGCAGGACAGTTAATATGAGCAGATTAATCAGGCTTGACTAAGACACCAAGAGAAGACGGGAGAGGGAATGGAACCAAGTGGTTGTCAAAGTTACCCAACAAGGGTCACCGAGAAGTGATGCAAAGCAGATCTGTGGCAGCAGAAGCCACACACCTATGGGAGTGGAAGGCATGGAAGGAATGTCTTACTACTCAGTGTCCAAGGTGAATGAGCATCGGAACTCATTCCAGTTACCGACCCCTGGCTGAAAGAGATTTCTGTTTATTTGCTTGGTTTTTTCAATGAGAAACAAAACTACTTCTATATTTTGAAATACAGCAATGTACATTCCAATCCTAGGTCTATCATTTGCTTGCTGTGAGACTTGGGCAAAATACTTAACCCCTCTAAATCTCATTCCTTCATCTATGAAATGAGAATAATAATCCTGGAATCTGCCTCATAGCAATGAATGAGAAAATGAACGCCAAGCACTTGGGAGAGTGCCTGGCACATAGGACACAGGCAGTGTTAGCTATTACTCTTGTAATTATGATTTACGCTAAGTAAAAATCAAAATTTTTACAACCTCTTTCCATATTTTAAGCTAAAATGAAAAATATTTTAAACAAAATAACAACTTGAACAAAAAAAGAGGATGAACCCACAAGATGGGAGAAGATATTTGCAAATCGTATATCTGTTAAAGGACCTATATACAGAATATACAAAGCACTCTTAAATTTCAGTAATAAAAAGATAATTTAAGTGGGCAAAGGTTGTGAATAAATTTTTCTCCAAATAAAGTATGCAAATAGCCTTCCCTAAGAATCTCTGCCCCAAGACGGCTCACAACTCCCCATTTGGGGAAGCACAGCAGGGGACCTTCCAGCACTGCTTGGATGTTACAGCCTGTGTTGAAAAAGTTGCTAAATACAGTTTTTAAAAACACATCACTCCCTGACAGATCTACAAGAACCAGCCCCACATAATACCCAGACCTTCCCCAGATCCACTTTCTACCTTCCTCCCCATATTTTCTTACTGACGTTGGGAGTTGAGAGCCCCTCAGACTCAGTACACTCCAGACTGCTGTCTTCTGTCCCCATCTTATGCTCTAATTTTTCTGTATCTGCTATCAAAGAATTTGACAGGAAATTAATCTTAGATTTGCCAAAGTATGACAGGTGTAAAAGCACTGAAAAAGTATATAGAGTCACGTAAACATTAGCTATTATTGTGGATTTTCACATTTGCTGGAAACTAGTGATCTGAGTACATTATCAGTTCTCACAAATAATTGACCAGTCTCAATTAGTGAGCACCTTGGTGAAGTAGCCCAGTTTTCTAAGGAAACCTATTTCAAGGCAAAGATGGAGGACATGGGATTCTCCCCTTGATCCTAATCTCCATTTGGCAGTAGGCTAACTGGAGTTCCCAGCACCCTGGGGGTTATTCTGAAAACAGGGGCACTCACTGTAGCATTCTGCACATCTTCTTTCACCAGGTGGATCCTCAGGCCTTCTGGGGTCAACAGACTTGATCCATTTCCATGATCTTTTCTCAAGTCGGGCTGGGCTGCTGCTGGTAAACTGGGCAGGGAAGCAACATCAGGCAGGGTGTCTTTAAATACACTTTTGGCACTTTCAGCAAAGGCCTCAACAGTCTTCTCAGCTATATCCACAAGGTAAATCTCTTTCAAGGTGCATCCATCCTTTTTACACTGGAACCATTCCTTGATCGCCAAAACAATGGCCTCCACACACTGGGATAGAGGAAAGCTTAAGGTTCTGGAACTAATAGCAGGGATGGCTATGGATTGGTACTTGTGTTTTACAGCCAAATTGAGACTTTCTTTCACAGCATTCTTTAGCTGCAACACACATTTCTGGGCCTCATCACTCTTCCACTGGGGCCCCACTGCGTGGATCACATGTTGGTATGGGAGCTTTCCTGCTTTCGAGATGACGGCATAGGGAGGTGAGAGCTTGCCCCTTTTCTTCAATATCTGGTCACAGTCTTCTTGAAGCTCAGGGCCAGCCGCTCTTAGAAGAGCAGCAGCCAATGCCCCCCTGAGCTTGAGTTCCTCATTGGCCGCATTCACCACCACCTGGACGGGAAAGTGCGTCAAGTCGCCTTGCTGCACAATTAGCGAGACTCCAGGAGCTAAATCTGTCCGAAAAAAGCACCTCTGCCCACCAGTGCCGCGTCCCTCCTTTTCTTCATCTTTCTTCAGTTCAATAAAACAACCAAATAATCTTCTGACCTCACTTTTATAATACCGTGCTTTATCCTGGAAGAACTGACCAGCTCCTGGTTTATCAGTATGGACGCTTTTAACACACACCGAATCCAAGGCTTGTCTGACAATTTCCATTCCCTCCAGGACTTTGGCCTTTGGGCCAATTAGTGAAATGCTTTTTTGCTTGTTCTCAGGATTAAAATTTACCTGAACATTCATCCCCCTTATATTTGACCAGATTTGCTTTTCTGCTTTTAAATAATCAACAATTAAGGAACTCTTTACTCCAGTCCATCTCTCTATTTTTGAGTGCTTTTCCACGAAGTCAGAAAGCAAGCCGTAGATTTTACGTACTTCTCTTTCACAGCCTGCAATGATGACCTGGGCTGCAGTTCCTGAAGTTACCTCCTGGATTACTACAGTCTTTGAGGAGGAATTGTGTTTCTTACACAAATTTCCAGTGAGCCCTTTCCAATTCTTGCCATTAAGGAGTTCCCTGTCCTCAATATCAATGCAATTACAAATTAAGGCGCTCTGCATTTGCTTTTCAGCTTCTGATAGGACTTCAGAAGAGAAGCCAGTTAAAAGGACGGTTGTGCCCTCTAGCTCGTAAACTGCAAGAATGTTCTGTGCTGTAAAGAGAGACTTAGAGAATTCTGCACAGTCAACCTGTTGCAGAAACTGGAAAACCTCAGGGTGAACAGAAATGTTTCTCTGAGCCATGGTGTATACCTTTTCCTGGATTTCACACTTTACTTTATACACTTCTGCAGGGAGTCCTTTGAAGCACATGTGTTGAGAGGCTTCATCATAATAAATTTCCACATCTGGGCACTCCGTGTGGAGCTGCTCTTGTATGCCACTGTGCAAAAGAAGTGAATACTTGCTTGAATTAATGGCCAGTTTTTGTTTCAGACTTTGCTCTTCTCTTTTAATATTTTGAATGGTGCTTTCTATTAAGTCCTTGATCTGTGGCTCAATGTTTTGTACATCCTCTGACTCCCCCACTAAGGTTACAATGCTTGCAAGTGCATCAAATTCAATCAAAATTCTATCATCTTCTAAACTGTCTTTAATGGTGTCCCACACTGTTGGATCCACTTTAAATGAGGTCACTGTATATTCAGACCTGATGTCAGAGAAAAGTGTGGAAGCATCTTTCCGCCAAGTCTTGACTCTTAGTCTTCCTTGATTGACTAATGTGGCTGCAGGTCTGATGATCACTTCATTGCTGAGCTGGCACCATGTCAACTCACAGTGACAATATCTCATTTTATCACGTATCTCCTCAGTCAGATGATTCTTTTTCTGCAAGAATTTCCATAAGGAAAGATCCAGTGGTTCTCTGAATGATGCCGGAAGCTTGATCAGAGGTTTCTCCTCCCCATACAAGGCTGTGCCCAAAGAAGGATAGTATGGGAACACAGAGAGTGGCATATTATTGAGGTCAAGTTTCTTGGTCATGATGGCGTCCATCACTTAAAGGAAAGAAATAAAATAAACTCAGTATAATGTTTCAGAAGCAAAAACAAGCAAACAAATTTTCCTATTCTGGAGAAAAAAAATCCTAATGTTTGTAAGAACTTTGATGTGACAACAGGCTTTTAAAAAGCAACACTACTCCCAGAGTGCTCAAATATACATTGATACGTATTAATACTACACAGGTATTCCTTGTGTCATGAAATAACTACTTTCCAGCCAAGAGCACTCTATGCTGAAATTCTGTTAGGTAAATTCTATTCTGTTAAGTAAATTCTATGATAACACTAATATATATGATCACCGCCAGGTTAAGAAAGAGAGAGGAGTTTGGTCACAAGCATGAGGAGGGTGTTTGCTCCAGTGTGAAGAATGTTTTTGTTCTTAAAGCAAAGCTCATCTAGGAATCATGTTATTTCTTTCTTTCTATAATTTCTTCCTGTACAGTTGCAGAAATTTAGATTTCATATATGATTTAGATTCCATTAATACTTCTAAGAGGTGGTGCATAATAATAATTATCATAATTTACTATGTGTCAGACAATATTCTATATGTATATAACCCTCACAACAACGTTTTGAAGTAGAGACACTATTGTTGTCATCCTTATTTACAAATGATAAAACTGAAGCTAGGAGATGTTAGGTAACTCTAATAGGGTCACATAGGCTGAAAATGGGGCTTCCAGGTGGTGCAGTGTGAAGAATCAGCCTGCCGATGTAGGAGACTCAAGAGATGCAGGGTTGATCCCTGAATCAGGAAGATTCCCTGGAGTATGAAATGACAACCTGCTCCAGTATTCTTGCCTGGAGAATCCCATGGATAGAGGAGTCTGGTGTGCTACAGTCCATGGGATCACAAAGAGTCGGACATGACTGAGCACACACGCAGACTGTAAATATTTGAGCTAAGATTCAAGCCAGTGTCTTAACCCCAAAGCCCATACTCTTGCCCCTCTTCCAAACCAAGGTCATCCTCATGGTCATCCGACAACCCAGCCCCAGAGACTCTGATTCAGTAAGTCTTGCATCTCCCTTGTCCCTGCTCTAATGCCCTTCCTGTCACATTTACTGGGACATCTATTGGGGGATGTGTGTGTGTGTAGAGGTACTCTTCTCCCCCATGCCCCTCCTCACTTTGTGTTTAGTTGTTAGACAGGTACAAGGGGTCTAAGCAGGAAGGGAATTAGAATGAACTCCAGTAGCAACTTGGATTAAAGCAATATCTTGTGAAAAGACGTCAAAAATAACTTCACCTTGTGCACAATTGGCTCCTAAGCCTGAAGGCAGACCTAATGAAAAGAACATGACCTTTGCAGGCTCAGATACATGGCTTCAACTTCCCACCATGGCCTGCAACAGGCTCTGAGTACCAGTGAGTACCCCCATGCCAAGCACTGCACAGATACAATTTAATCTGATGCTCACAACATTCCTCTGAGGTAAGTAGTAATGGGAGCCCTATATTATAGATGGAAAACAGACACTTTTGTGGGTTAAAGTAACTTTCCCAAGATCACAAAGCTACTAAGCACCAAAGCCAGGCATTTGAAGTCAGGTCTGTCTGGCCCAAGAACCATCAAAGATGTCACCTTTATGTGCCTTAAGATCGCTATACTGTTTTCCTCCTCTGTTTAAAAAAAAAAAAAAGTAACTATATAACCACAGATTCTTATGAGGATTCAGCAAGATACTATTACAGAAAACACAGCAAAAGATCTCATGTACAACAAGCATTCAGTAAAAGTGCCCTTCCTGACAGGGTGAGATATATGGAGAGAGTAATATGGAAACATACATCACCACATGTAAGATAGATAGCCAATTGGAATTTGCTGTATGACTCAGGGAACTCAAACCAGGGCTCAGTGACAACCTAGAGGTGTGGGATGGGGAGGGAGGTGGGAGGGAACATAAGTAAGCCTATGGCTGATTCATGTTGATGCTTGGTAGAGTATATGATACTGTAAAGCAATTATCCTTCAATTAAAAAAAATATTTTTTTAAAGAGTGTCTTCCTTAAGGTTTTGAGAATTGAATTCTGTGAAGCTGAACAAAATAATTTTAGATAAATAATAACATAATTTTAAATCCAGCTTTATCTACACTTTGTCTCATTATTAACTCTTTGTAAATGATAAAATATCCTCCAAGAAAAACTGATGTTCCAGATGCAGAGGCGACTGGGGCAAAGTGGAGAAGTTAGCACAGATTATGGTGCCAGTACAGTTCAGCTCAGTTCAGTCGCTCAGTTGTGTCCAATTCTTTGTAACCCCGTAGACTGCAGCAGGCCAGGCTTCCCTGTCCATCACCAACTCTCAGGGCATGCTCAAACTCATGTCCATCGAGTTGGTGATGCCATCCAACCATCTCATTCTCTGTCATCACCTTCTCCTCCTGCCTGCAATCCTTCCCAGCATCAGGATCTTTTCCAATGAGTCAGTTCTTCCCATCAGGTGGCTAAAGTATTGGAGCTTCAGCAACAGTCCTTCCAATGAATAATCAGGACTGATTAGGATTAACGAGTTTGATCTCCTTGCAGTCCAAGGGACTCTCAAGAGTCTTCTCCAACACCACAGTTCAAAAGCATCAATTCTTCGGCACTCAGCCTTCTTTATGGTCCAACTCTCACATCCATATGTGACTACTGGAAAAACCATAGCTTTGACTAGACGGACCTTTGTGGGCAAAGTAATGTCTCTGCTTTTTAATATGATGTCTAGGTTTGTCATAGCTTTTCTTCCAAGGAGCAAATGTCTTTTAATTTCATGGCTGCAGTCACCATCTGTAGTGATTTGGAGCCCAGGAAAATAGAGTCTGTTTCTGTTTCCATTGTTTCTCCATCTACCGTGCCAGACTCAGATTCAAATCTGGCTCTGTTACTTACTAGCTATGTAACCTTGGTCAAGTTATTTGACCTTCCTGTGCCTCAGTATTCTCAGATCACAGTAATCTAATAGCAGTGCCCATTAGCAGTGTCTATGAATGCACTTGGTAGCACCCTGTAGAGCTATGCAAACATAAGTCATAATCATAAGAAGGCACAGCCAGAGAAAGGGAAAATCAGTATATCTCAGGCACAGAAAATGGGAAATGAGTGAGTTTTGAACAGGAGGTGTGGTCAACATAGTCAGATGTTGCAAAGAGGTCAGGGCAAAGAGTAACCTTTGAGAGTGCCCCTCAGATGTGGTCTGATGCTGCTACCGCTGCTAAGTCACTTCAGTCGTGTCCGACTCTGTGCGACCCCATAGACGGCAGCCCACCAGGCTCCTCCATCCCTGGGATTCTCCAGGCAAGAATACAGATGTGGTCTAGCATAAAATAAACCTGAATAAAACAGTTCCCAATATTATACATACATATGTAGCATAGACATTCTGAGGATACACGCAAGATGCCCTCAAGATGCTTGAAAGCTTCATAGCTGTCAACTCCCAGCTTACATGAAGTTAACTTGTAGAGTAATAGCTTTATGTAGCTTTCTCCCTGGGCCCAAGGCCAGACTGAGAGAGATTTAAAGCACAGGCAACAGAAGCTCGTCTTTTGTCCCTTTGCCCAAGGAACACTAGCTCTTCCACTCCATTTTAATCCAAACCATACCTTCACTGCAATTTCCCAACACATAAAAGCTAAAAGGAGTTTCCACCAAGTACCCGCCATGAAACAGTTTAAGTGGAAAATTCTGAAAGAGATGGGAATACCAGACCACCTAATCTGCCTCTTGAGAAACCTGTATGCAGGTCAGGAAGCAACAATTAGAACTGGACATGGAACAACAGACTGGTTCCAAACAGGAAAAGGAGTACATCAAGGCTGTATATTGTCACCCTGCTTATTTAAATTCTATGCAGAGTACATCATGAGAAACGCTGGGGTGGAAGAAGCACAAGCTGGAATCAAGACTGCTGGGAGAAATATCAATAACCTCAGATATGCAGATGACACCACCCTTATGGCAGAAAGTGAAGAAGAACTAAAGAGCCTCTTGATGAAAGTGAAAGAGGAGAGTGAAAAGTTGGCTTAAAGCTCAACATTCAGAAAACTAAGATCATGGCATCCGGTCTCATCACTTCATGGCAGATAGATGGGGAAACAGTGTAAACAGTGTCAGACTTTATTTTTCTGGGCTCCAAAATCACTGCAGATGGTGATTGCAGCATGAAATTAAAAGACGCTTACTCCTTGGAAGGAAAGTTATGACCAACCTAGACAGCATATTCAAAAGCAGAGACATTACTTTGCCAACAAAGGTCCATCTAGTCAAGGCTATGGTTTTTCCAGTAGTCATGTATGGATGTGAGAGTTGGACTATAAAGAAAGCTGAGTGCCAAAGAATTGATGCTTTTGAACTGTGGTGTTGGAGAAGACTCTTGAGAGTCCCTTGGACTGCAAGGAAATCCAACCATTCCATCCTAAAGATCAGTCCTGGGTGTTCATTGGAAGGACTGATGTTGAGACTGAAACTCCAATACTTTGGCCAGCTGATGCGAAGAGCTGACTCATTGGAAAAGATCCTGATGCTGGGAAAGATTGAGGGCAGGAGTAGAACGGGACGACAAGGATGAGATGGTTGGATGGCATCACCGACTCGATGGACATGGGTTTGGGTGAACTCCGGGAGTTGGCGATGGACAGGGGTCCTGGCGTGCTGCGGTTCATGGGGTCGCAAAGAGTCGGACACAACTGAGCGACTGAACTGAACTGAAGTGGCATTCCACGTGATTCTGTTTCATGCTCCCTCTGTTAATCCCAAGCATAACATCCTTTCTTCCCCTAAAAAGTCTGGCTCCCTAATTCCTACTCCTCAGCCTTGATCTCTGAACATCAGCAAAATCTCCTAGCTGACTTTGCACATGCCTTAGAGAACTGGCAATCTATGTCTAAGAAACCCTCAGAAGTGCTTCCCGAAGGTTCAGCGGAATGAGGTTTTCAGAATTGCCACAAAGAACGATCCTACAGGCATCCACTGAGCATGTGATACCACCACTGTTAATTTCTGAATGATGACACTGACAGGTGAAAAGGGAAGTAAAGATACTTTATAGAAACTGTATGTGTTTCTGAGTATATCTTTACTTGTTGAAATTAACTTGAGAATTTCTATCAAATGTACAGCTAAAACATAGATCACCTCTTTAAAAACAATATCTCAAAGACTCTAAGAATTATATATTTTTATATATTTTTCAGTCTATCGTAAGTAGAGACTCATGAGAGAATCTCCTTATATCTTTCAAAAACTTGATATTGCTTCTCCAAATTTTGAATCACTGGTTTCACCAAGTATCGGATGTACAGGATTACTACTTGGATTTCCGAGAAAAAATAAAACTTTTAACTGTTAAGATCTACTACAATATTTTCAGTTATGCCAGGTATGGTTTACAAAATTAAGATTAATAGATATTACCTTTTCTGTCAAAAAATTCAATCAGTGCTGAACTCTCCTCAGGGAAATATTCGATGCTGGCAACTCTTCCCCCTCCATTATGAGGATTTTCAAATAAACATTTTAAATCATGGTCATGAACACCAGGTGGCAGGTTTTCAACTCGAATTGTTTTTGTCACTTCCAGAAGTCTTGCAGAAAGCTGAAGTCTTTTCACTGAATTGTGCTTGGGACATTCACCGACAAATTTCAAGGCATCTACAAACCATAATCAATAAATCAATCAAAAAATTATATCTTCATATTGTATAGAAGAAATTGAATATTAATTGAGAAAAAGGAAGCAGGCTAAGCACTCAATTTTTAAATGCAAGATTTTAATCCCCACAGGAGAATCTATATGCCTATAGATTCCATGGAAGCTTCTGAAAAATAGTGCAAACAGGAATGTCTTACCGGTATTGCTGACAAGCATGTCCCTGCCTTTAGTCACAGCTCTCTCCACCTCCTTGACATCACTACCTGAATGCATCTCTACAACACAAATCTTATTTCACTCTTTCCTCAAGTCCTGAAATGGCTCCCCATCACTTGCAGGCATGAGTTTAAGCTCCTTAGTGAGGCATACAATGCCCTTGGCTGCTGCTGCTGCTAAGTCACTTGGCTATCTAACCCCAAACTAATTTCTAAACATCACCTCTGTTTATTACCTCCATTTATTTTATTTTCCATATTGACACACAACCCAGTCATTCTTTCAAAAACTCCATTCTCTCTTGCCGTTGTATATATAATTCGCTGCGCCTAAAATGCCCTTCTCCAATGTTTTTATCCTGCTCCTGTTCCTCCTTCTGGACTCAGTCCAATTATCTCTTTCAAATTAATAAATATTGATAGTGAGTCCGTGATGTACAAGATACCATGCTAGGATCTGGGGATACAGGGATGAATGTAACATGTCCTTGAAAGCTCACCATCTAAGAGGGAAGAAGTCTTGAAAGCAAACAAATGGCCTATTTGGGGATCAAATGAGGTGGGAAAACTAAGACTGGGAATCAGACAAGGGTTCTCAGAGTAAGCAGTCACTGATCTGAGTTTTGAAGGACAAAGAAGACTTTATCAGGGAGATGAGGGAAGGAAGGGGCTTTTCAGGTGGCTCAGTGGTAAAGAATCTGCCTGCCAGTGCAGGAGACTGGGGTTCAATCCCTGGGTTGGGAAGATCTCCTGGACCCACTCCAGTATTCTTGCCAGGATAATCCCATGGACAGAGGAGCCTGATGGGCTACAGTCCATGAGTTTGCAAAGAGTGGGACATGACTGAGCAACTGAGCACGTAAGGGGAGGAAACGTTTCAGGCAGAGGGACTAGTAGGGTGTATAAATAACACAGCATATCTGAGATCTGATAGCCTGTTACTTCTGCAGTATAGACATCAAAGAAGACCAAGTCACCGTGTTGGGTCCCCTTTCCTCCCATTCCCCACAGCCTGCTGTTCACAGCTGAGAAAAGCAGCTTTTCCTCCTGCATCTTCATTACTGACTTATGAATGGGTTTCTTCCTGCCCCATATGAGTTCCTCAAGAGCCGTAAGCAAGAATCATTCACCTTTGTACCTACAGCCCCTAGACTAGTACCTCACACCTAGTAGGTATGCAAGATTTTTGCTCAGCGAACAAAAGCAAGTCGACTTAGTTTTACCTTTATAAGAAATAATCATAAATTGAACCTGTGCTGGTTGATTAAGATCAACCATTCCACTGCCATGACCATGGAATAGTGAGGGCTTGGAATTGGAAAATTTCCTTGTCTTCTGCAGATAGCTCTTCCAATTTCAGAAACTGTCCAGACTCCCCACACACACCTTAAAGAGCATGCACTTTCTGCAGCAACTGCATTTACTCATCCCTGCATATGTGATAATCATGCAAGTACTAAGGAAATATATGGTAAAGAGAATAAGAGAACAGGCTCTATAGAGATTGGCTGCCTCGGTTCAAATCTAGCTCTTCCAGGTACTAGCATCTCTGTCTCCCCAACTGTAAAATGAAGGACAATAATAACCTCAGAAGGTTGTTGAAATGAACAAATAAATTGATACATGGAACAAACTCAGCATAGTACCTGACTTACAGTAGCACTATATGAATGTTTACTGCTATTACTATTACTCTCCAGTAAGTCCAGTTAAGTAACACAGATCAATATTTACTCATCTCAGTGAGACAACACACAGGAAACACTGAGTCCTCTGCTCAGAATCTCTAATAACCTGAGACTTTAGATTTCTATTTGGGTGTGTTACTTCTGTCTCACTTCTCTCTCAGTCTCTGTCTGTTTCTCTCTCACACACACGCACACCTACACACAACTCATACAATAAAGTCTGTTTATTAAACATACCAGAGTTTGGTTTCAAGATGAATTTGCTTCTCTTTCAAAATAAGAAATTAATATTAACTTATGAGCTACTAGAGGGGCTGACGCGGTGGTTCAGATGATAAGGAATCTGCCTGTAATTCAAGAGACCCGAGTTTGGTCCCTGGGTCAGGAAAATCCCCTAGAGCATGAAATGGCAACCAACTCCTGCCTGGAGAATTCCATGGACAGAGGAGCCTGATGTGCTATTAGAAAGAATGAAGCTTTCAGAGATGTTCCATAAGCTAGGTGTTCCAAACCCCAAAGTGTAGTGCAAGAAGGCTGACAAATGGAGCATCATTTGATCTTACCAGTATATGTTTGAAAGGTAACTACAGCCACATTAAAGTCTCGTATGATGTCCAATTTAAAGTTATCATTCGTCAGGCCACTTATATTCTCCACTAAAAAGATTAACATCTCATCAGTCACATTTGCCTTGAGATTTTCAAATGCAACCAAAGAGGAAATATCTTCACACTCTTTTGGGGTGTCTTCCTCTTTTTCTGATCTTCTACTGAGAGAGAGGTCTTCCTCTAGTTCTTTTGATGCATCTGATTTTAGGGAGACAAAAGGGTACAAGATGTTAGATTTATCTATCATGTTCTTAGCAAAATAAATTATCATAGGCTGACTCAGGGAACTTAAACCAGGGCTCTGTAACAACCTAGAGAGGTGGGGTGGGGAGGGAGGTGGAAGGGAGGTTCAAGAAAGAGGGGACATATGGATACCTATGGCTGAGTCATGTTGATGTTTGACAGAAACCAACACAATACTGTAAAACAATTATCCTTCAGTTAAGAATAAATAAATGTAAAAAAATTATCACAGGCTAATTACACTGCCTGCTTCCTTTCCTGGTTTCAAAGTTGACATAAGTTACACAAGTAACATGCCAATTATGTCTCAATAAAACTAGAATAAAGAAAGATTAAGAATTGGGGGAAAATGGATCTTAGGAGACTTTCAGCTAATTTAGTTAAAAATAAAAAGTATTTGATATGATGCTGATCATGATTATGTTCAATTTTATTACACTCTTTTCTGCCTTGTTTCTCTGAGGAACCTGCCTTGCTTTTCATAACACTTGACATATATTTCTATCAAGCACCATATTACAGTTACTGAACCAAGCTTCTCCAAAGCAAGGGACACATTTATTCATCTTTGTATTTCTGGCTCATGGTATACAGCTGAGGCTCAATAAATGTCTGCTGAATTGAAGATTTACTGCTTAGATTACCGGAGGAAAGCAAGATTATCCAATGATGCCCAAACATGGGAATCACCTAACATATTATGTTCTGAAAAGCAATAATTTCCAATCACTGGAGAAAAAAAAAGGATTCTTACAGCGAATGACTAAGGAATGCACATGGAAGATAAAATGGCACAGAGAATTATGTGTATACCTCAAACTTATGGAATAGCAACCACCCCAGTCAGGTGCACCTCTCTACTGTGACCATAAAGAGTTGCATATACACTTGACGCCTGAACAACATGGGGATTAGAAGCCCAACCCCCTGCACAGTCAATTATCTGTGTATAACTTTGACTCCTCAGAATCCTAACTACTAATAGCCTACTGTTGACCGGAGGTCCTACCAATAACATGAACAATTGATTGACACATATTTTGTATGTTATATGTACATCTACATATATTTTATGTGTTCATGATATAACTAATTTTTTCTTAATTTGTTCAGTATTTCTAAGCTATGTGGTTCATCTGTGAATTTCTTCCAATTGTCACAAATTTCCAAAAATTTTTCAAATATATTTATTGAAAAAAATTCATGTACAGTTTGATCCACACAGTTCAAATCCAGGTTGTTCAAGTGTTAACTGTATACAGAAGATCAGTCTCACACTATGCGTGTGCCCTGAAGCATGATGAGTATGTCACGATCTTTAGACATTCTGTGAGCAACTATCCCCTTAGAGCCCTATGTTTATGGCACTGGTTGTGTGGTGATGGGTACACACAAAAAATGTTGGAAAAGGAAATTACCGATTTTCTAAAGGAGGTACACAAAAAATAAAAATAAGAAAGGGAGCTGACATTATTATGGCAGAGTAAATGCTATCTGCTCACCAAACCCATTTTGTTTTCATCCTGGGCAATATTTCTGAAAACTATTAACTCCATTCCAGTTAATTTCAAGAGTCCTGGCCTTAGGGCCATTGTCAAGATTCAGTGTGAAGCAACTATTCAACAAAGAACCTCTTCTTCCAACTCTTAAAGGGGTCAACTTAAGTATCTTGTTGAAGACCACCCCAATTCCTGGCTGGTTACTACAATTAGAGTGAAGCTCAGGTTACAACAGGTTTAGTAAATGCATCTAAAATCTCCAGGACATTGGTGGAGGCTGATTGGCTCTCCCTGAGTACATACTTGGAGCATTAAGCAAATCTGAAACAGTGCTAACAAATGTTATGACAGGCTGAAATCTATAAAACCATAAGAAACACAGACTTGATTAATTCCAAAAACGGTACAGATATAAATGTACTACAAATATAAAACCACTTTCTGGTACAAAATTGAGCTTGAAGGTACAGCATGCAAAGAATCTTTCAAGAAACAGATATGGGTTTAGGGAGTCACAGTGAACAAATACTGGGAGTTGGGCGAGCCATATCTGAAGAAGACAAAGCAGAACTTCCTCTAAAGAGACAAAAAATTCTTGTCTCATAAGCAGCAGGAGCTTCTCAACCATGCATACTCTATTCTACAGTTTAATGGTACATCCATATTAGGCAGAAACAACCTATACATCCCTATCCAGGCATTTTGCCAAGTTAAGGCAGATCTCATCCCAGAGCTATTTTCAGAAAAGGAAAGCTGCAAAAATCTAAACATGTTCTTAAGAAAATTTCAATTTTAGAGGACAATATTTAAACTTTTCTTGCGAATTCCTCTTCCCTAAGCTTTGTATATATGGATCACCTTCTCTTTCCCGCTTGGCCATTCAGCCCAGTCCATCTTCCTCCCATTTAGAACAGCATGCTTAGCCAGGAAAACGCGTGTCTTCTTTAACAAACGTCAGGTGGCACGCAGGCCAACACCCAGACACAAGTCAAGTAGCAGAGTCCACAACAGCTACTGGATTGCTGGCTGTTTCCTACAGCAGATGGGATAAATGCTGATCTGGAGGGCTGCATTCATATCCTGCACCCAGCGCTCAGAGAGCAGTGTCAACTGACTTAGCTGCACACAGCTCCCACTGTCACGTCATGTCCCTGCTTCTCAACAGGTGATTGGGCACAGGTAGAGTCTAAAGGTCACTTCATCCACCTACAGGTACCTCTTTATCCTCCCATCAATTGCAAGGTACTCTCAGTCCCCACAGAGAGAGTTGTTCCCATCCTTCTGATCTGAACCCTTAGAACTCAAGAGGCAGCCGTTGAGCAGATGGCTGAAAGGATGGAGATGATGCAGCCCAAAGCATCTCTCAACTGAGCAAACCCTGCCTTATGAGGTCAGGAAGAAAAGGGTGACCTCTGCAATGCAAAGTGTTTAGTAAAAGCAAAACTGCCTGATAAATGGAAGTTACCTGATTCTTCAACCTGTTCTTTGGTCTTGGATTCCTGAAATCAAACAATAAAGTCGCATTAATAAATTACTAATAATTTATTTACATTAAGAAAGTGTCCCTAGGGCCAGCCTAAAGATGTAGGGTCTACAGAAATGATAACTAAAAACTCAGGCAATAATGCTATTGAATATACCTCACATTTCATAGCATATCCACTTAGCACACAATCACTGGTAAAAACAAGTCACAAAACTCCAAAGGAACACCAAATGTTCGTGGTAAGACCTAAATCAGAGAAATAATGCAGCTCATGTTCTTTTCCCCATTTAACAATGAATGTTTTTTAATTCAATACTAAATATTGAATGTTTAGTATTAACAAGCACTAGGCCAAGTGCTTTCTTTACTAAGACTGTATCATTTAATCCTCACAACAATCCAATAAACCAAAGAGGTCAACACTATTACTATCCCATTTTACAACTGAGGAAATACTTAACATATGGAGTATAGATCACTCGCCCCTCTAAACCATGTGAACATAAAACAAATACGGCAAGTTCCAGGTTATTAAGTACCTACGATGAACAGACCCAAGATTTTACATCTCAAACCATCATTATGGTAGCCCCTCAATCTTGAATTTTCATAACAACAAAAAGTGCTTCCTCTCCCATTACCCCATCACCACTCTCACTCCCTCCACATCTATAAATTGCTTTTCTCACCCCAGTGAGAGTTATACTTCTCATTCCACTATGTTTTCTTTGTCGTGGTTCCCATCCCCACATACCTTGGGAGAACACCCGACTTCCCTTGTAATCACCGTTATAATTACCTTTGTGGGGATTTTCCGCTCCTGGACTTCATCTGGGACTGTGGGAATCTGGACAGTTAACTTGAATGTTCCTTTTCCCGGCCATTCTAACTCATGGCTCTCTCTCTCCAGAACTTGCTGCCGAACTGAAATTTTTAAGAAAAGCTGTTAAGCAATCTTTATTAACAAAATTATTCTATGATTTCCATAAATTTCATCATCATCTGTCAGTGGCTTGGTCAACTTCTCAAGAGAGGCTGTGTATGATGAAAAGAGGAAAAATTTAGCAAGCACACAGATATGAATTCTATCTTTAAATTTCCTTTTTTTTTTTAACCCTAAGCATGTTCCTGAATAAGCTTTACTGACAAAATCTCAGTCTTCTTGTCTGCTAATTAATGAAGACTGTCTTATGTGTTACATGGATTAGACTGAAGAAATATTATAAGGAACTTAGTACAGTACCCTTTGCTCAGTGGGCACTCAGAAAGGTAGAAATATTTATTCTACAATGAAAGGAAAGAATTAAAGCATCTTTCACTGTAAACTACTGATACTAAGATATGACATTATGAAAGCCATGTTTTAGGAAACTGGCTCAGCTGACAATGAGCAGAATGGAGAGCAGCCCTCTTAAAAAGGTATTTCAATCAATTATTTAACCTGTGAAAAGAGCCTTACATAGGATAGTAAAAGGAATAGCAAAGGAGGGATGGGAAAGATTCTTACAAAATACAAAAAAGAATTAGCACATTTGGTAGCTGAGCTGTAGTGCAAAAAAAAAAAATGAACAGTGGACATAAGTTTAAAGACCTTGATTCAAATTCCAACTCTGCCATGAAGTAGCTGAGTCACTGAGAAAATATTTTAGCTTCTTGAGTCTCAGTTTCCTCAAGTGAAGCAGTGTCTGTGAATGAATTTTGTGACACTCATAAGGGCTATGTAAATGTAAGTTACAATAATAAGAAGGAGCAGCTAGAGAGAGAAAAAGAAAATCAGAGACCATGGTATCTGACGATGGAGAACAGGGAGTGGGTGAGTGTAGAGGGGAAGGCATGGCTGACACAGTCAGGTGGCGCAAAGAGGTCAGGGTGAAGGAGAACCTTTGGGAGTGCCTTGCAGGCACAGTTGTGGCTCTGTCGTGGGTGCTGGGCTGCCGTGTTGTGTTTTGATGTGGTTGCCTGCCGAGGCCAAAATATAAGCAGAATCTTTCATCAAGAAGGGTTTGAGGGACGTCCCTGCTGGTCCAGTGGTCAAGAATCTGGCTGCCAATGCAGGGAACACAGGTTTGATCCCTGGTTTGGGAAGATTCCGCATGCCTTGGGGCAACTAAGCCCATGTACCACAGCTATTGAGCCTGAGCTCCAGAGCCCTGGAGCCACAACTGCTGAGCCCACATGCTTCAATCACTAAAACTGGAGCACCTAGAGCCTGTGTTTCACAGTAAGAGAAGCCACCGCAGCTAGGGAAAGCCTATGTACAGCAATGAAGACCCAGTGCAGCCAAGAAAATATATATATATTTTTTAAAAGAAGGTCTTGAGTAGCTTTCCCACTCCAACCATCCATGGAGAAGATGAGGGAGGTGATGCCTTCACTGGATGCCACTTCAGAAACAGGCCCAAAAACAATATGAGATGGAATGCCAGACTCTAATTTCACTCTTTATGAGATGGAATGCCAGACTCTAGTTTCACTCTTTATGAGCAGGGTGAGTGTTTTTGCATGGACTCATAATGGGCTGTCCTAAGCTGAGGTGAGGACTAAGGACTGGATAAGACCCCTGAGCTCAGACAGCAGGCTATTTTGTAAGCCAAACTATCTAGAGCCATGGACCTCTGTGTTGCATTCTGTATATTTTGGAAGAGTCCTGTCCAGGCACCTACATGTGTCAGCCTATTCTGAGATTGTGTGTAATATGTATAGGTACGACTATTTCAAGAGAACAGATGGCAGCAGTATCAGTAAGTGATCCAAAACAAGAAGGTGAATCTGGGAGGAAAAGAGATGAAATGGTGACGTCTAACCACTCTTGGACTTCCTGGTAGCTCAGTGATAAAGAATCCACCTGCCAATGCAGGAGACATGGGTTCGATCCCTGGGTTGGGAAGATCCCTTGGTGAAGGAAATGGCAACCCATTCCAGTATTCTTGCCTGGAGAATCCCATGGACAGAGGAACCTAGAAGGCTACAGTCCATGGGGTCACAAAGAGTCAGTCACAACTTAGCAACTAAACAACCACCACCACTACCTTTACCCATGTGGACAGGCTCTCTTGTGCATCAATCTCAGACCATCCATATGTAATTATATTTAAGAAGTTGGGTTCCCTTACCTCAAAGAAGCTGACAATAATAAGGAGCCAAATAATGACCAAAAAAAGATGACAAATATGCATATCTGAAACAGAATTTTAAATCTCACAAGTTAATTTACACTTGACTTTCCAGAAATTCAGCCAATTATATAAAACAATAGAGCTTCCAGATAGTTTGTTTCCTATCCATTCATTTCTACAGAGAAGTGCTTTGGGGCTCATGCTTATGTAAATGATAAGGCCCAAGTTGTGTTACACTATGGGCCTGCATCTGTTGGGGCCACTTCCTGTTGTGGAGGGCAGAGGGCATTCCCGAGAGAGAACTCTACCCTTGGGGCAATGATGGGGTAAGTCATTCGATGTTATCAAACTCCTGACTGCTGAGAAAGCCATTCCTCTGGTAGGAAATCAAAACTAAAAGGGATTTTCCACTCCCAAGAACTTTGACCATACAAGGATTTGAGTTGAACTCAGTTTGAGTGTCTGTGCAAGGGGTACTGCAAGAGGGACATTCAAGAAGTCTAGGGGTGGAGGAAGGGAGGAAGTGGGCTGGGAGGAAGGAAGGAAGAAACCCGGCAGGGAGACTGAAATCATTTCTGCTTTGAGGACTAGAACAGAATGATATTATCTTCACACAATTATATTTTTGCTGTTTGTATTTTTATGATGTTTGTATTTCCTACAATCATTTCTTTTTGTTCCAGGTCATCAACAAACAACAGGGATTCTCAAATTTTAATGCTGTGCTAAGTTATTTCAGTCACGTTCGACTCTTTGCGACCCATGGACCGTAGCCCACCAGGCTCCTCTGTCCATGGGATTCTCCAGGCAAGAACACTGGACTGGGCAGCCATTTCCTCCTCCAGGGGATCTTCCTGACCCAGGGATTGAACCCATGTCTCTTACGTCTCCTGCATTGGCAGGTGGGTTCTTTACCACTTGCACCACCTGGAAAGTCCCAAACTTCAGTGAATTGGGGTTAAACATGCAGATTCTCACCCACTCCACCTTCAGGGTACCTGAGTCTCTAGGACAAAGTTGGAAATGTGCCTTTTAACCTGTTGCGATTTGGATGCAGGGAGTCTGTGGCCCCAGTTTGAGGACAACTCTTGAGGATAATGGGATTCTAAAGAAGAAAGAAGTGTCCCTAAGGGCCAGGCCGGTGGTGATGTTGACAACTGGAATCAAAATGGTAAAACCCTGTGAGGAAAAGTGAAGCCCGAGGGGGAAATGACTTACATTGCACAGATACCCTTTAGAGCATTTCTTGGTGAAATTAATCCTTGGAAAACTTTATGACATTGTTTTAAGGGCTCTGAGTCAAGCTCATCTCCTGATCCGTGCCTACATCTCCTCTGTCATACTTCACAGGGATTCACCTGTGAATCCCTTTCTATTTTGGGGTTTTATTCTTTCCTTTTTACATCCCTGCCCTAGAGCATTCCAATTGTTCTCAGGGCTTCCTAAGCCTCTAAGCTTGAAAGTGAAAGTCAGTCGTGTTCGACCCTTTGCGACCCCATGGACTATATAGTCCATGGAATTCTCCAGGCCAGAATACTGGAGTGGGTAGCCTTTCCCTTCTCCAACAGATCTTCCCAACCCAGGAAGCAAACCAGAGTCTCCTGCATTGCAGGCAGATTCTTTACCAACTGAGCTATTAGGGAAGCCCCGCTCAATTGGCTATGGGGAGGGAATTTCCCTCTGAAAACTCAATCAGCTTAGAATATCACCCCTTCCTTCCCCATCTAAAAAGTAAGAGATACAGAAAATGTCTGTATAAATTTTTATTTAAGTTGGATGATTTTGAGATCTCCTCTGTAAAGAGGAGAGAAAAACAAAAACTGCAGTTCCCCATAAGTTTTTAAAAACTGTATACTATATTTGCAGTAATACTCTGAATGAACTGTAAATAGGAGGTAGAAGAATAATGCTTATGTCAAGTCCTAATACTACAGTAGAAAAATGGAAGCAATGCAAATAAATTTTTTTCCAAAAAATAAATAAGTAACAGAAAGCACAGGGGCTCTGTCTCTACATCAAGTGAACACCTATTATTCCTGTAGAATCAGCTACAAAACCCAGAACAGTAGAAAACACGCATCTTTCATTCACACGCTGAGTCTCCTTATTCAAGGCCTCACTGGTCCTCACTTGGACATGGCATGATCTTCTTCAGATCTAATGTCCAAGGTCTCTCCCAACAGAAATCATTGTATTATTTGCATCCAAATTTATCTCCTGAAAAATGTATATGGACATGGCCCTTCACTGCCTACCTGTGGGGGAAAGTTCATACTCCTTAGCATATCATGCAAGGCCCTTTCTCATCTCAACCCAACTTTCTAATAGCCTTAATTTGCACTCCACTTCTTTTTTAAAAGGTTTAATAAGAGAAGGCCTAAGATTTTTTAAAATTACAAGCATCCTCTTTGTAATCTTATAAAATTGCCCAAACCTCACATGTTCATTTCATGCAGGTCTCCAGACCTCGCTCGCATGTGCATATGGAGAAGGCTCACTCCTCAAACCAAAGCTACCCCCAGGGAGCCCGGCACTTCCCTGGGCACTTCCCTGGAGAGCCTTTGCTGTCCTGCCCCCAGCACTGCCACCAGCTCCCATCTGAACAGCCCTCCCCAACATCTCACCTATCAAGAACTGAATTCACTTTCAGGAGTCAGTTTAGACGCGACTCTCCCAGGAGACTCTCTTTCCTTCAAACTGTGTTCAGTTGCTCAGTCGTGTCCGACTCTTTGCGACCCCACGCACTATTGGGGCCCTCCAGGCTCCTCTGTCCATGGGATTTCCTAGGCAAAAATACTGGAGTGGGTTGCCATTTCCTTCTCCAGGGGATCTTTCCGACCCAGGGATCAAACCACATCTCCTGCACTGGCAGGTGGATTCTTTAATACTTGGACCAGGGAAGTCCAAGGGTGGTTAGACATCGGCATTTCAGCTCTTTTTCCTTCTCCTTGTTTCGGATCACTTACTTCAAATTGTGTTCCCATAAAGCTCTGGAGTTTCAGAACTGCTGCTTTCATAGGAAGAAGACAATTGCAATGGCACTGCAACTCTGCCACTAACACAGGATGCCACTGCACGATGTAGCCCTGTAAAATGTCCACCAGCTCTCCGGCAGCCCCCTTCAGTCATACCGTGCCAAATGTTTGTTTAACTCACCTGCGCTGGCTGCCGCACCTCCAGCAGCGCCGGAAGCGCAGCGCGGGCGGAACTGCTGCGCCCTAGACCACCTCGTCTATTCCGCGCCTCCCACCCCATGGGCTTCTCTACAGTTGCTGCCGGAGCCGGGCGGATTCTCCCGCCGTGCCCTCGAGCCCCAGGTTTCCCTGGAAGAGCCCCAGGTTTCCCTGGAAGAGCCCAGCTTGCCCTCTCCTCCGCAGCCCTTGCCCCTCTCACCGTCGTCCGGGTAGAAGAGCACTAGGAAGCGGTTCGAGCTCCCCGGCACCGGGCAGACCTCACATTCCCCGCCTCCGGATCTCTTCCGGCTCTGGAAGTACATCTGCAACTTGGTGCTCAAGTTCTTCGGGGGCTGGGAGCCCCAGGACCCTTCGACCAGCAGCGGGAAGGAGCCAGGCGCGGCCATCCTCATCTGCTGGCCCAGCTCCGACTACTGGTTCCTCCCCGACTCCCAGCGGTTAAGCCTCTTTCGCTTTCGTTTCCCAGAACACTCCTCCTGCCTTTGGTTTCTGCCTTTGGCTTCTGCCTTTGGCTGTAAACGGTTGGCCCAAGTTAGACTAGAAACCACCCTGCCCCTCCCTCCACCTCCCATTCTTCACTTTCATCCGTGGACCACGGCAGAAGCTGGCATCGCTTTGGGGCTTCCCTCCATCTTTATGCTCGTGACCTTAACCTCAGGCACCATTTGCTACTCACCCAAGCCACAGATGAAGTCAGCCGTGCTGGGTCACTAGACCTTGTACCAGGAAAAAAAAAAAAAAAAAAAGCTTCATTTTTGCCCTAGGCCGCCATTTTACAAACTGTGATTCTTTAGAATTGTTTGGGGCCCATTTTCAGCCTTCTTTCAACAATTAATTAATTGTCAGAATTTTACCTTGCTTCCCTACTTTTGCATTTTGTTCCTTGACCTGTTAATATTCTACATCTAGAAATGGGGGGAACAGTACATTCACAGCTGTTTTTTAATAGAATATTTTCTAGGTGCCATGCACTCTGAATGGATTTGACAGGCAGACACAACCTGTGCCCTCACTGAGGTCATGAAACCGTGGGTATACAAGGACTTAGGACGCAGTGGAGTAAGTGTTATGGGAAGGAATATACAGGTGTTGCCAGAACAAATCAGGGGAGGCTCCTAGCCTAGGTATGGGGGCTCAGGCAGGGTTTCTGGGGAGGAAACATGTAATCTGAAGCCTAAGAATGATTACAGATAGCCTTGGGCATTGGGCAAGAGGGGAGTTCCACATGATGTGCTTGTATGGGATCCCTTGAGCTGCTCTGTGGTAACCAGGGTAGAGGCAGGAGGCCAGCCAGGTGGCTGCTGTAGTGTCAGGTGGGAGATGAGGGTGGCTGAGACCAGGGTGCTGGCCGAAGAGGACTGAGAAGGGCTGGGGTTCCAAACTGATACTGTAGGATATGGGCAACAAGAGAAGACACTCAGGCATGACTCCATGTTCCTCCATGCATGGCCTGAGCAACTGACTAGATAAAAGTGGCATCTATCTGATGGGAGCATTAAGGTGAGAGAGAGGCTAGGATTGTGTGTATCCTTGACCCGTAATGAAGGAGTGTTTCAAATACAAAGAAGGGATCATCATTCAAATACAACTAGTACATCAGGTGAAAGAAATGTCTATTGGACCCTGAGGACCTGGTAAGCACTGTCTTCTGGTGGGGAGGGAACACAGGGCGGTGGACAGAGGACCGAAAGGAAGGGAAGAGATTGGAGACAGTAAATGTGGTCAGCTTTCTCCGGATGTGTGACTATGAAAGGGAAGAAGTTAGACAGCAGCTTATGGGTTTATAGGATCAGGGAGTTGTTATTTTTGTTTTTTGGCTTTTTAAATATATTTAAGATGGAATTTAAGAATCTTAGAAATGTTTAAATATAGTTAGAAAAGTAAAAGGAAGATCGAGAACACAGGTTGTGGGAGAAGGCGGGAGGGGATCCTAGAGCCACTAGCCCAAAGAGGGGACCCTTTTACTACTGCACCGGGAAGGAGGAGCTAGAGTACAGAAGTTATATTGTTGTTAGTGGCTAAGTCGTTTGATTCTTTGTGACCCCGTGGACTGTAGCCCACCAGACTCCTCTATCCATGGGATTTTCTAGGCAAAAATACTGGAGTTGGTTGCCATTTCCTTCTCCAGGGGATCTTCTTGACCCAGGGATCGAACCTGCATCTCCTGTGTTGGCAACTGGATTCTTTACCACTGACCCACTAGAGAAACACGGAGTACAGAAGTAGGTGATTCTGAATGACTCCTGATAGGAAGGTCTGGAAATTCTCTCCTGATGGATTTTGTTTTATCTGTGAAGAAGGTGATGAGGCCTCTTAGAATCTGCCAAAAGTAGAGCTTCTATTCCCTGCAGGGCTGGACCTTATATATTGTCTCTTATCATAGTGAAACTAAATTTCAGGAAGAAGAGAACCAGAGATGGGCCAAAGAGCGTTTGTGTTAGTCGCTCAGTCGTGTCAACTCTTTTCAGTCCCACGGACTGCAACCTGCCAGGCTCCTTTCTCCATGGAATTCTCCAGGCAAGAGTACTGAAGTGGGTTTCCATTTCCTTGTCCAGGGGATCTTCCCGACCCAAGGATCAAACTCAGGTCTCCTGAGTTGCAGGCTGATGCTTTACCGTTCAGTTCAGTACCATTACAGGGCTTTTATTTCTGATCCGTAGTAATGCTAAACAGTATTCATGTATTTTCTCCTACTTCCAGCTTTCCTCCTGCAGGTGGCGCTCGTCATCCAGCCCAAACCACCCTGGACCCCAGTAGGAGGAAGTGGAGAGTATGCAGAAGGGTCTGTCAGGGTTCAGACACACAGTCGTTAGAGGAAGCACACTGAGTGAAACCACCCACCCTGGCCAGGCACCATAGTAATCATCTGCATGAGTTGTTTTACCATGGGAGGTTCTGGTAAGGAACACGGAACTAGTAAACCACCAGCAACCAGAAGAGTTCAGGAAAGGGCAAAAGGAGACACCACATGTCCAACCACCTCCCAGAATCCTCCTCTCTGCCATCCATCTTGGCTGAACAAGGTGTGCACCACCAGGAAGGACTCTGAGTCAGAATGATTGGCTAAAGACAACCAGGAAACTAATCCCATCACCATGAAACCGGAGACTTTGAGCCACGTGGCAGAGCAGTTCTCTTAGGTTCCCTTACCCTACTGCGCTCTGCCCAGGCACCCTTTCCCAATAAAATCTCTTGCTTTGCCAGCACATGTGTTTCCTCAGACAATTCATTTCCAAGGGTTAGACAAGAGCCCAGTTTCAGGTCCTGGAAGGGGCCCCTCTTCCTGCAACACAGTGGTGACTTTTCCTTTCAGGGCATTGGCAGCTTTCACTCCAAACCACAGCTCAAATTAGCACCCTCCTCTAACCAGTTTGGGAATCCAGAACTGGGCAAACAGTTTTATCTTTTTCCTTACACAATCTTTTTACAAAAAATAAAATCAGAGTGAAACTGAAACTGTAGTAGAAGTTGTGGTAAGCCATTTCTGGATTTTTTTCAAGAATTGTTTTAATTATCAGCAGTATATTTTGTCACACAAGGTCTGCTCAGAGTTCCTTCTCTATCATCACTGGAAAGAATCTATCAGAGGGATTAGGATGTCAGATCTTAAAAGACAAGGAAAAACGTAATTCTAAGAGTAACAACTTGCAAACATCATTAGCCCCTGAAGTACTTTGTCTTTTCTCCTCAGTTGTTTTGCCCACTTCCACTTGTTGAACCCACAGCCTCCCTCCTCCAGCAGTGTGCTTGCTGCTGCTAAGTCGCTCTTACTCTCTCTCAATTCTTTGTCCCCATGGGGTGTTTGCTTCCTGAAACTCACTTCCTTCCGAGAAAGCAAGCATCCTGTCAGGGCTGCAGACTCCAGCAGAGATGTGGCCACATTTACATGGCTGTTCTTTGTTTCTCTTGCCAACCAAGAGTCACAGATGATCTTAATAGAACAACCCATATCTGCATTTTGGGCTGAACTTCCCTTTCTCTGCTTCATCTAAGGTCCCACTTTCAACTTCTCTACAAACTTATATAATCTAGCGTCAGCCTCCCCTTTCAAGTTCTCTACAAGCCCGCAGCAGTTCCCCCCGCCGCCCTGCCACCCATTTCTCCCACTGAAGTATATACTGGAAAATGGGTGGCATTCCCATCTGTCCTGAATCAGAGTTGTGAGCACCTCATACCCAACTCTTTGCCTCACTTTTGCTCCCAAAAATGCTTCTCTAAAAAGGATGTGACCTGAGAAGTGAGGTAAGCTACCCTGCCTTTTACCTCTTCAATTTCAGTCCTCAGAGCGTCACCTGATGGACACACACCAGGTGGTGGACTTACTCCCTGTGCTCTGGTCCCTTGTAGAAGTTTCATCTTCAAACTTACACGGGGATGTCTCCAATGCCCCCCCTCTCTCAGTATAGTAATTCCTAATGTATATTTTCCCCAAATAAAGTCATTTAAGGAGATCAAGGGCTTCCCTTGTGGCTCAGCTGGTAAAGAATCTGCTTGCAATGTGGGAGACCTGGTTTCGATTCCTGGGTTGGGAGCATCCCCTGGAGAAGGGAAAGGCTACCCACTCCAATATTCTGGAGAATTGGACCGTATAGTCCAATTGGAGACCAATTTGAGACCCCAATGGGGTCTCAAAGAGTTGGACCCTGCTGAACGACTTTCACTTGACTTGAATGGCTAGACCAGTGAAGCTAAGCTCTGCATGCCAGATTGGTGAGGGATACACTGAGGATACACTTCAGTTCAGTTCAGTTCAGTGGCTCAATCATGTCTGACTCTTTGTGACCCCATGGTCTGCAGCACGCCAGGCTTCCCTGTCCATCACCAACTCCCAGAGCCTACTCAAACTCATGTCCATTGAGTCAGTGATACCATCCACCCATCTCATCCTCTGTCATCCCCTTCTCTTCCTGCCTTCAATCTTGCCCAGCAT
The DNA here is from genome assembly GCF_032452875.1 of Bos javanicus. Classification (NCBI taxonomy): domain Eukaryota; kingdom Metazoa; phylum Chordata; class Mammalia; order Artiodactyla; family Bovidae; genus Bos; species Bos javanicus. The sequence continues at coordinate 67,252,467 of NC_083868.1, read as the reverse complement.
CAGAGTCTTTTCCGGTGAGTGAGTTCTTCGCATCATGTGGCCAAAGTATTGGAGCTTCAGCTTCAGCATCAGTCCTTCTGTCAGGTGAGTGTATGCTCCTCAGTTTTTGTCTTGTCACAACAAAGATTTGGAGTGATGGACATTAAAGCCCCCTCGGCATGTCATAGCTCTCGGGGCTTGGACAGACTGTGTTATAGCTCTCAGGTCTCAAACAGACCATGTTATAGCTCTTAGACAATCAGTGTTACAGCTCAATTTTATTTAGAAGATAGCAGGAGAATCCATCCTATAAGCGTGAAGTCATGCCAACCCAAAGACACGAAGAGAAGAGAGTTGAGGAGTGTGCCAGTGTGCGTGGGTGGGGGTTGGGGGGGGGAGAGAGAGAGAGGGAGGGGGGGAGAGAGGGAGAGGGAGAGAAAGAAAAAGAGCGCATGCACACAGTTGGGGGGTAGGGGGGGAGCCCTTTGGCTCCTCTTTTTATATATGTTTTTCTTCCCCCTGGGCCTGCCCTATGCAAATTGGGCTTAGTCAGGAGTACTGTTCTACCTGAAGTCCTCACTCCAGTCCTCGGACCTTTCTTTGACCTTCCTCTGTTCTATTTTTGTGGGCTTTTCCCTTCTTTGTCTTTAGCCACCACCATTTTGGACTCCTTTTCCCTATTCTAACTACCTAACACTTCCAATGAATATCCAGGACTGAGTTCCTTTAAGATTGACTGGTTTGATCTCCTTGCAGTCCAAGGGACTCTCAAGAGTCTTCTCCAACACCACAGTTCAAACTTATGTGGTCCAAATAGCAAAGTGTGATAGTGAGGGTGTGAGGGGGAAATGGGATCTCTCATGTGGTGGGTGATATGTTAACTTCCCCTTGTAATTTTGCCACTTTTCCCTTATCTTCTTTTGCTTTTGCTTAATTTAAGGGTATATCAATTCAAGACTTCATATCATCCAAGTAAAGTGTTTCTTTTTGTCATTAATGTGTGCTGTTCTTTCTCCTTTATTAATTCTCATTGCCTTGAAGTCCATTTTGTCTTATACTATAACCACTTTAATTTAGTTAGTCCTTGCTAAGCGTTACAGACATTTTGAGTAGGTTGGCTGCTTTCTCAGAGGCAGTCTCCCCTTCCTTGTTAGGAGCAAAGTGCTTAGGTAAAGCAAATGCCCTTTCAGACACACACTTGACTCATGGTTGGGCTAAGTCAATTTTACTTATCTTATTCCCTTCTTATAGAATTGGTTTAGGCATGACCATTTTATCCAGTTCTAGGCAAAGAGATAGAAAGGGAATTCTGCTTCTAGAAAATACTTTTTTCCCCCCTCCTTATATAGAGACACAATGGGAAATCCCTTGTAAGGGAATCCCTTACATTTTGGGGGATGTAATCAGTTGGGATATGTTGATGGGAGATACTGCAGCCATTTTGTAACCATGAAGGCCAATGCCTCAGAAACACTGAGAATGGCAAATTGGAGAGAGAGAAAGAGTCCAAATCCTTGACGGTGTAATTGAGGTACAGAATCAGCCCTAGAACCACCTACCTCCAGATTTCTTACTGAGTCAGTAAATGTCCTTGTTGTTAAAACTTCTTTTAGTTTTATATTCAGTTGCCTACACCTGAAAACATCACCTAGTCTTGGCAGAGGCAGTTCTCTGCAGGCTCAGATGAACTTCCAGTGAGGGATGCAGCTGTGACCTGTCAGCAGCAGATGTTTCTAGCAACTGAGAGAAAGGTTAGTCATTCCTAAAATGGTGTCTGGATAGACACTCTTGTATCCTCTTCAAGATATTGATAGTTAGGGCAATATGATAATTGAGACCTGGGTCAGACAGACTTGGGTTAAAGACTTATTCTGTATTTTACCAGCTATGTGACCTTGGACAAATTAATAAAAATCTACAAATCTTGGTTTTTTCATCTTTAAAAATAAATTTAATAGTACTTGCCAGTAAAATTTATTTTCAGGGTTATATAGGATAAAAAGATGAATATATAACCAGTATCACATACTGTCTGACTTCATATGTTTAAATTATGCTGTTATATAGTAAAAAGAAAGGCCTATTAATTTATTGATATTTTCAAAGAACTGGCTTACAGATTTATTGATTTTTTCCTTCTACTCTTTCTATATTTTTTATTGCATTGATTTCTTCTTTTATCTCTATTATTGTCTTTCTTTGGTTTGTTTAAAGAGCAAGGTTTAACTTGCTCTTTTTCTAGTTTCTTAAGACAGAAATTTATACCATTGACTTGAGACCCTTCTTTTTTTATTATAAGCACTAATGTTATGTTATAATTTTCCCGCTAAGCACTGCTTGAGCTGCATCCCATCCTTTGTTTGATGGAGAAGGTAGGGAGAGGGTGATGAGGAGAGGTGAGGTGAAGGCTTCCTTCTGGGGTTCCCTAGAAAATACACTGGCTGGTCCAGTGGTTGACACTTGTTGCTTTCACCACTGGACCTGGGTTCAATCCATGGTTAGGGAACTAAGATCCCACAAGCCACAAAGTGTGGCTGAAAAAAAAAAGAAGAAGAAGAAAGAAAGAAGAAAATGCACTAGAAATAATGGTTACCAACTCTTGCTCCAAGATTGTATCAGTTATATGCAAATGGTTAATAGTGGATTTTAGCCCTTAAAAGTCTATCCTTTGTCTTCTTGATAAATCACAAAGTTTTCATTCACTTAACTTAATGAGTAAATATGGCTACTTCTGGCTTTAAATAAGGAAAGCATGTAATTGAGAACTGCAGTTTACAGGTGTAGACCATCAGACAGAAGTAAGCACTAGTAGTGTCAGTCATGTCTGACTCTTTGCGACCCCATGGACTGTAGCCTGCCAGGCTCAGCTGTCCATGGAATTCACCAGACAAGAGTACTGGACTGGGTTGCCATTTCCTTCCCTGGTGGCTCGGTAAAGAATCTGCCTTCAGCACAGGAGACTGGGATTCCTCTGGCAAAGGGGATGGCAACCCACTCCAGTATTCTTGTCTGGAGAATTACATGGACAGAGGAGCCTGACCAGTCTATGGGGTCACAAAGAGTCAGACAAAACTGAGCGACTAACACACACACACACACACACATAATTGGGTATGACATTTTGAAGCATCTTGTCATTCCATTGAATGAAGGCAGATCAGCAACTGGGAACAAGAGCCGTCTGCTCAATCAATCCATTGTCTTTCATAGCCCAACTAGAGAGCCTTCTGAAGAAATCTGTGGTGTCCTTCCTCCTTGCAGTATCAAATTCAAGGTATTTGGGTATTACATTTTCATTGGTCTGAAAGTACAGTCTTGTGAATTAGTCAACATACAAGAAGGTGTGTATGTTAAAACCCTTACATTCTAGAAGTCTTTGTTCCATCGAACAGGTTTGGTACATTTTTTATTTCTGTTAGTCAGTCATACACCTGAATTAAAATAAATAAAAAATCTCTATCTTCCATATCCATATTCCCTAATTGACATAACCAGTGAAATCAAGGCACGAATGTAAAAAAATTTCAGTCTGTATTACTCTCTTGGGAATTACCTGGTGGTCCAGAAGTTAGGACTCAGCACTTTCACTTCTGAGTGCCCAGGTTCAACCCCTGGTCAGGGAACTAAGATCCCACAAGCTGTGCAGTGTAGCTACAAAATTATTCTATTTTTATATTCAGCAATGAACCTAACTTTTAAAAATTCTTGGCACAGTGAGTGCTGAGTACATTATTCTAGTTATCTTTTGCTGTTTGATAACCCTCCCCAAAATATAGTGATATAAAACAATGATGATCACTTGTTACTATCATCTTGCAAGATTCTGGACTCAGGTAGACAGTCTTCATCAAGGTCTCTCATATGATTGTGGTCAGACTGTGGGTGAGGCTGGAGTCATCTCAAAGGCTGTTTTATTCACACAGGTCTGGTCCCTGCTGCTGCTACTGCTAAGTCGCTTCAGTCGTGTCTGACTCTGCGACCCCATAGATGGCAGCCCACCAGGCTCCCCCGTCCCTGGGATTCTCCAGGCAAGAACACCGGAGTACGTTGCCAGTTCCTTCTCCAATGCATGAAAGTGAAAATTGAAAGTGAAGTCGCTCAGTCGTGTCCAACTCTTAGTGACACCATGGACTGCAGCCAACCAGGCCCCTCCGTCCATGGGATTTTCCAGGCAAGAGTACTGGAGTGGGTTGCCATTGCCTTCTAGGCTGGGATAACTAAAAAACTGAGGCTCCTCTGGCATCACCATGAATACGTGATCTCATTACGTGGTCTCTCCGGCCTGGCAGCTTCAGGATCACTGGACTTCTAACGTGGCAGTTTAGCTCCTAAGGCGTGTGGAGAGGGACAAGGAGGGAAAGAGAAAGAGAGAAGAGAGAGACCAATGTTGTACCAATTTTTATGACTTAGCCCTCAAGTTATGCAGTGTCTGCTATCCAACATTCTATTCATTAGAAACGAGTCAAAGTGAGTCTCTAAAGCCATCTCACATTCAAGGAAGGGAGAAATAGACTCCACCCCCTTATAGGAGGAGTATTTATAAGAACTTGTCAACATATTTTAAAGCCAAACCTTCTTTTGAGCTGAAAAGCAATTGAACTTCCTTTATTTCTTTCTTAGCTGGTGTTGTATCCTGCCCAAGAGATCCTGTTTCCATGCACATTCCAGTAAACTTACAAGGAAAATGACAAGAATCAACATTTAGTTGGGCTTCCCAGGTGGCTCACTGGTAAAGAATCTGTCTGCCAATGAAGGAGATGTGGGTTCAATACTTGGGTGGATAAGATCCCCTGGAGGAGGAGATGGCAACCCACTCCAGTATTTTTGCCTGGAAAATCCCATACAGAGGAGCCTGGCGGGCTACAGTCCATAGGGTTGCCAAGAGTTGGACATGACTGAAGTAACTTAACACACAGCACATATATAATTTGGTATTATTCCTTTAATGTAACATGTGTGTGTGTGTGTGAAGTCACTCAGTCGTGTCTGACTCTTTGCGACCCCATGGACTGTAGCCAGCCAGGCTCCTCTGTCCATGGGATTCTCCAGGCAAGAATACTGGAGTGGATTGCCATTTCCTTCTCCAGGGGATCTACCCAACCCAGGGATCGAACCCGGGTCTCCTGCATTGCAGGCAGACGCTTTATCCTCTGAGCCACCAGGGAAGCTCTAATGTAACATGATTTAACCAAATGTCTTCTATTTCCTGCATCATATTTATATCTTCAGTGTATCACTAGAGTATATATGTTATTTTGATATACCACAGATAGTTTCTATATTTCAGCACTGTTGGGATCTTCACTTCTTTTGGTATTTTAATATCATAAAACAAACATTGTATATGTCTACTTTTGTTTTTTTATTAAACATTATTTCTTCAGGATAAATCTCATTACTTAGTGGGATGGGGTGCTGGAACATACTCATGATTCTTTCAGTAAAGTGCCATTTTACCCTTCAGAAAGACTGGCTTTCTTTACATTGCTGTCATTAACGCATGATATCTGCTTTCCTCAAGCCTTGCAGGCTTTGAGTTTTATCACTTTTCAGAAGTTTTTCTTGTTCTATTTTAGGTACAAAATGAAACTTCACAGTAGGTGTATTTTACAGCTATTTTACCAACAAAGTTGGCTGCGTAGTTTTAAAATCATGATTTAAGATCATGTTTCTTCTTGTATGATTGAATTTTAATCGTTTGTTTGATGGGCAGTTAGTATTTTTGCTTCTTTATATGCGCTCTTTATTCTTCTCAGTTATTGAACTTCTGTGTTTGTGTGCAAACATTTTCTCCATTTCTCTGGATTTTTAAGATCTTAGCTTTATTGATGGATGTTCATTCCATCAAAGCTAAAACTAAGTAATGAACCTGTCCATCTTTTTTTCATTTCTATTCCATCAAAAGTCAAAAAGTGATTTCCCCTAGTGCTAGTCTGTTCACATTCATGAGAGTGTATTTGTTTTGGCTTTTAAGTATTTAACTTTCATTCCACCTGGAATTTTTCGAAGAGTATTGGGGAAAGTGTGAGTCTTTTTAATATTCTCATTATTGATATTTTCTTATACCAGGAGTGTCAAATTGGTTGCTGATAGATTTCAATGTCTGCTAGGACAAATTCTTCTCATAAGTCCTTTTGAATCTAGAATACTTTTTGATATTCTTTTCCATTTATATTTCAACATAAAGCCAAAATCACGTTAATTCTATGAAGCATTTTGTTTCTAATCAGTGGCAGGTCACCTGAATCCAATAATGTCCTAGGCTGAGTTGAGATTGAGTTGCGCCCTGGTAAGGCTCAGTCTACCTCAGTTTTGCTCCTGTCTTTTCAGGATTTTCAGCAGAAATCTCCCTGGTGAGTCCAGAATTCTAATCCTTGTCTCACAAGATTTTGGAAGACTGTTCTGCTTCAGAGGCTTTCTGCTTCTGTTTTAAGAGCTCTTGACTCATGCATCCCCAGAATTTAACAGATGCCCTAACGGAACCTCTCTGGTTAGAGATAGCTCTGCTGGTCTGTTTCCCAGCAGTGGTCTTCCCTGGCTGTGAGACATGGAATTATCAGCCTCGGGCCCATGCCCAGAATCAGCAACTAACACCTGGGTGAAGTGGCTGCAAAATTCAGCCCTCCCTCTTCAAAATTCTCCCTTTCTGGGGTCTCAGCCTCTCCAGTTCTTCTTGACTTAGCAGCTCTTTTTTACCTTAAAACAAACGATTTCTCTATTGTGTTTCAATTTTCTGTTTGTTTTAGGTATGAGTGCTGGCTGTCACTGGCTAATCCATCCCACTTGAAAAAAAGTTCATTTCACCTTAAACGTTTTAATTGTTTTTTCTTATATTTTATTTATTTATTTTTGGCTGTGCCATGCAGCATGTGGGGTCTTAGTTACCCAATCAAACCCATATTGATTACCCAATCAAATTTGCCTTGAAAACACGGATTCTTAACCACTGGATTGCCAGGGAAGTCCACCTTCTTATATTTTAAAAACCAAAAAAAAAAAAAGTTAAATTGAGATATAATCGACCAACAACATTGTATAAGTTTAAGGTATACAGTGTTATATTTGCTTGGCTTGATACATTTATATACCATGTACTTATTGTACACATATACACACACACACTTATATATGTCTATTATATACATTTGTATATAGACTGTAGGAGCTTTGGGCTTCACTAGTGGCTCAGATGGTAAAGAATCTACCTGCAATGCAGGAGACCTGAGTTTGATCCTGAGGTCAGGAAGATCCCCTGGAGAAGGGAATGGCAACCCACTCCAGTATTCTTGCCTGGAGAATCCTATGGACCAAGGAGCCTGGCAGGCTACAGTCCATGGGGTCGCAAAGAGTCAGACGTGACTGAGCAACTAAGCTTACAAGTACACACAGGAGCTTTAGCTAACACCTTTAACATTTACTTATTTGACATACTTCTATTAGGGGAGGAAAAATCTCTTCCTCTACCCATTTGAGGTTCTCTGCCTGGAACCCTGTAAATAGGACTGATGAAATACAGATTAACAAGAGAAAAGCAAACAGAAGTTTATTAACATGTGCATCACACACATAACACATGGGAGTACCCAGAGATGAGAATTTCAAAGATTCGGTTAGAACTTGAGCTTATACAGCATCTTAGCAAAAGAACAATAAATTTTTAGAGGAGTAATAAGTCAAAGGAAAAGGACCTTGAGTCTCTATGGGCAGCAAATCATGGGAGGGTAAATGCATGGGAAAACTAGTGGTAGACAAAGACCAGTTAGTAGAATTTGTTATGAGATTTTTCCAGTGCCATCTCTAGGCTGCTATGGGTCTAAAGTTGTTTACAGTGATTAAGTTTTGTTCTTCCTGGTAGACAGGGGAGGAGAGATACCATTTTAAATTTATGTCCTAAAAACCATGCTTCTCCTGAGCAAGTCTCAGTGTTATCTGAGGGCTTATATTCTGGGCTATATTCCACAGTTTGGTTCAAATAAAACTCTTTTCTATTCCTATTATAGATTGTTGATTATTTTGTGGATAGAGATATGTATCAGATTCTTTTGTGTATCCCTTGAGGAGGAACTAGGACCCTGACCATTACTGTACAACTGTTTCTTGACCTCCTTTCCTTTGTTTCTGCATCCCCTCACTCTAATTAGCAACTATTTGACCCTTCCCTTTAGAACACAGGGAAGATCTGGGAGGCTGAAATGTTTTCCCTACCAACAAGAAATGGGGGACACGAAAAGGCTTTTGTACCCAAGAGGACCCTACGGTGTTCTGCTCAGTTTTGTGGTGCACCTAGAGAGGGCATGGAAGTTCCATGACCTTTCCCCATATGCATCTCTTCCATCACCAACACAATGGACATAAGTTTGAACAAACTCTAGGAGATGGTGAAGGACAGAGGAGCCTGGAGTGCTGCAGTCTTGGGGTCGCAAAGATTTGGACATGACTGAGCGACTGAACAAAATCTCTTCCATCTGGCTGTTCCTGAGTTATATCATTTTATAGTAAACCGTAATCTAGTAAGTAACCTGGATTCCTGACTTCAGTGAGCTGCTCTAGCAAATTAATTGAGCCCAAGGAGGAGGTCTGGGAACCTCTGATTTTATAGCCATTTAGTCAGAAGCACAGGAACAATCTAGACTTGTAATTGGCTCCTGAAAAGGAGGACAGTTTTGTGAGACTGGGCCCTTACCTGTGGAATCTGATGCTATCTCCAGATAGTGTCAGATTTGAGTTGAACTGAAGGACACTCAGCTGGTGTTGGATTGCTTAGGGGAAAATCCCACACACTGAAATTGTGCAGAAACTGTCTTTAGGGAAACATCAACTATCTCAGTATTACTCATAATTCTCTTTTTTTCCTTTGGAGACAAAGGTGTCTTGATTTGCCAGAGCCTAGTGAGCCATCAATGGCACCCCACTCCAGTACTTTTGTCTGGAAAATCCCATGGATGGAGGAGCCTGGTAAGCTGCAGCCCATGGGGTCACTAGAGTTGGACACGACTGAGCGACTTCATTTTCACTTTTTACTTTCATGCATTGGAGAAGGAAATGGCAACCCACTCCAGTGTTCTTGCCTGGAGAATCCCAGGGATGGGGAAGCCTGGTGGGCTGCCGTCTATGGGGTCGCACAGAGTCGGACACGACTGAAGCGACTTAGCAGCAGCAGCAGCAGCAGCAGTGAGCCATCTGGGTAATGCAGTTTTAATGCTGGAAAGGTGAAATGAAAACTGTTGGAGCCAGGAGGGACAAGTGTGCTCTGATAGGTTACTATGTATGCTTTCTTAGGAGAGAAGAGGTGAAACCCTGCAGCTGACTTTTACTTTTGTAGTAACCTATGTGTTAAAGAGGAAAAATAATAAGAAATGTGATTTTTACAGTTGAACATGGCAGCAGTGAAGTTAATAGTAGTTAAGTCTATTGTGATACTACTTAGCAACAGCTACACACACAACTGGGCTTCCCAGGTAGCTCAGTGGCTAAAGAAACTGCCTGCAATGCAGGAGACACAGGAGATATGGGCTCAATGCCTGGGTCGTAAAGATCCCCTGGCGGAAGGCATAGCAACCCACTCCAGTATTGTCTGGAGAATCCCATGGACAGAGGAGCTGGGTGGGCTACAATCCATAGGTCACAAAGAGTTGAACATGACTGAAGCGACTGAGCACACATACACAAAACCAAGCAAAGGCATCTGCCCAAGTGGTATGCTGCACACTGAATGTATTGCAGGAAACACCCAGAATCTCAACCTTAGGAAAAAGAAAAAGGAAATGGAAAAGAACACAGACAATATGTTCCTAAAATGGAAATAACTTTATTTATAGCAAATATTGATAATAATACCTTCCACAGAGCAAAAGCAGTAATCCAAAGGCTCGACAACCACTCACACTATGAAACTTGCACACACGTTGCAATCAAGGATCCAGATCTTAGCAGGAACCAAACTTTTCTTTTTTGAAGCAAATTTAACTAACATACCCACAGACACAAAACAACTAATTATAACTCTATGACTTAAATGAATCACCAAAAACTAAACATCTAATCTGATTTGAAACATCTAATCTGATATATATATACCATTTACCTTAAATTTCCTCAACTCTCTGAACAAAATTTAAAATTTTGGGGTTTAAAATTTTTCAAATAGGATTTCCTCAGAGGAAATCTACTTTGAGTACTGTGCAGGAATCCATTTCTGAGAGAAGCTCAGAATAATGGGAACTCCTCAGGCTTCTCCATGGAGGAGAAGACCCCTATAGGAGGCAGTACAACTCTGGGCACAAAAGCCTTGGAATCACCCTAACTCCTTCAAATTACAGCACCGCTACTTATCATGGGACCTTTGTTAAGGTACTTACCCTTTCTGCACATCAGCTTTCTCAGTTATAAAATGGGGATACTAATAGTATCAACAGCCCAGATACAAAGTTCTTATAAAGGGGACAAAATAAATATACAATATCAACTATTACTGTCTGACCAAAAAATTGTATGCATGTATTTTTAAGAAAACAGCATCTCATTCATCATTTTTGGAAAAAGACTGGAACATGGATAATGAGATAGTTTGCTATTAAAACTTGTGAGCTGGAAAACCATTTAGAAGTAAATTTTGGCATGTTGACATTTCTTACAGTAGGTGCAACTCGAGCCTTTTCTCTGTTCAGTCATTATGAGAGAGAAATAATTTAAGGGAGAAAGCATGACATGGTGGGACTTAGCAAAAGGAGAAAGTGCTGTGGGGGCTACAGTTACTGAGAAAATGATAGTCTACGGGCATTTTTGTGATTTATCTGTTAAAACTCAAAGTAGCGTAATATAAAAGTACAATAATATCCAGAGAGAAAAAATGCTCAGAGATGTGTAGCATTACTATGGCAGGGGAAGTGCACACCATTTGGCAGATTAGAAGGATCAGCAGGGAGCAAGGACAAAGTTTGGCCAGTCAGAGTTCAGAGGCCATAAGTTCTGGAGTAACAAACTCATTTTCCTCAATAAGTGGTGAGGACTCCAGAAATGGCTTCCAAAGCCAATGGCTTCCAAGAACTCTGCCAAAGATTTAGGGAATATATATTTCTCTGCTGGGTTATTACCAACTTGAGTCAGGCAGCAAAAATTTATTAAGCATCAACTATACACTAGGTTCTGTGTCCCAAACACTGGTGGCTCAGATGGTAAATCTGCCTGCAGTGCAGGAGATCCAGGCTTGAACCCTGGGTCAGGAAGATCCCTTGGAGAAGGAAATGGCAGCCCACTCCAGTATTCTTGCCTGGAAAATCCCATGAGCAGAGGAGCCTGGAGGGCTATAGTCCATGGGGTTGCAAAGATGTGGACATGACTGAGCAACTTAAAGAGAGAGATTCCATTTATTACCAAAGGTTGCTCAATTTCTGTCCTGGCCATGGGATAGGCAGAGGAATGTGGTTCTCTAATTTTTCACAACCAAAGCCTTCCTCCCCTCCCCTGCCTCCATTCAGATTAGGATTTTACTCTTAGGATAGAGTTTAAAGGGCAAACAAACCAAACTAAAGGACTATCACAGAGATGGCAATAAAAGGAGGATCAACTGGCATCGAGTACTTCAGCTGAACAACACAGAAGGTGATTGCAATTCACAGCACTTCACCCCTGTAACCCCAACAGTGATGACATGTGAATGAGGTGCAATACCTTTGCAGCAAAATTACAAAGATCTCTGGGGCTTTTTTCATCCATAAAATATAACACTCCAGAAATGACAACCTTGCATATACAAACCACTTCTTGAGATGAAAAAATGTTTAAGGTGTTTTTACTCAAGGATTTAGATTAGAATTTACTCTACTTCAACTGTGCCTTTTGGAAGCTTGGCTCAAGACATCCTTTTAATACAGTCTTTTTACTCAATTCCTTTATCTTTCAGCTCTTGTTTGACACGTTTCAGATAGTCAGGATCAGGATAACCATACCTGCAGAAGAAAACATGCCCTTAGCTTCACCACAGATGTTTTTTAAAAAATCTGTACAGTAGGTCCTTGGCATTAACATTCAGAGTTGCGGATATTTACAAACCATCCTGAAGGCCAATGACTGATAATCATTTGTAAGTGTGCTGAGGTGAATCATTTAGCTGGTGAATAGGTCTAGCTACCTGCCCAGGATCTGCCTTCTAACAAGACTTTAATTTCAGCTCATGGTTAAGCAATGATTCTCATAAAGTTATAATATACTATATTTCTATGGAGGGTAATCATTTTGCTATAGGAAGATTTTCAAATTTGGGGAATTAAGTCAGGATATATTCCCTTTTGAATACCAAGGGTCTGAGTTATTCTATCTGAATTTCATAAAGAGCAATTGGATTGCCCATGATACAACTTCCATTACCATTAACTAAGACTTTTCTAGAGTTCTATTAGTCAAGTGAATTTAGGATCTCTACTGGACTCATAGGAGAGGAGGGTAGAAGAAAGGGTGATCTTAAAAGAAGGCACAGTGACATTCCTAGGCTCTACCCTTCAAATAGATGTGGAATATTAAAATTATACCAAATTAAATCACCTTGGATACCATTTACTTGCATTCTGAAGATCCACTCCCCTTTGATGCAAAATTTATGAACTGTATGATACTTTGTGGTTGGAAGGTAGAAGGTCATGGGAACCAGTCTTTCTGTCTTTGAGATTATCATCCCTGATTAGCATCTGTCAAAATACTGCATCCAGTCTCACTGATATAAACTGTCTCCTTACAGTCACATCTTCAAATTGCCATGTTTTATGACCTCTAAATTCTATTTAGCAGCCATTCTGTTTCAAAAGGTTCTCACCTTTGTGATCCTCCAGTCCTGGATGTTTTGTGGTGGATATCATTCCATGTAATGACACCTGAGACTCCTAATGTTCGAGACTCCCCCACTGTGAAAATCAGTTTTTGGTCAAAGGCCCTACGAAGCAGACGCAAAACCTCGTTTCCTTCCTTGTTATCAGGCAAGTATGCAGTTCGCCGTATTCCAGAAAATCTCTCCCCTGGGTTTGGGTGTTCTTTCTGTATGAAGGCAAGAAAATGTCACATGAAAACATCCGTGTCTAAATTTCACTACATGTGTAGATGTGTTCATATGCAGATAGAGCAAACAAAAAACAAGAGCACTGAAGGTCTGCTCATATTCCCCAGATAATTCATATTTCTCCTCTTTCCCCAAATTCATTCTGGGAATACAATTCTCCTTCCAATGCACAATCACCACCCATCCCTTCTCTGCCTTAATAGACAAGAAAGATACCTGTTATAAGTAAACCAAGTACTTTTTACTACTTAAAAAGTGAACTTTATAAATAAGCATTTAACTGTCTGGGAAATCTTCTGCCAATTGGTAATAGAACAGTCCCTGTTGCTCTGATAATCTCAGTTTACTGGAAAGAAATTCATGGAACTCAGAAACACTTACTGTCTGTATGCCTCCTTCAATATCATAAGTAATTTCAATGGTGCCACAGGATTCATAACCTGGAAGTGAACTTCTTACAACAAAGGTACTCATTCTTCCGTCTGGCTGATTCCCTTTCTGGACACCATAGGAAGTCTGGCACACAGGACAGACTGGCTTATATGAGAAGGCTGCCTGGATACAAGGGCTGCAGAATTTATGCTTGCACTTTGAAAGCACTTGTTTGTTGCTAATGGTGTTCAAACAGATGGCACACATGTCCTGTTCCTCATTCATTTCTGACACCTCAGAACTGGCGGGGTGCTGCAATGTTGGCGGAGCTGTTTTTGAATTATGACTATCAGTGTCCATGAGTGTTTCATTCCATTTCTCTGTAGCTGATGGAGACACCCCACATCTGTTTAAGACATACTGTTTTGCCTTTGTAAGATGATTTGGCAACCCAGTCAAAGTCATTGACTCTCGATTTAGCACAAAGTGTATATCTGGATGCCTTTTCCTAAAATCATCAGAGAACTTTGTCCCATATAAGTGTTTTCTCTCCTTGCCCAAAAGTTTCAGCGAAAGAACTTCTCTCGTAATCTGACAAGAGACATATTGATAGGTGTCGATGAAACTTGAATAAGCATGTATGGATAGATCCAAATCCTTGGTTTTGGGTTCAAATTGAATGCAGGTTTTCTGATTTATCCCCAAAATGTTACTTTGAGTGTTGTACTTTTTTTCTATCTTTGATATCTCCTGGGATAATTCTGCTTCTAAAAGCTTATAGTGAGCGGTATCAACCTCAATTCCCTTCATCATGTGCTTAGGAGTCAATATTTTCACAGGTGGCTTGACAAGACTTTCAAAATTCTTTGAGTCAAGAAAATCTTTGGCAGCTGAAATGTCATCTGCGGTCCCAAGGAGAGTTAATTCTCTTCCTTTCTCCTTTATGAGGAGCTTTGCAAAGTGGTGATTTAACTCCTCCTTGATTTTGGTTGCCTGCTTACTGTCTGCTACGGCAACACATTCCTGCTTCAGAGTCTCTACACACTTCTGAAATTCTCCAACAAAATTCTTGTGAGCTGCTTCGAGGTCACCTGATCGACTGGAGGTGAAGTCTAAATAGACCATATTCGGAGAACTTGCCTGACTTTTTATTTTTGTACCAAATTTTTTCTCTATGGAGGCTATTTTATCAGGGTAGGAGTGTGTAAAGTATTCAAAGAAAGCCAAGGGAACTTCAAAACGGCAGCTTTTTTCTTCTGACCTGCTTTCTGGTTCGAAGGGAGAAACACAGCTGTTCCTGTCCTGCTGACTGAGTGGCTCCCTCTCTGATGTCAAAGGGGAAGATTCATGTCTCTGCTCCCTTTCCAGGAGCAGTTCACTTAAGAAGCCATGTACTTTTTCAATATCTCTGAAGTTACCACAGATTTTCTCAGTTCCATCGTGGTCCTTCACTCGTTTGACGTTGGGGCAGTGAACAGTGATGAGGTCCCTCTGCTCTTTAGAGAACAGTTGACAGTTCAGTTCTGCCGTGACAGTAAGAAAGATCTGAAATTTTAAAAGAGAACAAATAAAATGTATTAAACATCCAGGTCTATGTTCTCCTCTCAGTAGAATGTCTAGAGATGAGAGAAATAACCACGACGACTTCTTTCAATTCCTTTCTGCAGAGCAGGCAATGTACTGCAGCCCAGAGGCACTCTTGCCCTGATAAAATAGCCAGCCCTGTTTGCACACTGGAATCGCCCAGGGAGGAAAAACAGCTGAGGCCCAGGCCCATCTTCAGAGATTGTGATGTAAATGTAGAATCTGGGCATTAACATTTCTAAAAATCCCAAGGACAGTAAGTCTGGATTCTAGAGCTGCCACTGTTGATTTGACCTTGACGAGTCGGGTGGAAGGTAGGTGAAGTGAGTGAAAAAGTGAAGTCGCTCAGTTGTGTCCGACTCTTTGGGACCCCGTGGACTGTAGCCCAGCAGGCTCCTCCGTTCATGGGATTCTCCAGGCAAGAATACTGGAGTGGGTTGCCATTTCCTTCTCCAGGGGATTTTCCTGACCCAGGGATTGAACCCGGGTCTCCTGCATTGGAGGTAGACACTTTAACCTCTGAGCCACCAGGGAAGGAGGTTAGGTAGGCACTTCATTTTCTTGGTAAATTGCTATGTTTCTGACTAAAGGGTGTGAGCCTAGGAGGGGGCCATACATGTGAGGATTAAGTTTTTTCCTGTTATTGTTTTTTCTCTCCTATGCTCCTCCTTTAAAAAAAACAAAAAACAAAAAACAAAACTAGCCCCCTAACTGCATGCAATGTTGCTAGTCCCTCTAAACCGTGGCCTTTAGAAACTCAAATATGAGAGAAACCCCAGATTAGGCAAAAAAAAAAAAAAAGGACAGTGGCAAATTGAACATAATATAAAAGCAAGATTTTGTTTAATGTTTTGTTCTCCCTCAAAGTCTTTGCATAAGCTGTTCCCTCCTCATGTAACACTTTTCCTCTAGATCTTCCTTCAAAATGTTTCCTGAATCCAGCTACTTCTCACACCTCCATCAGGACCACCCAGAGTCCAATGTCATCTGGCACCTGGCTCACTACAGCCCCTCCTAACTGGACTCTGACCTTCCACTTCCGCATTTTCCTAGACTCAGCCCTCCACACAGCAGTCAGAGGGATCCATGAGAAATGTGAATCAGCTCACTCTACCCCCCTGCTCGAAACTACCTAAGGATTCTCCTAATATCTAAGTTGAAATCCGAAGTCCTGACCTTCATCCCTCAAAGACCAGACTTCTGCTACCTCTTCAAGGTCCTCTCTCGCTCTCTTGTTCTCTGCCCTCCAGCCACACTGGCCTCCCTCCTTGAAGCTTCTGGGCTCGGGATATAAGCTCCTGTCTGGGTGTGTTGGGGGTGGGGGTGGCTGTGTCAGCTTTACACTTGTTATTTCCCCTCTGCCTAAAATCTTTTTCCCTTAGAAATCCACTTAGCTAGCTCCCTTACTTTGTTCATGTCTCGACTCAGAAGTCACCTCATTTGAGAGGTTTTTTCCCAATATCCTATTTAAAATAGTAGTCCTTTACTATCATTTATCCGATGGGGAAACAGTGGAAACAGTGTCAGACTTTATTTTTCTGGGCTCCAAAATCACTACAGATGGTGACTGCAGCCATGAAATTAAAAGACACTTACTCCTTGGAAGGAAAGTTATGACCAACCTAGATAGCATATTCAAAAGCAGAGACATTACTTTGCCAACAAAGTTCGTCTAGTCAAGGCTATGGTTTTTCCTGTGGTCATGTATGGATGTGAGAGTTGGACTGTGAAGAAGGCTGAGCGTCGAAGAATTGATGCTTTTGAACTGTGGTGTTGAAGAAGACTCTTGAGAGTCCCTTGGACTGCAAGGAGATCCAACCAGTCCATTCTGAAGGAGATCAGCCCTGGGATTTCTTTGGAAGGAATGATACTAAAGCTGAAACTCCAGTACTTTGGCCACTTCATGCGAAGAGTTGACTCATTGGAAAAGACTCTGATGCTGGGAGGGATTGGGGGCAGGAGAAGGGGACGACAGAGGATGAGATGGCTGGATGGCATCACTGACTCGATGGACGTGAGTCTGAGCGAACTCCAGGAGATGGTGATGGACAGGGAGGCCTGGCGTGCTGCGATTCATGGGGTCGCAAAGAGTCAGACACGACTGAGTGACTGATCTGATCTGATCTGATCTGATCCTGCTTTATGGGCTTCCCTGGAGGCTCAGTGGTAAAGAATCTGCCTGCCAATGCAGGAGACGCAGGTTCAATCCCTGGGTCTGGAAGATCCCCTGGAGGAGGGCATGGCAACCCACTCCATGGGATTTTCCCAGCAAAATCCCATGGACAGAGGAGCCTGGTGGGGTACAGACCATGGGGTTGCAAAGAGTCGGACACAACTGAGTGACTAAACAACAACAAATTCTGCTTTGTTCTTCCTAGCAGACATTTATCACTGGTAGGTATTTTATTCCCTATCTATATGATTACTATTATTATCTGGTTCCCTAGAACGTAAGGTCCCTGAGGGCAGGGTCTGCTTGTTCCTGGCTGTACCTTTGGCTCCTGTGACAGTGCCTGGCACATAGCAGGCAGTTGATTCTGATTTGTCAAATGTCTCTGCGTGGCTGGTCCCTTCTCATCATTCAATTCTCAAGCCAAAGGTCATCTCCTCAGTGACTTCTGGTCAGAAATACCACAAACTCCTTCTCTTTCCTTGCCCCAGCCCTGTCACTCTCTAAGGCAAAATCCCTTATTTTCTTCTTAGCACATATCACTCTCTGAAATGACTTTAGTTATTTTGTTTACTTGCTTATTGTATATGTACTTCTCCGTCCCCAGCAGGGACCTGTCTGTTGTGTTCACCTCTGTGTACCTCTCAGCTTCCCTGGTGGCTCAGATGGTACAGAATCTACCTGCAATGTGGGAGACCTGGGTTTGATCCCTGGGTTGGGAAGATCCCCTGGAGGAGGGCATGGCCACCCACTACAGTATTTTAGCCTGGAGAATCCCTACAGACAGAGGAGCCTGGCAGGGTACAATCCATAGGGTCACAAACAGTCGGATACGACTGAGCAACTAAGCACAGCTGTCTCCCAATGTCTACAGCAGTGCCAGGCTCATAATAAATCCTCAGCAAATGGTCCTTGGACTGGAGAGGAAGTTGCAGGAACATTCATAGCTCCCTTCAATACCTACCTTCGGGAGACAGGAGTCCACAGCATTATGAATGTCCTTTACATTTGGAGGCTTCTCACCGTGCCTTGCCCCTTTTTGTGGCTGTGTTGAAGAAGACATTATGGTCTTCTTCTCTTCTGCATTTTCATTGGGTTCCAGGAAAATAGTCACAGGTTGGTTGTCAACCACAATTTGGTGCTTTCCTTTTTTCAACACGCCATCCTTACCTTCGGTGGAGACATTAAATATACACATACACATAGAAATGAGAGCAATTTCAAATAACCCTCTTACTCATGCATCTGTACCTTGCCCCAGCACCCTCACAGTAAGGGCTGCTCCCTGTATCCTGGAATGGTGGGTTAACTAGAGCGTGAGGAGCCTATTCAAAACTCCAAAAAAAAGAAAGTCACTCAGTCCTGTCCAACTTTTTGCCATCCCATGGACCATACAGTTCATGGAATTCTCCAGGCCAGAGTACTAGAGTGGGTAGCCTTTCCCTTCTCCAGGGGAATCTTCCTGACCCAGGAATCAAACTGGGATCTCTTGCATTGCAGGTGGATTCTTTATTGCAGCTGAGTCAGCAGGAAAGTCCCAAAACTCCAAAGAAGGCAGCTTAAGTTATACTGTAGAAAGGAAAGCTTAATGCTAATGGAATATCATCCACTCATTAGAAGTCACATTCCTGAAACTGTCACCAGTTTCCCATTTCAATGTCATGGAATAATGCTCATCATAAATCAAGTGAGAAGAGCAGGAATCAAACAGTAGATTCAGGTTTATAACTACATATATGTTTGCTGACACTCAGAGGAAAAGGCCAGGAGGAAATACACCAAAATATTCATATTGTTTTTCTCTGGGTGTTTTCTTCTTTATTATTTTCTCCCCTTTTCTTAGTATCTATAACTCTTGCAATTCTAAAAAACAAATCAATGGAATAATGATGAAAAACATCAAAGTGAAATACCTAAGTGACAGAGGGGTCTGGGGGCGGCACGGGTGTTCTGTCAACACCGGGACCCCGACAAGTAAAAGCCAGGTCAGAGACTGGGCACTTCAGCGCTGTGTCCTCTGCGTTGGGGTTGCGTCTGTCAGCAGGAGCCCCCACTTACTGGCTCCCACCGAACGGTACCAGATTTTCTCCCACCCTCTGTCCTAGATAAGCTTGAACTGGGTCTGCATGGAACGCCCGGGGGGCCCCTCCAGGGACGGCGGTTGCCACCCAGCCCCGGCCCTCAGCTCACCCGCCCTTTTGTTGAACTGCACCCGGAAGGTGTTCGAGTTGGGGTCGCTGGGGTCCAGGGCCAGGACGGTGCACTCCCCGCCGCCCGATTCCCGGCTCTGGAAGTACTTTTCCAGCTTCCATTGGAGGCGCGTGCAGGGATGGGACGCCCGCACGAGCAGCGGGGACGGCGGGCAGAGGCTCGAAGCCATGGCTGTCGCTCGAGGATGGCGCCGCGAGAGGCGGCGACGCAGCTGGGCTGGGCCGGGGCCGCCCTGGGGCGCAAAGTTTCAGTTTCGCTTTCCCGAAGATCGTTCTCGGTTCCCGGCAGAGCCGCACCCCCTCCTCTCTTCGCCGCCCTCCTGGCCGCGGACTGCCCGGTGAGTAGGTCCCATTCTCTGTTCCCCGGGGGGTGGGCGCAGAGACTTCCCGGGGGTCCTCTCCTGCGGCCTCGCGCCAGGGGCGGGGAGAGGCGCGCGAGAGACTGGCGCCCAGTGCTGGGCTTCCCCTGGGAGGATGGAGACGGGGCAGATGCTCAAGTCAGAGAAAGTTTCTCCTGAGTTTGTGATTCCTTTTAACTCTTATTGTTACTGTTATTTGCAGGGAAAATGTAATTCACATGCTAAGTTCAGATTAAACTTACCTACATTCCAAAAAATTTGAATTTGTTCACCTGAATTATGCCATACCACCTGTTACCTCTCTCTCACGCAGTACTTTAGACTGGCTCTTCGGGCTTTTCCGCCCTCCTTTCTCCATTTAGCCAACAATGCTGAACTTCATGGGGGCTTCCCTGGTGGCTCAGGGTTAAAGAATCCGCCTACCAATACAGGAGACCCAGTGACAAGGGTTCCATCCCTGAGTGGGTAAGATCCCCTGGAATAGCAAATAGCAACCCACTCCAGTATTCTTGCATGGAAAATTCCGTGAACAGAGGATCCTGGTGGACTACAGTCCATGGAGTCGCAAAGAGTCAGACAGGACTGAGCACGTATGCACTGAACTGCAGGGCTGCCCTGTGTACTACGGAATAAAGGTGAGAGCCGAGGCACCACACCTCATCTGCTGGTAACTGGAGTCAGACTTGTGACTCAAGAAGCAAAATCTCTCAAAGCCCTCAAGAGGAAGTCTGAAGTAAAGCAGAATCTTAAAAGAGAGAAGGAGAGGGAGGGATGGGGCTCATCAAAGGCATAGGGACCACCGTATGTGAAGCACAGAGGTAGCACGGAGGCTTTGGAAAGGATGTGATGAGTAAGGGAGATGACAGAGGAAGGGTCTAGTGGAATATAATGTGTCTAATAGACATATTGGGCTTCCCTGGTGGCTCAGATGGTAAAGAATCTGCCTGCAATGCAGGAGACCTGAGTTTGATCTCTGGGTTGGGAAGATTCCCCTGGAGAAGGAAATGGCTACCAACTCTAGTACTCCAATATTCTTGCCTGGAGAGCTCCAAGGACAGAGGAGCAAATATAGTGTGAGCTACATATTAATTTAAGATTTTTCAATAGCTAGAATTTTTAAAGTACACACAGGTGAAAATAATTTTAATTTTATGTTCTTTTGGTCACAATATCCTAAATTAATCATTTCAGCATATAATCAATGTTAAAAACTTACTAAGGAGATATTTTACACTCTTTTTTGTCATCGTAGGTCATTGCAATCCAGTGTTATCTCACATTTGCATCATCTTTCAGTTGTGCTTAGCCACATTGCCACATTTCAAGTGCTCCAAGAGCTGCACGTGGCTAATGGCCCACACTGGACAGCACAGTTCTAAATGTCGAAAAGTCTTGAAGATCAATAGGGAGATATGGAAGACAGATAAGTAGGGCAAACAGGAGAGTGATTCATCAGATGTGCATTTTAGAAAGGTGGTGTTGGCAATGATGTGGAGGACACATTTCCATGCAAGGGTGAATGGAGGTGGAGAGGTCAGAGATAAAGTTTTTGCACATGTCTGGTAAGACTGTAAATGGGTGAGTCTTTATACAGAACAATTTGGCTGTACTATCAGAATTATGACTGCATATTCATTCTTATTTTGCAGGTCCACTTCTAGGAATTTGTCCTGTTGATTGATTAGCACCTCTGTGAAGTGACCTATGTACTAAGTTGTTCTTTTCAGCCTTTT
Source organism: Bos javanicus (assembly GCF_032452875.1). Classification (NCBI taxonomy): domain Eukaryota; kingdom Metazoa; phylum Chordata; class Mammalia; order Artiodactyla; family Bovidae; genus Bos; species Bos javanicus. The sequence goes on along the minus strand of NC_083868.1, from coordinate 67,231,012 downwards.
TTATAATAGCAAAAGATTAGGAACCACTTAAGTGTCCATAAGGGCTTCCCTGATGGTTCAGATGGTAAAGAATCTGCCTGCAATGCAGGAGACCTGGGTTCGATCCCTGGATTGGGAAGATCCCCTGGAGGAGGTCATGGCAACCCACTCCAGTATTCTTGCCTGGAGAATCCCCATGGACAGAAGAGCCTGGTGGGCTACAGTTCATGAGGTTGCAGAGAGTTGGACACAACTGAGCAACTAAGCACAGCACATAGCAAGTGTCCATAAAAGGGGTTGCTGCTGCTGCTGCTAAGTCACTTCAGTCGTGTCCGACTCTGTGCGACTCCATAGATGGCAGCCCACCAGGCTGCCCCGTCCCTGGGATTCTCCAGGCAAGAACACTGGAGTGGGTTGCCATTTCCTTCTCCAAAGCATGAAAGTGAAAAGTGAAAGTGAAGTTGCTTAGTCGTGTCCAACCCTCAGCGACCCCATGGACTACAGCCTACCAGGCTCCTCTGTCCATGGGATTTTACTAGTAGTTGAATAGCTTACAATGCATCTATACGATGGAATATAGGCTAACATGGAAAGATCTCTAGGATACCTTAAATAGAAAAGGTAAGATGCAAAATAGTGCATATTAGATGCTACCTTTTGAGGATGGGCCCAGGCTCTGAGGAGCACTCTGCCCAAAGCTGGTGTCCCAGAGCTTCCTCCCCAAGAGGGCAAAGGCCCAGAGGTGAAGGAGAGTTTGGAGAGCATCAAGTAGTGCCATTTCATAGCACTGAAGTTCTGTGGGAGCGTTAGGTAAGTAAAAGGGAGGCAGGGAAACTGAAATTTCAAAGAGACCCTTGGACGCCAGGCTGAAGAGCTTGAGCTTTACATAGACAATGGAGTCTGTTGAAGGTTTTGAGCAGACAGTGCTTCTCAATAAATGTCTACTTTATGAGAGTTTTTTTTTTTTTAAATGCTACCTTTTGTGTAAAAATGCCCCTGGAAGGATATTGGCAAAGCTAATAGCATTGATTGCCTCTGGGAAGGGGATTTAGTGAGGGGAGTAGGAGGGAGCCGTTTATATGTTCTAAATTTGAACCAGTAAATGTACCTGGTAACTATTCAAACAATAAAGCATAAAATAACGTACATTTAAGTCTTTAAAGAAAATGTATTGCCATAGCTCAGTCAAGGAGCCCTGAAAGCTGTGAAGTGAAGTGGTATCCGTGGGCAAGAAGGGTAGGGCCACATCCTTCCGTGATTTAGGTGGACAGGGCCCTGTGATGAACTGAATATGAAACAGAAGAGAAGATTCTAGATTTCTGACTTGAGTAGATAAATGGTGTATTGTTTACCAAGCTGTGGAATCCAAGAGATAAAGCATGGATTTTGGAGGGATTGGGTGAGGGTAGGTAGCAATGTTGGAGAAGGCAATGGCACCCCACTCCAGTACTCTTGTCTGGAGAATCCCATGGATGGAGGAGCCTGGTGGGCTGCAGTCCATGGGGTTGCTAGGAGTCGGACACGACTGAGTGACTTCACTTTCACTTTTCACTTTCATGCGTTGGAGAAGGAAATGGCAACCCACTCCAGATTTCTTGCCTGGAGAATCCCAGGAACGGGGGAGCCTGGTGGGCTCCCATCTCTGGGGTCGCATAGAGTCGGACACGACTGAAGCGACTTAGCAGCAGGTAGCAATGTGGGGAGTGGAGATGAGATTATGGATCCAGATTTTCAGAGGCTATGTTGAGGGAACTATGGGACGTTCAGGTAGACTTGAAAAATTCAGCTCAGGAGAGCCATAGCTAGAGTTACAGTTATGGGAATCATATTTGCAGCTGGTGAGCTGAAGTCATGAGAGTAGATGAGATCACATTTGGAGAGTATTTAGAAAGAGTTGAGATGTGCCTCTCATAAAATCCTGGGACAGCTGATGAAGGTTGAATCCAGTTGAAAGGTCTGTAAAGGCAAAGTGAGAGGTGACAAGAACCAGGGGAAGATGGCATTGGAGAAGCCTAAAAGCAGAGGTTCAGGAATCAGGTCATGAAATTAATGAAACTATAGAGAAGGGCCAAATAAAGAGTAGGAAAGAGGAGAGGAGAGTCCACTGGAGTTAGCCACCTGGAAAACACTGATGAGCAGTTTCAGAGAAGGCTTGGTGTGAACTGGGAGCCAGACTGCTGTGGGCTGAGCAGGCGGATGGACAGAGAGTCAACTCCTTCAGCCGCCCATGAAGAGAAAGGAACATAGTAGGACCAGCAATGAAAAGTTGGGAAGTCTTTTGTTGCTGTTGTTGCTGTTAAAATAGAAGAGATTGAGTGTTTGGGGCCATATGCTCCTTTCCGTGTTTCTAATTACTTTGGGGTTAAAAAAGTGCCGCCCCATACTGACCAGTCTGTCCCAATGCCTTAAAAACTCCCTGATGAAAAAAAAAAAACAAAACTCCCTGATGCCTCAGCGGTAAAGAACCCGCCTGCAATGTAGAAGATGTGGATTCCATCCCTGGGTCAGGAAGATTCCCTGCAGAAGGAGATGGCAACCCACTCCAGTATTCTTGCCTGGGAAATCCCATGGACTGAGGAGCCTAGCGGTCTACAGTCCACAGGGTCGCAAAAGAGTTGGACACGACTAAGAACTAAGCACAGCATAGCACATCAAAAGCAAAAACCCACCGGAAGCCCACAGCAGAAGCTCTCAGTTTTCCTTCTTTTATGAAAACAGCAGTGCCCTCTGGAGGCAAAAATGTGTCTTCTCCTTGCATTTTAGGATAGTACTTGGACTTGCTTTTCCTGACATTTAATAATAGTGCTCTGATACTGCAGGTAGCTGTACAAAATTTTCCTTCTGCAAAAGCATTAGAAATGATTTCAGAGGGCCTCAGGCGACTATGTGGCAACAGGTGTGAGCAGCTGTGTCTTTAAGCACTTTTATTCTTATTCTCCCCAGTCTTTAATTATGTTAGAAAAATCATTAAAATGTGTTTTCCCAGGGTTTCTGATTTTTATCCACATAATCCCCTTTATAATTAGATCAGGGATATTTATCACAAATTCAATGATGTATATCCCCACAGGCACAAATACAGTTTCCTCTTTCTTCAGGCACTGTCCAGGGGTCTTCACTCATTCATAGGCTGGTTTTCTTTTTTCTTTCTCTTTTGACTTTCCCATGTTTTATTAAAAATCTTTTAGGGTTTAAATTTTTTATTTTGCTGTTGTCTTTTTTTCCTGAATGCAATAGTCAAATTGCACAAATTGCAATGTATTCTCAAGTCATTTTTAATTAATTAATTTTAACTGAAGGGTAATTACTTTACAACATTGTGGCAGTTTTTGCCATACATTGACATGAGTCAGCCGTGGGTGCACATGTGTCCCTCCATCCTGGACCCCACTCCCACCTCATCCCCCTGGGTTGTCCTAGAGCACGGGCTTTGAGTGCCCTGCTTCATGCATTGAACTGGCACCGGTCATTGTTTTACATACGATAATATACATGTTTCAGTGGTATTCTCTAAATCATCCCACCCTCGCACAGGCTTGTTTTTCCTCATTGCTCTCTGAATGCTGTGCTCACGTGTCGTCATCTTTCCTCTTCTAAAAATGTAAAAGCCTACTTCATCCTTCAAGACCTGGCCCTAGCCTCACCTTCCCCATACAGATTTCCCTGCTGTAGCCCATACAGCTCTTTGCCTTCTCTGAACTGCCATTATGGTTTCAATTGGAAGCTCTCAGTAAAAGATAAAAGGTAAACAACAGAAGCAAAAACAGTGTTTGCATGTTCACCAATGGAATGAAAAATAACTCAAGATCAGAAATCATGTTTGGTCTTCCGGTTGTGTATCCTCACCAAATTCCCTAAGATGCTCATCAGTGCTTATGCATCCTTCTATTCATTCCTAGAAGGGGGCTGCCATATTTGGGAAACGCAAAACAGCAAACATTGAAAGACCTCAGAGACCTTGAGGATGGACTTTTCCAAGGTAAAAAGCATAAATGTGTAAGTTATAGACTTTGATCAGCACATCATAGTTCTTTCTAAGATAGCAAAAATTCTGGGATTTCCAGTTTATACTTGGCAATCTTGTTTGGTTTTAATATCCCAATAAAAGTTTTCTCCTTGCCTCATGTGAGAGATGGGGAATCAAGGATGTGCTAATATAATCAACAGAGTCAACATGAGGATGGGTGATTTTTTCAGAATGTTGCCTCAGTATCATTTTCATTTTCTCTGCTCAGCAATTCTACTTTTGTAGCATGAGGGGTGGCGAAGAAATGGCAATGCACCCCAGTATTCTTGCCTGGAGAATCCCAGGGACAGAGGAGCCTGGTGGGCTGCTGTCTATGGGGTCACACAGAGTCAGACATGACTGAAGCGACTTAACAGCAGCAGGAGCAGCAGCATGAGGGGAGGAGGTGGAGGGAGGAGAAATAAAAATAAAGGACCAGGAAAAAGGCACCTCATTGGTTTATCCTGAAAAGTCCACATTCAGGCTTATGTCATTATATAAGCCATTGAAAGTGGGTCCTTTCAGGTTGATGGGGAGGTGAAGCTGATAGGCTTTTGTCCCCATTTCTTCTGTTCTGTCTAGAGGAACCCCACAAGGCTTTGGAGATTGGAGTCCTCTCTGAGAGTTTGGGGTCTTTTTGGTCTGTGACCTTTGAGCCTTTTCAGGTGGTAATCTCCAACCCTTCATCTCATCCAGAATTAAAAGTACATTGGCCTCTAGGGAAGAGGGGTAGAGTCAGTGTTGGCTGGAACACTTAGTATTTCAAGTATTCCAGACACATTGATCAAACAAACATGTTCCCCTTCCCCTCTCCAACCCAGTGCTCTTAGGAAGATTTCTGTTGCTTTGTGTTTATGAAACTGTATTTGTCATCAGTAATCTGTCAATTATTCCGTCTCGATAATTTTGAAACCACTCTTGCTTTTCACAGGGTGTTGGGGCAGCAGCTGACAGTGAGAAACCAGGTAGGATCACCTCACTCTCACTCTTGCCTCAGAAAATCTTTGCTCACATCTTTCCTCAGTGGAGAAAGGGGAATACAGAAGGAGACTATCTCCCCCACCAGCGCTCAGGTGCGTGACTGCAGGGCCTTGTGGGGACCCGGCACATGTGTTCTCTAGGGCTCCCGTTGGTCCTGTCCTTTGCACACAAGATGGGAGACTCTTCTGACAACAGCCCTAGAACTAAAGCTGGCACGAGAGGTGACCCACTGATTGTCTTCTTGCTCAGCAAGGCTTGTAAGAGCCAGCCTAGCCTCACCCTAGGATGAGGCTGACCCCTTTGAGATTTTCAACCATGGCACAAGCCCATAGGCTCTGACAACTCATGTGCTGCTGCTTTGGGGTAATTGAGGCCATTAGAGGTCTTTCTAGATGGCTCAGATTAGAAATGGGAATTGAAGTAAAAAAAATAATCAGTTACTGTTGTTCAGTTGCTAAGTTGTATCTGATCCTTTGGGACCTCATGGACTACAGTAAGCTAGGCTCCTCTGTATTCCACTATCTCCAGGAGTTTCCTCAAATTCATGCCCACTGTATGGGTATGCTATCTAACCATCTCATCCTATGCTGCCTGCTTCCCCTTTTGCCTTCAATCTTTCCCAGTCAGTGAAATTACTACATTGTATCTATTTTAGGACACAGATTTTTTTTCGGGTCTCTGAAATAAGGCTGCTCCCTATCCACTGATAGGTTTATTTGGCATCGTTTTTCCTTTCTTGGTGGCATATAGTAATACTTTAGACCCCATGAACTACAGTGTCACAGGTCAGGTTCTCCAGGAAGCAGAAAATGAGATGGAGTTAGGGATGCTGAAGGCTTATTGTGAAAGGGAAAGAGAAGAAACCAGATTGGACAGTTGGAGCCATCAGACTGTAATGAAAATCTGGCAAAGCTCTGCCAGCCTAAAGATTGCTCATGGGCGAAGTTGGACATCAGTGGCCTTATCCAGCTATTGATGGAGCCCCCTGAGAATAACGTGACCTGGGCTGGAAAGCTGAGGGGCTAACACCTGGAGGCTGTTGGCTAATCATCCTCCCCGCTTCACTAAAGGAGGACATGATCAGTTAGCGCATCATCTTGCTGCCACCTGCGGAAAATACTTTCTAGCCAATCAGTTTTAATTCCACCAAAATCATGCTACAAAACTAGAATATGATGAAGAATTATTTACTGTCCTGTTGTCAGTGCTCCTCCCGTCTCCTGGACCATGCCCCCAGGAGCATCCTTGACCAATGACTGATAGAAGCTGGGTAACCAGCTCTGTCACCCCGGTGATGTAATTCTAAGACGCATGGTCTACACTGCCCCTCTGTGGAGTTAAGCTTCATTTTCTTTGTAACATCCCCTTTATTCATTTCTTTCCTTTCCCTGTCTCACTTTCCCACTTGATTCTCCCCATCCCATGCCCCTGGTGTTTTCTGGGATAACCTCCCAAATAAATTTATACTCAACCCCTACCTCAGAATCAGCTTCTAGCAGAACCCAAGCCAAGATGTTGACAAAGGCAAACAAGTTATAAATAAAGCCTCCACATATTTTTGACTCATAATTAAGTCTAATACTTGTGCCTTAAGAATGGGTCTTCCCAAATGCGCTATTTTTATGTAGGTTTTTAAAATCTATGAACCTTGATAAACAGTTTCATACCACTGTTATTGCATCATGGTAGCTACCACCAAGTGGGTATTTATTGTATGGCAGGCACACAGCTAAGCACTTTATGGTGATACCATGGAAAACTCTTAGATATCCTTGATCTAAGGAATAAGGGAGAAGCAGGAAGAGGCCTAGAAGTCATCTCTCTTTTTTGCATAGAGGAAGCTCAGTCTCCTGGTGTGAAGTAGAATTAGATCCTTTTCAAAGGACCCCTTGCTCATTTCTTTATTTTTTTATCTTCTCTCCTTTTCCAGAGATTGATACTCTCAGAGGAAACTACAGTCAGCAAATTCCCATTAGTCATGACAACTTCAAAATTTTGAAAAATAATGAGAGTCTGCTGTGTGAAGTCCTCCAGAATAAATTTGGCTGTAACTTTACCTTGGTGTCTCCGGCCCCGGAAGGTAACAACGAGTCTCTACGAGTCTTCAGAAAAATGCTGACTCCCAGGGTAGAGTTATCTATCTGGAAGGATGACCTCACCAGACATGCTGTTGATGCTGTGGTGAATGCAGCCAATGAAGAACTCCTGCATGGAGGGGGCTTGGCCCAGGCCCTTGTGAAAGCTGGCGGCTTTGAAATCCAAGAGGAGAGCAGACAAGTGATTTCCAAATACGGCAGAATTCCAACTGGTGAGATAGCTATCACAGGAGCAGGGAAGCTTCCCTGCCAAACAATTATCCATGCTGTTGGCCCTCGGTGGTCACTGATGGATAGCCAGGAATGTATTGATAAACTGAAAAGAGCCATTGTAAATATTTTGCGTTTTGTCAGCAGTAAAAATTCTATGAACATTGAGACAGTAGCAATTCCAGCCCTGAGCTCTGGGATTTTCCAGTTCCCTCTGAGTCTGTGTACAGAGATCATTGTGCAAACTATCAAAATTTATTTCCAAAACATGCAAATTGCCAATAATTTTAAAGAAATTCACCTGGTAAGCAATGAGGACCCTACTGTTGCTGCCTTTAAAACCGCTTCAGAAACCATCCTAGGGAGGAATGAGCTTGAATCCCTGGTAAGTCAAGGAGCCACCCAGCCTTTCAATACTATGGTTGTGAACAGCATGACTCTTCACATTGTCCAAGGCCTCATTGAAAGGCAGGAGGTAAGTCTTTATTGTATTCTCTTGCACTGCCAAAGGGGTTCCCTGAACTGTGTATTACCTAGCAAGTATGTTTTGAGCATATACTATTTCAAACATGGTTTAGAAAGTATCTTGTTTAGGTTAAGAGTATGGATTTCAGAGCCAGACCATCTGGATTTCAATATTAGCTATGCCATTTACTAACTGGATGACCTGAATTGAGTTAACTTTACCTTTTGGTCCTCAGTTTCTTCATCTGAAAAATGAGGATAATAATAGCGCTTTTATCTCAGAGTTGGAATCAGAACACATAAACTGCTTAGAATAGAACTTGGCATGTGATAAGTATTTATAATTATTGTTACCATTATTCTCAAGCACCATGAGAAAATAGAACAATCTTTGATTCTAAAGACGTAAAAATCTACTGTGTTCTTTTCATATAAAAAGATTCTCTAGTTGAAACGTCTCACTGGGGAGACAAACCATCTGAATATTTCTAAAGCAAGCTATCAGTAATAATAAACAAAAAATCTCAATACAAAGTGAATTCATAATATTTCAGAGTATGTACATTTTTGTCACAAGAGTGGAGTATAGTAGATCAAGAAGGATTATTTCAGAAGATACGAGTTTGAATTTGATCTCAAGTTATGATGGTTATGAATTGGCAGGAGAAGAGGCCTGGGTAGTTAGAATGACTTAGCAGAGAGATACAGAGAAATTGACAGATCAAAAGTTATAGGCTGGACCAGTCAGGAGTACTAGGTGGAGCTGCAAATTGTATGTGAGTATATGGCATCCGGTCCCACCACTTCATGGGAAATAGATGGGGAAACAGTAGAAACAGTGCCAGACTTTATTTTTCTGGGCTCCAAAATCACTACAGATGGTGACTGCAGCCATGAAATTAAAAAACGCTTACTCCTTGGAAGGAAAGTTATGACCAACCTAGATAGCATATTCAAAAGCAGAGACATTACTTTGCCAACAAAGTTCGTCTAGTCAAGGCTATGGTTTTTCCTGTGGTCATGTATGGATGTGAGAGTTGGACTGTGAAGAAGGCTGAGCGCCGAAGAATTGATGCTTTTGAACTGTGGTGTTAGAGAAGACTCTTGAGAGTCCCTTGGACTGCAAGGAGATCCAACCAGTCCATTCTGAAGGAGATCAGCCCTGGGATTTCTTTGGAAGGAATGATGCTAAAGCTGAAACTCCAGTACTTTGGCTACCTCATGCGAAGAGTTGACTCATTGGAAAAGACTCTGATGCTGGGAGGGATTGGGGGCAAGAGGAGAAGGGGACGACAGAGGATGAGATGGCTGGATGGCATCACTGACTCGATGGACGTGAGTCTGAGTGAACTCTGGGAGTTGGTGATGGACAGGGAGGCCTGGCGTGCTGCGATTCATGGGGTCGCAAAGAGTCGGACATGACTGAGTGACTGATCTGATCTGATGTGGCTCTGTACCAGGGGCTGTGGAGGATACAAATTGTAACTTAGCCTTTAGCCAGGGATAGTAGGGCACAAAGGTGAGGGCACTGACAGGGAGGGGATAGAGTCAAGGTAACAGTGAACCAGGTGCTTCTGGATTAGTGCAGCTTCTCTACCAGGCAGAGAGCACCTTGACGGTGGGGATTGTCACTTGTTCATCTCTGTAGCTCTGGAGCTGGTCTCTGGGCATGCATGTTGGTGTCCAACAAGTTACTGACAAATAACTGAAAGGAGGCAGCAGAGAGCAGGGGCTGCAACAGAGGAAGAGAAAGAATATAAGGCTATATTCTCTATTATCCCCATGATCCGTGACTCTCCTGTGGCCATAGTCAAACAGGATTAATCACAAGTGAAAAAATTCCGTTTATTGCTTACAAGACAATTAGAAAGAAGACTGAGGGGACCCCAGGAGATGAAATATTTATTTGATAAATCATTAATATGCCAATTTAAAATTAAAGTGGAAACATCCTGGTTGAATAGCTTATTTCTTTAACTAAAATTCTATTATATTTAATTATTACCAACATTAAGAATTTTAAAATTTGTAAAGGGTGCCAGTGCCTCCAACTTGCAAGTTCTGATTGCATTTTCAAAGTGACACATTCATTAATACCCATGAGAAGTACATAAGTTACCCCAAAAGGAGCCAAAGTCATCAAGATGAATTAGGGGGACCTGGGGACCCCCACCAAGAGGGAGACCTACTTCCCACTGTGAACTTTTTCATCTCATTTGTGCTTTCTTTAACCATGTGCCACTTACTTTAAAAAACACGAACTTTAGGGGGTAGAAATTTCCTTATAAATTTTATTTCCACTCTGTAAGACAACATGAACATTCACATAGAAACAGCGAAAAGTGAAGACAGTGGATTATAGAATGAAACCACTTATTGATGAAGCTTAAAACAAATCATCGAGAAGGTTCTGAATCTGGGAATATTGGGAGTATAAGCCAGCAAGGGGCTGACAGATGTTTGCAATAAAAATTGTATCATCTACATGTTTTACGTAATTTCTGATTAGCACGAACAGACTCATGGTAATCAAATGATCACTCTTTGGAAATTTTATATCTGTTATTAAGTGATAGTTTTATGGATTTAGGATCTTCAAAAGTATTTTTCAAAGATCTTCAGGAAAATAAATATTTAAATTAGTCATTTAAGAAAAAGTAATATAACACTGAACCGTGTTCATTTTTTTTCCCTTTTCAGACAGATGTAATTGTTAATTCTATGTACCCCCGTATTGGTCTTAGAGCTGGGTCTGTGTCAGAATCAATTCTAAAAGCAGCCGGAGATGAAATAGAGCGGGAATTACGCCAAAAAATAACTAAGACAGTACTAGATTCCCAGTTGGTACTGGTCACAAGAGGATTTAAATTGTCTTGCAAATACATATACCATGTGTTATGGACTTCAGAATATTCTGAACAAAAACTGGTAAGGTCAAAATAAATTTATCTTTCTGTGTCTCCAAAGTCTATGTAATAGTCTGTTGAATTTCCATCATGTCATGACATTCATGTTATGTTATTGTCAAGTGGAATATTCCCTATTCTCTACTACTCCTGTGAATACCTGAAATAGTAAACAGATATTGTGGTCACAAATTGTCTTAAGTTTAATTTAAATTATCGCTTAGTCCATGTCTGAATTTTAAGTGGGCATGCCACAGATAGACACAGAACCATCAGGGCTCCCTCTCTGCACCCAGTGGCCCTACAGGCCTCTTCTTACATATGGGCCAGGCACTCAGCCTCTCCCTATCTCCTGCCATCTGTTAAATCCCAGGAGGACCTGGGATCTCTCTTCCAGTACCATTCCAGTCAAATCTGTTACCTGTGAGGGCTTCTCTGTGGTAAAGTACCTGTGGTAAAGCTTAGCTTTCTGGCTGACTCTACAACTGAGGGGCATAAATTGTATACGTTAAGGACTAGGGGGAACCCACTGAAATGTAGAGAAAGGGAAACTTAATCTCCTTTTCTGTCTTTGTCCATATTTATTTTATCACCATTTCTGATCTTCTCTTGTCTAGAGAGCCCTCAAATCCCAAATTGGTCATTCAGTCACTCTCTGCTTTTTCCAGTCACTCAGTTTTCCGAGGTCCTTGCACATTGGTATAATCTTGTTACATTAGTATAACTAACATACTAGTATATTAGTATAATGTAAGAAAGTTATCCAATAACGTTCCTACTACAGTGTTCAGTTTGAATGTTGAAATATTGATGGGAGTTTAAATCTGCCAAAAATAAATTACATGACAGATCTTAATGACTTTAAATAAATGTTGATCACTTACTTTAACCTCTCCGTCCTTTATTAAAGCTCTTTATGTTGATCCAGAAGTGGCAGGTAAGTGGGGGATAAACTGAAGATTGGCTCTCTAATCTGGGGAGAAGGCTACATAAATTGAGGGCAATCCCGATGCCCAAATGCCCTGAATGGCACAAAATGTACCAGTCAGTCACTTCAGTTTTCAACCCTTTCATTCCTCATCATCTAACCTTACAGCTGTAATGGGTCCCCTACAGAGTGCTACCTTTCCTGTTCTCTGAGGAGGCATGGGCATGGCCCTGAGGAATAGTGGAGGTTGGCGTTATAAAATATGGGCAGGATTAAAGGGTAAGTGGGTAAGTGAAGTCTTATTTTTGACTCAAAATACTAATCTTAAATTTTTGTTTTTCCTAAAGCCATTGAAAGGTGTGATGAAGAAATGCTTGGAAAAATGCCTTGAACTAAATATGACTTCCATTTCCTTTCCTGCCTTTGGGACTGGAATCACTGGTATGAAGAAGAGTGAAATAGCAGAGATTATGTTTAATGAAGTTTTAATATTTGCCAGACAAAGTTTGCAACAATTAGCTGTAAAGTTTGTGATCTTCCCCGAAGAATTGGAGACATATAAGGTAAGTTAATATCTTAGAAGTGTCCTGTGGTTCGTTCATATTCATTTCCTCAACAACATCTATTTAGTATCTCCAAAGTAAGATACAGGTTTTGTTAAGTGCTGTGGAGCATGATGATGGTCTAACTTGGTGAAATTTAATTTTTATAAATCATTCACCTCTGACCTAGTAAGGAATGTCATTGTAGAAGCCATGTCTACCCCACTACCTAGCTTTTCTCTTGTCCTTTGTGGGCATTTATTCTTCCCTCTGCTCCTTAAAGGTATGCAACCTCCTAGTTTTGTGGGGTCCTTTGCTCCTCCCCTTCTCTTTCCCACTTTCCAGCCTGTCTCCATGTGGGTAGTTGCCATTTTCTCTCTCTCTACAAGAAAACAAGCTTAGACTTGTTCTAGTTTGCACTTTCCTGGAACAAGTGTAAATGTTCTTATTCCTCTTGCTGCCTTGCTAGAGGGGGAGGTTTGTAGTGTTAGCTGATTTCCATTGCTGATCTCAAGCTATCTATGTTACATTACCGAAGGAGGAATTGGAAAGAGACATTCACCGTGGAGTCTCATGAGCCAGTGTAAGCCAGCTCTAGTACACCACTGTCTCATCCACAGCTGACCTGCAAAACTGGTGAATTACCCAGTGATGCAGCTTATCTTCTTGACAAAATTAAACAGCCTGTCATTCCAATGAAGTTCACCAATTCCACCCACCACCCACTGAAGAGGACTATTACTAGGCCCAGATGGGTGCTCAGAATACATCCCTGGACTGTCCATAAAGCACCATATCCCTATAAGAGGAATTAGCCCCAACTAGAAAAGGAAGTGGGGCTTCCCTCGTCAGTAAAGACTCAGTAAAGCTCAGTCAGTAAAGAATCCTCCTGCAATGTAGGAGACCTGGGTTTGATTCCTAGATTGGGAAGATCCCCTGAAGAAGGAAATGGCAACCCACTTCAGTATTCTTGCCTGGAGAATCCCATGGACAGGGGAGCCTGACAGGCTACAGTCCATGGGATCACAGGAGTTGGACACGACTTAGCAACTAAACCACTACCAGAAGAGAAAGTGCTTGTGCTCGTCAACATACAAGCAAAAATGTAAATGGCAGTTCAACAATACAGAAAACCATGGTCTGAGAGCTCCCCTGGGGGCTAATAACAAAAGTAGTTGCCATGAGTTGCATCAGCCAGGTACTGTACCAAGAAGAAGCTAGTCCTTATTGTCATCTCCATCTTACAAGTGGGACCAGAGATTAATATGTACATACCTAGTCCAGTGGCTGAGCCAAGAGTCCAACCTCTGTCTGTTGGTCTGACCCTAAAGCCTGTGTTCTGAAACACTAAACAAAAATATAGGGGGAAAAATATCATGAAGGATGATACAGCTTTCAGTTTTGTGACTCAAAGGAGAAGATTATCTTAAAAAGTAACTTATATTGTACCCTGAACAATGACCATTCCTTCAGGCTTTTTTCAGTGTTAACACCACATTTTAGGGCTTCCCTAGTGGCTCACATGGTAAAGAATCTGCCTGCAATGCAGGAGACTCGTGTTCAATCCCTGGGTTGGGAAGATCCCCTGGAGAAGGGAATGGCAACCACTCTAGTATTCTTGCCTGGGAAATCCCACGGACAGAGGACCCTGGCGGGCTATATAGTCCATGGGGTCGCAAAGAGTCGGACACAAATGAGTGACTAACACTTACTACATAATATCCATGTGGAAGTATGTGCATACATGTATGTATACTCCTCTAGTCTTTTTTTAAGCACATCTTTTCCTCGTAAATGAGTCTTTCAACAAGGACTTTATGTTCAGAAAGAATAGAGGGTAGTCTGCACACTTCACGGGGGGCATTACCTTGGCAAGGTCCCTACAATCCAGAGAATGGATTTGTCAGACATCTAGAGTTGACCTGGCTCAGGAAGACCAGCGTATACTGAACTCACAATAAAGTGATACTTATGTTCACACACTGATGAATTTCCAATTCATGAATAACAATGAGCAAATAACTCCCCAGCTGACCTATATACTGTGTTCATTAGTATTTCATGATGATAAGGTTCCTGGGTGGTGCTGAGTATGTACAAAAGGCAATGGATAGTCCTTCATTTGGTTATCTAACAAATATGTGTTGCATATCTACCTTGTGCCAGACATTACATCTCAGAATAAGAAACTCCTTACTAGGAACACTCCTCACATTCTTCACACGAGTTGTTGGTCTTTTGTGGACAGAACTGGGAAAACTGCCAAGTTCTTGCCATTTGGATCTGCATTTCCAAACTGCTTGTTATCCACACCTTCTAAATTTTTGGTCCTGATTAAGTTACAGTTTTCTTTCATTTTCAATTCAAAAGGCTTGCCTCATTGATTTCTAACCCAGGAATGCATACTGACTTTAAGTGAATTTGGAAAAAAGCTGATTTTTATCCATTTTGTGTTTGACAGCTATTGTTAGTCCATTTATCAGCAGATAATATTATCTTGTTTATTTTGGAGGGCAGGGAAGCTCCTCCCTGTTATGACCACTCCAGGTACTAAATAAATATGAGGGCTTTTTTGTTCTGGAAATAGCAATTGCAAATATAATTTTTGAAGAAAAACTGCTACAGGTTAAGAAACTTCATTATTAAAGTTCAGATGAAATGAAGATTCTAGACTTTACCTCATTATCTACCATCTTTTTCAATGAAGAATTACTGCCAATTGCATCAACTTTAAACTAAGAAGACCCTGTGCATGGTGGTTCCAAACCCCAGGAGAGATGAGTTTTTTCAAATGGATACTATGATAAAGGATCTACATGGCAATATACATAAATCTCTGTGTGCATACTGTCATATAATAATAATTAAAACAATAGCTAACATCTTGAGTATTTACAATAGCCTGGGTACAATTTTAAGCACTTTATAAGAATTGATCATTCAGACTACAGTGTGGTATGCATATAACTTTTAAAAATGAATTTGTTTTATTGATTACAAGAACATCTGCCACTATTTGTCTTCTTCAGTGATATATCCACACCTTTAGTTCAGTGCCTAATATATAATTTGTCATTGTTGTGGGGTGTGTGTGTGCTCAGTCATGTCTGACTCTTTGCAACCCCATGGTAGCAGGGCATTAATATCTATGAATGATTATATTTTGCTTTGGGATGTACATTCTCCTTTTTTATGCCAGATTTTAAGAGTTTTTCCTTTCCATTTTTCCTATACTTGTTTCCCCTATATGTTCTAATAGATTGTAGTGCTGCATTGGCTGTTCCCGAGGACTTTCTTAAAGGTTGCTTTAGATTTGTGACAGTGGGAATAGGGAATGACAGAGTGGGTGAGGTCAGGTATGGCGAGTGCAAGTAAAGAGAGGGATTTTAATGACAGTAGCTAAAAGCCCCACTTAGGACTCTCCGCTCTGTTTTGCTTCTTGCAGGCTTTCAGTGCTGAAATGGAAAAGAATAAGTTCAAGCTGCAGGGTCCCAACAATTACCCTGGTGGTGAGTAAGAAACTCATGGGTCTAGAAATATAGTCTCCCACCATAGGCTCATTCTATTCTTGATCATCTGAAGTAATGGAGGGGAGAAAATGAATACATAAGCCACATATGTTTCATTGTGCTCCTGTCTGGATACCTGTGTGCTCTATACCTGGCCACAATTCTATTTTTGCTCATCCTAGTTTCATGATATGAACAGAGAGAGGCTAAGTTACAGTCACAGTAGGTAATCCACAGTGTGAGTAGTCCATTCACAAAAAGCTGGCTATATTTTTTCATGAGCTTACTAAACCAGTTAGTCTTTCTGTTTTGAATGGGGTGATGTCTAAATGGGGTTATTCATTAGTAATCATAGAAAATACATCTCAGTAATACCAGATAATAATAAGTAGATTAACCCAATGCTAGTCACCCTGAGTAATCAGTGGGATCATGATGGAAACTTTAAAAAACAAATAAAAATATGTATGGCCCAACTCTACAGATTCTAATTCAGGAACTCAGGGTCTGGGCCAAGCATGTATATTTTTCAGTGCTTCCTGGTCAGTTTGGCTGCTGAACCAGATTTGGGAATCACTGGATTAAACTAGTCCTGGTTGTTGTTGGAGAAGAATTAACTTTGTCTTATAACTTCATTCCTTTAGAGGAGTTTGAGTAGACTGAGATGGAATTGTGTCATGACAATTTAGATACGTAGTTCTGAAATAGTCTTTTTTAAAAAAGTAGATTTATTTATATATTTTTAATTTTTTGGCTGTGCTGGGCAACATGTGGGATCTTATTTCCCTGACCAGGGATCGAACCTGTACCTCCTGCAGTGGAAGAACAGCGTCTTCAAAAATGGACTGCCAGGGAAATCCCCTGAAATAAATTTGTAATCCACAACATTCTATAGATGTTAAGAACCCCAGACATTCAACCAGCAATAGAAACTTTTAGGACATTTTCCATTCAGATCAAGATGATTTGCTTATTCCCTTTAATATAGGAGTTAACTTATGGACGTTCAGTGTCCAGCAGTGTTGAAAATGAAGAAAAGGGAACTTTAAGAGCTCTGGCCTGTGAATGCACCTCTTATGAGCCCATTTATCTATCTGTATAATGATGATAATGACAGTGTGGTGAGAATAACTGGAGATTATATATGTAAAAATGTTCTGTAAATTATGCAGCATTAAACAAAGGCCAGGGGATAAATAATGAATGAGAATCTGATGGACAAACTCTTCAGGTGACCTAGAAGAGGGAGGGATGCCCTGTAGCTGGAAGGGTGCAAGAATGAATTCATGGACAAGACAGTTCTAAGTTGTGCTTTGAGGATGGCAAAATTTTTCTTTTTTCTTACAGAATCTTTTTTATTGTTATTAAACTTTATTTTATTGGAGGATAATTGCTTTACAGTGTTGTGGTGGTTTCTGCTATATGTCAATGTGAATCAGTCATAATTAAATATATATATACACACACACACACACACACACACACACACACATATATATATATACACATATCCCCTCCCTTTTTAGCCTCCCTTCCCAACCCTGGCAAGATTTTTCAATGGCCAGAGTTGGGTTGGTGGGGTTAGGGCACCCAAAGTGAAGAAAACTCACAGAAGCAAACAAACATTGTGCATATTTGGGAAACCACGGTGAATGCAGGGAACCTAGATAGGAGGAGTTTTAGGAGACAATAATATGGAAGAGGAACATACAAATGTCCCTATATCATGAATCTGAAAAATGGGGCCAGGCATTGCCATTTACTTCAGTAATTCTTGAGGATATCTGTAAAGGAATTATAGCACAGGTTAATAACTGACATTAATGATGATGATGACCTCAGATAATTAAGGAAAAGTTGGACTATTTAGGGAGGCAGAGAAGTATGCTTCCATTATAAATATTAAACTAACCAATACAATGAAATATGTTTTGGTGCTGAAAGAGACTCCATTAGTGTTTTGAACAATTTAGTTACCTGGAAGAGCAACTCTTCTCTCCTGATAATGATGGATAAATGAAATATCACCATGTATTTTTAAAATTTTCTCCTAAAAAGTAATATAAACTCCCAAATAGAACAAGGGTTTTTTTTTAAAAAAAGTATGTCATTGATTTAAGAATCTCTTGTCATTTCTTACAGTTGTATAAAACTTTGGCTTTTATTGTTACCAGAGGGAGGCCATTCTCCCCCTTCTACTTCTAGGTATGTCCTGGTACTTTTTCATAGCTCCTGATACCAGCCAGTTACTATATGAGTGGAAAAGATGCTAATGACCGCTAATGAGATCCTGAGGTCACTCACTGGGAAGCAAGATTTTGAGCACTGTAGTCAGGTTGCCTGCATCTACAAGCTTCCTGGACACCACTTAGTCCTATAACTATGGGCATGTTACTTAATAATATTTCTGAATCAATTTCCTCATTTGTAATATGGAAACTACGAATAGTACCTACCCATCTCATAGGACTGTGAGAATTGGAAACAGAATACGTATAAAGTACTTAGAATAATGCCTAGAAATAGTAAGTGTTCAACTTACTTTTTCCCCCTCAAAATATGTCTCCGAGATTCATCCGTGTAGCTAAAAACGCCATTTCATTGCTATGATATTCCATCGTTGAAGGACATCTGGGTAGTTTCTAGTTTTTTGTGAACTCCTTGTGCACATCTTCTGATAAACAACTGCAAAAGTTTCTTTAAATAATATAATTATAGGAGTGGTTGTCCCAGTTTTACATCTGTCATGAATATATAGGAATTCCAGTTGCTCTATATGTTCTCCCAAACTCTTGATATTGTCAGACTTAGAATTTTTGCCAATCTGGTTATTTTTCATTTCCCTGATTATCAAAGAAGATGGGCATATTTTCACACATATATGGGCCATTTATATTTCCTTTTCTATGAAATCTTTTGCCCAACTGGCTACTGGTGTGCTTGTTTTTCTTAATAATTTGAGGGAATTCTTTATGTATTCTAGATACTGCTTCATCTAGCAATTCCCCCTTAGCTAGTCCACTGGCCCCCTCCTTTTTTTCAGTTTGGATTCAGTCACTCTATCAAAGATTCTTCTTCGTATAAATCTTTTCTCCTGTGGAGGCAGATTGTGGAGAGAGGTACAGTGGGTGCGTCGGAAATGAGTTCCATTTCCTTTTCCGGTGCAATATATACTGTGTTCAGTAGCAGTAGCTATAAAGCTCCAAATGCTGGTTATGGAGTTGCAAAATGTCCTGTCATAAAACAGATAAGATATAAAAAGGAATCTCAGGTTATGAAATTATGGGTATTTCTTTCTTTCATTATACTCTGATAATTTCCAATTTTTCCATAGTAAACATGTATATTTTTTATAATCAGAAATACATGACATTTTTTAAAAAACAATTTTCATTCTAAGTTCTATGGTTTTCAGAGATGTCTGATTTTAAACCTGGTGGTAATAAGAGTTTATGGAAAATCCTATCTAGTAAGAAATAATGGTTGGTTAACATCTAGGATGAGATTACAAGGTGAGCTCATCTGTAAATTGATCAAAGCAACACAGCAGGGGCAAGACATGATAAACTCTGTGTTCCCAAGGAGACTATAAGCTATGTTTTTAGATTTTCTTTGTACCCAACACAGCTCTCAGAGATAGGTACTTAATTGAAGCTGCTACTGTTAAGGATGCTTAGGGCAAACACTGGCTATGGTGGTTTAAAACGCACCTGCCCTCTGTAGTTTCTTATGATAGTGTTTTCAGTCCCCCAGGAGACCAGAGAGAAGAAAGAAAACAGATTTCCTGTCATCAGTCTGATGGGATCCTACTGGGAAAAGATAGATGAGGCCAAAGCGTGGATCCAGAGGATACTGAGCTCCAAGGAGTGCCACATCATTGAGGACAAGCACATCCTCTACTTTGGAAAAAAGGAACACGATGATTTGTCTGTGCTTCAGAAAACCTTATGCATCTCTATCTCAGAGATTGTCACCCTGGGAAAGGCACATTTAGAGATTAGAGGAGCTCCGGCTAACCTCATTGAGGCAGTTATAAACATTGAACAGATGCTATGTAAAGTTCAAGAGGAAATGGCAAGAACAAAGGAGCAAGTCCTTTGGAGCTTGTCAGGTGAGTAACTTTCTATTAAATTAAAAAGTCAGCTCTTCCAGCTTTTGAGTGTGAGCATTCATATATGTAAGTGGGTGAGAGAAAGAATGGAAGAAGAGAGAGAACAAACTATGCTGGGTCTGTTTCAGGCCATAAACTTTTTTTTTTTGCTTGGTAATCATAAAAGGCCATAAACTTTTATAACCATTTTTTGACTCTACCAGCAAGGTTAATTATTAGTAAATGAAAACACACACTTACACACATACACAATTGGATTTACTGATGATGACATGGATTGCCTAAGAGGCAACTACATGCAAAACCCAGGGTATCCAAAGCCCAGGCTCTAGGAAAAAAAAGTACATCCCTAATTCTTCAGATGGAACATTCAGATACAAACACATTCCACTTATTTAATTCATTTCTTTGAGTTTTATTGGAGTTATTTATTGCTGGCAGAGTTAAGAGCCCTAAAATTACTTACTCTGAGCCTTCTCACCAGCGTAAATTGTTCATCGGTACTATGAGATCCAGTCAAGCATCACTCATTCAATGGGGCAAAATCCATCAGGATAACTGTGAGAATTTGGGTCTCGAGAGATCCTTTAACTTAGTCCTAGAGCTCACTAGGAAATTATACCATTAAAAATATTGCCTTGGGAGACTGAGGCTAATTTTTTCATTTATTTGACTAATGTAAGCAGGTTAGTTATGAAACAGGAAGGTGAAAGTGCTGTGGACACAACTGGGTGAGGCGCCTGACCCAGACTTGGGCCGTAAGGGGGAGGTGTTGCAAACGGAGAAGTGAAGACTAGGTGGGAGTTAGTAAACAAAGAAAGAATTTCCAAGAAATCAGACCATCGCTAGGCCTAGGTTATGCAAGACTTTATAAACCACATGAAAATATTCAAAGTTTTTCTTGAAATACGTGGAGAACCTTGAATGATTTTAAGCAAAGACAAGGTCAAACTTGTATTTTAGAAAGATCATTGGTTGTAATGTGGAGAATGAATTTAGTACAAAAATTCAGATGTATAATTTCAAAGAATACCTTATTCTCGCCATGTGTTTGTAAAAATAGTTCAGGCAGATATAGTCGAAGTGAGTGGGAGTTCACAATAAATGTTGAGTCTATATTCCACAGAAAACCCAGTGTCAAAAAACACGGACAAAAGTAATATTCAAGAATGAGACCCAATATTATGATTTCTACTGAGCTTTTGAAATGTAGTGAATGTGGGTCTTTAAACTGACATTGATACTTCTTAAGAGAACAAGATTGAAAATAATACTGATCGCCTATAAAGCTTGTGACATTAAGTTCGTTCATAAAGTTGGCCTACTTTCCCAGCTACTGGCAATTTAGTCATGTAAGTCCCCTGCTGTGCTGCAAGGTGGCATTTTTTGGCAGTTGGTGACTAAGCATATTATTCCACAGCAGTGTTTCAGAGGTTCATAAACCCTTAGCCCCTTCTAATCAGGTTAAGATCTTCATTAACAAAATGGACAATTTTGAAATGAGTTCTTACTATAGGGAACATCAGCTGTCCACATGAACAGTATGTTTTAAATAATAGAAGTTAGGCATCTCCTCTTTAATGGTGCTCTTCTAATCTTTCCTGGTGAGTGTTCCTGATAGCAGGAGTTTGTGGATCTTTGAGTTTCCAGTGCTCAGCCCAGTGCCTGGCATGTAATAGGAACTCAGTAAATGTTTGCTGAACTCTGAGATGGTTGGATGGCATCACTGACTCAATGAACATGAGTTTGAGCAAACTCGGGGAGATAGTGAAGAACTGGGAAGCCTGGTGTGTTGCAGTCCATGGGGTGGCAAAGAGTAGGACACTAATTAGTGGCTAAACAATGGCAACAATATTATACTTGATAAATGTGAGTCATTACTCTCCAGATTTTTTTTTTGTCATTTGCCACTTAGTGTATTTCATTTTGGAAGTTACCTCAATTTTTAAATAATTTTGTTAATACATAATTTATATACCATGAAGTTCATTCATTTAAAGTATACAATTCAGTGGATTTTAGTATATATACAGAGTTGTACAGTGATTGCTATGATCTTATTTTTTTTCATTTTTCACTGGAGAATAATTGCTTTACAGTGTTGTATTGGTTTCTGCTATACAACTCTCCACATTTAACTTACAGACTCTTCCTTTGAAATGTCCTGGCATGGGAGTTCTCTGCTATGGAGTTATATCCCTCCTGCTCTCTTGCTTTCCAGAGTTACAACTTGGCCCTCTCTATGAGTTTCTCTGAATTTATAACATGTTTTTTTTGTGGTTAAATTGAGCATACTCAATTACATAGTGTGCTGGGGATTAGGTCATTTTAGTATATTCAGTCTTACGTCAAAAAGAAAGTAAACTGAAAGAAAAGAAGCCTTTTGGCAGGTTTTCATTTGTTCACTCATGTATAGATATTTAGTCCAATAAGGAGCTCCTTTGGGCAATGAACGGTTGTCCCTTAAATGTAAAATTGGAATGAAGGAAAGAAATTAAGGAAGGAAAGAAGGAAGAAAAAGAGGGGAAAGGAAGGAAGGTAGGAAAGACATTACATCATAAACTCAATCTCCAAATTTTGTTGTCCTTGGCTGGGTGGCATATGAATAACATATGTACTAAATGTTCTGCCTTGCCCCTTACAGAAAGCACTGGGGAAAGCCAGGTTTATAACCTTAGGTCTGTACTTACTAGCTTTGTGTTATTGAGCAAGTCACTTAACTAATCTGAGTTTCTATTTTCCTCTTTGTAAAATTGTGTTAATTATTTCAGTGGTGGTGTTGTAATACTCAAATGAGGTAGAGATATGAAACTATTTTGAAAACTTTGAAGTGTTACATAAATGTCTTATTGTTTTCCATCACTCCTTAATATTTTCTTATGTTTGTCTTTTTTTGTTGATTGGCATCCTGGCTAGAAATATAAACATTTCCTATTAGCAAAACAACTATATGTCATCATTACGGCATTGATAGGGAAAATATATATTAATGCTCTTTTTCCTCTTACCCTCTCAACTTCATAATCTAAATCAATCTGGGGACAAATTTATTACCCACCCCCCATTTTATCCTATGATTTCTCATGGAATTATAGCTGTCATTGCATGCTGTAAATACATGAGGCATACAAATTAAACTGCTAATCTTCTCCTCCAAATTTTTTTTATAATTTATTTCATTTAATTTCTGCTTATTTATTTATTTGGCTGGGCTGTGCTGCTTTTGGGATCTTAGTTTCTCAACCAGAAATTGAACCCAGGCCCTGGCAGTAGATACACCGAGTCCTAACCACTGAACCACCAGGAAATTCCCTCATTTAATCTCTTTACAAACCTTTTCCTCTCATAGATCACTGAGACAAAGTTTTATGTTACTTACTTTTAGGGCAGCACACTGATCAGCAACCAGAAAACCAGAATCAAATGAAGGAAAATACATTTCTGAAATGGCTAACGCTTTCAGCTCCAGAAATTCAGGATAAAAAAAAACAGTTTGAAGACTGTGGTTTGCGAGTTATAAAGGTATACTTAATTAAGGGAAGAATTTGACTCATCTTGCTATCATTTGGTTCCACAGCCAGAAGAAAAACTTGCCCACTGATGACTAAGCTACTTGCTCATTGTCCTGCAATCCTAGGAGTTCGTCTGAAAGGAGGGCAGGGATGGGTAGGGATGAGGGGTATTGTTGGAATCAAGTGGTAGAAATGATGTTAGGATGTATAGAAGCATAGATCAAGACTCAGAGAAAACTATCTGCCTATCTTGAAACAAAATGTTTTATTACATAAAATATATGTGTATATACATCACATAAAATATATATGATAAAAGAAGCATTTATCACACTGTATTGTAATTGTTTACCTATTTTTATCTCTCACTAAACTATAAGCTTTAGGACAGCAAAGACTGTGTCTGCACTTGTCCATTTCATTACTAGTTCCTGGCACATAGCGACAGCTCAGTGAGTTTTTATTAAAGAAGGGATAGGGAATTTTGAAGAGATAGAAGTCAAAATAGGAGAAAGTTGGAGTCAGGAGAGACTCTTCTGCAACTTTATATGAAAAGCATATCACATGCAAAGTAATAAACACATAAATAATAAACACATAAATAAATAAATAAACACAGTATCAGGCAATTTAAGTAGCATTTCTCCAGCATCTTTTTCAGTTTTTCATTTCCTTGGGCTGTAGGTAGAGAAGATAGACAATGTGCTTCTCATGGCTGCCTTCCAAGAAAGGAAGAAAATGATGGAAGGGAGACCCTCTGGAAAACCTGTGAGCTACAGGTTGTTTCAGCAAGTCCCACATCAGTTCTGCAAAATGGTATGCAGAGTCGGCTTTCACCGAGTGTACTCCATGCCCTGCGGTAGGTGTCAGCCCCTCATAGTTGGCTTACTGTATGTGGGAGTTGGTGAGCAGACATCAGCAGGTGACTCACCACTAATAGCATTGTTGCTTCAATGAGGGCGTCATTTACACCTGGGATTTAGTGGTAAAGTCATTTGGAAAGGGTAATATTTAAAATTTATCTTTTATGTATTTTGTGGCTGGTGTGTTTTATTTTGATGAAAGTGTTTGCAGTAAGAACTACAGTTCACTGTTTTTCCCCTTTCTGTGTTTGTGGCCTCTCTACAGAGAGCACCTTGGAGCTTTTTTTTCTTCTCTTATCTTGACAAAAAATTATCAACGGTACCAAACCATCTTCCTCCTTCATTAAAAGAGCATTTTTCTGAATTTAATAAAGTTGGTCTTTTCTCTTCCATCCTTTTCATTTCCTGTAGCTGCTAGGGAATGAATTAGGCATCATCTGGCAGGTGAAATGAATATTTTAAGTTCCTTCCCAGTTATGGGAGTCCTATGTATAGTAGCTTCTATGTCTCAGTTATACAAAAATATTGCATATTTTACCTCTGTATTTTCCACTTTAAATCTCTCCAGATGAAGGTAAGAAGTTTTTGTAGCCATCACAGAGGATACCTGGCAATGCAGCTTGGTTTTGCCTGGTCTATTAAAGATGTAGCTCTTGATCTTTACCTTTCAAATATGTAGCATGATCCTTGTTGTAGAGCCTATTCCAAGTCTTGATTTCTGGAAAGCATAGGGTCTGGGAATCATCTTCTCTTTGCCCCACAGAAAACATAAGCAATACCTAGGGTAAAAATTGAATATGAACAATTTTTCACCCAGGAATACAAACTGATAAATGAATCCCCACCAAGAAGTTTTTAAGTATAACCAGGAAAGTGATAATCAGTATGGTCCTTTCATTGGCAAAGTCTTAAAAATTCATGACTCCCATTTGCTTCTAAACCCATTGTAACTGGCTTTTCTGCACTCCACCACTGCTCCTTCTATTTTAACTTAAACTACTCTAAAAACATCAAGATCCTCCTATTTTCCAAATCCAGCAAGTGCCTTCTTTTCAGTTCTGTGACAGGTACTGCTAGTTGCCTACCCAATATCTATATATATTTCTTCTCCAAACAGCTAAGACACACACCATTCTCCCAAGGAAGACAGTCCCAGACACTCATCTTGTTTCCTCAGTCTCAAGTTCAGGCAGTCTTCTCTTAAAGCTTAGAGGCAAAGCAATTGTCCTAATACACTCTCCAAACAGCTAAGACACACACCATTCTCCCAAGGAAGACAGTCCCAGACACTCATCTTGTTTCCTCAGTCTCAAGTTCAGGCAGTCTTCTCTTAAAGCTTAGAGGCAAAGCAATTGTCCTAATACACTCATTGAATAATGATGTGAGAGCGAGCAGGAAAATTGCGATAAGAACTCCCCATTTCTAAAGGGGAGAAGGAAAACACACAAGTCACTGGTCTGTACCACTAACCACATGCTGCTGAACTGGAATAGTAAGAACTCTATTCGGGGAGTGAAGTAAGACCCTTGTTTGCACTCCGGGGAAATCTTCATTTTGTATGCTGCCTTTGGTCACTTCTAGGTGCACTGCTTACCAGGGCTTGCCCCAGGGGTCTAGAATGCTCCCAGGCTACTGAGAGCTGGACTTGTAGGGTATTTTTTTTCAGCCATACAGCTCCTTTAAAAACTAAGCAGCATGAGGCCTGTTTGTTTCTGGCCAAGTTTGTTCTTTTTAATCCAGCCAAAGATCCTGCCTCCATCTAGTCTTTAAGCCTCAAGATACCAGTCTTTTATCTACTGGCCTCTGTGCTCGTCTCCCTAGCCTTTAGCTTAACAGCCACTACCTTGAGGCAAATCAGACAGTAGATTCAGTGGGGAGATACTACTCATAATGTGACTTGTGCCTATGTGTCTGGTGAGAATGCTTAACTGCAGGTGCCTGAAAGAAGTGTCCTCTGCTAGATAAACCATGCTTGTTGTTGTTCAGTTGCTCAGTCATGTCCGACTCTTTGCAACCCCATGGACTGCAGCATGCCAGGATTCCCTGTCCTCCACTCTCTCCAGGGTTTGCTCAAATTCATGTCCACTGAGTCAGTGATGCTATCTAACCATCTCATCCTTTCCTGCCCCTTTCTCCTTTTGCCTTTAATGTTTCCCATCATCAGGGTCTTTTCCAATGAGTCGGCTCTTCGCAACCGATAGCCGAAGTATTGGAGCTTCAGCTTCAGCGCCAGTTCATTCAGTAACTGCCTCAGGGCTTGGTCGGAAGTCAAGCTGTGGGGTTGGGATGTGATGCGGTCAGGCTCTGACTGTGTCTGAGGCCCAGTAAACCTGATATTTTTTTTTCTCTAATATTCAGCCATCTTCTGTAACAGACAGGCAGGGTTTTAGCCCCTGGCATTGTATCCAAACTCTAGGACACTTGCTCATACACAGTAAACTGACTGCAAGCTGCAGATCTAGAGATGTTTCTGTTCCTCACTGTGGGTGTGTCTCGAGGGCCAGAACTAATGGGGCAGGTGAATGATTACATGGCATGATTTCAGAGATACCAGGAAAGCTGCCCTGGGTCTTTGCTGCTGCACAGGCTTTTCTCTAGTTGCAGCAAGCAGGGGCTATTCTCTAGTTGCAGTGCGCAGGCTTCTCATCACGGTGGCTTCTCAGGAGCACAGGCTCTAGGGCGTGTGGGCTTCAGTATTTGCGGCTCCCAGCTCCAGAGCATAGGCTCACAGTTGTGACACACAGGCTTAGTTGCTCTGTGGCATGTGGGGATCTTCCCTGATCAGGGGTCAAACCCATATCTCCTGCATTGGCAGGAGGATTCTTTATCAATGAGCCAGGGAAGGAGCCCTATTAGTGATAATTTGCCACCACTGAACAAAACTTTGTGTGTCTTTGCTTCAGACACAGGGACTTGAGATCAGGAACTGGTGAGTATTTGGAGGACTAGGGAGTGAATACATATTAGTACCCAAATAGGCAATACAGTTTGTCAGATCATAATAATCTTTAAATATTTTTTCTCTTATCAGACCAAAAATATGGAGCTGGAATATACTTCACCAAGAACCTCAAAAACATAGCACACAGGATCAAGAAAACATCTGCCACAGATAAGCTGATCTGTGTGTTTGAAGCTGAAGTACTCACAGGCTTCTTCTGCCAGGGTAGTCAGTTAAATATTGTTCCCCCACCATCGCATCCTGGAGCCATAGATAGCTATGACAGTGTGGTTGACAATGTTTCCAGCCCTGAAACCTTTGTCATTTTTAGTAACACACAGGCTGTGCCCCAGTATTTGTGGACTTGCATCCAGGATCATGTACAGGGTTACTCAGGACAAATGATGCTCTCTCCACAGCAGTCTTACGGGATATTCTCAAGTGGCAGCTCTGTTGATTAACCTCTACATTATTTTAACAACAAACAAGACCTTGCTTTGGAGGAACTAATCAAATAATAACCATCGGTGACTCAAAGAATGGTTTGAATATGTCAAATGGGTTGTCTTTATGGGCTGACTGGGTGATTGAAGGCTCAGCTACAAACCAGCATCTTAGTGCCTTCATCTTTGTCTCTGTCTCTTGGGGTTGGGGTGGATAGATACCAACTAAAACACTTTCAGGACTATTCCCTCTCCTTCAAGTTGTCTTTTCATCTTCTTTACTGTAGGTAACAGCAAATATGCTTTATATGTAATGAAGACATTTTCCAGTATATAATCCAAATCCTTTTATTTTGTAAAATGATAATAGTGTAACATATTAAGACAGCAAGATGATTTCAGATTTTCCAGAAAATCTTACAAAGTGCTTTGGATATCAAAATAAACACCTTTATTAAAGTAACTGGCTCTGAAAATTATGTGTAAAATGAAATTATTTGGAGTGGAAGGATACCAGAAGGCTGATATTCTACTGATCCCCTTTTTGGATCAGTAGAGCTTTTTCAACCAATGCCATGCAAGCACCATGAGGCAAAATTATTAATTCATCCAGTAAATCTTGGTCACTAGATGTGTTTCACTTTCCAGGTGCTGGACAAGACAAATGTCTTCCTAAAGCTTCCAACCTAAATAATCATAAAGGCAGCTATGGACAGCTTAACAAGTGTGACTTGGTATAACAAAGAGGAATTACAAATTCTTTGGAAAAATTTGAGGAGGAGAGGGATATATGAATCTGGGGTTGGGAGGAAGTCCTTCTGAAAGAAAATGAAACTCAGGTTGAGACCTGAAGAATTTTTAAGTTAGGTAAATTAAGGATAGAGCACACTGGGAGCAGAGTCGGAAGAGTATCTTGTGCAGAGTTCTTAAAAAGCCTGAATCTACTGACTGCGCTCATACTTGACTTCAGATTTCTGCCATGTAGTAGCCAGCTAATCTCAGCAGGTGTCTCTTTCCTATTCTGAGATCAATATTTCTCTACACTTCCAGACTTTCCTGACCCTCCTATCCTCAACCTCTTATCTAGAATACTTCTTCTTCCTCATCTACGTTAACCAGCATTCTTCATCTTGAAAGAAGCATATCTATCATCTCATATGGTACTGTCCTTGAATTTGGGGCAAGAGGCATCCCACCATGGACTTCCAGTTTGAGAGGATTTCACTCTGACCTCCATCTGGCCATGCCTATCTCCACAAGGTGAGGAATGCATGGGGTCAAGAGAATGTATCCATTTGGGACCTGCACACCTCACTTCTAAGCCACCTACTAGGTACCTGGAAATTCTAATTTCCTGGCTAAATATTTAAAGTCTGTTTCCAGGGCCTGATTGGGCCTCTTTCTCAGGTATTTCCTTCCAAGGGTGGACTGTTCCACAGCCTACATCAAGAATGGTCATGGGGTGACTGTTTTCAGGAATGGAGCTTAGACATGAGGGCTGATGTGTTCACAGGTCTATGCATGAGGCTGTGATACAGAGCCAAGGGTGAGAGGACTGATCTGAAAGATCGAGCTTATGTTTAACAGAGATTTCAAAACATGATGGAGAACAGGCAGTGTTCACAAGGATAAGGAAAAAAACAAAATTCATACCAAGAAACATATTGAAACTGTAGGCCACCAAAAAGCTGAACTTAAAAGCAGGCAGAGAGGACAGTCATTCAAGTCACCTACAAACGAACAACAATTAGACCGACAACATATTTCTTGTTGTAGGCAGTATAACATCCTCCCTCTGCCCTTGCAAACATGTCCACACCTTAACCTCCTGAATCTGTGAATTTATTACCTTACATGGCAAAAGTCATTTTGCAGATGTGATTAAAGTTACCCTTCAGATGGGAAAAGTTCCCAGGATTCTCCAGCTGGGCCTAATCTAATCACCTAAGTGATGGCAGCATGAGAAGAGTTTGATGCCCTGTGCTTGTTCAGAGATGTAGGAGACCATGTGCAAGGACCAGTGAGAAGCTTCTAGGAGCTAAGGGTGGCCTTTAACTGACAACCAGCAAGGAAACTGAGCTCTTAATCCTTTAACTGCATGGAACTGAATTCTGTCAGTACCTGGAGTGAACAAGGAAATGGACTCAAAAGCTTCCAGAAAGGAGTGAAGCCTGCTAACATTTGATTTTAGCCCAGTGAGTCCTACACATGACTTCTGACCTATAGAACTATGAAGCAGTATAGTTGTGCTCTTTTAAATCCCTGAAGTTGTGCTAATTTGTTATGGCAGTACTAGAAAACTAATCCTGAAGCCTGAAGGCATTAGTGTAATATTTTCAAAGGGCTGAGAAAAATGAACTATTAACCTAGAATTCCATAATTAGCCAAACTTTTATTTTGCCATAATTTTTGCATAAAGACACTCTCAGACCACCAAGAATGGAATTTACCAACAGTAGATAAACTTTCATTAAGGAATTTAATATTTAAAGGATACAATTCAGGGAGGAGGTGGAAAACACATCTAGGCTGCAAAAAGGCAGGATAAACAAAAAATGATAAATATGTAAATGGTAAACAGTCATTGTCTATAAACAACTAATAATTTGGAGATTAAATAAGACTGAAATAGAACACTAAAAAAAAGAACCATGTAAAAAAGTAAAATGGTAAAGTAATGAATACAGTTAAGTAGTTAAAAGGGATTTTAAAGTCCTTGTGTTGTTTAAGAGATTAGTATTATTAAGTTTATTATGTAGATTAAAATTTAAGGACAGCCACTGAATGAAGTAAAGTACCTAACTTCTAAATAGTAGACAAAAACTAAAGTAGTTTAAAAATCCAAAAAAGGGCAAATTGGAAAAAAGGCAAAAAAAAAATCAGAGTTAGTTTAACCATGATACCAAAAAATAGACAACAGTACAAGATAGGAAAAGTACAGATGCTCATTTACATAAATAGATTCACAAATTCTAATCAAAATATTAAGAAATTAATTCAGTTCTGTATAAATTATGGTCGAGTTGGGTTTATTTCAGAATGTAAATATAGGTTAACTTTAGAATATCTATTGATGTAACTCACTATATAACTATATTAAAGGGTATGTTCATTTGAATATATATGGAGAAATCATCTGATAAAGAATTTATAAAAGGATATCTACCAAAAACCTAGAGCAAGCATCATATTTCACAGTAAAACATTACAGTGATTCCCTACAAAATCAGGAATGAGACAATGCTGCTTCCTGTCACCATTTATCTTCAGCAGTGTATTAGAGTTCCTGTCAAGCACAGTAAAGAACAAACCAAAAGACTAAAAATGGAGAAACAAAAATGTCATTAAATCACTGGAAATATGATTGTCTATAGAAAGTCCAAGAAAATCTGGAGACAAATTACTAGAATTAATAAAATCATCCTGCAAAATTCTAAATAGGAATTTATATAAATCAATTTCATTTCTATGCATGAGAAACAGTAAATGTAAAAGCTTTTTCTAAACTTATATAATAGCAACAAAAAATAATACAACTAGAATTAAATTTACAAAAGATATATAAACATTTCATGAAAAAAATGACAAAACATCATTGAAAGGAATCAAAGATGACCTAAATAATGGAGAGATATACTATATCTCATTAAGAGGAAGCCTCAATGTAATAGAGATGTCTATTCTCCAAAAACTTAATCTCATCAATTCAATATAATTTCAATCAAAATCTTAAGAGGTTTGCTTCATAGGAGCTGAAGGAGTAATTATAAAAAATATTAAACAAAAAGGTCCAAGAAGATCCAAGGCAATTTTAATGAAGAAAAACAAAGTGGAGGTGACTTGACCTGTAATGTACTATGACTTATTATACTACTACAGTTATTAAGATGTGTTATTGGTGTAGGGATAGACAAAGATACCAACTGAACAGGATAGAAAGCTCCAAAACAGACCTGTGCCAATATGGAAACTTGAGAATATGTATATTTTGAATACATATATCAAATATATATGTATTGCTGCTGCTGCTGCTGCTAAGTCGATTCAGTCGTGTCTGACTCTGTGTGATCCCATAGATGGCAGCCCACCAGGCTCCCCCGTCCCTGGGATTCTCCAGGCAAGAACACTGGAGTGGGTTGCCATTTCCTTCTCCAATGCATGAAAGTGAAAAGTGAAAGTGAAGTAGCTCAGTCATGTCCAACTCTTAGAGACCCCATGGATTGCAGCTTACCAAGTTCCTCTGTCCATGGGATTTTCTAGGCAAGAGTACTGGAGTGCGGTGCCATTGCCTTCTCCAGTATATGTATTGACTACCCCCCAAATATGTAAATTTATACGATAGAGAAGAATTACAGTGAAACAAATTAACATGCTGGTTATCCAAAACTGTCTAATAATCCTTGAAGAGGCCCAAAGGAGTCTAGAAAAGGATGAACCAACTGAACCTGAATTATTCAATATTATATGCATGTTGTGACAAAACTTCAATAAATAAAAAACCAATTTGTTAGAAATAAGACTGTTTCAGACCTAAAAAAAAAAAAAAAAGTCCTTAGGAAAAAGCAGGGCCTCAGTGGTAAAGAATCTGCCTGCCAATGCAGAAGACACTGATTCAGTCCCTGATTTGGGAAGATCCCACGTGCTGTGCAGCAACTGAGCCCATGTGCCACAACTACTGAGCCTGTGCTCTAGAGCCCTGTGAGACAACTACTCAAGCTCATGTGTCATAGGGCCCGTGCTCTGCAACAAGAGAAGCCACCGCAATGAGAAGCCTGTGCGCCACAACTAGAGAGTAGCCTGCGCCCTGCCACAACTAGAGAAAATCCTGAAGACCTACCTCAGCCAAAAATATTTTTTTAAAAAAGAAAACATAACCAAATTAAACAGAATTTTCTGAATTTCTTCACTAAACTGTAAATTCATTTGGAATCTAACTTCAACTTCACAAGTTCAAATTACTTCTATGCTTTAAAACCATTTTCCCTGGGGAAGAGAGATCTAACTTTTGATGACATACAATGTGCTTCAGAGTGTTTTAAGAACAATGGGCATTTTACATATGGAGATGGTTAATTTACATGTATGGATGTGAGGGGGAGGGCAATGGCAACCCATTCCAGTACTCTTGCCTGGCAAATCCCATGGACAGAGGAGCCTGGTAGGCTGCAGTCCATGGGTCGCTAAGAGTCGGACACAACTGAGCGACTTCACTTTCACTTTTCACTTTCATGCATTGGAGAAGGAAATGGCAACCCACTCCAGTGTTCTTGCCTGGAGAATCCCAGGGACGGGGGAGCCTGGTGGGCTGCCGTCTGTGGGGCTGCACAGAGTCGGACACGACTGAAGCGACTTAGCAGCAGCAGCAGCAGCAGCACGGATGTGAGAGTTGGACTATAAAGAAAGCTGAGCACCAAAGAATTGATACTTTTGAACTGTGGTGTTGGAGAAGACTCTTGAGAGTCCCTTAGACTGCAAGGAGATCCAATCAGTCCATCACAAAGGAAATCAGTCCTGAATATTCATTGGAAGGAATGATGCTGAAGCTGAAACTCCAGTACTTTGGCCACCTGATTCGAAGAACCAACTCTCTGGAAAAGACCCTGATTCTGGGAAAGATTGAAGGAAGGAGGAGAAGGGGATGACAGAGAATGAGACGGTTGGATGGCATCACGGACTCTATGGATATGAGCTTGAGTAAGCTCTGGGAGTTGGTGATGAACAGGGAAGCCTGGTGTGCATGCTGCAGTCCATGGGGTTGCAGAGTCGGACACAACTGAGCGACTGAACTGAATTGAATTTACAGATGCAAAGGACCTGACTGACAAACAGTTGATTTACCAAAGTAAGTCTGTATATACAAAATTGGTAGACATTTGGGAGAACTGGAAGTAAATTCCTACAATTTTAAAAACCTGCTGCACTAATAATTAAAAATCCTAACTCTTCTTTGCTCAAACACTCATTTTGTACCAACAATAGCAAGAATTAGTACTATGCAGGCAGAGGAACAGAGCTGCAAGTCAAAAGTAATTTTATGTTTGGCTATATTCAGTTTTACCATTATGTAAAAGAATAGATATCATAAAGTTTCAGGCAGTTCAGAGAAATATTGATGAAAAAGGAAACAAGAAAGTATAAAAATATTCCATTGTATCACAGGACAAAAACATATCATTGTTTTTAATGAGATAGAATATCTTTTTTTTTAATTTATTTGTTTTAGTTGGAGGCTAATTACTTTACAATATTGTAGTGGTTTTTGCCATACATTGATATGAATCAGCCATGGGTTTACATGTGTTCCCCATCCTGAACCCCCCTCCCACATCCCTCCTCATCCCATCTCTCTGGGTCATCCCAGTGCACGAGCCCTGAGCACCCTGTCTCATGCATCGAACCTGGACTGGTGATCTGTTTCATATATGATAATATACATGTTTCAATGCTATTCTCTCAAATCATCCCACCCTCGCCTTCTCTCACAGAGTCCAAAAGACTGTTCTATACATCTGTGTCTCTTTTGCTGTTTTGCATATAGGGTTATCATTACCATCTTTCTAAATTCCATATATATGCATTAGTATACAGTATTGGTGTTTTTCTTTCTGGCTTACTTCACTCTGTATTATAGGCTCCAGTTTCATCCACCTCATTAGAACGGATTCAAATATATTCTTTTTAATGGCTGAGTAATATTCCACTGTGTATATGTACCACAGCTTTCTTATCCATTCATCTGCTGATGGATATCTAGGTTGCTTCCATGTCCTGGCTATTATAAACAGTGCTGCAATGAACATTGGGGTACATGTGTCTCTTTCAATTCTGGTTTCCTTGGTGTGTATGCCCAGCAGTGGGATTGCTGGGTCATATGGCAGTTCTATTTCCAGTTTTTTAAGGAATCTCCACATTGTTCTCCACAGTGGCTGTACTAGTTTGCATTCCCACCTACAGTGTAAGAGGGTTCCCTTTTCTCCACACCCTCTCCAGCATTTATTGTCTGTTGATTTTTGGATAGCAGCCATTCTGACCAGAGTGAGATGGTACCTCATTGTGGTTTTGATTTGCATTCTCTGATAATGAGTGATGTTGAGCATCTTTTCATGTGTTTGTTAGCCATCTGTATGTCTTCTTTGGAGAAATGTCTGTTTAGTTCTTTGGCCCATTTTTTGATTGGGTTGTTTATTTTTCTGGAATTGAGCTGCAGGAGTTGCTTGTATATTTTTGAGATTAATTCTTTGTCAGTTGCTTCATTTGCTATTATTTTCTCCGATTCTGAAGGCTGTCTTTTCACTTTGCTTATAGTTTTTTTCATTGTGCAAAAGCTTTTAAGTTTAATTAGGTCCCATTTGTTTATTTTTGCTTTTATTTCCATTACTCTGGGAGGTGGGTCATAGAGGATCCTGCTGTGATTTATGTTGGAGAGTGTTTTGCCTATGTTTTCCTCTACGAGTTTTATAGTTTCTGGTCTTACAGTTAGATCTTTAATCCATTTTGAGTTTATTTTTGTGTATGGTGTTAGAAAGTGTTCTAGTTTCATTCTTTTACAAGTGGTTGACCAGTTTTCCCAGCACCACTTTTTGAAGAGATTGTTTTCTCCCTTGTATATTCTTGCCTCCTTTGTCAAAGATAAGGTGTCCATAGGTGTGTGGATTTATCTCTGGGCTTTCTATTTTGTTCCATTGAACTATATTTCTGTCTTTGTGTCATTACCAGACTGTCTTGCTGACTGTGGCTTTGTTGTATAGCCTGAAGTCAGGCAGGTTGATTCCTCCTGTTCCATTTTTCTTTCTCAAGATTGCTTTGGGTATTTGAGGTTTTTTGTATTTCCATACAAATTGTGAAATTATTTGTTCTAGTTCTGTGAATAATACCCTTGGTAGCTTGATAGGCATTGCATTGAATCTATGGATTGCTTTGGGTAGTATACTCATTTTCACTGTATTGATTCTTCCAATCCATGAACATGGTATATTTCTCCATCTATTTGTGTCCTCTTTGATTTCTTTCATCAGTGTTTTATAATTTTGTATATAAAGGTCTTTTGTTTCTTTAGGAAGATATATTCCTTAGTATTTTATTCTTTTTGTTGCAGTGGTGAATGGAATTGTTTCCTTAATTTCTCTTTCTGTTTTCTCATTGTTAGTGTATATGCAGGGGATTTCTGTGTGTTATTTTTATATCCTGCAACTTTACTATATTCATTGATTAGCTCTAGTAATTTTCTGGTGGAGTCTTTAGGGTTTTCTATGTAGAGGATCATGTCATCTGCAAACAGTGAGAGTTTTACTTCTTCTTTTCCAATTTGGATTCCTTTTATTTCTTTTTCTGCTCTGATTGCTGTGGCTAAAACTTTCAAAACTATGTTGAATAGTAGTAGTGAGAGTGGGCACCCTTGCCTTGTTCCTGACTTTAGGGGAAATTCTTTCAATTTTTCACCATTGAAGATAATGTTTGCTGTGGGTTTGTCATAGATAGCTTTTATTATGTTGGGGTATGTTCCTTCTAGTCCTGCTTTCTGGAGACTTTTTATCATAAATGGATGTTGAATTTTGTCAAAGGCTTTCTCTGCATCTATTGAGATAATCATATGGTTTTTATCTTTCAGTTTGTCAATGTGGTGTATTACATTGTTGATTTGCGGATATTAAAGAATCCTCGCTTTCCCGGGATAAAGCCCACTTGGTCATGATGTATGATCTTTTTAATATGTTGTTGGGTTCTGTTTGCTAGAATTTTGTTAAGGATTTTTGCATCTATGTTCATCAGTGATATTGGCCTGTAGTTTCCTTTTTTTGTGGCATCTTTGTCTGGTTTTTAGTATCAGGGTGATGGTGGCCTCATAGAATGAGTTTGGAAGTTTACCTTCTTCTGCAATTTTCTGGAAGAGTTTGAGTAAGATAGGTGTTAGCTCTTCTCTAAATTTTTGGTAGAATTCAGCTGTGAAGCCATCTGGTCCTGGGCTTTTGTTTGCTGGAAGATTTCTGATTACAGTTTCAATTTCTGTGCTTGTGATGGGTCTGTTAAGATCTTCTATTTCTTCCTGGTTCAGTTTTGGAAAGTTATACTTTTCTAAGAATCTGTCCATTTCTTCCAAGTTGTCCATTTTATTGGCATATAGATTCTGATAGTAATCTCTTATGATCCTTTGTATTTCTGTGTTGTCTGTTGTGACTTCTCCAATTTCATTTCTAATTTTGTTGATTTGATTCTTCTCCCTTTGTTTCTTGATGAGTCGGGCTAATGGTTTGTCAATTTTATTTATCTTCTCAAAGAACCAGCTTTTAGCTTTGTTGATTTTTGCTATGGTCTCTTTTGTTTCTTTTGCATTTATTTCTGCCCTAATTTTTAAGATTTCTTTTCTTCTACTAACCCTGGGGTTCTTCATTTCTTCCTTTTCTAGTTGCTTTAGGTGTAGAGTTATTTATTTGACTTTTTTCTTGTTTCTGGAGGTAAGCCTGTATTGCTATGAACCTTCCCCTTAGCACTGCTTTTACAGTGTCCCATAGGTTTTGGGTTGTGTTTTCATTTTCATTCATTTCTATGCATATTTTGATTTCTTTTTTGATTTCTTCTATGATTTGTTGGTTATTCAGAAGTGTGTTATTTAGCCTCCATATGTTGAAATTTTTAATAGTTTTTTTTTTTTCCCCTGTAATTGAGATCTAATCTTACCGAATTGTGGTCAGAAAAGATGATTGGAATGATTTCAATTTTTTTGAATTTACCAAGGTTAGATTTATGGCCCAGGATGTGATCTATCCTGGAGAAGGTTCCGTGTGCACTTGAGAAAAAGGTGAAATTGTTTTGGGGTGAAATGTCCTATAGATATCAATTAGGTCTATCTGGTCCATTGTGTCATTTAAAGTTTGTGGTTTCCTGGTTAATTTCTGTTTAGTTGATCTATCCATAGGTGTGAGTGGGGTATTAAAGTCTCCCATTATTATTGTGTTATTGTTAATTTCCCTTTTCATACTAGTTAGCATTTGCCTTACATATTGCGGTGCTCGTATGTTGGGTGCATATATATTTATAATTGTTATATCTTCTCCTCGGATTGATCCTTTGATCATTATGTAGTGTACTTCACTGTCTTTTTTCACAGCCTTTATTTCAAAGTCTATTTTATCTGATATGAGTATTGGTACTCCTGCTTTTTTTTTTGGTCTCCATTTGTGTGAAATATCTTTACCAGCCCTTCACTTTCAGTCTGTATGTGTCCCTTGTTTTGAGGTGGGTCTCTTGTAGACAGCGTATTTAGGGGGTCTTATTTTTGTATCCATTCAGCCAGTCTTTGTCTTTTGGTTGGGGTATTCAACCTATTTACATTTCAGTTAATTATTGATAAGTACAGTCCCGTTGGCATTTACTTTGTTGTTTTGGGTTCGTGTTTATATACCCTTTCTGTGTTTCCTGTCTAGAGAAGATCCTTTAGCACTTGTTGAAGAGCTGGTTTGGTGGTACTGAATTCTCTCAGCTTTTGCTTGTCTGTAAAGCTTTTGAATTCTCCTTCATATCTGAATGAGATCCTTGCTGGGTACAGCAATCTGGGTTGTAGGTTTTTCTCTTTCATCACTTTAAGTATATCCTGCCATTCCCTTCTGGCCTAAAGAGTTTCTATTGAAAGATCAGCTATTATCCTTATGGGAATCCCCTTGTGTGTTATTTGTTGTTTTTCCCTTGCTGCTTTTAATATTTGTTCTTTGTGTTTGATCTTTGTTAATTTGATTAATATGTGTCTTGGGGTGTTTCACCTTGGGTTTATCCTTTTTGGGACTCTCTGGGTTTCTTGGACTTGTGTGACTATTTCCCGGAGAAGGCAATGGTACCCCACTCCAGTACTCTTGCCTGGAAACTCCCATGGACGGAGGAGCCTGGTAGGCTGCAGTCCATGGGGTCTGGAAAGTCGGACACGAGTGAGCGACTTCACTTTCACTTTTCACTTTCCTGCATTGGAGAAGGAAACGGCAACCCACTCCAGTATTCTTGCCTGGAGAATCCCAGGGACGGGGGAGCCTGGTGGACTGTCGTCTGTGGGGTTGCACAGAGTCAGACACGACTGAAGTGACTTAGCAGCAGCAACAGCAGTGACTATTTCCTTCCCCATTTTAGGGAAGTTTTCAACTATTATTTCCTTGAGTATTTTCTCATGGCCTTTCTTTTTGTCTTCTTCTTCTGGGACTCCTATGATTCAAATGTTGGGGCATTTCACATTGTCCCAGAGGTCTCTGAGGTTGCCTTCATTTCTTTTAATTCTTTTTTCTTTTTTCCTCTCTGCTTCATTTATTTCTACCATTCTGAGACAGAATATCTTTTTAAAGTTCTATCATATTTATATTCTCCTTTACCAAATTCCTTCATTTATGTATCTTAAGAATATATTATAATATTCAGTTCAGTTCAGTCTCTCAGTCATGTCTGACTCTCTGCAACCCCATGACCCGCAGCACGCCAGTCCTCCCTGTCTATCACCAACTGCTGGAGTACACCCAAACCTATGTCCATTGAGCCAGTGATGCCATCCAACCATCTCATCCTCTGTTGTCCCCTTCTCCTCCTGCCCTCAATCTTTGCCAGCATCAGGGTCTTTTCCAATGAGTCAACTCTTCACATCAGGTGGCCAAAGTATTGGAGTTTCAGGTTCAACACCGTCCTTCCAGTGAACACCCAGGACTGATCTCCTTTAGGATGGACTGGTTGGATCTCCTTGCAATCCAAGAGACTCTCAAGAGTCTTCTCCAACACCACAATTCAAAAGTATCAATTCTTCAGCACTCAGCTTTCTTCACAGTCCAACTCTCACATCCATACATGACCACTGGAAAAACCATAGCCTTGATATGCTGTCTAGGTTGGTCATAACTTTCCTTCCAAGGAATAAGCATCTTTTAATTTCATGGCTGTAATGACCATCTGGAGTGATTTTGGAGCTATAATATAGCTTACAAAATTTGAATATGCAAGAGTTTCTAAAAAAAGTTAAAATAAGTTGCCAAACCAGACAGAAACAAAAATATTGTTATGAAAAATTGTATTCTTTCTCAAATTATTTTCTTAATTAGTCATGTTCAGAAAAGAGAATTTTACTCCACACTGCTTGTGGAGTAGGAGTAGGCATAACCACTTGTGAAGTAATTGGACAATATCTAGTATATTAGTTTTACATTGCTGTGGAACAATTATCAGAAACGCAGTGTCTTAAAACACATTTATTATCTAACAGTTTCTGTGAACTAGGGTTACAGGCACACTTGAACTGTTTCCTCTATTCAAGGTCTCACAAAGTTGCAATCAAGGTGTTATGTTGTCTTCTCCTCTGGAGGCTTGATTGGGAAAGAATCCACTTCTAAGCTCTTTCAGATTGTTGGCAGAATTCATTTCCTTGTGGCTGAAGTGTTGAGGCTTCTGACTGTTGCACCCAGGTTCTAGAAACCATCTACACTTCCCTGCCACTAGGCCCTCTCCATAGGCAGTTCATGAAAGCTTGAAACATGAAAGCTTGCTTCTTCAAAGGCCAGTAGCAGTGTGTCTAGCTCCAGTCAGCTAAGATAGTGACATATAATGCAATGTAATCATTTTTACCATATTCTATTGGCCAGAAGTAAGTCATAGGTCCTGCCCACACTCAAAGGGCAGGGCAAAAGCAAGGGGCAAAGACTATGGGGGCCATGTTAGAATTCTGCCTACCACATCTAGTAAAGTTTAAGATGCAGTGTCTTAGGATCTAGCATTTTCCCTGTACCCATGAAGATACATACAAGAACATTCATAACAGCATTGTTTGTAATAGCAAAACCATTGTTCTATAATGTAAACATAAAAAATTTTTAAATACAAAAAGATTTAGTCAGAGAGACATTAGCTAGCAAAACACTATGTATGGTACAATAACATTTTTGTAAAAGTAACATATTTATAGGAATTCTGCTTCAGCAATGGACTACTGTTATCTTGAACAAGTCTTCCCATCACTGATTACAGCTGGGCAAAATATAATAAACATTAAGGCACTGAGGAGCTTACCACAGCAGTGAGAACTTGTAGATCCAAGATCTGGAAGAAAGGAAAGGGAACCCATCAGAAGTGAGCATGATATTTGCCATTATCTTTCCACCTGAAGTTATTGCTAATTCTGAAAGCAGTGGCTGAAAAACTGTGTAGAGTTTTTGGCTGTCTCATGGGGTTGAAGAGCCTGAATCAAAAGGAAGAGTGAAGTGAAAGTCACATTTGACTCTTTGTGACCCTGCAATTCTCCAGGCCAGAATACTGGAGTGGGTAGCCTTTCTGTTTTCCAGGGGATCTTCCCAACCCAGGGATTGAACTCAGGTCTCCCACATTGCAGGCAGATTCTTTACCAGCGGAGCCACCAGGGAAGCCCAAGAATACTGGAGTGGGTAGCCTATCCCTCCTTCAGCAGATCTTCCTGCCCCAGGAATCAAACAGGGGTCTCCTGCATTGCAGGAGGATTCTTTACCAACTGAGCTATCAGGGAAGCCCTGAAAAGGAAGAGTGGCCCTAGTAAATACTCCAGACTTTTGGTCAGGACCCTCATGGGATACCCTAACTAGGAGAAAGGGTGAACTGGAAAGAAACTAGTTTTCACAGACCCTAAACTCCAGCTCTGAATAATATTAATATTAGCTCCTGATTGGAATAAAGTGATCTGTCCTCAGCTCCGCTGTGGTGAGACATTTGTTATTGTTTAGTGGCTAAGTCGTGTCTGACTCTTTTGCAACCCCGTGGCCAAGTCTCTCTCTTAGAACACATTCCCTTTCACCAGGGCCCTTGATGGAACTCAACACATCCTAGAAAACACACCTTTAGTGGGAAATACTGATGTGGCAGAAAGACATCCAGGACAAATGAACACTGCATAGTATGGTCCTCTCTCCCGCTCTAATGTTACAGAGTTATCCCATTTCTTTCACCCTGCTTCTCCGTGTGTGTTTTAGGTTGATTTGATAAACTGTTATATGTGAGACTTCATATTCTGTGACATCTGCTTGGCTGCTTTCAGTCTTTCTTTAGAAGCCACTGCTCAAAAAGAATCCCCCAAAGAGAATTCCGTCAAATTTAACAGTAATAATTATTTGCCCCAAATTTTCGTTGGAGAGCATTTGTTGAGAGTAAAGCCAGCATTCATGTTTCGTTTAATTCCTTAATGAATTCTGGTACTGCTCAGTGCATTACCAGGCAAAGAGGACGGGACAAAACCAAAAAGGATATACCCAGAAGTTTTCACAAACGTGCTGCACATGAACGCCTTAGCCATGAGGCGCTGAATTATAACTCTTGTAAAAACCCCTCAGCCTTCATTCATTCCATTATTAATTCAATAAATGTGCATATAGACAGAGGTGAGCGAAGATCGACCCGCCGCCCTGGAAGAGCTTCGAAGACAAGATATAACTTTGCAATTCAGCCTAAGAACTACCGTTTCATTGTCACTCCAGCATGACTCTCCAACCCTTGTCATTAACTGCCAAACTTTTCGATCGGACCTTCTCCCGGACTCCGGACTTTCCACTGGTTCCCAGCTAACCGCCAGAGCCTCCAGAGAAAGAGTTGAAAGACTACATCTCCCGGCAGCCTCTGCAGCAGGGTGGTGGTGAGGCACGCGCAAGTGCGCGGCCCGGCCCCCGCGCGCAGGCGCACTGCGAACGCCGGCTGAGCTAGGTCTAGCTGTGCTGGGTGCGCGGCGGCGGAGGCGACGAGCAAGGCCTGGTGAGCGGCGCGGAGAGAGAGCCAACTCTTTCGAGGTTGTGTAGAAGACGCACGGCAGGCGAGCGAGCGAGGCGGAGGCTCATCCCAGAAGTGGCACCGGGATCGGTTGCCTTGAACCTGGTGAGTGCGGGGCTGTGGCGGCCCCCGACCCCTCCCCCTCCCGCCGGCGGATCCGGCAGTCCTCGGCGGGACCCGGGAGAGGCCCCGCGGCGAGGGCGGGCCGCCGACTGTGCTCGAGCTCGGGTTCCTGGGCCTGGGCACTCGCGGCGCGTCCGTGCGTCACGGCCCGGTTGTCCTAACGGCCGCGCGGCAGGCGGAGGGGACGGTGGGGGTGGGGAGCGCTGGTGTGTTCGCCATCGGGAACGCCGGTGGAGGCGAGGCGGGGCGGGGCGGGCTGGCGCGGCAGCCGGGCTGTTAGCGGCGCCGGGGACTGCGGGGCGCAGAGGCTGCGGGGCGGCGAGGAGGCAGCGCGGAGCCGAGGAGGCAGCGCGGAGCCAGCGCCGCGGCCCCACGCAGACGGGCGGGGGGGCGGGGGTGGGCTGCGCAGAGTGTGCGTGACTGAGGCAGGTGAGAGCAGGGGGTGGGGGTGTGTGTAAAAACCGTAACT
Source organism: Bos javanicus (assembly GCF_032452875.1). NCBI lineage: Eukaryota > Metazoa > Chordata > Mammalia > Artiodactyla > Bovidae > Bos > Bos javanicus. The sequence goes on along the minus strand of NC_083868.1, from coordinate 67,188,189 downwards.
GAGGCAGTAGGGAACGGTCAGGTCTCGGAAATTGACAAGTTACAGCCAGAGCCGGAGGTTTGGGGCGGGGTGGGGGGGCGGGGGAGTGGAGACGGGCGACTGCAGTTTACAGATGTCATAACAACATGGGCCTGAAGCGGCTGACAGGGGTGTGGTAATTATAGGAATGACAGAACTTAGTCTGCACACAGCGTGTGTCAGTGGTGATGCGAGGGAAGCTCAGAATGGGAGGAGAGAACTGAAGGATGACTGGAGTCCGGGAAGCCGTCATGAAGGAATATTTTCGGTTTGAATGGAAGTATTTAATGTTCCGCTTTTAAGCAAACGATGTCAAGATAATTGGATTTTTAAGGTTTAAATTCTGAATAAACAATTTGGAAGTAATTTTTTCTAAGCATACTATTAAATAACATTTCTAACTTTTTCAGTCCTCTTTTCCTTTAATAAACACTTCCTTAAAAACCTGTTTCTTAACAGTAGATGAGTAAGTGATTTTCCCCCTTCGTGTTACTTCAGGGCTCATTGTTGACATTTTCCCCTTGTTCTTGCGTTTGTGATATTTTGAAAGTAATTCACAAGCTATTCCTCTTCCATTTTAAAGATTGAAGAGATGAAATTTCAACTTCAGAGGAAAGGAAGGATGAACTCCGTTGTACTTTTACTGAAATAATTTATTCTTTGATGGCACTGTTGTGTTTAACACCGGATTTTTAGTTGGAGAACTTGAGAGAAGTTAAAGGGGTAACTTTTAATGAGCTTTTTTCCAGATACTGTGCTGAATACTTTCTGTAGAGTAAAAGGTTTAATGCTTACAGAACTCTGAAGTGTCTTTTTTTCCCTTTTCTACAGATTAAAGCTTTGAGGGTTAGAGAAGTTAAGTAACTTGCCTAGGTGTTCCAGCTCTTGTTGGAATCAGAATCACTGCCATTTTAGGAATTATTTCTACTCTCCTTTCATACTTATTGGTTGTGTTTTCTGTTTTTGGTCCATTCATATGCTTAGAGACTGGGGATGTGGATGTGATCAAGACATTGTTCCTGTCCTCATGGAATGTATAGTGTTGCAGAGAAGACTAACAGATAATGACTATAAATATTGACTGTGTAACATTTTATTGGTCATTATAATTGAGCGGGAGCTCTACTAAAAAGCAAAGGAAGTTCAAATGGAATCAAACGTAAGCCTTGAGTGTTTACAGTCTGGTAGAGAAGCAAAACATGCATTTTTGAAAACCTAGACTAAGCTAAATGATAGAAATTAACACGTCACCTGAAGTCAGTGTACTTGCATTATGTTACTTTAGATCCTTATAGAAATTCCTTCACAGAACTGTGAATTAATATTTTGTACTTTGACTTTTATCTAGGATTGGGACATGAGAAAAGGAACATGAAAAAACTCTTCCTTGCTACCCAAGACACTGTTTATAATTTATTTACTGATACTTATAAAGTATAAACCTTAAAGAGAAGTTCTTTTAAGCCCTCAGTGATAGGCCTTTTTGTTTTCTTTCTTTGCTTTAAAAAAAAAAAAAATTAAATGACTGCTTTTATTAGATCATTTCTATTTGTAAGCCATCCTGTTTCTCTTTATACTTTGGCTATTAGAAGGCTCAGGGCTGTGTTCAGCTTTGGTAATTTTCATAATTTTCCTTTGCTTTAGCTGTGTTATAAACTATACCAGATAGTCTGGAATTGCTGCTCTCAGTTGTTTCCTGGACTACTTGTTCTCTGTTGCTCTCAATTTTATTTTTACCTTTTCCCTCTCATTTGAGAGTAGGGTTTATTTATTTTATCTACAGTATGTTAGCATAATGTTTGTTGAATTAATGATAAAGTCTTGATGATTTATGAATTTAAGTCTGTCAGATTGTTTCCAGAAGTATGTATGCTTTGTATAAAATCAATTAAGACTTTTGGCCATGCAAGTAAAAGTGACTGACATAATGATAAAGATAATTCCCTGTTAACTCTCTTTAAGGTTTTTGTATTTTGCAGGGTATTCTGAATTCAGCCGTAATAATGGAAGAAAACATTGAAAATGGTAAACAATTCAATTAGCTGATTGGGGCTGATTTCACTCTATTCTTGCTGCAGTAAGCAGGAGGTGGCCCCAAGCCAGCTGGGAGCCAGATAGGACCTTCATTAGAAAATTTTTAAGTCTTTGCAGTGACAGAGCAGGGATGAAGACTGATGGAACATACAATTTTTTGTTTGTTTGTTTTTGAAGTTGATAATGCTCCTACACAACAGACCTTAGTGATAAAATGGTTCTGATCGAATGTATTAGACTAATTGGAACAGTGTTTGAAAGCAGGCAATAATCCAAAATGTGGATAATGAGGATAATCTCCTTCACATAATAAGAATATGCTGCACTTCATATACAAAGATAAGTCTGCTTACTCATCATGATTGATTTTTCAGTGTGAGGAGGGATATGTGCTGAGTTGTCCATGAGTCTTTGTATTCTGTGACCAGCAAGGCAGCTTGGGGTCAAAATGGGGGTTTTTAGCTAGGGAGCAGAAAGACAAGCAAAAGTTGCTCTAACATCTGTTGATGGGTCAAGTACTACATCAGGTGTTTTCACCTGATTATCCTTGCAAAACCACATTGAGAAGGTGGTTACATGTACAGGATGGTTAAGTAACTTGTCCTACTTCACGGAGTTAAGTGGTGGAGCTGGGATTCAATTACAGGGCTATTTGTACTATGTTCTCATCAATTGTTAAAGCTTGATTTTGTTTTGGTTTGCAGTTCAGTCTTCTGCTCCTCAAACTAGATATAGTTTAACACCAAGAAATAATACTGTGAAGATCTAATTTACTAAAAGCTGAAAGGCCATTGGAATTCCTTGCTTTACTGGCAATAAAAATACAATTTTTAACTTAGAATAGTATCTGTAAAACAACCGTTCCCTGTCCCAGCCTTTACACTTTAGAGGCTACTTATTTATTTCTTTTAGCTGTTTCCTCTTTGATATTTATAAATAACTTGCTTCTATTGCTGTTTCTCGATACAGCAGTTTTAGACATTATCTATTGACTTTCCACATTTACACTTATCCTTTAAATATATTTATTTAGATGTTTATTAAGTCAGCGTTTAGTTATAACTATGTAAATAATTATAGCAGGACCATGCAGTATATTATGATATCATTTATTCTTTTAACCAATATTTGTTTTTCCAGGAGTAATACCTATTTTCCCTTTTCCATTTTGAGACAGCTGTCCTAGAACCTTCTATCCTTTTAAAGCAATCTGGACTGATTACTTTCTAGGCTTATTGCACAGCTGTCACCCTGAAACTTCTCTTTATGTCACCTTAAAATTTTTGCTCTGATATTGGATCTCCTGTTTTCCATGTTTTTTTTTTTTTCCACTTCCAGAGAAAGGGTACCTGGGAAGCAAAAACTTTATGTTTTTAAGATCTTGCATGGCTGAAAAAAAATCTTTATTTTACCTGTACATTTCATCAATCATTTGTCTGAATATAAAAATCCAGGCTTAAAAAGTTTGGAAGTCATAGTTTCATTGTTTTCTGCATTCTAATGTTGCCATTGAAATCCATAGGCATTCTTACTCTTCATTTATATGTGACCTTCCCTGCCTTTTTCCCAATCTCCAGAAGCTTTTAGAGTTTTGTTTTAAACCCCAGAAATTCCATGATGTGTCTAGATTTTTTTTTTTTTTTAAGGGCACTCAGTGGGTCCTTACAAGCTGGGGATTTGTGTCCTTTAGTTTTGGGAAATTTATTATTATTATTAAGGCTTTAGGTAAAAAGAGTTACGCTTAACTATGCTTCCCATTTTTGGACACCATCATCAGACTATAACAGTCCTCTTTCATTTCTGAGCCCTACTTCCATTACCTTTTCTAGTAGGTACCCACTGCATTATGGCTGATATATTCCTTGATTATATATGAATCATGAAATATGTATTGTGTTGTATGTATGTATATTTAGTTTTTGTATTGTGTTATGGGCCTTGTTTGGCTTCTTACTGTTTTTACTCAGCATTGTTTTGGAGACCTTTTTGTTTTGTGTGTACATATAATTCTGTATAATGTAGAATTCCATAATATGCACATACCACATTTTACTTCTCATTCCCTAATCACTGACACCTGAGTTGCCTTTCTGGCATCACAAGTACACTGTGGTAAATGTACTCTTATTTGTACTTCCTTATGGATCTGTGTGAGAAGTTCTCTGGGATATATGGCCAGGAGTGGGATTCTTGGGTTATAGAATAGGAGGACTAGCTTATGTGCCTTCTGGCAGTGAGGAGGCTTCTTGTCTGCCCGTATCTTTGCCAGTATTTGGTTTTATCCAACTTCTTTCTTTTTGCAAATCAGGTATAAAATGATGTCTTGTTTTAATTTACATTCTCTGATAATTAATGAATTTGAGCATCTCATATCCATTCAGGTTTTCCCTTTTGTTGATTGTCTGTTTTGTCCTTTGTCTATCTTTCTTTTGGGTTTTCTTTTCTTTTTTGTTTTGGCTGCACTCTTATATGCAGCTTGCAGAATCTTAGTTTTCCAAACAAGGATTAAACCCAGGCCAGGGCATTGAAAGCCTAGAATCCTAACCATTAGGCCACCAGGGAACTCCCCTTCCTGTCTTCTTTTTGGTTTGCAGGAGTTCCTTGTGGAGATTTATTGGTTATAGGATTGAAAAATACCTTCTCTTGGCCTGTCATTTTTCTGTTGGTTTTGTTCATGGTATCTTTTATTGAATGAATATTCTAAATTTGATGCATTGTTTCTTTGATAATCTCTTGCTTATTTGATTTTTTGTCTCTCGGGATTTGCTTTATTTGGGTATTAGAATTTTTTGGTCATTTAAAAAAAATTTTCTTTTCCTTCCTATTTTCCATCACTTAGTCTTTTTGTTGTGTTTCTTGAGAGATTTTTTAAAAATGTTACCTTCCAACCCTTCTATTGAATTTTAAATTCCTGTTCATATTTTAATTTCTTAGAGCTCGTTGTTATGATATCTATTTTTTGATAGATATGGGGCTTTCCAGGTGGCAGAGTGGTAAAGAATTTGCCTGCCAGTGCAGGAGATACAGGTTCAATCCCTGGGTCAGGAAGATCCCCTGGAGTAGGAAATGGCAACCCACTCCAGTATTCGTGCCTGGAAAATTTCACGGACACAGGTATCTGACTAGCTGCAGTCCATGGGATTGCGAAGAGTTGAACACGACTAGTGACTGAACACAGCACCTCATTCTACCTTTAGAAATGCCTGTGGGGGCCTCCTGTCTCTGAAACCTCCTGCTTATGGGCTGTATGAATCAGCTTCTTAGAGGTGCTTCAGTTCAGTTCAGTAGCTCAGTCATGTGACCCCATGGACTGGAGCACACCAGGCTTCCCTGTCCATCACCCAACTCCCAGAGCTTGCTCAAACTCGTCCATTGAGTCAGTGATGCCATCCAACCATCTCATCCTCTGTCGTCTCCTACTCCTCCTGCCCTCAATCTTGCCCAGCATCAGGGTCTTTTCCAGTGAGTTATTTTTTTGTATCAGGTGGCCAAAGTTATTGGAGCTTTAGCATCAGTCCTTCCAATGAATAATCAGAACTGATTTTCTTTAGGATTGACTGGTTTGATCTCCCTGCAGTCCAAGGGACTCTCAAGTCTTCTCCAACACCACAGTTGAAAAGTGTCAATTCTTCCATGGTCAGCTTTCTTTATGGTCCAACTAGAACCATGACTAGAAAAAACCATAGCTTTGACTAGACGGACCTTTGTTGGCAAAGTAATGTCTCTGTTTTTTAATATGCTGTCTAGGTTGGTCATAGCTTTTCTTCCAAGGAGCAAGCATCTTTTAGTTTCATGGCTGCAGTCATCATCTGCAGTGATTTTGGAGTCCAAGAAAATCTGTCACTGTTTCCATTGTTTTCCCATCTATTTGCCATGAAGTGATGGGACTGGATGCCATGATCTTAGTTTTTTGAATGCTGAGTTTTCAGCCAGCTTTTTCACTCTCCTCTTTCACCTTCATCAAGAGGCTCTTTAGTTTCTCTTTGCTTTCTGCTATTAGGGTAGTGTCGTCTTCATATCTGAGGTTATTGATACTTCTCCTGGCAATCTTTTTGATTCTAGCTTGTGCTTCTTCCAGCATAACATTTCGCATGGTGTACTCTGCATATAAGTTAAATACGCAGGGTGACAGTATATAGGCTTGACATACTCCTTTCCCAATCTGTATACCAGTCCATTGTTCCATGTCTGATTCTAACTGTTGCTTCTTGGCCTGCATACAGATTTCTCAGGCGGCAGGTAAGGTGGTCTGGTATTCCCATATCTAAGAACTTTTTACAGTTTTCACAGTCAAAGGCTTTAGCGTAGTTAATAAAGCAGAAGTGGGTGTTTTTCTGGAACTCTCTTGCTTTTTCTATGATCCAGTGGATGTTGGCAATTTGATCTCTGGTTCCACTGCCTTTTCTGAATCCACCTTGAACATCTGAAAGTTCTTCGTTCATGTGCTGTTGAAGCCTATCTTGGACTGCAAAAGATCAGTTTTTATCCCCAAGAAAGGCAGTGCCAAAGAACGTTCAAACTACTGCACAGTTGCACTCATCTCACATGCTAGCAAAGTAATACAGGTGCTTAGGCTTCAGAATTCGCCACTTCACTAGTAAAATATTAGATCACCTGTTTTAAGGCTTCTAAAAAGTTTTTGACATCTCATCTGTGACCTTTGATGCTCTCTTTTTGTGTTCTATCTTTGTAGTTCATCCTTTTTAAAAAAAAGTTATTATTTTGGTATGGATGAGTCTACCAAATCTATCATTTTATTTCTTAAACTCTTTATCTTCTGGTCCCTTCATTCTCTCCATGGTATTTGAGTGTTGTATAATCAGTACTTTAGTGTTGAATAAAATTAAATTTCTGAGCATTAAGATGTTAATATGTTTTGGGAGGAAAGCACATACATCCTAAAGTGATAAATCTTAATTTAAATTTATGAGAACACTTTTAAGTGTATACATAGTAGATATATTAAAATCAGTAATGAATATGAATTGGATAAACACAAGTCCCCCCTGCTCCCATGAAGGAGTCCTTTATGCCTTTTTTGGGGAAAGATTTCTGTTAAAAAAAATCTAACTTATAAGGGAAGAGGAAGTTTTCACTGTTCATAAAGACCTGAAGTATTCAACCAGAGGGCTTCCCTGGTGTCTCAGATGGTAAAGAATTTGATGAAATAGCAACATGTTGATTAAGTTCTAGCCAAAAGTAAGGAAATTTAATGTTTTAGTTAGGCCGGGAAGCCTTATTGTAGTAAATTATATGTTTCCACCTTTACTTTTTGAAAGTTTTTCTTATTGTATAGTTAGTATATTACCTACTATAGAAAATTTGGAAGATAAAAGAATATTAATTTCCACATAAGATTTTTATGTTATGAAATATTTTTAAAAATACAGAGAATGGTACAGATTGGGGTTTTGTTCCCACCACCCAGATTCTTCATGTGTTAATATTCTCTTTTTCTTATTTCCCAGTATATTATGATTATGTCTCATAGTCAAGCCCTCATTTTGGAATTTTTAGGTTTACAAGTTTTCAAGTATCAGTCATTCTGCTGTCATCATTCTTATATATAATATTGATTTTATTTCCTTTGGGTACATTCCAAAAGTGGAATTACTAAGTCTTGGGGTGTAAATTCCCAAAATCTTTGGTAAATATTTTCCTTTAAATGTTTGGATATTGAGAATGTCTTCATAGAGCCTTGCACAATGGGAACCCATAGATACTGGAAGGTCGAAGGTTATAGTAAACGTCTCAGTTAAAGAAGGTCTGAAGCTGAGACATGAAAGAAAGGATGGATTTCTATTAGATTAATAGGGTTGAAACTATAAGATGTAATCAAAGATAAGCAGCTAAGAATCGTATTTGTAGCATTGACTTCTCCCAGAAGAGACTTATTGCAGGGTTTTTTCAAAACTTGCCCCCATTGAACATAAGAATGTTGTCACTAAAATAAGATACTCTAATGATTTTACAGGGAAGATATGGGTAGGATATTTTAAATTTCATTTTTCTTTCCTAATTTTTATTAAAATATTTTTAAGGGACCTGTTACTACTTGACTCTAGAAGTGAAAATCACTCAGTTGTGTCCGACTCTTTGCAACTCCATGGACTATACAGTCCATGGAATTCTCCAGGCCAGAATACTGGAGTGAGTAGCCTTTCCCTTCTCCAAGGGGCCTTCCCAACCCAGGATTGAACCCAGGTCTCCAGCATTGCAGGTGGATTCTTTACCAGCTGAGCCACAAGGGAAACCCACTTGACTAGACGTTGACAACAAATGAATAATAAATACTTACAAATGGGAGACCATATACTCTGGAATGCAAACTCACACCTCTCCATTCTCTAATGAAAAAATAGATTCCAAAAATATTCACCAATGAACTGAAAATTTTTTATACCTAAGATTCATTTATGGTTAAATTTATAAATCTGCAACTTGTTTATTTTGTAGTCCTACTTTCTTATAGTTTTGGTTTTTTAATATTAAGTACATGTCATGTTTTCTTATAAAATTATGCTTTATTTATACAATGGAATTAAATATACTAACATTTTATAGTGTTGCACAAAGAATATTGTGAATTTTAAATATTTACAGTGGTTAGCGTGTGTTTTGGAGAAGGCAATGGCACCCCACTCCAGTACTCTTGCCTGGCAAATCCCATGGATGGAGGAGCCTGGTAGGCTGCAGTCCATGGGGTCGCTAAGAGTCGGACACGACTGAGTGACTTCACTTTCACTTTTCACTTTCATGCATTGGAGAAGGAAATGGCAACCCACTCCAGTGTTCTTGCCTGGAGAATCCCAGGGACCGGGGAGCCTGGTGGGCTGCTGTCTATGGGGTCACACAGAGTCAGATACAACTGAAGTGACTTAGCAGCAGCATGTGTTTGGGATTTATTGACTGCTTGGATTGACTCAGGGTACTGAATATAGTGTATACCAATATAATAAAAATGTATCTACACCCAGTGTGTTTTGGGTATAGATTGGTGATGAAGAGTGGTGATGAAGAGTGGAAAAAATATTGAATGAATCAAGGCCAAAGGAACTTGTAGGACAAAGGAGTTCAGATTTGATCTAAGAAGTGCTAAAAACTCATTCTAGGTCCTTTAGTTCAGTTCAGTTAGTCGTGTCCGACTCGTTGCGACCCCATGAATCACAGCACGCCAGGCCTCCGTGTCCATCACCAACTCCCGGAATTCACCCAAACTCATGTCCATCAAGTCAGTGATGCCATCCAACCATCTCATCCTCTGTCGTCCCCTTCTCCTGCCCCCAATCCCTCCCAGCATCAGAGTCTTTTCCAATGAGTCAGCTCTTCGCATGAGGTGGCCAAAATACTGGAGTTTCAGCTTCAGCATCAGTCCTTCCAATGAACACCCAGGACTGATCTCCTTTAGGATGGACTGGTTGGATCTTCTTGCAGTCCAAGGGGCTCTCGAGAGTCTTCTCCAACACCACAGTTCAAAAGCATCAATTCTTCGGCGCTCAGCTTTCTTCACAGTCCAACTCTCAGATCCATACATGAGCACAGGTTCTTAGACATTGAAATTATGCAGTGACAAAGTGTTAAGATTAATTTGAGAGCTGTGTGAAGGATGAATTAAAAAGCAAACAGTCTAAGGTTAAGGAAGGGTGGTTGAGAGCTGTTGCAGTTATGCAGCTGTACAAAATTGGACATGACTTAGCAACTGAACAACTACAAGTTATCTATCTGATAGGCACCTAAATCAGACTGGTGGCAGTGAGAATAGATAGGAATAGATAAAATCAAACACTTTGGATGGAATAATAGGCAAATTTTGATTATTTTAACTAAATAGACATGAAGGGGAAATTGGTAGATTTCATTTTGAAAGAGTACATTTCTGTTTTACCACCAGTTTTGCATCTTGCTTTTAACTTTATTGCTTTTGGGGCTTTATTTTCCTAGAAAATAAGGAAAATTGGGCATAATGTCTTTAAAGGCTTCTGGTTCCTGAGAGAGTGCAAAGTTACTGACAATAACTTAAGTTTTTAAATTAGTCACTTAGGTGATAATATCCTAAAGATGTTTGCTTAGTATAAAGATAATTTTCTCATTCTATTACATGTTCATTTGATTATAAATCTCTATAGAAATGATTTCACTTCTTTGTTACCTGAGCTTTCTTCAATCCAACTGCAGCTTACATTTCAGTTGTGTTTTGCATTGAAACGAAAAGAGTGTTAGTCGCTAAGTTGTGTCTGACTCTTTGAGACCCTATGGACTGTAGCCCACCAGGTTCCTCTGTCCATGGGATTTTCCAGGCAGGAATACTGGAGTGGGTTGCCCTTCCCTTCTCCAGGGGATCTTCCTGACCCAGGGATTGAACCCTGATCTCCTACATTGCAGGCAAATTCTTTATCCCCTGAGCCATAAGGGAGACAAAATTATTTTGCATCTGTTTCCAGTAAAACTTTTGCTCCCACTATGGAGATTTTCAGTTGCATGCAGATGCGTATCAGAATACACTTGGTAATTTTTGAAAGAAAGAACAGCAATAGAGACCTGGTGTTTGTCAGACCTGTTGCTTCAAATTTTTGAAAGGACAGTTGTGTCTGCTTTTCAAAAAACCTCCCACGCGGCAAATATAATCTCCTCATTCCCATGCTCAGAGAGAACTCAGTCTCATTTATTTCATTTGCAAAGAAATCCTTGATTTTTTTTTTTAAATGTTGACTATTAGAGCAATTTTAGGTTCCCAGCAGAATTGATTGGAAACTACTGAGTTCCCATCTACTGCCTACCCCATATACACACAGTGTCCGTTACCACTTACATTTTCACCAGAGTGGTACATTGGTTGTAATCCAGTGAACATTGATGCATCATTATCACCCAAAGCCAGTAGGCTACATTTAGGTTCATTCTTGGAGTTGTATACTCTGTGTGTGGGTTTTGACAAATGTAAAATGACATATATCAGCTGTTACAGTATCCAACAGAATAGGTTCACTGCCTCCAAAATCCTCTTGCACTCTGCTATTCATCCCTTAAACCCCTGGCAACTGCTGATCTTTTAAATAGTTTTGCCTCTTTCAGAATGTCATAAAACTGGAATCATGTGGTGAATACAATATCCACCCAAAGAGGGAGGAGAGTATTTTATTAAATAATCAATCTCATGTATGGATACCGACATTTTTAAGAAAACTAATAATTATTAAGAATAATACACTGTGACCAAATGTGTTTATTCCAGGAGTCAACAGTCATTGTTAAGAAATGTATTAATATCTCGTCATATTTAATGTGTCAGAGGAAATAAACAATGACCATTTTAATAACTGCCAAAAAGACATTTGATCTAATTCAACACACATTCAGGTTTTTAACTTTAATGAAATAGATATGGATGGTTGGTACTTAACATGTGATTTTTTAAAAACTATCTCTACTATGACACAACTGGAGCTATCATAAATTGCTGGTAGAAATGCATGATATTATAGCCACTGTAGAAAGCAGTTTGACAATTTCTTGTGAAGTTAAACTTATACTTAAAATGGTGGTGGTTTAGTTGCTAAGTCATGTACGACTATTGCAATCCCATGGACTGTAGCCTGCCAGGCTCCTGTCCATGGGATTTTCCAGGCAAGAATACTGGAGTGGGTTGCCATTTCCTTCTTTTTTTTTTTTTCCCCCATTTTACAGCCAAGAAAACTATATTTCCTTCTCCAGTGGATCCGTATGACCCAGCAGTCTCACTCTTATGTTTTAACCAAGAACGATGAAATCACTGATCTAAGCAAAAGCTGTATATGAATGTTTATAGTAGTTTATTCATCATCACCCCAAACTGCAATCTAGATGTCCATCACTGGTGAATAGATAAGCATATTGTGAAATACAATGGAATATAATTCAGCAATAAAATGAATCAGTTACTAATAGATACAACAATATGAAGGTAGCTCAAATTAGTTAATACTAAGTGAATGAAGCACATGCAAAATGCTACATTTTGTATGGCTCCATTTATTTTACATTCTGGAAAATGAAAATTATAGGGACAGTTTGCTTGGGATTGGGGCAAGTGGATTTATTACTGAGGGACCTGACTGAAGTTTTTGTAGGTGCGAAAAATGTTCTCATCTTCATAGTCATGATGTTTACTTAAACAGCAAGTTTTACTGTGTGTAAATTTTGTTGCTGTTGTTCAGCTGCTCAGTCGTGGCTAACTCTCTGTGACTCCATGGACTGCAGCATGCCAGGCTTCCCTGTCCACTACCTCCAGGAGTTTGCTCAAACTCAGCGTCCATTGAGACTCAAGAGTCTTCTCCAATACCACAGTTTGAAAACATCAATTCTTCTATGCTCAGCCTTTATAGTCCAACTCTCATATCCATACATGACTACTGGAAAAACCACAGCTTTGACTATATGGACCTTTGTGGGCAAAGTAGTGTCTCTGCTTTTTAATATACTATCTCAGTTTGTCATAGCTTTCCTTCTAAGGAGCAAGTGTGTTTTAATTTTGTGGCTGCAGTCACCATCTGCAGTGATTTTGGAGCCCAAGAAAATAAAGTCTTTCACTGTTTTTCCATTGTTTTCCCCATCTATGTGCCATGAAGTGATGGGACCAGATGCCATGATCTTAGTTTTTTGAATGTTGAGTTTTAAGCCAGCTTTTTCACTCTCCTCTTTCACCTTCATCAAGAGGCTCTTTAGTCCTCTTTGCTTTCTGCCATAACGGTGGTGTCATGTGCATGTCTGAGGTTATTGATGTTGCTCCCGGCAGTCTTGATTCTAGCTTGTGTTTCATCCAGTCCTGTATTTTGCATGATGTTCCCTGCATATAAGTTAAATAAACAAAAAAATACATCCTTGATGTACTCCTTTCCCAGTCTGTTGTTCCCTGTCCTGTTCTAACTGTTGCTTCTTGACCTGCATACAGGTTTCTCAGGAGGCAGGTAAGGTGGTCTGGTATTCCCATCTCTCTAAGAATTCTCCAGTTTGTATGTAAATTATACCCCAATAAACATAAGCTTTAAAAAAAAAAACCCAAAAAACAGTGTCAAGAATGTCATCTGAAAGTATCAGAAACAGAATTCAGTAGCTGCTTTAATTCAGTGGCTGGCTTTAAAAAATGAACATATAATAATGAGTAATTTTCCTATAAACAAACAATGACCAGTTAGGATATAATGGAAGGAAACATTACTTTTATCATTGTAACAAAAGAGCTAAGTGGAAATACATAATTTCTGACCAAACAGATACAGTATTGTAAATGTGTTTCCTTAATCTATGAATTGAATGCTGTCTGAATATCAAAGGATTGTTTTCCCCCTCTTAAGACAGAGAAGATTATCTGAACCAAAGATTCTCAATATTTTGGTGTCAGATTTACATGGACTGAGGATGCTGAAAAACTTTTATATTATTGTCTATCTGTTAATATTTATTGTTTTAGAAATAAAGATTACATTTTAAAACATAAGAATATACAACAAACATTCCTTTAGGCACCAGACTGCTGATGCCATCTCATCACCATACCTCTGAATAACTTGTGAGTGAAAGTGAAAAAAGCATATAACTGAGAGTATTATGGAACTAGTGTTCATGAGAAACATTTTTTTTTCACATGTTATACTGTCAGATATGGAAAATTTTGAATCAGCCTTGGGTAAGTGATGGTGGTGGGGAACTGTTGCACTCATTCACTGGTACGTTGGTGCAGTATTTTAGAGGGAACTTTGACAGTATTAAAATTTTAAATGAACATATTTTTAACCTTGAGATTCCATTGTTTTTATTTCATTTATGGCTATAATTACAAATACATGAGAGAGAATATTGGTTACAGCATTGTTTGTAATAGAAAATTGAAGTGAAGTGAAAGTTGCTCACAGTTGTGTCCTACTTTTTGCAACTCTATGGACTATACAGTCGATGGAGTTCTCCAGGCCAGAATACTGGAGTGGGTAGCTGTTCCCTTCTCCAGGGGATCTTCCCAACCCAGGGATTGAACCCAGGTCTCCCACATTGCAGGTGGATTCTTTACCAGCTGTGCCACAAGGGAAGCCCAAGAATACTGGAGTGGGTAGCCTATCCCTTCTCTAGCAGATATTCCCAACCCAGAAATCTAACCGGAGTCTCCTGCATTGCAGGAGGATTCTTTACCAACTGAGCTATCAGGGAAGCCCCAATGGAAAGTTGAAGTCAGGCTTAATTGTCAGTGATGTGTCTGGTCTAGTTATTATGCTATAAAAATTACTCTGTTGTTAAAAATGATAAAACTCTCTAGGAAAGTTGAAAGTTGACACAGAGTGCAAAACTGGGTATAGAATTGCTCTGTCAGTATACAGTAATAACTGAAAGGGTATGTATGTGTTTGTATAACCAATTCTTGAAAAGATATATGGAAAACTTGATAGTGGCTACCTTTAGAAACAGTGAGGGAGATACACTTTCATTTTTCTTTTTATACCCTTTCATAGTGTTTGGATTTCTTTCTTCTTCTTCTTCTTTTTTTTAATGCTTTGAAATTCAAAGACACAGGTGCAGTATATGAATGGTAGAAATTATCAGAATGTTGGAGTCATTTGTGAGTTCTTTGATACCAAAATTTAACCAAAGAAGTAATAAAGAAAAAACCAAGAGGCCTTTGCATTTCTCATGTGTACTTACTTCTTTTACAGAACAGTTGCTCTAATGAAACATGACTTAACTACTATTCTTATCAATTCTTTCTAAGGTTGTTCTTTCTAAGGTCTCCACCTTTGTGGGTCTTTGTCTTTTAGCTCCTGTAGTCCTATCTATGCCTCACAGCCTTCCTGAAACACCATCTTGTCTATGAAGCCACCCCTGATCAGTTTAGTCAGATGAGATCTTTTTTTGAACATTTAGAGCTATTTATAGCCATTTCATTACACAAATATCAGGTGTGATCTATATATGGGCCAGACAATCGAAGTATGCTTTCATATGTTACTTCTCTTCACCTTATGAAGTATGATCTCCATAGTGCTAATAAGAAAACCCAGATTCACAGAATTTTACTTTTGTGTGACCATTTCTTTCCTCTTTAGAATTTTTCTAGCTTAAAATTTTTTTGAAATAATTTAAATCTTATAGATGAAATGTACAAAGCCCACCTGTTTACCTTTCATCCACCTTCCCCAGTTGTTCAGTTCACCTTCTGCTCCATTTATGTTATCATTTTTTTCTCTCTCTGTATGTGTATGCTGTGTTCCCAACTTTGCCTTTCCTTAATTGCTTGCCCTTCCAGCTCCATGTTGAATCTAGGCTTCTAGTTATTTAAATCTAATTGATTTTGCTTGTAAACTTTATCCGGATCTTGCCATGTTTCTATACTACTATATCTTTAACCTGAAACTTCTGATTCTTTAATATGGATATCATTGCAGCACTGTTGATATTATGCTGTCCTGTGATATTTCAGAACCAAAATGCTACTTGCCTTAAGAATCAACACCATTAGTTATGATTCCTTCAGAATTATTTGCAAATTCTCATCTGCATTGCACCAGTCTTTCAGTCTATCTGACAGAATACCATTGGGTATATGTATTAGTCTGCTTGGGCTGCCATTAAAAAAGTACCACAGATTGGGTGATTTAAACAACAGAAATTTATTTTCTCACAGTTCTGGAGGCTACATGTCTAGGATCAAGGTTCCAACAGGGTTGGCTTCTGGTAAGGCCTCTTTTCCTGACTTGCAGATGGTCACCTTCTGTCTCTTTGCTCATATAACTTCTTGTCTGAGCATGGGGCAGTGGATGTAGGTAGAGGTCTCTGGTGTCTCTTGCTCTGGTAAGAACACCTACACTATTGGATTAAGGCCCCGTCCTTATGACCTTATTTGACCTTAATTATCTGTGAGCCTCCTGAATCCTTCCCTGTAAAGGATGAGAATAATAATTCTTGCCCTGTACGCTTTTTTGTTTTTTAAAGAGATTCAAGTAAAATAGGTGATGTGACATAGGACACTATCAATCAGTGATTCTCAAACCAGGCTTGCATCAAAATCATCTTAAAAATAACTGTTTCTTTGACTTTTAAGTCTGATAGCATAAGAACTCTGCAGACCTGGTCACTAGAACAACAGAGGAAAACTATTAAAAAGCAACTTCTTAGAGATTTGGAAATAGGTCCTAGGGCATACAGTAAATGGGCAACTTCTGCTGGAAGGAATGTTTTCTTCCTAGGAGAAGCAGGATATCAGGATTTCTCATCCTACCCCCAGATGCCTGCTCTTGAGGGTAAGTTTTGGGCAAATGTGTTGCAGAAGTAGGGGGCTACCTTCTGTCTAGCCCCTACTTGTGGAATAAAGGGTTACCTTGGTAACAGAGCTGCTAGGGAATAGATTACCTTTTCTGTAGGTTGTAAAGTGGTAGCTCTATGTCAGGAGAGACAATCTCCGTTTGCTACCTGTCCCCCACCAAATACTCAATTCTTAAATGGGTGTCACTCCAAAAAATGTGCTGTTGTCCACATCCTCATCTTGAGAGCCCCTATTCAGAGATTTTGCTTGGGGA
This sequence comes from Bos javanicus, assembly GCF_032452875.1. Taxonomy (NCBI): domain Eukaryota; kingdom Metazoa; phylum Chordata; class Mammalia; order Artiodactyla; family Bovidae; genus Bos; species Bos javanicus. The sequence continues at coordinate 67,171,600 of NC_083868.1, read as the reverse complement.
TAGGTTGGAGGAGAAGGGGACCACAGACGATGAGGTGGTTGAATGGCATTACTAACTCAATGGACATGAGTTTGAGTAAACTCCAGGAGTTGGTGATGGACAGGGAGGCCTGGTGTGCTGCAGTCCATGGGGTTGCAGAGTCAGATATGACTGAGTGAACTGAACTGAGAGAAGCAGGTCATAAAACATAGCTCTTAATCTCTGCCTCAAGGAACTGACTTCATTTGCAGTAGAGCTGGAGAAGTTCAAACCTAAGAGTACTTTCACAAACAGTGGAGATTGTTTGTGAAAACTGCCTCCCAAAGGCAGTTGGGACGTTGATAGATTCAAGAAGATACAAACTAAACTTCAGGCCATTGAGTTTGCCAGCAAGAACCTGGGATAAGAGACAGCTGGAAGGGGCCTTTCTGGAGACAGTGAATGTCAAACACTGACTTGAAACTACTCCTTCAAAGGAGCCTGAATCTGACTGGATTCCTCTGTAGCACAATTTGTGCCTGAAGCTGTTGTTTAAAAACAGTAGAGTGATCAGCTGGCAATTAGTGGAGGTTAATATCTGGGAGTAGTCACAGAAAGAGTCCTGACAAATTACTGTTAGGGCAAGATGACTTTGGGCATATCTAGGCTATTTCCCCACTGAGGATCAACGTCAGAGGTTTAACATTCCAAGCGGCTGGGTGTGTGTGGTGGGAAAGTGGACTTCTTTAAAATAAAACAGCAAATTGCTAAACAAGTAAGCAGATAAAAATATAAAACCTCATAGATGGAGGAGTGTACTCAGAGTTGCCACATAGTATTATAAAAGATGGTGAGTTCCCAGTAAAAAGGTAAAAGATGTGCAAACAAAAACAAAGCCCAGGAAAATATGGCTGATACACTGGGAAAAACAGACAATAGAAACTGCCTGTGAGAAAAGATGTTGGATTTAATAGAAATAGGCTTTGAAGTTATCATTATAAATGTATTCAAATAATCAAAGGAAACCTTCATCAAAAAAGTCAAATATGATGACAACCTGTGTCAAATAGATACTAACAATCAAGGGACAGAAATTCTGAAGAAGAACAAAGTGGAAATTCTGGAGTTGAACAGTACTATAACTATGAAAAGTTAGGGGGCTCAGTAGTAAGATTTGAACTGGTGGAAAGATAGAATTAGTGAACTGGGAATAGATCTATAGAAATCCAAAGAAAGGAGAGGAAAAAAATGAATAAAATTGAAAAGCACCTCAGAGGAATGTGGGGCACCATTAACTGCATCACAGTGTACATAGAGTACAAGAAGAAAAGGGGAGAAAAAAAAGTGGAAAAGTATTCATGGAGATAATGGTTGAAAACATCTCAAATTTATAGAAAAAGAGTGACCTACATATACATCGAAAGAGCCCAAAGAACTTCAAGTAGGATCAATGTAAGAAAATCTGCAAATGGACCTGTCAGTGTGACTGTTGAAAATAAGAAAAGGAGAGGAAAACAGCCAATTATTTACTTAGAAGAACCCTGATTTAAAAAAAAAAAAAAATAGCTGACTTCTCATCAGAAACAAAGTCCAGAAGGTGGTAGAGTAATAGACAAATACTGTTAACCCCAATTTTTTTATATCTTGCAAAGCTGTCTTTTAAAAATGAAGGTATGATACTTTCCAGATACACCTTCTGAGAGACTTTGCTACTGACACACTTAACTTGCAAGATGGCTACAGGACGTTCTTTAGGCTGAAAGCAAGTGATTGTAGGTGGTAGTTGTGGTCTGCATGAACAAAGAGCACCAGTAAAGGTAATTATGTAATTTTAATGGGAAATAGATGGGGAAACAGTGGAAACAGTGTCAGACTTTATTTTGGGGGCTCCAAAATCACTGCAGATGGTGACTGCAGCTATGAAATTAAAAGATGCTTACTCCTTGGAAGGAAAGTTATGACCAACCTAGATAGCATATTCAAAAGCAGAGACATTACTTTGCCAACAAAGGTCCGTCTAGTCAAGGCTATGGTTTTTCCTGTGGTCATGTATGGATGTGAGAGTTGGACTGTGAAGAAGGCTGAGTGCCGAAGAATTGATGCTTTTGAACTGTGGTGTTGGAGAAGACTCTTGAGAGTCCCTTGGACTGCAAGGAGATCCAACCAGTCCATTCTGAAGGAGATCAGCCCTGGGATTTCTTTGGAAGGAATGATGCTAAAGCTGAAACTCCAGTACTTTGGCCACCTCATGTGAAGAGTTGACTCATTGAAAAAAGACTCTGATGCTGGGAGGGATTGGGGGCAGGAGGAGAAGGGGACGACAGAGAATGAGATGGCTGGATGGCATCACTGACTCGATGGACATGAGTCTGAGTGAACTCTGGGAGTTGGTGATGGACAGGGAGGCCTGGCGTGCTGCGATTCATGGGGTCGCAAAGAGTCGGACACGACTGAGCGACTGAACTGAACTGAACTGAAAAGAGAGTGTAAAAGCATATATTTTTTCCTTCCCTTTTCTTAAAACTGATTTTAAAAGCAGGTGTGTAAAATGTGTGTACAGTAAATCCCCTACATACAAATGAGTTCTGTTCTGATAAGTCCAATTTGTTCGTAAGTCCAACAAAGTTAGTCTAGGTACACAATTAACACAACCATCTTTATATCAACAGTACTATACTGTAATACGTTTATAATACTTTTCATAAAAATAATACATGAAAAACAAAAAAAATGAACATTTTTAATCTTCAGTACAGTACCTTGAAAAGTACAATAATAAAGTGCAACAGCTGGGATACGGGCTGGCACTGAGGGAACAGGAAAGAAGAGTTGCTGACTAGAGTAGGGAGAGGAGGTGGGAAATGGTAGAGCTGAAGGATCGTCAGCAGTAGGAGATGGAAAGCATGCTGCAGTTTTACTCACGCCTAACATTGATGGCACAGGTTCTGGTTCCTTGCTGGATTCCATTCAGTCTACCTTCTTAAAAAATTATCCAGTCATGTCTGGATAGTAGCTCTGTTCTTCTTGTCGTAGGTGACACAGTATCACTGGATTGCATTCTGAACAGCTGTTGCAACCTTCATATGTACTGTTCTACATTCGTGTCCTTGCCTCAAAACCTTAACAGTGCTTTCTCAAATAAAGAAAATCCCCTTGCAGTTTCCTGCATTGTGAATCTCTTCAGTTCTTAAGTTACTTCCTCTGCTCTCTCAGTTATTTTCACTTTTGTTTCTATCATTATTGCTTGGTACTTAGTTTCTTAGCAGTACCAGCTTATGTCACTGCTGCTTTTACATTTGCTTCTGGACATCCTGGGCTTGAAATAAAGATACTAAGAAGAATGAGTGCCAAAGAATTGATGTTTTCGAATTGTGGTGCTAGAGAAGACTCTTGAGAATCTCTTGGACAACAGGAAGATCAGACTAGTAAATCCTTAAGGAAATCAGCCCTTAATGTTCATTGGAAAGACTGATGCTGAAGCTCTAATACTTTGGCCACCTGATGCAAAGAGCCAGCTCTTTGGAAGATAGAATCTTGAGTCTGGTGCCTTAGACCACTTGGCCATCCTGACATGACACTGAGCCAGCTTTTTGGAAAAGACCCTGATACTGGGAAAGATTGAGGGCAGGAGGAGAAGGGGATGACAGAGGACGAGATGTTTGGATGGCATCACTGACTCAATCGATGTGAGTTTGAGCAAATTCCAGGAGGCAGTAAAGGAAAGGGAAGCTTGGCATGCTGCAGGCGATGAGGTCCCATAGAGTTGGAGATGACTTAGCGACTGAACAACAACAACGTACAGTACATCTGAACAACAGCAACGTACAGTACAGTACAGTGAAGTACATACACAGAAGCACAACCATTTATAACAGATGCACACATGTGACAGTGTACACCAGAACGTGAACTAACTTACATGATTGGACATGTGAATACATGTTTGCAGCTTGTAACTTCATGTGTAGGGGCCTTAATGTAATGTATTCTTGGGCCTGTAGAAATGTAATATATTTGAAATGTATCTGCTAATAACAGCTCAGAGTAGGTGAGTGGGAACAAACCTATGTTAAGCTAAGGAAATAACATAGATGATAAAGTAGTAATAACTGTTGTTGGGTTTGTAACATTATATAACAACAGTATGATAAAATGGGAAAAGGGATAGAATTATATAACATAATGTTTCTATATGTCCTTGGAATTTAAAGAGTGTTAAGTCTGAAGCTGATTCTGAGAAGTGAAAGTGTATGGAAAGCCCTTGAGCAACTCTTAGGGGGAAAAAACAAAAAAATACAGTGAAAAATCACTATAGAAATTTTTAAGTGCTTCATTAAAAAATACTACAAAAGAAAGCAGTAATAGAGGAACAAAAGACATGAGTCAGAAAATAAAAAATGAAAAAGCAGTCATCACGCCAACTGTATCAGTAATAACACTAAATATGAATTGATTAAACAGTTTAATTAGAAATGCAGAAATTGTCAGACTATCCAACTATATACTGTCTATAAGAGACATACGTTATTTACCTTATATTATTTTTTGGCTGCATCGTGGCACATGGGATCTTAGTTCCTTAACTGGAGATGGAACCCATGCTCCCTACAGTGGAAGTGTGGAGTCCTAACCACTGAACTGCTAGGGAAATCCCTGAGACATATTTTAAGTTCAAACATACGGATACATCAAAGGTGTAAGTATGGAAAAAAATAGGAAGAAGCTGGAGTGGCTATACTAATAACAGAATAGATTTTAAAACAAAGAATGAACACGTGTACACCCGTGGTGGATTCATGTTGATGTATGGCAAAACCAATACAATGCTGTAATTAGCCTCCAATTAAATAAATTTATAGTAAAAAAAACAATGTTACTAGAGATAAAGAGAGACACTTTATGGTGATAAAAGGGTCAATCCACTAGATAGGTCAAAGTTATTATATGTACCTAATAATAGCATCAAAATACATGAAGCAAAAACACAGAAAAGAAAAGGAAATAGTTCAACAATAGTGGTTGGGAGACTTCAATTACTGTACTTTCAATAATGGACAGAACCACTTAGCATAAGGTCAGCAAAGAAACAACACTATATATGGACATGAGAGGGGTGGAGAGGGTGAGATGTATGGGAAAAGTAACATGGAGACTTACATTACCATATGTACAATAGATGGTCAACGAGAGTTTGCCATATGGCTCAGGAAACTCAAACGGGCTCTGAATCAACCTAGAATCAACCTAGACGGGTGGGATGGGGAGGGAGATGGGAGGGAGGTTCAGAAGGGAGGGAATATATGTATACCTATGGCTGATTCATGTTGAAGTTTGACAGAAAACAACAAAATTCTGTAAAGCAATTATCCTTCAATGCTGCTGCTGCTGCTAGGTCGCTTCAGTCATGTCCGACTCTGTGCGACTCCAGAGACGGCAGCCCACCAGGCTCCCCCGTCCCTTGGATTCTCCAAGCAAGAACACTGGAGTGGGTTGCCATTTCCTTCTCCAATGCATGAAAGTAAAGAGTGAAAGTGAAATCGCTAGTCATATCCAACTGTTAGCGACCCCATGGACTGCAGCCTACCAGGCTCCTCTGTCCATGGGATTTGCCAGGCAAGAGTACTGGAGTGGGGTGCCATTGCCTTCTCCATATCCTTCAATAAATAAATTAAAAAAAGAAACAACACTATAAACCAACTAGACCCAGCAGATGTGTATAGAACACATCACCACCTAGCAACAGCAGAACATATATATTCTTCTCTAGTGCGTGTGGGACATATTTTAGGACACACCACGTGCTAGGCCCCAAGACAAACCTAACACATTTAAGAGGATTGAAATAGTACAAAGGATGTTCTCTGACCACCGTGAAAAGAAATTAGAAATGAAAGCAGAAAGGAATTTGGGGAACTCATAAATATGTGGAAGTTAAGGAACATGTTCCTAAATAGTCTGTGGGTCAAAGAAGAAAAAGAAAGGAAAATCAGCAAATACTTTTAAGATAAATGAAAATGAAGTTAGCACCTGAGAAAACTTAGGGACTACAACTAAAGCAGTGCTTAGAGGGAAATTTCTAGCAATAAATGCCTAAATTAAGAAAGAGGAAAGATATCAAATCAATAACCTAACCTTCTTTAGTAAGTCACTGGAAAAAGAAGAGCAAAATAGAAGGATGGAAGTAGTAAAAAGGTAAAAATTAATGAGCTGGAATATAGAAAAACAGTAGAGAAAATTAAGGAAGCCAAAAACTGGTTCTTTGAGAAGACCAACAAAATTGAGAAACCTTAGCTAGGTTGAGAAAGAAAACTCAAATTACTAGAGTCAGAGATGAAAGAAGGAACATAACTAAAAATAAGAGGATGATAAAGGAATCTTATAAACAGCTGGTACCAGTGTTACATGCATTTGTGCATGCTTAGTGGTGTCTGACTCTTGGTGACCCCATGGACTGTACCCCATCAGGCTCCTGTGTCCATGAAATTTTCCAGCAAGAATACTGAAGTGGGTTGCCATTTCCTACTCCAGAAAGTTTTATAGCTTAGGAAAAATGGACACATAACTTAGATAAAATGGACACGTTCTTTTGGAAAGACTAAAACTGAAACATAATCTGAGTAGACCTGCAACAAGTGAAGAGATTGGATTAATCATAAAACCTCCTGCAAAGAAAAGCCCTAGCCTGCTGAATTCTGCCAAACGTTTAAAGAATTGACTAATTCTTCACCAACTCTTGCAAAAAACTGAAAGGAGGAATACTTCCCAACATATTTTATAAAGCTAATATTACCCTGGTGCTGAGGACATCATAAGGGGAGTACAGACCAATATCTCTTATGAATATGAACACAAAAATTCTCAATAAAGTACTAGCAAATAAAGTCAGCAACACATAAAAAGATTTATACAGCATGACCAAGTGGCATTTATCCCAGAAATGTAAGGTTCACAAACCAATTATGTAATATATCAGTAAATAAAAAACGAAAGTTTTTGCAACAGATGGAAAAATTTTTTTGACAAAATTCTAATACCCTTTACTGATCAAAACAAAAAGCATGAAAAAAACTACGCATTAAGAAAGAACTTCCAAAAAAAAAAAAAAGAACGAACTTCCTACATGTGATAAAAAGAACATCTATGAAAATTTGGAAGGTGACATCACACTTGGTGTTGAAATACTGGATACATTCTCGTAGGATCGGTAATGTAAGACAAGATTGTCGACTCTCCACTTCTATATGACATTGTATTGGAAGTTCTGATCATGGCAGTTATGCAAGAAGAAGAAAAGGAATTGGAATGAAAGTAGCAAAACTGTCTCTGGCAGATGACATGATCTTGTATGCAAAAAATCCTAAAGAATCCACTAATAAAATACTAGCATTAACAAGTTCAATTCTGCAAGATTGTGGGATACAAAAATCAACATATATAAATTGATTGTATTTATATAGATTTGTTATGAACAATTCAAAGGTGAAATTAAAATAATTCCATCTACACATAAAAATACTTAGTAAATTTAACAAATGTAATATACTCTGAAAACTACAAGACTTTGTTGAAAGACATTAAATATCTAAGTAAAAAAAAAATTGTCTTCATGGGTTGGAAGATTAACATTAAGGTGGCAGTACTCCCCAACTTTTGGAGAAGGGCATGGCAACCCACTCCAGTATTCTTACCTGGAGAATCCCATGGACTGGGGAACCTGGCAGGCTACAGTCCATGGGGTCATAGAGAGTTGGACACCACTGAGCAACTAACACAAACATACACATGCATTTTAGCTCCATGTTAATATGTCTGTGCCTAAAGTAAGCATTAGAGAAATACAGCAACTCTCATGATATTTCTTGGAGAAGGCAATGGCAACCACTCCAGTACTCTTGCCTGGAAAAATCCCGTGGACGGAAGGGCCTGGTAGGCTGCAGTCCATGGGGTCTCGAAGAGTCGGACACGACTGAGGACTTCACTTCACTCACTCCCCAAATTGATTTACTTATTCCATGCAGTTCATATTGGAGTGCCACCTGACTTGTAGAACTTGACAGACTGATTCTAAAAGTCACATGGAATTCTAATAGTCACATGGAATACACTCACAGTGTATCCCTCCGTCCAGGTGAGTCAAAACAGTTTAAAAAAAAAAATGAGTAAAATATGATTCATACTTCATGATGTTAAGACTTACTTTAAAAAAATTGGTAATCAAGGCTTTGTGGAATTGGCACAAGGATACACATACACATCAAGGGAATAGAATTGAAAGGTGAGAAATAATCTGTAATTGACTGATTTTCAGCAAGCGCATCAAGACTATACAAAAGAGAATGGTTTTTCATTTTTCATTAGTGCTGGAACAACTGGTAGCCATATGCAAAATAATGTAGTTGGATCCTTAATGTCAAACCATACTTAACTCAAAATGGTTGACAAACCTAAATTTAAGAGATAAGACTCTAAAACTCTTAGAATGAAACTGAGGGTTAAGAATTGCTAAGTATGGCACTAAGAACATTAAAAACTTTTGTGCTTCAAAGTATAACATTGGGACTACCCTGGTGGTCCAGTAGTTAAGAACCCACCTTCCATTGCAGGAGATACAGGTTCAATCCCTCATTAGGGAACTGAGGTATCCCACATGCTGCAGGGCAACTAAGTCTGTACTGCCAATAGAGAGAAGCCTGTGTGCTGCAACGGAAGACCTGATGCGGCTAAAAGTAAAATTTAAAAAATTACAAAGTATACTATCAAGAAAGTGAAAATTTGACAACCTGTAAAATAGAAGAAAATATTAACAAGTCATATATCTGACAGGGACTTCTATGTAGAATAAAGAACTCTTACAGCTCTGTGGTAAAAACGACAACCCAATTTAAAAATTGGCAAAGAATCTGAATAGAAATTTTTATGGAGGATGTATAATTGGCAAACAGATTTAAAGACATCTATCCCACTAGAATGGCTAGAATCAAAAGGTTGTGATACTTTGCTATATACCCGAAACTAACAAAATTTTGTAAATCAACTATCCTTCAGTTAAGGAAGCAGCAGTTAGAACTGGACATGGAACAACAGACTGGTTCCAAATAGGAAAAGGAGTACGTCAAGGCTGTATATTGTCACCCTGCTCATTTAACTTCTATGCAGAGTACATCATGAGAAATGCTGGGCTGGAAGAAGCACAAGCTGGAATCAAGATTGCCGGGAGAAATATCAATCACCTCAGATATGCAGATGACACCACCCTTATGGCAGAAAGTGAAGAGGAACTAAAAAGCCTCTTGATGAAAGTGAAAGAGGAGAGTGAAAAAGTTGGCTTAAAGCTCAACATTCAGAAAACCAAGATCATGGCATCTCGTCCCATCACTTCATGGGAAACAGATGGGGAAACAGTGTCAGACTTTATTTTTGGGGGCTCCAAAATCACTGCAGTTGGTGACTGCAACCATGAAATTAAAAGACGCTTACTCCTTGGAAGGAAAGTTACGACCAACCTAGATAGCATATTCAAAAGCAGAGATATTACTTTGCCAACAAAGGTCCGTCTAGTCAAGGCTATGGTGTTTCCAGTGGTCATGTATGGATGTGAGAGTTGGACTGTGAAGAAGGCTGAGTGTCGAAGAATTGATGCTTTTGAACTGTGGTGTTGGAGAAGACTCTTGAGAGTCCCTTGGACTGCAAGGAGATCCAACCAGTCCATTCTGAAGGAGATCAGCCCTGGGATTTCTTTGGAAGGAATGATGCTAAAGCTGAAACTCCAGTACTTTGGCCACCTCATGTGAAGAGTTGACTCATTGGAATAGACTCTGATGCTGGGAGGGATTGGGGGCAGGAGGAGAAGGGGTCGACAGAGGATGAGATGGCTGGATGGCATCACTGACTCGATGGACATGAGTCTGAGTGAACTCCGGGAGTTGGTGATGGACAGGGAGCCCTGGCGTGCTGCAATTCATGGGGTCGCAAAGGGTCGGACACGACTGAGTGACTGAACTGAACTGATCCTTCAGTTTAAAAAAAAGTTGTGATAGCAGGTGTTGGTGAGGATGTGTAGAAATTGGCAACCCTTGTACACTGCTTTTGTAAATGTAAAATGGTGCAGCCACTTTGGAAAAATAGTTTGGCACTTCTTGAAATGATTAAATGGAGTATATGGATATGTACCCAAGAGAAATGACAACAGATCTGCATAAAAACTTGTCCATAAATGTTTATGGAAGCACTTTTCAGAGTAGCCAAAAAAATGGAAAGAACCCGAATGTCTGTCATTTGATGAGTGGATAAATATAATGGAGTATATCTATACAATGGGATATTATTCAGTCAAAAAGGAATAAAGTACTAATATATGCTGAAACTTGGATGAGCTTTGAAAATACTATACTAAGTGGAAGAAACCATTCACAGAAGATCAGACATATTCAATTCATATGAAATATCCAGACTAGAAGCAATAGCTTTTTGAGGTGGTGAAAATCTTTTAAAATTGACTGGTGTTGATTGCATATAATTGTGAATATGCTAAAAGACACTGAATTGCAGACTTTAATAAAGCTGTTTAGCTTTTAGACATTCCTGGGCATTTATATGTTTAAAAAAGTGAACTATTAAAGTAACAGAGCTCTAGGATTCCTAGTAAGCTAAGCTCCTCTCTTTCCTCTCATTTTTGTAGAAATCATGACTACCCCAGGAAAGGAGAACTTTCGCCTGAAAAGTTACAAAAATAAGTCCCTGAATCCTGATGAGATGCGCAGAAGGAGGGAGGAAGAAGGACTACAGTTACGTAAACAGAAAAGAGAAGAGCAGGTAAGTCCTTTACCCATACTAATTTTTCTTAAAGAACTTAATGTTCTGTTTCAATCCTGGCTGCACCTTCCTGTATCTTAATTTTAGTAATGTGTAATATATATGTATATCCCCCTCCCAACAATAAAATCAACTTATTTTAGGGGTATGGGAGTGGAGGTGATGTAAAGTAGAATATAAGAATGAGGTTCTCATGTTCCCAATTACTATTTAATTACTACTTAATATTTTGGCCTGTTTGTTTTATTTTTCTAAAGTTACAATTTCTTTTAAGATTCTGTGTGTGTATTAATGAATTCTCAAGTGACCAATTTGAGAATTAGTCCCTTGCTTTTCCTTCTAAAGTTTAATTTGAAAATTTATGAACATGTACAGAAATAAAGAATAGATAATGAATCTCATAAACCCATTCTTTGGGTTCATTGTTTGTCAACAGTTTGCTGTACTTGCTTTGTGTCTATCTTCATATTTCTTTAGTACCTAGTATTTTAAACAGAATTTCAAGAAGTCAGTCTTTTCACCCCTAAATTCTGTATTATTCATAATGACATTTAGGACAAGGATTTTGATCATTTTTAACCTTAGAACATCTGCAGGAGAATCTGACACTCACCATCATTTTACCTTTCTCTAAAAATCCTTAGGACAAATGGTCCATCACTTTTGGCCAGGAAATTAAAGGTAGAGCACTTAGGTTGTTTTATTTATTTATTTTTTTTGGCTAAGACTTCAGTTTGGAAGGACCATTTGACCCCCACACTATAAAAAGCTCCATAAAAGGAAGGTGAATAGTCAGTACCCTTCATACATGAGAAATAGGTAATCTCATAGGTAATCTGTTATAAATATTTTACAGTTGCACTGAGTTATTCAACATACACTATTCTTTTGCATAACACTGCACTGGATAATCCAATTATTTGAAGTCCAGGTACAGCAAATTAAGTTCTTAACAGTCTGCTTTACCATCTTTTGAAAGCAACCACTTATTCATTAAAGAATGCATTTCTCTTGGTTTCTTGTTGCATCTTTATTCATCTCTGTGTCTTATTTGAAGTGGAACCTTTTCTTTGGATGAGCTCTTATTTAGCTTCTATTTTGGGGATAAATTGTACTATTTGGGGGTAAGCACTGTTACATATTCACATGTAAATATGAATTACATGTATGTATGCACACAAGAACAAGTATAGATCTGAATATAACCAGTAGACTATGCGTTATATTTAGCATAAAGCCATTTGAAGATGATGTAATGGCAGTCTGCGAATAACAGTATTTATTTTATACTGTTTTCTTCTTGGTGATAGGAACTTCATGTTATTGGACTTCATTGTAAAATTTATATAAACAAAATAAGTTTTTCATATTTAATTGTCTGAAGGCAGATTCTCTGTCAGTGGCAAGTATGATCCCATTTACCTGACTAAAAACCTTTGTAGTTGATGTTCTGTCATCTTCATTGTATGACATCTGGAACTGTGATAGGGCCTTAATACATTTGTATGATAGGGTTTTGGAATATTATTGTATTTAAAATTTTAATTTTGTTGTTTCATATGTGCCATCTTATGTAGGGAGAACTGGTAAAGCAAATTAGGCTTCTTACTATCACAGCAGTACTTGTTTCATGCCTAATTTGTAAAATAGTAAACATCAGTAAAAATTCATTTAAGTACTGTTTCTCTTTCCACAGTTGCTCAGTCATCTATCGGGAAAAGACACAGGCTTTGGCCAGCTGTGCAGCTAGATTTGAGGGTAGGACAGAAATTAATGCTGCCAAGTACACAGAAGATAACAGCAGAGCTGTTAGAGCTTTCCTTTCAGCAGACTAGTACTTAGTATCTGTTATTTAGGAGGCACTATATAAATGACCTTTGTTTATTTGATGCCAGTAGAACAAAATTTTAAATTTATTAGTTGATGTCATTCTGATTGAGCCAGTTTTATATTTTTTTATGTATAAAAAGATGAAATTTATAGTTACTATTAAAATATTTTGAAATAAGCAGAATCTTGCTAACTCAATGTGAGTAGGTAACATAATGCTGCTAAAAAGTTTAAACTGTAATAATAAAGAATGAAGGTTTGCTTGATGTTTTTAAAGAAATATCTTGTAAAGTAAGCAAGTTGATAAAAGTTGTAGACAGCCAACTTTTCCCATGTTGACAATTTCATGGTATATAATTTTATATGGTATGTACAACTTATATGGTAAATAAATCATGATTGTTTTGGTAGTTTCTTTTTTAAAACTGATTTTTTGAGACAGCAAGGATGGACTTTGAAGGCATTGTGTGGAGTGAGATAAGCCAGAGAAAGACACATATTTATATGTGGAATCTAAAAGACAAAAAACCTGAACTCCTAGAAAAAGAGATCAGACTTGTAGTTACCAGAGGTGGATGATTAGGGGAGGGAGAATTGGAGGAAAGTGATCCAAAGGTACAAACTTCCAGGTCCAAGATACATAAATGCTAGGGATACAGTGTACATCATGACCATAGCTAACATTGGTATATGAAATTTGTAGGAAGGATAGATAATTTTTTTTCCATCTGTGAGTCTGTTTCTCCTTTGATATTTGTTTTTTGTTTTAGATTCTACATATAAGTGATAACATAGAGTATCTATTGTCTTTCTTTCTGACTTATTTCACTAAGCATAATCCTCTCTAGGTTCATCCACTTTCTTGCAAATAGCAAAATTTCATTCTTGTTTCATTTTTTGAGGAACTTCTGCAGTGGCTATACCAGAGTCTCTTTTGATACTTTAAATGTGTTTGATCCACACTCAGCGGCTTCCATTGTTTCCAGCAGCAAGTTTTCTGTTGGTCTTACCTTTGTTTCCCTGCTTGTGAAATGTCTTTTACCTTTGGCTACTTTGTCTTTTATATTTTTATTCCTGAGTGTAAACAGTTTGATATATGTCCTATCATGTTTTCTTCATATTTCTTCCTGGAGTTCTTAGAGATTTTGGATTTGTGGGTTTGTATTTTTCACAGATTTGGAAAAGTTTTGGCCACTGATTTTCCAAATTTATTCCCCTACCCCCACCTTGAGGCTCCAGTTGCAAGTACAGTAAGTACTTGATGTCACACAGCTGACTTACATTTTGTACATATTTTCTCAGCCTTTTTTTCCATCTCTTTTATTTTGTGATGTCCTTAGATTCCCTAATCTTTTCTTCTATGGTATCTGCTCTTAATCACACCCAAATTGTATTTTAATCTCTCATCATGTTTATACTTTTTTGTAGTGTTGAACATATGGAATATATTTATAACTATTTTAACTCCTTGTCTAGTTCTGCCATCTTTTGCTTTTCTAGGTGATTTTGATTGATATGATTGCCTTTTCTTTTCCTCATAGGTAGTCTTTTCTTCTTGTGTGCTTGTAGTTATTGATTGAATACAGAGCATTGTGATTTTTACCTCCTGTTGTTTGAGTTTTTGTATTCTTTTAATATGTATAATTCTCTGAATTTGTCATTGCATGTAGTTAAGTTACTTGAAACCAGTTTGCATATATAATCTAGGACTAATTTACCTTTCTGCTGAGTCGATACCCTTCTGAGTATTCTACTCAGTGCCCCAAATATTAGGTCTTCCCAACCCAGGGATGGAACTTGGATCTCCAGTATTGCAGGTGAGCTCTTTACCATCTGAGCCACCAGGGAACTGTTCACTTTTCTATTCCAGCCAGGTGAAACATGAATGATTTCTTAACCTGTGTGACCTCTAAAATTGTTCTGCATGCTCCTTGAAGGCAATTTCTTTTCCAGCTTTTGACTGTTTCCTCATACCACCTGTGCTTGTCAGTACAAAGCTAATTAAGGGGAACCTTCTGCAGGTTTTGGAGTTCTTTCTTTTGGTTGATTTCTTTGTCTTAAATAACCTGCCTTTAGATTGTAGATATCTTGGCCTCCTTGGTTCTGAATGCCATCTCAATTGAGGGGGCTGCTTGACCCTGTTAGGTTCACTCTAACTGCTGTAGCCTAGAAACTCCATCCAGGCAATCTGAGGCAATAGGACTAATCTTGTTTCTCTTCTTCTGAAGGATCACTGCCTCTGTTGCCTGTAATCTGGTGTCTGATAACTATTATTTTAGGGATTTTGTCTGCTTTTTTTAGTCATATAGGGCGAGAGGATAAGTTGTTGTTACTCTACCATGGCTTGATGAATAAGTGTACTTCCTAGTATGTAATGGAAGGCACTGTAGTGGGTTTCTTTTAATTAGAACTATTCTCCTTTGCCTCCACAAATTAATAGGTGCATTAAAAGTAGCGTTCAAGCAGTCATCATTTGTCATCATTGGTTGCTGGACAGATTGGGAAGGTCAGGAAATCTTTATCCACCATCCATTAGGATTAGGAGGGAGGTATTAAGTTAGGCAATGGCAGCCCACTCCAGTACTCTTGCCTGGAAAATCCCATGGGCAGAGGAGCCTGGTAGGCTGCAGTCCATGGGGTCGTGAAGAGTCGGACGACTGAGCGACTTCACTTTCACTTTTCACTTTCATGCATTGGAGAAGGAAATGGCAACCCACTCCAGTGTTCTTGCCTGGAGAATCCCAAGGACCGGGGAGCCTGGTGGGCTGCCGTCTATGAGGTTGCACAGTCAGACACGAACGACTGAAGCGACTTAGCAGCAGCATTTTTATCCTATTTTTCCTGATGTATTGGTACGTCTGTCCTGTCAACTACTTAAGGAGTGAAATGACCAAGCATGCCCTGCTTCTTTTTCAACTTTACTTTTTTATGTGTCGTGTAGTGTCAGGCCTCTATTGGTAAGTTTTACCTCATCAAGTGTTGGTGATAATATTAAGAGGGTAACAGGCAGGAAGGCCAAGGGTCTCCAAACGGAGAAAATAGCCTGCAAGTGTCAGACATTTTTATCTCTCTCAAGCGGCAGGAGGAAACAAACTAGCAATATTTTTTCCTTCTCTATACAAATTTAAAAGGAGGTTTCTCTTAAAATACTGTGTTGCCATAAGGACACCTGGTTTCACCTGAAGTTAACTATTCTCAAACCTAGAGATAACCAATGCCTTTTTCTTATGGAAATGTTTGTCTTAAGCTATGCTAATGTACTATGCATTTATCTCCAAACTCTGTCTTCAAGTCAGAGTTCCGCCTCTTGGCTCAAAACCTACTTGACAAACCAGTATGTTATACTCAGATATTGTTCCCCTAATCTATGTAAATGAAACTATTTATTTGGTGGTCTGCCCTTCTTCAAGATTCAAGTTAATCATTTTATGGCCCAGGATAAACCATTTGGTGCAAAGATTATTCCAAAATGCATCTTATGGGTGAGGGGCCTGGTGCCATTCTGAATTTTAAGACATTCCTTTCTTTCATTAGCAGACTGCTAGTGACTATATAACGTCCAGCTGAAGACTAGCAGGGGGGTACTCTTCTGCCCCCTTCTGATGCCTATGTCAGAAGCTTTCTCTATCTCCTTTATACTTTAATAAAACTTCAAAAGCTCTGAGTAATCAAGCCTCGTCTCTGGCCCCGGATTGAATTCTTCTCCTCCGGGGGCCAAGAATCCCGGTGTCTTTGCGTGATTCAACAACAACCTTTCAATATCTTGTAGTAGTTAATTGCATTAGATTATAAGACTGGAGAATTCTGAAATAGTTCCTCATCAGAAAGGTTGAAGGAGGCACAAACATTAGAATTTTAAAAATGATTTTCAAAAAGCTCCGTCTTTATTGCCTTTTAAAAGTGGGGTGCCTAGTGTTTGAATGTTGAACTACCTTGTGTTATTTTAGTTTAGTAACAATCTTTTATTTTTCAGTTATTCAAGAGAAGAAATGTTGCTACAGCAGAAGAAGAAACAGAAGAAGAAGTTATGTCAGATGGAGGCTTTCATGAGGCTCAGATTAATAACATGGAGATGGCACCAGTAAGTAGGATAATGAAATAAATGCTTTTTACTTTTTTCTGATGAAGATACGAGGTTTAGATCTTTTTTGGAGTTTAAAAAAAAAGGTAGGGGAGTTTCCTGGTGGCCTAGTGATTAGGATTCTGGGCTTTCATGGCTGTGGCCTACATTCAGTCCATGGTTGGGAAACTGAGATCCTGGAAGCCATGAGGTACAGCCAAGAAAAGAATAAAAAAAATAGGTTAGATGGCTACAAAAAGTACTTGGTGTTTCATTTTTAAAAGGAAACTATATCTGTAAACTCACGGTTCATTAAGTGTTTATTATATTTTGAATAGCATGCAGTTTAACAGAATAACTAAATTATGAGTTAATTCAGCTGTTGAAACTTTAAAAGATAGTTATAAAATTATTCCTTAGAAGTTGATAACAAGGGCTTTGCTGTTCGCCTGAAACCATCACAATATTGTTTGTTAATCAGCCATACCACAGTACGAAATAAAAAGTTAAAGATGTGTTTGCTTCGGCAGCACATACACTAAAATTGGAACGATACAGAGAAGATTAGCATGGCTCCTGTGCAAGAAGGACATGCAGATTCGTGAAGCGTTCCATATTTTTTGCATTTGAATCAGTTCTAATGAGGTGGATGAAACTGGAGCCTATTATACAGAGCGAAGTAAGTCAGAAAGAAAAGCACCAATACAGTATATTAACACACATATATGGAATTTAGAAAGATGGTAACGATGAACCTATATGTGAGACAGCAGGACTCACAGATGTAAAGAACAGACTTTTAGACTCTGTGGGAGAAGGCGAGGGTGGGATGATTTGAGAGAATAGCATTGAAACATGTATATTATCATATGTGAAGTACATCAGCAGTCCAGGTTTGATGCATGAGACAGGGTGCTGGTGCACTGGGATGATCCTGAGGGATGGCATGGGGCGGGAGGTGGGAGGGGGTTCAGGATGGGGAACACATGTACACCCATGGCTGATTCCTGTGAATGTTTGGTAGAAACTACCACAATATTGTAAAGTAATTAGCCTCCAATTAAAATAAATGAATTAAAAAAAAAAGTTAAAAAAGTTGATAACAAGGCATGCTTTTAAGGAATTCCCAATTTGTTACTCATTCAGAGTACAAAATTGGGCATATTCATATGTTTTAAAACATTGATTCTACATCACAACTGTTGAAATTTTCTACTATAACCCATTTTGTAACTTTATTGAGGGTTACATAAACTTATCTGTAAATAATGCTTTACTTATATGGATATAACACTAGTCTAGGTTTTCAGTTTATTTTGATCAATTGTATATAATGTTTTAACAAATCATATATATATACATGATTTTCAAAAAAAGAAAAATCTTTTTCTCTTCTACCTTACCCAATTTCTTTCCCCGCTGACAGCCACTGTTACTAAATTCTCAACTTATTCCTTTTGAGAAAAATCCCTTTCTTTTTGACAAATAATAGTATATTATGCACAGTATTTTACAGTTTTTTTTTTCTCTTTCAGTTTTTATGGACCAGCTTTCTTTTGGGATTAGAGCAGTTTAAATTGCTTTGAAATCTATGTAAACGTGTTGCCAACACTATCATTTTGTGGTGAATTCTTACAGACTCTTCAGGAAGTTGAGCTGTCTTTTTTTTTTTTTTCCAAGTAGATGTTAAATGATTATGACATATTTTGTGAACTGTATTAGGGTTCTACAGAGTTAATAGAACACATTTGGGGATTGGGAGAGAGGAAGAGAGAGATTGGTTGATCCATTGATTATTTGAGTTTTCAGTAATTGGCTCATGCAATTGTTGGAGCTGGTAAGTCTGAAATTTGTAGGGTAAGCTAGTAGGCTGGAAATTCAGGTAAAAGTTTGAGACTGATTTCCTTCTTTTAAGAAATCTCAATCTTTGCCCTTCAACTAATTGATAAGGCCCATGCACATTTTGGAGGATAATGTGTATTGATTAAAATGTTAATCACATCTAAAAAATAACCTTTAGACAACATTTAGACAACGGCAACATTTAGACTGGTGTTTGTCCAAATGGCTGGGTACCACAACCTAACCAAGTTAACACATAAAATTAACTATCCCAATCTACTTCTTGTCATTGTGCCATCCATATGCAGGTCTTTAAACTGAGTCTCAGATAAAGACGATGACAAGATCATACATCCTCATAACATAATATAGCTGTCCTTCATGCAGCTAAAGATCTACTAATCTTTTCCTCAGAAGGGGAAAAGTCCTTGAGTGATGGTTATTTCACTCTTTGATATCCTTTAACTTGCTATGATGTAAAGTTAACTGTATTTAAATACTGTGAATGTAAAGTCAATATATCTTACATGATAAAGGGATAAGAGAGGGAAGAAAACAAAGATATTTGTGAAAGCATAGTCTTAACAGGATCATGTAGGCACTTTTGTTTATTCAGGAATCAGACTTATAAGTTTCAAAGTTACTTTGAAAAGTTACTTTTCTGACTCTTAAGAGCAGAATGCTTCATTCTCCCATGGGTTATTCTTGGACTCCCATGGACTGCAGCATGCCAGGCCTCCCTGTCCCTCTCCATCGCCCGGAGTTTGCCTAAGTTCATGTTCATTGCATCAGTGATGCTGACCAGCCATCTCATCCTCTGATGCTCTCTTCTTCTGCCCTCAATCTTTTGCAGCATCAGGGACTTTTCCAATTAGTCGTATGTTCGCATCAGATGACCAAAATACTGGAGCTTCAGCTTTAGCATCAGTCCTTCCAGTGAATATTCAGGATTGATCTCCCTTAAGATTGACTGCTTTGATCTTCTTGCTGTCCAAGGGACTTTCAGAAGACTTCTCCAGCACCACAGTTCGATGGCATCGATTCTTTGGTATTCTGCCTTCTTTATGGTCGAGCTCTCACAGTCATACATGACCACTGGGAAGACCATAGCCTTGACTATACGGATCTTTGTCAGCAGAGTAATGTCTCTGCTTTTCAACACACTGTCTAGGCTTGTCATCACTTCCTGCCAAGAAGCAATCATTTTCTGATATGGCTGCAGTCACCACCTGCAGTGATTTTGGAGCCTAAGAAGAGGAAATCAGTCACTATTTCCACCTTTTCCCCTTCTTTACCGTGCAGTAATGGGCCGGATGCCATGATACTAGTTTTTTAAATTTTTGGTCTTAAGCCGACTCTTTGACTCTCCTCCTTCACCCTCAAAAAGAGGCTCTTTAGTTCCTCTTCACTTTCTGCCATTAGAGTGGTGTCATCCGCATATCTGAGGTTGTTGATGTTTCTCCCACCTATCTTGATTCCAACTTGTAACTCATCCAGCCTGGCATTTCTCCTAAGCGTATAGGTTAAACAAATAGGGTGACAGCAGACAGTCCTATTGTACTCCTTTCTCAATCTTGAACTAATCAGTTTTTCCATATAGGGTTCTAACTATTGCTTCTTGAACCGTATACAGGTTTTTTAGGAGACAAGTAATATGGTCTGGTATTCCCATCTCTCTCAAGAGCTTTCCACAGTTGGTCATGATCTACATAGTCCAAGGCTTAGCATAGTCGATGAAACATAGATAGATGTTTTTCTGAAATTCCCTTACTTTCTCTATAATCCAGCAAATGTTGGCAATTTGATCTCTAGTTCCTCTTCCTTTTCTGAATCCAGCTTGGACATCTGGAAGTTCTTGGTTTACATAATGCTGATGCCTAGCAGGTAAGATTTTAAGCATGACCTTACTGGCATGGGAGATGAGTGCAATGGTTAGCACTCATCTGATTGTTAGCACATTCTTTGGTACTACCCTTCCTGGAAATTGGACTGAGGATTGACCTTTTCCAGTCCTGTGGCCGCTGCTGGGTCTTCCAGATTTGCTGACATAATGAATGCAAAACCTTGATGGCATCCTCCTTTAGGGATTTGAATAGTTCTGCTGGAATTTCATTGCATCCACTAACTTTATTAACAGCAGTGCTTCTTAAGGCCCACTTGACTTTGCATTTCAGAATGTCTGGCTCTGGGTAACTAATCACACCATTGTAGTAATCTGTTTCATTAAGATCTTTTTTATACAGTTCTTCAGTGTATTCTTTCCGTCTTTTCTTGATCTCTTCAACATCTATTAGGTCTCCACCATTTTTATCCTTTATTCGTTATTCTTAAGTGTTAGATATTGCTTACCAACCATCTAGCATTTACAACTTAGTGCAGTTTTCCTCTATTTATCTTATTATTACCTTTCATGAAATGATAAGAACTTTATTTCATTGTGACAAGTGATCCTGAGAAATAAGTTTACTAATGCTGAGGATGGGTTTTGGGAAAGCACTAAAACAGCAAGAGACTAGTGGGAAAGTGAAAGGTTTTTATAAAGCAAGACAATAGAAACTTTAAGAGTCAGCTGTTGAATTTGGTAGTGGCTAGAATCTGTGATTTATACAAGACTACTGTGTATTCATTCAGTAAATATTTGTTGAGCATCTACAGTATGCCAGCCATCAGGGATAAAGTAGTAAGATAGGGTGTTTGGCTTTCGTGAAGCTTATAGAATACTGGGGGACCTAAACAATAAACAGGTAACTAAGAAGAATGATAGTGAAAAGGGCTGGGTATAGGATTAAAGTGGAATGATGTGGTAGAGAGAGAGGAGCTGCTTTAGATTTGGAGGCCAGGAAAAGCCTTGTTTTAGAACTTAACATTTAATCTGAATGCAAGGAACAGCCAGCCATGTGTTCAGCAGGAGAGGAAGAAGAATAAATGCCTTATCTTAGTGTTTACTATTAAGGTTACTTTCTCAACAGTTGTGAGTTTTTTAATGATAGACAAAGATTTTTGGCTTCATTGTATTATTAATCATCTCATGCATTTATACATGCAAAGATTATGCTACCTTTCTGTAACTCAGTAACTTGGCCACTTATCTTTGTTTTCCTTTGAATTTAAGTTAAAATTTTATTATATATGCTTTTTATTTGTGATTCCAGGGTGGTGTTATTACTTCTGACATGATTGAAATGATATTTTCCAATAGCCCAGAGCAACAGCTTTCAGCAACACAGAAATTCAGAAAACTGCTTTCAAAAGGTGAGTTCTGAATATGTTAAGTATTTTTCATTTATGTACAGAATATTACTTTCCCATAATCTATTTTTTACACATAGATAGCTTGCTTTGGAGTATGTCTATCAACAGAATAAAAGGATGCTTATAGACATGGCTAGTTTTTTAATTTCTTTTTTTATTTGTGTGATCTTACCAGTACCAGAAGGTAGCATTATTTTCCTATCTGAGGCATTTTATAAAAGATCTTAAAGTGATAAGAGTAGCAACATTTCATGTTAATTTAAAATGAGAAACTCCACTCTCTTTTAAGAAAAACTTAAAGTATCACTTGGAAGAGTAGTGATTATTGATTTTAATGTTAGCAGTTTATTGCTGATTTAAGTATGGATTTATTAGTGGAGAGGATAACTGCCTTTTTTTTTTTTTTTTTTGGGTATAATTAGAGTAGGATGAGATGTGATACTTCTTGTCTTCTGAGCACGTAAGAACTCTGGAACTCTAAGCCATATGGAAATATTGATAGTAAATACTTAAAATAGTTGGCCTTCCTTCCTGCCCCCCAATAGTAGGTTATGGTTATTTGGAATCATTAGTGATAAATTAATATATCTCTTGAAGATAACCAGAATGAAAACGTAGCACCATGGAAAAAGATAATTGTTTTGCGCACAGCAACCTGTAAAAATACCTCCCTCCCCCCATCCCCTTCTAAAAATGTCTTACCTCTTTTCAGCATGCTGAAATGATTTTCTCAGACAGTGTGGTTTTCTAAGGCTTTTTGCCACATTGCTACTTCCCTGCCTGTATTCTGGTTTGCCAGCCATTCTTAAAATGTGATAATTAGAATATGATACTTATTACATTCTTATTACTCTAAAGTGTGTGGGAGATTGTCTTCCTTGTCTTGAAACTATATATGCCAATAATGTACTTCAGGCTAGCATCATTTATTTTGGTGGCCATGGCATAGTAATGTTTCATTGTCTTTTCAACAGTCTATACTCCCTAGTGGAGAAGGCAATGGCACCGCACTCCAGTACCCTTGCCTGGAAAATTCCATGGATGGAGGAGCCTGGTGGGCTGCAGCCCATGGGGTCGCTAAGAGTCAGACACGACTGAGCGACTTCACTTTCACTTTTCAGTTTCATGCATTGGAGAAGGAAATGGCAGCCCACTCCAGTGTTCTTGCCTGGAGACCCAGGGACAGGGGAGCCTCGTGGGCTGCCGTCTGGGGGGTCGCACAGAATCGGACACGACTGAAGTGGCTTAGCAGCAGCAGCATACTCCCTAGTACTTTCCTTTATGAACTGTTTTTAGGTTTTGTCTATGTAGCCATGTGAATTTTTTAAATTGCGTTAAAATATGAATGTTACTTTACCCCTGTTGTTTTATTGCCAGCTTATTGTTGGCTTATTGTTCTTTCTATATGTTGTTTCTATATGTTGTTTCTGTAATCTAGCATATTAATGACTTCATTTTTATTGTAATCATCAAATTTATTTGGTGTGTTTATATGAATGGTTGATAAAAATGTTGAACCAGGCAGAGGATATGTCATTAGAGCTTGCACCAAATTAACATTGAACCATTAGTCATCTCTTTCCAGTGAGTCCATTGACTTGGCTGAGAGTCCCTAGTAGTGCTGTTATCCAGCTTCTTGCAGAGCTACATGAATGTCATCAAAAACTTCGTCAGATCTGTTGCTGAAATTACAATGCTAATTGTTTAGGACATTTCTTATCTATTTACCCAATACATTTCTGTTGACTGACTTTATTTATAAGATACTCTGTCATAAATGAAAATGAGATTAATTTGGCAAGTCATTCTTATTTTTGCTGGCACCTACTTATCACTACAGCTGTAAAATTAGATCCTGTAAAATCAGAATCTCCTAATCCAGTTTCTTAAGACAATTTATATTAAAAAAAAAAAAAAAGACTTAACAGTGGTTGTCTTTTGATGTTTTCCCCCTACTTTGTAAGTTTTCTAAAATAATAGAGGCAGTAATTTTTAGGAATTCTGCCCATCATTTCATGTTAAGGTGTCCCTTATTTTGAAATCTTTTAAGCAACCCTAGTTTCAGAGTGACCGAACTCAATTTTACATTTTCTTTTTCTTTTTTAGATTTCCAACATGAAAGAGATGCTTAAATTGAGGGAGGGCTATTATGAAGTAAGTTTGAGCTTTATAAAGTCCTTGACTTGAAATCAAAGGATTGTTTTTCTTCTTTTATTTTATGGGGAGACAGAACCTAATCCTCCTATTGATGAAGTCATCAGCACACCAGGAGTAGTGGCCAGGTTTGTGGAGTTCCTCAAACGAAAAGAGAATTGTACACTGCAGGTGCGGACCATTTTCATTTCTTGCCTTATATTTTAATTTCCATTGCAAAGTTATGTTTTGTATACAGATTTGTTACTTATTTTAATCTAGTTGAAGGATTAATTTTTTGATAGTGATGTTCTTGACAACCCATTGCAAGCTGCTTTCATTCCTTGTAAACATCCAGGTCCTTGGTTTTACTGTTTAAAATTCTTGTCATTTTTACTCATGTAAAAGATTATATTTTATGATGACTATGGATCATACTTAGCTGGTAGGGAATTGTTTGCAGTAGAGGACGACCTATTAAGGACCTAATGCGGACTCTGTAAAATTTGGTTTTGAAGGATTTTTAGATTATACTTGTTGGCTTTTTTGGGGCTTTGTAACATGGGCTAGATCAGAGACTCACTGATTCCCAAACCTGGTTCTAATTAATCTTCTCCCCCGCTCACCCCAAAAGAGTTGACAAGAACGTAGCCTTTTTGGGAATCTGGGTGCCTTCTCCTGTGTTAATTTACTCTGTCAGTACTGTTGTATAGGAATTCCAAGAGAAAATTCTATAACTTTGGTGTTAGATAATTTTTACAGTAAAAGAACCATGAACTGACTCGCATCTTGGAAGTTAGCTATAAATTTAAAAATACTATATTGTTTCTGAATAGTCAGATCTTAAGTAAACTGGTAATCTTTCAGTAGCTAGACTTCCTTGTAGTAATTAGCTGAATCAATTTCTGTGTTATTCTTTAACAAATTTATGTGATTCCTAAATTCTCACTTATAGGATCTTTTCTGAGGGATTCAAACCTTTTAGAAAGATTCTGCAACTCTAAAGATCAGTTAGGTCCCATGCAGATTACAAAATGGCTTATTTTTCCAAGTAGATACTTGCTAATAACAAGTTAATCATAAAGATAACTTTCACCCTCTTGTATAATTACCTTTGCCTTACTCTAAGGCTGCAGTAAGGACTGGGGTATTTTTTAATAAGTAATAGCTCCTCTCCCCAGGTTCCTTACTGTCCAGCGCACTATTGATAATTCATAAGCTTGATGCTTTGTCTTGATATTTTCTCTCCTTTCTTCCCATCCCATTTTTGTCTTTCTTTTACTCTTTGTTGCGGTGATGAGTTCCTTCCAGAGGAAAAACAAGAAATCCAGAAAAGGTAGAGTACTTCAGTGTCCCATCAGTTTTCTTCTCCAGTTTGACACTTACTGATTCCCAAGTTCATTTGAATTAAGATTCTGTTTTGCTAGCTGCCTCCTGGATTGTAATTCTGATCCCCATGTAAGGCCAGGATCACCATACACATGGAAAATAATCAGGTTCACCTAGAGAGCAAAGAAAGAGGACTTTTCTCAGGAAAAAAAAGGAAATCCAGACAACCAACACTGCAGAGATCAGAGCCTGAGCCCCTAAGCAACCTGTCAAGAGAACCACAGGGACCAAATGAAGAGCCTTACTGCAGTTTATCATTTGAAAAGCTTTATAGGAAGAGGGAGGTAGGGAAAATTACCATTTTGTTTATGTGAAAATATGTTTCTTTCCTGTCCCTGACAGCAAGAGTAATTTTGAGATCCTAAATTTACTCTTGGACTTGGTTTTTAGTAGATGGTTGAAGAGGTCCAGTTCCTTAATGGATTCATTAAAGGAAGGTGGTACATCTAGTCCTAAGATGAAAAATGTCAGAGAATTGGATCTTTCCCCATTCCTACCCTCTCCAGTCCTCTCTAAAGAGCGCAGTATATTCTCTCAGACAATTCCATCTCCTAGCTAACACTTGTAAATTCTACATCATTTTGATTTTGTAATCCTGGAGTTTGTATCTTAACATATCTGAAGATAAAAGCCTTCAGAAATCTTTAATTTGCTTGTATCAAAATTCTCAGATTCCTCCCTTGTACAGACTATTTATTAAGGTGAAAGATGAAGAAATGATTCCTCTGGAAGTGACCACCTCATGATTTTCACCTTAGCAGTCCAAAGACTGAGAGAGAAAACAAACCTGTCATCATCCTCAGATTTTCTTCTGTGTACATTTAACATAGTATTCTTTCTCCAGTGTGACTAATGGGTAATCTTGACTACCCCAAAAGCAGGAGGAATAAATATATTCCAAGAGGCTTCATGGTCAACTAATTAGGCATACTCTGGGAAACTTGGAGAGTACTCCTTCCTCTGTCTCCTTGGAGAGCACTAGGATGTGAGTTGTCACTGATACTCCTACTGCATATTGGAAATTTGAATAGTGTGTCTTTTGGAATGAGATGTTTGCCATTTCTCTTCCAGAAAGAGAGTAATAATACATAGTCATGATAGCTTAACTCACTAATAAATCCTTGGACAAATGTAATCCCTTCATTCCATATACAAAGAATTGTGAATCCTAGTGAAGGGTCTCTTTACTGTCTTTCTGGCTTTCCTCATCCCCAAACCAATGGGGTGTTGCAAACCAAGGTGATAAAAATGCCTGCTTTTGGCAGTGCTACCTAAATACTCACTTGCCCTCAAATGAGATGATCATGGATGGAATCTAGGACTTTGGAAGCAGACTATGCCATTTAACTAACAGCGTTCTCAAGCTTGGTAACATGTGGGTCTCAGAATACTTGAGCCCTTGACATGAGATTGGTCTGCCTCATGGTGTATTCCCTGGACCCACTTTGTTTGCATTTTTGAGTCCAGGTCCAACATTTTTGTACTATCCTTTGCAGTGCTGAGATGTATTCCCAAACCTTCTTATAGAAACTTACAAAAATAGCTAGAATATAAGTAAATTGCCTCTCAGTTCCAGTCATTAAACAGATATTCCTCTTAAAGTTGTAAATTTGAGTTAAATTAGTTTTCCCATTTCTACCTTTCTTGTTAACACTACAAGCTTAATGTGATAAACTGCAGTAAGCCTTCATCCTCCTATGTTTTTCCCATCTTCATTGAGCCCTCTACCTATCTTGAAAGGTTGCTCAGATGACTCAGGCACTGTTCTCTCCAGAGTTTGATATCTGGGTTTATTTTTCTGATGTGAGCCTCTCTTTTCACTTGCTCTCCAGGTGAGCCTGGCATTTGCTAGGAACCAGAGTGGAACCGGCAAAGTGGCCAGCAACAGAGTCCTGATCCAAATGGAGAAAGGGAGCCAGGCGTACTTCAACCTGGAGTGGGAAACTTGATAGGAGGTCAGAAGTACTTCAGTTTTGGATTCTCATTTTCCTTATTTAAGGAACTGGGCACCAAAAGGTAGAGATTGAGAAGAGAAAGAGAGAACATAACAAATCTTCAGTGTGCCCTTCAGATTTCAGTTGTAGGCTTATTTAGAAATTTCTGGACAGTGAAAAATAAGTGGAATTAAAATTTGTAAGCAGTCACAGCTGAATGACAGGTTGTTTCCTCGCATGATGCCATTCTTAGAACACTAAGAATATAGTAGTTTAGAACAACAAAGAGGAGTAAAGATTATAGTTATTTTGGGTATTACTTCTGATGGTACCATTTCTTGGATTTTTTTCATTTCATCATGTTGCTGAGTTTTTCTTGAGTTGCATGGTTACTTAGATTACCTTTTCTGGCCATTTCTGTATAACTTTATGCAGTTGTTTTTGTTATCAACTCTCGTGTTAGAATCTAGTCTGGGACCTGAGGCTGAAACATTCACCACACTCAAAAAGTAATGACTGTAATACCCAGTGAAAGAGAAACATAGTTCAAAGTTCACCCAGTTTTTTAAAAACATACTTACATATTAAATACATGTAAACACAAGAAGAAAGTTGCTTCTTGCAGCACTTTAATAGGAGTTTAACTCATGGGGAATTCTCAGCCTGTCCCTCCCTTTCTCTCTCTGTTTCTTCTGTCTCTTACATACATACATAGATGTCACACATACACATTGGTGTAGAAAATTGTACAGAGCTTGATAAGTTTTTACAAGGTAAACATCACAGTAATCTTCACCATTTGTGTGTGTGTGTGTGTGTGTGTGTGTGTATATTTTAATGCCTCATTAATCCATGAATATGATTTGGTTTTCAATGGTTCTCTGGTTATAGTTATTCATCTCCTTTTGTCTCCAGTAATGGCAAAATTACTTTCTGATTTCCATTCTCACCAAGAGAGTCTTTGACTCTTCTTTGGATTCAGGTTATAATCATTATGTACTTCTTAGTAATAAACACAACTCTGGTACATTCTTTTGTTGAAAAGTCCTAATTTCCAATTTTCTTCCATTCATGTTCTGGCTATTATTTGCTTATTCTCCATTTTACTAATCATTATCACTCTTATTTTTTTTTTTCTTCTCCATTTTATTCACTTCATTGGCATCTAGAATTCTTTCTCTGGGAGACCTTTGGTGCTGAACCTCATCAAACAGCAGTTTGAATTTTGGGAGCAATTAGTATTCTGATTTCTTCTCATTGATAACTCTGTGTGTGTTGTGTTCAGTTGCTTCAGTCACGTCTGACTCTTTGTGACCCTATGGACTGTAGCCCGCCAGGCTCCTCTGTCCATGAAATTTTCCAGTAAGAATACTGGAGTGGGTTGCTGTACCCTTCTTCAGGGGATTTTCTCAAGCCAGAGATTGAACCCTCATCTCCTGCATTGCAGGCAGATTCTTTACCACTGAGCCTCCAGGGAAGCCCTGATAACTCTTTAATATATTGTTTATTTACTCAGGTTGTTGTTACCATTTCTTTTGCATCAAAATCTCATTGCAAACCTTTTCTCTCTTTGATATAGATTGCTGTCTGTGCTGATTTTATTCATTTTTTACAGGTTGCTTTTCCTCAGAGTTTTCATTTTTTTGACTTGTTCTCAGATGCTGATGACTCTGTTGAACTTGGAGGCTTCCTTCTTGTAGGAGAGTTTGCTTTTGTACTCACTTCAAATGTCTCTCTTAAACTAGTTAATTTTCCTAGTAAGCAAAAGAAACTACTTTGTAGGTGAACTGTGTTCCTTTCAGCTTTTCCTAAATAATCTGGCATGTCATTAATCGAAATTACTTGCCCTGGATACCAAAACCACAAGCAATTGAAAGGCTCTTGTCATTATTACAGGTGTGTTTCAGAGAGGAAACTGATTTGGTCCATAAGCCTACTATCTATCTATCTTGTTAGTTTCGACTTACATTACTCAAATCATTAGTGATCATTGGATATTTTGCTGATAGTTTCCTCATTAATAAACTAGAAAACCAAGGCGTCTCTGGCTGGGTTGTTGTAAGGAACAGCTAAGAGTATGTGAATAATCCTTTTAAAATATAAAGGCCTGTATAAATGTCAGGTTTCAACTCAGATTGAAAAGGGCTAGAACATTGGTTTGGGTAGTAATTTAATTACAGAGGTGATTTAAAATGAGTTTTTATTTTGTTATATTCAGTGTTTCAAAGTCTCCTGAACTTATCAGTTCAGTTCAGTTGCTCAGTTGTGTCCGACTCTTTGCGACCCCATGAACTGCAGCACGCCAGGCCTCCCTGTCCACCACCAACTCCCGGAGTCCACCCAAACACAGGTCCATTGAGTCAGTGATGCCATCCAACCATCTCATCCTCTGTCTTCCCCTTCTCCTCCTGCCCTCAATCTTTCCCAGCGTCAGGGTCTTTTCAAATGAGTCAGCTCTTTGCATCAGGTGGCCAAAGTTTTGGAGTTTCAGCTTCAACATCAGTGCTACCAGTGAACACCCAGGACTGATCTCCTTTAGGATGGACTGGTTGGATCTCCTTGCAGTCCAAGGGACTCTCAAGAGTCTTCTCCAACACCACAGTTCAAAAGCATCAATTCTTCACTCTCAGTTTTCTTTATAGTCCAACTCTCACATCCATACATGACCACTGGAAAAACCATAGCCTTGACTAGACGGACCTTTGTTGGCAAAGTAATATCTCTATTTTTTAATATGCTGTCTAGGCTGTCATAACTTTCCTTCCAAGGAGTAAGCGTCTTTTAATTTCATGGCTACAATCACCATCTGTAGTGATTTTGAAGCCCCCCAAAAATAAAGTCAGCCACTGTTTCCACTGTTTCCCCATCTATTTGCCATGAAGTGATGGGACCAGATGCCATGATCTTAGTTTTCTGAATGTTGAGCTTTAAGCCAACTGTTTCACTCTCCTCTTTCACTTTCATCAAGAGGCTCTTTAGTTCTTCTTCACTTTCTGCCATAAGGGTGGTGTCATCTGCATATCTGAGGTTATTGATATTTCTCCGGGCAGTCTTGATTCCAGCTTGTGCTTCCTCCAGCCCAGCGTTTCTCATGATGTACTCTGCATAGAAGTTAAATAAGCAGGGTGACAATATACAGCCTTGACATACTCCTTTTCCTGTTTGGAACCAGTCTGTTGTTCCATGTCCAGTTCTAACTGTTGCTTCCTGACCTGCATACAGGTTTCTCAAGAGGCAGGTCAGGTGGTCTGGTATTCCCATCTCTTTCAGAATTTTCCACAGTTTGTTGTGATGCACACAGTCAAAGGCTTTGGCATAGTCAATAAAGCAGAAAGAGATGTTTTTCTGGAACTCTCTTGCTTTTTCCATGATGCAGCAGATGTTAGCAATTTGATCTCTGGTTCCTCTGCCTTTTCTAAAACCATCTTGAACATCTGGAAGTTCATGGTTTACGTATTGCTGAAGCCTGGCTTGGAGAATTTTGAGCATTACTTTACTAGCGAGTGAGATTATAGTAAGGAGTTATCATGCAAAAAAAAGTCCCTTTAACTGTGGTGCTCCTAGTCTGGCCTCCCTGCTGCTGTAATATCAGTGTCCTAACTGGCTATCAGACCACTTTATTTCACATTTATAGGTTTTTTTTTAATATCCCCTTCTTTAAGTGTCTTCTACTATGAATTTACTGACATTCATTCATGTATCTTTGGACTGTGCTAATCAAATTGCTTTCCTGTTTCTTTCATTTTCCCATACCCCAAGTGATTGATTTATTTTTCTATATGACAGCTACCTTTCAGTAGACCCAAAAGCTTGAGAATCACAGCTCCATTTTTTGATGATTTTTAAATTGAGATTCTCATTCAAGTGGCATATCTCTAAATTTTTTTGCCCCCATATGTATGCTTCATTAAAGAATATTAAATAGGAGACAGAACAGGAGAAGGAAGTAAAGCTGAAGTTTAATTAAGAACTCTAAATAGGATTTTGAGAGTTCATTCTTGGATTTTAGGAGTTCATTCTTGGATTTCATCTTATTGAGCTTAAGAGTCAAGGTACCATAGAGATGTGTACAATTAATAATGTGCTGTATTTTTTGTTGGCCATAATTTCCTTCATACCTTTTGTTTACCAGTTTATTAACCTTTAGGAATGCTGTTTTTAAAAAAGTCTTACCTCTGTGCCTTGGTTTGAAGGCTGCTTATTTATTGGAATCTCTTATGGTCTAAAGCTGCCATTTCTGTTAGTTGTATGCCTGTTAACTCCTTTTGGTCTGCTTAATCATTTAAATTGTCTTCTGCCTTTTTCACTCTGCCTATATTTTATACATTTTACACTAATATTGTTTCCCCATTTCACTTTTCCTATTTTATAGAAATTATTTAATTTTTTATTAGATAATAAACATGGTATAAGGCTAAAGGTTACATAAAGGTTTTACTCTAATAAGTGTTTATCCTTCCTGTACTTGTTTCTGATTCACCTAGACCTCTCTATGTAAGTAGCAAATATTTACAGTTTATTATGATTCCTTTAAGAGATATCCTGTGCAATAAGTAAATTAATGCATATATTCTTTCTTAACCCTTTTGAAAAATACAGTACGGTACCAAACACTCCCTCATTCTTCTTATGGTCTCATGTCAGCTCTATCTTGATCTGAAATTTTAGACACCCAGAGTTCCTGATGAAGGTTATTTCTTTGGGAATTCTTCTATTAAATTAATATGGTATTTACCTGATAGATTATATTCAAATAATGATCTCAGATTCTTTTTTCATGCATAGAAAACATTCTTTTTTTTTTTAAGAAAACCTTATTGTTGTAAGTAAACCTATTAAATTCTACTAAGATAATGAAATTATTTTTATCTTTATAGTTTGAATCAGCTTGGGTACTGACAAATATTGCTTCAGGAAATTCTCTTCAGACCCGGATTGTGATTCAGGCAGGAGCTGTGCCTATCTTCATAGAGTTGCTCAGCTCAGAGTTTGAAGATGTCCAGGAACAGGTAAAAGATGAAACAAGTAAAGAGAAGCAGGTTAAAGAATACAGTTTTTCCCTGAGTCTTATATTCAAGAGTCTTAGTGTTACCACTTGGATACGACAGTCCATGGTTCTCACATGGAGTGTTCCAGAAATCTAAACATAACCTAAATAGGACGTTTCATAGTGAATATAGGCAGAACATCTCCTAGAAACATAACCGTTTTTCTATTCCAACCCTGAAATTCTTGAAGTCTTATACATTTAAGACCATGTAAGGTCTTACATTTTTTTTTTGTAATACTCTTTGGTGTTGATTGAAGTAGCAAGTCTTTGTTACTTTTGGCAGAAAATCACTTAGAAAAAATGCATTTTTAATTACTGCAAACTTTGTCAAACTCATAAATACAAATTGTTACTAAATGAGTATGATTTTATTCTACAATTTTATTAAGGTATAATCAACCTACGGTAAACTGCATATGGTTAAAGTGTATAATTTGTAAGTTCTAACATATGTATTTACCCATGAAAGATTATAGTCAAGATTGCTAGTATATCAACCTCCCAAAATTGAGTCAAGTTTTCTGCATTTTTATTGCTCTTAATTTCTTGGCTCACTGTTTTCTTTTGTAAGCAAGGTTAAAATACATTTTAAATCAGCTGAGTAAACCATTTGGATCTCTGCCATGTTCCAAGGGCTGCATGGAGTGTTACTTAAGACCCCCTAACGTAAAGAATATATATAAGAACTGGTACCTCTTTTTAATGACTTCACTACCATGAGTATATTCACATGTATACTTTTAATATTACTGATCTTCTACCAGTCCCATAACAGTTTCATTTGACTCCCTGATGAGTGATCTTAGAGGTGTTAATAGTTAATGTCCATGTACAATATGTTGATTAGCTACTGTATTATTTTGTAAAGAGTTTTTGTAGTATGTTTGCATCTTTTTTGAAAGA
Organism: Bos javanicus; assembly: GCF_032452875.1. NCBI lineage: Eukaryota > Metazoa > Chordata > Mammalia > Artiodactyla > Bovidae > Bos > Bos javanicus. The sequence goes on along the minus strand of NC_083868.1, from coordinate 67,138,437 downwards.
ACTATGAAAAGATTAAACTCTGCAGCCTGTCATTAATGAATAATTCTTTCACAGGCCGTCTGGGCTCTTGGCAACATTGCTGGAGATAGTACCATGTGCAGGGACTATGTCTTAGACTGCAATATTCTTCCCCCTCTTCTGCAGTAAGTTTCTTTCTTTTTTGTGGGTAATAAAAATATGGGAAGTTCCTCAGAAACGAGTGCATCTTTGGAAATCATTTTGGATTTCCTAGTGTTGCTTTTCATTACAAATATTTTCTCACTAACTTGTTCAGCTCATTTCCTTGGGCACTGTCTCTTATTCAGGTGTGTAAAAAGAAGTGCCAATATTCTGAATTCTTTGTGTTAGAATTAAACTTTATTGTTCTGGAGAAGAGCTGTTTGAAGACATCTGTCTATCAATAGCATTAAGTTAAGGTTAAATATTTATCATATGCTATCAGAGAATTGATGCCCATTATATCATTTACCAATTGCATCATTATGCTTATAGGTTATTTTCAAAGCAGAACCGCCTGACTATGACCCGGAATGCAGTATGGGCTTTGTCTAATCTCTGTAGAGGGAAAAGTCCACCTCCAGAATTTGCAAAGGTAAGGATTATGCTTGTGGGAAATTGGCAGAAAAAGTACAGTTAAAAGAGTGTAGCAACCAATGTTAATGTGAATAGAAAGAATAATTTTTGATAAACTAAAATGTTAGAATTTTGTTTCTAGAAAACTAGGTCTTTGTTTTTGTTTGAATTTGGAATAAATCTTCACTGCCTGTAGAAAGCTCTGAACTAACCTTAAATGTGGCATTTTTTTTCATAACAAAGTATCTAAAATGTAGAATTTCCTAGCTTTAGCACTTAGGGAAATTACTTTATCTGTGATCCACAGAGAGTATTTTGATAAGGAATCCCACCCTTAGAATTGGTATATATTAAACTTTGCTCTTTGAAATTGTTTTCCTTGGGCATTGACTATTTCATCAAAGTAAACTGCAAGGTGGAAATGTCATTTGGCCACTTATTACGCCATCTCTAGAAGGATTAATCACTCCAGAAGTCACCAGGTGTGTGCCTGGTTGCTTTCTGGATCCCCACTCCTCACTTGCTTTTATTTTATTGAATTTCATAATCGTGTCACCTTTCCTTTACAGGTTTCCCCTTGTCTGAATGTGCTTTCTTGGTTGCTATTTGTCAGTGACACTGATGTACTGGCTGATGCCTGCTGGGCCCTCTCATATCTATCAGATGGACCCAATGATAAAATTCAAGCAGTCATTGATGCAGGAGTATGTAGGAGACTTGTGGAGCTGTTGATGTAAGATATCTTTAATAAAGTGTGTTCTTTTGTCTCTCCTACTAGTATTCTAGTTGCTGATACTCAAATATTAATGTATTATACTGATTTGTTGTGCTTTGTGCTACTGTCCTTTGTTACTTTGTTATATTCACATTAAATGTTTGTTTTTTTGTTTTGAGGGTTATAAAGAGCCTCTACTTGTCCTCTGTAAGCAGCCCTTCAGCAAAAACATTTGGAAAACTCTGATCTATTTAATTCTAGCTCATACTTAGTATTCTGAGACAAACCACTGGATGGCAAACATCTTTTGTCTCATGTAGTCTAGGCTCACTTAGTCTAAGCTCTTTAAAGCTTAACCTAGACTAATGTCAGACTTTGAATTTTATTTTGCTATATCTCTTTGGATCCCTTTCATTTATGAAGTAGAAGATATACTGATGGCATAACTAATTTGAGACTGTATTAATCAAATTTTTAGAAAATAACTATTGAAGGAAAAATTAGAGTGATAACATAATGGGGAAATAGTATAATTACAAGCCATGTGAAATTTATTGGAGTAAGTACAAAATAGATGGAAGGAAACATTGTCCCAAAGATGACACATCGAATGGATTAGATAATATAATATATAGAGTATAAAACTCTGGGATGATAGCTGGCTACAGACTGGGTACAGATCAGTAGCATAATGCTTTTGTGTATTAAAAGCAGTGTAATGCTGGAGGAGTCACAAGTACAGCATTCAGAATCTGGGAAGTAATCTTTTGTACTCTTTAATCACTTTTACTATATATTTTTACCATTTCTTGTTGGTCATCATATCTTAAATGTGAAGAAACTGGCATAGTTTTGAGAAGAGTGATCAATCTCATTAAACAGGAGAGAAAAGATATTTAAGGAAAGTTAAAGGATATTAACTTATTTAGCCTGAAGTCAAAACTTAATATCTGTCCTCAGATATGTAAAAGATTTTGGAGGGGGTTTTCAGACCACCAAGTTAGCAGAAGTTTAGTAAAAAGAGTTTAGTATTTGAAGTATGGAGCCTGACTCATTTTCAAGGTAGTTCAACTGTTGACATGTTTTTATTTCTGTGAAAATGAAATAATTTGTAAAACTTAAGTGGTATATAAATGTTACTGTTGCTATTATCTCAGCAACCATGGAAACCAAGAGGAAATGAAACCTGTTTTAAAGAATGAGAGGGAAAAGTTGGACTCTAGGTGATGAAATACTTGGGAAAGGTTTTTAGAAAAGATGTGTAGCTTTTATCCAAAAATATTAAATAAGGGAAAGACAGTCCTTCTTGGATACACCAAAAACATTTCCTCATCCTGATAGGGTTCCTTGTACCTTTCTGGTTTTAGCTCTAAGGAAAGGAATTTGCAGATGTTACTGTTGGATATAAGACATCTTTTCTTTTTATGGTTGCAGGCATAATGATTATAAAGTGGTTTCTCCTGCTTTGCGGGCTGTTGGAAACATTGTCACAGGAGATGATGTTCAGACGCAGGTATGAATAAATGGTAACTTTTTTTTCCTTCCAAAATAGCACATTGACCACACCCCCCCCCCCACCCCTCTCCATGAGTATGTTTCTGTTACAGTATTTTTAACTCCCTATTATTGGGGAGAATTGATAGTTTGTTTCATTAATGTTTGTTAAACGTTAGCTTTGGCAGCTACTTTCAATACCTTCACTACTTGTATCTCTGTCTTGATCTACTGCTTGTAGCAGTCTTGGGTTCCTGAGGAGCCTGGTGGGCTCCTTGGGGTCACAAAGAATCAGATACAACTGAGGGACTGGCCACACACACAATAGTGCAACTTATCCTTTTGGTTAGGTTTATTTCTCACTACTTCTACTTGAAGGGATTCCTGTGAGCATCAGAAGTTTCCAGTAGCATCCTTTCTTTCAGCTTCATCTCCTCTTCCCTGGTAGCTTCCTCCTTTCTGTACATGGTAAGTTTCCTAAGTGAGGAGGATCTTCCGTCCCAGTTCATAATGTGATCCTCTAATCCACTCAACTTTTATATCAAGATATGTCACTCATGGTGGATTCTTCTAGCTATTTTTATTCTTGATCCCTCAGATGCATTGGCATCATCTTTAAAATTATCTTCCTAGGCTTCTGTGATGTTGAAGTATTTTGGGTCTCCTGCCTCATTGACCATTGGTTTTTCTTTAGCAAGCTCCTTTACCTGTTCTTTTCTCTTTATGGGATTATCCTCTGTAGGGGATTAGGTTTCAGCTTTAGCTCTTTCTTAACCAGCTCTGACTTTCAGCAAGACATTTAATGTCTTTACTTTTCTACTCTATAAAATTAAGGAGACTTTGTTCTCAGTTGTCTTCCAGCTCTTAATATTTACTTTAAAATGATTCTGTCCACAGAGGAACTGTTGTTTTTCCTGGTATATCTGGCCCTCTGCTTATTTACGTTCCTGTCTTGGTGAATGACCCCAGCGGTCACCCAAGCCAAAAACCCGGACATTAGTTTGGTTACTGCCTTTCTTCTATCTTTCTTATCAGTCCCTAATGATGGTCATCTCTACTTACTCCTTGCAGTGCTTAGTTCACACATTTCTTACTGTACTATTCCCATGTCGCCAGAAGGATGCTTGTAACATGCAAATTTGATCGTCTCATTCTCTTAAAATCTTTTTATAGCCCCCGATTGTTCTTGGATAGTGTTCTAATATCCTTTAAAGTCTGGCACCTGTATAATGAAATGCTATGCAACAGAATGAAGAAACTATTAAGCATGTTTTAATACACAGAATGTTTTTCAGGTTCTGTTGTTCAAAAAGGAAAACGAGACACAGAATAGTGTGTAGCATACATTACTATTTGTGTAAGAGTGGTGGAGAGGAGAAAAAAACAATACATGTGTGTTTGTAATTGCATAAAATTTCTCAGGAAGCACACACACGAAGCTAATAACATGGTTGTCTCTGTGGTTAGCTGGGGTATAGGAATGGAAAGGAAGCTTAAAACTATATAGTCCTTTTTATTTTCTGAATTTTAAAACCATATCAGTGTATTTGCTATTGAAAGTTTTTCTACCCCTTCCCATGCCATGCTCTATGCTTTTGCCATGTCATGTTTATTCCTGTGTAATAGCTGTGACACACCCGGATTCTGAGATTTAACACAGAGCTTGCTTCCCTTGGCATGGAATATATGTCTCCATCCCCCATCCCTGCTCTGACCAGTCCCTCACACAAACTCGCACTCTGCCATTAATGTCTTGTCATTCTTCAAGTCTTGCTATTAATTTTCTCTGAGAAGCTAACTCTTAAATTAGGTACTCCCTCCTTTGTTTCATCTGTCATAGCACTTACCACTGTATAACTGTCTGCTAGATTGTAAGCTTATAGAAGTGGAACTGTGTCAATCTTGTTCACTTTTGTTCTTCTATAATTGTCCCAGGCACAATGTATAGAGACTCAAAAAATATTTACCACATAAATGAAGTTCTGAATCTATATATAGTTCTGATCTCTCTCAAGTTCCAGTAACATGTTTCCAGTACCTGTCTCATTTATCTTCTCACCCACAAAGTGAGTTCCAAGTTTTGATTTTTCCCACTTCAATTAATGGTACGATTTATTTACCCACTCTTGAAACTTTGCAGTCATGTTTGGTGTCTCCATCTCTCATACTTTTTTTTGATAGCAAGTCAGCATGTCTTATGGGTTCTTGCATTTTTATTGAATTTTGGCTGTGCTGGGTCTTTGTTGCTTTGTGTGGTCTTTCCCTAGTTGGAGCACACAGGGGCTGCTCTTCATTTTGGTGTGAGGGCTTCTCATTGCAGTGGTTTCTCTTGTTGTGGAGCACAGGCTCTAGGTGTGCAGGCTTCAGTAGTTGTGACATACAGGCTCAGTAGGTTGCGGCTCGTGGGCCCTAGAACATGCAGGCTTCAGTGATTGCAGCATGCAGGCTCTAGAGCCTGGGCTCAATAGTTGTGCACAGCCTTTGTGGCATATGGAATCTTCCCAACCAGGAATCAAACTCATATCCCCTGCATCATTGCAGGCAGAATCTTACCCACTGCGCCCCCAGGCAAGTCCTTTCATCGTTTCTAGGTCCACACCTGATTACCTTAGTTTGGGCCCTGTTTTCTCACATACAGTGGTTGTTGCTATACCTACCGTATTTATCCTCCTGCTCTCTCAGGCATTTACCCCTCTCGGTGTATTCTTCCTGCTGCTGCTGCTGCTAAGTCACTTCAGTCGTGTCCGACTCTGTGCAACCCCATAGATGGCAGCCCACCAGGTTCCCTCGTCTCTGGGATTCTCCAGGCAAGAACACTGGAGTGGGGTGCCATTGCCTTCTCTGGTATTCTTCCTAATAACTGCTTAATCTTTTCTAAAATAACTGTTCACAGTATTTTCCTCCTAGAAACATTGAGCTTTAATGGCTATGAGATAAAGAACCTTGAAAGACTTAGGAATTTGCACTGCAGTGTTTTAGTTTCATTTTTCTTTCTAGCCTCCTGTTAATTTTTTGGGTACAGAACCTTTCCTTAATAGTTTCACTGATGTTTTCTTAATTCAGTACTTTGTGGTAGCCTACCAGATTTCATTTCTAATCCTTCCATATGCTGTATCCTCCCTCTTCTTTGCTTATAAAACTCTGTGTTTCAAAGTGTTTCCCCCCACCCCCTCCCATGAAGTCTTTTTTTTTCTTACTATTCTTTCTCAAGTAATTCTTTAACTTCTGACATACTTGTTTTCCACACCACATCAGCATTTAACATATTGCTTTGTGACTTTTTTATACTGTTATTTGGAATGACAGTACTTGTTAAACTACAAGTTTTGTTACTTTTTGAGTTAATAGGCAAAAATTGGCTTCATTTTAATTTTCATTTCTTTGTGAGGTAATTTGCTATTAAAATTGTAGTTTCTCTTATCAGTTTACATACTAAAGACAGCAACCTTTTCTGTTGCAAAAGCTTTTTCACATTGCTGTGCATTTTAGTTTTCATGAATTTCTTGACATACAAAAATTTCTATTTGGTAAAATTTTAATTTTTCCCCTATAATTTCTTTTACTGTTTTTAATGCTTATAAAGTCCTTCACTGTCCTCCAAACCAGCTGTTAACTGCCTAATTTATATTAATATTTTCTTCTGCTTTATGGTTTCTTTTTTATATTTACTCTTTAAATAGGTTGCAAATTTATTTTAGTAACTGTTTGGGGTTAAGGATTGATTTAAAATTTTTTTTCAACTAGTTACCCCTTATTCTAGTTGTCCTTGTTGTTCAGTCTGTCACTTAAGTCATGTCCAACTTTTTGTGACCCCATGAATTGCAGCATACCAGTCTTCTCTGTCCTTTACTATCTCCCTGAGTTTGCGCAAACTCATGTCCATTGAGTCAGTGATGCCGTCCACCCATCTCATCCTCTTTCACCCTCTTCTCCTCTTGCCCTCAATCTTTCCCAGCATCAGTGTCTTTTCCAGTGAGTCAGCTCTTCGCATCAGGTGGCCAAAGTATTGGAGCTTCACGTTTAGCATCAGACTTTCCAGTGGATATTCAGGACTGATTTCCTTTAGGATTGACTGGTTTCATCTTCTTGCAGTCCAAGGGAGTCTCAAGTCTTCTCCAACACCAGTTTCAAAGTGTCAGTTCTTTGGCGCTTAGCCTTCTTTATGGTCCAACTCTCACATCCATACATGACTACTGGAAAAACTGTGGCTTTGACTATATGGACCTTTGTCGGCAAAGTGATATCTCTGGTTTTAAATACGCTGTCTAGGTTTGTCCTAGCTATTCTTCCAAGGAGCAAATGTCTTTTAATTTTGTGGCTGCAGTCACCGTCCGCATTGATTTTGGAACCCAAGAAAATGAAATCTGACAATTTCCACATTTTCCCCATCTATTTACCATGAAGTGATAGGACCAGATGTCATAATCTTAGGTTTTTGCATGTTGAGTTTTAAGCCAGTTTTTTTCACTCTCCTCTTTGATCTTCATCAAGAGGTTCTTTAGTTTTTCTTCACTAGAACCATCTATTAAATAAGACTACTAGTCAGTTAATCCTTTCTTGAAGAAAAAAGTATATATACTTAATTCTTGATAAATACTTGCATTTGTTTCTAGACTAGATATGCTGTTCTCTTCTTTAGGGGCTTCCCTTGTGGCTCAACTGGTAAAGAATCCACCTACAGTGCAGGAGATGTGGGTTCGATCCCTGGGTTGGGAAAATCCCCTGAAGAAGGGAAAGGCTACCTACTTCAATATTCTGGCCTAGAGAATGCCATGGACTGTATAGTCCGTGGGGTCACAAAGAGTTGGACAGGACTGAGCAACTTTCACTTTTCTTTGATGATTGATTCTTGAGCCTGTCACATATCATTTTAATCATTATAACTATGATTTTAGTTTCCGGTAGAGTAGATTCCCTTGTTCACTTATATTTGTCTTACTTTCTTCACCTTTGTAAGCTGTTTAATAGCTGGGGGCATGTATTTTCAATCTTTGTATCCTGTAAAGCACCTGGTATTCTTAACTAAGTATATATTGATTTCTGAGACCACTAATTAATTTCTGGCCACTTACTGGAAAGATATTTTAATATGCTATAGGCATAGTAAAGTGAATAAGGCACAGTGTGCTATATGTTATGTTTAGCAGTTGTGAGTATATATAATGAAATTGCTTTGATAATCTTAGAAATGAATTCTTATTAGCAGTGAATACTTTTTTACATATATAAAGTTAAGTCTAAAATTTCAAGGAGAGATTATTTTTTTTTTGCCTGTATTTTCCTAAAATAAAGTATGTGAGTTAGAGATTTACTTCTGTTTGGATCAATACAATAAGTAACCTTTTCAAACTTTTCCTTTAGGTAATTTTGAATTGCTCAGCTCTGCAGAGTTTGTTGCATTTGCTGAGTAGCCCAAAGGAGTCTATAAAAAAGGAGGCGTGTTGGACAATATCTAATATCACAGCTGGAAATAGAGCACAGATCCAGGTAATCTCATATCACGCTTCTTTATTCTATATTTTTATTATTTAAGGGTTTTTTCAGACAGCATTTAAAGTGTATATTTGTGTGTGTGTGTATATATATATATATTTTTTTTTTTTCATTATTGCCTTGGAGACCACTAATTTCCACTGCTATCTTATTCAGTCTACTACTTAGTTTTTTTATTGCATTGTAGAGGTTAAGTCTTTTGAAACTTACACTTAGGCTTTGGTTTTTTCTCTTTGCCTTAAATATTTGATAATTTGCCAAGATCTGAGACGTAGTATCTTGTATTTTCAAAATGTTTTGATGGACTTTATGCTAAGTAGATTGGCTTTTTACTCTTGCCAGTAAACATTTATTTATTTTTTAATATTTATTTTTTAATGGACTCGTGTTAGATTGCTTCAGTTTTTCACGACTCTTTGGGGACCTAGTTTTCTCTAAATGGTTATCTGCCCTTGATTTTTGTTCTTATATTAGTGGGAGAGTGACCCAACAGATACAGTAGGCCAAATGTTTCAGGATAGACCATGAGAAAGGCTGAAACAACAAGGTAGAACAGATGTACCATAGACTTTGAGCTGAGTAGAATTGTAGAAGTCATCTAATCCAACATTCTTGATTAAAGATGAAACTGAGGCTCAGAGAAATAAAATGATTTGCTCACAGATACCTTCAGTAAATGACAGAGCCAAGATGAAGCATCTTTTCACTAAACTTTACTGATTTCCTTCAGTGGTACAATAGAAAGAGTTCTTGACCAGGAAAACATTGTTAGTCATCCCCCAGAAGGCTGTAAGGGACTGAGATTTATAGCTATGGCAATTTATAGCATGTTTTTAGCTGTAGTTTATTGTCTGCTACCATCAAGCTCTAATGTAGAATTCCTCAGTTTTTTGATAAAGGAAATGATAACCCATTTTAGGTTCTTGAACTGAGGAGAAACATGAAGAAAGCAATTTGAGGAAGACTACTTTAGTATATGCTGCTGCTGCTAAGTCGCTTCAGTCGTGTCCGACTCTGTGCGACCCCATAGACGGCAGCCCACCAGGCTCCCCCGTCCCTGGGATTCTCCAGGCAAGAACACTGGAGTGGGTTGCCATTTCCTTCTCCAATGCATGAAAGTGAAGTTGCTCAGTCATGTCTGACTCTTCACGACCCCATGGGCTTCAGCCTACCAGGCACCTCCGCCCATTGGATTCTCCAGGCAAGAGTACTGGAGTGGGGTGCCATTGCCTTCTCCTTAGTATATGAGAGGGACTGAATAAAAGTACTCTAACAAAGGGCTCTTCTGGTAATCTGGGTGGGAGGTTGTGGCTTGGAGTAAAATAGTGGCAGTGCTAAAGGAAAAGATGAATTTAGGATGTTCTGAATTGAGAATGTAAGGGAGATTTGGTGACTGATTGAATTTAGAATGAATAAATAAAAACAAAACAGCCTTTTGAACTAGAGAGGTTTGAAAAAAGACCTGATAGAGCAGATGACATGTTTAAGGTGGATAGCAGATGTACACTGAGCCCTCAGCCACCTTGAACTGGGATTCCAGTGAGAAATGGGGACTGGAGCTGTAGAACACACATGTGAGAGTGGATGCTATGAAAGAAAGGAGAATGGCAGAGGAACAGAGAATTGAACCTTTAAAATTTGTTATTGTGAATAGAATAAGAGAGAACAATAAAAGAGAAAAGAACCCATGTAGAAGAGAAAACTAGGAGATTACAGGGTCACAAACTTCAGGGAGGATGTTAGTGTAACTAAGTATAGTCAAAAAGTTTGGGATAATGAGGAATTAACTCCTTCTGGTGTATCTTTAATAGGGGAGGGGCGACATTAGTAAAACTAGCTGAAAAGTTATAAGTAGCATCATGAACATTTTTACAACTCTTGTAATTTCCTTTTCTTTAATTTTTTTTCTTTAATTTCAGACTGTGATAGATGCCAACATTTTCCCAGCCCTCATTAGTATATTACAAACGGCTGAGTTTCGGACAAGGAAAGAAGCTGCTTGGGCCATCACAAATGCAACTTCTGGAGGATCAGCTGAACAGATCAAGTAAGTACTAGCCAAGTAGTGTCTTGTAAAGAAAATCATTCTGTTTCCCAGTTACGAATGCTCAACTCTGGCCTCTTGGAAGATTGTTATCAATTTCATAATTAGACTGAAATGTATATTTGATTTCTTAATATTTCGCCCATTCTTTATTGCTAAAGATAATTCTGGGATGTGAGAAAGAAGGCATAGTTGAGGTTTGAGGCCATCGAAATACTTATAGGGGTGGCTTGAGCCTACTCTGAAAGCTGCCTAATCAAAAACATTATGGGTAGTCCAGTAGGTTACTTGTAGAATTCTTAAGAGTGCAACTTTAATAGCTAACTTGCTATTTCTTATTTAGATGTCTTAATAATAGAAATGCACAGGCTTGAAAGAGAAGTATGAAAGTGCCAAATTCAGTAGAGGCAAGTCTCCTAAAGTACTATTATTCAGTAAAGGGAGAGATCTGTATTAAATTGAGACTTAAATGGCCCCTAGAGCAGCAACTTAAAACCTTAATGGCTAGAGAATGCATAAATATGGATAGGAATCAATTCCTCTAAAGAATATCATATAATCAAATGCTTAATTATGGATATATCCTGCCTTAATGTACTTTGGGGAATTCAAATGAGGAGAAGATGGTTACCAATGAGTGTTAAACCATTCACCTTTTCTACATATGTAACATGGGGGAAACATAGCTACTTCTGATATTGTTTCTTTGTGGATTAAGTGTAGGTGCTCAGCCAGTGCTGAGTTTTAGTGCTGTGTTGGAATTTCAACAAAGTAGTCCTAAGATTTCAGAAATTGATCAGTTACAGAAAATCAGAAGTATATACCTGAAATAATACAATTTAAATAGATTAACACGTGCAGTAGCTATTTCAGTAAAGTTCATCATGTATAGGTTAGCCAAGGGAACTTCAAATGGTCTTTAGAACGTATTTGTATGAGATTGGGTCTTTTTTAATCTTCAAAATTCTGGTTTGGAGTACTATGATTTTTAAATATGTCACCACCAGATGGCAGTAATATGAAGTAATATAGAAGTTATTAGAACAGTTGATGGGGCTTCCCGGGTGGCTCTCGTGATAAAGAACCTGGCTGCTAGTGCAGGAGACGTAAGAGACGTGGGTTCAATGCTGGGTCGGGAAGATCCCCTAAGGATGACACAACAACCCACTCCAGTATTCTTGCCTGGAGAATCCCATGGACGGAGGAGCCTGGTGGGCTACAGTCATGGGGTCGCACAGAATTGGACATGACTGAAGCAACTTAACATGCACACATGCAGAACAGTTGACAGTCAAGTTTTATGTTCAGATTCAGATTTATAATTATTGTCACTATATATTATACCAGTATGTTTTCTTAATTGACATGTATATATTTTAAAGACATTTAAAAAATACTATGGTATCCATCCGGAAGTATTCAGGGTGTTTTGCTCTGTTAGGAATGGAATGGCTTCTATCCCTTTTTAAAATTCAGCATAGGTATTTGTAATAATGAAGTTAATTACCAATCTCCTAGCCATTTTTTCTTAATTAAAGAGTTATATTGAAAGATTATTATGAAAATATTACAGTCTAAATTATAGAAAATAAACTGACTTTATTACTGATAAAAGACATCTATGTGGCTTTTGCTTATTCTTGAGAAGACAAGATTTAGATGCAAGAACCAGTTAAGAATAACTTGGGACGTATTCATAATTTTAGGTTAAATATAATCAAATGCTAATACATACTACAGTTCTTAAAACTGAAGGATAAATAATGTTGCCTGGAATTAAAGTTTCATAGAAGAGATGAAATTTGCCATTTGAGTAGAAATTTGGTAGTTTTGGAGGAGAGAATATCATGAAGGAATGTGCACAGTAAATGTTATTGGAAGAGGCAAATCAATCTCTCTATAGGGGATGAGGAATTTAATGATAGATAGACTTTGAAAACTGAGATGAAGGCATTAATCTTGGATATTGGGAAGACTTTGGAGTGTCTTTAATATTAAAAGTGATACGAAGAAGACAGTGATTTGAGGAGAGGAAAGACAGCAGTTAAGATGCCTTTGTAATATTAATAGTTTAGTACATAGTGATGGCCAAAATTACGGTAATAGCTGCAAGGACTTGGACTTCCCTCGCAGTCCAGTGGTTAAGACTCCACTGCTTCCACTGCAGGGCATATAGGTTTGATCCCTAGTGGAAACTAAAGATCCCGCATGCTGTGTGAGCAAAATATGTATATAATAGCTGTAGCAGTGAGGTACAGGTCTAAATATAGGAAAGAAAGCTATAGGATTTGGTAATAGATCGAAAAGGAAAGGAAAGAGCCAAAGACTGAAGAAAAAAGTGATGCTTTTGATAAAAATTAGGACACAGAAGAAGCAAAATCCTGTCTTAAGAGAGATGGTTTAAGACACGGTTAAGTTTGTTGCTCATCAGAAATTTTCTTAATGAAAGCCTTTCCTGACACAGAGCCACCTAGCATCAGTGATTGCTTTATCACTGACTGCTTTATCCAAGTGTTTGACATACACCATTCACTGGAGCCAGTTCCAGACTTGAACCATGCTTTTCTCAAAGTGGCATCTCCCAACAGCCCACCTCCCCTGGTCCTCTGTTTTGATGAAGGTTACTTTGGCGAAACTTGTATCAATAGTGAAACACCACTATGGTGGTCTTTAAGTCTCCAAAAATGAGTGATTGCAGCAGAAAATAGCACCTTAAATTCCTCTGATCTTGTAAGGAGGTATAATTTAAATGGCTAGAATTGGGAACCCAGAACTCATTGAATGAACTGTGTCAAAATACAAGAAGTACTAATACCATGCTTTTGCAGATAAAATCTGCTCACATCTTCAAAACTCTGAATTTACTTATTAGCACATTTTTTCGTAGTTTTAAAATAGTTTTAGTCAGTATTTATTCATTTAATTATATACAAGTTCTAGAAGTTTTTTTATAACTTAAAATTTGTTTTTAATCCCGAATCAAGTTTTCAGTACACTGGTTTTCATAATAAGAGATTTTACAACCAGACAGTATTACAAAAGTAATGAGGTTTTAAAAGAAAATATAAGGATTAGAGGTCACCGAACTAAGATTTCTAGTGGGGAGAGGAGATCACATCAAACGTAGACCAGGATCAAGCTTGAGGACAATTTGGAGATTCTGAACAAGTCTCTGAAGTATCCAATTGCTGTTGCCTGTATAGGTCAGTGGAGTTTAATTGCAGACATGTAAATCATCTGTTTAAGTAACTACTTTTAAAATTTTGCTGGTGTTTAATGACAGACTTAGTGTGGTTCCCAGATTTTTCTACTTGAGGAAACTAAGACACAGAGAGATCAGATAACTTGTCCAAAGTCATCCTGCTTATATGTAGCACAGCGGGATATAATAGTGGTTATCTATGGATACTTTTTATTTTTCTTTATGCTTTTCTATGATTTTTCAAGTTTGCAGCAACTAATATAATCTAAGAAGGCTTTTTTTTTTTTTTTAAGAGAAACAATTATATAGATATGTTGAAGGAATGGTTAACAGGTTTTAGTGACTAAAAACTGTGCTGTAAAGGAAGGGGAAATGGTCAGAAATGGCTATAGGCCTATGTAGTCTGTATTTGAGTGACCTAGCCTGTCGAAGGACATATCATCTAAATTATCAGTAAATATTTAAGTAAAATTATGCATGATACTATTAAAGTCATTCCATAGTAAATAATAAAGCTAAATATGATATAAATTTAAAACAATTAAGGCTTTTAAAAGAAGAGAAAAATTGAGATGATAGTAAAAGTTCCTGTATACTTGGTAAATTTCTTCTAGTAAAAGCTTGCTTTAGTATGGTTACATTTGTTACAGTAGAACCAGTACTGATACATTATTAGCTTAAATTCATATTTTATATTGAGGATTATTATTTGTGTTGTACAATTACAGATTTTGATGAATTTTCCCACCATTGTGTATCATTCACTGCTCTAAAAGTCCCCTCTTCTTCACCTGTTCATCACTACACCCTTAACCCCATCCCTAAAATCCCTGGCAACCACTATTCTTTTCTGTTGCCTTTATAAAAGTTTTATATTTTCCAGAATGTCATATATTTAGAATCACACAGTATGGAGTCTGTTCAGACTAGTTTCTTTCATTTAGCAATATGCATTTAAGGCTCCTTCACATCTTTTCTTAAAAGATAGCTCATTTTATTTTTATCACTGAATCCCTGGTGGCTCAGTGGTAAAAAATCCACCTGCCAATGCAGGAGACATGGGTTTGATCCCTAGGTGGGGAAGATCCCCTGGAGAAGGAAATGGCAACTGACTCCAGTATTCTTGCCTGGGAAATTCCATGGACAGAGGAGCCTGGTGGGCTATAGTCCTTGGAGTTGCAAAAGAGTTGGACACAACTTTGTGATTATATAGGAACAGTATTCCATTGTCTGGATACACTATAGTTTATTCATTCACCTGAGTTAGGAATAAAATTCCTGTAGATATTCTTGTACAGGTTTTTGTGTGGACATAAATTTTCATCACAATTGGGTAAATATCTGGGGGGTGTGATTGCTGGGTCATATGGAAAGCTTTCTTAAAAAAAAAAAAAAAAACTGTCAAGCTGTTTTTCACTGTGGTTATCTTTTCTATTCCCACCAGCAAAAAATGAGATGTTGTCTCAAGCAAAAAAAAAAAAAAAAAAAGGATGTTGTTTCTCCACATTCTTGTCAGCCTTTGGTATTATCAGTGTTTTGGATTTTATCCACTTTAACAGATGTGTGGGGTCATCAGTTTTGATTTGCAGCCTCCCGATGACACATGTTGAGTGCCTTTTCATGTTTATTTGCTATCAGTGTCTCTGGACTTTTTTGGACAAGGTGTAGGTTGTATGGTTCAACGAGTGTCTACTTTTATTTCTTGAGTGAATTTGAGGATTTTCCTTCCACCAAAAGTTTTATGAAATTAAAAGCTTTGTTTGACTGAATTGTTCTATCAATTTAGGTACCTTGTAGAACTGGGCTGTATCAAGCCACTCTGTGATCTCCTCACAGTCATGGACTCTAAGATCGTACAGGTTGCCCTGAATGGCTTGGAAAATATCCTGAGGCTTGGAGAACAAGAAGCCAAAAGGAATGGCACTGGCATTAATCCTTACTGTGCTTTGATTGAAGAAGCTTATGGTAAGCGAGATTAATAGATGTCCTGAAATTATTTTTTTCTTTTTCTCCGTACTTTTCTGGCCTGTTCACATCTGTCATTAGCAAACTCATACAAAAAATTTCTCCTATAAATATTTAGTATGCAAGATTGGAAAACATGCATTGTAGATGTGAAGAGAAGCAAGTATCCTAAGTTTAGCACTTTTTACATTGGACTGTTAGGATCTTCTGTTTCCTGATGCTGCCTGCCATTATGATACTTTTGTATTCTTCTAGTACATCTGAACCTCAAGAGCACCCATATCTACTGTAGACAACACCCCATTCCACTCCTTTTCTAAGATTTTAGACTTCTGATTTTGCATTGCATTTCCCAGTTCCTGTGCTTCTAACTGTAAAGATTTCTAGTTTCATTAGAAGCAGTTGAGTCACGATCTGCCTTTTGGTTTCCTCATTCTTCCAATCTCAGTTCTAACTGTACCTTTAATCATTGGTTTACCATTGTACTTGATAACTTTTACGTTCCCTAAGTGCACTCTAAGGTCTGTTTATTCCTAAGATTGGAATTAGGGGTCATACGGCACAGTCATCTTCAGATTTATCAGATAATGCAGAATTGTTTTCTAAAATGACTTTAACAGTTTACCACTTCGTAAAAGGCTTGATTGTAAAAACTATATTCCTGCATAGTGTAATAAGTTTTGAAATGTATAAAAAGACAAATATTCCTTTACCCAGATATTTTGCTATAGATATCTTGTTAATTTTTGGATATGTGTGTGTGTGTGTGTGTGTATGGTTTTTAATATGTATATGTATTTTTTTTTCCTGAGCACTGTTAACATTTATTTCCAGTATTGCTGTAGCCTTTAGATTGCTTATAAGCTGTAGGTAAAAGAAAGCCTAGCTCAGATGTACTTAAACTTAGTAAAGGGAGTATGTGTTGGCTAGTTCTGCTTGGACTTCTTCCTTAAAGCAATATAAATTGATTCTGGCTGATTGATTTATGGATGTTACACCTTTGTTGAAATGATAATGGTTAGCTCAGAGCCTGGATAGCTAGAACCAGAGCTAAGAATAAACTTAGGCCACAGACATAGTCCAGTAGGAAAACTTCTGCTTCTGGCCTTAGGTGCAGGATGATGTGACTGTTACAGAAACTGCTGCTTCTGGGGACTGGCTGTTGCTTGCACACACATTTAAGATGTCAGTTTGCAATACTTCTTTTCAGTTGTAACTGGAGGAGTATTTTCTGTGTTGTTGCAAAATGCTTATGAGAAGTAAGTAGAGAATCTTCCTTTACATCAGAGAAACAAACATGGCAAAATACAGTTTTATTAAAATTTCTAACAGATTTTAAAAAAATTCTTCATTTTAGGCCTGGATAAAATTGAATTCTTACAGAGTCATGAAAACCAAGAGATCTACCAGAAGGCCTTTGATCTTATTGAGCATTACTTTGGGACCGAGGATGAGGACAGCAGCATCGCACCGCAGGTTGACCTCAGCCAGCAGCAGTACATCTTCCAGCAGTGTGAGGCGCCTATGGAAGGTTTCCAGCTTTGAAGCAGTCTCTGCTTTCATGTCCCTGTGTCAGCCCAGGCTGCCCAGTCAAGTCCTCTGTGGAGCCCACAGTCCTCATGGAGCTAACTTCTCAAATGTTTTCCATAATACTGTTTGCGCTCATTTGCTTGCCTTGCGCACCTGCTCTCTTACACACATCTGGAAAACCTTTGGCTCTCTGTGGTGGAATACCCTTCTAATAAAAGGGTAATAACCAGAACGGCCCACTCTGTTATGGAAAACCCTAGGCTTTCGAGATCCGCACTTACATATTATAGAGTCATGGGAATATGCACATGTTAATGTGGCTCCCTTTTTTTTTGTGGGGGAAAAAGAGGACTCCTCATTCCCTTTAATGTGGGAAAAAATACTGACATTAAAAGATGAGACTAAATCTTTACTTTGAATTTCACACAACTGCTTGCAACAAGGGAAATGTTTAGACCTGTTGTGTACTTCAGAGTACTTTCAGGAGTTCCTCCACAGTGAACCCTTGGATTAACTGGTGGCTTTTTCTAGCCACATTTGCATTAATCCTTACTGAGATTGGATGGTTTTATTTCCTCTATTGATGCCATTCTCCACAGATAGTAAACCATCCGCTCCCTCACCTTCAGCCTTCAGTGAATGTGCTTCTAGTTGTCAGGAATGCTGAAGAATTAACTTTGACTCTTAAATGTGATACTGGTTTGAAGATTCCCTTAGAGCAGAAAGGAGAGGGGCACATATTAATTTGTATGGCTATTGCTTCTCTTTGGTCTTACATGTCTTAGGATTTGGAAGTGGTACAGTTCTAATACTGGTATGAAGATTTAGAATCCTTAGTGATCAAAACCGTATCCTGTAATTCAATAAAAAAGTTAAAAACAGAAAAAAAAAAAAACCCTCTGATTTTCCCAAACTTAACCAGTGTGACTAGGGCTGTTTCTGCATTAAAACAAATGTTTCAGGCTTTGTGGTCCTGATCAAGGTCCTCATTAAATTGGAGTTCACCCTAGGTGCTGTTCCCTTCTGTGACTGGCAAATAAATACGCTTCTAAAGGTTACTTAGGGATTATTTTTTTTCCTTAGTTAGGTGCAGCTGGATTCTAGTGTATTCATGCTGCACATAAGTAGCATCCTTATTTTCAATGACCATCTTCTGGACAGACCTGTTTAACCCAAATAAGGGCAGTGATCTTTTTCTTATGACCTCATTGTTCCCTAATCATTTCATCTCCTACTAGTACTGCCCAGTCAAGTCCTTTCCATAAAATAAAAAGTTTCTACCTTCTGGCTCATTTAATGACTACAACCTCTACCTGCAAATGGCGCTTCCAGTACTGTCTTCAGTGATCCACATTTGTGCTCGGACTGGAATGAGAAAAATAAGCTTAATTGCCAAGAGAACTGCAACTGAGTTCAATACGATTTCTTGGTGCTAGTTGGCCATCTTGACTCAATGTTGGGACATATTATCAGAGAAGATTTTTTGTTGATGTGCTGTTCAAAATGAATTCTGAAGGAAAGTTGCTCAGTTCTTTTTCAGAGAATATCCTTTTAAACCTCTTTAATCTTGTCCTCTTCTAGAATTCATTATAACCCCAAAGTGTAACTATTTGAAAGTTCCCCTGACAAGCTGTTATATCTCTGGTAAATCCTGCTGAACATTAGGGATATTCAGAGCTTTCATACCTCATCATGTTGTTTAAACCACCAACTTACGTGATCTGATTTAAACTTTAATAAGAAATCCACTTCATTCAAAATAGAAAGATACAAAGACAACATTTATCAGCCAAGTGTGTGACGCATTCTTCGCATCTAGTCTGTAGTTGTGTCTGTGCTCTGGAATGGATACCGTCTGCTGATGTCTGTTATTGATGGAGCAGCCACTGCAAAACTAGTCAACTCCGTCTATAACTGTTACTTTTTCTAGTGCTGCTTTGTGCTGAAAGAACATTTTAGTTTACTGCACTTGACCTGTAAAAGACTTTCTTTGTAATTTTAGGGACAAATTAGGTGGTTAATTTAAAGAAAAACTTTCAATGTTGCCTTTACATCACATTAAAATATAACTTCTTTCAGAAGGGTAATAGAAGCACTGAATGATAGTAAAACTCTTGTTTTTAGCTTTGACATTTTTTGTGGCTGAGTTTTTTTAAATTGTAAATTACTGGTAACATCATTTCTCTAGGATGTTTTAAATCATGTCCCTTCTATTGGATAATTTTAAAAATTTCATCTTGTTTTGATAAATCAATTTTAACGGAAAAAATATAAAACAAAGTTTCCCCAAATTAGCAAGCAAAGCATACACTGGGAATTTTTGTTAGCAACTGCAGGTGTCTCAATGAATGAAGTAAAACAAAATCCATTTAACTAATGTGGTCTATTGTCTGTCTGAAACAAGAGGAGTTTATCTTGCTCTGTCCTAGAAGTTCGTGAGCCATGAGATAGCTAATTTTTTCTTGCAGTTAAGTTTTTAAAATATAAAAGTTGGAATTGATTAAAAGTTAAATCCCATCATAACTGTTGGAATTGATAAAGCAGCCTTTTTAGTAACAGAGGGACATTTTAGAAGGTAGCTGTTAAAAAGTCCTGTTTTTAGTTCTCTACCTGGCAGATTGTGTTAATTTACTTTCACTGAGATGTTAGTCATTACAAAAGCATGCTAATTTCAACACAGGAAAACTCTTCTGCAGTTTTATATACTGCTCTGGGGGAAAGTGGCTTGATTTTCCTTTCTCCTTTTTTATTTCCTCCTCTAAACTTTCAAAGTGTATTCTTTGAAATGAGAACTTTATTTGGGGGGGAGGGTGTGGCGGGGAAGCACTGATAACATTTGGGATGTAAAGACACTTTGTATCTGAAGGATCAGCAGGTAGATATGTGTTAGACTGAAAGACACCTAGAAAGGTAAAGGTGATAGGTATGAAGAATGTGAGATTTAGGAGACACAGTTCTCCATGGAACACTTCATGTTGTCACTAAGTAATTAGAACCTTTTTACACTTTGTCAGCTGTACTGTTTTTGAAAATTCTGTTGCCCTAGGATTGTACCTTCCATCTGCCAGATAAAGCTGAATGGACTCTGGGTTGATTTTCATCGTTATTGTCACAGATAAAAACTTTTGACAGTTACCCCATAATAAATCTGAATTATCCCAGATTGTTGCTGATTTTGCATAAGAAAAAATATGTTGTATATTTTATTAAGCAGACTTTGTCAGCTATCCTCTGTTGTACATGGCCACCCACGGGCAACTATGAATTTACTTCTCCAGTGCTAAATAAATATTTCAGTTATTTAACCCCCCCAATTTGAGGTTGCATTATGAAAGTTTTCCTCAACTTAAAGAATTTTTCATTTTGTGAACATTTTAATATCAAGAGGCAAGTCATTAAAGGTATTTAAGGGCTTGGGACTTTCTGCATATATTGGAAATTGTGATGTCTAAGGGTGATTTTCAGTAAAGAGGGGATCCATTTGTAGGAAGAAGTATTATTTGCTTTTCATATTTACTGTGTTCTACCTCCTGCATTCCAAAATTTGCTCAGACAGGTGTACCTATTGTGGAAGTCTCATCTGAATTTTTTTGCCATCTGAAGCTGTTAGCTTCTGTTAGAACCATTTTTCTTCATTATGAGGTAAGCAGAGTAAATATATCTACCCAGTTGAGAAATATTCCTGGCTACCTTTTTCTGTCATCAGAAGTTAAAAACTTTATACATGTGTGTGTATATTTTTAAAGTAATTGAAGACCAGATGTGGCACTCCTAGTCCAGGAAGTCTGCTTTGATTTGGGTAGTATTCTGTAACATGCTTTATTGTCAGGAAAAGGCAGTAACAGTGGGTACCAGAGCAGCATAAAGGTGTGATAAAACAAATACCACTGTATGCTGGTTTTTAAAATATCAGATTGCTACTGGACATAAAACTCATCTGGAAGTTTGGAGTAAGGAGAAAGGATTAAGGGTAGATGAAGCTCCATTCTGTTTTCAGCTAGGAGTAGACAAAGAAATCCTAGCCTGTTTTTTTACAGGTCAGATAAAGGGAACTCGTCTTTATTGGAACCTCTCTAGTCTTCCAGGTGCCTGGTTAAGGACTTTCACTTTTTCTCATTTAATCCTCATTTTATCCACCTCTTTGAGGTGGATAATTTGTCATTATGGTGACAAAATCAAGACTTAGGAGAATTTACTTTGCCTCAAGGTCACAACCCTTAGACACTGTCCAAAGGTGGGGGAAAGCCCTACAGTTTGTGTGTCTTGAAGAAAGCAGCAGTCACAAGTGTTCTGTGCCAAGAATTCCCAGAACAGGACACTGCGGCCACAGCTGGGCCAAGTTACTTGTTTTGTCGGGCCATTCTTTCTTCTTCTTATCAGCACCTTGAAATGACTAAATCGGGTATGAACTGCTTTTAGGCTACACAATCCAGAGTGTAGAGACTCAATCCAAACATCTTTCCTTTTCTGTGGTGCTAAAATTTCCTATGACTTGACAAGTTAAAAATAACATGATTCATTGAGTTTAGTAGCATAACTGCTAAACTCAGAAACGTTTCCATTCAACAAATTCAAATGTAGAAAGCAAAGTACTGACACAGAGGGAAAAGGCTTTGGAATGAAGAATGTTACCATAGAAAGCAGTGCCATCCATGGATGTGAATTTAACACAGCTGACTTCCTAAAGGATTATCAACCCAAGGAGTGTCCAAAGTTTAAAAAATGACCTTTTAATGTATGTTGTTATGTTCTGCTTACCTCGTCATTTTGACCACTCTATGTCCTTTTTCAAAGTGTTTTTACACTTTGATTTGGAATGGTTCTAATGATTCTTTGTACTTGAATGTGGTTGGTCAGGCTATGGATGAGTGCCTTGCACACAGCAGACATTCAATAAATATTAAATGACTGAAGGAATGTGCATCTATGTGATATTAGTAAAGGGTACGGGGCTTCCCTGATAGCTCAGTTGGTAAAGAATCTGCCAGCAATGCAGGAGACCCTGATTCGATTCCTGGGTTGGGAAGATCCCCTGGAGAAGGGATAGGCTACCCACTCCAGTATTATTGGGCTTCTCTTGTGGCTCAGCTGGTAAAGAGTCCACCTGCAAGGTGGGAGACCTGGGTTTGATCCTTGGGTTGGGAAGAAACCCTGGAGAAGGGAAAGGCTACCCATTCCAGTACTCTGGCCTGGAGAGTTCCATGGACTGTATAGTCTATGGGGTCGCAAGGAGTCAGACACGACTGAGTGCCTTTCACTTGGTTACAAAAGAAAGCTCAAAGGGATTCTTTTATGCTGCTGTTTGAAACCAGGATGAACAACTCTTAAAGCTAGTGTCTCAGCATGTGTTTTATATGTAGTTCCCTTTCTGGAGACTTAATTTGACCTTAAATTTACAAAACCAAACACTGTCCTAACACAAGTTTTGTTACATAAAGAAAAAAAACTCAAAAATGCCTTCTGAGAAAAGTTAATGGGTATATTTTATAGGGTAACTAATATTACCAACCCCATGTTTATATATACACCAGAAATAGCTCATCAGTCTCTTTTGGCATACTCTTAAGAAAAAAATTTTTGGCCGATTATATCCACTGAATGTGGAAGCTCGTGGTTGCCTTAGACTACTGAATTTTTCATTTTTACACATTGCATATATTGCTGCATGAGAGTATTTTCTTTATGCATTCCTCCAATTTAACTGACAAATCAGTATAAACAGAAAGATGTACTTATTCACTGTGATTGCTTCTCTACCATTTTTGAGAGATTTCACCAGGTATTTTTCTGAAAACAAAAGTCTTAAAACAGTCTTAGTTCCTGCAGGCTACACGTTTATCCACAGTACACACTTGTTGGGTTTACAAATTTATTAAGGCTCCCTTAGATGACTGTTACCCCCATTTCATTCGCCGTTTTGGAAAAAAGTATTCTTCTAATTTTAAAATCAGTATGTGGTCATTTCTGTGATCTTCAATCGTTTTTCAAAGAATAAAATTACTCTCTAAATTCCTTTATCTATACCCACTTAACCTGAGGAAGCCAAAGGAGCCCAGAGGCTCAGTATGGACCACTGCCTTATATAACACACTTGGGCCCAGCATTATTTATGGGTAAATAGAAATGCAGAAGGCCACAATAATGGAGAGGGATCTGGACAGGCTGGAGTGCAAATTAGCACACACACTGTAGAATCTTTCAAGATTAACTTCTGATGATGAGAGCCCTCTTGGGAAGTCCACATTGAATGTTCTGGTTTGCTGAGGGCAGTCCTGGTTTTTAAATCAACACCTGTTAATTATTTTAGTGCCCTCTTTTACTTTAAAAAAGTTTAGATAAGTTATATGGCCACCCCATATTTAGCCCAAAGAGATTTTCATATATTTAAATTGGTGGTGGTCTTAAGCAACTGGGTATGTTCAGATTTCAATTATGCTTGATTTTTGAGGTCTGGGTTTGGCAATCAGACTTACTATGAAGGAAGTCAGTCAAGTTGTTCTGTAGTATAGGAATCACCCCCAGGCAATGTTAAGGTTTAGCACTCATACCTACCCTCCCAATTTTTTTAAATATAAAAAAAAAAATGACCCATCTGTGGTAGTATTTGTGTCTGTCTTTTTAATTAAAAAAAATTCTACAATGTCGTGCTGGGCATGACATGGCAACCTAGTTGTCCATCAACTGACGAACGGATAAAGAAGATGCGGTAAATATATACAATGGAATATTACTCAGTCATTGAACAGATTTAGGTCAGTTCTAGTGAGGTGGATGAACCCAGAGCCTATTATATATAATGAAGTAAGTCAAAAAGAGAAAAACAAATACTGTATATTAACACATATATGTGGCAATATTTCTACTCAGACTAGCTCCAACTTTACTGGATGGCAAGGAGCAAAAACCTTTCAACCACAGATGAGACTTTCAGTTCTAAAACTTTTATGGGAAATTTAAAGAAACTTTAATGGGAGAGAAACTTACAAAATCACTTATCTGGTGAAGACTAAACATAGCAAAAAGAGAAATTAAAAACGGGACCGAGTAAAGAACATTTCTTGTGTGTTAGTCGCTCAGTCATGTCCGACTCTGCGACCCTATGGACCATAGCCCGCCAGGCTTCCTTGTTCATGGGATTCTCCAGGCAAGATACTGGAATGGGTAGCCCTTCCCTTCTCCAGGGGTATCTTCCTAACCCAAGGATTGTACCTGAGTCTCCTGCCTTGCAGGCAGATTTACTGTCTGAACCACCAGGGAAGAACTTGAAGAGTCCCAAATACAAATCTCCAGTTAATGGTTTCAGTCACTTTGGATTTACTTATATTAGTAATCCCTGTTCCTACATACTCCACAGTTGCTGATGGTCCCCTCTTCCCAAGGAAGTAAAGCTATGATACTCTTTGTTCTAATTCATAATGAGTACAGTATCAGAACTATATGTGTTAGAACATGACTAATGAATAAAGATTTAGTTATAGTTTTTTCTTTACATGAGTTCTGGATACTATTTATAGAATGTTCCAGATACTGAGAAATGAATAATGGAAATTTCTCCACTGAAATTTTAAGAAAATGATGAAAAATAATTTCTGGATATTCCTGCCAACACATTCTTAATTGTGTGCCCGCTTATCCCTCATGCTTCTGACGTTTCTAGTGGGGTAGATATCCTCAAGTACCAGCACCCATCCTAGCCCTCATACTGTGTGTTTACCTTAATTACTCAACAGACATGAATCTAAGCAAATTCCAGGAGATGGTGAAGGAGGGAAGCCTGGAGTGCTGCAGTCCGTGGAGCTGCAAAGACTCAGACATGACTTAGCAACTAAACAACAACAATTTCCTGTTGGAAAAATACAGATTTTACTTATATTCTTTGAAACAAAGCCTATGCTTTATTCTGTGAAGTGCTTTTAAATTTTTTTATGAATTTAGAGTGTTTCTAAGCTTCCCAGTAACAATCACACTAACCCTATCAAACAGGAGGAGGAAAGAGGCAGGAGGTGTTTAATCAGTTTAAAATAATGTATAAAAACGGATGCTCCAAACCATTTTAAAGATGCTCTTCCCATTCTCAGCACCTTATTGTGTTTGTACCATTAATTTGCCCTAGCTAAGACAACAACTGTCTAAATTCCAAACTAGAGTAGTAGGGTGTTGAAGTAATGAGGTTTTTACTAGTTTACTATAGGTGTAATTATGCTGTGGTGCCTTATAAAAACAAGACCTTCAATTATCCCCAATAAGTATAGATAGGGGACAGTTCTGTTTCCAAATGCTTCAATTCTTGACTGACAGAAAACAACATGAGACATATTTGCCTCTTGACTTCAACCGGCTAGCAGGAAAGCCTTTCAAACAGGACACAAACAGCTTCTCTCGGGCACTCTTTATTGAGCAATTAGGATTGGCCCTCCCTACGGGGGTTACACAGTCTAAGATTCAACCAACCACAGATGAAACATCCTCCCCCCTAATATCCATAAAGTTTCAAAACGCAAAACTTGCTTCATCTTGGCAACTATTTACATAGCATTTATATTAAGTATTTTAAGTAATACAGAGATGACTTATAGGGGAGGATATAAGTAGGCTATATAAAAACACCACATCATTTTATACAAAAGAGGAGCATCCAGTGGATTTTGGTATGCTGTGTGGAGGGAAGGGAAGGGGCGGGGGGGCCCTTGAACCAATTAACCGCAGATACCAAGGGACAGTCTATAAAGGATTGGAGAAACTAGGCAGGCTTTCATTTTGGGTAAACCTATTCTTGAGCAAAGAATAATTTACACCTGGAAAGCGCTTCCCTGGTGGCTCAATGGTAAAGAATCCGCCTGCCAATGCAGGAGACACAGGTTTGATCCGACCCCAGTATTCTTGCCTAGAAAATCCCATGGACAGAAGAGCCTGAGGGCTACATCTATGGGGTCGCAAGAGTCAGACACGACTTAGCGACTAAACAACATCTGAAAAGCACGTATCCTTCACATATTTCACAGCCACTAATCACTTCTTAAAACTAGGGAGGGCTGGCTAAAGCTTAATTGCTGCTGCTGCTGCTGCTGCTAAGTTGCTTCTGTCGTGTCCGACTCTGTGCGACCCCATAGACGGCAGCCCACCGGGCTCCCCGTCCCTGGGATTCTCCAGGCAAGAATACTGGAGTGGGTTGCCATTTCCTTCTCCAACAAAGCCTAATTACGAGTAACTTTACACTTTTTTTTTTTGGACTTCCCTGGTGGCTCAGATAGTAAAGTGTCTGCCTACAATGAGGGAGACCTGGGTTCAATCCCTGGGTCGGGAAGATACTCTGGAAAAGGATATGGCAATCCACTCCAGTATTCTTGCCTGGAAAATCCCATGGACGGAAAACCTGGTAGGCTACAGTCCACCGGGTCGCAAAGAGTCGGACACGACTGAGCGACTTCACTTTCACTTCACACATTTTTTACTCCATTCCGCCTTTTCTGTTCCAAGCACCTAGCAGATCTGAACTTTCCTTGTCTTTGGAAAGTTAAGCCATAGGAAGTGCTAAAACGTTTGCTCATTTCCCCCGGCACTATCATTTCAGGCTACCTAGGCGCTAGCCTTCAAAGGCCTCTAAAACTATTTTTTATCCTTCCCGAACACTTGGGGAACACATTTAAACCTGGGCATAAATTTGGCTACGTTGCCCTCGCCTACTTGCAGGCCTTCGAACCCGCCACCAGGCTCCACATAACTGCTGGAGAAGAGAACGAAAGCCACCTGTGCAGCAAGGAGCTTATACAGAGTCACCGGCGCTGAGTGGGCCCAGGAAGGCTAAGAAACGCGCAGTGTGAATGGCTTACATCCAAATCCATGCCCGCAGGCATCTCAAAATTTAGTTCTTTCTCGTCCTACGGTTTCGCGCAAGTCATTAATAGTCTCCGAAATACAGCGATCCACGCTATCCAGCAAGATCTGGAAGAAGCCCTTCCTGCAGACGCCGGAAGGAAACCCCAGCGTCTGCTTTTGCGCAAGCGTAGTGATGACTGGATGGCATCACTGACTCGATGGCCGTGAGTCTCAGTGAACTCCGGGAGTTGGTGATGGACAGGGAGGCCTGGAGTGCTGCGATTCATGGGGTCGCAAAGAGTCGGACACGACTGAGCGACTGATCTGATCTGAAACAGACTTCTACAAGCCTCCTCGGCTCGGAAGCGGTGGGAGGGGCATCCTCTGCGCATGCGCTCTACGCTCCCTGCGCATGCGCCCAGCTCCCGGCTGTCATGCGCACGCTTTATTCCTTACGCAGCTGTTTGGAGCGTCGGCAGCAGGTGTGGGCGTTAGAAAATCGTGTGTATGCAGGTTTTTGCTTAGCTTCTGAAATCTTGTTTTTAGCGGCGATTATTCATGCTCAAAGTACAATGTCTAAAGTGAGGCAGGTAGGGGTGCTGAGTACTCAGATATTTCAGAGCTGGGGGGAGAAGCGGTGAAAAATATTTTCTGTAGATTTTCCCCCCCACACCCCACCGCTTGCAGCTTTGAAGCGCGTTATGTAGTCACAAAACACCCACCATTAATACCTTACTTGCCGACAGCGCACGGGACCGTTTTAATAGTATTTCTCAAGTGTTTGTTTCCAGAAGAAGCAGCGAGGAAAAAGTGAAGTGGTCCAAGCTGTGCTGCTGAACTAATGTATACCATCGTTTAAAGACGATCCAGAGATTAGTCACTAAAAGACTTTGTTTGTTTTTGTTTTGAGTCAGATGTTGTTTATCTTCATTTTGCTGTGTACAAAGCCAAAATACGGACTGCTTGGTTCAAAACCGGACATCTAGCCAACCTACAGACTTCGAGCTTCAGAGTCATGACTACAGAGCAGTCAGGAAATGCGAAAGCAGAGGCGGCTCTCCCCTCATCTGCCAATCAGAGCAAGCCAGTGTCTGAAAAACCAAACTACGCTCTGAAATTCACTCTGGAGGGACATACGGAAGCAGTATCATCAGTTAAGTTTAGTCCTAATGGAGAATGGCTAGCAAGTTCTTCTGCTGATAAAGTAATTATAATTTGGGGAGCCTATGATGGAAAATATGAGAAAACACTTAAAGGACACAATCTTGAAATATCAGATGTTGCCTGGTCATCAGATTCCAGTCGTCTTGTTTCTGCCTCAGATGATAAAACTCTAAAAATTTGGGATGTGAGGTCTGGAAAATGTTTGAAAACACTTAAAGGGCACAGTAATTACGTTTTTTGCTGTAATTTCAATCCACCGTCCAACCTCATCATTTCAGGATCTTTTGATGAAAGCGTGAAAATATGGGAGGTGAAAACAGGCAAGTGCCTTAAGACTTTGTCTGCTCATTCTGACCCAGTTTCTGCTGTTCATTTTAATTGTAGTGGGTCCTTGATAGTATCAGGTAGCTATGATGGTGTCTGTCGAATCTGGGATGCTGCATCAGGTCAGTGTTTAAAAGCACTTGTTGATGATGATAACCCTCCTGTCTCTTTTGTAAAATTTTCTCCAAACGGTAAATATATTCTCATTGCAACTTTGGACAATACTCTTAAACTGTGGGATTACAGCAGAGGCAGATGCCTGAAAACATATACTGGTCATAAGAATGAGAAGTACTGTGTATTTGCCAGTTTTTCAGTTACTGGTGGAAAATGGATTGTCTCTGGTTCAGAGGATAACCTGGTATACATTTGGAATCTTCAAACTAAAGAGATTGTACAGAAATTGCAAGGTCATACAGATGTGGTAATTTCAGCAGCTTGTCATCCTACAGAAAACATCATTGCGTCAGCAGCATTAGGAAATGACAAAACAGTTAAACTGTGGACAAGTACTTACTAAACCCTTTAGAAACCAAGTGGTAGAGTCAAACTGGCCAAAAAAAGATTAGGTATTTTAAAAGATGGTGTTCTCTCAATTTTGGCATGTATTTTGTTTTGTTTTTTAACATTGTCTTACATTATAAGAATTTAAGACCTGTTTCAAGATCCAACCAGTCCATTCTAAAGGAGATCGGTCCTGGGTGTTTTGGAGGGACTGATGCTAAAGCTGAAAGTCCAATACTTTGGCCACCTCATGCGAAGAGTTGACTCATTGGAAAAGACCCTGATGCTGGGAGGGTTTGGGGGCAGGAGGAGAAGGGGACAACAGAGGATGAGATGGCTGGATGGCATCACCGACTCAATGGGCGTGGGTCTGGGTGAACTCCGGGAGTTGGTGATGGACAGGCAGGCCTGGCGTGCTGCGATTCATGGGGTCGCAAAGAGTCGGCCATGACTGAGCGACTGAACTGAACCGAGCCTCAGTTTGCAAAGTTAGACAGTTGGAAATGCAAGTTTAGATCCCAGGGTTTCTGACTGGAATCTTGATATCTGTGATTAATCTCTTGTGTCTGTCCTTGAACAGATTCTCATTCTATTCGTTTCAATGACTATTCTAGAGGATCATTGTATTTGATAAAATTTAGAAGTAAAGCTCACAAAACAGGATGACTGATTAAATGAGGGGAACAAGGGAGTTTGGAATAACTCCAAGGCATTTGGTTTAGGAGATCAGAAGAGAATAAGCCTGGGATGGTGGTGGACTGGAGATTTGTCAGATGCTACTTCCACAGTTTAAGTGACAGCCTCAATGATGGGATGTGAAATGGTCTGTGGAATCGTTTGTAATTTGGGAAAAAACAAGTAATGGTTGAATTTGTTCTGAGTCTTTTTACCAAGATAAAAAGTAAAAATAAACCAAATCAAAATTAATAAAGGCATTTTACTGTGAGAGGCATTTACCTCTCACTACCATGTCAGACTGCCCTCTCCTGATTCTCAGGGCAAGCTCGTCTGAGTAGTAAAGCCTCTTTCTTATTATGTCTGAACTACCCGCTTCTGCCCATGCTACAGACTCAGTTCAGAAATCACCACTTGGAACCATCACTGCCTGCCTGTGCTGTAATGGTTTCACAGGCTATGTGTCCAGTAGATGATGAGCTCTGTAGACTCTAAGTATGTTTATTCATCTTTGAATTCTCAGTTTTTGTATATAAAAGGGACTCAAGTAATGTTTGATTAATGACAATGAATTATACATCCATCACAACTTGTTGCCTGATTTCAATAAATTTTGGAGTCAATTCCCCATACTATTATTTTTATTAAAACTTAAAAAGTACCTAGCCATAGCCTCACATGTTAATTCATTCAAACAGGGTTTATAGGAAATATAAATTGGAAAACATTTTCTGCCCCCTTTACCTGTAGAGACATGATAAACATGAAAAAATAATTCAGAAATTAAGCAAAAAATAGTAACATCACTTAATTGAAAGTGGGTACTATAGAATACAAAAGAAGACAGTTTTGTCCTTGTTGCTTATAACAATGCTCATGAAATCTGATTTGCTTGAGAAGTAAGCAATATAAGATACTATAATTACTAGCAGAGTATGTGACAGCTCAGAAGTTAATATGTGAGGCTACTGGGAGAAGTGGGATCGGATGGGGGAAGGTCTTAAATTCTGGTCAGAAAATTTATATTCAACCCCCAAAGAGGCAGTCACTATTATAACTTAACTAAAGAGGACAGCTGACACAAAATGATGATATAAATTCTTGCTTCATGGTAGGATTTTTGAGCTTTGACTTAAACATTTTACAACAATAAATCTTCAAGAATACAACACTTAAAAAATTTTTTAAATGCTTCTTTGTAAGTTAAAATGGTATTGTTTTATGAAGAAAAATGACTTAAAAAATACATTAGATTTACCCATATTTAAAATCTACATTTAGATAAAATGTAAGTATTCCAAAATATTAATCAAGGAAGACTAATCTGCTAAAATGTATATAAAGTAATGTTTTTTGATGATAAATTTGCCAAGTGATAAAAATCAAAGAGCTTGGTATCTAAAAGCTAAGGTCAAAGTACTCTATATAGATAGTTATCAGATGGATTATGAAGCTGTATAGTACATTAGATTTTACTATTTTATTAAACTAAGTTCCCAAATACCTGCATATATCATTTAATGTGATATAACCCTCTGAATGTTTATAAGGACTTGCCATCCCTTAAAACTCATGCAGCATGTGAGAATAAATGAAATACTTAAATAGAAACCAGCATCCATAGCTAAATATGAGACAACTTGGCATCCCCGTCAGACTAAATAAGATATATATGAGGTACAAATGCTTAGTTTTCAACAACAATAAAATACGTTTGATAGCTTTTCGTAATTGAGAAATTTAGTGTAAAAGAAGGAAAGGACCAGTTAGGAATTCTAAGCTACAGCACAGAAGAGGCGACTGTGCTGGTCCCAAGTAAGTCCATGGTGCTGGGATTTCAAAATCCTCAGAAACTTGTGGCCAGAATGCCATCATCACCTTGCCAGGACCTATCCAAGACTGTTCTCCTAAAAGCCTCTGTTTACCAGAACACCTGACAAAGCCAGAGTGTGGTCTGGCTGCTTCCCAGAGCTCTTGAGAAGCACCAGGGCATTCGGGGAGGTTAGCTCTTCGGCGTGCACTCGGGCAGCGTGCCCCCAGGCAGTGTACTCAGCTGTCCCTCCTAACCTCTCCAGAAATAAGGACACACAAACCATCTGGCTGCTGGGGAGATGTCACTTTGGTAATGGGAATTAAAGTAGGATATGGGACCTGACTATAAAGAAGAGTTAATAATAAAGTTCAAATAAGTCATCTCATTTTTCATTCTTTCATTTTCTTGAAAAAAGCAGGCTGCATTTAACCTAGATCAAACTGTAGTGTTGGAGAAGACTCTTGAGAGTCCCTTGGACTGCAAGGAGATCCAACCAGTCTATCCTAAAGGAAATCAGTCCTGGGTGTTCATTGGAAGGACTGATGCTGAAGCTGAAACTCCAGTATTTTGGCCACCTGATGTGAAGAGCTGACTCATTTGAAAGGACCCTGATGTTGGGAAAGACTGAAAGCAGGAGGAGAAGGGGACAACAGAGGATGAGATGGTTAGATGGCATCACTGACTCAATGGACATGAGTTTGGGTGAACTCCAGGAGTTGGTGATGGACAGGGAGGCCTGGCATGCTGCGGTTCATGGGGTCGCAAAGAGTTGGACACGACTGAGCAACTGAACTGAACTGAAAGTTGTAAAATATAGACAAGTCATTTCTTTAAGAAAATTTATTTGTAGGTCTAGAGTGGAAATAGGGAAGCTCATACACCACATTCTTTTTAGTAAGGCCTATTGCTGCAGCATTATTTCTAGGTCTTCAAAATCCAACCAACGATATATCTGCTACTCTGTTTTGGCCTTCACAGCAGCTTCTTCTCTCAGACGAGCTTTCTTTTCTAGGTTCAAGCTTGTTAAAGTCTCATTTCTTCTGGCAGCCTAAAGTGAAACAAATGTGAACAAGTGATTATTTATGCCGGTTCGGGGAGGATGTCATTACCTGACGTGGCAAGTACAGGCATGGTGGAATGGTTCACTGCTTGTGCGCCAGGCACAGCAGCCCTCTCCATGTGCCTTCTGCCTCCTCTAATGCTCCCAGTATGGCAGTCCATCCATTCACGCACAAGAGAAATGCCACACCTCTGCCTTCTCTTCCTTTCTGGCCTCTCTCTTTAAATCTTCTAGCCTCTCTTCTCCCTTTATAATATATTCCCTTGTCTTTCTCTTTTCCTCTCTTTAGCATTAAACACCTTTTTGTTTGCATTTCTACCCCCTTTCTTCCTCCTCTCACTTTTCCTTGTTGCTACCATTTCTCCATCCCCAACTCATGTGTATACTTTCACACCCTTCTAGTTCCGTATTCCTTTTACCACAAACATTCAGCTTTGGGGATCCCAGATTTCACCAAGTACTACCCTTGATGACTCCCAGCAGTGTCTACCTTGGCACTCCATCCTCTGAGAGTGAAGAGCAGTGGAGGAGATGCAACCTTCTTCCCTTGCTTCCCTCCCTCTGACTTGTTTAATCTCTGAAGCTTACATAAACAGTCTAGTTTCAAATTTTCATATCAAATGAGTGAAACCAGCACCCTATAAGGTGGTGGTTTTCTTCAGAATTAAGTATGGAGAGGGGCGCAGAATCAGAATGGTTAGATGATGAAGAGGACAAAACACAAGGGCTAATTTCTCTCTTCTAAATCACAGTAAGTTCAGAAGTTAGTCATTACAGTAGCATTTACCAGCTTTTCAGAAACGGACAGTTCCATAAAAGAGAAATAATATTTTTGGTATAGGACAGGAGAGGAGCTCTTTATACAGTGCATACCCTTTCATGAGGCTGGGGGGATCCCAGGGAGTGATCTGTTTCTGGAATATTTAAACTCAGCTAGCATCAAGTAGACAAAAGCAATGCAGATTTCTCAGAATTCTTAGAATCCCTATATCCTGTTTTATATGCTTCTGTAGGTTCAGTCTGAGCGCATGAAAAGTCAAAGAGGGAGGCAGGAAAAAATACTGAAGTAGGGTAGGAACACAGTTGTCAAAAGAACTTCACCCAGGCCTCCACACTTGCCCTTCATGCTGTCATAATATCAGCCTAAATGGTTGGTATTTTCTATTCCAAGACTCTCAAGCGAATCAGAAGTTCACTTTTACTCTGGACTCTGCGCATAAGGAAGTCAGTTATCACTGGGTTTGCAGAACCTTTGTAGATTCTTGACAATAGATATAAGACATTTCTTTCCATGTGGAAGCTGTGATATATAGAATTAGACATGGGATTTAAATAATGGCTTGGCCAGTACTGCTGCATAGAAAAATATCTGTATTTTAATCACAAGATAGTTGTCGGCACACTTGGCTCTACCTTTTTGTCTTACCACTTACTAGCTATGTGACATTGGAAAAAGTAACGTCTCTAAGTTTTGGTTCTTCTTTTACAAAACATGGATAAGAGAACTGACCTCTTAGGTTCTCACGATTACTGTGGTGATTAGTAAGCTGAACAATGTGCTGTGCTCAGATGCCTCAGTTGTGTCAGACTCTGTGCAACCCGATGGACTATAGCCTGCCAGGCTCCTCTGTCCATGGGATTCTCCAGGCAAGAATCCTGGAGTGGGTTGCCGTTTCCAACTCCAGGGGATCATCCCAGCCCAGGGATCGAACCCGGATCTCCTTCACTGGCAGGGGGATTCTTAACCACTAAGCCCAAGTTTAACAATACCCGTGAGCACTCAGTAAGTGGGAATACTTTTCCTGTCACCTCAATTAGGTCAAGATTCAAACTGTGGCTCTGCTATTAGGGAGATGTGTGTGAACTTGGGTAAGTTACTAAGCTTTCTATGCTATGTTTCCTCATTTATAAATGAGGTCCTAATAATAGTATCTACCTTGCAGCATTGTTGTAAGATTTAACTGAGACAACAACAAGGTACCTGGAAGACGGTAAGACAGTTATTAATAATGACTGGATTTGTGGACCTGAATGCCTGTGTACTGCTTAGGAGCTTAGACAGATGGCCTAGTTGGAACATCCAAGTAGAGAACAGTGCTAAGAACACTTACCAAGACTAAGGCAGAGTGAGGATCAGTAAGTCCACGCACTGTGAGTGCTTTACAGACAAACAAGGAAATAGTATATATGCCAGTGTCACACATCTTGTTTCACATTCCTTATGACACCTGTGGCAACTAAACCCTTCTAACTATTTTAGTTCTTCAGCATGCCAAAGTTAGGATTTGCTATTTACCTCCAGGCATGATAATCTCAGGTGTGGTCCTACCATATTTTATTTTGTTTCTTATCATTTCCTGTATAGGAAGTGACTTCCTCATCACAGACAATAAAGAGTTAACCCCTGGTTTCCTCTAGGTCTTTTGTGGAAAATACATAAAGATAGAGGGGAGGTCCACTCTTACCTTCTTGCCCTCTATAACCATCAATACGCATCCTGCCACTGTCAAGGCAATCATTACATAGCTGATCTTCACCCGGACCTTGTTCTTTGCAGCATCGAGCATCTCAAACCTAGCAATGCAGTGAGATCATGAGAGACAGTTAAAGTTTCTGAGTTGCCAGAGGATATAAACCTCTGTGTCCCACAAATCAGGAGTGGAGTGGTGCCCATAAATATAAAAAAAGGAGGTGAGACCCAAAGATCTTGTAGGACTTTGGGGAAGTCTCCCCCAAAGACCTATGAGATCTTTGTGGGAGATGGAGCATTTTCACAATTCACTTTATATTTTTATATAAATCATGATAAAGGGCTGGAGATGAAGATAGTGGGACTGAGGACTTCCAGCTACATACTATGCCAATGATGGGAAAGAATTTAGAGGATCAATTTATCCAAAAGTATATGAAGATCTTCACAGTTTAATAAACCTTGCTTGGACATCAGGAACCAGCTGCACTAGCTTTGGCACTGCAGCTAAATATCAGTTGGATCCTATTGCTTCAGTTTATGCAAAAGTCAACAACTATAGTTTAATTGGAATAGGCTACACTCAGACTTTGAGGCCTGGTATGAAGCCTCCATTGTCTGCTCTGGTAGATGGGAAGAGTATAATGCTGGAGGTCACAAACCTGGGCTTGTTCTGGAGCTGGAGGATGAGAGAAACCTCCAGAAATGGGTATCAGAAGATCTGACTTTAATATATTTGCAGTGTGACCAACAGGAGCCCCATATACCCAAGGTGATCAAAACAAAGGATGATCTAAATAAGAGCTGTATTTTAAATATTTAGATAGTTACTTATTAGTTGGTTTCTAGTTGAAAGGGTTATCTATCTAGTTACCAATGCTGCAGTTGTGCAGTCACCTATACACTGCTATGCTATGCTAAGTCTCTTCAGTCATGTCCAACTCTTTGTGACCCTATGGACTACAGCCCACCAGGCTCCTCTGTCCGTGGGATTCTCCAGGCAAGAATATAGAGTAGGTTGCATGCCCTCCTTCAAAGGATCCTTGCAACCCAGGGATCAAACCCATGTCTCTTGCATCTCCTGCACTGGCATATGGGTTCTTTACCACCAGCACCACCTGGGAAGCCCATACATTACTTCAATGCATTTAACTGTTAGAGGTGCTATCTGCCAACAATAAAACACACTTTTATGAAAACTGAAAAAAAAAAAACACCCAAAACCAAGAAAAATCTCAAACAGCCTAACCAACCACCTAAAAGAACTAGAATATGAAGAACAAACAAAACCATAGCAGAAGAAAGTAAAGATCAGCAAGGAAATAAAATAGAGTTTAAGAAAGACATTGAAAAAAATCATTAAAACCAAGAGCTCATTTTTTGAAAGGATTAAAAAAAAAAATCAAAAAACTTCTGGCTAGGGTAAACAAGAGAAAGGATCCAAATAAGAAAAATAAGAAATAAAAGGATAAATAATAACCAGTGCCACAGAAATACAAAAAAAAAAAAAAAAAAAAACCCAACCATTAAGAGTATACTTTAAACAATATATGCCAACAAACTGGATAACCTAGAAGAAATAGACAAGTTCCTAGAAACATACAGCCCAAAAATGAATCAAGCAGAAATAACTAATCTGAACATACTGATCACTGGAATTGAAATAGAATATGTAGTACTAATAAAACAAAACTCTCTTCAAACAAAAGTCCAGGACCAGATGGCTTCACTGGAGAATTCTACCAAACACAGAACTCACAATGATCTCTCTCAAATTACTCCAAAACATTAAAGAGGGGGGTACGCTCCCAAAGTCATCCCATGAAGCCACCATCACCCTCATACCAGAATCAGACATATAAAAAGAAAACTACAGGCCAATATCTTTGATAACTATAGGTGTAAAAATACTCAACAAAATATTAGGAAACTGGATCCAACAACACATAAAAAGGATCACACACCATGATCAAGTCGGATTCATCCAGGGTCGCAAGGATGGTTCAACATATGCAAATCAATGTGATACACCACGTTAACGAAAGACAAAAACCATGTGATCATTTCAACAGATATAGAAAAAGCATTTGATAAAATTCAGTATTAATTCATGTTAAAAAACTCTCACCAAAGTAGGTACAGAGGAAATATTTAAAAATAATAAAAATGCTTAATAAAAGCATTTATGACAAATCCATAGTCAACCAAATACTCAACAGTGAACAGCTAAAAGTCTTCCCACTAAATTCTAGAACAAGTCAAGGACATTTGACTCACCACTTCTATTTATCATAGTGCAGTCTTGGATTGGAAGAATTAATACTGTTAAAATGGTCATACTACCCAAAGCAGTCTACAGATTTAATGTGATTCCTATCAAACTATGCATGCTATTTTTCACAGAATTAGAACAAATAATCCTAAAATTTATATAGAGCCACAAAAGACCCAGAATTGCCAAAGCAATCCTGAAGAGAAAGAACAAAGCTAGGGGCATAACACACCCAGACTTCAGACAATACTACAAAGCTACAGTAATCAAAACAGCATGGTATTGGCACAAAAACAGACATGCAAATCTGTGGAACAGAACATACAAACCCACACACCTATAATCAATTAATCTTGGACAAAGAAGGCAAGAATATACAATGGAGAAAAGTCTATTCAGTAAGTGGTTTGGGAAAGCTAGACAGCCTTATGTACATCAGTGAAGTCAAAACACGCCCTCACACCATACACAAAAATAAACAAACTCAAAATGGCTTAAAGACCTAAATATAAGACATGACACCATAAAACCCCTAGAAGAGAACACAGGCAAAATATTCTTTGACATAAATCTTACCAATGTCTTCTTAGGTCAGTCTCCCAAGGCAAAAGAAAGAAAAGCAAAAACAAATTGGACTGAATTAAATTTATAAGCTTTTGCACAGTAAAGGAAACCACACACAAAACAGAAAAAAAAAAAAAAACAAAACACCCACAGAATGGGAGAAAATATTCACAACTGATGTGATCAACAAAGGCTTACTTTCCCAAATATACAAACAGCACATACAGCTCAATATCTTAAAAACCAACCAATCAAATATGGGCAGAAGACCTAAGTAGAAACTTCTAAAAGAAACCATCAGGCACAGAAAAACACATCAAGAATCATCAAGAAAACCACAATGAGGTATCACTTCAAGCCTGTCAGCATGGCTGACATCAAAAAGACCACAAGTAACAAATGTTGGCAAGAATCATCAAGAAAACCACAATGAGGTATCACTTCAAGCCTGTCAGCATGGCTGACATCAAAAAGACCACAAGTAACAAATGTTGGCAAGGATGCAGAGAAACAGGAAGCCCTCATGCACTGTTGGTGGGAATGAAAACTGATACAGCCACTAGGGAGAACCATATAGAGGGTCCTTTAAAAACCAAAAATAAAGTTACTATATGATCTGGCAATCTCACTCCTAAGCATATATCCAGAAGAGACAAAAACTCTAAAAGATACATGCACCCCAGTGTTCACGGCAGCATTTACAACAGCCAAGACATGGATGACACAGTCACACACACACACCTATACACATACATAGACACACACGCACACACATAAAATGGAATATTACACAGCTGAAAAAGATAATGGAAGTTGCCATTTGGAGTAACATGAATGGACCTAGAGGTTATCATACTAAGTGAAGTCAGACAGAGGAAGACAAATATCGTATGGTATCACTTAGATGTGGAATATAAAATATGAAATGAACTTACTTACAAAACAGAAATAGATTCACAGACACAGGAAATAATCTTATGGTTACCAAAGAGAATGGAGGGGGAGGGATAAATTCAGTTTGGGATTAACAGATACACACATATATTAGATAAACAACAAGGATCTACTATGTAGCATAGGGAACTATATTCAATCTCTTGTAACATAATAGAAAATAATCTGAAAAAGTATGTATTATGTATAACTGAATCACTTTGCTGTAAACTAAAACACCACACTTAAATCAGCTATACTTGAACTTTAAAAAAAAAACACAGTAAGACTGCACAAATTTAAAGTAGGAAAAATAAGGGGAAAAAAAGTATGAAGATGAAAAATCGAGCCTGGAACAAGGCAAAATAAAGAAAAAAAAGCCAAAAAAGGGCAAGACATGGTAATCTACACTTGCCATGGTGGGCCCAGTTTTGGCTCTGTAGATTCACTTTAGCAGCCAGTGCTAAAATGAACCAGTATCTATTTCTCCTTGAGGTTCTTAAGAAAATACTATATGATATAATGACATTCTGAATAATATCCTGACAATGTGCTGTGCTGTGCTTAGTCACTCAGTCGTTTCTGACTCTCTGAGACCCCATGGACTGTAGCCCACCAGGCTCCTCTGTCCATGGGGATTCTTCAGGCAAGAATACTGGAGTGGGCTGCCTCCTCCAGGGAATCTTCCCAACCCAGGGATCAAACCCAGGTCTCCTGCATTGCAGGTGGATTTTTTTTACCATCTGAGCCACACTGCAATGAGCTTCATAAGGTTCAACACAAAGCACAATTCAGAAAGAAAACAAACACGGGAGAGGTAAACAATGTGCTCTTTATACCCAGCTTTTGCTCTCTGCCTTGAACCAGGAAGAGATTTCAGGATACCTGGCACAGCAGAAAGATCCTTTAGGCAATGCTCCCGTAACATTTATCTTTTAACTAATGTTTTGGTAAAACTGAGTGACAATGAACTTGAGATTGTGCTCTTTGTCAAGTGCCTCCTATAACTGGTCTGCTGAATACAGACCTATGTACCTTGACAGAAAGTTTTGGGTTGGATTACCATTCTTATGTGAAAGCTAAACGGCCTAACAGGGAAGAATCTAAACAGAAGGCTGCTTCATCTTGGTGATTCTGCAGGTAGGCAGTGGGTCCCAGTTCTACTACCTGAGTGTTTGATGAGCATCAGGGCAGGGTATGTAGAGTCCTAATGGGCTCAGGATAGAGAACTAGCCTACTCAGTAGTATGTAGGGAGTGATTATATCTAGATGAATGAATTTGAGTGCTAACTTTTTTTCCCTCCTTATATTACTTTTGAAACTAGAGAGAGGAAAGTACTTCAAAAATGCATGGAAGGAGGCACAGGGTCCAGGGTGTTGCAGATGGTAGGAGAAGAACCCTGAAAGCATATATACACTGATGTAAGAGCTTGGATCCAGTGAGGGAGCAATGTGGATGGAGTCCTCTAGGCACTGAAGGTGGGCCTGCAGGGTGGGAGGAACCAGGGACAACTGCTAAGAACACTGAATTGCTCTATTAAGAGCATCTGAGATCCCACCAACCACAACTACTCAAGTTGACAAATGTTTTATGTGAACTGGTATTTCCAACTGAAGTGTTGTAATCCTCAGGAAAAGTGATGTACTTTCCATTTGAGGGGACATAAAAAAATAAAATGCATTTAAATAAGGCCACAAGGTTGCCCTCCATTCTACAGGGAGCAATAAGAACCAGTATGTTAAGCAGTGCCTGTTCAGAATTACCAGCACAAGGATAAACGGTGGCCCAGGCCCAGAGAAGAGACTGCTAGGGTGACTCGTGAGATCGTGCTTTGGGCTTGATGGTGTCCTGAGACCACCTACAAGTCAGACTATAGCAGGTTTTCCTTAGTAAAGTGTATAAAGCACCTATTAGGGCCATGAGTACATACCAGCCTGATTTCTGCTGGGATATGCAAGAAGAAATTACAGTAGAGATAAGAATTTGAAGTCATACTTATTTCCAGAATGCTCTCCCAGAAGAATACAACTGTCACTTGAGCTAAGAAGGACCAAGGCTCTCCTCCTGAAATAATTCTAGTGAATATAATGTGTTATTTAATTTGACAGGCAAAAAGAGAAGGGCGCTGTTAAAGTTGTTGTAAACAGAAAGCAAAACCTACTTATCTTCCTAGAAAAAGATACCCTGAATGAACCCAGAACTTCTTCAATCATGACTTGATTCAGAAGCCAGAAGGCTCCAGAACAATTCCTTACTGGAAGAGAATGAATGTCCAGGAGCTTTGTTCCAAGTACCTGTCTCTGAAGAGGATGATGTCCCATGGGGAGACTGCAACTATTTCTTAGAATCTCTTTTGGCCAAGATGCAAACCATGAGGCAAGAGCAGTGGTTCTCAACTTGGAATGATTCCCAGGTCTGAAATGAACTCTGGGGCTCCTGGGTTGTGTAGCCAGACTCCAGGAATCAGCTCTGCCTACCAGTAGTCTGGTACTAATCCCAGGATCTGCTTCACCTGCCTCTGGGTGGGCAACAGGCTCAGATTCATCAGGACCCTATCACTGGCCAGCAGTGGGCCACCACTAGTGCCAGGGCTCCCCAGGGATCTGCAATCATGTACATACAAATACAATTGGTGACTCAGATAAAAAGAGGCAGCAGAGGCATATGTTCTAGGAGAAGGAATAAGATAAAACCCTAGAAGATGAACTAAGTGGAGATAGCCTACCTACATGAGAAAGACCTCAGAGTAATGATCATAAAGATGAGCAAAGAACTTGGAAGAAGAATGGGTGCACAGAACGAGAAGTTAGAAGTTTTTAAACGAGAAAACACAAAGAATAACCAGATGTGAAAAATACGGTAGCTGAAATGCAAACTACAGTAGAAGGAATCAACAGTAGACTAAATGATACAGAAAAATGGATCACTGAGCTGGGAGACAGAATAGTGAAAACCACTGCCACTGAGCAGAAAAAAATGAAAAGAAATAAGGACAGTTTAAGAGACCTCTGGGTCAACATCAAGCCCATTAAATTCACATTATAGGGGTCCCAGAAGGAGAAGAGCAAGAAAGTGTTTCAGAAATAATTGAAGAGATAATAGCTGAAAACTTTACTATCCTGAGAAATGAAAGTCATCCAAGTCCAGGAAGCACAGAATCTCATACAGGATTAACCCAAAGAGGAACACAACAAGAATACTGTAATCAAAAATCAAAATGACAAAAATTAAAGATAAACAGAGAATACTAAGAGCAGCAAGAGAAAAGTAACAAATTACATAGAAGACATTCCCACAAGGCTATCAGCTGATTTTCTAGTAGACTCTGCAGGCCAGATGGAAGTGACACAAAATATTTAAAGGAATGAAAGAGAAAAGCCTACAACCAGGAATAGTCTACCCAGCAAGGTTCTTATTCAGACTTGATGAAGAAATCAAAAACTTTACAGACAAGCAAAATCTAAGAGAATTCAGCACCACCAAAGTGGCCTTAACAAGAAATGTTAAACGAACATCTCTAGGCAAAAAAGAAAAGGCCACAGTTACGAAAAAGAAAATTATGGAATGAAAGAGCTCACTGGCAAAGGTAAAGTTAGGAAATCATTCACATACAAAGTTAGTAAAGGTAGGAAATTATACATATACAAAGATAGTAGGGAGATTAAGAGAGACAAGTAGTAAAGATCATCTGTATCTACAGTAAGCAGTTAAGGGATACACAAAACAATCAGATGTAAAATATGGGCTTCCCAGGTGGCACAATGTAAAGAGTCTACCTGCCACGCAGGAAACGCAAGAGACGTGGGTTTGATTCCTGGGTCAGGAAGACCTCCTGGAGAAGGAAATGGAAACCCACTCCAGTATTCTTGCCTGGAGAATTCCAAGGACAGAGAAGCCTGTTGGGTTACAGTCCATGAGGTTGCAAAGAGTCAGACATGACTGAGCTACTGAGCATGCACACATACACACACATGAGATCAAAAACAGTAGTCATTAGGAGAGGAATGTACAAACTCAGGTGTTTTTTTAAAATGTATTTGAAACTAAGAGATGAGCTCCTTAAAACAATCACATATATACACAGACTGTTACATGAAAACCTCACGGTAACTGCAAACCAAAACTCTATAATAAATATACACACAACAAAGAAAAAGGAATACAAAATACACTAATTACACTCATATTAGAAGAGATTAGAACAAAAGAAGAAAGAAAAAAAGACCCACAAAACAAATCCATACTACACATAAAAAACAAACAATAAAGGCTTGTTGTAGAGCATCAGTTCAGTTCAGTTGCTCAGTTGTGTCCGACTCTTTGCAACCCCATGAATCGCAGCACGCCAGGCCTCCCTGTCCATCACCAACTCCTGGAGTTCACTCAAACTCACATCCATGGAGTTGGTGATGCCATCCAGCCATCTCATCCTCTGTCGTCCCCTTCTCCTCCTGCCCCCAATCCCTCCCAGCATCAGGGTCTTTTCCAATGAGTCAACTCTTTGCATGAGGTGGCCAAAGTATTCGAGTTTCAGCCTCAGCATCAGTCCTTCCAATGAACACCCAGGACTGATCTCCTTTAGGATGGACTGGTTGGACCTCCTTGCAGTCCAAGGGACTCTCAAGGGCCTTTTCCAACACCACAGTTCAAAAGCATCAATTCTTTGGTGCTCAGCTTTCTTCACAGTCCAACTCTCACATCCATACATGACCACTGGAAAAACCATAGCCTTGACTAGATGGACCTTTGTTGGCAAAGTAATGTCTCTGCTTTTGAATATGCTA
The DNA here is from genome assembly GCF_032452875.1 of Bos javanicus. Taxonomy (NCBI): domain Eukaryota; kingdom Metazoa; phylum Chordata; class Mammalia; order Artiodactyla; family Bovidae; genus Bos; species Bos javanicus. The sequence goes on along the minus strand of NC_083868.1, from coordinate 67,095,041 downwards.
TCTAGGTTGGTCATAACTTTTCCTCTAAGGAGTAAGCGTCTTTTAATTTCATGGTTGCAATCACCATCTGCAGTGATTTTGGAGCCCCCAAAAATAAAGTCTGACACTGTTTCCACTGATCCACTGTTTCCCCATCTATTTGCCATGAAGTGATGGGACCACAGGCCATGATCTTAGTTTTCTGAATGTTGAGCTTTAAGCCAACTTTTTCACTCTCCTCTTTCACTTTCATCAAGAGGTTCTTTAGTTCTTCACTTGCTGCCATAAGGGTGGTATCATCTGCATATCTGAGGTTATTGATATTTCTCCCAGCAATCTTGATTCCAGCTTGTGCTTCTTCCAGCCCAGCATTTCTCATGATGTACTCTGGATAGAAGTTAAATAAGCAGGGTGACAATATACAGCCTTGATGTACTCCTTTTCCTCTTTGGAACCAGTCTGTTGTTCCATGTCCAGTTCTAACTGTTGCTTCCTGACCTGCATACAGGTTTCTCAAGAGGCAGGTCAGGTGGTCTGATATTCCCATCTCTTGAAGAATTTTCCACAGTTTATTGTGATCCACACAGTAAAGGCTTTGGCATAGTCAATAAAGCAGAAAGAGATGTTTTTCTGGAACTCTCTTGCTTTTTCCATGATGCAGCAGATGTTGGCAATTTGATCTCTGGTTCCTCTGCCTTTTCTAAAACCAGCTTGAACATCTGCAAGTTTGCAGTTCACGTACTGCTGAAGCCTGGCTTGGAGAATTTTGAGCATTACTTTACTAGCGTGTGAGATGAGGGCAATTGTGCAGTACTTTGAGCATTCTTTGGCATTGCCTTTCTTTGGGACTGGAAAGAAAACTGACCTTTTCGAGTCCTGTGGCCACTGCTGAGTTTTCCAAATTTGCTGGCATATTGAGTGCAGCACTTTCACAGCATCATCTTTCAGGATTTGAAATAGGTCAACTGGAATGCCATCACCTCCACTAGCTTTGTTCCTAGTGATACTTTCTAAGGCCCACTTGACTTCACATTCTAGGATGTCTGGCTCTAGGTGAGTGATCACACCATCATGATTATCTGGGTCATGAAGCTCTTTGTACAGTTCTTCTGTGTATTCTTGCCACCTCTTCTTAATATCTTCTGCTTCTGTTAGGTCCATATAATTTCTGTCCTTTATTGAGCCCATCTTTGCATGAAATGTTCCCTTGGTATCTCTAATTTTCTTGAAGAGATCTCTAGTCTTTCTCATTCTGTTGTTTTCCTCTATTTCTTTGCATTGATCGCTGAGGAAGGCTTTCTTATCTCTCCTTGCTATTCTTTGGAACTCTGCATTCAAATGGGAATATCTTTCCTTTTCTCCTTTGTTTTTCACTTCTCTTTTTTTCACAGCTATTTGGAAGACCTCCCCCAGCCATTTTGCTTTTTTGCATTTCTTTCCCACGGGGATGGTCTTGATCCCTATCTCCTGTACAATGTCACGAACCTCCATACATAGTTCATCAGGCAGTCTGTCTATCATAAGGAACTATATTCAATATCTTATAATAACTTATAATGGAAAATAATAGATGTGTGTGTGTGTGTATATATATATATATATATATATATAAAACTGAATAACTCTGCTGTATACCTGAAACACTGTAAATTAGATATATGTCAATAAAAAATCTAAAACATTGACAAAAAAGCAGTGAGTATATACATATACATGATTACGTTAAATGTAAATGAACTAAATGCTCCAACCAAAAAATACAGACTGAATGGAAGAAAAACAAGACCCATATATATGCTGCCTAAAGAGACTCATTTCAGATCTAGGGACACATACAGATTGAAAGTGAGAGGATGAAAAAAGGTATTTCATGCATGTGAGTATTGCTACCTAAAGTAGCAATACTCATATCAATCAGACAAAATAGACTTTAAAATACTGTTACAAGTGAAAAAGAGAGACAGTATAATGATCAAGTGATCAATCCAAGAAAACATAACCATTTTAAATATATCTGCACCCAACACAGGAGCTCCTCAATATGTAAGGTAAAAATTAACCGACATAAAAGGAGAAATTGAGAGTAAGACAATATTAGTATGGGACTTTAATATCCCATTTATATCCAGACAGAAAATCAATAAGGAAACACAGACCTTGATAACACATTAGACTAAATGGACTTACTTGATACATTTAGAGTATTCCATATGAAAGCAGCAGAATACAATCTTTCCTTTTCTTTTTTTTTTTTTTGTCCTCTGAGGCATTTTATTTGTATGTATTACATCCCTAGAAAAAGAATCCAAGGATTTTCCCTCCTGTATGTTTTCGTCTTGCTTCTTCATGGTCCATGATGCCAGCTGAGGTTGTCAGTACAATGAAACCAAACTGACGGGATGGGAGCAGGTTATTCTGCCATTTTTCTAGATCTTTGAGTTGCACATCAAATCTAGGGCTGATCACTCCACAGTTACTTAGCCTGCCTGTGAGGTTCACAATAATTTTCCCAGCCCTGTGATCATCAATGATTTCAAATTCGCCAATGTAACTATGCTTCATCATCACTGTTAGAAACCTGACGATGACTTTGGAGCACAGCCTAATAAGGACCTGGCGTTTGCCTCTCTTTTCGGCATTGTTGATACTCTTGAGAGCATCAGCCAGGACATTCATACGCACCATTCTGGCGGCACGGAAAGATGGCGGAAAGAGAGAATACAATCTTTTCAAGTGCACATGGAACATTCTCCATGACAGGTCATATGCTGGGTCACAGAGCCAGTTTCAGTAAATTTAAGAAAACTGAAATCATATCAAGCATCTTTTCCAACCACTATGAGACTAAAAATCAACTATAAGAATAAACTGCAAAAAACACAGACACGTGGAGGCTAAGCAATATGCTACTAAACAACCAGTGGATCAGTGAAGAAACCAAACAGAAAATAAAAAAACCTAGAGACAAATGAAAACAAAACCACAACAATCCAAAACCTCTGGGATGCAGCAAAAACAGTTCTAAGAGGGAAGTTTTTAAACAATATAAGTTTGCCTCAGGAAATAAGAAAATCTCAAATAAACAAATTAACCTTACACCTAAAGCAACTAGAGAAAGAACAAACAAAACCAAAAGTTAGTAGAAGGAAAGAAATTATAAACGTCAGAGCAGAAATAAATTAAACAAAGACTAAAAAAACACAACAGCAAAGATCAATGAAACTAAAAGCTGGTTTTTTGAAAAGATAAACAAAACTGATAAACCTTTAGCCAGACTCATTAGGGAAAAAGAAAAAGTGAGAAGGCCTAAATCAATAAAATCAGAAATGAAAAGGGAGAAGTTACAGCCCACACCACAAAAACACAAAGGATCACAAGAGACTATTATGAAAAACCATATGCAAATAAAATGGGAACCTTGAAGAAATGGACAAATTCTTAGAAAGGTACAATCTCCCAAGACTGAACCAGGAAGAAATAAAATATATTAACAGACCAATAACTAGTATTGAAATTGAACTGTATTTTTAAAACTCCCAACAAATAAAAGTTTAGAACCAGATAGCTCCGTGGGTGAGTTGTAGCAAACATTTAGGGAAGAGTTAACACCTCTCCTGCTGGAACTATTCCAAAAAATTGCACAGGAAGGGATACTTCCTAACTCATTCTATGGGCTACCATCACCCTGATACCAAAACCAGACAAAGATACCAACAACACCAAAAAAATAACAGACCAGTATCATTGATGAACATAGATGCAAAAATCCTCAACAAAATACTAGAAAACCAAATCCAACAATAACTTAAAAGGCCCATACACCATGATCAAATGGGATTTATCCCAGGGATGCAAGGATTTTTCACCACCCACAAATCAATCAGTATGATACACTACATTAGCGAACTGAAGAACAAAAACTATACAATGATCTAAATAGATGCAGAAAAAGCTTTTGATAAAATGTAATATTGGTTATGGTAAAAACTCTCCAAAAAGTGGGCACAGAAAGAACATACCTCAAAACAGTAAAGGCCATATATAAAAAAGCCCACAGCTAACATTACACTAAACAGTGAAAAGCTGAAAGCATTCCCTCTAAGATCAGGAAAAAGACAAGAATGCCCACTCTTGCCACTTTTATTCAATACAGTTTTGGAAGTCCTAGCCATGGCAATCAAAGAAGAGAAAGAAATAAAAGGAATCCAAATTGGAAAGGAAGAAGTAAAACTGTCATTGTTTGCAGATGACATGATACCCATACACAGAAAATCCGAAGGATGCCACCAGGAAAACTACTAGAGTTCTTCAGTGAACTGGATAAAGCTGTAGGACCAAAATTAACATATGGAAATCTGTTGCATTTCTACATGCTAACAAAAAAAATATACAAAAAGAGAAATTAATTTAGTTACTTTCTATAGCTGGGAGAGAAAATCAAACCAGCTGACTTCAGAGTGACTGACAGCTCTTCACTAGGCACTACAGAAGAGCAACGACAATGCACTGATTTTCCAGCACTGTTTTTATTCCAGGTACTTGTCAAGAAGTAAACGTTTAGAAAAGTGGAAACTTTTAAATATGGCTGAAAGGTTTTAAATAGACTCAGAGGAACTGCTTTTCCTTTAAAATAAATTACTGAAAAATAAAAGCTGCTTACAACCCTAAATTCAGCACTCACGAGACAGTCTCTGGAATTTCATCTTCCTTTTTGAAGCGACCTGACCATATTAGAATCTTCTTCTCCCAATCCGTAGGCTTATGCAATGGCACTCTGTGGCTGTAAGTGTCTGAGAAAAACAAGAGAAAATATCTGATTTATATGAGATTGACTCCCAAATTTAGCAACAGAAAAATGCTATTTGTGCTTTTTAGCTATTCACTAAACAGAATTATTGAGAAATCTCAAGTTAATGAGAGCTTTATTTGAATGGAATTTCTTAGGTTGCTCATTTATTTCTTAAATGAAATTCAAAAATTTTCTAAGGACTGAGATGAAATAAAAGCGTTTTTTCCCCAATATAAGCCCCAGCTTATACTGAAAGCTGACAGAACACCATGAACAAAGATACAAAGGTGAGAAGGATGAACTAAGAAGGGAACAGCATGGGAGCCTGTTTGACTTAGGTAGAATTTTTAAGTCTGTAAGGTAAAATCAGATTATAAAAGAACCTGAATGGCAGGCTAAGGCTTTTAGACCTGACTCATGAACTATTGTACTTAGTTTAATCTGCACAGTGGCTGGAAAGAGAAAGGATAGGACAGAGTGGACAAGACCAAATAGGAGATTATAATACAAGCTATTACAATACAAGGGTGAGTTGTTATAGTCTCAACTAGAGTGGTAACAGTGGGAAGAGAGACAAAAAGTCAATCTGAAAGAATTTGGAGATTAACATAAAGACAGATTCATGAAGAACCTCAAACTTGGATGATTAAAACAAAAGCAGTATTGTTAACCAAAATAAGGCGACTGAAAACAACCAGTCAGGAGAGGAAAAAGTACTAATGCCATTTTAGATCTACTGGGTCTAAATTCACGCCATCTGGGTAAGTTTCATTAATGAATTGGGAGTGGAGACAACCACTGGTGCAAAGAAAGAGCCAGTGAGGATGACAGACGCAGAAGAGCAGGCGCTGAGCTTTGGTGCATGACCCAGAAAGGACAAAGAAGCAGCAGAGGAAAATGGAGCAGCGGAAACAGGCAGAACCACAGACTATAAAAGAGTCTTTCAAAGGAAGGGGAAGTCATTGAAGACGAGAAGCAGAAAAAGGGGATCACAGAATATCAGAGTTACAAAGGGCCTTGGAGATAATCTCATCTAACTTTCATGTACTGCTGACATCTCTCTTGCAGACAGACCATCTCCTTGACTACGTCACCTTTGTTTAAGCTGCACCTTTCACTTAATCAGAAGCCAACAGCAAGAGGAACAGAAAAGTCACTAGGGAAAAAAAATCCATAAAGAACCAAAGGCAAGCAAAGACATTCAGAAGCACAGAAATAGTATTGCTGTAAGGGAGAAGACTCTCGAGAGTCCCTTGGACTGCAAGGAGATCCAACCAGTCCATTCTGAAGGAAATCAGCCCTGGGATTTCTTCGAAGGAATGATGCTGGGGCTGAGGCTCCAGTACTTTGGCCACCTCATGCGAAGAGTTGATTCATTGGAAAAAGACTCTGATGCTGGGAGGGATTGGGGGCAGGAGGAGAAGGGGACGACAGAGGATGAGATGGCTGGATGGCATCACTGACTCGATGGACGTGAGTCTGAGTGAACTCCAGGAGTTGGTGATGGACAGTGAGGCCTGTTGTGCTGCAATTCATGGGGTCGCAAAGAGTCGGACACAACTGAGCGACTGAACTGAACTGAACTGAACTGAATCTTTTAGCACTTGGTATTTTCTCTATAGCTTATTTTTACTTTATGTACTACATGCTCATTAAAGACAATTCAGAAAGTACAGATGTAAAAAGAGAAAAAGATAAAAACCATGCTTAATTCTCCTCTCATAGTATGAGCACTATCTTTATTTTGGTATGTTTCCTAAATCTTATCACCATACATAGGTACATATATGTAATTTCTATATGTACCATTCTTGGGCTTACACACAATATAAAATTTTGTACCCTGTCTTGTTCATTAACATTATGACAAAAACTTTCCATGCCAGTATGTTGTATTTATAAGCACCATTTCCAACAGTTGCACAACTCATCAAGTAGATCTAATGTATAATTAATCATTCCCAGATTATTTAACATTTAGACTAATTTCTCATTTTCCTTTACATGTGTGTATAAATATATAGAGATACACATATATATACATATATGTAAACAAATGGGAACAGCTTTACAATCAAAGCTTTTTCCACATAAAGGGATTATTCCTTAGGATAGATCCCCAGAAGTGAAATACCAGGTCAAGGGGTATAAATACTTTTAACTTCTTAATAAATATTCTTTGAGAACAGTTCTTTTCCACCCACCAGTACCTATCTGGCCCTAGTGTAGGGCCCAGAAGAAGCAATTCCCATGAAGAAGCAATGAGCAAGTAGTTCCTGGGGCCATACAGTTTAAATATTATGCTTCTTCCTTCCAGTGCTGACAGTGACAGAACTTGGAGTTAGGGATAGGACTAAACATGGCTGAAGTTAACGTACAAGCCAGTGCATAGCCCTAAGTATATTATACCCAAATGTCATTTTTTGATTTGGTTCATCTTTGAGGCTGACCAATCCAATCCCAAAGAAATGCCAAAGAATGCTCAAACTACTGCACAATTGCACTCATCTCACATGCTAGGAAAGTAATGCTCAAAATTCTCCAAGCCAGGCTTCAGCAATATGTAAACCGTGAACTTCCAGATGTTCAAGCTGGTTTTAGAAAACGCAGAGGAACCAGAGATCAAATTGCCAACATCCGCTGCATCATGGAAAAAGCAAGAGAGTTCCAGAAAAACATCTCTTGCTGCTTTACTGACTATGCCAAAGCCTTTACTGTGTGGATCACAATAAACTGTGGAAAATTCTTCAAGAGATGGGAATACCAGACCACCTGACCTGCCTCTTGAGAAACCTGTATGCAGGTCAGGAAGCAACAGTTAGAACTGGACATGGAACAACACACTGGTTCCAAAGAGGAAAAGGAGTATGTCAAGGCTGTATATTGTCACCCTGCTTATTTAACTTCTATGCAGAGTACATCACAAGAAACGCTGGGCTGGAAGAAGCACAAGCTGGAATCAAGATTGCTAGGAGAAATATCAATAACCTCAGATATGCAGACGACACCACCCTTATGGAAGAAAGTGAAGAAGAATTAAAAAGCCTCTTGATGAAAGTGAAAGAGGAGAGTGAAAAAGTTGGCTTAAAGCTCAACATTCAGAAAACTAAGATCATAGCATGTGGTCCCATCACTTCATGGCAAATAGATGGGGAAACAGTGGAAACAGCGTCAGACTTTATTTTTGGGGGCTTCAAAATCACTGCAGATGGTGATTGCAGCCATGAAATTAAAAGACGCTTACTCCTTGGAAGGAAAGTTATGACCAACCTAGACAGCATATTCAAAAGCAGAGACATTACTTTGCCAACAAAGGTCCATCTAGTCAAGGCTATGGTTTTTCCATTGGTCATGTATGGATGTGAGAGTTGGACTGTGAAGAAAGCTGAGCGCCAAAGAATTGATGCTTTTGAACTGTGGTGTTGGAGAAGACTCTTGAGAGTCCCTTGGACTGCAAGGAGATCCAACCAGTCCATTCTGAAGGAGATCAGTCCTGGGTGTTCTTTGGAAGGACTGATGCTAAAGCTGAAACTCCAATACTTTGGCCACCTCATGCGAAGTGCTGACTCACTGGAAAAGACTCTGATGCTGGGAGGGATTGGGGGCGAGAGGAGAAGGGGACGACAGAGGATGAGATGGCTGGATGGCATCACCGACTTGATGGACATGAGTTTGAGTGAACTCTGGGAGTTGGTGATGGACAGGAAGACCTGGCGTGCTACAATTCATGGGGTTGCAAAGAGTTGGACACGACTGAGCGACTGAACTGAACTGAACTTAATATTTACTTTGGTGCATCTATCATCTACAGAAAGCTCTAGTCAAATCCTTGAGGTAAGAGATGAAAATGACAAACGGGAAAAATGAAGAAATCACTGCCACATGTAAGCACAACTATATTACGTACAATTTGGGAGGCCTGAACTACATGATAGGGACCCCTGTGACCACCTCTCTTAGGTCCTTTTGATTCCAGGTTGTTCTAGTCTTTGGGAGCTGCCTAGTCCATAACTGGAAAGACAAATAAAAACTTACGTTGGTCTGGAGGCTTTGGACTTTCCTGGGGTTTGCTGCAAAATCCATTTGTTCTCTTCAAATCAGAGTTTCTGGTAAGCCTTAAAGATGAGAAAGCATCTCTTTCACATGACCTAAAACAACTTCCTAGAAAAGAGAAAAAAAATGTTTCAGATAAAGGAAATTTGATATCTTACAATGAAAAATGCCTGCAAAATACATATTTCATTTATAAAAATTAACTCACTTAAAAAATTAATATCCTACTCTATGTAAGATACATGTACTATATTTAAAGCACTATACTTAGTGCTATCTTAAAATATGCATGTTTTGCTGGTTAGCAAATTAGGAATTTACAATATATTTTATTGGCTTTAAGTTTTATAAAAGTACTTCTCACATGTTTTATAACAATAATGATTCTGTTATGAATCATTAGTGTTAGTATAACCCTCAGTGTTAGCATGAACATTTTTAATCAATAATTAATCAGAATTCAAAGCAGAGACAGCCGGAAACAGTTCTGATGAGGGTAAAAGGGGATAATTCTGAGTATGGGGGTGGGGAGTCATACAAGAGGCTAGGGCTGATCCTCAGTCAAAGGATCATCACAAAAGAGTCCTAGGGCCCTAGGATGTGGAAGGGAGCACTACAGAAGAACGAAACAGAAAAGAAAGCTGGAAAGGCAGCAATAATAAATCTGATCAAGATCCTGATGCTCCATGATGCTCTGGGTGACAAAGAATGGGATACCCACCCAAGATTTGCCTTTAGTGTGACAAGAATGAGGCCTCACAGCTTTGTGCTTAAAACTTCACAGAATTCAAGCAGTTTTAAAAAGCTATTTGTTAATGGATAAACACTCTATACCTTTGAAGTTCCAGAAGCCTAACAGAGTGTCATTGTAGCTTCAGAGTTTGAAGCAGTAAGGGGAGGAAAGAGAGGAAAGAGCAGTAAAATGTGGTTACAGGACTGGACCTCCCAAAGTTGGTGAGAATCATAATTACCTTGCTTTTTCTTTCTCTTGCTATTAAGAAAATCTTTAAACATAGCAATCTTAAAAAAAAATCACTGTGGACTTCTCATGGACACGTTTATATTTGTGTAAAGATTTTTAAAAGAACACTTTTATTGATACATAATTTCACATTAAAAATTCATCCTTTTAAATGTGTAAAGCAAAGAATCACCTTCTGCTTCAATATTCTGCTAGATAGGAATTAATCAGAGAGAGAAGGGGGTAAAAGATGGAGGACGGAGTTAGCTTTGCTGTCCACTAATAACTGGACAGAAACTTCCTTAAATGCCTTTCACCAATAAGTTTGCCAGCTTTTGCTGAAGGGCTCTGTGTGCATTTAGGGGGCATGCTATGGGGGTGGGTATGGAAGAAGCTGTTTGCATTGTATTAGCTCTGAGTAAGGTTTTTTTAAAAAAAAAGGCATGCCCGCTAAGTGAGGGTTTCCACGGAACAGACAGACCAAACAGTAACAGTCCTCTGGGGGTAGGGGTTTGCAGAGCTCCAAATCCATTCTGCCTTTTTCAGTGTCTGCTATATTTTTAGAGCTACATGATTTCAAGGTATTGGTTTCAAAGTATTACTGTGAAGCCAAGAGGAGACAGGAATTAACATTCCATGGGCCTTGCTGTTCTTATCCTGACTAAGTCATTTTCTTGGACAAATGCTACACAGATTGTCACAAGCCTCTGGTTATTCCCTAGAGTTCTGAAAAAGTTGACTCTAAGACTATGGTCATATTTTCATTGCTTTTATACAGGGGTGAATTTTCAGAGGTCCTATTTTCAGAGTGAATTGTCAGATTCACTAACATACCTTAAGCTGGAACCTCTATTTGTATCAAGATTTGTGGTTGCCTGCAGTCTGATTTCTTTCACAAGAGGCAATTTCTTTCATTTATTTCAGTTTTCCAGGCAGCAGTCCCAGAAAGCTTTGCCTGGGTCTGAGTAACCACACTACCAGTGCCACCTAGTGACAGCACGTGTACACTGTAAGAAAAGTAGATAAATCATAATTGATCTTAGTTTGTTTCCACATTTTAAATGTAGATAATGTAGTATTTACTTCAACAAGGCTGGATTTCAAGTTTAAATGGAAAATACACATAAGCGCATTTGGCAAGATGCTTGAAACATGGCAGGTACTCTAAACATTAAGTTTGTTTCCTTAAACACTAATCTTCAAAACATTTCCAGAGCACTTCAATTTTATCCCTAAGATGGTCAGAATTTCTGACCAAGGTAGTTTTAAATTGTTATCAGGGCACGGATAAATTCCATGAATCTCTTCTAAAGTTCTTCATAGCTTTCAAGATTAAAACCAAAATATTTAATGCTGTGATCTCAAACTTCAGGATGCATCAGAACCACCCAAATGGCTCGGTAAAATGCCAATCATAAGCACACCTATCTCCAGTTTTAGAAACAGTTTTGGGTTGAATCTGCATTTTTAATAAGCTCTTCGGTGAAGCTTCTACTGCTGCTTTGAAACCGCACTTTGAGAACTACAGGGTTTTGCATTTTTTTTTTTTCAGTTCAGTTCAGTCAATCAGTCGTGTCAGACTCTTTGCGACCCCATGAATCACAGCACGCCAGGCCTCCCTGTCCATCACCAACTCCCGGAGTTCACTCAAACTCATGTCCATCGTGTCGGTGATACCATCCAGCCATCTCACACTCTGTCGTCCCCTTCTCCTCCTGCCCTTAATCCGTCCCAGCATCAGAGTCTTTTCCAATGAGTCAACTCTTCGCATCAGATAGCCAAAGTACTGGAGTTTCAGCTTCAGCATCATTCCCTCCAAAGAAATCCCAGGGCTGATCTCCTTCAGAATGGACTGGTTGGATCTCCTTGCAGTCCAAGCGACTCTCAAGAGTCTTCTCCAACACCACAGTTCAAAAGCATCAATTCTTCGGGGCTCAGCTTTCTTCACAGTCCAACTCTCACATCCATACATGACCAATGGAAAAACCATAGCCTTGACTAGATGGACCTTTGTTGGCAAAGTAATGTCTCTGCTTTTCAATATGCTATCTAGGTTGGTCATAACTTTCCTTCTAAGGAGTAAGCATCTTTTAATTTTATGGCTGCAATCATCATCTGCAGTGATTTTGGAGCCCCAAAAAATAAAGTCTGACGCTGTTTCCCCATCTATTTGCCATGAAGTGATGGGACCACATGCCATGATCTTCGTTTTCTGAACGTTGAGTTTTAGGCCAACATTTTCACTCTCCTCTTTCATCAAGAGGCTTTTTAGTTCTTCACTTTCTTCCATAAGAGTGGTATCATCTGCATATCTGAGGTTATTGATATTTCTCCCGGCAATCTTGATTCCAGCTTGTGCTTCTTCCAGCTCAGCGTTTCTCATGATGTACTCTGCATAGAAGTTAAATAAGCAGGGTGACAATATACAGCCTTGACATACTCCTTTTCCTCTTTGGAACCAGTCTGTTGTTCCATGTCCAGTTCTAACTATTGCTTCCTGACCTGCATACAGGTTTCTCAAGAGGCAGGTCAGGTGGTCTGGTATTCCCATCTCTTGAAAAATTTTCCACAGTTTATTGTGATCCACACAGTCAAAGGCTTTGGCATAGTCAATAAAGCAGAAAGAGATGTTTTTCTGGAACTCTCTTGCTTTTTCCATGATGCAGCGGATGTTGGCAATTTGATCTCTGGTTCCTCTGCCTTTTCTAAAACCAGCTTGAACATCTGCAAGTTTGCAGTTCACGTATTGCTGAAGCCTGCCTTGGAGAATTTTGAGCATTACTTTACTAGCGTGTGAGATGAGTGCAATTGTGCAGTAGTTTGAGCATTCTTTGGCATTGCCTTTCTTTGGGATTGGAAAGAAAACTGACCTTTTCCAGTCCTGTGGCCACTGCTGAGTTTTCCAACTGTGCTGGCATATTGAGTGCAGCACTTTCACAGCATCATCTTTCAGGATTTGAAAGAGCTCAACTGGAATTCTATCACCTCCACTAGCTTTGTTCCTAGTGATGCTTTCTAAGGCCCACTTGACTTCACACTCCAGGATGTCTGGCTCTAGGTGAGTGATCACACCATTGTGATTATCTGCATCGTGAATCTCTTTTTTGTACAGTTCTTCTGTGTATTCTTGCCATCTCTTCTTAATATCTCCTGCTTCTCTTAGGTCCATATCATTTCTGTCCTTTATTGAGCCCATCTTTGAATGAAATGTTCTCTTGGTATCTCTAATTTTCTTGAAGAGATCTCTAGTCTTTCCCATTCTGTTGTTTTCCTCTATTTCTTTGCATGATCGCTGAGGAAGGCTTTCTTATCTCTCCTTGCTATTCTTTGGAACTCTGCATTCAGATGCTTATATCTTTCCTTTTCTCCTTTGCTTTTCACTTCTCTTCTTTTCACAGCTATTTGTAAGGCCTCCTCAGATGGCCACTTTGCTTTTTTGCATTTCTTTTCCATGGGGATGGTCTTGATCCCTGTCTCCTGTACAATGTCATGAACCTCCAGCCATAGTTCATCAGGCACCCTATCAGATCTAGTCCCTTAAATTTTTTTTTTTAAACCATGGTAAAAAAACATATAACACAAAATTTACCATTTTAACCACTTTTAAGTGTACAGTGCTATGGCATTAAGTACTTCACATTGTTTTGCCACCATCATCACCATCCGGGGCTTCCCAGGTGGCTCAGTGGTAGAGAATTTGCCCTCCAGTGCAGGAGACAGGGGTTTGATCCCTGGGTCAGGAAGATCCACTGGAGGAGGAAATGGCAACCAACCCCAGTATTCTTGCCTGGGAAATCCCATGGGCAGAAGAGCCTGGCAGGCTGCAGTCCATGGGGGTCGCAGAGAGTTGGACATGACTGAGCACGCACACACCACCACCATCCATCTTCAGGACTTTTTCATCTTCCCCAGGGGACCACTAGTTTAATGTGACCCTTCCCACACCATCCTGTCCTATCCGCTTCTGGCAGGTACTGAGACAGAAAGGAACCAAGTTAACTGACAGCGAGCTCTACTGTCTAAAGAGGAAACAGAAAAAGAAATAATACTTATCTCCTTAGGTACCATCCATTCCCATCCCTCTTAATTAGAACAGAGGAAGTTTAGAAAAATAGAACAGTTTAGAAGAGTAAAAGACAAGTTGCCTCTTAGCTCAGTTCACTTCACTTCAGTTCAGTTGCTCAGTTGTGGCTGACTCTTTGCAACCCCATGAATTGTAGCACGCCAGGCCTCCCTGTCCATCACCAACTCCCGGAGTTCACTCAAACTCATGTCCATCGAGTTGGTGATGCCATCTAGCCATGTCATCCTCTGTTGTCCCTTTCTTCTCCTGCCCCCAACCCCTCCCAGCATCAGTCTTTTCCAATGAGTCAACTCTTCGCATGAGGTGGCCAAAGCATTGGAGTTTCAGCTTCAACATCAGTCCTTCCAATGAACACCCAGGACTGATCTCTTTTAGGATGGACTGGTTGGATCTCCTTGCAGTCCAAGGGATTCTCAAGAGTCTTCTCCAAAACCACAGTTCAAAAGCATCAATTCTTCGGAGCTCAGTTTTCTTTATAGTCCAACTCTCACATCCATACATGACTACTGGAAAAACCATAGCCTTGACTAGACAGACCTTTGTTGACAAAGTAATGTCTCTGCTTTTTAATATGCTGTCTAGGTTGGTTATAACTTTCCTTCCAAGGAGTGTCTTTTAATTTCATGGCTACAATCACCATCTGCAGTGATTTTGGAGCCCCCCAAAATAAAGTCAGTTCAGGTTAAAACAAAAATGTTACCATGTACACCTACTTACTGTCAGTCACACAAATGCACATTTGGAGACAGTTATTCATTCAACAAATAGTACTTGTCAGGTATTACTCTAGGCAATATAAAAAACAGATGAAAATTTATGCCAGATGAGCTTATATTCTACTGGAGGAAGGTGGGGGGGAAGTATATATATAGTTAGATAGTAAATGCCAGACAGAAAAATAAACAAAGGGGAAACAAAATGTTTGTGTGCTTAAAATGTGGTGTGTGTGTGAGAGAGAAAGATTTTAGATAGGGTAGTAAGAGAAGTTCTCTATGAGAATGGCATGAAGGAAGTCAGGGAGCTAGCATGCAGGTATCTAGTGGAAGGATACTCCAAACAGAAATAACAGTAAGTGCAAAGGCCCTAAAGTGGTTCCAGGGACACAGCGAGGCGGCCAGCATGGCCAGAACAGAGGAATAATGAAAAGAGAGCAGGACTTGAGGTTACAGACACACCTGGGATGGAAGAATAGGGACTTAAAGGCATGAGAGGTTTACCTAGATCAGAAAATATCTCCCAACCTTTTCTTACTACAACTTCACACTGGATGCCAGTAATTTTTCTCTCCCTAAGGTATAAATGGTATTAAAGCATAAGTAAACATAATATTATACATATTAGAAACAACAGACTATTGGAAAAAATAATTTAAAAACCTAGCATCACTTAAAAAAATATATGAAGTCTTGATGTGATTTTGGTACTTATTCTGCAACTACAATAAAATTGAAGCATAAAAGTTTTACTATCATTATTAAGACTACTTTTCTTTCTCAAAGAGATAAGAATTTATTGCCCCAGACATCCAAGCCAAAAATTTTCCATCCTCTGGTGGAACCCAATTAAAAACAAACAAAAAACCCAAAAGAAAAACAGCCCTTTAACCCTCTGGCTTCACTCGCAGCCTGTCCCTGGGTGACCGAATCTGTGTCCCCAAGGCCTTAGCAGGAAGTCAAGCCTCACTGTGCCTGTAAGGCTCTGACTGGCAAATGGCTTGTTAATCTTAAGAGTAGCTGTCCTTAAGCTTTAGTATGCAACACAATCACCCAGAGGACTCGTAATACATTCTACTGGACCCCGTTTCCAGAGTTTCTGATTCAGTAAGTGTATGTGGAGCCTGAGAATTTCCAACAATATCCCAGGTGATGCCAATCCTGTTGGTCTGGGGGCTCACAATTTGTAAATCAGTACCTTAAGAGTTATTACTGCTACCTGGAGGCTTTAGCGGGTTAGTCTCAATGAATCTGATTCAAGTACTGACTTCTGTCCTCCTGTTCTTTCCTTTCCATTCTTTTCAACCCCATGATGGACAGTGTAGAGCAGTGGGAATGCTCTTTTCTTCCCCCTCAGAATCATTTAAGACTCTCCCAGAGAACAGTCAATGATGTTACCTGGAATATGACCAATCTCTGAGAACCAGTGATGATAAATGAAGGTTCAATGAATGCTGGTGGAGAAAGACACTTTTATAAGATTATCTAATTTAGTGTTTCTTAACCTGTGTGAGGGCTTCCCTGGTGGCTCAGCTGGTAAAGAATCTGCCTGCACTGCGGGAGACCTGGGCTTGGTCCCTGGGTTGGGAAGATCCCCTGGAGAAGGGAATTGGCTACCCACTCCAGTATTCTGGCCTGGAAAATTCCATGGACAGTATAGCCCATGGAATTGCAGAGTCAGACACGACTGAGCAACTTTCACACACACTAGAACCTGTGTGAAGATCAGCTGCCAGGTCTCTTGCAAGTATGTTGCTAGGTATGAAGTTTGTGTTAATTACTTAGTAATGACAAATGTACTGCGGGTTATGTAAAATGATAAAATTAGAGGTAATTGGGTAAGCAATACACAGAACTCTGTACTATCTTTGTGACTTTTCTGTAAATAAAATTATTCTAAATAAAAATATTTTTAAACATGGGCCTAATTAGATCTTATTGTTTTTACTTTATACAAACTATGAAAAAAATATATATTTACTTAATATTAAGTATTTTAAAAATTAGAGAAGATTTTATGTAATCTCATTAAAAATGTCAGTCTCACTCATATGCACTCCAGTATGCTCTTGGAATAGGAGAGAAAAGGAAAGAAATGGGGTATAATAGGAAATGTGCCCAATTCAGGGTAGACCAAAGATGTGCAGGTGAGGGTCATCTGCCTAGGGTACCTTGGTGGAACTGAGATGAGAAAATGATACATGATGATATATATCTTGTCATACTTTGCTATTTTCAAATGTTGTTGCCATCTCCTGTGAGCTTGTTACAAGTGCAGACTTTCAGCTCGCACCCCAGACCTAACAGAATTTGAATCTGTATTTTTAATGAGATATCCAAGTCATTCATATGAACATTCTATTTCCAGAAGCAAATAGCCACATTCATTCAATATTTTGATGCATACATATTTTGTGCTGGACATATGGAAACCAATACCATATACTCTAAAGTCTATAATAGTGCTATTCAGCCTCAGCTGGGAGCTTCTTGGAAATACTTCTCAGACACCAACCAAAATTAGAATCTCCTGGGGTGAGGACTAGAAAAATGTTTTCACAAGCCCTTCAAGTGATGTTTATGCACACTAAAATTTGAGAAAGATGGATTTCAAAGTATACTGGAATCATCACAGAAAAACAAACAAACAAAAAACCAACCAACAGGGCCACCCCAGATCAATTAATCCCAATTTCTGTGAACAGGACTCTGGTATTAGTATTCATAAGAAAGATTTTCTAAGTGATTCTAATGCATTGCCATGTTTGAGAACTGCTGCTCTTCAGCACAACTAGCTAGAGTCCCTTCTGAACAAAGGCTACAAGAATGACCAAGGCACACCTGCACACACATGCAGAGCTACATGTCTCTAGCTGTGTTAAAAATCCCTCTTTTCAATGATATAAAGCCACTTTCAATAACATGGATCAAACTAGAGATTATTACACTAAGTGAACAAGACAGAGAAAGACAAATAATCATATGGCATCACTTCTACGTGGAATCTTAAAAATGATACAAATGAATATATTTACGAAACAGAAACAGACTCACAGACGTAGAAATAAACTTATGGTTACCAAAGGAGAAAGGGTGGAGGAGGGATAAATTAGGAGTTTGGGATTAACAGATACACACTATTATAAATAAAATAGATAAAAAGCAGGGATCTTCTGTATAGCACAGGGAACTATATTCGATATCTTGTAATAACCTATAAAACAAAAGAATCTGAAAAATAACATATATACATATATATATGTACAACTAAATCACTCTGCTGTATGTTTGAAACTAACACATTGTAAATCAACCATATATCAAAAAAAAAAAAGGCTCATAAAATGGATGAGTTATTAAAATTTCATTGTGGAAATAAAAAACATTCCCATTCTCAAATTATTTATGAGGAAACAATGTTCCTTTTTCATGTTCCATGGAAAGATTTTTTTTATCTAAATACTTAGCCGGTTCTCATGCTAGCCCACAAATGCCTATTTAATCCTTCTTGAACTGAAATAGGATACTGCTTGTCCTGAAATGTTTGCTGTGATAGGAAATGGCAAGTCTGAGGAAAGAACTCTGAAAGTTTGTTTTGTGAATCAATTGTAAGTCTCAAGTGGAAAAAACTAAATGTATGTTTATCCTGAGGATGGCAAAGTTCCTACCTGTAAACTATCAATACTACATTTTATATTATGATAAAGTCGTATGTCAAATGTTTGTAGCTGCTCAGTAGACCTACTATAAAGAAGAATAAGGTGGTGTAATTATATTACACAGAGAAATTGGAACTCTTATTCCCACTCAGAGCTCATTTAGAATAGAGAACCACAGGACTGGAAAAGGTCAGTTTTCATTCCAATCCCAAAGAAAGGTAATGCCAAAGAATGCTCAAACTACCGCACAATTGCACTCATCTCACACGCTAGTAAAGTAATGCTCAAAATTCTCCAAGCCAGGCTTCAGCAATATGTGAACGGTGAACTTCCTGATGTTCAAGCTGGTTTTAGAAAAGGCAGAGGAACCAGAGATCAAATTGCCAACATCCGCTGGATCATAGAAAAAGCAAGAGAGTTCCAGAAAAATATCTATTTCTGCTTTATTGACTATGCCAAAGCCTTTGACTGTGTGCATCACAATAAACTGTGGAAAATTCTGAAAGAGATGGGAATACCAGACCACCTGATCTGCCTCTTGAGAAATCTGTATGCAAGTCAGGAAGCAACAGTTAGAACTGGACATGGAACAACAGACTGGTTCCAAATAGGAGAAGGAGTATGTCAAGGCTGTATATTGTCACCCTGCTTATTTAACTTATATGCAGAGTACATCATGAGAAACGCTGGACTGGAAGAAACACAAACTGGAATCAAGATTGCCGGGAGAAATATCAATAACCTCAGATATGCAGACGACACCACCCTTATGGCAGAAAGTGAAGAGGAACTCAAAAGCATCTTGATGAGCGTGAAAGAGGAGAGTCAAAAAGTTGGCTTAAAGCTCAACATTCAGAAAACGAAGATCATGGCATCCGGTCCCATCACTTCATGGGAAATAGATGGGGAAACAGTGGAAACAGTGTCAGACTTTATTTTTGGGGGCTCCAAAATCACTACAGATGGTGACTGCAGCCATGAAATTAAAAGACGCTTACTCCTTGGAAGGAAAGTTATGACCAACCTAGATAGCATATTCAAAAGAGAGACATTACTTTGCCAACAAAGGTTTGTCTAGTCAAGGCTATGGTTTTTCCTGTGGTCATGTATGGATGTGAGAGTTGGACTGTGAAGAAGGCTGAGCGCCGAAGAATTGATGCCTTTGAACTGTGGTGTTGGAGAAGACTCTTGAGAGTCCCTTGGACTGCAAAGAGATCCAACCAGTCCATTCTGAAGGAGATCAGCCCTGGGATTTCTTTGGAAGGAATGATGCTAAAGCTGAAACTCCAGTACTTTGGCCACCTGATGCGAAGAGTTGACTCATTGGAAAAGACTCTGATGCTGGGAGGGATTGGGGGAAGGAGGAGAAGGGGACGACAGAGGATGAGATGGCTGGATGGCATCACCAACTTGATGGACATGAGTTTGGGTAGACTCCGGGAGTTGGTGATGGACAGGGAGGCCTGGCGTGCTGCGATTCATGGGGTCACAAAGAGTCAGACACGACTGAGCGACTGATCTGATCTGATCTGATTTGCTTTCTACATTGGAAGCAAAGCTGGGCTGCCCTAAAAGGTGACCACAACAAATGAAAAAGACTGAAACATTAACATGCTCTGAGCTTCTTCAGTGATGAGACCTTAACAGCTTGATATCTCATGTCTGCAACTATTCTGACAAATGATGGATTTCTTCTGGCTTCAAACACTGACTTGCCCTATTCTTGTATGTGACATAGAATTTTGGATCTGGCTGCCAGGCAACCAATGCTCACAAGCCTTGCTGCTGACATGCTGATGTTGTGCTGAGAACTTAAGTGATGATAGTGGCCTAATGCACTCTGGTTCAGCACTCTGTGTTTGTCTATGCTTCTCCACAGTGACAGTCCTTTTGTCTGCCAAACCCCAAAAAGATTTTGGGGAACAGGCAAAGCAGTTTTGAGTAGGAAACTAAAACTAACCACGGTGACTCTGGCAGATAAATCTGAGTGCAGAATGCAGGACTGGCTAGGAGTGTGGGAGAAGTAGGACAAAGGGAGCAGAAGTGGGTAGACATAAATGTGGAAACATCCTCTTAAGCGGTATCACAAGTTCAAGTGGGTTGTGTACAGGAAAGAGGATACCTATAGGTATCAATGGAAAGAAACTAACAGATGTGAAAAATACTAGTAAGGAAAAAATGGGCAAGACACAATGATATCATAAGTTTTGTGGGCTGGCTAGAACTGTAATTAACATTTGAAATATTACTTTCATAGAAAAAAATTCTTAAAAGTTCAAAAAATAGATTTATAAATAAACCTTTGGAACCTGGCCAGTTTTTAAGCTGAGGTGGTGGAGGTTGGGGGGTGGTGGGGGAGAGTGGGCAGGGACTCTTATGGAAAGAAAAGTATCCATGTATCGGGTGGGCCCAATTATCGGTGATAAGGGGCTACTCCCTGGTGATCATTTATCCTCCCATCAACATCTCAGCTAACCCTAACCCTAACCCTAACTCCCAACAGTGGTTATTTGAAATTCTCTCTACCTCAGCTGTTGACCTAAATAGGTTTTGTGATAGAACAGATTCCCTACCTCTGCGTCTGTTTCATCCATCCACACAATTCTTCCTTCATTCTGAACCGTTCCATCTGTGATCCTTCTTGCTGAGAGATGCTGTACCAAAATTCTCATAACCTCTAGATCTATCTTTTCCACTGCCTTTTTCTTGCCAACTACTGTCTCCCCACTCTTAAACAAATCAAAAGAATCTGTTATATTATAAAAGTAACGCTTGCTTATAATGGAAAATTTGGGAAACTAAAAATACACATGAAGAAAAACAAAAGCATCTATAATCACACCATCTGGGGGTAACAACTTGGTGTATTTTTTCCCAGACATCTTCCTATACTTATACACAACATATACATTTTCCATTACCAGATAATTCCATATCTTGCTTATGTCACAAACACTTTACCAAGACATTAATTAAAAAATACTTCTGATACTGCATAATATCCAATGGATATAAATTGAATTCAATCATTCTCTATAGCTGGATTTATTTCTCATTTTTCACTATTACAAGTAATATTCCAATGAATTCAGTTCAGTCCAGTCAGTCAGTCATGTCCAACTCTTTGCGACTCCATGAACCACAGCATATCAAGCCTCCCTGTCCATCATTAACTCCTGGAGTTAACCCAAACTCATGTCCATTGAGTTGGTGATGCCATCCAACCATCTCATTCTCTGTCATCCCCTTCTCCTCCTGCCTTCAATCTTTCCCAACATCAGGGTCTTTTCAAATGAGTCAGCTCTTCGCATCAGGTGGCCAAAATACTGGAGTTTCAGCTTCAACATCAGTCCTTCCAATGAACACCCAGGACTTATTTCCTTTAGGATGGATTGGTTGGATCTCCTTGCAGTCTAAGGGATTCGCAAAAGTCTTCTCCAAAACCACAGATCAAAAGCATCAATAGTTTTCTACATAATCTTTAATGGCATTTCTGGTTATTTTCTTATATAGAATCCTGGTAGTGGAGGGCTAAAGGATACAATGGTTAAAGGACATGAACTCTTTTAAGATTCTTTTTTTTAATATTTTAATTTTATTGGAGTATAGTTGATTTACAATGTTGTGTTAGTTCCAGGTGTACAGCAAAGTGATTCAGTTATACATATACATGTGTGTGTATATTTTTTTTTAGAACCTTTTCTCATATAGGTTATCAAAGAATATTGGGTAGAGTCCTTAAATACAGTAGGGTGCGTGTGTTGATTCTAAAACTCCTGATTTATCCCTCCCTCCAACATTTCCCTTTGATAACCCTAACTGTGTTGTTGATATCTATAAGCCTGCTTCTGTTATGGAAATAACATTTGTACTTTTTAAAAAAAATTAGATTCCACATGAGTGATATATTTGTCTTTCTCTGACTTACTTCACCTAGTATGATAATCTCTAGGTCCAACCTTAAGATTCTTAAGTGCTTTCCAGAAAGGCTGAATCAATTTACACATCTGCTGGTAGTTGATGAGAATTCCTGACACATTATACTACAGTGGCCCTGAGGGTCCACTATCTGGAACAAAACATTCACTTGTTCTCAACAGCTCCTATAAATAAAATACCATCTCCTTCCTTTCATAGCTCAAGTGACTGACTAAGTGGCTTGTATTTACTACCCTGACCCCATCAACACACATTAACTACAATGTTCCTTCCCCCATTTACTAAAGTTGCTGTAAACTAGTGATCTCTTTCCAGTCATATGAATATGTCTTTTCGAATCTTATCACTAACCTATTAGACTCTCCTCTTCCCAGCTTTGATCTCATCCTTCTACAAGGCCTCAGTCCTCCTGTGCATTACACTGCCATATTCCCCCCTTCATCTCCGACCTCTGGGGTCTACTTTCTTTAATATCCTCTGCCACTTCCTATTGTCTACACCATGTCAGGCCTCCAGGGTTCAATCTTTGCCTCTATTTCACATTACTTATGGAGGGCTCCTCCATCCTGTTTTAATAATCAGCTCAAAACTGTTGGCTCTCATATATTTCTCTAACTCTACCCTTCCTTTGTCTTCAGGTCTTTAATTGAAAGGTTCCATCCTCACCTATAACTCAATGCCATCTCCTACTCAATAGTGCACCATCCTCTCTGCCAAATTCCCAAATTTCCAATTTCCCAAATGCCAAATTCCTTCCCAACTCTCTTATCTCTGACAATGGGGCAATACTCCTTCAGTCCTCCACTTTAGTCTCTATGTCCTTTCTTACATTACTCTATGTCTCAAAGTCATATGAATAGTTTCTTCAAAACACTTCCTAGATAAATTCCTTTTTTATCATTTCCACATTACTTCACCCATGGATTACAGTAATATCTTCACAGGTAGCAGCTATCATGTTAATTTTCCAAAAATGTTTTTTAATGACTTTTGTCCAAATTCATCTGGTTAAAATCTTCAAAGGCCATACTTTATCTCCTATTCCCTCCTGCAATCCAAGATAATCCTTTCTCCCTACTGCCCTTTCTCCTCCAACACCCTTTCCATACTCTCTACTGCCCCTTTGCTCATGTCACTCTTTCATCCCTTTTGTTTCAAAGGAGCCTTCAGTAGATAACCCTAACATACACTACTTTTCCTTTCTCTGAATGCTCGGGAGGGGGCTGGTGGGGAAAAGCCCTGATTTGTAGCTTTTGCCAAAAACCCTCGCCGTGGCAGATGTCTAGGTACCAATGTAACAAGGCTAACTGTGAAACTAGAAAGAGATATGTGTAAAGTTAAAAGGAACCCAATCAGGACACCAGAGCAGCATTTAAAATCTGTTCTGCAATCTAGCACTTAATATCTACTATCTTGTATAGGCTCTCCAGATATATTATATACATCTGTTTATTGCAATAAGCTCTAGCCCTAGGAAGAATGGCAGTCCACTCATTCTAGAGCTTTCATAGTGAATAGGGCACACAGTGTTTGCTTGATAAAAACCGTTGGCAAGACTTGGAGGGAGTGATAAGCAAAGCCAAAGACTAGAGGCATAAAATGGTAAAAATGGGCATGTACTCACTTAGGGCTGATTAGCAAGAACAAACAAAAAGTACAATGAAGGAGCAGAATGTACAGTAAGTCCCCAACATAAGAATCTTCAAGTTGTGAACTTTCAAAGATGCAAACATGGCCCTGTATGCCAGCTGTTGTACTGTACCACTGTACTTTTCAAGGCACTGTACTGTAGTATTAAAAATGTTTTTTTGTGTTTATTTTGTATATATTATTTGTGTGAAAAGTATTATAAACCTATTTCAACAGTATTATATAGCCAATTGTGTTAGATGGGTACCTAGGCTAGCTTTGTTGGGCTTACGGGTAAACTGGACTTGGGACGGAACTCATTTACATGCAGGGGACTTAGTGTAGTAGAAATAAAATCAGAATAGGAGCCGGGAGATATTCCCAGCTTTGTACTTGTGTGACCCTTCCCAAGTCAATTTCCTTCTTTGGCCTCATCAGTAAAATTAGGGTACATGACTTCTAAGTTATTTCTTGATTCTAATGCTTTGGCATGAGTTAAACTGACAAGGAGGCTGTTCATGGCCCACTTCATTGGCATAATAATAATAAAAAATTCATTTTTAAATCTCCTATTAAGTCAAAGGAGTTTAGGGCAGCAAATACTTTTTGAAGGTGTGAATAAACATACTTATAAGACCATTTCATTCCTTTGGGGTAGTAATTATTGTATAGAAAGTAAAAACAATTATCTTTAAAAAATAATACAATATTAAAAAATTATTCCAAAAAATATCTATTGTCTATCTACTATGAGCTGGACACTGGTAAGTGGTGAAGACAGAGTACAAACAGACCCACTTTACCCTCATGGTACCCACAGTAGCATGGGTCACTAGCCACCTAATTACAAATCATCATAGAAGTGCTTTTTACCTTAGCACAGATTGCTCTAAGTAATGGATGCCAGTGATTACACAGTGGAAGTGACAGATTCAAGGGATTAGCTCTGATAAGACAGAGTGCCTGAAGAACTATGGATGAAGTTTGTAACATTGTACAGGAGGCAGTGACTAAAATCACCCCCAAGAAAAAGAAATACAACAAGGCAAAATGGTTGTCTGAGGAGGCCTTACAAATAGCTGAGAAAAGAAGAGAAGCAAAAGGCAAAGGAGAAAACGAAAGATATACCTATCTGAACACAGAGTTCCGAAGAATAGCAAGGAGAGATAAGACAGCCTTAGGGAACAATGCAAAGAAATAGAGGAAAACAATAGAATGGGAAAGACTAAAGATTTCTTTAAGAAAATTAGAGATACTAAGGGAACATTTCATGCAACGATGGACTCAAAGGACAGAACCAGTATGGACCTAACAAAAAGAAAGTGAAGTCGCTCAGTCGTGTCTGACTCTTTGTGACCCCATGGACACCAGGCTCCTCTGTCCATGGGATTTTCTAGGCAAGAGTACTGGAGTGGGTTGCCATTTCCTTCTCCAGGGAACTTCCCGACCCAGGGATCGAACCCAGGTCTCCCACATTGTAGACAAACGCTTTACCGTCTGAGCCACCAGGGAAGTCATGGACCTAACAGAAGCAGACAATATTAAGAACAGGTGGCAAGAATACACAGAAGAATTGTGCAAGAATACACAGAAGAATTGTACAAGAAAGGTCTTAATGACCTGGATAATCACAATGGTGTGACCACTCACCTAGATCCAGACATCCTGGAGTGTGAAGTCAAGTGGACCTTAGGCAGCATCACTATGAACAAAGCCAGTGGAGGTGATGAATTCCAGCTTTTAGGTTTTTCATTTCAGGATATTTCAAATCCTAAAAGGTGATTCTGTGAAAGTGCTCCACTCAATATGCCAGCAAATTTGGAAAACTCAGCAGTGGCCACAGGACTGGAAAAGGTCAGTTTTCATTCCAATCCCAAAGAAGGGCAATGCCAAACAATATTCAAACTACAGCACAACTGCACTCATATCACATGCTAGCAAAGTCATGCTCAAAATCCTTCAAGCTAGACTCCAACAGTATGTGAGCCAAGAACTTTCAGATGCAAAGAGAGATTTAGAAAAGGCAGAGGAACCAGAGATCAAATTGCCAACATCCACTGAATCACAGAAAAAGCAAGGGAATTCCAGAAAATATCACTTCTGCTTCACTGACTACACTAAAGCCTTTGACTGTGTGGATCACAACAAACCGTGGAAAATTCTTAAAAAGATGGGAATACTAGACCACCTGACGTGCCTCTGGAGAAATCAGTATGCAGGTCAAGAAGCAACAGTTAGAACTGGACATGCAACAATGGACTGGTTCCAAATTGGGAAAGGAGTACCTCAAGGCTGATACTGTCACCCTGCTTATTTAATTTATATGCAGAGTACATCATGTTAAATCCCAGACTGGATGAAGCTCAAGCTGGAGTCAAGACTGCTGGGAGAAATATCAATAGCCTCAGATATGCAGATGACACCACCCTAATGGCAGAAAAGAAAGAGGACCTCAAGAGTTTCTTGAGGGTGAAAGAAGAGTGTGTAAAAGGTGGCTTAAAACTCAACATTCAAAAAACTAAGTAACTTCATGGAATCCAGTCCCATCACTTTATGGCAAATAGGTAAAAAATGGAAACAGTGACAGACTTAATTTTATTGGGCTCCAAAATCACTGGGGACACGACTGCAGCCATGAAATTAAAAGATGCTTGCTCCTGGGAAGAGAAGCTAGACAGCGTATTAAAAAGCAGAGACGTCACTTTGCCAACAAAGGTCCCTACAGTCAAAGCTATGGTTTTTCCAGTAGTCATATACGGATGTGAGCGCTGGACCATGAAGAAGGCCGAGTGCCAAAGAACCAATGCTTTCGAACTATGGTGCTGGAGAGACTCTTGAGAGTCCCTTGGACTGCAAGGGGATCAAACCAGTCAATCCTAAAGGAAATCAACCCTCAATATTCACTGAAAGCACTGATGCTGAAGCTGAAGCTCCAATACTTTGGCCACCTGTTGCGAAGAGCCAACTCGTTGGAAAAGACCTTGCTACAGGGAAAGATTGAGAGCAGAAGGGGGAGACAGGAAGAGTTGGTTGGATGGCATTATCAACTCAATGGACATGAGTCTGGGCAAACTCCAGGAGATAGTGAAAGACAGGAAGCTTGGTGTACTGCAGTCAATGGAGTCACAAAGAGTCGGATTCAACTGAGTGACTGAACAATAACAAATGGATGCCAGCTATGGATCCTCTCTTCTCCAGACAGGCATACAACCATAAAAATTCGAATGTAATTTCCAAGGTTCATAGGCCCTCTTATCTGTGAAGAGGTCCAAGAACCAAAAGTTAACAACACCGATCTATTTCTACAGCTACATCGACAAAACAAAACCAAGATCATAAAAGTCTACATTCTTTTTGTTTGTTAAAGGAAGTATAGATTTCCAACAGAAATGATTAAAAATAAGGGTCCATCATCTAAAGGATTAAGCTCTGGCTTTTTGAAATTTCATTCACCTAAAGTACTGCTGCTAAGTTGCTTCAATTGTGTCTGACTCTGTGCGATCCCATAGACGGCAGCCCACCAGGCTCCCCTATCCCTGGGACTCTCCAGGCAAGAACACTGGAGTGGGTTGCCATTTCCTTCTCCAATGCATGAAAGTGAAAAGTACAAGTGAAGTCGCTCAATCGTGTCTGACTCTTGGCGATGCCGTGGACTGCAGTCTACCAGGCTTCTCTGTCCATGGGATTTTCCAGGCAAAAGTACTGGAGTGGGTTGCCATTGCCTTCCAAACAATATTCTGGATAAGTAAAGTATGCCTAGATTGTGTTTCTATCTGATCTACCATTCCTTTAGTAAGGCTGACAGTTAAATCACTCTTCTTACTTGAAAACTATTTGCATATGAATGACTGCTTCAGTTTCAAAGTAAACCTGCATTTGATGACTCTTCCATTTCACACCAAATAGACCCTGTCAGCCATGAGAAATACATGTACATACATATCTGAACAAGCAGCTCGAACAAAGCAAAGAGTACAAGTTCCAGAATTTGAGGGCACTGACTCATCTCCTGACTCTAATATTTTATGATGAAGTGAACTGGGACAAGTCATCTAACCCTCAGACCTTTGTTTATTCATTTGTAAAATAGGGAGGGGATGATAAGAGTTACCTAAGAGGGCTACTATGAATAATCAATCATATAAAACAATGCAGGTGAAAGTATTTAGACATAAAATGGGCAAAAGTGAGTGAAAGAGCAGATTGCTTGGAGTTGCTCACAAAATATCAGATATTCAGAGATCCTTTGGAAAGAGTTGCTCATATAACATCCTTAGAGGATCTATCTGGAGTAAAACAAATTGTCCTTAAAGTGCTCAAGGAATTTTATTTTGACTGAGTGCTCAATAGTAAAGTTCTTAAAAGTTTGCAAGAGGTTTTGGAATCCTTATAGTGCATAAATGTATTAATATTCTCAAGGCAAGAACATGAACTAATTAAAAACATTCAGTCTTGGTTCCATAGTCAAAGTCCCTTTTACAAGACATTTTTTAGAGAGCAGAGATTCTTTTGCTTACCTTACTAAAAAGGTTAACTGGATGTATACAAAAGATTTTAAGCAAATTCGTTCATCAAAACTGAACAAATCAATCTTCTTTAGTGAAAAGGGTATTTGTTTTAAAGGAAATAAATAATATTTAGTTTGAAACAAGTTTTCCTGCCTATTCTCCACTGAAATGCGAAATAAGCCATGCAAAGGATAACTTTTTCTACGTTATTTCATTTACATTTGCAATGTTCATTTACATTATCTCAATCACTAAGTTTAAGGCGATTCTCTCTTTAAAATGTGAATTAAACAACTTTTTGGTACTAAGGAATCAATCATTACACATTATCAAAGTTCATGAACAAGACCAAAAGAGTGATTTGCCCCGGTGCTAGAAAACAGTCAAAAGGCAAATACTCTTGATTTCTAAGCCCCTAGTAAGCAAAGGCTCTGTTGGTTCCCAAGAAGGCTAATTAAATTCTGACTCCCAAAAGTCATTATACAAATGTCTACAAGGAAAACAAAACGCATGTCCTGCGTTTACGTAACACTTTCCTCTAAGAAATTCAAAGTACTTTATTGTAGAATTATTTAAAAGAAATGTGTCCTCCCCCCACTTTAGGAAACCAAATACTACTATTCTGGGAGACCTTAAATCTCTTGCCAAATCAGATACCAAATGGGTAGGAAACCCCAGACTAGAAATTTTCTCTGAGGGATAAACTCTAGAGATGGTTGGGGGTGGGAGTGAGGAGGACACTAAGACTCATGGAAAGCTGAAGCACCAGTTCTAGGAATGGCAGGTGCATTAAGAACGGACTCACAGGGCCTGGGGGGGTCGCGAAACTGATCGTAACGAGGGCTCATTAAGTTGGAGGCAGCTGGGTGAATGTAGAGCCTGGTGCGAGGGTCACTCCTGTCTAGTACGCATGTCTGCTTACCAATTCCGCGCTCAGCCCCTGCTCTCTCCCACTATTACTACCCTGCAAACAGGATCCCGAACTACCTGAGGGGAATGCGTAACAGAACCAAGCAACTACCAGGCCTAATTGGGCTGCAGGCTTCCTTCACCCAAAGCGGCCAAGTTGGCTTTCCGCCCACCCTCAGCGCCGCCCGCGTCTCACCAGCCACCAGGCGCAGGCCGCGGAGGCTCCCCATGGCCGCCTACTCCGCCGACCAGCACAGTGCCCCAAGGCCGGCGGTGGCGCGGGCGAGCTCAATGTCACCGAGCGCCGGGAAAGTGAGGACGAGAGCTCCGTGGGCGGGGTGGTGGGCGGGGCTTGTGGAAGGTGAGGGCAGAGCCGGAGGGCCGTGCGTGGCAGGGTGGCGGGCGGGGCGTGCATGACGTGAGCGTGATTGCCGGCCCCTGTGGGCGGGGCCTTAGCGATGAGCGGAACGTGCAGGTCGTGCGTAGCGCTCAGACCTGGCGGGTAGCTGCCTCGTCCCGCCCCGCACGGTCCAGCGTTTTGGCCGAGGCCTTAAGAATGCTCTTTCGGAGTCTTGGTTTCTAGTGCCATTGCAAAGTATTCTCTGCACCTAGGAAAGTACCCGTTTAAAATAGAAAAAAAAGTAAATGCTTATTGGAGGACTTTTGTGAACTGTAGACCCCGAAGTCACACTGCCTAGATAAACCAGTTTTTCAGTACAGTTTTTTCAGTGTTTTCAGTGAATATGTACATGCCTTTCTCAAAACTACATAATTGGGTTCTTAGTGACCAGTGGCTTTGGTCTCTTGTTGGCTTTGGGAATATCAGGCCACCTGAGAAATTCACAAGAAAGTGAAAGTTGCACAATCGTGTCCGACTCTGTGATCCCATAGACTGTAGCCCGCCAGGCTCCTCTGTCCTTGGAATTCTCCAGGCAAGAGTACTGGAGTGGGTTGCCATTTCCCTCTCCATTTTCTTTTTCACATACATGTTTTCTATTTTGTTTTCTATTTGCCTATTTTTATAAAAACATTTTACTATTTCTACACCTAAACATTCACCTCTTACCCCATACTGCCAGAAGTGTCTTTTCTTGACATTTCTTGCTGGAATCAAATTCTTAAAGAACAAAAGCCCCTCTGCTTTAGGGACAGGATAAGAGAGTTAAGAAAAATCTTACTTCTACGTAAGAGTTCCTCCTCGAATCATCTGGTCGGTGGGGTCATTAAACAGTTTCCCTTTTTCTAAGAAAATGGGATTGGCGTCAAATGATCCCTTCAAGTTCTGACATTCTATCTATGCACTGGGGCCAGTTCCAGGAGGACAGGTTCAACGCATAAGAATGAAAAGAATGATAGCAGCGTTACGGGTTTCAGTGTGAATGAGGATAAGCGGAAAAGACAAACCTTGAACTCAGCTTTCTTGCTGAGATTTCCCTCTCAGTATTTTTTGTTAGGCGGCGCCGCGGACACCTTTGCTCCGCGGTGATTGGCTCGGGGCGGGGACCTCGTGTTTGTCCAATATGGCGGCGCCCAGTGGCGGTGTGAACTGTGAGGAGTTCGCCGAGTTCCAGGTGATGGGGTTTTCCTCACGTGGCAGGCGTACCCCTCCTTTTGTCCCCGGACCCTGTTCCCTGCTCTGGCCTGGGAGGGATATGCGGACTAGTTGTGGCTGAAGCGGGCAGTTCAAGACTCCTTTTTCGAGCCATTGGAGGTCATGGGGGCGCGAGCTTGGCCTTAGGGAAAGAAGCTGCCGCGTTGGGGTCATGATTCTCCCTGCTCCTCCCAGTCCTTGAGTAACTGCACCCAGAAACTCTGGTGGTTCTGCGGTGGCAAAGCCGAGCTCGGCCGGGTGGGTAGAGATTGTAACAACCTTCTAGCCATTCTTTGAACTCAGTTCTTAGCTTCTGTCATTCCCCTCCTACTTTAAGCTGAGCATTTGCAAGAAAGAAAGTGAAGGAGAGCTTGTTCACTTGATAAAACAAAACAAAAAAATCTTGTTTTACTATTTTGATGAGGCAGAACTTTTGGTGTCTTGGAGGGGCGATTAATTCTAGTACCTGCAATGGTGCTCTGCCTTCCTAACCATTAGAGAAAATACATTTAAGAAAAAGGTTGTATCTTTTATATATTAAAACACCAGAGGTCCAGGGCTAATTATTAACCCACGAGTTAAAGAACAAAGGGTCTAGATTTTGACCAAGGTGCTATGAAAGTTCTACTACTGTAGTCAACAATTTGCTGCTGTCTCGATAAACGGTTGAATTTAAGTTATGAAAAGGGTATTTTAAACTGGAGATACTGAAAAATCTGTTCATGTATCATTGACCTCTGTAGTAAGCTTTGTTCTTGGAGCCGTTTTTAGGGAGAGATATTCTGGAAGGTAATCTCAACAGATTGAATTATTTGACAAACATCGTTTGATCAAAGAAGTTTGTGTGGGGTCTTTCCACCATTATATACATCCTTTTCACCACTTAAGCTGCACAGATTAGATCAGCACAACAGCAACAGGCTTCAAATGTGATCAGAGTGCCCAAGAGATACAAAAGTTGTAAAAATATTAAATAAGATAGAAAAAAGACTTGGCTTCTAACATATATGAAATGTTTAAGATTAACTGGCACATTTGTGGTCTTGGTCTTGTCATATTAGCCCTATAATCTAACTTAATGAGCTCAAATAATTGAGCAATGCTAGCCTTCAAGTTTGTTAGAAACAGCCCTGGTTAGGGAATTAAATGTTCCAGGTTCTAGTACTGCTCCTGCAATTAACAGCTTTGGGACCTTGAGCAAATCGCTTAACCCCTTCCATAATTAACTTTTGAATCTGTAAAATAAGATAATGTTAAATAACATTTAAAACTGCTTCCACCTTTGTGTTTATTTGAATCTCTAAAACCAAATTTCTGAGGATATCTTTGAGCTGTTGAAACATCCAACAGTGCTTGAAGTACACTTTTGATTTTCCTTTGGACAGTCAGATTATATATTGTAAGTGGGGCAGAAGCTTAACTGTCTTGGAGAACCATTTTATTTGCAGAGATGATATAAATAAAAACATCATAAAATGAATCTCATTAATGAAACCTGGAGAAGTTTTTAGATTGTTTTTCTTTTTCAAACGTGTGATTTATAATGGAGAATTTGTTGTTCATTTGCTAAGTCATATCCAACTCTTTACAAATAATGGAGAATACCCTTGGTTGAAAGTCAGAAGATTTGGTTTTCCAGATCTGGCCTTGGCATATCATTTTACCTCATATTGAATGAATATAAGAACATTTGCCCCTATTGCTTCAGAGGCACAGAAATGTAAAAAATATATATTTTAAAATGTAAAAGTTTAGTATAACATTTAGGTTTTAATGGATTTTATAAAGTTATAAACTGTGATAACTGGCACAGTCACAAATTATGAATCAAAGTTTATATTTTTAGAACTATGAAACCATTACATTGTGTATGTAAATACCTTATATATGAAAAGCCCTGCACTGAATACTGTGAAAGAGAAAAAGAAAATCATGTATTTTTATTATAAAGATTTAGGTACTCCCCCCCCCCCGAATTTTATTATGAAGATGTTCAAACACTGTAGAAAAATTGAAAGACGTTTACAATGAATACTCGTGTACCCAGTATCTGGATTTTATAGTGATTCACTGTATCTACTAAATCACATATCTGTCCCTCAATCTATCCATCAATCCACATTTTTAATTTTTTTTGATGCATTTCAAAGTAAGTTGCTAGTTCATCACTATCCTCATATGACCCATTTGTGGCCACAAAGGGAGAGAGGTCTCTGGTGTCTTTTCCTCTTACAGTGACATCAGTTCTATGGGATTAGTGTCCCACGCTTTTTGACCTCATTTAACTTTTTATTGCTTCCCTAAAGGCCCTGTTTCCATGCAGCCACATTGGGTTTTAGGGCTTCAACATATGAAAATGGGGGCAGGTTGGGGGGAGGGCATAGTTCAATCCGTAACAGATATCTGCTAGGTACCAGGCACTTGGAGAAATTGAGAGTAAAACATAAAAAGAGCTCAAGTCAGGGTATAAAACATGTAGAAGATGTTTAGACTATGAGCACAGTGTTATAACTGTTCAGAGAGAACTAAGTCAAAGAGATGTTAATTAAACTGGGTCTTTGGTAGATAGAACCAGGGTAATTCTCGGTAGAAGAAACCGTATATAGGCAGAAAGGCAGAAAGTTTTATGTGTTGCGGGGGAAATAGAAAATTGCTGGAATTCTGAATTTGCACAGGGGCATATTTGGATTACACAAAAGATTGGAACCAGGTTATGAAAGGCCTTGAATGCCACTTGTGAGGTTCAAGAGACAGCAGACTGGGGGAGTTGATCAAAGAGATGCTTTCGGAAGCTTCATTACTTCTGCCACAGTCTTGGCTTGTGCCCTATCATTTTTGCAGTTAGCTTTGTTGTAGCTCTTCTTATCTTCAGTCATTCTTTTCTCTACTTAATTTCTCCTCTTCAACCTAATCTCCATAAAGCTATGGCTTCATACTGTTATTAATATCTTCTAAATTTTAGAATCTGAACCATGCATCTAATTTCAGAATTGTATGACTAGGTGTAAACTACTTAACATAGCATACAAGTCTTTAAAATCCAATCCCAAAGTGATTCTGCTTAGTTAAATCTCTTACCACTGCCCTTATTCATACATATTCTCTCTCCCCAACCCCTGCCACTTCCAATATAGATTTGAACTTTGCTGTCTAGCCATATAGGCCTGCTTTTCCCTGACCACATGATGTTTTGTCATTTGTGCTTTTTTCCCACTTGACACCCTGAAATACCTTCTTCCTGAGACCCAGTGCATGTATTACCTGAGCAGAATCAACTGAGCATTCCTAGGCTATGTAAGTTTTCATATTTCTGATAGGAATATTAACTTACAGGATTAATTTTGAGTTGGTTGGTAATTAAATATAGACTGAATAGGCTATTTTCTAGCATCCATGATGGTTTCTTTTGCAACATGCCTAGCTGCTCTCTGTTCCTGTGCCTGGGAGTGCAGAGGACTGCAGACGATTCTGGCAGTTGCAGGCAAGTCTGTATTTCTGCCTTGCAGGAAGCACACTGTGAACATTGTTGTAAAAATGGAGTTTGAGGAACCACGCACGTCTTCTAAAAAGAGCACCATGTGAATGGGATCTACTTCTGGGTACCTTCAGGCAAAGTGAGGAGAAGAAAGGTTAAATTCCAAATCATTCTATGGAGCACATTTTAATTTTACTGTCATGTAATAGACCTTTTACCTCTCCTTATATACTTTGAAAGCTTATTAAAACAATAAAATGGATTTACCTAAGAATTAACCTTAGGAATAGAGTGTAGTATAATTGTAATTGTAGGGACAACAGGAAGTTTTCTCTACCCCTCCTTGCTGCTAGACATGCTAGTCCTTCAGTACTGAAATTGCCTTCCAAGAGGGCGAAATGAATGAAAGATAATGTATGAAATACAATTCCAAGATAAGTGCCAGAATAATTTTAAAGGGTCAGTCTAAAATTAGAGATTCGTGATGTATCAATTTCTTCTTGTTTTGAGGAGGGTGAAAGGAGAAGCTAGAGATACTACAAAGTTTGAAGAGTTATCTTTTTGCTGTGCTTTGACACTTAGAAGCTAATTTAGGGTTCCAGCTCCTATACAGAGAGAGCCACTGAACTGTGTATATTTCTGTATTATCTCTGTGGACTTGTGTTGCAGTTCATTGTACGATGTCTGCTCAAGGGTGTCTTCTTTATATTTTCTTGGCGAATTTGTGAGAAAGAAGGAATGTCATTGGAGCTAGTATCAGGTAGGCAGTCAGTAATTCATTTTGA
The DNA here is from genome assembly GCF_032452875.1 of Bos javanicus. Taxonomy (NCBI): domain Eukaryota; kingdom Metazoa; phylum Chordata; class Mammalia; order Artiodactyla; family Bovidae; genus Bos; species Bos javanicus. Next base: position 67,059,967 of record NC_083868.1, on the reverse strand, counting down.
ATGATACACATGGTTTAATGGCAGGATTTATGTGCCTGCATTAACCTTCATCTGCTCTCAGCCTGTGAGGTCTGCTCAAGCTTTTCTCTAGACCTTGGAGCTGCCTGAACAGCCCTGGCACTTTTTGTAATAAAGAAATTTGTGCCTAGTGACGTAGTTTATAGTTCTTTTCTTTTTCTTTTTGCAATTTTGAAAGAAATTCCTTCCTAAGTCTTACTCCCTTTCCCCTCCTTGAGCTTTTCTAGTATCTTTTTTCCTATCTTAAAAATAGCTTACGATTCTCAGCAATTCCCGAACGAGTACATTATCAGTTTAGAGATTATTATATCATCTTGAATTCAGTACTGTCCAGTAGAATTTTCTGTGGTAGTGGAAATTTGTCCTGTACAATATGGTAGCCACTAGCAATATGTGGCTCTTGAGTACTTCTTGAAATGTAGCTCATGCAACTAAAAAACTAAATTTTAAATTTAATTTTAACTAAAATAACCTCATATGGCTAATGTCTACCGTATTAAAAGCCAAGCACTCGGTCCTATATTGATGAATCTTTAGCACACAGAGAGAGGGCTGATATATTTGAAAATTCACATTTTAGTTTCCATTTGTAAGACTTAAATTGTTTGATTCATTACCTAGTTAATGCTGCTAAATTCACATTGTTAAAAGGAACTTAATAGTATATCCAGATTGTTTTATCAGAGGGAAAGTTGGCTGTATTGCTAATGATTGTACTCAAACCTGAAGTTCAAAGTAAGTCATAATTCTGGGAAATGTGAAGATATATAATCTTTCACCTGCATTACTATACCAATCTCCTAACTAACCTCTTTGTATCTACTCTTATTCCTGTCTAATCCATTTTCCACATGTTAATACTTGAACCTAAGCAGTCATTTCAGAATACAAACCCTATCATACAACTCCACTGTATTTAAACACTTCATTGGTTCTCTATTTGCGCTCAGGAAAAAGACTAACATCCAATAAGGTGACCTATAATGGTGGGCCTCATTTTACACCATACTTTGTTTTACCCTCTATACTTAAGCCATGTTAACTGTTCAGTCCATTAAACACTCTATTTTAATGACTCCTGTAAAGATGACCTGTAATTTCCATCATGTTAAATCTAAGAAGTTAATTTCTGCCCACATCTTTATTTACTTCTAGTAACATTCAACAGGCTTCCCTGGTGGCTTAGATGGTAAAGAACCCACCTGCTGTGCAGGAAACCCGGGTTCCATCCTTGGGTCTGGAAGAGCCCCTGGAGAAGGGAATGGCTACCCAACCCCAGTATTCTTGCCTGGAGAATCCTGTGAACAAAGGAGCCTGGCGGACTACAGTCCATGGGGTTGCAAAGAGTCAGACACAACTGAGTGACTAGCATTCAACACAGTTGACTGTTCCTGCCTTGAAACCTCTCTTCTTTTCAGTTCTGTGACATCACAGTCTTTTTCCTGTAGTTTTATTGTTTTAATTTTATTTCTTTATTATTTTGTTGGTTGGGCTGGGTCTTTGTTGCTGCATGTGAGCTTTCTTCTGCAGTTGTGGCAAGTGGGGGCTACTCTCTAGTTTCAGTGCATGGCTTCTCATTGCCGTAACTTCTCTTGTTGCGGAGCACAGGCTCTAGGTGTGAGGGCTTCAGTAGTTGCAGCACGCAGGCTCAGTAGTTGTGCCTGGCAGGCTCCAGAGTGCGGGCTCAGTAGTTGGTGCAGGAGCTTAGTTTGCTCTGTGGGGTCTTCCTGGACCAGGGATCGAATCCCTGTCTCCTGCCTTAGCAGGCAGGTTCCTATCTACTGTACCACCAGGGAAGTCCTCTTCTGTAGTTTTAGATGCTGGAGTTCCTTCTTGATTGTTAACCCCCTTTATTAGCTATAGTCTCCTTCAGTGATCTCTTCCTGTTTCATGGCATTAAAGAAATTAATTTGGAGAATTCCCTGGCTGTCCAATGTTTAGGACTCCAGGCTCTCACTGCTGAAGGCCCAGGTTCACCAACCTCTTAATCAAACTATCTTTATCTCTTGCCTGGACCACCATAGTAGTCTGCTCAATGTTTCCATTCTCAACTTAGCAGCTGAAGTTGTCTTTTAAAATACTGTTATATCATTCCCTTGCCTAAAACCCTGTTTCCTTTAGAACAGAATCCTTAATTGTTTCTGTGGTCTCTCTTGTCCTTCACTTTCTCATCAATTCTGCTCTCACCTAATACCACTTTTTCACTTACTCGCTCCCAGACCACTTGCCTTCTTTTTGTTCTTCAAACATCCCCAAGTTTGTTCTTGCCCCTTAATTTTTGCCTTGTTCCCCAAAATGTCCTTTTAGTTGCCTTATTTGTGTCATTCAGATCTCAGTTCAAATGGTATGTCCTGGAGAGGTCTGTCTTGATCTCCCTGTATAATGTATTAGCCCCTCAACCCCACTGTTCATCTCATTACTACAGTTTTCTTTTTTGCAGTACTTTTCTGCACTGAAAGTGTCTTTTTATTGGGATACTTGTTTATTGTCTGTTTCCCCCATGAGAATTTTGCTCCATAAGAGCAAGGACCTTTTCTGTTTTACTCATCATTATAGCCCTGGTGTTTAGAATGGTGTCTAACATGTGCTAGACATTAGTAAATATTTTTTGAAGGAAGAGTGAGTTAATGAATGAACTCTGTGCTCTCTCTCTCTAATTGCTTCGTATGTTTGAAGAAGAAAGATTGCTGAGGACTCTCATCCAAGGAAAGCTTTATCTGGAAGGTATAAACTTTGGCCTCAGGATCAGTTTGATTTAGACAGGAGGAAAGATGAGAGTTTAAAGGTTTTTTTGTTTTAATAGGCAAGTTGTGGGAGGTAAAGTTTGCCAGGAAGGTCCCTGTCTACTACTTAACCAGTTTTTGCCTCTCTAAATAGTGCTGCCACTGTTTGTTTGGAATTTGCCACTTATTGACATTATATATCCTCTACTGTGTATAAGACATTATTTAATGTGATGCTTGCTTAGTATGTTGAGATTATCCCCTAAGAATTCCAGATTACAGAGAATCTTGATACCATTGACCAAAATAGAAAGATACAAGAAGAGGTGATACAAGAAGTTGGTTTTAGACCTGACATTTGCCTCTTTTTATTAGTTTAAATTATGAGCCTTTTACAAGCTGTTTTACTTCAAAATTGGATTCTGGAAAAGGACATTAAACTACTAATTAAAGAATAATAGGCTAGTCAAATAAGTTGTGATATCCCCACTGAATGGAATATTTATGTGTGTATTAAATATATCTTCAAGATAGCAAGGGCAAGTGCTCATGGTATAATTTCATAAAGTAAGACTTTTAAATGTTATATAGTACCACATTTTAATAAAAATATTTGCAGATATGTATAGAAAAAACTAAATAATGGTTAACAATGGATAATTCTATTTTCTTTAAATTTTTTTCTAATTTTCTAAAATGATTATGTAATTAATACTTTAATCATAATAAAAGCTTATTTTAACAAATGGATGATACAGCAAAGGGAATATAGCCAATATTTTATAATAACTTTAAATTTAGTAAAATCTATAAAAATACTGAATCAATACATTATATGTTTGAAATTAATATAATATTATAAATAAACTATAATAAAAAATAAGTTGACATAATCTTATGGTTAAATAATTTGTAAAATTCACACTCGTGCCAGTTTTCAGATGAAAAACTGTCATTTTCAGTATGCCCAATAAATAAATTGAGGGAAGAAATGAAGAAGTTGATTTCAATCCTAGATTTAAGTTTGGCAAAGAAATAGGTTCATATATTGAAGGAGGTAGAGAATCAAGCAAAGATGGTTTAATACACATTAATATTAAATGTTAACTTGTTAGATGTTTTCAGTATTATATTGAAAAAAATATATATATATACCTAGTATTATACACTTCTATTTTCTTGATGCTTTTCAGTGATTGTTTTGTGGGGCTGGGGTGAGGTGGGAGTGTATTAAAAGAGAAAGAGAAGGGTATATAGTAGAAACGTTCTAGAGTTGATATTATCTGGAGTCAGGAGGTAGCTGATGCTCAGCCTTCTCTAGTGACAAGTGAGAAGAAGTACCCTAATCAGAATGTGGGGAGAAGGGACTACGCTGGGTTGGGGTACTCATCAGAGTCTTTCTAAGTCCTCTGCCCTTTTGGTGTTTGTACTTTGATGATTGTTTTTTTGAGAGTTGGAGCCTCTTTTAGAGGGGAGAGATTCTTGGGAAATGTGAACCTGGGTAACTGAGAAAAGGTAAAGCTAATTTCTGCTTGTTGTATGAACAAAAAACCACAAAGAGATTTGATTCCTTTGCTAGCAGCATACTTGTTTTTGTTACAAAAATAATATATACTCATAGTAAAAAACTAAAAAACAAAAAGCCTAAAGGTGGGGTAGGGGTGGGGCCTAAGAGAGTATAGATTAATTTCTGCATGTTAATCACTGCTGATGGTTTTTTATATATCTTTATAGAAGTTTTCTATCTAGCACCACATTTTAGAGAGAGCGACAAAGAGGGAATAGAGCAAGCAATTATGTTGGATTGTTTTGGACAAGTTGAAGTAATCAAGTTCCTTAGAATCCTTTTTGGCTGTATGCTAGAGATAGAAAGAACACACAGTATTTGCTAAGCACCATGTGCCAGCAAATGGGGTTTACAAATGAATAAAAAAATCTTTACGCTTAAGACAGTCACATTTGGGCCAAGGAAACAGAGTTGTGCCAAGTGTTAGAATTACTATTACATAAACTACCTGTCAGTCTTTTCATAAAGATTTTTCTGTGGTTGTACTGTATATAGCATGGTTTCCCCACTCTTAATATACAGTGTTGTAACATATCCAAGAGCTTTAATTATTAATTTTTGCTTAACTGGTCTTATCACTTAACTTTCCATTCAAATTATTATTCTTTTATTTTAAATATTATATAGGAATTACTCAAGGTGATGAGGACGATTGATGACAGAATAGTACATGAATTAAACACTACGGTTCCAACAGCTTCCTTTGCAGGGAAAATTGATGCCAGCCAAACCTGTAAACAACTTTATGAGTCAGTAAGTCTATCTTTTGAGTCTTTTGTGCTTCCTTTATGTCTTTCTTTGCAGGCAAAATAAGAAATCAATTGGCATATAATTAAACTGTGGAAAAAGAATGGAATCTTCACGTTTTCTTGCCCACACCTGAAGGTGTGTAAAAGTTTTGATCTGGTTTCTACAAACTAAAGAAAATGTGTGATCTTAAGCACTAGTCTGGGAAGATATTGTTCTAAGAAATGGGGAGATATGGTTCTAAGAAATGAAAACAGTCTCTCCTTGTGGGCAGACTCTAACTTAAGGAAACCTTATAGATCAAAGAAAACAGGAGAGAATGAAACAGTCAAGTAAAACAGTGAGATAAAAGTGGGGTCTTTGAATGAATCAGTGTTAAAAAAGCTAGACAGCTGATATAAGGAAGAATTAAAACCCTTCACACTTTCTGTATCTTCTTTCCTCCCTTACTCATCAGGAAAGGGAAAAGAAACATTTGGCAGGATAGAAGGAAAAGCCACAGATAAATTGTCCTACCAAGGGTACAGGTTCAGTCCCTGGTCAGGGAACAAAGATCTGGCAAGCTGTGCAGCCAAAAAAAAAAAAAAAAAAAAAGATGAAAAGATGAAAATTTTAGACCGAAAGAAGTTCTCAAAGCTGTGGTAAAATAAAATAAAACTGGGAAGTTCTAGGTATACCCACTTTAGACTCGTTTTGAATCATTCTCGTGCCCCACCCCAAATGTCTTCATTTCAAAATTGCTTTCCCCAAATCAAAGGAAATATGGTTATGATATGATTATCCTTCAGGATTTTTCTCCTCTAACCACAGTTTTACCATACTGAGTTTCTTAATAAATATTATCTCAGTTCCTTTGATAAACACTTTATATATCAGAAATAATTCTCATGTGACCAAATCCTCAAGCATCTGATACTGATGAGCCAATAAGCCTGGTTTTGTGTTATTTTTTTCCTCTGGTAGGTTTATGTCACACCAACTATTACTCTTATCTGGTGTCCTCATTTCTTTGACATACATGCACAGAAGTCCATGAATGTTCCTCTTGCATACTCTTAGGTTTGAATCTTATTGAAGGATGATCTTGAAAATAATTGACAATACTGAGTAAAAGATGATTTACCCCGTCCTTCCTGTTTACATGGTTGTGGGTTCACAGAGGATCTCATGTGAAGGAAAAGTAAGCAGGTGAGGGTAGGAGCATAGTCAGCATCCAGAAATGTATCCACAGGGAAGGTGCCACGTTCAGGAGGGGAACTGGAAGAAAGCCCAAATGCGGAAGGAAACTGATGAGAGACCAAACGAGAATTCCTGAATATTTAATAAAATGTGTACAACCTGGTGGGCTGCCGTCTATGGGGTCGCACAGAGTCGGACACGACTGAAGTGACAGCAGCAGCAGCAGCAGCAGCGTACAATCTGAATTTGATTTTAAGATGTAGATAGAAAAATGAGAATATTGTGTTAGACTTCTAGTTGATGCTAATGCTGTTTGGCCAATTGCTGGCAGAGTTAGACAAAATATCAAAGTAATTAAATAGCATTTAGCATCTGAGTAATATATTGAGTCATGTTGCCTCTAAATTTTAGAGGTGGAAAGGGGTATTAGCAATTATTTACTCATAATTCAGTAATTTTACAAAAGAGGGAACTGAAGCCTGTAAAGCTAATTATTTAGCCAGTCTTACACAACCTCAGGGAGAGTTTCTTAACTCTGACGGTTATTCTGTCTGGGGGAGAATAGTTCTGTACCCTCAATGCCTCCTTTAATTTTCTGTAATTATACCTGAAGGAGTTAATAAGTAACAGACGTAGCATACTAGCTAGTAAATATGGGCCTTGAGGCTGTCCTTGTGAATCCTAAATGTTACAATGAAAAGAATTAGCATATTAGAGAAATTTATTATAGGTGGGATTAATGTCTATTAGGCAATTCCTTTTACATGAGTACAACTTATAAGTAATGTACTTTTAGTATTACTCTCTAGAAATATAAAGATTTGTTCTTTCTTGATATCTGTTAGACCAGTAGTTCTTAATCACAGGGTTCCAATATAATCATTCAAGAGATCTATTTCAAATAACTTATGAAGAATGCTTATAGAATGGTTGTCAGTCCTGTGTTTTATATATTTAAGATATATATAATGGTTAGGTTATTTCTATTACAACTGTCACTAGCATAGCATTAAGGTATTCTCCCTTTGGACTGAAAAAGGAATGATACAACGTGATTACCTGGAGCAAGCCAGCATTTAAATTTTAGTTGGAGGTGAACCACTGTTAGCACAATTGATGGAATCAACAATCTCTACTTCATTTACAGTTTTTCCTGGTTGATACTTTAAAATCCTGAAAAGAGTTCTGTCTGACATAGGTAAATGTAGCATTCTTTTTCTTTATTGTAACTAAAGACTTCACTACATCACTTACTTCATAACTTTTTGCACTTGTTGACAATGTGAGGCTGGAAAAAAAAAAGAAAGGACAAAAAAAGAGAAAGAGCAGCAATAGTAAGTGGCTCAGAAAGTGTGTGTGAGTAGGTATAGGGTAGATGAACACACAGATGCAGTAATGGCAGAGAAAGGGGTTCAGAGAGAAGGACACTGAGATGAGAAGCCCAGCAGGAGGAGTGTGGGAAGAGAAGCAGGGAGGCCTGGGAGCATAGTGAGAAAGAGGACAACGCAGCCTCTCACTTCCACCCTCAGAGCTCCTGCCTTTGATCTAGCTCATTCAGCACAAACTTCTCTTCCGTAGACTCAATTTTAAAAAATTATTTTAGAAAGTCTTACATTTCTGTAGTCTAAAATTAAAAAATTCTGAAATGTGACAAATTGGTGTGATTTTTTTCTTTCCCTTTTTCTTTCTTTGTTCTTTTAGTTGATGGAGGCCCATGCCAGTAGGGACAGAGTCATAAAAAACTGTATAGCTCAGACCTCATCAGTAGTAAAACAGCTCCGAGAAGAGAGGGAAAAGAATTTGGATGATTTAACGTTATTAAAGCAACTTAGAAAAGAACAGACAAAGGTAAGTTGAATAAGGTTTACATTTCTAAGGCAAGGTTTCCAAACTTAGCCTTCAAAATAAAAGCAGTTTTTAATATGAAAAATCCAGAGTAAGATATGCTTATTAAAATGACCACGAGGTTAGTACTTCATTCGTAATGGGCTTTATTTTATTGCACTTCAGTATTAATTGGTAAATTAATGTGTATTTCATGATTGTATGTAATGTAGCAGCCTTAGCTAAAAGAAGCACGTAATCATGTTATTTCCATTCCTTTATATATTCTACAGTTAAAGATATAAGGATTAATACAGATCAACATCATGTTAAAATATGTGGAAATCACATCTGTATCTATATTTTGAGTCTTGAATTGAGAAGAAACATTTAAAAAATATATTTACAGTTTAAAAATATTTACCTCTGGTTTCATCTGTAGAAACCTGCTAAATGTAATACAGATGTTTAGCTTCAGGATATTACCCTCTTCAGCTGTAAAAATATAGTACAGTACTATTTAAATATAACCAGGTACACTAGAACCTCCTTATGTTTATTTCTTTGCTATGGAAAAGATGGTATGAGTCTTTGACTCTTTTCAGACTCTCCTTTGTTTCTATTTCATCTCCCATCCCTGCCATTTTCCCTTTTAGGAAAACACCAAGCGTCCACTGAGTGATATGTCAGAGGAAGCCTTATTTTCCTAAAGTCAGCTATAATGTAGATGAGTGTGGACTTCAGAGTAGAGTTAATGAGGCAGAGCAATTTCTTTATAGCCCTTAAATGTGGCATGTCAAGAAAACAGTGGAAATGTATACCATATTTTATTTTCTGGACTGCATTACTGTCTTTTGGTGAGGGAATAGCTCAAGGGGTAACTTTATTCTGATACAATTTCACACTCTCAGAAAAGTTGCACAAAGAGTACAAGGAACTCCTATGTACCCTTTACCTATATTCACCTTTTGTTTACATTTTGCTCCACCTGCTTTACAATTTATTCTCTCCACCCTTCCTACCTTTTCCTCCTTGCCTCCCTTGTTCCCTGTCTTCCTCCCCCTCCCTCCATACACATTTTTTTTCTTACCATTTGAGAATATACACATTATACTCTTTTACCCCTACATATGTTGGTTATTCCCTAAGAACAGGGGCTTTCTCCTACATGCTGTTGCTGCTGCTTAGTCCTTCAGTCAGGTCCCAACTCTGTGACCCTATGGACTGTAGCCTGCCAGGCTCCTCTGTCCATGGAATTCTCCAGGCAAGAGTACTAGAGTGGGTTGCCATGCCCTCCTCCAGGGGGTCTTCCCAATCTATAGATCAAACCTGGGTCTCCTGCGTTGCAGGCAGATGCTTTACCACTGAACCACCAGAGAAGCCCTTCTCTTAACATGACTGCTGTATAATTACCAAAATCTTGTCTGCATTTTAAGATGGCATAATAGGTGACTTACTGGTCCTTGCATGTTGGGTAACTGAAAATCCAGTGTGAGATAGAATCATGTTTTCATACTGAACAAGTTGTGAAGTTTGCTCTTTGTTTAGTGGATGTAGCGAAGGGGACCTTGCTGTCTCTCTCAAGTCTTGTCTTTTGCAGCACACAGGTGAGTGTGTGCACTTTCTTAGTCATCCTACTGATGCAGTATGTCTCACTGGATACAGGATTCATCTACTACCTTTACTGTTCCCTATGTTCATGATGACTGCTTCAGCCCTATGTTTCACACCTGCTCATTCATTAGTCAGCAGGGGTTTCTTCAGTGAACTTGGGCTGTAAAGGTCATCTTAGGAGGCGTTTTGGAAACCAGCCAGTGAGTTATGAAAGGTAATTTTCTAGCCTGTGACATTGCATGGGACTATAATAGAAGGTAACCATGGGTAGTACTTGAGCAAATAAGGAAACTTGGATTTTTTCTTCAAGTTTGCTATGAAGGTTATGGAATCAGAAAGAGGCAGCTCTTAAAGATGTTCCAGCTCTACCTCATCATTTTCTATATGTGGAAACAGACTCAGAGATACTCCCCAGAGTCACAAACTAGTAAGTAGTGGGACTGGACTTGAATCCATTTCTTCTAACTCTGAATTCAGTCGGTGTTTTTACATTGCTACTGCTAAGTCACTTCAGTCGTGTCCACTCTGTGTGACCCCATAGACGGCAACCCACCAGGCTCCCCCATCCCTGGGATTCTCCAGGCAAGAACACTGGAGTGGGTTGCCATTTCCTTCTCCAATGCATGAAAGTGAAAACTGAAAGCTAAGTCGCTCAGTCGTGTCCGACCCTCAGCGACCCCATGGACTGCAGCCTTCCAGGCTCCTCCATCCATGGGATTTTCCAGGCAAGAGTACTGGAGTGGGGTGCCATTGCGTTGTGACTAATAATCAAATTCTGATTACTTTAGTGAATAGTTTATTTGCATACACTGCCAATCTGAAAGTTCCCAGTTCTTTACCCTAACTAACCCTTACCTCAAAAAAGCCTTGCTGGAACTATATATCTGCTGTCACCTGTTCATAGCTTTTGAGAGGAATTTTACCTGTGTAAGACCCAGAGTCTCAAAAACAACTATCTCAAAGGTAGCATTTTGTTGGTGTCACTGAAATTGTATTAGAAGCTGGCTGTAATGTCTGCCATGTTCAAGAATAGAAGAAACATTGATTATAAAGGCAGATTGCTCTGAGGAAATCCATCTACCACTTGGAGGTTTTATAATCTTGTTAATTAATATGAAACTTCTGAATTTCAGTTTGTAAAATGGAGTTGATACTTAATATCTTTTATTTTATTTTGGAGGGTAAGGATTAAATTGTATAATATATGTAAGAGGTAACATATTGACTGATATGAAGTAGCAGATTCTTTCCTGTTTGAATCTCTGGCACTCCATATTCATTCCATTAATTCTGTCTACAATATCCACCCAACCAGTGGTTTCCACCTTTTGTTTAACCAGTATTAAGAGAATCGAGGGGATGCACAGTCTTATGTGTCAGTACATTCTCTTTTTGGACAGCTGGGATTGTTCAGATATTTTCTTATTGTGAAAATCTGTCTCCTTGTAGCATGTAATTACTGATCCTTAATCATCCCTCTGGATAAGTCTAAACCTATTTCTACAGGACACCCATTTAAATATTTGAGAACAATTCTAAACACTGTCTTAGTGGCCTATTGTAACACTGTTCTTTGAAGTTGTTACTTCTTTGGCAGAAAATCTGGGCTTTGACAGAGCAGTGAAGCTTTAATGATTTCTGTGTCTATATAGCTGATTAAAATCTGAAACTGAGATTGTTCTCGTTGAAGCAGGCAGGCTTCCTCAGGCTTGTTACTACTCCGCAGCACAGCAGACATGCTGTCCTTCCTTGTTCATGGTTTCAATCCTATATTCTGGTGCATACTCCTGATACCAAGTTTTGAATCTAAGAAGGGAGTTGACAAAGAGCATTGAAACAGTACCACATCCAGTCTTATTAGTGTTAGATGCACATTTCTCAAACCTGTCTGAGCTGTACTCCTAATTTATGGTTAGGTGCTTTGGTCTGGGTCCCCACCTCTTTGTTGCCCAAATCTTGTCTAACTTTCTGGCATTCTTTCCCCTAAGTCTCCTGGCCTGAAAACATCATCCTGCTGTTAACTTCTTGGCTGCCTCAACCTGTAGTTCATACTTTTTTTCTGCTAATTTTCCTGTTTTCGGCTAATTTTCCTGAATACTTCAAGGTTCTCCTCCTGGAACTAGTTAGCTTCCTTCCTGTCAAGTCTCTCTGAGCAGGGGCAACAAGGAGTATGATGGGCCCTGCCATCTGGACCTGGCAGTGGGATTAGCTACTTTTTTGATGGAGTTATTAGGTTGGCAGTTAAAAAGAAAGTTAGAAAGACTTTTTAGCATTTTAGACCTCAGACCTCTGGCCGTATGATTAAGGTATGGAAAATCCATCCCTTTCTCAATTACTTGAGCCTTTTATATCCCCCTTCTGTTTTTCTTCCTGTTTCTTTTTTCTTTTATTCAAATCAGGTTGCCACCTCCTTGTCCTTTTTTTCTTTTGTTTCTCTGTGCTATCTTTGCAAATCTATACTGTAGGATCAATAAGTCAAACTGGAATTACTGAGTTAAAGGACATGGGAATTTACATTTTTGCTAAGTCTTACCAAATTGCTCTCTATAGAAGTTACAACAATTTGTACTCCTACAAAAAAATATATGTGAGTGTATCTTTCCCCATACCCTCACTAATACTAGGTTTTATTGGAATTATCAGGTTTCTTCTTTAAAAAATGTTTTTGGTCATGTTATGACTTAATTTGCATTTCTTTTTGCATACGTAAGAGTGTACATTTAAAAATAGGTTTATTGGCCATTTGTTTTTCTTCTGTTTTTCTTATTTTTTTAAAGCTGTCAATAATATGCAGCCGTGCTTGAGAACTAGGGCTTTATAAGATTTTACAATTGATTAAATATAAGAATATCAAAGAAGGTTTTGAAATCTAACCTAAGTATTGACAAAAAATGCAGGAGCAGCAGCTGGTTTTGTTAGGAAAACTATAGAGTTTGGTTTTAGTTCTTTAAATTTTCATAACTTCATTTTTGTTTTCCTTTTCTTGCAGTTGAAATGGATGCAGTCAGAACTGAATGTTGAAGAAGTGGTAAATGACAGGAGCTGGAAGGTATAAAATAATGTTGATTCTTGGAGGGAACTAGGAGGGGAAACAGAACTAGCAAAAGGAAACAAACCAAGGGGAGGAGGGAGTAAAGACAGCCTTGGGCATGTAGGAATAAAGATCCTTCATTTAGAAGCAATTGAAGGTTTTAACTTTTTAGGGGGATGGGAGTTGCAGTTAGAATCCAAATAGAGCCATCTTATAAAAAAATAGCCTTACAGTCTCATGGTAGAATTGCATGGTTGTCATGGTAACATAATTGGAGACATTCTATATGATTCCTAATATTAATTGTGGGCTATTTGATATTTAGAGTTATTAGTTGTTAACTTAGAACCTTCAGTCAGGTTATTTAAGTTAGGTGATTAGTTATTTCCATAAATTTTCAAGTCATTAACTACCCTTCACAGTTGCTTCTTTTCTAACGTATCTGATCATGAAACTTTTTTTGTATATCGTTTCATATAGTTTCACTGGTTTCCGATAAGAGGGCTTTTTATGCCTCCTAGATTCACATGCTCCTTATTACCACCTGCTCCTGCTGCTTAGTTGCTTCAGTCGTGCCCAACTCTGTGTGACCCTATGGACTGTAGCCCACCAGGCTCTTCTGTCCATGGGATTCTCCAGGCAAGAATACTGGAGTAGGGTACCATGCCCTCCTCCAGGGGATCTTCTCAACCCAGGGATCGAACCGAGGCCACCTGCATTGCAAGCAGATTCTTTACCACTGATCTACCAGGGAAGCCCTATTACCACCTGCTGCTGCTGCTGCTGCTAAGTCGCTTCAGTCGTGTCTGACTGTGTGCGACCCCATAGATGGCAGCCCACCAGGCTCCCCTATCCCTAGGATTCTCCAGGCAAGAACACTGGAGTGGGTTGCCATTTCCTTCTCCAATGCATGAAAGAGAAAAGTGAAAGTGAAGTCACTCAGTCGTGTCTGACTCTTGGCGACCCCATGGACTGCAGCCTACCAGGCTCCTCTGTCCATGGGATTTTCCAGGCAAGAGTACTGGAGTGGGGTGCCATTGCCTTCTCCACTATTACCACCTACATGATTCTAATTAGGAATTAGATTGGGGGACTAGGATCCTAGGACTTTACATGTAGTTAAAAACCACAAAATTCTTACTTTTTAGTTTTCTGGAAAAGTATGTTTACATGTCCTCTCTAAAACTTCAAAGATTTCCAAAGGGCAAAATCTATTAAATCTGAAAGAATGAACTGAAAATTGTTTTATCCTTTGAAATTAACTGATGGAATTGGGCTGAATCCAAACGAGGTCAGCAGAACCAAAAACTGGAGTGTACCAACTTGCAGAGCCCTGAATAAACTGCAAAATACAAATTGACTTTCTTTGCTTTATCACATTTATTTATCCTATCCTTTTTGCTAAGATTTCGTACTTCTGCCCTTTCCACCTATGTGATAAGATGTTTGCTCCTTGAAAGATTTTGGCAAAATTTGTCCATTTCTATTCTCTAGAGAGATAATATTTACTCTTGGGATGGGATGGGGGTGGGTACAATGAACATCTAGTTTGGAAAACCCAGTGCAGGGATTGATGTATGTAAAATGTAGTAGGAAGAGTGAAGCATTTTTGGATTTGGTATTACTTTAAAAGAAAATATGCTCCATCCACTCCACATATAATGAGGCTATTTGTTTTCAAGGGAAGAAATTGTAGCCATGGTCCAATAGGCCAGCAAAAATGGTTAAGAAGTTATTTAGGAGAAGGATTTGGAGAGGCTCAACCAGGTTGTGTACATCATCCCAACCAGTGTGTCAAAACCGCTAATCTGAAGCCTCCTCTGGTCCGAGCATTGGGAACTCCAGGGACATGTCAGAGCTAGGAGCTGTAAGACAAAAAGGCCAGAAAAAGTCTGTATTATTTCTTCGTGTTCTAATTGTGAGACACATATGCCAAAGAGCATGTAACATGTCGAATGTAAAGAATATTAGTAAAATGAACATGTATCTACTACCCAGTTTAAGAAATTGAATACCAGTACCCTATATAGATTTTTCTTTTATTTTTTTGCTAGTCCATTTTAGCCAACATGGGTTGGTTTCTTTGGGGGGTTTTGGGGTTGTTTTTTTTTTTTTACCTAAAAATGGTTTGTTCCTTACATCAGTAAAGTATGAAGGTAAATTCTGAGAAAAAATTGTTTTAGATTTTTATAATTTTTTTAATTGGAATACAAAATTCTTTAGACACATTAATTTTTTAAAAAATATTAAAAGATATACAGTAAAAATTCTACTCTCATGCCTCTCTAATTTTAACCACCTCCTTTCCCTTTCCTCTGAAAGGATGTATATGCTTTCAGATATTTGTAACTTTAAAATTTTGTTTGTATGTGTACACACATATATGTATATTTTCTCCTTTATCAGACAAATGGAAGTGTGTTTTTCTTAATATATCTTGGAGGTCTTTTCAAATTAGGGTGTAAAGAGATTTCTTATTCTTTTTTTATGTTTGCTTTATATTCCATCAAATGGCTATACCAAAATTTTTATTTAACACAGTCCATATAACAAGTAATCTTAGAATGTTTTTAACATATATATTTGTTTAGTTTTTAGGAAGCAAGGTAAACAGAACAAAACATTACATAAATTTATACAATTTAGTAAAAGACTGGGCTCCCTTCGTAGACTGGACTTCCCTACCTACATGGTAGAAGCATCTGGCACTCATTTAGAAAAGCGTGACAGATAGCTAAATAAAATCTACATTATAAAAGAATTCTTAAAACAGTTTTATCTTAATTTAGATATTTTGTCAAACTGTCCAAAATATGTTATATGGAATTAAAATATTTTTGATGTACTAAATAAGCTAACTTGTGATGATTTTTGTCCTTGAATAATTTAAAGTTGATTAAAATAATGAAAATTATTTTATAAATGAATATCAAGGCATTCTGTGCTCTTCACTTCAGTTCAGTCACTCAGTCATATCTGACTCTTTGCACCCCCATAGACTGCAGCACGCCAGGCTTCCCTGTCCATCACCAACTCCCAGAGCTTACTCACACTCATGTCCATCGAGTCAGTGATGCCATCCAACCATCTCATCCTGTCATTCCCTTCTCCTCCCGCCTTCAATCTTTCTCAGCATCAGGGTCTTTTCTAGACTAGGCACTGTGCTTTTAGTGCCTAGTAAGTCAGTTTGAATTGGTGAGGAAACACCTCTGTTTCCTAAACCTGTTGACTTGGGGCAAAGAAGGTTATGAAGTGAAGTGAAAGTCACTCAATCGTGTCTGATTCTTTGCGACCCCATGAACTATACAGTCCATGGACTTCTCCAGGCCTGAATACTGGAGTGGGTAGCCTTTCCCTTCTCCAGGGGATTTTCCCAACCCAGGGATTGAACCCAGGTCTCCTGCATTACAGGCGGATTCTTTATCAGCTGAGCCACAAGGGAAGCCCAAGAATATTGGAGTGGGTAGCCTATCCCTTCTTCAGCGGATCTTCCCAACCCAGGAATTGAACCAGGGTCTGCTGCATTGCAAGCAGATTCTTTACCAACTAAACTATTAGGGAAGCCCCAAAGAAGGTTATATTCACCTGAAATTTCAGGTCTAATTTATACAAGATGACTCAGTGACCTTTGTTTCTGTTCACATGTCTTAGGTGTTTAATGAACGCTGCCGAATTCACTTCAAGCCTCCAAAGAATGAATAAAAAGATACTTTTTTTTTAAGATGGACCGGGTCATCTCATAAAGAGTCAAGCATGACAGACATCAACATGGTGGGCTTCCCAGGAGGATTTCTGAGCCAACAGTCCAAGACCTTTTGTTGATTTCAGCCCCACTTAGCCAAGACCTCACATATAAATAATTCTGATAATTATGGAGAAATCAACTGCTATTTTATACTGATTCTGTAAAAAAAAAAAAATGTTTTGTAACTATTAAAATAATTTTCTGACTCAATGTACACAATTATTTCATTGTTTCCCCAGTTGAGACAGTAAGTTCTTCTAAGAGTATTTGAATACAATTTCAGTATGTAATTTGATTTATATTGTATCTTTTTGAATTTTACAAATTTATTGATATCAGCGTAGACCTTTTTGGTCGTTGATGGTTTTATCTCTTACTTATCTCTTTAGGTTTATCGCGCATAAGTTAAAGGGCAATAATACGGCCTGGATACTGTTCAAGGAAACTTTCTTAGTACCTTATTTTTATATGCAAAAACTATTGTTGGGTGGAAATATTTTCCTGGATAATGTTTCTGTGGACAGTGAAAAGGAAAGCAAAGTAAAACAAATTCAGAAAATGGAAAAGTAGAAGAGGGCTTGCATGGTGGACTTCTAGTATAGGGTGATTGTATCCATTTTATGTTGCTGTTTAACAAATTTAACAGCTTAAAGTCACTCCTGTTTGTTATCTTACAGTTGTGTAGGTCAGAAGGCTAGGAAAGCTTGCCTGAGTTCCCTGGCTGGGGTCTCACAGGCTGCAATCAATTTGTGACTGGTTCTTGTCTGGAGTCTCCAAGGGAAGAACCTGCATCCAGGCTCATTCAGTTGGTAGAATTCAGATCCTTTCAGTCCTAAGACTGAAGTTCTTGATACCTTGCTGGTTCTCATCAGCCACTCTGAGCTTCTAAAAGCCATTCACATTTCTTGATGCTATGGCCTCCTCCCTTTTCAAGCTAGCAATGGTGCATTGAACCCTCATTCTTGGAATCTGACTTCCTTTTCTGCTATAAGCCAAACAAAACTGCTTTTAAAGGGTGTATATTAGTTTTACCATAATAATTTTCCTTTGTATTAACTTAAAGTCAACTGATTACAACCTTAATTATATCTGCAAATCCCTTTTTCTGGGTAATGTAACATCACAGATGTAGTGTCTCTTATTCACAGTCTGAGGAATTAGAGTGGGGCATCTTGGAGAGCCACTCTAGGAGTCTGCCTGCTGCTGCTGCTAAGTTGCTTCAGTCGTGTCCAACTCTGTGTGACCCCATAGACAGCAGCCCACCAGGCTCCCCCGTCCCTGGGATTCTCCAGGCAAGAACACTGGAGTGGGTTGCCATTTCCTTATCCAATGTGTGAAAGTGAAGTCACTCAGTAATGTCCGACTCTTAGCGACCCCATGGACTGCAGCGCATCAGGCTCCTCCATCCATGGGATTTTCCAGGCAAGAGTACTGCCTACCACAGTTTAAATGCAAGCCTCCTGGCTCTGGCACAGTTAGATCAACCCTCCCAGCAGGGTTGTGGATAGGCTTGTGTGTTCAGTATGTTGACTGTCGGGTTGTGCACTAGAGCATTTTGAGCATTTACCATGGATCAGATACTGTTTAGTTGTTGAGGATATTACAAAACCTACTTTTGTGAAGATTATATTATAGTCTTTCAACAAGAAAAAAGTTTCCTAGTGCCAGCAATGAAAAGGATTTTCTATAGGACTTGCCTGTTATTGAATGGTACATGACAGAAAAAGTGAAAAAAGTGAAAGTCACTCAGTTGTGTCTGACTCTTTGCAACCCCATGGACTGGAACCCTCCAGACTCTGTCCCTGGAATTCTCCAGCCAAGAATACTGGAGTGGGTTGCCATTCCCTTCTCCAGGGGATCTTCCTGACGCAGGGATTGAACCTGGATCTCCTGCATAGATTCTTTACTGTTTGAGCTACTGAAGAACCCACATGACAGCTGATATTTAATAATTATTAGATGTATGAGTGAACTGAGTGGATTCATGCAAGAATAAAAATAAGACACAACAAAGATGTCCACCAGGGAATTCAGAACCAGAATCCTTGGAAAAGATTCATAACAGCCTTTCCAGCATTTCACGTCTGCTCTAGCTAATCCAATTTTAGCAGGATGCTTGAATCATTCCAATATTATGAAAATGCAATTATGGTATGGATGACTTTTAGTGTAAATGAATATTAGTGTATTTAGTTTGTGATGAATGGCATTTAAAGCCTCCAGTTTTTAAGAAATGGGTGGTACATTGCTTTTGAAAGTTGATTTGTGTGCTGAAACAGTGTCTTGCATGTAACTGCTGCCTTACAACAATGTATTGATTTTGTTGCTTGAAGGATAGGTAAATGTTAGTCACTCAGTTGTGTCTGACTCTTTGTGATTGCATGGACTATAGCCCTCCAGGATCCTCTCTGCATGGAATTCTCCAGGCCAGAATATTGGAGTGGGCAGCCATTCCCTTCTCCAGGGGATCTTCCTGACCCAGGGGTCAAACCTGGGTCTCCTGCACTTAAGCAGATTGTTTACTGTCTGAGCCACCAAGGAAGACCCTGAAGGATAGGTAAGATTTAGCCAGAAAGAGAAAAAACAGAAGGTACAAAAGTTCAGAGAAGAGTTTGGCCCTTTCACTGCAAAATGGAAGATAACCATAGAGGAAATACCGATGATAATCCATTTGAAATTCTTTTAACAAGTATTTGAGTACCTTCCACATCCAAATTCTAGGTATGATTAGCCACTGCTAATAGTGCTCATCAGTTTCACTGCTAATCAGTGAACAAAACAGATTAAAAAATGTTTTGCTCTCAAAGAGCTTTCTTTCTCAAAGAAACAGTGACAGACTTTATTTTCTTGGGCTCCAAAATCGCTGCAGATGGTGACTGCAGCCATGAAATTAAAAACTCTCTTTGGAAGAAAAGCTATGGCAAGCCTAGACAGTATATTAAAAAGCAGAGACATTGCTTTGCTGACAAAGGTCTGTCTAGTCAAAGCTATGGTTTTTCCCGTAGTCATGTATAGATGTGAGAGTTGGACCATAAAAACAGCTGGGCACCAAAGAACCGATGCTTTTGAACTGTGGTGATGGAGAAGACTCTTCAGAGTCCCTTGGACAGCAAGGAGATCAAACCAGTCAATCCTAAAGGAAATCAGTCCTGAATATTCATTGAAAGGACTGATGAGGAAGCTGAAGCCCCAATACTTTGGCTGCCTGATGCAAAGAGCTCAGAAAAGACCCTGATGCTGGGAAAGATTGAAGGCAGGAGGAGAAGAGGACAGAGGACGAGATGGTTGGATGGCACCACCAAGACAATGGACATGAGTTTGAGCAAGCTCCAGGAGATTGTGAAGGACAGGGAAGCCTGGTATGCTGCAGTTCATGGGGCCACAAAGAGTCAGACACAACTGAGTGACTGAACAACAGCAACAAACCTTACATGTAGTAAGGGGAGACAAACAATAGAAAACAGTTACATAGTATGCTAAGGGGTGACAGAAGAAGGCAATGGCACCCCACTCCAGTACTCTTGCCTGGAAAATCCCATGGACGGAGGAGCCTGGTGGGCTGCTGTCTATGGGGTCGCACAGAGTCGGACATGACTGAGCGACTTCACTTTCTCTTTTCACTTTCATGCATTGGAGAAGGAAATGGCAACCCACTCCAGTGTTCTTGCCTGGAGAATCCCAGGGACAGGGGAGCCTGGTGGGCTGCCGTCTATGGGGTCGCACAGAGTCGGACACGACTGAAGCGACTTAGCAGCAAGAGGTGATAAAGTTCCACTCCCTCCCCACCAAAAAGCAAGAAATCAGAAATGGAGATTGCAAATGACTGTTTAGCTAAGAGAATATTATAATGCTGTTGATCTTTGAAAAGTCAATTGAATTAGAGAATGAAATGTATCAAATAAGTATAGTAATAAAAAGGAAGTTTTAGGGAATTCCTTGGCGGACCAGTGGTTAAGACTCTGAGCTTCCACCACAGGGGATGCAGGTTCCATCCCTGGTCAGGGAACTACGTCCCACATGTGGTGGTGCAGCGTGGTTTAAAAAAAAAAAAAAGTTTTCTAATAAGTAAGTCTCTTTTCAAGTTATGCTCCAAAGATACTAGTTTGGGAAACAGAGCGATAATACACCTAGTGCTGCTGCAGTGGACTCTGCTTCCGTGCCACACTACCTAAGTAAGAGCATCCAGGAATAACTTGTAAACTGGGAGATTAGTCAAAGATGTGGTCTCATTTCAAATTAAGAAAAATGAATATTCTGCCTAGAGATGGGTGATCTAATTAAATACATTAGAGATCATTTAGGTTACTCATGATTTCTGTGTGCACTTAGCCTTCTAGATAAGCCTTGATAGTTTCTTTAAAAAAAAAACTTTTTTAGTTGAGTATAAACACTAAAGAGTAAAAAAAAACCAAAAGGGTCTAAAGTGATCTCTCCTAATAGTGACAGCATTTCTAGAAAAAGCCTAGTTTACCCACAGCATTATGTTGGGAAGGAAAGTCAAAATGTTAATAAGAGGTTTGAACTCAGCTAGCTCCCAGCTTCTGAGTGCAGTGACTAGTTGAGGGCATCCCTGGGTTGAAGTCCGACCTCATTGAAATATTCCACCATGCAAATACACTTCTCTCTTTGCTCAGTTGTTCAACCTACATTAAGTTTCTCTCTCTTTCCCTAATCAATTGTTCTTTACCTTCTGAGGACAAAATGTTCCTGTCTGCCTATCCATCCATCCATCTCCTCATCCATATACTTGTCATGTGGATCAGATACCATATCAGAGCCCTTTCTAGGGAGGACTCTGGCTCATAGCTCCCATTTACAGAGCACTCCTTGGTAGCCCACTTTATACCATGCTGATTGGACCAGGGCTGAGCGATTGACCCAAGAACTGGCAAACCTTAAGCTAGCCAGTGTCCTGTGACAAGTCCTAGAACAAAAAGTTGATCAGGACAATCAAATTCTTCAAGGCTCTGAACTGATAAATACTGAGAAAATTATGTACTTAGCAGTGGGAGGTGAAGCTTGAAGGAGAGTGGTGATGAGGTACAACAGGGGCCAGGAAAGCCCACTGTTCTGAAAAAGCAGGGGCCCCACGTGGCTCAGTGGTAAAGAACCCGTCTGTCAATGCAGGAGACACAAGAGACAGAGGTTTGATCCCTGGGTCAGGAAGATCCCCTGGAGGAGGAAATGGCAACCCACTCCAGTATTCTTGCCTGGAGATTCCCATGGACAGAGGAACCTGGTGGACTACAGTCCAAGGGTTGCAAAGAGTCGAACATGACAGCACACACACGTATGAGGATGCACGCCATGAAGCAGAGAAAAGGATGCAAAATAGAAGAGAGAATGTCAGTTGGAGCTGGCAGAAAGGTGGACAGAAACAGAGAAGCAGAGAGCTTGGGGAATAGCTGAGACCCATGAGTGATCGGCCCCTAGAGTAAAAACCCACTATCACAGCTTCTCAGTTCCTTAGAGCTGCCTTGGATCCCAGTTCTGGCTGTGAGATCTGTTTATATTCGGGTCCCTCTTCTCCATGAGACCTGGTTGATTGGCATTTTTTAGATTTCACGGTAGATGCATCTTTATGATAAATCCCCACATGACATAAAAAAGTTCTTTTGAACCAAAAGAGTCTATCAAGAACATTTCCAGTCAGTCAGTGGCCAAACAATATCTTCTTGTTTAAATAGTCCGTTGACATTAGGATATTTTTCTTGATCCAATCAATACTTTATCATACTGTTGTTGAGAGCACCATGGATGTGCTGGATAGCCTCTTGGGAGAAACTCCCCATGGTGTCTGAACTTCAGTTCCAGCAAGGGAAGATCAGATTAGCTTCCAGGTTGAGTTTTGGCTTTTAAATGAGAAACATGCCAGAAATTGATCAATTCACTCCCTTAAGTAAGTAAAGCAATCCTGTTTCCCAGGAAATAACAGGGTAGGCATTGACTACAACCCTGGGTAGCCTCATGCCCTCTGAATCTTCAGTTGACCCAATACATCATTTAACCATGTCTATGGCAGAGAATTCTGGAAATGCCTGACAGATAGCTGGGGTTGAGGCCCTCACCTTTGAAGGCAAGAGTGCATTCTCTCAGTCTCTTTCTTTGGGGTTAGGGAAAATAATTCTCACCATAAAGAACAAATTATTTCTCCCAGATTCCACTTCAAATTTGGCGGGGCAAATGTTTCAGAAATGTAATTTTTTTCCTTTGCTTGCCGTGGTATTGCTAAGAGAAGACATGTCTTTTGGGGGGAAAATCTGATCCTTTATTTGGATAAGGCCTTTAATTAAATGGCCAACCAACTTTTGAACACCCTTTCCATCAACAGTTTATCCAGTTTTAGGTCTATTTTCCTTTTTGTTACTCTGGGAATCCCAACAATTTTGGAGGAATAAATCTACTTGCTCACGTACCACCTCCTTAGCCTTTAAATAAGCCACTCCCTTTTCACAAAATCATCTATGTTAAAGCTGATTTTAAACTATTACAGTTGAATACTTTTAAACCAATTTGCAAATTATTATGATACATTTAAATGTGGAGAATGTATTTTCCTTTCTTTTATATTGATCTTCATTGGAGTTTTACAATGTTGTGTTAATTTCTGTGGGACAGCAAAGTGAATCAGCTGTACATATACACATAGCCCCTCTTTTATGGATTTCCTTCCAATTTAGGTCACCACAAATCATTGAGTAGAGTTCCCTGTGCTATATAGTATGTTCTCATTAATTATCTATTTTATTTGTTGTTGTTGTTCAGTTGCTAAGTCGTGTCCAACTCTTTGGGACCCCATGGACTGAAGCACGCCAGGCTTTCCTGCCCTTCATTATCACCCAGAGTTCGCTCAAACTCATGCCCATTGGGTTGGTGATGCCTTCCAACATCTCATCCTCTGTTGTCCCCTTCTTCTCCTGCCCTCAGTCTTTCCCAGCATCAGGTTCTTTTCTAATGAGTTATCTCTTCGCATCAGGTAGCCAAAGTATTGGAACTTCAGCTTCAATGTCAGTCCTTCCAATGAATATTCAGTACTGATTTCTTTAGGATTGACTGGTTTGATCTCCTCGCTGTCCAAGGGACTCTGAAGAGTCTTCTCCAACACCACAGTTCTAAAGCATCAATTCTTCCAGGCTCAGCCTTCTTTATGGTCCAATTCTCACATCTGTATGTGACTACTGGAAAAACCATAGCTTTGACTATATGGACCTTTGTCTGCAAAGTGATGTCTCTGCTTTTTAATATGCTGTTTAGTTTCATCATAGCTTTTTTTTTCGAGGAGCAAGCATCTTTCAATTTCATGGCTGCAGTCACTGTCCACAGTGATTTTGGAGCCCAAGAAGATAAAGTCTGTCACTGTTCCCATTGTTTCCCCCATTTATTTGCTATAAAGTGATGTGCAGACATTACTTTGCCAACAAAGGTCCGTCTAGTTCAGGCAATGGTATTTCCAGTGGTCATGTATGGATGTGAGAGTTGGACTGTGAAGAAAGCTGAGCGCTGAAGAATTGATGCTTTTGAACTGTGGTGTTGGAGAAGACTCTGGTGAGTCCCTTGGACTGCAAGGAGATCCAACCAGTCCTTTCTGAAGGAGATCAGCCCTGGGTGTTCTTTGGAAGGAATGATGCTAAAGCTGAAACTCCTGTACTTTGGCCACCTGATGCAAAGAGTTGACTCATTGGAAAAGACCCTGATGCTGGGAGGGATTGGGGGCAGGAGGAGAAGGGGATGACAGAGGATGAGATGGCTGGATGACATCACTGACTTGATGGATGTGAGTCTGAGTGAACTCCAGGAGTTGGTGATGGACAGGGAGGCCTGGCGTGCTGCGATTCATGGGGTTGCAAAGAGTCGGACACGACTGAGCGACTGAACTGAACTGAACTGATGTAACTGGATGCCGTGATCTTAGCTTTTTGAATGTTCAGTTTTAAGCCAGCTTTTTCACTCTCCTCTTTCACCTTCATCAAGAGGCTCTTTATTTGCTCTTCGCTTTCTGCCATAAGGGTGGTGTCATCTGCATATCAAAGGTTGCTGATATTTCTCCCTGCAATCTAGAAATCTGCTCTCTGGGCTGGTGGCTGCACTGGCTCCACCTCTCTTTCCCTGGCTCAGGAGCTAGCAGCCAGTTGCGACAGTGGTGGGGGCTGGGCCATGGGCTGCACACAACCGCTCACTGCCTCAGCGTGGGCAGCTCAGCCAGTCCCCAGGCGGCAGCTCACATATGGCTAAGCCCAAGCAGCCTGCCTGTGGGGCTCCTGCTCCTGCACTATCCACCAATAAAAGGGAATAAACTGTATCTATTTTATACATAGTATCAATAGTGTATACATGTGAATCCCAGTTTTCAAATTCATCCCACCCGGCTTTCCCCAAAATGTATTTTTCAACATTTCGTGAATAAAAAATTATTTTCATACTATTTTTATTTTACCTGGCTTAGACAGATTTGGATCACACTCCCCTCTGCACCTCCCCCTCCCCCACAAGACTTATGGGATCTTAGTTCCCCAACCAGGGGTGGCTTGTGTCCTTGGCAATGAAAGCACAGAGTCTTAAACACTGGACTGCCAGGGAGATCCCTGGGTCACACTTTCCATTTTCAATTCTATTAAGGCAGGTACTTCAGTTAAACCATTTTCTCTTTTCCTTTATAGCATAGAAGTATTCAACCCTAACTAACATTAGAATCACTTCAACTGTTTTCCAGAGATTCTTATTTACTTGGTCTGCAGTGGGACTCCAACGTAGATTTTTTTTTTTTAATTTATAAATTAAGTGGTTCTAATATGTAGGCAAGATTGAGAATCACTGCACATATTACTTGATCTTCTTTCCTACTTATTCCTATTTATTATTATGTTCTCTTTAACATAGAGTCTACCTAACCAGCAACATGATATATGTATCCATTTACTCCAGTTTTTTTTTTCTAATTTTATTTTATTTTTAAACTTTACATAATTGTATTAGTTTTGCCAAATATCAAAATGAATCCGCCTCCATTTACTCCAGTTTTTAATTTCTGACAGTGAAGTGCAATAATTGTCTTTGCATAGATTCTGTGCGTCCTTCATTAGACTAATTCTTACTTTTTAAAATTTTTATTTATTTATTTGGTTAGTTTTATTTTTGGCTGCACTGGGTCTTCACTGCCGTGCAGGCTTTTCTCTACTGGTGGCGAGCAGGGGCTGCTCTCTAGTTGCAATGCTTGGCTTCTTGTTGCAATGGCTGTCTTGTTGCAGAGCACAGGCTCTAGGCACACAGGCTTCAGTAGTTGTGGCGCATGGGCCTAATTGCTCCAAGGCGTATGGGATCTTCCCAGACGAGGGATCGGTCTGGTGTCTCCTGCATTGCAAGGAGGATTCTTACCTCTGGACCACCAGGGAAGCCCCTAGGCCAATTCTTAAACCGGTGGTATAGGCTTTCTATACCAAGATCAGGATAAAGCAAAAATAAATCTAATAAATCTGATTATGGAGTTTCAAATATCTTTGATCAGCTCTTCTGTGTATATAGCTATAGATATTTGTGTCCTTGTTTTCACTGTTCAGAAAATGATTCTTATTATTAGGCAGGTAGAATCATCTGTGGTAACCCTGTTACCTAAGAGCCCTGTGGCATTAATACTAGCCAGGCAGTGGAGATCTTTTAGTTCATTTATTGAACTAAATCTCTATGTAGTAAGAGCTGAAAGCAAAGGAATAGGACAGTTTCCTTATCCAGAAGCATTTAGAGTTGTCAGTGGTTACCAAAAAAAAAAAAAAAAATCGCTGTATTTCAAGTTCTCTCGAACCTCGTTCAGGGTCAGAAGAACTAAGCAAATGAATTCTAAGCTTGTCTTAGTGAAGTGTAGGGATTAAGAGTATTGGTCCTGGAGGCAAACAGCCTGGGATTTTATCCTTACTTTACTAACTAGCCATGAGGCTGTGGGCAAGTAACTTAACCTCTCTATGCTCAGTCTCTGTAAAGGGGAGAAAATAATAATAGTTACCTTATGAGGTTGTTATAAGAATTAAATGAATTATATGTGGAAAGTCTTTAGGGCTCTGGCATATAATAAGCACTTAATACATACTATATTATTATCTGGGGGTGGGGGATTGGCGAGTGGCACTAGCTGAGTAGTGAGCAGAGTGCAGAACACACTGGGAGACATTATTCAGGGCATCTTTATAACAAATACCCTCATCTCTTTCCCCCTCTTCCTTTTTCTTTTTTCTCCCTCTCATCTCTCTCACTTCTTCCCCTCTCTTTCCTAAACAATTCAGTCCAAAATCCATTAGATAACGCCAAGGAAGGATTACAATGAATAGTTGTATGTCAATAAAGTAGAATATATACATGAAATAGAAAAATTTCTAGAAAGACATAATACTAAAATAAACTCAGGAAGAAATAGTCAGTCTAAATAGATCTATAACAAGTAGAGAGATTCTATTAGTAATAAAAAACTTGCCACAGAGAAAAGCCCAGGCCCAGACAACGTCACTGCTGAATTCTACCAATCATTTAAAGAAGACTTGATACTAATTTCACATAAATTCTTCCAAAAAATAAGAGAGGAACACTTTCCAACTCATTCTATGAGACCAGTATTATCTAGATACCAAAACCAAAGCCATCAGAAGAAAACCACAGACCAGTATCTTTTAAGAATTCAGAAGCAGAAGTCCTAAACAAAATACTGGCAAACCAAATATAGCGTGTAAGAAAGAATTGTACACTATGACCACATGAAATGCATTTCAGAATGCAAAGTTGACTTAACATTCTCAAATCAATTAATGTAACATACTGTATCAGTAGAATAAAAAGACAAAACCACATTGTCATCTCTAGAGGCAAGGAAAAAAGCATCTGACAAAATCTGATGTCCTTTCATCATAAAAAACACAACATATTAGAGAATATCCTCAACTTGATAAAGTGTGTCTACAAAAACCCCTTAGATAACATCATACTTAATGGTAATAGACTGGATGTTTTCCCCGAAAGGTCGAACAAGACAGGGATATTCATTCTCACCACTTCTACTCAACTTTGGAGATTCTAGCAAGTACAATTAGGTACTTAATTAAAATAAAAGGTATCCAATTTGGAAAGGAAGAAGTAAAACTATCTTTCTTTGCGGATGATGTGATCTTGAAGTATATGAAAATCCTAAGGTATCTACCAACAAACAAGTTCAGCAAGTTTGAAGATTTCAAGACCAGTACATAAAAATTAATTGTATTTTTTATACTTGTACAACTAAAAACAAATATGAAATTAAGAGAACAATTCCATTTACAATAGCATCCATCAAATAAATTTAACAAAAAGAAGTATAAAACATATACTCTGAAAACTATAAAACATTCTCAAAAGATATTAAAGAAAGTATAAATAATTGGAGAAGCATCCTTATTTGTGTATTGGTAGGTTTAACATTGTTAAAATTGCACTACTCCCCAAATTGATCTACAGATTCAACACAATTCCTATCAGAATCCTAGCTGACTTTTTTGTAGAAATGTATAAGCTGATTCTAAAATTCATATGGAAGTTCAAAGGATCCAGGGGAACAAAAACATTCTTGAAAAAGAAGAACAAAGTTGGAGAACTCAGCACTTGTTGATTTCAAAACTTACTGCTGCTGCTGCTGCTGCTAAGTCGCTTCAGTCTTGTCTGACTCTGCGTGACAAAGCAACAATAATCGAGAAAGTGTGGTGCTGGCATGAGATATACATGTAAATTAGTGAAACAGAATTAAGGTCCAGAAATGAACTCATGTGACTGTAATCAGCTAGTTTTCAACAAGGACACCAAGACTAATGTGGGAAAGAATCATCTTTTCAACACGTCATGCTGCAAAAATTAGATAATCATATGCAAAAGAATGAAATGGAATCCTTACATCATACTATTAATACTTATAAAATTAACTCAAAAGGATCAAAGACTCAAATTAAAAGCTACAACAACACAACTCTCAGAGGAAAACAGGAGAAAATCATCATGAACTTGAGTTTGACAAAGGATCCTTAGATATGACACCAAATGCAAAAGCAACAAAAGAAAAAAAGATAATTTGAATTTCATTAAAATTAAAGTCTTTTGTGCTTTAAAGAACACTATCAAGAAATGCAAAGATGGGACTTCCCTGGTGGTCCAGTGGCTAAGACTCCATGCTCCCAAGGAGGGGGCCCAGGTTCAGTCTCTGGTCAGGGAACTAAATCCCACATGCTGCAACTAAGGGTTTGCATGCTGCAGAGATGGTCACCTCAGCTAAGACCCAGTGCAGTCAAATAATAAATAAATACATAAATAGATATTTTAAAAGATTACTTATAAAAAAGGAGTGCAAAGACAACAAGAAAATTGAGAGAAAGTGTTTGCAAATTATATATCTGGTAAGGTACCTAGAGCCAGACATCCTGGAATGTGAAGTCAAGTGGGCCTTAGAAAGCATCACTACAAACAAGGCTAGTGGAGGTGATGGAATTCCAGTTGAGCTCTTTCAAATCCTGAAAGATGATGCTGTGAAAGTGCTGCACTCAATATGCCAGCACATTTGGAAAACTCAGCAGTGGCCACAGGACTGGAAAAGGTCAGTTTTCATTCCAGTCCCAAAGAAAGGCAATGCCAAAGAATGCTCAAACTACCGCACAGTTGCACTCATCTCACACGCTAGTAAAGTAATGCTCAAAATTCTCCAAGCCAGGCTTCAGCAATACGTGAACTGCAAACTTGCAGATGTTCAAGCTGGTTTTAGAAAAGGCAGAGGAACCAGAGATCAAATTGCCAACATCCGCTGGATCATAGAAAAAGCAAGAGAGTTCCAGAAAAACATCTCTTTCTGCTTTATTGACTATGCCAAAGCCTTTGACTGTGTGGATCACAATAAACTGTGGAAAATTCTTCAAGAGATGGGAATACTAGACCACCTGACCTGCCTCTTGAGAAACCTATATGCAGGTCAGGAAGCAACAGTTAAAACTGGACATGGAACAACAGACTGTTTCCAAAGAGGAAAAGGAGTATGTCAAGGCTGTATATTGTCACCCTGCTTATTTAACTTCTATGCAGAGTACATCAAGAGAAACGCTGGACTGGAAGAAACACAAGCTGGAATCAAGATTGCTGGGAGAAATATCAATAACCTCAGATATGCAGATGACACCACCCTTATGGCAGAAAGTGAAGAGGAACTAAAAAGCCTCTTGATGAAACTGAAAGAGGAGAGTGAAAAAGTTGGCTTAAAGCTCAACATTCAGAAAACTAAGATCATGGCATCTGGTCCCATCACTTCATGGGAAATAAATGGGGAAACAGTGGAAACAGTGTCAGACTTTATCTTTTTTGGGCTCCAAAATCACTGCAGATGGGGACTGCAGCCATGAAATTAAAAGATGCTTAGTCCTTGGAAGAAGAGTTATGACTAACCTAGATAGCACATTCAAAAGCAGAGACATTATTTTACCAACAAAGGTCCGTCTAGTCAAGGCTATGGTTTTTCCAGTGGTCATGGACAGATGTGAGAGTTGGACTGTGAAGAAAGCTGAGCACCGAAGAATTGATGCTTTTGAACTGTGGTGTTGGAGAAGACTCTTGAGAGTCCCTTGGACTGCAAGGAGATCCAACCAGTCCATTTGAAAGGAGATCAGCCCTGGGTGTTCTTTGGAAGGAAAGATGCTAAAGCTGAAACTCCAGTACTTTGGCCACCTCTTGCAAAGAGTTGACTCATTGGAAAAGACCCTGATGCTGGGAGGGATTGGGGGCAGGAGGAGAAGGGGACGACAGAGGATGAGATGGCTGGATGGCATCCCCGACTCAATGGACGTGAGTTTGAGTGAACTCCAGGAGATGGTGATGGACAGGGAGGCCTGGCGTGCTGCAATTCATGGGGTCGCAAAGAGTCGGGCACGACTGAGTGACTGAACTGAACTGAAGGTACCTTATATCCAGAATATGCATAAACTCCTAAAACTCAATAATAAAAAGACACGTAGACCAATTTAAAAATAGACAAATGATCTGAATAGACATTTCTCCAAGGAAGATATACAAGTGAATAATAAACTCAAGAAAAGATGCTTGTCATCATGGAAATGCAAGTAAAAACCATGATAAGAAATCATTTCACACCCAGTAGGAAGAACAGACTCAAAAAGTCAGCTAAACAAATGTTAATGAGGATGTTGGAAAAGTCCAAACTCTCACACACTGCTTTTGGGAGGGTAAAATAAGGCAGCTGCTTTGGAAAGCAGTTCGTAAGTTCTTTGAATGTCACTCTTTGAACACAGAGTTGTCTTGAACCAGTAATTTTACGTATATACCCAAGAGAAGTAAAAACATTTGTATACACAAAAGCATGTAGACACATGTTTGTTGCTGTCTCAGTCGCTGAGTTGTGTCTGACTTTTAGGTCTGTCATAGCTTTTCTTTAAGGAGCAAGCATCTTTTAATTTCATGGCTGTAGTCACCGTCTGTAGTGATTTTGGAGGCCAATAAAAGATAAAATCTGTCACTGTTTCCATCTTTTTCCTCATCTGGAGAAGGGAACGGCAAACCACTTCAGTATTCTTGCTTTGAGAACCCCATGATTAGTTGCATTGCTGCTGCTGCTGCTGTTGCTAAGTCGCTTCAGTTGCATTAGGCCTCAGTAATTTTTCTAAGATTTCCAGTTGATATCAGTTTGCATGGAATTTCTTATATCTCAAGATATAAATTGATTTTGAGAAAGAAAAGGTAATTATTATTAAACAAAATAGACGAGAACTAGTTGAAGAGATTAATTTATTGGAAAAGGAATGCTTCTTTATTGATAGCTACATTTATTCTTAGCAGGAGTCATTAATCAGGTGCCAGAGGAAAGAATCGACCACTTTAGGAACACGCTGCTAGAAGCCAGCCAGCTCATCATCCTTGGTTTTGTCAACTTGGTAGCCAGTAAGTATCAAAGAATGACTTTGTTGAGGAAGGCTTTTGAATACTTTAATGTGAATATAACGATTATCACCTGTTTGTATCTGGAAGTTGAAAAAGAAAAAGGAGATTGGTTTATTTGTGTGGATCCATATCAAATGAAAAATCTACAAACCCGTAAAGACTTCGCTGCAATAAACTCTTTGGAACAGCATTCCTGGACCACCATTTTTACACCCTTGGTTCCATGGACAGAGGAGCCTGGCAGGCTACATTCATGGGGTCGCAAAGAGTCAGACAAAACTGAGTGACTAACACTTACATAAACCTACACTTTATTTTATGAGAGAAAGGGCAGGCTAAAGACATGGCAAGAGGCACAGGTCATGTGCACAAATGAAATCCAGAGTTACGTTTTATTTTCAAGGATGCACAGATCAAGAAAACAGGTGGCAGCCTTTTCTGTGATTCTATGTTCTGACTCCCAAATTGGGATACTTTGTCACATAGTTTGAGAAAAAAGAAAATCAGAATTGCCCTAGGAAATTTGGGATGTGTTGTTCCCATATCTATACTAGAACTTGCTTTATAAATGCCCAGAGGTAAAACTGAGCAGGGCCCAGGGATGGAGAGTCTAGTTTTCCTTCTAAAATAAAGGAATCTTCCTGGGAAATCATTTGTATGAAGACTGACATGGTAGTTTGGGCATGAATCTGGGACCTAGAAAACCATGATAAGAATTTCCACTTCTGTTTTTGGTTTGGACAATGAAAGTTCTAAAATATTTATTTATTTGGCTGCCCTGGGTCTTAGTTGCAGTAGGAAGGATCTTCGATCTTCATTGTGACATGCAGGTTTTTCAGTTGTGGCTCACAAACTGTTAGTTGTGGCAGATGGGATCTAGTTCCCTGACCAGGGCTCGAACCTGCGCCCCCTGCATTGGGAGCACAGAGTCTTAGTCACCGGACCATCAGGAAGTCCCCATGTATTTAAATTATATTAATCAAAATGCTTATTTAAAGGGCAAAAGTGGTTTAAATTATTTTCTCAGCTACTGATTCAAACCATTCCATAAATCCATTCAGTTCTGGCACATAGAATCACAAAGCTTTGAGACAGAAAGAGCTTCAAGATAGCATCTGGTCCAGCCCCACATCCTGAAGATCCCACGTGAAGAAGCCATGGTTATGAGCTAAACACACTCTGAATTCTGAATCTTTTTCTTTACATCTTCTGGAAATTAAGAATCAGTAGAAGAAAGCCTTCTAATTTCACAAGAAAAAGATGATATAAATATACCATCATCTGCCAAGTTTGAGAGTTACCACTTGGGAAGCATCATGCTAGGTAGGTGTCCTGATTTAGGACAAGGAGAAGGAACAAATGATAAAGTAAGGGTGACAGGAAACATCACATAAAATGAAAGATACAATATCTTTTAGTGCAAAAGTGAATGTTGAAGTCTAACCTTAATGTAGTAATTTATTCCAGCAACCACTTGAGTTTTATATTCTATAGCTGTAAATTCTTCATATGTCTCATTTGTTTTTTCTTCAAGCTGTGGTTTAACCTTTAGAAAAGAGTATGAAATAGAAGTCATATTTTTATGGCAAGACAAGAGAAATTTAAACAACAAAAAATCTTCTCTGCCCGTTGGCCTCCCTTTTCCTGGCCCACACTGTGCATTGTGTGTCTGCAGTATGCGTTGCCCAAACCACCCCAATAGCGGGAATACCTGCTCAACCATAAAGAGCAACATTCTCTTAGCATCAACAAGACAACTCCTTCAAAGATAACATTCCTCCTTGATCTTGTAAGGTGTCACATGACATACCATATTGCTGCTTAGATCTGGATTAAATAAACTGTCAACTAAACATCATTTGATGCACAGCCCTTGGTCTCCAAAAACTTATACACCTGTGCCTTGACTTCTAATAGGTGGAACATTAGATGAACTTTCTGAGATGCTCTTCCTGGGTTATAATCCTCAAATTCAGCTCAAATAAAATTTCCATTTTTTTCTTAAATCAGCTGATCAATTTTTTGTCAACAAGAGGGAACAAATTACCAAAGCTGTTTTGAATTCCATGTATGTGATTTACAAATTTGTTAAAAATGTGTTTACAAATAGTTGAATACATCTTTGATTAATAAAAGTGGGAGACCAGTAATTCCTACTAAGTACAAAATGTTTTTATCTTGAAATAATTTCAGGGACTTTCCTCGTGGTCCAGTAGTTAAGACCTTGGCTTCCAGTGAAGGGGATACAGGTTTGATCCCTGATCGGGGAACTAAGAACCCACATGCTTTTGTGATCAAAAAACCAAAACGTAAAACAGAAACAATGTTGTAACAAACTCAATAAAGACTTCAACAAAAATTGTCCACATTAAAAAAATATCTTAAAAAAAAATTTCAGACTCAAATTTGCAAAAATAGTATAGCATATCTCAAGGTCTTTAGTTTAATCACATCTGCAAGTCCCTTTGCCATGGAAAGTTTCAGGGACTAGAGTGTGGCCATCTTTGAATGCCATCCTTCTGTCTACCAGAAGGGGATACAAGCTTAGATGCCAGCATTCCTGAACCAAGCATGAAAAGGCAGCTAAAGAATCTCAAATGGAATATGTAAGATTTTACTAAGTCCATCAGTTTTCAGTACAGGGTACCCCGATACTGAATTCCTGCTCTCAGCTGGGCATGATACAGTAGTGCCCACGATGGTTTCTCTGACTGTTTCTGCTAAGAGTAGAGTTCTGATCTTCTGTCTGTGTGGAGGACCAGAGACAGCTTGTCTTTCAGGGTGGAGAATAGTGAGAGGGAAGGACCTAGGCACAGTGGAACTGCTTCTCAGCCTTCCATCAGATCTCGGGGTTTAGCTGCATGCCTCACTCTTGTCTTCCCGTTTCTGGTGTTGCTAGTGCTTGAGCCATTTTGGAGTTCTGCACCATGAATCTGCTTGCTTCTGGCTCAGACATTCCCCTATGTAGCTTAGGCTGTCTAGATGACTCAGATCATTTTACATTGTTCGTGTTTTCCATCTTTCAAAGTTTTGTTGAAAAAAAAAATCCACTAAATATTGTTGATATCTCTGAGGTGTTTGCCTGCCTCTCATTGTCTTCTTATTTGTGGATATGACTTTCCCCTCCAACCCTTTCTTATCACTTAGAGGGAAAGGAAACAAGTGTGTGTGTTTGATATACCTTGTTTATTGGGAAGTTGCCTCCCTGCCCATAACTGAACATTTTATGTGCATATATGGCTTCAATCAGGCCTCCATTGCATCTAGGGTTCTCCCAAGACCATCTGGTCCTTCCTTCAGTGGGCAAATGTTTTGAATCCTTTTCTATTGATGCCTCAGTTTGGGTACCAGAACTGTTTTCAAAGACCTAGATATCTGGGGAGTTCCCTGGCAGTGCAGTGGTGAGGACTTGGTGTTCTCATGGCCAGGGCCTGGTTTCAATCCCTGGTCAGGCAATAAGAGCCTGCAAGCTGCATGGCACAGCCAAAAAAAGACCTAGACATTTGCAAATTCTTTGAGCTCTCAGACCTTTTTTGAAGGGCAAACACTCCATGGACCACCAGCCATTTCTACTGTATAGATGGGAAATCTCCAGAATAGATGGGGAAAATGTGATTGTTTTGGGGGGATGGAAAGTGAGGTTGCAAAGCAGAGAAAGGAAGAAAACAAATAGTGAAGAAAAAAGAGAAAGAAATGGGAAGAGATAGGACACAGGAGAGAGAAGAGAAAAGTGGCCAAGTGTGCAGAGAGAATGAGCTAGGGAAGAGTTCAGTGTCTTATTGCTTCCCCCATCCTCACACTTTGGAGCCAATACTGGGTAACTGTTACGTTAGGAGCTGAGTTGGGAAGGGTTAATCTTGACACTAAACCCTGAATTATCTATTCAAGCTTCACTTTGCGGGTGAGAAACCTGAGACTGTGAGAGAACATGACAGCTAAAGGCTGAAAAATACCTTGAATAGTGAGTATCTGATTTATCTTTTTTTGAACCCTGTATCAGACATTTTTATTTCTTATTGTCCCAGAAACACATCCAAATCTGTAATTTGGGTTTTTCCATCGTATCTATAGGAAAAGGCAATGGCACCCCACTCCAGTACTCTTGCCTGGAAAATCCCATGGATGGAGGAGCCTGGTGGGCTGCAGTTCATGGGGTCGCTAAGAGTCAGACATGACTGAGCGACTTCACTTTCATGCATTGGAGAAGGAAATGGCAACCCACTCCAGTGCTGTTGCCTGGAGAATCCCAGGGACGGGTGAGCCTGGTGGGCTGCCGTCTATGGGGTCTCACAGAGTTGGAGACGACTGAAATGACTTAGCAGCAGCAGCAGCACCCTGACTGCAGGTTCACTGTACTTACAACCTGTAGCCCTGCTCCTTCTTACCAGCAAAACAGATTTGTATTGCTCTATTGTTGGATGCTATGAACCTGAATGATGGGATATCAGGTGAGGAGGAGGAAAAAGGCAGAGTAGAAAGGAACTGATCATGAAACCTAAAGTTTCAGAAGGCAGGTTGGTGTTGAAAGTCTCAGGTTCCTCGCCTGCAAACTGAAGCTTAAATAGATAATTCAGGGTTTAGTGTCAAGATTAACTCTTCCCAACTCAGCTCCTAACGTGACAGGTACCCAGTATTGGCTCCAAAGCGCGAGATTAGGGGTGGGGGATGGGTGCTAGGAGAGTGAAGACCAGTGGGGAGTGGTGATCCAATGTGGTGGTAAATAGACAGACCTTAAGCTGTGAATAGTTGCCCCTTACTTTCTTCAATCTGCTATGCATGGTGGTGGTTGAGGTGCTGAAGGGAACAGTATAGGTTGGGGTCCAAACCAGGGGAAGGATGCTATCAGGGAGGAGCAGCTGATAAAGTGCAGTCACCCCAGAGCTGTTCAAGCTTTTCTTGTTGCTGCAGAGGATGAATCCTGGTGAGCTGTTAATTCTCTGGGATATGAGGATTTCAGCCTTGCTGCACCAAAGATGCAGGCGTTTCTCCTACCTTCTCCAACCTGTAATCATCCTGCAGAAACACACTTGGGCTATGCATAATTTAGGAAAAATGAATAGAAAGATTATGGTGGCAGCATGGATTGGCCATTTGGGGGATGTTTTAGAGAGTAACAAAGGAGAGTTTGGGTAGCAGCATGAAAGTACAGTGGATTTGGTGAAAGGTGACTTGTGGACATTTGTCGCCTATGTTTTGAGGGCTGGAGAAGTATGGGGCAAGGCAACCAGCATACAAGAAATAATGGCACCTGCCTTAAGAAAGGAGGACAAAGTCTTAGACCAGAGAGAGGCACGCAGTCAGCAAGGAAAATAAATCAGAGCGTTCTCACACCAGATGGCTGCAATCTTCTAAGAGAAAGGACTGAAATGCCATCTGGTCAGGCCATGGGGATTGGGAGGACTGAGAACCTGAGGAGAGAGGAGGTCCTGTTCCACCGCTGTGGGGTTTCTAGAAAAGAACCCACAGGATGTGACTGGAAGGCTAGCTGGAAGCCCCAGGGCCCTGCAGCTGTTGTTAACTGGTGTGAATTCATAGATTTGAAAAGGGGGAGTTTTCTGTGATTCTACATCTTCCTTGAGCAAAGTTCTCTGAAGCTGGAGTGGAAGCTGAGGAGGAAGTGGTGGCAGTGGGAGTGACCTCTGATTGAGGACTGGAATGCCAGAGCTCACGGGGTCATGGAAATCAGGGTGGCGGAGGGGAGGAAACCACCCACGATGGGGTCCAGCTGGGTGAGCCATCGAGTGGGCTGAGGCATGCGCTGATGCAGATGGAAGGGTCAGTGCCTGAAGGGCTCTGGTGTGGCTGAACCGCAGCTTCTCTGTACGTGGGGCAATGGAAGAGCTGATTGATGAGGAGGCTGTGGTCAGAGAGGAGACCACACATTTGTGAGTGAGTAAGAGCCACAGCATGCTAAGCTCCCGGGTGTGTCCATAATGGTGTGCAGATGGGCTGTTTGTCTGTTGTTTTTGTTGCAGGTTTTGTGTGGTGTCCTGGCAGACAAAAGTTATGATCTGTGGGTATGCCAGGAATGGTATTCAGCAGCCAGGTTTGACCTAGGGGTGTGTGTGCACATGTGTATGTTTTGTGTGTATGCATCTGCCCATGTGTAATAATAGCTCTTATTTCTAAAAATAAAAATTATTGCTATAACATTTCTTTCCTGTATATAAACATACTCAGAATTCTCATCCAGTGATTTTTCACATATAACATAAGGTAATGGATCAGCCAAAATGATCCAGAGGCTCTAGCCAGTGGGCCTTCATTTGATCCTTAATTACATATATTAAGTATTAAGTATTTACATACTAAGTAATTAATCACACATGTTAATAATTTACATCTTAAGTAATTAATTACATATATTAAATACACATATTCAGGGATGGGGCCATGTTCGAGTCTTTGTTTCCTTGTGTGTATCCCTTTTCTCCAATTTATTTTACAAATTTCTCTGAGGGTAGGACCAGGTTAATATCCCTTCTCTTCCTATAGCAATTCACTCAGTACTGTGTATATAATTGATTTTCTCTTTTTTTAAATTTTAATTTTGGCCACACAATGCAACTTGTGGGATCTTAGTTACCCGACCAGAGATTGAACTCAAACCCTCAGCAGTGGGAATGCTGAGTCCTAACCACTGGACCACCAGGGAGTTCTCAAATCAATGTTTTCTGAATGCAGAAACCAGGGTTGTTTTCCCTCATAATAGCTTGTCTCCCCAGATAGGAAAGAAGATAGAAGAGAGGTAGAATATTGACGGAGGGGCTTTATTCCTCTGTACTCTGGAGAAGGAAATGGCAACCCACTCCAGTACTCTTGCCCGGAAAATTCCATGGATGGGGGAGCCTGGTAGGCTACAGTCCATGGGGTCACAAAGAGTCAGACACGACTGAGTGACTTCACTTTCTTTCTTTCTATAGTTCCTTTTGGAGAAGGAAATGGCAACCCAGTCCAGTGTTCTTGCCTGGAGAATCCCATGGACAGAGGAGCCGGGTGGGGCTACAGTCTATAGGGTTGCAAAGAGTCAGACACGACTAAGCAACTAACACACTCTGGACCCAAGTACCATTAACAGCCTTCAATACCTGATACGACCCATTACCATCCAGTCTCTCTTATCTTCAGAACAGAGAAAGTCCTTTCTTCTGCCTTCAAAAATGTTCAAGACTTCTCAACCCCAAGCCCTTTGTTTGGCTTTCTTCTCTTTCTGATTCAAGCTCTCTCTTTCATTCTGATGTCAAATTCCTTGAACCTGTGGTCATCATTTTTCTCTGATGCTTTCCCCTTTATGTGTGATGACCTCCCTCTCCCCTCTTTGCCTCCCCAATGGGTGCTTCCTTCAGCTCAAATTCCACTGAGAAGCTCTCTGATAAAAACAGAGAAAGCTGATAAACTTCATTTCCTCCAAGTGTATCTAATTTTAATAGGTGAATTTTTAATCTAGAAACACATTAAAACATCAAAGGAATAAGACTTCAAGGTAAATGACAGGAAAGTGGAGGTCTTCCCTGGGACCCCATCAAATCACATTAAGTATGTGATTACCTACACATACCCATTTTCCTGGCCCAGCCCAGGAACCTAAATAATTCTATAATCTTGGAGAAGGTGTTGATTAAATTTCTTCACCTAAAAACTGGTTGGAGTAATATCTGCCTCTTGGGGTTTTTTTGTGGGGGGAATGAATGATATAATTGAAGTGCCTTCTAAACTCTAAAATGTTTTCTAAGCTGACTATCCCTCAGTCTTCCAGCCCTTAAATGGGAATTGTCGCCTGAGGCTATTTCCTGTAAGCCAGGGAAAGTGAAAGTGAAGTTGCTCAGTCCTGCCAGACTCTTTGCGACCCCATGGATAGTAGTAGCCTGCACCAAGCTCCTCCATCCATGGGATTTTCAAAGCAAGAGTACTGCAGTGGGTTGCCATTTCCTTCTCCAGGGAATCTTCCCAACCCAGGGATCAAACCCAGGTCTCTCACATTGTAGACAGATGCTTTACCACCTGAGCCACCGGGGAAGTCTGTGAGCCAGGGAAGACAAGTGATAATTGGGAGTTTAGTACTGGAGGAACAGAGCTGCCATGCAGGAATTATTCACTTGAAATTAAGAACGTTTGACCAGTAATCTCTAAAGTTTTTCCTGGTTCCAAACCTATGATTATGAAAAAGCACTTAACTGGAAAATGTTTTATATTATGCTCTAGATTTTTTGACTTCCCTAAATGGGTTGTAAACTTCCTGAGGGCAGGGGCTGTATCTTATGGTCCTTATGAATCTTCTATAACATTTAACACAATGCTGGACACCTAAGAGATATTCAAGAAATGATTCATTGATATTCATTTCTCCTATTGATTTAAAAGGGAGGCTGGCTGCTTGCACAGAGAAGGCAAGTTTGCAACACTGTCTCCTCCCAGTGTATTCCCCCCACTCCACAAGCTTCATTATGTCCCTGCCATAAATCTGGAGATAGGCTAGCTTCTTGATTAGATGGTTATTAACCTCTTTGAATCTCAGTTTCATCATCTGAAAAACTGATGTGATGTCTTCCCTCCTTGCCCCAGGGATTATAAAAATCAAATGAGAGGCTGAATGAGGACAAGGCTATCAAAACTGCAAAACATCTTTCTGGGCTGATGTAGCTACTCAATAACTAACTCTTATTCTACCTCTCTGACAGAGTTGAAGCCCAAGGTGAGCAGGAAGAAACACATTTTCAACTTAATTTATATATTTAAGGTGTGGCTTACTGATAGATATTATTAATAATGCAAGGCCTTCTTATAAGTTGTTACTTAAAAAAAATTATACTTGCAAACCAAGATAGGCTTTATAAAAATAATTATAATTTTATGCACCTTCTATCTTCTATATTTCAAATATCTGTTATTCCCAACCCCCTTACAGCTCTGGTCCCTGAAGAGTCTCAGGAATTTTCCCAGGACAGTAATGATCTCAAGCAAAAATCGGAAGTAAACAATTGTGATGCCTCACTTATCCACGTTCATTTCCAAGTCATTTCCTTTTTCACCTGTGCTTTGCTGCATTCAGGATCTTAGTTCTCTGATGAGGGATCAAACCCATGACCCCTGCATTGGAAGCATGGAGTCTTAACCACTGGACCACCAGGGAATTCCCTCCAAGTCATTTTTATGAGTTGCAAGGCAAGTGGTGTTGTTTTCACTTCACAGAAGAAATTGAGAGTCTTTTGCTGCCCTCTGATTTTTGCTGCCCATCTCCTGTCAATTTCTCAGAATACCCTGTATCTCTAGTCCTGCAGGCAAGTGAGGTCATGGACCACAGTCTGGGCATCACCAGAGCTGATTAGAAATGCAGAACCCCAGGCCTACCCTAGATCTACTGAGTCAGAATCTGATCTTTTAAGGAGACTTCCAGGTGATCCATGTGCCCATTGGAGTTTAAGAACACTGACAATATAGGGATTCCAGTGAAGACATTCATGACTTAATATTATCTTCTTCAAGAAAGGATAAGTGAGAAGGTATTTACTATTTTAAAAGAACAGTTGAAAGGAAAATACTTAGCCCCACAGAATGAGTGATAGAATTCCAGGCAAAAGAGACCGGCTCTGTGCTCTAACATAGAGAATCCCATCTCTTCCATTTACACATGAAGCTAGTCTTTGCCAGTGTCATAGAATGAAAGGGCAGGAAGGAATGACATAGGAAATAGGGCAATAATTAATAAATCTAAAATAGTAATTTATATATTTTTTATTTTCATAAAAATGCAATATAATTTTTATTTCATAGGTGATAACAAATCAGACAACACTTAGAAAAATATATTAACCTGCTAAACACATGGAGTTCTATTTTCACCATAATTAATTTTGAAATCACCATAGACTATGTCACTTCTCTATTAGTGTAATCTCCCAAATACTAAAACATTGTCCATTGAGACAAATTTGTAGGAAGTTTGTAAGTGGATCATTTTTATGATTTATTCTACATTTAACTCATAAAAATTTTTTTCCTATAGTGCATTTAAAGTCTAGTTCATCGATAGTTAACAGCCTCAGACTTTAATTACATGTTGGCTACCCTTGGTGAGGAAAGACAAATTTCATCAGAAGCTGAATTAGTAATCCTAGAATCGTACATTGTAAGAGCTTTAGAGATGATCCCATGAAAATTCTTCTTTTACAAATGGGGAACCCGAGCCTCAGAGAAGGGATGTGACTTGCTCAAGATTACTCTC
This sequence comes from Bos javanicus, assembly GCF_032452875.1. NCBI lineage: Eukaryota > Metazoa > Chordata > Mammalia > Artiodactyla > Bovidae > Bos > Bos javanicus. Next base: position 67,018,363 of record NC_083868.1, on the reverse strand, counting down.
AGGATTATCAGAGATTTCATCTGAAAAAATTTTCAGTTGGAAGGAAGTCCGAACAAAACCACTCATTTCCCCACCTTCCAGTTTTCCTGTTCACCAACACATTTAGCCCAGGGCCAACCTAGGAACCAAGATTTGGGATCAAACCTTTCCTTGGGCTGCATTCACTCACCGTGTTAGCAATCTCCTGGATTTCTGGAGTGGCAGGTTTGGCTTCAGTTAAACCTCCAGGGATCATTTTGGCTAACTGTGTCTTTTCTGGGCAGGATGCTGGCGCTGAAGTGGTCAAGTAAGGGTGGAGATTCTGGTTTTTAAAGAGGCTGTTGTTCACAAGCTCCGCCTATAGAATGTTTTGTTTTCCTCAGAGAGAAAAAAGCACAGGGAAAATGAGTATGCCTTGAAGTAAGACTTCTTGCTTCCTCTGTGGAAAACGCTAAGAGGACTTGGGAAGAACGAGGGGCCGGGGAGGAATGAATGGGTGTGTACAGGTGTTGTGTTGGAACAAGAGTCAAACTTCTTTGTGTTCTCATGGTTTCATCCTGTTGCCTCTGAAGTATGAAATCCAAAACCACAACCAGACTTTCCCAGTGCTTAAAACCTCTAACAAAACTTTATTTTTTCAAGGAATACTTTTTAATAATGTCAAGGCCGATTGTTTAAAACGGACTTAACTTTATAAAAAAAAAAAGTAAAAGATCTATCTTGAGAACCTTGGCTGGATATTTGTATTTTACTTGTTTTTACATTTCTAGAACTGCTTAAAATACAGAAAAACACAAAGTATAAAACAACAAACACCTTTATTCCTATCATCCAGAATTAAAACTTTTAACATTCGGTCATATTGCTTCCCATCTGTTTTTTTTTTGGTAGCTGTTTTCAAGAAATAAACTATCACAATTTGCCACTCCCTTATCCCCAGCCTTGCCCTCTGCACAGGTAAACTACATTTTGAGTTTGGTATCCTTCTAGCCCATTTTAAAAATACTTTTATTTAGTGTGTTTTTAAAAATCTGATTAAATTTTGTACTGAACGTATGCTCTGTATTATCCCTTTTTGCTATTCAATATATATTTTTAGTCTTTCCATGTTGATACAGGTGATTCTTACCTGGTCTTCCCAGGAGTCAGCCATGGGGAAAGCAGCATGTCCTCTGTTCTCTTTCTAGAGCTTATGCTCTGTTACTCTCAGATTCCCTCTTGATTCTCAATAATTGCTTTTAGAAGCAGAAACTTCCTCAAAGCACAGGTTGCTCTTGTCCTACTATTTGTCCTAGTTGTTTTTAGGGTAAAATGAATGCTTCTTATTGACAGGGGAAGAGTCACATAAGGAAGTGCAGAAAAACACAACAATTAATATCTCTGTGCTAACTGTTTAATTAATTAAACAGAGTTAATTAAATGCATATTTATTTAAGTTTTATTTACCTTGTTTAATAGGCAGTGATGGTCTCAAAAATCTTTCTCTTCATCAGATGTTTGATCCCTTTGTAAATCTTTGGGTTTTTGAGCTTGAACATGGAGCTTTACTCCATCAGTAACATGATTTTCCTGTAGTAGTGTGTTGTGAAGCTCTTCTTCTGAAGAAAATTGAATCCAATCCATACCTCTGTGAAAACCAATCTCATTATCAAAAGATACAGTGCACTTTCCCACGTGGCCAACTTGTACAAAGTGCCCTCTCAGCTCACTCAAGTGGTCCAGGGAATTTATCTGACAAATGCAATGGACCAGCTGATGTTCGATGTTTGTTGGCAGCTCCATAGCTCCCCTCACTGCCCAGGACACCATCTTTAGGTTAATATACATTTATTTTTAAGTACCTTTAAGATAGTATTATTGGATTGGGGGATATCAATTATTCAGGCTATTTTTACAGAACTTGACATACTCATAAGTTTTGTATTTCTTGTCTTCCACAGGAATTATCTTTTATGGGAGATTTCCCTTGATGGGGGCTGGGTTTTGGGTGGTTGTCTCTACTAGGCCACAGTGGGTATATAGTCCCCAGACAAGGTCTTATTTTATTCTAGGCTTAGGACTCTTAACTCATGAAGATATTGAGAATTTGGGCTTATCTCCGGCTTTTGGTACAGGCCTGGGACTCTGGACTTCCTCAGCTAACTCTGCTTCCACTCATGGTTGGGGTGAATGTGTGGATACATCACTTACTCTACATCCTATCATTTCCACTCCTAGGTATTGACCTAAAAGGAGTGAAAACATGTGCCCACACAAGACTTGTGTACAAATGTTCACAGCTGCATTATTCATGATAGTTCAAAACTGAAATGACTCAAATGTTCATCAACTGGTGAATAGATTTAAGAAACTGTAGAGATTATCCAGCCTCACGGTCTCATGAGACACTTGCTTTGTCTCCCTGCTTCAATTTCCAACCAGTAAAACATCTGTAACTGAACAAGTCTTCTTTTTCCCAGCACAATAGGACGCCAGAGAGTCCCAGACATCTGTACATCTAAAAGTGGGTGGACTGAAGTAGATAGAGGAGGTAGGGCTGAGGGGACAGTGGGAGCAGTGTGTGCTATCCCAGACTCCTGGCTGCAAAGGGCTGGGCCCATCGCCCCAGAAAAGCCAGGAGGAGCAGGGGAGAGGGCCACAGGTCTGTGGCCTCCCGACTCCGGCAGTGCTTACAGCCACAGAGAGCTGGGCGGCAGCAGCAGTGGGACCTCTAATCCTGTCCCTCCAGCCATGGAGGTGCCTGCAAGTCCAGATCCCTGCCTGCAGCTGTGGCACCCCTGAACTTCAACCCCCAGAGTGCCTGTGACCCTGGCTCCCCCCACCCCGTGTCCCACTGCAGTGGTGAAGCCTACAACCCAGGAAACCCCAGACAAGGTTGAGGCACCAGCCATCCTGGAGCCCCAGTGGCTTCTCTTGTTGCAGAGCACAGGCTCTAGGGGGCTCGAGGCTTCAGTAGTTGCAGCTCACAGGCTTTAGAGCACAGTCTCAGTATTTGTGCACACGGGCTTGTACATCCCCGTGGCATATGTGATCTTCCCGGACCAGGGATTGAACTCATGTCCCCTGCATTGGCAGGCAGATCCTTAACCACTGGTCCACCAGGGAAGTCCTTAACATTTTTCCTTAGGAAAGAATATGCAAACAGGAGAAGCCACTGCAATGAGAAGCCTGTGTACCACAACTAGAGAGTACCCCCACTCCCCACAACTAGAGGAAGCCTTTGCACAGCAGTGAAGACCCAGCACAGCCAAAAACTAAATTAATTAATTAAAAATATTTTTTCCAGCTCCTTCTTAAGGTATAACTAGCAAATAAAATTGTAAGTTATTTAAAGCATTCATTGTGATGATTTTGTATATGTGTACCTTGTGTAAGGATGGCAGCATGGAGTTAATTAATACATCATACAATACAGAATTCTCAACAACAGTCACAATATTGCTCATGGATGCTCATGCCCAGTCATCTCGTAACTGACAGTCTACACCCTTCCACCAGCCTCTCCTTGTTTCCTGTGTTCCCAGCTTCTGGCAACCACATTCCATTCTCTGTTCCTATGAGTTCAATTTTTGCCCCTTAGATCCCACATACAGGTGATATCATCTCGTATTTGTCTTTCTCTGTTTGACTTTATTTCATTTAGTAAAATGGTTTTTACATTCATCCATATTATCACAAATGGCAGAATTTCCTTCTTTTTAAAGGTTGAATAATGTTCCATTATATATATCTTAATCTATATCATCTATCTCATATTATCTCATATCATCTATCTATATTATCTCTCATATAGATATATATATCTATAATATATTATAGATAGTATATTATCTTTATTCATCTGTGGGTGAACACTTAGATTGTGACAGTACCATGGTTGCTGTGAATAATGCTGCAATAAATATGGGAGTATGGATGTCTCGTCGAGACAGTGATTTCATTTCCTTTGACTATACACCCTGAAGTGGACTTATGTATGTATACATAATACTGTAATAAACATGGGGATGTAGGTATCTTTTCAACACAGTGATTTTGTTTTCTTCAGAAAAGCCCAGAAGTGGAATTGCTGGATCATATGAATTGGAATTCAAGAATAAATCTCTTAGCAACCTGAAGCTTTTCTCACTTCAAAAGGGTTGCAGCATCAGTCATCTTCTCCTCCTTCTCTGCAGGACAAAGGAACTGATTTCACCAACCACAAAGGCTTTTCGGAACTCTAAACAATGTAGAAAAGCTTGTCTGACCCTTGCTTAAGTAGCCTGATTTCTGAGTTGCACTGTGTTATTGCCCTTTGAGGGGACAGGGAAGGGAACTCTAGGGGTTTACACACCCTGAATATCCGTCAATTGACCTGGCAGTATTGGAGTCGGTTCTGTCAGTTGTTATGACTAACGATAAAAGCCAGGGTGGGGTAGTATTATGCAATCAGTGTTATTGCACCTCTCCCTAGGGAGGAAATTCTGTCCTACCTGACGCACTTGGATCATAGGCATCTTCCAGCATGGCTTCCCGTCACTTTACACCTTGGAAAAATGGGCACGTACATAAACTTAAGGCTGTGCTCTCAAAGGTTTCTTGATAAATGTTAATTTGTGAGTTTGGCTCTGCATGGATTAGTGTTGCGAGTTTAGCTTAGTAGTGACCCTAACACGTAATCTGGGGACCCCTACACCAGAATCCCCTGGGATGCTTGTTCAATGCAGATTCTGAACTCTTTCCCACATTTATTAAATTACACTCTCTAGAGTGAGCCTTAGAATCTGCATTTTAAGAAAGTTCCCCAGACAAGACTTGTGAGCATTAAATTTAGAGACCTAGCAAATAACAGTGTTAGTATGCTAGGTTTACAGGTGTGGTGGGGGGTGAAAAGGTGGAAATCTGGATGGCCAGTCTAGATAAAACAAATGAAAACAGCCCAAGGCAAGAACTAAGGCAGATGTTGTTATCATGTCTTGTTCATATTGAGTTAGTTGCAAGTTGATTCCAGGTTTCATGTAGTGGCACATTCAGCTGAGGGCATGTTTTGAGCCAGTCCTTAAAAGTGTTTGTTCTTAGACTTCCCGGTGGTTCAGTGGTTAAGAATCTGCCTGCCATTGCAGTGGACATTGGTTTGATCTCTGGTCCAAGAAGATTCCACATGCCACAGGGCAACTAAGCCCATGTGCCCACAACTGCTGATCCTGTGCTCCTAAAGCCTGCGAGCCACAACTACTGAAGCCCTTGAGCCCTAGAGCCTGTGCTAGGCAACAGCAGAAGCCACCACAATGAGCAGCCTGTGCACAGCAACTAGAGAGTAGTCCCTGCTCACTGCAAATAAAGCAAGCCCGAACACAGCAATGAAGACCCAGTGCAGACAAAAATAAAATAAATAAATAAAATTATTACAAAATTAGAAAAAAGCGTTTGTCCTAGCTCAAAGGCCCTGGCCCCAATCCTAGCTGAGGATTCCATGACTGGGCAGGTAGAGCTATTTAATCAATAGAGGACAGAAGTTGGCCATAGCCCCACCACAGTGTTAATCAAAAGACAAACAATATTTCTCTGCTATCTGTAGAATCCCTTTGCCTTCTATGTCATTTCCATTTTAACCTTCCTAGTATTCCTTTTCTCCTGCACTGAGCCAACCACCTAGGAAAGAAGGTAAGGCAGGGTTAAACATTAAATCTTCTCTTATTTTGCATTCAATGTTTTTAGAAATACTGTATTTTTATAGAGCACTTTCTAATGACTGAAACAGCATTAAAGAGAATGAATGAGGTTTTGCCATAATATTACTGAAGTCTTGGAAACCTCTAACTTAAAGGCTCATTGCACAGAAACCCAGGGGCAATATTGCTAGGAATTACTCAAATACACTGGCAGTTTATGACTTTACAAGGTCTTTCAAATTCACCCTTCACGATACCTGATTTCACAGGAATGACTCTGTTAAAACTGTCACCACCCCCTTACTGGATTATTGCTGATGCTTCCTGGCTGGGTCTTATCCTTCTAGTTCCTCCTGAAAATCAAACTCTTTCTCATTCACTTTAAAAAATGTTGCTCCATAACTTGGGAATTTCCTGTCATCTATCAGTATTAGTTGCCCAGTTACATCCGACTCTTTGCAACCCCATGGACAGTAGCCTGCCAGGCTCCCCTGTCCATGGCATTCTCCAGGCAAGAATATACTGGAGTGGGTAGTCATTTCCTTCTCCAGGGGATCTTCCTGACTTTGGTATTGAACCCAGGGCTCTCACATTGCAGACAGATTCTTTACCATCCAAGCCACCAGGAAAGCCCATCTACCAGGGAAGTTATCTATCAAATCCAGTCTAAATTCTTAAGAATTACATTCAAATACTCAAAGTCCTTCTTGAGCCAGCCTCCTCCTTCAGAACTCCCCTCCAGGTGAGTCCTGGTGTCTCTCACTCCTCTTTCTCATCCTCACTTTTGCCCCTTCGCATGGGTATTAATCTTCTTTTTCATAAATTTACATTCAGTACTGCTTTTAAAAGGCTTCCCAGGTGACGTTAGTGGTAAAGAACCCACCTGTCAATGCAGGAGACATAAGAGATGAGGGTTCGATCCTTGGGTCAGGAAGATCTCCTGGAGGAGGGCATGGCTAACCCATTCCAGTATTCTTGCCTGGAGAATCCCATGGATGGAGGAGCCTGGTGGGCTACAGTCCATAGGTCACAAAGATTCGGATGCAACTGAAGCAACTTAGCATGCACACACTGTTTTCAAAACCCACACCATCCAGAGCTTTCTGGTTCCCCTTAGGTTTGGGTTGGCACTATATATTCCTGTTATTTCAGGTATTAACACATATTTTGTTTATATTCTCCACAATCTGATTGCAATCTCTTCTATGACAGACACTGTTTTGGCTGCTACCCACTGTATTTCCTAGGTTATCAAACACAGCATCTGCCCAGCAAACATGTGAGAAAATTCATAGGTCTCCCAATTTCCTTTTGGGAGAAGGGGTCAACCATCCAACACAGACCTCTGAAGTCCTTGAACATCATTGACCAAACATGTCTTGGTCAAGTTTTCCATTTTTTAGTTAAAACTGCGGCTCACTTTGAGTTCACAGTGCTTGTTAAGCATAGGACTGGGACTAGACTTAACTACCAGTTTGTGTGTGTTAGTAGCTCAGTTGTGTTTGACTCTGCAACCCCATGGACTGTAGCATGCCAGGCTCCTCTGTCCAGGAAATTCTCCAGGCAAGAATACTGGAGTGGGTTACCATTTCCTTCTCCAGGGGGGTCTTCCTGACCCAGAGATCAAACCCAGGTCTCCTGGGAAGCCCTTAACTACTAGTTTAAATAATTTTAAATACCCTAAAGAAAGAGAAAATCCAGTCAATCTCTTTGCCAGCAGGCTGTAACACCTTCTGGTGTCTGTCTGTTTATTTGTATCTCCCTAATGATAACACCCTGCTTATTTAACTTATATGCAGAGTACATCATGAGAAACACTGGGCTGGAAGAAGCACAGGTTGGAATCAAGATTGCCGGGAGAAATATCAATAACCTCAGATATGCAGATGACACCACCCTTATGGCAGAAAGTGAAGAACTAAAGAGCCTCTTGATGAAAGAGAAAGAGGAGAGTGAAAAAGTTGGCTTAAAGCTCAACATTCAGAAAATGAAGATTGTGGCATCTGGTCCCATCACTTAATGGGAAATAGATGGGGAAACAGTGTCAGACTTTAATTTTGGGCTCCAAAATCACTGCAAATGGTTTGCAGCCATGAAATTAAAAGATGCTTACTTCTTGGAAGAAAAGTTATGATCAACCTAGATAGCATATTCAAAAGCAGAGATATTACTTTGCCAACAAAGGTCCGTCTAGTCAAGGCTATGGTTTTTCCAGTGGTCGTGTATGGATGTGAGAATTGGACTGTGAAGAAAGCTGAGCGCTGAAGAATTGATGCTTTTGAACTGTGGTTGGAGAAGACTCTTGAGAGTCCCTTGGACTGCAAGGAGATCCAACCAGTCCATCCTAAAGAGGACCAGTCCTGAGTGTTCATTGGAAGGACTGATGTTGAGGCTGAAACTCCAATACTTTGGTAACCTCATGCGAAGAGTTGACTCATTGGAAAAGACCCTGATGCTGGGAGGGATTGGGGGCAGGAGGAGAAGGGGACAACAGAGGATGAAATGGCTGGATGGCATCACCGACTCAAGGGACATGAGTTTGAGTGAACTCTGGGAGTTGGTGATGGACAGGGAGGCCTGGCGTGCTGTGATTCATGGGGTCGCAAAGAGTCGGACACGACTGAGCGACTGAACTGAACTGAACAATAACACATAGTTTCACATGTACAAGAATGGTAAGGGTCACATTCTTCTTTTCTTGTTTTCCTTTTATTCTTCTCATCATATGGATAAGCTAGGCTTATACTTTCTGGATAAGCTGAAGATATTTTCTGTGTTTTCATACAGAAAATGGTTGGACTCTAGAGAGATTGACAACTTAATGGCAAGAAAAGCAGGGCACCCCTGACAACCAAGGGTAGCCAGAGCCCTGGCAATCTCTGTCTTGAGCCGCAACTGAGGATGAGCCAGGAAGCAGGTCAGAACTGAAAAACCTGTGGAACAACTGAAGCATGTTTAGAAATGGCAAATAGAACTCTTGTTTGGCCCTGGTTGTCATTCCTTACATATCTGCATTTAAATATAATTCATACAACCCTAACCACAGCCTTCAATTTTCCATCTTGAATTGATTCTCTATTCCATCCTGCAATATTCTAAAAAGGATTCCAATCAGCCAGGCCAAGTCCTTACAACATATCAATGAGATAAACGTGTACCATTTGTAACTGAGAAGCTAGGGAATAGAGGAGGGAAGAAAAATAAGGGCAAGAAGAAAAAACAATTGAATCAAAAGTGAGGTGATTACACTAAAAGTTGGCATCTCTAAGGGAGGATTAGTTGCTAGAGACAAAATACAAAATCATATTGTTTCCTTAATTAAAACCCTTTGATAGCATTCCATTGTCCTTAGAACACAGTTGTCACAAGCCCTTTCTGATCTGGCTCCTGTTAAATTCTCGAGTGCCTTCCTTGTTGCCTCTCTGCTCGTGTTGAAAGCCTTTTCCTGTGATTCCATTTGGCTGGCTGATACCTCTTTATCCTTCAGGCCTTTTTTGGGCCAAAGTGTGTCCTCCAAAATTCATGCGAGGTCCTAGTCCCTAGTGCCTCAGAATGCAACTGTATTTGGGGACAGCGTCCTTAAAGAGGTAATTAAGTTAAAGTGAGGGTCATTAGGGTGGTCCTTAATCCAATACGACTGGTGTCCTTATGTATGTGGCTAGTCACTCAGTTGTGTGTGACTCTTTGTGACCCCACAGACTGGACAGGCTCCTCTGTCCCTGGGGATTCTCCAGGCAAGAATACTGGAGTGGGTTGCCATGCCCTCCTCCAGCCGACCTCCCCAACCCAGGGATCGAACCCAGGTCTTCTGCACTGTAGGTGGATTCTTTACCATTTGAGCCACCAGGGAAGCCCACCATCCCTGATAGAGGAAGACTGGTCTTCCGTCAAGGTTATAGGAGTAGCTGTGCTCCCCTGCTAGAACTTCCAAACAAGCTCTCAAGGTGTCCTTATAAGAAGAGGAAATTAGGATTCAAACATACAGAGGGAAGACCATGTGAAGAAAAATAAGGTGGACATCTACAAGCTAAGGAGAGAAAACGCATTTCTGCTGTTAAGCCATCTTACCTGTAGTCCTGTGTGTGGCAGCGCTGGAAAACTAACACAAGACCTAAGCCCTTGGGACGTAACCTCCTCCAACTTCTCCCCCCACCAACTTCCCCTCCCCTCCCCAGCTTCTTCTCTCCCTACTGCCGACTGTATGCTCCCTACTGCCGACTGTATACTCCTATGGTACGTTATGATTGTAACTTCTCCATCAGAGCTCTTAGCACAGTGTATTGGAATTGCTGGTTTTGCTTTTGGCAGATTGTTGGCTTTGCTTTTGTTTTTTGGTCTGTGCTTCTAGCTAAACCATAAGCTTCATAAGCAGGGACCTGTCTCTTGTTCACCAGATCATCCCCAGTGCCTAGCATAGCGTCTTACACATTCCAGGCATTCAATAAATAGTTGAATGAATGAATTGAGGATGGTTAAAATCCTACAAGTTAAACTAACTTAATTAAAAGTCACTTAGACCTAGAGGTGATATGTGTGTATGCTCAGTTGTATCCAACTCTTTGTGACCCCATGGACTGTAGCCCACTAGGCTCCTCTGTCCATGTGATTTCCCAGGCAAGAATACTGGAGTGGGTTGCCATTTCCTTCTCCAGGGGATCTTCCTAATCCAGGGACTGAACCCACTTCTCTTTGTGTCTCCTACATTGGCAGGGAGATTCTTTACCACTGTGCTACCTGGGAAGCTCAGGGACTCAGAATGTAATTTTGAGGCTTTCTCTGAAGATTCAGTGTCAGAGATCAGTTAAAGGAACATTAGCCAGTTCTTACACAAGTCGTAGAAATCATCCTCCTCCACCACTCTGGTTACGCAGCAACCCTGAAACCAAGCAGAAGACATCAGAGGATGGCATCACTGATTGACAGAAACTACCCAAATGGAGCTAATAAATGATTCAGCTAGAAAAAAAAAAAAGGTGCTTATAGGTGAAGTCAGGCCCAGATTTGGCAAAACAGGTTCTTATCCTCCACATCCATCATTCTTCACCAGACATGTCTCAGCCCAGCACCACTCCTCCTTGGGAACATCACTGCTCATCCTCTGCTCTGCAAGCCTGAGCAAGAGGGTGAGGCTGTCTGACAGCCCGACCAGAGCTCTGAGGGTAGAGTCAGGAGCTAGGAAGTCCAGAACAAGTAGTCAGACTGGCTTTTTACCCAACAAGCTCTTGATGACTCACTTAACCTGTGAACCAGGACATACATAACCTGTATGACATATTTTGATTACTTCCTGGTTCTGCAGTCAGTTGTGAAGAGACAGGACAATTTCCTCTTTGGATCAGTAATTACTGTACATATGGTTTGCCCTGGGTTGGAAAGATCCCCTGGAGAAGGGAAAGGCTACCCACTCCAGTATTCTGGCCTAGAGAATTCCATGGACTAAGTTCATGGAGTCTCAAAGAGTCGGACACAATTAAGCGACTTTCACTTTGCCAACTTTGCCAGCTATGGTTTGCAAAATATTTTTCTTAAGCACAGTAATACATGAAAATTTAAAAAATAACCAGGAGCTTGTTTTCCATGGGACAGCCAAGAAATTTAATTAGTACAAGATTTCTTTGGTGAGAAAGGAAGCCCAAACAGGGCTGAGATGATCTCAGGAGATGTTTCTTTTCTTTCTTATTCTTGTTAAAGATCTTTGTTATTTTTAAAAATCTTTTTATTGAGGTATAGCATATGCTTGGTGCACAAATTATAAGCTCAATAAATGTTTTCAGTTTTTTGAGTAACATTATTTATCTGATTAGGAAAACAACATATGTGAGTTGTAGAAATATTTTGAAATGTGGAAAGAAAATAATTATTGTTAATAATACCATTCACAGTCCCAGAACACAGATCCCTTTTAACTTTCCAGCCTTTTTCCTTAAATAGAGCCTTAAATGGGCTCTATTTAAGTGCATACTTTACAAAATTGTGATTGTACAGTTCATATTGCCTTTATTATTTTGGTGACTATTTTTCTATATTATCACATATTCTTCTACAACTTGAGATTTAATAGCTTCATAGAATTTTATCATGTGATTCCTCTATTTAAACAATTCTCCATTATTGAGCATTTAGGTCATTTCCATTTTCTGCCTATATAATTAATGCTGCATAAACATTGTTCAGTATAAACTTCTGCCCATGTATGTTTATTGACTAGAGGATGCTAGCATTTCAGTTTCCTTAGTGAAGATGATCAGATGCCCTGATTTCTTGGGTTGGGTTTAGTTTATACTTTTAAGTCCCAGGATGCTTGGTATTAGGGAAATACAGGGCCAAAGTAGAGAGGATATTCAATTGAGAAAAATGGGATTGGAAGTAGAAAGTAAACTTGCAAACCTATTTCAGTAAATGGGATAATGAGAGATACAAAACTTGTGCAAGCAAGGCATGTAAGAGCCTATGTAAATACTGAAAAATAAAACAATGGTCAGATAGTATTTCAGATACTTGTCTGTATTTTTGCTCTTATACATTTCCCTTGCCCATTCAAACTAATGGCCACCCTGTCCTCATTGTCCTAAGGAAGGGATGTTCCGTGGCAGAAAGCAGAAGTCTGCTAGACTTTCTGGCTTCTGTTTCTAAGAGGTTACATTCCAGAACAGGGAGAGGTAGACAAGGCATTTGTCTGAAACCTAAGGGGGACTTGAAAAAGTTGTCCTGGCCAAGGGGAAGGGAAGTGATCAAGGAACAGAGATCTCAGGGGTCTGGAGTAAAGGACGGTGGTAGCAAAACCCAAAAGAGGAAGTAACTTCAAGCTGCTTTCAGGCATGTGGGATGCTAGGCAGCCTTGCAGAGATCCGTGTGCCCAGGGGCGGGGTGGGAGCAGAGGGGCAGGCTGACTGGAATGGTGGACAGCTCTGCTTGAGACTTGGAGCCAGATGGTGACCCTTCTTCCCCGACCTTTGTTGTTATATAAGGCTCTAGAACAATGGCACAACCCAAAGTAAGAAAGGGGAGCCCCCAGAGAGCTAAGGCTGTTGCTCTATCAGATGAGAGCTCAAAGTAGAAATAGAAATACAGAAACTCAAGTTATATTTCCTTTGATATTTGGGCTTATGGTTCGAAATTTATATCCACTCATTTGTTTTTTTACTTTCTGTAAAAATTAATAAAAAGTTCCAAAATCCTAACTAATGGGAAACAGTGTCATTCTTAGCTACATTGCTTCAAATCCTGGCATATATTTTTATGGGGCAGAATTGTAGGACATAAGCCACATAAAATCTGATAATATCATGAAGTTATTTTAAAAGTATCTGACATTCCTTCACTATTTCAAGGGAATGAATCAGTGATTTGGGTACTTAATTAATTTATAATAATCAGAAGCTTTAGAACTTTAAAATATGCTTTAGTTTTTATTAATGTTCAGTGTGCATTAATGTGTTTTATAATTCAGTGAAGTCAAATAGTGACTTATCAGGGTCTCTATTGTTCTGACTTGATCTGTGAGTCAGTCTTGGGGTTTTAAGAGCCTGAGCTCCACTCTCTCTGGCTGTCTTGCAAAAATAACATTACTCATAACCAGCTTTGTGATAAGGATTGGATAGAGAACATTACAGGTAAGATTATCTGGTAAATTCCCAGTAGAAAACTTCTATTTGGAGTCTTTTAACCTGGTTTAATTGGCCAAATAACTCCTTCAGTTCAGTTCAGTCGCTCAGTTGTGTCCGACTCTTTGCGACCCCATGAATCGCAGCATGCCAGGCCTCCCTGTCCATCACCAACTCCTGGAGTTCACTCAAACTCACGTCCGTCGAGTTGGTGATGCCATCCAGCCATCTCATCCTCTGTCATCCCCTTCTCCTCCTGCCCCCAATCCCTCCCAGCATCAGAGTCTTTTCCAATGAGTCAACGCTTCGCATGAGGTGGCCAAAGTACTGGAGTTTCAGCTTTAGCATCATTCCTTCCAAAGAAATCCCAGGGCTGATCTCCTTCAGAATGGACTGGTTGGATCTCCTTGCAGTCCAAGGGACTCTCAAGAGTCTTCTCCAACACCACAGTTCAAAACATCAATTCTTCGGTGCTCAGCTTTCTTCACAGTCCAACTCTCACATCCATACATGACCACTGGAAAAACCATAGCCTTGACTAGACGGACCTTTGTTGGCAAAGTAATGTCTCTGCTTTTGAATATGCTATCTAGGTTGGTCATAACTTTCCTTCCAAGGAGTAAGCATCTTTTAATTTCATGGCTGCAATCCCCATCCGCAGTGATTTTGGAGCCCCAAAAAATAAAGTCTGACACTATTTCCCCACCTATTTCCCATGAAGTGATGGGACCAGATGCCACGATCTTAGGTTTCTGAATGTTGAGCTTTAAGCCAACTTTTTCACTCTGCACTTTCACTTTCATCAAGAGGCTTTTTAGTTCCTCTTCACTTTCTGCCATAAGGGTGGTGTCATCTGCATATCTGAGGTTATTGATATTTCTCCTAGCAATCTTGATTCCAGCTTGTGCTTCTTCCAGCCCAGTGTTTCTCATGATGTACTCTGCATAGTAGTTAAATAAGCAGGCTGACAATATACAGCCTTGACGTACTCCTTTTCCTCTTTGGAACCAGTCTGTTGTTCCATGTCCAGTTCTAACTGTTGCTTCCTGACCTGCATATATGTTTCTCAAGAGGCAGGTCAGGTGGTCTGGTATTCCCATCTCTTTCAGAATTTTCCACAGTTTATTGTGATCCACACAGTCAAAGGCTTTGGCATAGTCAGTAAAGCAGAAATAGATGTTTTTCTGGAACTCACTTGGTTTTTCGATGATCCAGCAGATGTTGGCAATATGATCTCTGGTTCCTCTGCCTTTTCTAAAACCAGCTTGGATATCTAAAAGCAGCTAACTTTTTTCTCTTTCTCAACAATTTAAAGACGTTTTATACAGACGGACCGTCACTGTACATTCACTAAATTTTATTCTTGTATTGATAGCAATTATAACCAGTTACATGGTCATCAAGCTGATTAGATCTTGTCTCATGGTCTTAGGGGAAGTGGAAAGAGGGATAAATGCAGAAACCCTTGCTTTCACTTATGTTGTGGATTCTGACCACGAGGAAGAAAGGACTAAGTTGTAGTCAAGTCCATGTCTTACCTGCAACTCTCTGGTTCACAAAGTAAGCTTAAGTTAGCCAACCTCCCTTACATCGGAGTTCGTGGAAAACTGATGTTCTTTTCCAGCAGAAAAGAGAAGTGAAGCTTTTAGGGGGCTTTCCCACTGGGAGTTTTCAAGTCCAAGAGATTGTAAGGCAGTGATTTTCAAATGCACGAGGACAAGCCTGGGAATCTCCATGTGGTGAGTTGAGAGGAAGGACATGCAAAGTTGAAAACCCATATTTGTGTATGTTTGGAGGACCAAAAATAGCTACATTTAAAATATCTTGAGCTACATATGGTACGTGCTGTGCTTAGTTGCTCAGTCATGTCCAGCTTTTTGTGACACCATGGACGGTAGCCCACAAGGCTCCTCAGTCCATGGGGATTCTCCAGGCAAGAATGCTGGATTGGGTTGACATGCTCTCCTCCAGGGGATCTTCCCAACTCAGGGATTGAACCCAGGTTTCCCACATTGCAGGCAGATTCTTTACCATCTGAGTCAGCAGGGAAGCCCAAGAATACTGGAGTGGGTAGCCAATGGAGTGGGTACCCCAGTTGGGGTAGCCAATCCCTTCTCCAGGGGATCTTCCCGACCCAGGGGTCTCCTGCATTGCAGGCAGATTCTTTACCAGCTGGGCTTCCAGGGAAGCCCACATGTGATATGACATCTTTCTAATTCTTATCTAATGGGATGTGAGTAAATAAAGCTTGAGAAACTGCTTTAGGTTGCAAAAGAAGGTACAAGAAGGTGTAAGAGAGATATAACCCCAGTGTTAGGTAAGTAGGGACTCAAGAGCAGTTGAATCAACAGAGACACAGACCAGGAAGGGAGCTCAGGGATCCTCCAGCCCAGCCCAGCCCAGCCCAGCCCAGTTTGTAGTCAGCAAACTACAGTTGAAAACAAAAAATCAGAAGAAGAAGAATATTTCATAACATGTGAAAACTATGCAAAATCCAAATTTTCATGTCCATAAATAAAGTTTTATGAGGACACAAGCCATGCTTATTTTTTTTGTGTAATGTCTATTGCTGCTTTGTGCTACAATGACAGAGTTGAGTGGCTGTGACAATGAGTCGCCCACAAAGCCTAAAACATGTATTATCTGACACTTTACAGGAAATTTGCTGACCCCTGATGTAGCTCAGTGTTCAGGCACAGAAAATGAGGCCAAGACAGGGGAAGTGGCTTGCTCAGATGGCTAAACAGTAAGTAGGCTCTTAATATTACTCATAATACTTCTTTTCAGTCTATATCTTTTTAGTTATTACTTTGTTGACAGTTCTCGTCTCCCTTTAAACCTCTTCTAGCTCTAAAGATCTTTCCTAGTAGGATGTTCTAGAATGTACCCATAACTGTTTTTAACAAAGATAGGATATGTTTTATTTCCTTCTAATGCCCTTTTAAAGGATATTCAGGATTTTGCTAACCTTTCTAACTGAAGCATCTTGTGACCTGCATGAAATGTCTTTATCAATTAGTTTCCAAATCCACCCTTTAAGGACTTTAAGACCATTGGGATCTATTGCCACCAAGTGACTAGTGGCACTTTGGTTATGCTTACCCGGCTGAGCTATCAGAGAATTATAGTATAACAGGTTTTCATGGTTGGAGCCAATATTAAATTTCAACCACTTAACATTGAACATTGGCTATAGAGATCATAATGTTGTCTAGTCAACTGTTAGAAATAAAAATAGAGATTTTTCCCCCTACCCCTGTCTTGCTTCGTTTCTTAGATAAACATAGTCCTTAGTGCTTCCTTTGTCACTTTTAAAGCCAGACATAAAGAAATGCAAAATTAAAAATACAAGTGGGTGCTATTTTCAAGACTTCAATCGTCATTAATCATGACCCTGTTATTAGACTATATCACAGTTTTCTAACTCATTATTTTGTTGTCAATTAAGTATCACTCAAAGGTGTTTGTACAGTAAAAGCCCTTGCAGCTTGCTGGTATTCACTGTTCTATTAAAAGAGAAGTTGGTGACTTCTAACTCTGCTTATAAATCATCAGGATAAGAACCTGCTCGTCTTTACAGCTTTTTCTTTCTCTCATATTTGGGTGAATTGTGTGTTCATATTTTGCTTATTTTTATACTGGGTTTTTGGTCTTTGTTTTCCATGACTTCTAAAAATAATTTATATATTAGAGATACTGCCCATTATCTGTGATAAATGTTGCAAATATTTTCCCCTCAGTTAGTGATTTTATTTGATTTTACTTTTGGTGTTCTTTTTTGTGATGTGACAGTTCTCAATTTTTATAGTCAACTTTATCAGTTTTTTACTGAATCTAGATTTCAAATCATATATAGAATGCCTTTCCTACATTTGGGTTATAAAGGATTTCACCATATATTTCTTCCAGCATTTTTATGATTTTATTTTTTACACTTAGAACTTCTGATCCATTTGGAGATTCTTCTTCTGTATAATCTGAGGTATGATCCAATTTGATCTTTTTAAAAATGGTTACCTAGTTGTCCTCAGATCATATATTTGCCCCAGTCATTTTGAGATGCCACCTTTATCACATTCTAAATTTCCATATGTACATAGGCTTAATTCTGGAGTCTATATTCTATTGCACAGTTCTGTCTACTCACGTGCCAATATGAAACTTTAATTATAGGAGTTTCATATTTTAATATCTGGTACAGTATAAGCTACTTTTACCTTATAGTTCTTCTCTTTCAAGTTTTTTTAAAAAGATATTCTTGCACGTTTATTTTTCCACATGAAGTTTAGAGTCATTCAATTTATAAATTGGGAAGAGCAGACATCTTTTTAATGAGAGTTGTTATATTTAAGGGCATGAACTATCTTTCCATTTGTTCAAGTCTATTTTGGGGTGTTTCAGTAGTGTTTTAAAGTTTTTCTCATGTTAATCTTGCACATTTTTGTTAAGTTTATTTCTTAGAGTTTATTTTTTGTTGTTGTTGTTATTGGAAATTGGACTTTCTCCTCTATTATATTTTTGAGCTGTATATTGTTAGTGTATCTAATGACTATTGATTTTTATATGTTAGCTTTATATCCTGCTAACTTTAGAATTCTTTTATTGCATGGTTACTTTTGCCATCGATTCTCTTACGATTTTGTGACTATAATATTATATAATGTGGAAGCTCTTGCTTTAGAACTGAGGTTATGTATTTTATTACATTAAGGAAATATCCATTAATTCCTATAGTCTGAGTGCTTTTTTAATGTCAGGAATAGGTGTTGATTTTTGTCAAATATGTTTTCAGCTTTTATGGTGATAATCATAGGATTTTTCTACTTAGATCTATTAATATAGTGAATTATAGTAATGTATTTTCTAATAACAAAACACCCTTGTATTCCCCAGCTAAATTCATTGGGCATGGTGTATTGTTTTCTTAATGTGGTACTGCATCCTGTTCAATAACATTTTAAAATTTTTACTTCAGTGTACATAAGTGATATTCCTCTGTCATTTTTCCAGGGTTGCTTTTGTTGGGCTTAGAAATCAACTTGATGCTTAATTCTTGAAAAGAATTTGAACTTTTTCTTGTTTCTAGAATAATGTATTGGGACTATCTGTATTGGAAGATGTGATGGCATTTCCCTTTGAAACTGAGTCTGGTGCATTTTTGTGGATCGCTCTTTGATAAATTTCTCTACTTTTTAATATGGACATCAGTCTGTTTAAACTTTTTACCTCAACTAGAGTCAATTTTTTTTTTTTTTTTGGCCATACCACACAGGTTGTACAATCTTAGTTTCTTGGCCCTTCCCAGGGATTGAACCAGGGCCCTTGGTAATGAAAGCACAGAATCCTAACCACTGGACCATGGAACTCTCATGGAATCAATTTTGATAGACTGTATTTCATCAGACTTTTCAAATGTATTTGCATAATGATGTACAAAGAAGTTGCTTAAATTTTTAAAAAATATTTTGTATGTTTCCATGGTTATTTATCTTCTGTCGTCTATCATTTTGTTTGAGTTTTATTAGTTTTTCAGAGAATCAGAATTTTTTTTTTTTTTTTTAATGAAGTGAAGTCGCTCAGTCGTGCCGGACTCTTTGCTACCCTGTGGAGTATAGCCCACCAGGCTCCTCTGTCCATGAGGTTTTCCAGGCAAGAGTACTGGAATGGGTTGCCATTTCCTTCACCAGGGGATCTTCCCAACCCAGGGATCGAACATAGGTTTCCCGCATTGCAGGCAGATGCTTTAACCTCTGAGCCACCAGGGAAGGAGCACACCTAGGGCTTTTCCTGTAATTCAGTTATTGTCCACTAGGTGGTAGCAAATGCCTTGGCTCTACAATGCACAAGCTCAAATCAATTTTCTGCTTAAATTCGTTGTATTAATAGATTTAAACTATTTTTCAAATAAAAATTAACATTAATTAACCATTTAAATAAAAACTTTATTAAGTATTTCTTTTGGGATTGGAAAGTAAATTGACCTTTTCCAGTCCCGTGGCTACTGCTGAGTTTTCCAAATTTGCTGGCATATTGAGTGAGCACTTTTACAGCATCATCCTTTAGGATTTGAAACAGCTCAACTGGAATTCCATCACCTCCACTAGTTTTGTTCGTAGTGATGCTTCCTAAGGCCCACTTGACTTCACATTCCAGCATGTCTGGCTTTAGATGAGTGGTCACACCATCATGATTATCTGGGTCGTGAAGCTCTTTTTTGTACAGTTCTGTGTATTCTTGCCACCTCTTCTTAATATCTTCTGCTTCTGTTAGTTCCATACCATTTCTGTCCTTTTTGAGCCTGTCTTTGCATGAAATGTTCCCTTGGTATCTCTAATCATCTTGAAGATATCTCTAGTCTTTCCCATTCTATTATTTTCCTCTATTTCTTTGCGCTGATCACTGAGGTAGGCTTTCTTATCTCTCCTTGCTATTCTTTGGAACTCTGCATTAAAATGGGTATATCTTTCCTTTTCTCCTTTGCTTTTTGCTTCTCTTCTTTTCACAGCTATTTGTAAGGCCTCCTCAGACAACCATTTTGCTTTTTTGCATTTCTTTTTCTTGGGGATGGTCTTGCAATGCCAAAGAATGCTCAAACTGCTGCACAATTGCATCATCTCGCACATTAGCAAAGCAATGCTCAAAATTCTCCAAGCCAGGCTTCAGCAATACGTGAACCGTGAACTTCCAGATGTTCAAGCTGGTTTTAGAAAAGGCAGAGGAACCAGAGATCAAATTGCCAACATCCACTGGATCATGGAAAAAGCAAGAGAGTTCCAGAAAACATCTATTTCTGCTTTATTGACTATGCCAAAGCCTTTGACTGTGTGGATCACAATAAACTGTGGAAAATTCTGAAAGAGATGGGAATACCAGACCACCTGATGTGCCTCTTGAGAAACCTATATGCAGGTCAGGAAGCAACAATTAGAACAGGACATGGAACAACAGACTGGTTCCAAAGAGGAAAAGGAGTACGTCAAGGCTGTATATTGTCACTCTGCCTATTTAACTTATATGCAGAGTGCATCATGAGAAATGCTGAGCTGGATGAAGCACAAGCTGGAATCAAGATTGCCTGGAGAAATATCAATAACCTCAGATATGCAGATGACACCACCCTTATGGCAGAAAGTGAAGAAGAACTAAAAAGCCTCTTGATAGAAGTGAAAGAGGAGAGTTAAAAAGTTGGCTTAAAGCTCAACACTCAGAAAACTAAGATCATGGCATCTGGTCCCATCACTTCATGGCAAATAGATGGGGAAACAGTGGAAACAGTGTCAGACTTTATTTTGACAAATAAAAATCCAAAATCACTGCAGACGGTGATTGCAGCCATGAAATTAAAAGACGCTTACTCCTTGGAAGGAAAGTTATGACCAACCCAGACAGCATATTAAAAAGCAGAGACATTACTTTGTCAACAAATGTCCGTCTAGTCAAGGCTATGGTTTTTCCTGTGGTCATGTATGGATGTGAGAGTTGGACTATAAAGAAAGCTGAGCACCAAATAATTGATGTTTTGAACTGTGGTGTTGGAGAAGACTCTTGAGAGTCCCTTGGACTGCAAGCAGATCCAACGAGTCCACCCTAAAGGAGATCAGTCCTGGGTGTTCATTGGAAGGACTGATGTTGAAGCTGAAACTCCAATACTTTGGCCACCTGATGCAAAGAGCTGACTCATTTGAAAAGACCCTGATGCTGGGAAAGATTGAGGGTGGGAGGAGAAGGAGGCAGTAAAGTATGAGATAGTTGGATGGCATCACGGAGTCAATGGACATGAGTTTGGGTGAACTCCGGGAGTTGGTGATGGACAGGGAGGCCTGGTGTGCTGCAGTCCATGGGGTTGCAAAGAATCAGACACAACTGAACTGAACTGAACTAAGTATTTCTTTATTAGAAATCATATTGACTATTTACATACATATATATTTTAAAGTCTAAAAGGCAAGCTATACAAAAGTGTTTTTCATTCTACTGTTAGCTAATTCTATTCTTATCTATGGACAGGCTAGAATGCTATTTTTACATACCTTCTGGTGTTATTTTGTTTTTCCTATCTATCCGTAGAAAACTGGGTAACACATGTTTCTTG
Source organism: Bos javanicus (assembly GCF_032452875.1). NCBI lineage: Eukaryota > Metazoa > Chordata > Mammalia > Artiodactyla > Bovidae > Bos > Bos javanicus. The sequence continues at coordinate 66,997,037 of NC_083868.1, read as the reverse complement.
CAATTTCCTTCTGCTACTGGTTCCAGAGTGGTTCTGGTTCTGGATGTGGGGCCTCCAGGAACAATTTTTGTGCCCACTTTCTTGTCCATAATTTCCATTTCTTATTTTCAAAGTTTCACTTTTATTCCTTCTATTGACAAAATCAAGAAATGAAAATCTCTGACCTGCTGAGACCAAAATCCCCATTCCACCAGGTTACTTTCTTCAATTAGACAGCAGTAACTTTCCACTGATTCATAGGATGACATCAGTTTTTTTCCCATCAGCTTTCTAACTGGAAACTCATTTAAACTATTTTACATATGATGATACTTATCTTGCCACATTCTAACCACAAATCTGAATTGCTACAATTAATTTTTGAAAGAAAGTTCTATGCATAGAGAGCATTTTCAGCTAAAATGTAAAGTTTCTGTGCAATAGCTCAACAAACATTTATAAAGTTTAAAAAAATAAATTATTGGGCTTTCCTGGTGGTCCAGTGATAAAGAATCCGCCTGCCAATGCAGGGGACATGGGTTTGATCCCTGGTCTAGGAAGAGGCCACATACTGAGGTGCAACTAAGCCTGTGGATTGCAATTACTAAGCTCACATGCCCAGAGCCTCTGCTCTGCAACAAGAGAAGCCACCACAATGAGAAACCCGTGCACTGAAACAATGAGAGTGTAGCCCCTGCTCCCTGCAGCTAGAGAAAGCCTGCGTGCAGCAATGAAAACCCAGTCCAGCCAAAAATAAATAAATTCATCAAAAAAATGCCTTACATTTATTGGAAAATTTCTACACACTCAGAAAAATAGTGCAATAAACACCCCACATCACCACTCAGATCAAGCAATTATTATTATTTTGGTGAGCATTTCAGTATATATCTGTATTTTTCAGTTCAGTTCAATTCAGTCACTCAGTCGTGTCCGACTCTTTGCGACCCCATGAATCACAGCATGCCAGGCCTCCCTGTCCATCACCAACTCCCGGAGTTCACTCAAACTCACGTCCATCGAGTCGGTGATGCCATCCAGCCATCTCATCCTCTGTTGTCCAATTTTCCTCCTGCCCCCAATCCCTCCCAGCATCAGAGTTTTTTCCAATGAGTCAACTCTTCGCATGAAGTGGCCAAAGTACTGGAGTTTCAGCTTAACATCATTCCTTCCAAAGAAATCCCAGGGCTGATCTCCTTCAGAATGGACTGGTTGGATCTCCTTGCAGTCCAAGGGACTCTCAAGAGTCTTCTCCAACACCACAGTTCAAAACATCAATTCTTCAGTGCTCAGCTTTCTTCACAGTCCAACTCTCACATCCATACATGACCACAGGAAAAACCATAGCCTTGACTAGATGGACCTTTGTTGGCAAAGTAATGTCTCTGCTTTTGAATATGCTATCTAGGTTGGTCATAACTTTCCTTCCAAGGAGTAAGCATCTTTTAATTTCATGGCTGCAGTCACCATTTACAGTGATTTTGGAGCCCAAAAAGATAAAGTCTGACACTGTTTCCACTGTTTCCCCATCTATTTGCCATGAAATGATGGGACCAGATGCCATGATCTTAGTTTTCTGAGTGTTGAGCTTTAAGCCAACTTTTTCACTCTCCTCTTTCACTTTCATCAAGAGGCTTTTTAGTTCCTCTTCACTTTCTGCCATAAGGGTGGTGTCATCTGTATATCTGAGGTTATTAATATTTCTCCTGGCAATCTTGATTCTAGCTTGTACTTCTTCCAGCCCAGTGTCTCTCATGATGTAATATCTGTATTTTTAAGAAACATTTAAAAGTAGTTGCAAACACTGTGCTTATTTACCCTTAAACAGTTCAGCCAGCATCCCCTAAAAATAAGAACATTTTCTTACCTATATTATCACCCCTAAGAAAATTAACAATACTTCCTTACTTTCATCTAATAACCAGTTCATATTCTCATTTCCCAAATTTCATTCAAATTCGAATTTCACACACTTACTTTTGGTTTCTTTTTAGAAATTTATAATCTAGAAAGCCCTTTACAAATGATACTGACTTTTCAAAAGGACAAGAAAATTTGTCTTACTTTTCCTTGTCTTACTTTTCATTTAATTCTAAAAGCAGATTGTCACTAAAAGCCCACTCGCCACTGACACGGTAGTAAAATAAGTGTAACAGTTTCCTCCTGCTACTGCAGTAAGTTACTCCAAGTGCAGTGGCTTCAAACATCACAAATTTGTTGTTTTCTAATTCTGGATGTCAGGAGTCCAGAAAGGTGTTGACAGGGCTGTATCCCTTTTCTGGAGACCCTAGGGGAAAACCTCTTCCTGCTGCTTCTGGCTTACTAGCAGCCACCTACATTCATTGACTTGTGGTCTCTTCCTCCATCTTCAAAACCAGCAGCAGAACATCTTCGAATCTCTCTTTAAAAAAATTATATATAGTTTAAAAAAATTGGAGCATATAGTTTATTTACAATATTGTGTTAGTTTTAGGTGTACAACATAGTGACTCAGTACCTTTAAAGTTTATACTCCATTTAAAGTTATTATAAAATAATGTCTTTATTCCCTGTACTGAACAATGAATCCTTATAGCTTATTTATTTTATATATAGTAGCATTTTCAAGAGCTTCCCAGGTGGTGCTGGTGGTAAAGAACCCGCCAGCCAATTCAGGAGACATAGGAGATGTGGTTCCATCCCTGGGTTGGGAAGATCCCCTGGAGAAGGAAATGGCAACCCACTCCAGTATTCTTGCCTGAATTATCTCATGGACAGAGGAGCCTGGCAAGCTACGGTCCATGGGGTCACAAAGAGTTGGATACAACTGAAGCAACTTAAGCACAGCACAGCATTTTCAAATTTCTGCCTCTGAGCCTAACTTTCTTGCTTCTCTCTTCCATTTATAAGCACTCTTGTAATTACATTGGGCCCACTTGAATAATCCAGAACTCTCCCTATATCAAGATCAGCTGATTAACAATTTTAATTGCATATGCAACTGAATTCTCCCTTGCCATGTAACGTAACACATTCACAGGTTCCGAGGGTTAGGTCCCAGATAAAATTGGGGGCCATTATTCTGCCTATGACAAGAAGTGGCTAGACAAAGATTCAACAGTTACTCGCATGCGTCCCACTGCAACCTTAAATATCTGTTTGTTCTGCATTGGAAGTTTTGGGGCTCCCCAGATGGTGCTAGTGCTAAAGAATTCGCCTGCCAATGCAGAAGACATAAGAGATGCGGGTTCAATCCCTGGGTTGGGAAGATCCCCTGGAGGAGGAAATGACAACCCACTTCAGTATTCTTGCTTGGAGAATCCCATGGACAGAGGAGCCTGGCAGGCTATAGTCCGTAGGGTCGTGAAGAGTCGGACACGACTGAAGTGACATTTAAGCACACACTCCATTGTACCTTGGCTTTACTAGTGCTTAAATCATAGCTAAAGTACTTCAGGTAAGGGTGTGTTTGTTCCTGTTTTCTCTACCTGCCTCTCTCATTTCAATGAAGTTGTGTAACTTTACAAAAGAAAGAAGCAAACAATAAATTATTTTCCTTCCCTGTATACCCTTCTCTCCAGTGAAACTTACTCCATGTTATTCTGTGTGGACATATGATTCTATGTCCTGCTCTCTTCCTTACTGTTATTTCTAAGTTTGATTACTGCTTTGACCTCATGCACATGCTGTCATATCTGATGTGTGTGGGTGGGCTCTTCTGCAATGGGATCATAGTGTAATTTCCTCTGCCGTCCCCCAGGTGATGGGTGTCTGGACGCTTTCCTGTCTGCATCTGCAGTGCGTCTGTGCTCCCCTGGTTGCAGGCCTCCCTGCACATGACCAGGGGCATAGAGGTCATGTATCCAGAACACATAGGTACTAATTAATTTTGCTGCCTGTTGGCTTATTTCCCTGGGAGTATATTCATAAAAGAAAATTTACTGGCACAAAAGTTAAGAGGGATCTGTTAAACCAACTGCCTGAGGATAATTGAGAAAACTTGAGCAGCCCACAGTTGGTTCAACTAAGGATAAGATCATAATAGATCACTTCAAGATCCAGGAAGACTTGTGTTTCATCAAGCTCCAAGAAGGCCTTTCTGATATGCTCCAAAGAGTTACTTTTTGAAGCTCATTGTAAAGGTCTTACATTAAATTTTTTTTGGTTTGTTTTTCAACTAAATTTTTAGTTGCTTGGTAGACTTTCAGGTTCCTTTTGTTTGTGTGTTTGATGTACTAGCTTCTCTTGTGATAAAAAACAGCCAAAGGATAAAAAAGAATCCACCAGTCAAGAAACTGTGATGAATAGGGCCACTCAAGTTATTGAAATCTTTGGTGTGATTTTTTTTTTTTTGACTGGTGGATTCTTTTTTATACTTTGGCTGTTTTTTAAATTTAATTTTTTATTATGGAAATTTAGAAACACACAAAAAAATAGGAGTAGAAAACTGAAGCTTTAACAGCCATTGACTTTCTGGTGTTCTTTCTTATCTTTCTCCCTACATACTTGTTTTCTCCCCCATTGTGGTTTTTAAAGCAAACTCCAGGCATCCTATGATCTCACCCCAAAATACTTCAGAGTGCATCATGTTTTGTTAAACGACCACAATGCTGACAACAAATGAGGTAAAATGTTAATAATAAATGAATCTAGGTAGAAGGGGTACAGATGTCTTTTGGACTGCTTATTTTTGCAAAATTTATATAAGCTTGAAATGATTTATAAATAAAAAGTAAAAAAAAGTGCAAACAAAAAATATGACTGTAATATGATCACATTTGATAATCTAAGAAGCAGATTTTTTTCCTTTACTGTAAGTCATGTTCCTAGAAAAAATCCAGAAAAATATTAAGGAAATAAGTCATTCATAATTCTAACACCCAGACGTAATCACTGTTAAACAATTGTGTATTATGTATCCAGGCTATTAAACAAACCCAGACACACAAACTTTTGCGTATCATTTAAAAAGTCCAACAGTGCTAATGAGTTTATAATCAAATTCCCGCCCTCCCACCCCTCTGCAGTCCCACCCCCGAGTTCTTGCCCCTGCTTGCTCTCTCTTTTATCTGTTAGCAGCCTCTCTTTCATGGCAAAATGCCATCTACAGTTCTGTCTTCACAGTATCTTTCTGATTTACCACAGCTGTTAAGATGAAAGGGAATCAAATTTTGCTTATTTTTTCTCAGCAGGGTGTGTTTTTCATTTTGTGTTTGATCTTAAAAAATGCTTTGTTTGTGGGCAGTGGATACTGCAGACTGGCTCATGCATCACCCACCTTCCTCTAGCACGCCGTCCTGTACTCCAGAGGCTGGAGAGCAAAGGCCACTTTCCCAAACTTCCTGTGGAAGAGTTCTGCATGTGACTGATGGGAATCTTGGAAAGGTGATGTGAATGGGGCCAAGCACAGTGGCAGAGAACTTTGGTTCCTCCAGCTGCAATGAAGGTTCCAGTGTCTGGATCCCTGTGTCGTGAGTGCTGAGTGCTTGGCAGGTATTAAGTTACTTTTTGCCAAACAACCCTGTGGAGGAATTAGGAATTTCTTTGGCAGTGGAGGGCAAGGAGAGAAGAGCCTGAGACCTGCCTGGTAATTCCCAGGCCCCAGGGCTTTCTCATGAGAGATCTGGCAGGCCTGGGAGGGGCCTCGTGGTTGGGACAAGGTGATGCAGCCATGAAAATCCCTGTGGATTCTATGCCCTGGGGACACAGAAGCCTCAGAGGATGTCAGAATGGAGGCATAACAATTACTTGAGGGCTAGATAAGAATGTTTTCAGAGGGACTTCCCTGGTGGTCCAGTGGTTAAGACTTCACGTTCCAATGCAACGGGTACAGGCGCAATCCCTGGTCAGAGAGCTAAGATCCCACATGCCTCGAGGGCAAAAACTCAGACCATAAAACGGAAGCACTGTTGTAACAAATTCAATAAAGACTTTAAAAATGGTCCACATCTAAAAAAGATAAAAGAAAAAAATGTTCTCAGATGTCAACAGGAGCTGTGGATGTTTGGGGAACCCTACCTCCTCACACTATAGAAACCTTCCTGGAAAGGGGAAGGGAGAAACCTCTGAACAGACCCCTAAAAATCTAAATTGATTCAGAAAATTCTGAAATTCGAGAGAAAACCCCAGTTTGACTAAAATGAAGTTTCTGTTGTTAGGCTGAACGGGAATTTGAGAAGGAAACTGGGATGTGACAGAAACATAATGCAGATTCATAACTGAGACCCTGACTGTGTGTGAGAGCCGTGCCTGCTACGAAGGACAGAGGACAGTGACGGTCAGCCTCCCTTTCTGACAAGAGCCTGGGGGGAGGCCACTTTATTTGCAAGCACTCGGTGACCTGGAGCTCACCGTGAATGGTGTGTTTTCCCTGGGAAACCTCTTCCTCCAGCTCAGCCTTGAGGGTGAGCCACTTGTCAAAGCAAACTTGGGAAGGATGAGTGTGTGGCATTTTGCATTGCAAAGTAGCTGTTTCCACTTGGCTGCTTGGACCAGCAAAATAAAAATAAGATAAAAGCTTGTATTTAAAACAACCAAATAGAAAAATTAAAACCAAGGCCATCAAATGTTCAGCCTTTTTTAAAAAAAAGTCCAAGTAAAATGTTAAATGTAAGTCTTCATTCTGCTCTGGGCCTTGCTCAGAGGTGTGATCAGGGTGGGAGTGGCAGGCTGGGTCTGGTTTGGGGAAGCAGATGCCGCAGGTCCTCCTGTGTGAGACCTTCTCTGTGTCTCCTACATGACACCCTCTAGTGTCTTTTCATCCAGATTGACAATTGTAATTTCCACAGGTCATTTTTTTTTTAACTTTCAACTTTAATTTTTTGAATCTTTTGGCCTCGTCGTGTGGCATGTGGGATCTTAGTACCTGACCAGGGATGGAACCTGTGTCTGCTGCATTGGCAGCATGGAATATTTACCATTGGCCTACCAGGGAAGTCCCTTCCACAATTCATTTTCATTTTAAAAATCAAGGAAAGGTGGCCCTTTTGGAAGAAAATGGTCAGGAAGTCATCAAGAACTGTAGACTTTGTGGTGTCACACAGGTTTGACTGGCTTAAAAGCAGCATTTAGAGAGATCTGAGAGTCAGCTGCCAGACTGGGATGGTCTTCCCTTGGTGTTGGACATCTTGGTTCTGACACCACAGAGGTGGGGGGAGCATGGGTCCCTTAGGGGACTGATGTTCGGCTTCACCATGAGCTATGGTGTTCAGGACCCCTTGGACTGGGCCGTAGAGTTCTTGGGCTTATTATGGAGAAAGTTAGTGTGATCAGTGGGTTTGTTGTTAAAGTGAATGGTTAAATAAATGTGTTGTTTTCTATTTTAAACAAGTGAAAGAAATTACAATATCAGTAATAATATTAACTAATATTTATTGCGTGCTTACTATGGGCTAGGTACCATGCTAAAATACTTTACATACATTTATCTCATTTAACCCACATAAGAGCTCTGCGGGAAAAGGATGATTATTACCTCCATTTTAGACACAAAGAAGCTGGGGCTGAGTGAGGTCAAGGTTCCCTGCCTGTGGTCACCCAACTTGTGAGTGACAAACCCAGCACTTGACCCCAGGCCTCTCTAGCTCCAGAACTGACTGTTCAGCAGTATGCCATTCAACGTTCAATCTTGTAACTACCCATGGGCAGATCCCACTGCTGGAGGGAACCTAAGTATGGCATTGGGGGGGTGCCAAGAGTAATATCCCATGAGAGCTCTCTTGGAACCACGTGTTCTTACCCCAGAAACTGGTAGGAGGTCAGAGACTGGGAGCTTATTCTTCACAGGGAAAGGCATGGATCTGACTTCAGGAAGCGTTTGGGGTGGAGAAAGAGGGAGCTTCTGGATCCCTGGGCCCTGAAAGGGTTCATTTAGGGCTTAGCTCATTGGGGTGTGGGTGGTGGGGCGGGCAAAGAAAATGGGACTCAATAATACTGCCTTATATCAACCAGACTGGGACATTTTTTCCAGCTTATATTTTCCATGGACTATTAAAACAAACACATTTTCTTAAGGATAAAGCTACATATGACAATATTAATTACAGATACAGCTCATTGGATTCATGCAGGCTGAGGTGATTCCTGAGATATTGGAATCTAAACGTGGCATCACCATCACACTCTGGACAAGATCAGACATACTGCTGGAGGATGGATGCTAACCTTCTCCACGTCACGTGACAGCAGCAGCAAGTAGGAAACCACATATTTAACAGTTTTCATAAATAGGAGGGGACACATTCATCTTACAGCTCTGGACATTTCAAGTTCTTCCCACTGTCAAGGTGTTGGGCAGCGCTGGCGACATTCTGTCTTTCGCACTCAACTCTAGTGGTGCCCATAGGAGGTCCTGTCACTCTGCACAGGTTTGTTTTTGGGCCAGGCTGTCTGCAAAGTTCAGGGCAGACGTTTCAACATTAAAAACAAAAATCAAACCAAAACAACAGCAACAAAAACAACAAATAAGACCCTAGGGGGAATAGGTGGGTATCTTAAAGCCATGGTTTTATCTCCGGACTGTTGGATGGGATAGAACAGAAGAGGAGAATGGAAGCAGGGATAGGAAAGGCGAACCTGACTATAGGGATCTCAGCACTCTGATAAACCTAACCACAGAAGCACACCGCTCCCCTCTTTTTAATTTTAAGGGGGACATTATTTCATTCACTGTCGTTTATAGCAGTGCAACTAAGTTCCAAGCATTTGGTGGGTCTTATCCCTCCTTCCTGGAGGAAGGGGGGGGGGCAGTTCCTCATCCCTGTGGAGAAGGTCATCCCGGGGAAACTGCCTGGATTCCCCCTGAACTGGCTTTCTCCTTCCCTTTTAAGAACGCAGCATGTTTTCCGTAACAGTGCTGCCTCCGCCACTGATGACAAAGCTCCGGGAATTAGACACTACAAGTGCCGGGGACATCTCTTCGGGGTCCTCCATCTCTAGTTGGTGGTCCTCACCCACAGGGCCCTGCAGGCCTGTCTCCTGGGAGGTCAATTCTGAGTCCGTCTCTCCGCACTGCAGCGGGAGCAACGCCTGGTGTTTGGTCAGGGCGTCATTGTTTTTCTGGGCCTCCAGGGAGGTCTGGTGCGTGGAATTCCTGTGAGCCACGGCGCTCTTCTGAGGCTCGTCAAAGCTCAGCGAGAAGGTGACGGTGCCGCTGCCGAAGATGACCTTCTGCTTGCATCGGGGCGGCTGCTGCGACTGTGGCTGCGGCTGTGGGGTCGAGGGTGGCCGCGGCTGTGGCTGCTGCGCGTTGTGCGGGCTCAGGGCCAGCGGCTGCGGCTGCTTCTGCCTCTTCGGCTGCTGCTGCGGGAACGGGTCCTCGCTGTTGCTCTTGCTGCTGATGGAGGAGGAGGGGGTGGATCCCGTGGAGCCCCCTAGGCTGCTGGACCGCTGGCGGGAGACGTTGCTGCGGCGCAGCGTGGCTCGGGCGGCCACCTTGAAGGCGTGTGCCGCGGTGCTGCAGCGCACCTCCTCGATGGTGTTCCGGGAAGGCTTGAAGAGGATGATGTAGACCTTGTTGAAGAAGATGCAGGCCAGCAAGCCAAAGCTGGCCGCCAGGATGGCGATCACCTCCACGGCAGAGACGAACTTGCCGTAAGTGCTGGCGTAGGCGGGGATGAAAGAGATCCAGACGATGAAGAAGATGAGCATGCTGAAGGTGATGAACTTGGCTTCATTGAAGTTCTCTGGCAGCTTCCGGGACTTGAAGGCGAAGAAGAAGCAGATGGCGGCCAGCAAGCAGGTGTAGCCGATCAGGAAGCCCAGCGCCATGAGCGAGCCCTCGTGGCAGGTGATGAAGATGATCTCGTCCTCCAGCTCGTGGTTGCGGTAGCTCGAGGGGGGCGCTGTATTGAGCCAAATGGCACAGATGACAATCTGCATGAAGGTGCAGAGGAAGACCAGCAGGAACTGCAGGTTGAGCCCCCACCACTTCCGGTGGAAGCTGGTGGGAATCTTGGCCTCAAACACCAGGAGGACCCGATTGGTTTTCACCAGGATGCACGAGATGCAGAGCACGAAGCTGATGCCAAAGGCCGGCTGGCGCAGGCGGCACGTCCAGTCCTGGGGCTCCCCGATGAAGAACAGGGAGCTGGAGAAGCAGCAGAGCAGGGAGAAGAGGAGGAGATAGGAGAGCTCCCGGTTGGTGGCCTTGACGATGGGCGTGTTGCGGAACTTGATGAAGACGCCCAGCACAAAGGCTGTGAGGAAAATGCCCAGCACAGCAAAGAGCGTGAGTGCGATCCCGAAGGGCTCGGTCCAGGACAGAAACTCGATCTCCTTGGCGATGCAGGAAGTGTGATTCTCATTGGACCAGAAGTCATCAGGGCACTTATCACAGGCACTTGCATCTGTAAAGTGTCGCAGTGAAGGGGTTAGTACTGCGTGGCAGAGACTGAAATTTGTGAGTTTGAATGTGGTGATGAGGGAACTTTAAATTTGCTTTATTGATGAAATAATTGTGATTTTTACATTATCAGATAATGTACTGAACCCTGACTTATGCTTAATAATAAACTTAATTTCATGTTTCTTTGATGGTTCTATTATTTTTTTCTTTTGTGCTGTACTCAGTCACGTGTGCCGTGGTCAGTCATATGTGCTATGTGTTCAGTCATATGTATTGTGCTCAGGTCCCTTCAGTTGTGTCCAGCTCTTTTCCACCCTATGGACTGTAGCCCACCAGGCTCATCTATCCATGGGATTCTCCAGACAAGAAAACTGGAGTGGGTTGCCATGCCCTCCTCCAGTTTGTATATATGGGGGATACTTTTTGAAAAATTTTTAAATTTTATGTTGCAATATAGTCGATTAACAATGTTGTGATAGTTTTGAGTGTATAGCGAAGTGATTCAGTTTATACACATACGTGTATCTATTCTTTTTTCAAATTGTTTTTCCATTTAGGTTGTGACATAATATTGAACTGACTTCCCTGTGTTGCACAGTAGATTGTTGTTGGTCATCCATTTTATATATAGCCGTGTGTACATGTCAATTCCAAACTCTAGGAGGGCTACTTGCTTCCTTTAACACTACTTGCTGATGTACAAACCATCATTCAGCAAGCACAGAATGATCAGTCTTGCCAGACAGGTGGCTGCCCTGCACACTGGGGGTCTGGCACTGTCCACCAATTTTCACAGTGATTCACACTCAGTCTGACTTATTTTGGACATAAGGATGGGCTTTATAGACACACCAGAGCAGCCTCTTAGATCATGGCAAAGTGCTCAACAATTCTGACCTGTGCCTTCTTCACTCCACATCAGTGGCTTTCTAGTGAGGGTGGCTGCAGACTCATTTGACCAACAAATATTTATTAAGCCTGTGCTGTGTCTCAGTCAGTGTGCAGTTTTGGGGGGTGAAAGGAGCACGGACTTTGCAGTCAGTGGTCTGGATGGGAATTCTGGCCCTGCCATTTATTAGCTGTGTGACTTTGGTCAGGCTCCTTAACCATTCTGAGCCTCAGTTTCCTCATCGGTGAAATGGAAGCAATAATAACTCCATCATGGTAGTGAGGATGCAATGAGTTAATAATAATGAGAAAAAATTATATTTAGTATTTATAGAGTGCTTCCAATATGCCAATCAAATATTTCTCTATAACTTATCATGTGTTTTACCAGTTTTATCTAATTTAATCCCCCAAACTCTGTAAGATAGGTTTATTATTATTCTTACTTTATAGATGAAGAAACTGAGGCATAGGAGAAATATAAATAAGGTAGTAAGTCCAGTGCCAGGTACTCTGTAGACAATCTATCTTGACCTATTAACTCTGAAGCCTGGAACACACATCTCTGGTTCCTAAGAGCTCATTCTGTTGTTTAGCTCTATTAGCCCAGCTTTGAATTTGATGTTATATTGTGTTGCCTACAGCATCTTCTTGCTGCTGTCATCCAGTCTCTTACTCATTTTAGATGGTGATTCCCTGATATGCTGTCTAGCACTGCTGCTGCCTTAATCAGGGAACAGACACAACTTTGTCTATTCAGGATCACTGAGCTCTAAGAAAGAAAAACAACATTGGAGTGCAGTATCGAAGTAAGATGGAGGAGGCAATGGCACCCCACTCCAGTACTCTTGCCTGGAAAATCCCATGGATGAAGGAGCCTGGTGGGCTGCAGTCCATGGGGTCGCTAAGAGTCGGACGCGACTGAGCAACTTCACTCTCACTTCTCACTTTCCTGCATTGGAGAAGGAAATGGCAACCCACTCCAGTGTTCTTGCCTGGAGAATCCCAGGGATGGGCGAGCCTCGTGGGCTGATGTCTATGGGGTCACACAGAGTCGGACACGACTGAAGTGAATTAGCAGTAGCAACAGCATCAAAGTAAGAGAAAGATGTGCAACAGATGTGTTTGTAAACTTTTACGGTATTACAGAGATACCTAATATTCTGATTCTATCCCCCTCAGTGTGCAGCACAGTGTGATGCTCAGATTGCACCTTGTTAAATGAGAAACCGTGCTAAGCACCATCTCAGCCCAGCCCTTTCAGGGACTTTGCTGAGCCCAGGGCCCCACAGTGAAGGGAGCCCTGCATGCCCACCAGGGGTTGCTCCTTTACCTGTCTCGTCGCTGTACTCCCCATCAGGACATTCCACACACTCAAAGCAGCAGGTGGGCTCCCCCTCAATGATTCCTTTCCTGGTCCCTGCCAGACAGTCTCGGCTGCAGTTGGAGAAAGGCACCTGAGGGCGGAGATCACAACAGAGAGGGGCTGCAGCTGTGGGATCAGTCTTCCAGCTCCTCTGACAACGTGTCAGAGGGAGGAGCTGGGCACTAGCACCAGTGTGGCAGGCTCAGGCCCAATCCAGGCGGAGGAAGGGCCAGCGGCCTGTGTTCCTATTATCTCTGAAGGGGACAAATACCTATGGGAAAGTGCATGCACACACACACACACAGGCAAACACATCTCAGTGGAATTCGAGGAAGATTAATTGTTGTGAGTCTACACAGTAACAAAATCCTCCATAAATAGCCTTCCCTTCCATCCTCTACAAGTCCCAGAATAATATACTCCTCTTTCCACTTACTTCCTCCCCACCACATAGTCATATCTGAGATGACCATCATCCTTGTTCACCACAAGCAAGTAATACTAAACTTCCAAGGAACAGAGCAATCTTATATTACACAAATTCTAGCAAAGATCAGGAAAATATATATATTCTTAAAGGAGCACCTTCCAACTAATTCTTGTAAGCCCAGTATAATAACCTTGATTCTAAAACAAGACAAGGACAGTATAAAGGCCCATCTCACTTATTAGGTTGTCTTCAGAAGTAGAGCTGAGTTGAGGATTTGTGTCCAAGTGATTTATAAGGAAAGTTCTCCCAAGGGAATCAGGAAGAGCATGGAGGAAGTAGGACATAGGAGGGAGGAGAATAAGCAAGGCTATGATCCTGAGCAAAGTCCCTCTGACTTCTGCCTGATCCCCCGGGGGAGCTCTGGATTGTAGGTTAGGCCCCAACGCTGTCCTGACCTGAAGAAAAGGGCTAGACCTTTCACACTTCCACAGCACTCAGAGCAGAAGGGAAATGTAAATTCCTAGGCTCTTCTGAGGTTCTCCTTTGCCTCTCTGAGCCTGTAGGCAAAATGGGTTCCATTAGCCTGCAGGCAGTCTCTGAAAAAGAATATGAAGTTCTGATTATTGGAAGTAAAAATGTATAGAAGTTATTGGAAATAAAAATGTATAGAGATCCTGGAGATACATGCAAAGGGTAAGGACTCTGAAAGGATCTGGAAAGAATACAACTACTTTCTACTACTTGAAAACAGATGAAAGTACTAAAATAAAGAGCATGAAAAACAAAATACACCATGATCATGGTGAGTTTCTGCCAGGAATGTAAGCAAGTTTAATATTAGAAATTCTGTGTCACTCACTGTAATAATAAATTAACACAGGTAAACATGATCATCAATGGATGAAAAAATATTTGATGACATTTAACACAAACTGGAGAAGGCAATGGCAACCCACTCTAGTGTCATTGCCTGGAGAATCCCAGGGACAGAGGAGCCTAGTGGGCTGCCATCTATGGGGTCGAGAAGAGTCGGACACGACTGAAGAGACAGCAGCAGCAGCAGAAGCAGCAGCAACACAAACTAGTGATAAAAAACTTAATGATGTTTGACAGAAAACAAAATTCTGTAAAGCAATGATCCTTCAATTACAAAATAAATAAACTTTTTAAAAATTAGAAAAAAACCTAAAGTAGGAAGAAATATCTTTACCTTGAAAAAACATCTCCAAATTGTTAGCATACACATCAATCCATATGACACAATATTATTTAATTTAAAATAAATAAGGGTGTGTATGCCCAGCAGTGGGATTGCTGGGTCATAAGGCAGTTCTATTTCCAGTTTTTTAAGGACTCTCCACACCGTACACCTGTGGCGGATTCATGTTGATGTATGGCAAAACCAATACGATATTGTAAAGTAATTAGCCTCCAATTAAAATAAATAAACTTAAATTAAAAAAAAGTAAAATAAGGGTGCTCAGTATCACCACTATTATTATATATTACACCAGAGTTCCTAGTTAGTGGAACAAGAAAAATATGGGCAAACATATTGGAAAGGGCTAATAATGTTATTTTTAATAATAATGCAGATAACATGCTTGTCCACATTAGAAATAATTGGAGAGCAGCCCCAGGGCTAAAATGCCACAGACTGCCACTGTTAGCTGAGTTTCATTAGTTTTTCTTAAAAAAAAAAAAAAAAACTTCACCTTTCGATGTATGCTATTGGTTGATTTCTAGCTTCTTAAATGATTGTTTTTGACGATTTTGCCCAATCTACCATTGCTTCACCATTCAGAAATCCTGCTTCCATCTCAATCTTTGATCATGCCAGGTAACTGAGTACTTATTAGGTCTTTACTACCTAACAGTCTATGTGTATCAGAGACAGTAAATATATCATAAGAACGCAAAAAGCATAACTTTCTTGAATTAGGGAGCAAGTCTTCATTTTTGTAGCCCCAGTTACAAAGCTTTGAATAACCCTTGATACATGGTAGGGTTCATACTATTTTCAAAACATCTCTTTAAGAAGACTATCCCCCTTCCCACTACTTGCTTAAACTGGAGACATCTTACAAAGTTAAACATATGGAAAGCAGTAAAATAATTATCATTGTTTCCAGCAAAAAAGAAATAACTGGCTTGACAAGGAGTTTTAAAACACTTGAACAGATGATCAGCAATATTTTCTAATGAAAGAGGAATAGAAGTGGCAATACCAGATCTGATGATCACTGAGACTCTCAGGGCCCTGGTTTGAAGGAAGGAAAGGATAAGCTACATCTATGAACACTGTGAACCGTGAACTTCCTGATGTTCAAGCTGGTTTTAGAAAAGGCAGAGGAACCAGAGATCAAATTGCCAACATCCTCTGGATCATGGAAAAAGCAAGAGAGTACCAAAAAAACATCTATTTCTGCTTTACTGACTATGCCAAAGCCTTTGACTGTGTGGATCACAATAAACTGTGGAAAATTCTGAAAGAGATGGGAATACCAGACCACCTGATCTGTCTCTTGAGAAATTTGTATGCAGGTCAGGAAGCAACAGTTAGAACTGGACATGGAACAACAGACTGGTTCCAAATAGGAAAAGGAGTACATCAAGGCTGTATATTGTCACCCTGTTTATTTAACTTATATTCAGAGTACATCATGAGAAACGCTGGGCTGGAAGAAGCACAAGCTGGAATCAAGATTGCCAGGAGAAATATTAATAACCTCAGATATGCAGATGACACCACCCTTATGGCAGAAAGTGAAGAGGAACTAAAAAGCCTCTTGATGAAAGTGAAAGTGGAGAGCGAAAAAGTTGGCTTAAAGCTCAACATTCAGAAAACGAAGATCATGGCATCCGGTCCCATCACTTCATGGGAAATAGATGGGGAAACAGTGGAAACAGTGTCAGACTTTATTTTTGGGGCTCCAAAATCACTACAGATGGTGACTGCAGCCATGAAATTAAAAGATGCTTACTCCTTGGAAGGAAAGTAATGACCAACCTAGATAGCATATTCAAAAGCAGAGATATTACTTTGCCAACAAAGGTCCGTCTGGTCAAGGCTATGGTTTTTCCTGTGGTCATGTATGGATGTGAGAGTTGGACTGTGAAGAAGGCTGAGCGCTGAAGAATTGATGCTTTTGAACTGTGGTGTTGGAGAAGACTCTTGAGAGTCCCTTGGACTGCAAGGAGGTCCAACCAGTCCATTCTGAAGGAGATCAGCCCTGGGATTTCTTTGGAAGGAATGATACTAAAGCTGAAACTCTAGTACTTTGGCCACCTCATGCGAAGAGTTGACATATTGGAAAAGACTCTGATGCTGGGAGGGATTGGGGGCAAGAGGAGAAGGGGACGACAGAGGATGAGATGGCTGGATGGCATCACTGACTGGATGGACATGAGTCTGAGTGAACTCCAGGAGTTGGTAATGGACAGGGAGGCCTGGCGTGCTGCGATTCATGGGGTTGCAAAGAGTCGGACACGACTGAGCGACTGATCTGATCTGATGAACACTGTAATGTTTGCTATTATTATGTGCTTGTAAATTCACTGCAAATTCTACTGGATCACGATATGTATTTCATACACTGCTGGTCCAACTTTGTTGACATTTTATTTAGGATGTGACCACTGGCTCAGGCCTATAATTGCTTTTTCTTGTACTGTTATTGCCTGTTTTTGATATTAAGATTATATTAGCCTTTTAAAATGAGTTTAGTAGCTTTCCTTCTTGGCTTCTGTTAGGGTGTGAGTGGCAAAAACCTCAAAATAACAAAATAACAATGGTTCAATCTACACCAATTAGAGACAACTGTGTGCATCAATGGAGGTAAAAGATAACCTGGATGAGTCAACAACAGCAGGGGACAGATAATAAATAACACAGCTGATCAATTTAGACTGTAGTCAATTGATACTTGTGATAATTTAGACAAGAGTATATTTAATGGACAGAGGAACATACCCTCTGGAATCCCCAAAGCTCTATTTGAAAAAGGGTCATGACATATTTATAATTGAGAATTCATTCTCTGAGATAGAAACTATAAAGACTTGCATACTGTGGATGAGATTTGCTATCTATAGGAGAACTTCTTATAGGTAACTTATCCTTTAAATTGAGAAACAGTGAAATTGTAGTATCTCATCAGAAACCCATCAACCTATGAAGCATTTGGTAAAAAGATGAAGTTGAATTTTTGGTCATGTCATAAAAAGTGGTCCAAGATACCCAAAAGTGATAATAGAAAGTGTTAGTCCCTCAGTTGTGTCTGAATCTTTGTGACCCCATAGACTGTAGCTCACCAGCCTCCTCTGTCCATGGGATTTTCCAGGCAAGAATACTGGAGTAGGCTGCCATTTCCTACTCCAATAATAGAAAGGCAAATGCAAAGAGAAATGTAGCAGTTCTCATCCAGGCTTTTTGGAAGAGTTAGAGAGGATGCCCAGTCCAGGGTTTGTTCCTACAGAGGATCTGGGTCCTTAGAATATACTGTATTCTAGGACACAATTATTGTAGAATGGTTATTATTTCAGCCTATCACGTATCTTTTCCTTAAGTGCATATTCACTGGGAGTAATGTGCCTCTGGTTATTAATCAGGCTTGTAGATGAAGTGATACCTCATGGAAGGAGGCCGTGATCACAGTCACAAGCATCCTCCTATTTGCTACAGGTTTCCGATAGAAGGAGAATAAATTGTCCTTTTGATTTATAGGCCAGTCCTAAGCTATTTTGGGTAACAGGGAGCTACCTCTGTATGAATTGTCCATGCCCTGTCTTGAGTGATGCTTGTGTTTGCTTAAATATTTTGCTCTGGTTGGGGAAAGTTTTAGCCAAAGAAACTATTATTAGCCATGGAGTCAGATTTGTAAAGAATAAAATTGTTTCAATACAATAAGCATGGGGCTCTGGTTCTGAAAATTCTCTTTAGGACTCTAAACACTCATGGATTTCACAGGGAATCCTGACAACGCAGTTAGTGAATTGATGGAAGTGGACTCGTGATTCTGCAACTCCAGTGGCAAAACCCAAGGCCCTCCCAAAGCCCAGCACAGTTTCTTCCCGTGGTGGAGGCATCTAGCATCCTGATGGACAGCACATACCTCCCTTGAGAATCCACTCCACAGAATTTTTTCATCATTGATGAAGAGTCTCTCTCCTTTCTTGGCATAGACATTGTAATATCCAACTTCCTTAAACACTATGGAGCCGTCCTCTGGGGAGAGGTGCCAGTTGATGATGGAATAGTTCCCTGCCAGGTCTCCACATTCATCAAAAGTTACTTGCTCCCCCATATTGCTGGTAAAATTTAGGTGCCGCAGGTGTTTCAGGACCTAAAGAACAGAGATGAATACTCTTAACACAAGCCACAGGGCTGCCACATACGGTTATGTAGGTTGCACAAGGACAGTAAGCTATCTTGTTTACAAAGTGCAAGGGACATGACTTGAGGAAGAGGCACCTTTTTGTAATTTATACTAAGGTACTTAGATGTGTTAGTGGCAGCCTTGGTAAGCCATGAGCTTTATTTGGTATGCGAATTGTGTCAGATGGTCCAAAAAGTTGTTTGGGTTTTTCATAAGATGTGACGGAAAAACCCCAATGAATTTTTTGGTCAACCCAACAACTGGGGTAGGAAACATTTTCTTGAAGTCAGAAAAGGAAAAGGAATACATCTTGCCATGGAACTGGCCAAATCAAGGCTTTTACAGGTGCAGCATCATCTGTTGGTGCCCAGGAGGGAAAGGGTTGTAAGCCAGAGCCATCCCTGGTGTCTTCTGAGATGGGCTTTGGAAAGAGTAAGTACTCTTACACTCTGCACCATCTTTCTCTAAGCTACTGCTTCTGTGGAAGTGTCCTGCTGCCAAAGTTCACAGAGAGAAGGGTGGAAGGAAGAAGGAAAGAAGGCTATGAGTGGAGCTTTGGCCATCACTGCTATAATCATGGCCAGTTATGGGGTGTTATGAGTCACAAAGCCCTTGTACAAAAAATTAATGATAATAATCACCAAACCTTACTAGTCATTTTATTACCTTTGAGGCACAATGCTGAATGCTTTATATTTGTTATCTAATCTTCACAACAAATAGTACTATTAACCCTCATTTTGGGACTTCCCCAGTGGCTCAGTGGTAAAGAATCTGCCTGCAAAGCAGGAGACAGTGGTTCAATCCCTGGGTGGGGAATATCCCCTGGAGGAGGAAATGGCAACCCATGCCAGTATTCTTGCCTGGGAAATCCCAGGGACAGAGGAGCCTGGGGGGTGGCGGGGAGGGCTACAGTCCATAGGGTTGCAATGAGTCAGACACGACTGAGCATGCATACACTCCCATTTTACTGATGGAGAAACCGAGGAAACAGGAAGTAGCTAGGCCCGAGTACACAGCTAAGAAGTGCTGCCAAGCCTGCACTTGTATTGGCTCTGCTCCACTGCATCGTTAGGCTCCTGCCTCTGCTTCTTGTGCACCCCTGACTTGGGTCAAGAGGAAGCAGTGGGCACTCAGCAGCTTATCTTTCATGTGGGAACTGCCCAGGGCCAGGAGGTCACTGAGGCACCGAGAGAGAGTGATACATACACACAGTCCAGACGGGAGAGTAGGGGTGCTCACTTACACTGTGCCTCGTGACTACAGGGCTTTCTCACTCTCTGGCTCTGAGTGCGTTTCCTCACCAGCAGGATGAGAGGGCTGGGCCCTAGAGACTGCAGGAATCTCCAAGTTCTAGTTTGAACTTCTCTCTGTTCTATGCTGTGGTGGCCCTAGGAATACATTTAGAAGTACCTCTCCCATTTAGCATAACTTTTAAGGTACCTGAAAAACCAGCATCCAATCTGACACCAAGAAAATCTGGGCCCTATTATCCACGTGTGTGACGAAGGAAGGGCAGCTTTCGTCTTCTACTCCACTCTAGAGATGATACAGCTTTTTTAAAAAAACAATTTATATCTGTATTTGACTGTATTTTAAAGCCAACATCTATTGTAAGGAAAATTAAATAAAGAAAAGGAGCCGCCTGAACCTGCTCATAAACAGCCCTGGGGTGAGTGTGGGGACCGAGAATGTGGCTGGCCACATGTGCATAGAGACACAGCACCTGGGCGCCTCAGTCACCTGCTGTCTGTGTGGTGACCCCTTTAGTGCTCTCATTGCTGCCCTGGTGGAAGTTGGCTGCTCTGATTTTTGTCCCAGGCTTGTGGGGGATGGGGATCCCTCACTCCTTACTGCCTGGTTCATTTGCTCTGCAACCAGAGCTGCTGAGTTATCCTCAAAAAATAAATAAATAAATAAAAGATGGAGAATGAATCCTACTAAGGATGTTCTCCCAAACCTTCCTCAATGATCACCAATCTTCATTTTCCCTTCATTTTTACTGAGCCCTTAAAGTAGTCCTCAGAGAGGTGGTGCCACAGACATGCTCCTTTCCTGTATTAGATATCCTCAACTCTCCTCCCTTGGCCCCCTTGCTCTCAGGATGACTTGTACACAGTGAGGGTACATCCTTTTGTTTCTACCCAGATGTCCTGACACATCTCCTTCTCTCCGAGGAACATGCATTCCTTCTGCTCTATAAGACTGACCCCTCATGCAGCACTCAGAACCTCATTCTTCCCACCTACTCTGGAACTTTTCTGACATGACCAGCCCACCCTTCTCCATTCTATAACTATGCCTCTCCTACTTCCTAGTGGGGATCGTCCATGGTTTAGACGAAAAGTGCTTCAAACTTCTCTAGGTACCTTCCAAAGCCTTTCATACTTTGGTCCCATGTATCTACCACTACCTGTCAGTGCAAACGTTTTATCCTTGTCATATCCTTTCCACATGTCATGCTAACTCTGTCTTTGCCCTGATCTGCATAAAAGGTAAGAAGAGTGACGAGAGAGGGGACTACTTCTTATTTACACTTCCTTTCTGCCAGGCATTGTACTAATGCTTTGCACACATCATCTCATCTGACCCTCATAACACATCTATGGATAGGGACTATTAATATCTTCATTTTATAGATGAGGAAACTGAGGCATGGAGAGGTCAAGAAACTCATTGAAGTCATAAGCTAGAAAGTTCTCCAGCTGTGATTTAAACTTGTGCTTTTCTGCTACACCCTCTAGACACCAGTATGAATTGTTGGCAGCATGGATGGCAAGTATTTGTCAGAAATATTTCCTCATTAAATATATTTTTTAAAAACATCATTCTTGTTTGAAGAATACTTTAAAAGGCATATGCAACAGTAAAGATAGATTACTTAGCATACATTTTCTTTTGCCTATGCAAGTTTCAATTCCTTGGTTCTTATTTTCCAGACAATTAGCTCCTCCTCTACTTTTCTCAGTCTACAGCTTCTCTGCAAGAAACTCTCTGGGCAACAGTGGGTGAATTGGAAGGGGAACTGGAATAAGATCATTTCACAATTAAATGGTCATCTTCCACGTTAATCAGACTGGACAGAAAAGTGACTCAAAGATCATCACTGTCTATAATTATTCTGTATTGTTGTTGGCATAGGCTAGTGATTTCTAGCATATCCTACCTTAAAAGAAAAGGGAACCAATCAAAATCATTTAAAAAATTTTGATTAAAAAACTCACTGTAGGGGCTTTGCTGGTGGTCCAATGGCTAAGACTCTGTGCTCCCAATATTAAAAACTAAGTTATATGTCAATTAAAAACCCATTGTAAATTCAAGGTTATATTTTTATACTGTTAGAATCAATCAACAAACAAATATTTATAGAATATCTACTATATGATTTGAATTGGGCTGTGGTAGTACAGGATGTCGGAGAAGGCAATGGCACCCTACTCCAGTACTCTTGCCTGGAAAATCCCATGGACGGAGGAGACTGGTGGGCTGCAGTCCATGGGGTCGCTAAGAGTCGGACATGACTGAGTGACTTTCCTTTCACTTTTCACTTTCATGCATTGGAGAGGGAAATGGCAACCCACTCCAGTGTTCTTGCCTGGAGAATCCCAGGGATGGGGGAGCCTGGTGGGCTGCCCTCTCTGGGGTTGCACAGAGTTGGACATGACTGAAGCGACTTAGCAGCTTCAGCAGCAGCAGTACAGGATGTAGTAATAAAGTCCTCAAGGAGTTTGCATATGGATTAGAGTGATAAGATATAAGACATATTGGATGATAGAGCCAACAGTGCAAGATAAAATACAGTTAACGCCTAACTTATGGGAATCAACTCTGAGCACAGAGGAATTCAGGGGAGATGGACATTAAAAGGGGCTTAATGCAGGCTTGAGGCATGGAGAAATTTGGGGTGGTAAAGGACAAAGGAAAGGAAGGTGTTAAAGACAGTGGGCACAACATGGGCAAACAAAGTATTATGGGGGCAGTGAAGAGACCAACTTCTCAAAATCTGTCTAAGTGTTAGAGAACAAGAGGAAATAAAGTTGACAGGCAAAGAGCAGTCAAGGCAAAGAGACTAGATTTCATATCAAGAGGCATAGGATCAGGTAATAACAAGTGTTGATATGAATGAAGAGAAATTAGAATCTTCCATACACTACTGGTGGGGATGTAAAACGAAGCGGCTACTTTTGAAAATAGTCTGGCACTTTCTCAAAAAGTTAAGCATAGAGTTTCCATACAACCCAGCAATTCCACTCTTATGTATATACCCAATAAAAATGAAAACATAATTCTACACAATAACCATACATGAATGTTCATAACAGCAACATTCATAATAACTAAAAAGTGGAAACAGCCTAATGCCGATCAATTAGATGAATGGGTAAATAAAATACAAGCAGATACTATTCAGCCATAAAAATAAAGTACTGATAGATGCTACAACATGGATGAATCTCGAAAACATGCTAAGTGAAAGAAGCCAGTTGCAAAAGACCACATATTTTGTGACTTCACTTATATGAATGTCCAGAAATGTCCAAATATACAGATACAGAAAGTGAATTTGTGGTAATTTAAGAACGGGGGGAATGAGGTGAGAGGGAGTGATAGCTAAAAGGTACGCTGCTGCTGCTAAGTCGCTTCAGTCGTGTCCGACTCTGTGCGACCCCAGAGAGGGCAGCCCACCAGGCTCCCCCATCCCTGGGATTCTCCAGGCAAGAACACTGGAGTGGGTTGCCATTTCCTGCTCCAATGCATGAAAGTGAAAAGTGAAAAGTGAAGTCGCTCAATCGTGTCCGACTCCTAGCGACCCCATGGGCTGCAGTCTACCAGGCTTCTCTGTCCATGGGATTTTCCAGGCAAGAGTACTGGAGTGGGCTGCCATTGCCTTCCCCAAAAGGTGTGAGGTTTATTTTTTTTTTAACTTTTTACTTTATATCAGAGTATAGTTGATTAACAGCATTGTGATAGTTTAACGTGTACGGCAAAGTGATTCAGTTATACAAAGGAAATGGAAAATGAGATTTCTTTTTGATACAGTGAAATGTTCTAAAATTGATTGCAGTTATGTCTGCACAACTCAGTGAATATACTAAAAACTGCTGACTTGTACATTTTAATAGGTGAATTGTATGGTGTATGAATTATATCTCAATAAAAGCTGTTTCAAAAAAGAAAGAAGGAAAGAGATTTAAAATATACAAATATGACTTCGCTGGTGGAGCTGACATTCAGCAGCAGGTAGAGACCGTCATACCAAGATGACCTCCAGGATACTTGGTGCTGAGAGTTTACTAATGAGAGCTGGTAACTCTAGCCTCAGACGGGACAAGAGATAAAGATGGGCAGAGGTAAGACTTAGTGCAAACATCTTATCCAGAAAAGAAAGCACCCTGGGACCTTTGTGGCTGGAAATTTATTTTGTTGTTGTTGTTGTTTGGTTGCTAAGTTGTGTCCAGCTCTTTGCAACTCCATGGTCTATAGCCTGCCAGCTTCCTTTGTCCATGGAATTTTCCAGGCAAGGATACTAGAGGGGGTCGCCATTTCCTACTCCAAGGAATCTTCCTGACCCCAGCATAATAGAATAGATATTAAATCAATACTGCTGGGTTTGTCAAATGGTTCCCCAAATGAGGTTTTCACTGACCTGAGGATAGATGAGAAAAATAAGGCCAATGTGATATTAAAGAGTAAATAGGCAGGAGGACCATAAAAATTAGGTTTTTTTTAATAAGACTTTTACGGTTGGAACTTAAAACTATATATTAAAAAGCAAAATATTTAAAATTATACTGTGGGATTAAGGGCCAACACAATTTCTCCTTTTGAGGTATAAATGTAACCTAAGTTCTTGTTTCTGATTTAAAAAGATAAACAAACCTTCTGAAAGTGAAAGTGAAGTCGCTCAGTCGTGTCCAATTCTTTTCGACCCCATGGACTGTAGCCTACCACACTCCTCTTCTGTGGTCTTTTTAGAAAATTGCAGTTAAATATTATATTTTGCATGTTATGTTCTTGGTTATAGGCAAATTTAATTCTCAGTAACCGTTAAAAAATGGAGTAAACTGACTATAAAACCCCTACCACTTTCTTGAGGAAAAAGAAAGTTGGAATCACCATAGTGTAATAATGTTGGAGTGAAAGCTGGGAGTTGCCAGAAGAGAAGGGTAAGTCCCAGACCACAGCTGTTCCATATAAGAATGATGAAGGGATCAATCAACACCTAAAATGCAGGACGGAAGTCTCTTAATATAGTGAGTGCCAGAATTATTCACTTGGCTGCAATAAAGTAATTCACAGTAATTACATAATGCATGATCCTTTCTTTTTTAATAAAAAGGCCAAATATATTAAAAAGTAGTTCATTATGCATAGGCAGTGTCTTAAGCACTGCATGCATATTGACTAATGTCATCTCATAACAAACTCGTAAGTTTCAGATAGAGGCTTCTATTTCTCAGGTGAGGAAAATGAGGCACAGGCACATTAAGTGACTACTCGAGGCCATGAAGCTGTTGGGTAGCAAGTGGGATTTAAATCCAGTTAGTCTGGTGCTTGCACAGAATCAGACACGACTGAAGTGACTTAGCATGCATGCCTGCATTGGAGAAAGAAGTGGCAACCCACTCCAGTATTCTTACCTGGAGAATCCCAGGGACAGAGGAGCCTGGTGGGCTGCCGTCTATGGGGTCACACAGAGTCGGACATGACTGAAGTGACTTAGCAGCAGCAGCAGTCTGGTGCTAGAGTCCGAACTCTCTGACATTACAATATATACTACCTATGTAAGGGTGCTGTGTGCTGTGCTAAGTCGCTCAGTTGTGTCTGACTCTTTGTGACACCGTGGACTGTAGCTCACCAGGCTCCTCTGTCCTTGGAATTCTCCAGGCAAGATTACTGGAGTAGGCTGCCATGCCCTCCTCACCTATAGAGGTATAGGAGTCAGATTAAATCGCCTAGCTATTAGGTTGTCTATCTCTAGCTACAACAGTGTGACTAATGTGAAATTTAGGTTGAGAAGATTGACATGTTTTAAAATGGGATAGTAGAGACATGTATAATGCTGGTGGCGACATAAGAGGCAGTAACTGGAAGTGTTCCAAACTGAACGGCATTCAAATCTCCGTGCATGACCTGCCCTCCCTTGGAGACTTTCTGTTGTTTCCCCTATTTAATCAGCTTTATTGACATATAGTTTACGTAGGATAAAATGCACCCATTTTAAGTGTAGAGTTCTGAGTCTTGGTGAATATGTATGCCTGTGTAACTACCACTACTGTCACCCCAGAAGGCTTTCCTGATGTTCCTTTCAAGTCAACCTTCACCCCATTTGCAGCCCTGGGTCACTGCTGATTTGTTTTTTTTCTATCATTAGAGATAGAATATCATATAAATTGCACAAACAGTTTGTACTCTCTTTTTTTCAATATGGATTTTTTTCATGATGTTTTTGTTATTCATCTGTGTTGTTATATTTGCCTTTGCATTTGACATTTCCTTCAAGGAATAGATCCTTTCCATACATCGTACTGTGCTGTGCTTAGTCGCTCAGTCATGTCTGACTCTTTGCGACGCTATGGATGGTAGCCTGCCAGGCTCCACCGCTGTCCATGCGGATTCTCCAGGCAAGAATACTTGAGTGGGTTGCCATGCCCTCCTCCAGGGGATCTTCCCAACCCAGGGATCAAACCAGGGTCTTCTGCATTGCAGGCGTATTCTTTACCATCTGAGCCACCAGGGAAGCCCTCCCTACATCTTATCCATCCTTAAAGGTGCATTCAGATATCATTTACTTTCTCCTCACTTCAGATATCCTGACTTGCACAGTACTGTAGTGTTTCATCCTCATAGCAGGTATATAAGTAAGATAACATAAGTGTTGCATTTTTGTAGTCAAAACTTGCACCTTGTCCATTAATAATCAATTATCAGTTTATTAAGTCATGTCTTCAAGTCATCTCTTTAGGCATCTTTAATATTTCTTCTGGTATATTGACTTGCAAGTTAGGTACTCAAGCACCTGATTTTCTGGATCATATCAAGAGCTTTTGTATCAGCAGAGGCAGAGATGGAAACCATTTCACCCTTAAACGCAATGATAGGGAATCTTTAAAGTGATAATCACTGACCCACAAAAAGGCAACATAAGTTAAAAAATAATTTAGATATTTCCCCCAGAGAAAACACTCTTCTTTTAGAATTTTATTTTATTTTTTAATTTTTATTTTCTTTTTGGCCAAGCCATGCAGCTTGTGGGATTTTAGTTCTCTGACCAAGGATTGAACCCTAGCCCTCAGCAGTGAAAGTGTGGAGTCCTAACCACCGAACTGTTGGGGAATCCCCACACAGACACACTTTTTTTTTTTTTTTGAGAATTTTAAAAGAAGGAACTAATAGTTCCATTAAAAAACGAAATACAAATTTTACTTGAGATTATAATTCTGTGTAATATGCTTCTAAATTATTTTATCTGGGGAGAAATATGAGAAAGAGGGCTTCCCTGATGGCTTAGCAGGTAAAGAATCTGCCTGCAATGCAGGAGACACAGGAGATATAGGTTCAATCCTTGGGTTGGAAGAAAAAGAAAAAAAAAAACTGAAGGAAAGACTTAAACATAGAAGATAATATATAGACAGAGACTGACAGAGTCAAAAAGAAAACTAAATGCCAAGAAAGGCATTCTAGAAGAAGGACCATGCATCACTTATTATGTATTATTATGTATCATCTATTGTGTGTATTATCATGCATTATCTAGTATGTGGTAATATTTCCATCTTGTGGCCTTTTGGGGTATTTCCTCTTAAGGATTTTAAAGTCAAATTATTGTTCATTATAAGCATAAATGGGAATCACCTCTTGGTATGTACTCTAAAGGTCAATTGAATTAAGCCAAAGACTAGAAACTAGACTTTCCAGCATGTACATATGACATAACTTCTTAGCACAGAGGGAAAATGGGATGGACTGCATGAAGCCCTCTGTTCACAAAAACGAGGGACAGCTCACATAGAGAAGAAGAGTCTATTGCTTCATGGCCACTTCCTGTGCTGAGTGTAAGGAAATCCAGGACCAATTCCTTTCTCTAACCTCAGTCATGTTTTCTTATTTCCCCTCTACTGCCTCTGGCTCTCACCTCAATTCATCCCCTCCCTCCCAGACCCCAGTGGTACCAGCAATTCCTAGAAAGATGGATTCCATTTGACTCTTGTTATCACCACCATTCTTTCATCGTGCATACCTTTATTGGGGCTGTGTTACTCGGCTTATGGGATCTTATTTCCCATAAGGAATTGAACCCGGGCCCCCACAGCGAAAGTATCCACTCCTAACCACTGGACCACCAGGGAATTCCCATGCATGCCTATTTTTGACTAGTAAGTGGCTGGTATAAGGTGGGAGAAAGCAGGAAGCGTGCCTTGTGCACAATCATCCTGAAAGAAGGAAGCAGGTGGTTCCTTACTTATTTATGTACATGATGTTCCATTAAAATTTGATTATTAAATCAAATTTAATATGCTCATTCAATCAGAGTTTAGACTGTCCTGGGAATGTGACCCAAGCTCAGCCAATCAGCGTCTAGAATATCCTGGCCAGAGTCATTGATTCAAGGCTGGGTTGTTGGGTTGAATAATTGTCTGCAAAGGACTCTCTCTATGTTATTTTGTCAGGTCAAATCAACTAGATTGCTATTCATTCATTCATTTTTTTCTACACATATTCAGGTGTCAGAGGTTCTAGACCCAGTGCTGAACAATACAGACGTAGTTCCTGCTTTTATGAAGCTCAGAGAACAGCAGAGGAGTCAGAGGGAAGAGAAAGCTGAGGAGTGGTGAGAGGAGGCCTTGAGGCTGTCTGTGGAGGTCAGGAGGGAATTGTATGCTGTGTGCTGTTACCTGTTAGTGTTACTTTAAAGCCATATGACTTGACTGATAAATTTTATGGGGAGAAAAGATCAACAAAAGAAGAAAATTGTGATTGACCTTATTTAACTAGGGCTCCTCTTCCCTGGTGGCTCAGAGGTTAAAGCATCTGCCTGCAATGCGGGAGACCTGGTTTTGATCCCTGGGTTGGGAAGATCCCCTGGAGAAGGAAATGGCAACCCACCCCAGTAGTCCTGCCTGGAGAATCCCATGAACGGAGGAGCCTGGTGGGCTACAGTTCATGCGGTCGAAAAGAGTTGAACATGACTGAGCGACTTTACTTTCACTTATTTAACCAGAAGTTTTGTTGATAAGAATCTATTTTGGTCAATTGAGGAGCTGTAGAAGATTAAATTGGGTCTATATAAATGGTAAAAGTGAAGAAGAAAGAATGGTCAGAAAGTGTGTGTGTGTGTGTGGTGGTGGTGAGGGGTATAACTAGAATAGACGTCCAGAAGAAAGAGAATTTTGAAAAAAAGTTAAAAGTTCATGGTGGACAATGACAGAGGAGACAAATATTGACAGCTCTTCAGGTACAAGTACTATGCCCAAAACTAGTAAGTGCTTTGTGGGGAGGTATGAGGCAGATTGGCTTAGAAGAGAATTGAGAGAAGGTGGGGGTGGAATTCCAGGATTAGACTGTATAGATTGTACAGGTGATATGTTTCCATGCAGGTGTTAATAATGAGAGTGAATAATTGTTGGTCCATCTCCTGACAGACCGAGACACGGCGAAGATCTTAAATTGCAGAACGCCCACCCAACCACTGGGTTCCTGAGGCTTAAAGGAGACTTTACAGCAAGCACACAGGACACTTTGCCCAATGCCCACATGTTGCTCCTCCCCAGAGCACTGACCCTATTTTCCTGTCTCCTCTCCTGGATTGTACCAGACGTCATGTGAACCAGGAGGACATATACTTACCTGTCCTAGGGTCAGCTGAAGTGTCTGTGTAGTGGCTACTCTTTATTTTTGCCACTTAGCTTTTCTTTCCTCCTCCTTTTGCTAATAGCATTCTGATTGCCCTTTGGGGATCCAACTCCCCTCTTATGCTCAGTCTAAGTAGTTTGGGAGAACTCCATTCCTAACTTCATGAATGGACTTGTGATCTCAAGCTGTCTAACCAGTGTGGTTTCTAGGACTTTTCCAAGAAATCCTGGGAAGTAAGGGTAACCTAGCAGTAAGGGTTTTATGAGCCTGAAGCTGCTGCAGAGGTGGGAAACTGCTAACCCCAAGGGATAAGGAACAAAGAGATGAAGAGAGAGTCTAGTTTTACTTGGAGTCTTTCTGAGATTTTCAGTATCGTGAGATATTAATAATGTTTATGCTTTTGTTTAAGCCAGTTGGTTTGAATTTTCCACTGCATGAAACTGAAAGTCGCACTCTTGACTATAGCTTAATTCTTTTTTTTTTTTTCTCATATGTCT
The DNA here is from genome assembly GCF_032452875.1 of Bos javanicus. Classification (NCBI taxonomy): domain Eukaryota; kingdom Metazoa; phylum Chordata; class Mammalia; order Artiodactyla; family Bovidae; genus Bos; species Bos javanicus. Next base: position 66,967,321 of record NC_083868.1, on the reverse strand, counting down.
GTTTCAGCCTTGAACATCCAGATTTGACTTCCTTGTCTGGGAAAAGCGTCATTTAACAGCAGATCTGTCGAACTACCCACTGGAAGCCTCTTTCCCCTTCAATCCCACCCTGGGATTTTTCTTTAGGGTTTTTTTTTTTTTTTTACCCATAGGCTTCTCAGGAAGGAAAGGAAGAAGGAGAAGGAGACATGAAAGGGAAGAGAGAAAGACACTAGTATTTACTAAAAGATGGTCTATTCTTCTTTCTTGAAACTCCACTCCTCAATATCATGGTTTCTAAAGTCTTTTTTTTTTCAAGTGTGTTTTTATTTTTTATTTATTTTATTTTATTTATTTATTTTTTATCTAAAGTCTTTTTGATCTTTGACCTTCATTAGAGCTCCTTTTTCTTTGTCAGGCAGTGTGTGGGGTGCAATGTGAGGAAGGAAACTTTCAGTCCCTCATAACATTTAGCCAACAGTGATGTCTGAGTGAGACTTTTCATACACGAGGGCTGAGAACCTGTAGGTCCTCCTGGCTCATTCTACCAGCCTAGACAGTCACTCCTTATTCTATGAGAATTGATAAAGTGACGGACATAGGATGTACACCCTTTGTTTCTTGGCAACTTTTCCCACGGGTTTGAGGTGGTTGGGTTCTGTATGTAAAGCTATTTTCATTATCAATTTTTACCCAGTTTATTGATTAATTTGAGGCATGTTGGACTCCTACTTAAAACAATCACCACCTGTTCAGAGTTTGAAAATTTACTAATTGCTTTCACATAGATCATCTCATTTCCTTTTCCAAAAAACTTGGGTGGAAAGTAGGCTGGGTATTACGGTCATTTTACAGATGAAGAGACTGACTTAGAGCGGTGTCTTTCCTGAGATGATGCAGACAGTAAAAGGGAGAACCATAGCTGAAGCTAGATGCTGAGTCATTCGACCCATATTCAGGGTTCCACACTCTCCCCTCACTACCCTCTCATCATGAACTCTGATAGTTTAGTCTATCAGAGGAAAATACAAAGAGAGCGTAAAACATGGTCTGACTGAAAAATCAAAGTACATATGCAAGACATGAATGGCTTCATGGGATATGTCAGGTCAGACTCTGATCTTCAGAAGCTCTATGAAATAAAAGAAGATTATGTCTCTCCTGTGTATAATTCAAAAATACAAAACAAGTCTAAAGAGTAGAGGTTCCACTGAAGTTTGGATTATTTTTTATGATAACTACTTCAGGGCTTCTTTTTGAAATATCCAGCATCTTTTTAAGAAGAGTTTTTTTTTTTTTTTCTTCCGTGCCCTTGATTTACTTGTGTCCTAAGCTTAGTTGACTTTCTTGGGGTCCAACACATTATATTGTGAGTAATATAAAGGCAAAAGAGGTGGCTGAACATAGTGACACTAATTTTATGGTTTTATGCCCCTTAGCATATGGGATATAATAGGTACTCAAGAAATATTTGTTGTCTACAAGGGAACAATATCTTTAATTTAAGCACTATAAAGACACTCCGCCCAGTACTAAATCTGTCCTGGGATATTTAAAGATATTTAGGGACCATACTCCAGGTATTTTGAACCACTAGCCTAACAAATAACTCAGCTCAAGGCTTGAAACAGAGAATCAAATTAAATTACTGTCAGTTTTCAGAAGTCAGTTGCCCAGATGTTTGAAAAGGATATTTGACTCCAAGGCTACATCTAGTGACCTCATTCAGGTATTGACTTTTTGAGGTAACCACTTTAATCTGTCTTGCTTGGATCAGTCCAACTCTGCTTATTACACAGTGAACTGCTATCTAAGAGAAGGAGGTACCTGCCAAGCTTCAACCTTCTTGATATCTGCGCAGGAACCGTTGGTGAAGAGCCCTCTCCCAGGTATGCAGGTGTATATATCTTGTAGGGCATGAGCAATGGAGTAGACAGCTAAGTAGACGTTGTAGGATATCCGTAAATGTGTATAATCCATGTAAGGAGTCTCGACACTGCTGATGTTCTCCTCCCCAGTACACAGAGGTCGGAAGGCAGTGGAACTATTGCTTAACCTGGCACCTCCTTCTTCATGACCTCTCAGGAAGGTGTCCACCGGTAATGGGCCTTTAGCACCCTCTTGCAGGTGGCAGTTAAATGTTTCTTCCCAAAACTCCTTGGCAAAACCATTGTGGACAGACTTCCTGGGGTGGACTTTCTGCAGGAATTCCCGGAAGCCTGGGATCTGCCCAGCTTTCAAACCAAACCCAATGGTGCCTCCGACCACATGGAAATACTCGGGCATAGCAATCAGGGAAGAGCTGGCCCAGGCCTCGCTGGCCAGCCAGATCCTGCCTGTGATATTGCGCCGGACGATCTCTTTGATGAGGGGTTCCAGGTCTGGGCCGCTGGAGAAGACGACAATGACTTTGGCGGTGGAATTCTGGATCACCTCCACCACCTGCTGGATCTTTTCCTCATCAGAGTATTGGGAGATGAGCTCGCTGAAGTCGATGCAGATGTCCCTCTCCTCTGCTTCCTCTCGAAACTTCTCGATCCCTGGCCGGCCATAGTCATCGTCAGCTGCAATTGTGCCCACCCAGTTCCAGCGGAAGTACTCGATGATGTCAGCCATGGCCGTGGCCTGGTGTTCATCATTGGGTATGGTGCGGAGGAAGGACTTGAATTGATTCTTGTTGCTGAGGAGTCTGCTGGAGGAGGCATAGCTGACCTGGAGAGAATACAGATTGAATGAGTGAGGGAAGTGCCAGGTGGACCACAAGGTGGTGTGGAGGAGAATCTTTGAGCATTCACTGATCTAATACATCAGACATGCTGGCCATGCTGGCCACTGCAGACAGAATAAAAGCGTGAGGACAACCAGAATCTGTTCCTCTCCAGTGTGAGCACTCAAGCACCTGCCAGTCTATCAAGGAGCATTCTAATTTCTAGTAGGTGATCCTTCACATTGCTCCCTTCAAAATGGGTCTGGGACTTCCCAGGTAGTCTAGTGGTTGGGAATCCACCTGCCAATGCAGGGACAGGGGTTCGATCCTCGGCTAGGAAAGATTCCACGTGCCCTGCCTGGGGCAACTAAGCCCCTGAGCCACAACTACTGAACCCGGGCTCTAGAGTTCTTGAAGATGCAACTCCTGAAGCCTGCACACCCAAGAGCAAGTGTTCTGCAACAAGAGAAGCCACCATAATGAGAAAACCACGCACCACAACTGGAGAAAACCTGTGTGCAGGAACAAAAACCCACCATAGACAAAATAAATTTAAAAAAAAAAGGATCTGGCTATAAAGTCAACTCAACAACCATAGGATCTGCTTATCCTGTATGCACTGTTCCATAATTTTTCCTTTCTCTGTGCTTCTTCATTGGTTACAATAGCTCCATGTACATATCTTCTGTCTGTGGGGTCCACACTCTCATTTGAATATTTTAGCTTCCCCTTTACTATAATGAAGACTTTGTCCGTGACTCACTTCTGGAAGGAGTCAGGTTCCCTTTGGATTATGAACCTAAGGCTCTTTAGAGGAGCCCCAGGGGTTTCCCTTTCTTATCTGCCTAGTTTCTCTCTTCTAGTCTCCAGCTATTCCCTCTCTTTCTTCCCCTATCTTCCCACCTACTCTACCCCTACAGTACTTTAGACAAAAGTACCCACAATTGCAGTCATTTCTAAGAACTGCTTATCATTTAGGCTCAATTAGCCATTTAGGTTTATTAGGCTCAATTCCCCTTCATCACAATACCAATGAGGCACATGACCAAATATAGTCAGAAAAACATCCTTTCCTGTCCTGGCTTCTCAGTGAGCTCAACCACCACTGAGAGCCCTTTCCTCTGCAGTTTCAGGTGGTGGTCGAGGCCGCTTGACAGACTTTTTAAAAAAAATATTTATTTATTTATTTGGCTGTACTGGCACACAGGATCTTCAGTCTTTAGTTTTGGCATGTGGGATCTAGTTCCTCGATCAGGGATCAAACCCGAGCCCCCTGCATTGGGAGCTTAGACTCTTAGCCACTGGACCACCAGGGAGGTCCCTTGACAGGCTTTTGATGCGGGTCTCCAAAACTTGGAGAGGCTGAAAAACACCCTGGAGAAGCTGTCTTGATGTATTTCCACTTTCTAGGACATAGCCAGTTCTATATTTGAGCATGGGAGTGGGTCACCAACAACTGAAAGCCAAAAGCTTTGGTGGTAAAAGATCTTTGCCTAAAGGGGTATCCAAATACCATGTAAAGCATTCATTAGTGCAGAGCTCCCAATTTCTTTTCACCTTACGGCAAGGTGGGGTGAATGGAGGAGAGTGACCAGCTCTGACCACCCTAGACCCCACCCACCATCCCAGACCCAGAGAGGATTAGTGTCTTAGCTCATCTGCAGCACCCTTGGGTATTCTGGCTCATCAGTGAGGAAGTTCCAAGTTACTGGACCATTTCTTCTGAAGGACAAAGCATTTTTTACACTAAATGGAACTTCTCAGAAATGAGGGAATGGTAAGAGCTTTGATTTTGGGAATTATAATGTGAAAGTGACACTTTTTTCTTTCACTGAAACAACCTCCTTCCTGTTCTACTATGAGATCTCATCAGGCAGGTAGTTAGATTAATTGTTGAGATGCTATTGTTTTTAGAGAGCTCCATTTGCAGATTCAAGTGACAGAAAAGTCTATTCAGGCCTTTTGTAAATTCATTCATTATTGTTCACTTCTTGATCTTCTTTTGAAAAATGGGCCAAAAGGGTTTCAAAGATTTAAAAATTACAAACAAACATATCCTTCATGGATATGTTTCTTTTAAAGAATGCATTTACAATATTTGTCTACTTTTAGAAAGGCAAACTATAAAAGTGGGGATAAATACCACTTCATTACCCACTCCTCCCCCAAAAAAGCCCCTTAAAAACACACAAAACTTTTTTGTTGTAAGAGGGAAGAGTCTCATGAATGATTCAGAAAACTTCTAACCACAACTTTTTTCCAGCCAGCCCACTTGTTCCAGCCACTTGGTGGCGTGAGTGGCATTAGAAATACAACTGGGGCCTCTGTAATGGCACCCCACTCCAGTACTCTTGCCTGGAAAATCCCGTGGACGGAGAAGCCTGGTGGGCTGCAGTCCATGGGGTTGCTAAGAGCCGGGCATGACTGAGCGACTTCGTTTTCACTTTTCACTTTCATGCATTGGGGAAGGAAATGGCAACCCACTCCAGTGTTCTTGCCTGGAGAATCCCAGGGACGGGGGAGCCTAGTGGGCTGCTGTCTACAGGGTTGCACAGAGTCAGATGTGACTGAAGCGACTTAGCAGCAGCAGCAGTCCTCACCTTGCAGGGCAGTGGTTCCCAGTTCTGCTGTGTGTTAAACTCCTCTAGAGAGCTTTCAGAACTTCTGATGCCCAGGCCGCATCTCACGTTAATTAAACAAGGATCTCTGGTGGGTGAGTCCTAGTCATCAGTATGTTTAAACCTCTTGAAGTGATTCCAACATGCAGCCATGACAGAGAAGTGGGGCCACAGATATACTTACATTGGTTTGACTGATAATCATTATGGTTTCCTCAACACTTTTAAAATTCAAGTTCAACTTAACTTGATCTTTCATCCAAACCACAGTGAATTAAAACCCTCCCCTTCATGTTCTTTATTTACTTGATGGCAATTACATCTTACATCTGTTGACCATGACAACTTGCTTTAACTGTGTTTTAAAGTATTACGGCACAATATGCCAAATATAAAGATGCATATTTGCATCTTGCCCAACACATTTACTGTTGCGGGCTTTGTTAGATCATTTTGGCACAAAGATTACAGAGCCAGGGTTTCCCCATGGGAAACACCTTTAATTCCCTGAAGTAAGGATTTGGGAAATGATGACAAGACTTTGTCAGTTGCCATGTATATAAAAAGGGATAATGGCTATCACCAAGGAAATGGAAACCTTCCAGCCTAGAAATGTCAATTAGCAAAGGTACTCTTGCAAATTTTAAATACTAGATGTTGAAGAAAATAATTTAAAGTGTGATTTATAATTACATTTAAAAATTGATATCAGAGATGCAACCCAGTTGGGCTGATTCTCCCATCCACGGACATTTAGGTTGTTTCCAATTTTTCACTATTATAAAATGATGTCACAGACCTATAAATATTAACACGAAAAAAGGTTTGCTCTATAGACTTAATGGGAAAAAAATCAGGTCACAAAATGGCATTTAGAGTTTGCTGTCTTTTTTTGGTGAAAAAAAACATGCAACTTCGAACAAATATTTATTAAAGCAGTGAATTGTTAGTATCTGAAAGTGTAGACATCTATTTCCCTATCTAGGCTGAGCTCTTGCACAGTAGACACTGCTTATTCATATACATTGTACAAGTACTTGTTGAATGAAACAGGATATTTTCCAGTTCTAGAATGTGCAAGATAATGATTAAGTTCCGGCGAGAAAATATGCTCTACTTTCCTCTGAGCTAAACTTTCAGCCAGAGGAGAGAGAGACAGAGACTTTTCAGGGAATAGGATTTACGGTGGATATTTTTGGTTTGAAAGGTGGGATTTACAGCATTTGGTCTTACTCCTTTTAGGAAGGGCAGAAGAATGGCCATAAACACTAAAGTTAAAAAAAAAAGTTTTATGTTTGAAATAATTTTGGAAGAACTGTGAAGGTCTAGTAGATGTTGATGACTCTGGGGTCTCAGAAATCCCCAATGGTCATGATACAGATAATTAAAAGATCTTTGGTGCCAAAGTAATGCCAGAGAAAGGAAAATGTAACAGCAAACTGTATCAACACTGGGTGTGGCATCCTCCGAGCCTGCTGTTCCTGATCCCTGCCCTCATCGTCCCATCTAAGGCAGCATGGGTACCTGGGGGATGTAGAAGAGCCCCAGCAGGTTGGCCACTGCTGTGGAGATGCCCGAGCCAGTAGCTCCCACCACTGCGATGGTAGAGGGGATGTGCTCTGAGCAGTTGCAGAACTCATCAAGGTTCAAAGAGTCAATTTTGTTCTGGGCCACAAAACTCAGGGTGGCCTCCAAGGCTTTAGAGACGGTGTTACAAGTGTCGAATATCCTGTATCCCAGGGTCATGTTGGGAAGAAGGGCTGGACTGCTGTTTATTTCCTCTATGGCAAATATCATAGCTTGTAACCAGCGAAATCCTCGGAAATTATACCTGGAAAAAGAAGAAATGGAAGAAAGCAAGAGGCTTTCTGGTCAACTTTTTAAGAGTACAGACCGGGCAAAGCTGGGTTTGAACCTGCTCTGTAACTCTAGTTTCATGACATTGCCTTTTCTGAGACTCAAAGTCCTCTCTGTAAAACAGGGATAACACCTACCTCAGAGGGAGGCTGTGAATATGAGATAACTACACAAAATTCTCAGTGTGGTGCCTCACACAAAGTTAGGAATCAATAATAACAAGGACTGTGGTTAGTAATAGAATGAATCATTTTTTCTGTATCATCCAGTAAAGAATTTGAAGTAGCTGATATGAAGTATTTTAATAACAGTAATACAGAGATTAAAAAAAAAAGGATCAGTGAAAATATAAATAGATTAGGATTTTAACACATAGGAACCTAAAACTAGTTTCAGATTTGCAGTCACAAATTTAAACTATGACATTTCTGGAGGTTGAAGGGGAAAGAGAAATGAGTGATCTCATCTTCATAAACAAACAAGCAAACACATATTATGCGTAGGAAGCTGTTCACAAACAGTGGTTACTTCTGGGTGGTAGAATGATGAGTTTTAACATCGTGTGCTTTTTCTGGTCTCTTTTATACTTTGTATTTTTAAAAATGAGCATGCATTACTTTTCAAAGAACATTATTTTAAATAAAAATCAGGCAAATGAGCAAAGAGAAATAGGGTGCATGACATAGGTTTTGCCCTCCCAGGACACAGCACATAGTGAGAACTTGGTAAGTGTTCTCGATCTGTATCAGTGCCCAGAGAAGAAAACCTAACGATTTTGCAGGTTCTCTCTTTGTATTGTGGGTTTCATGACTTGAACTCAGTGGCAGGGGGAAAGAAATATAAGCTGTTATACTTCACTGTATCAGTTAGCTTCCCAAAGTTCCTGGTCTAACTTTTAACGTGACATTTTCTCTTAGTAATATTTCTTCATATTTCCTTCATTTGTTTATTTTTAAACCTGAAAAGTTATGAAGACATATTATACAATTTTTCATTACACAAAACATCTATACTGCTAAACTGATTTTCCTATCTTTGTGTGTGTGTGTGTGTGTGTGTGCACGTGTGTGCTCTGTTGCTCAGTTATGTGTGATTCTTTGCAACCCCATGGACGATAGCCTGCCAGGCTCCTCTGTCCACGGAATTTTCCAGGCAAGAATACTGGAGTGGGTTGCCATTTCCTCCTCCAATCTTTCTTTAATACAATTAATATATACATATTACTTCAGGGCAAGCTCTTACGTGATCTCAGCTATGTATGTGGTACCTGCACAACTCTGTCCTCTAGGGTACAACAAAGAGGATGTGTGTCCTCATGGATTGTGTGAAGGTCATAAGCAGCAGCATCAAAACTCTGCACTTAGCTTTTCTGCACTCATAAAAAAATGTGAGAATGTTATCTAATTTGTGAACCCTCATTAGAACATGAGCAGAAAACCAGTTTTGCTGGAACAATTGTAGCTTTCATTTTCATTTTCTAGCTATCAGAAAGACAAAGGAGAAGTGCTGGATCCCATCTGGAAGTTATAAGTTTCAAGATAAAGTGCTCTTCTCTCTCAGAAGATGGGTCAAGGCTTGAGGTGCAGTAACGGTCTCTGATGTTCAGATTAAGGGTGGTGATATACAGCCTACTGTCCTCTGCAGAAGTCAGACACTATTTGAAGGAATTGTGCCCAGTGTTAGATGCCATAAGAGGAGTCATGATAAATTAGGGAACATTAGACAGAGGGCATCCAGAGTGGTGAGGGTCTGAAAATCATGCCCTGAAATAATTATTTAGAAAACTGAGACTACTAGGTCTGGAAAAAAAATGATTCAAGAGGGCATGTTAGCCGTCTTCTAATGGCTGAAGAGAGAGTCCATGAGGGAGTTAGATGGATTCTGTGTTAGCAGGGCGATTTCAGCTTTCTATAAGACTTTCTAATAGGAGTGGTTCCAAATGTTATGGGCTGCATTTTGAAGATGCCTGGGTCATGCCAGTCACTGAAGCTTCTTTCAACTTTAAAATCCTTAAAAAAATCAGAGTGAGGCAGCCAACACTCAATTATGACCATTGGGAGCACTTAAGGTCAATGGGAGGTTTTACTACTCAGGTTTGCAAAAACCTACAATAAATTTCTTTCTAGGTACTTAATCTTCCATTAAGCAACACTGCTTCCAGATGAACAATCATGACTCAGTTACCCAGTGACCGAGCACAGGCTCCAACAGCCAATGGGTTTTTCTATTTAATATCTTTGACATTTGATTTTTAGAAAAATTTCTTTTAAAAAAATGAGGGGAGGGGATAATAAGCAACAGCATGATGACTAATCACCATTTTTGAAAAGAGAACCAACTTTGAAAAAATTATTTTGGGTTTGGTACAGCTTTTTTCTAACCACCCAGAGGAGAAGCAACTTCTGACTTTACCTGATACACTCCACGGACTCCGGCCTCGACTTTAGATCCTGATCTTTCGCTGCAACCCCAAAATGAATAGGAAAGAGCCCCCCGAGGATAATGTCCCCTTTCTTTTGGGCTCGCTGGTCAGGCCCATAGGCGGAAGTGCACCAGGTAGAAAAAGCCAAGAGGATCCAACAGCAGCTATAAAGTGCCATAGTTCTGCTTTCTCTCCAGGAAGAGGGACTCAAGCGCTGGTGGTCTGGGGGCCCCTGAGGACTTTCCCCCTTGGTGCGACTCACTCCCTGCAGTGGGGGCACATATCTACAGAATTAATAGAATGGAACCGTGGGGTTTGACTTTCCATTTCTGCCTTCTCCATTGCAGACTAGTGAAGTGGGTGGCTCTTGAGTCTTCAGAAGTCACATCATGCAGAGACCGTGTGTAGTACTTTCTAAAAAACAGAGAGGCAAAATGAATTCAACTAAGCCTCAATCCCATGTTAGGATGACTGCAACAGAAGTGGCTCAGTATTTCCATTTAGAGAGGCAGGTGGGGAGGGCATCGCTTAGAGGCTCATGTTTATAGCAATTCATGTAAGATACAGAAAACTTCACTTGCCATATTCAGAGCAGAACTGTGTTTAAAGAGGCCACTGATAAACTAAAGCTTCACTGATGTTGCCACTGAATTTTAATCCATTCATTCTTCCCTATGAATAATGCTTAGAACTGGCTTAGTGGTAGCTGTTCCTTGTATTATAATATTATTAATGCTCTTTTATTCAGTATACATGTTTTTATGGAAAATATAGAGTGGGTCATATTTAAGTTTAGATCTGACTATAAGTCAAACAAAAATGTCAGAGAAGGCCACTTATTTTTATTTATTATGGTAGCCTCCCATTTTGGGGCCTCTTCATCCCAGATCTATGGTTTCGGTTTGTAAAATGATACTCCATAAACCTTTGAAGAGCAGTTCTTGTAAAGGATGCAGATAAATCAAGGGTCTGATTATGTTCTACCAGACTCTACAGCTGGATCTAGGGAATGGTCCTTCTGCCTTAGCACCATTATCCTAGTAGGAGCTCTCTGCTTCTCACTTTACACTCTGTCTCACCCTTTCTGTGGGTCAACTTCCAATCACCAATTACATGTTGATTACACAGCCTCTCCTGAGGCTCAGGCCAGGCTCAGGCCCAAGCACTGTAACTGTGAGCTGGGCATCTCCACCCCAATGTCCCACAGGTGCTTCCAACTTGACAGATTCTAAACTCACCTTCCTCTCAACCTTGTTCCTTCTCCTCTGTTTTCTGGCTCAACAAATGACATGCTATCCACAAAGACACAAAATAAGGACTCCTCACTACCTCCTCCCTCTTCTCATGACTGTCTTTCACATTCAAATAGTTACCATGTTCTATAGACTCTACTTCCTAAATGTCATTGGAATGCACCTGCTGCTTCCCATTCCCAAGGCCATCTTAAGTCCACCAGCATTTCTTATCTGGATTTGTGCAGTTATTTCCTAACTGGTCTTCCTGTCTCTGGTTTTGTCCCTTTGCAATCCACCTTTGCCAGTCTTTGGATGCCATGGAACAAGTGGTTTGGAGCACAGGCTCTGGAGTTAAACCTGGCTTTGAATCATAGTTCCAACCATTTGACTTTGGAAAAGTTACTTAACCTCTGAACTCAATAAAATAATGCATGGAGAGCCATTAGCACAGTGTAACTAGTAAACTCACAGGAAACACCAGCTGTAATGAATACCTTTCCAGTCTCTTGCTAGTCTTCCCTTTGAACTCCACACTGCAGCCTCACTGAACTTCCATTATATCCTCAAGTACAGGCCTTTTTAAAAATCCTTAGACCTCACATATGCCATTCCCCTACCATGATCCCTCTGGCCTAAACTTTGCCTGGAAAACATCTCCTTGTCTTTCAGCTTTCAGACATCCATAACTGAACTCCTGTGGGCCAGACACAGCCTTGTACCAAGATGTGTGTCCAGCTTGGGAGTGGAGCACAGGTTGGATTTCTAGCCACACTAACCCCTCAGTTGTGCAGTGAGCAACTCAGAGGACTCTTCTCAGGGTCTCTCAGATTAGGTAGGTCCACCTGTTACAGTTTTTTATATCTTGTATCTTGGAGTTCCAGTCTTGGAAGACTGATCATACTTTATTATAATTAGATGCATAAATGTCTGATTTCAGACTCCAAGCTCTTAACCATGGTCATATACAGCCCCAGCCCCTTAGGAGCCCACCTCCTTCTCCAGTAGTCACTCTAGCAGAGGGTGCTGAGCGCCCATTGGAAGGAGCACCCCAGCAGATACTCAACATTCACAGAATTGTCTCCAATAACGTCTGAACATCCATGACCACCCTAGTTCTTTGTCTCCAGTCCTGCTCTCAGACTTTTGGCTTCATTTCTTGTCCTTGGTCATATATTCATTCATACATTTAATAAGTACATGTGCTAAGGACTGGAAATATAAAGGTACCACACACAAGGATGTTCTCTACCCTCAGGAGCTCCTCAACCAGTGGGCAGAATCTACTTCAACATTCAGAGGTAAACTAGACACACACACACACACAATAGTAACTTTGTTTCCAGTGATTACATTCAACTTTGCTCACCAGCACTTAGCACAACGTGTGAAATAGGAATTGCTGAATAAATGTTTGTTGATTGAATGCATATACAGGAAAGTACTTTGGAAAAAGATAGAAACTAGCATCATGTCAGGTCCTTTAAACATCCAAAGTATTTTGAACCTCACAATGGTGAAGAGGGCAATACCAATTCCACTTTCTAGATGGGGAAATGGATTACTCATGTGAGAAATTCTGGTGCTTGAATTAAGAATGACTCAAGAACTCAGAATTTTAAGAAATCCTGTGTGGTGTACTTTATGAGGAAAGGGGACATTATAACTTGCTAGGGGAAGTCTCTGAGACCTGTTAGATTTTTCCTGTGAAAGATTAACTGCCTGGAGAAGTTTATTAACTTCATTAGTACATTCAACAGAAAATTTATGGCAAGTAATAGATAAAGTAGAGATTTTGGGTCAATTTACAGCAGTTAATTCCACGAGTCTAATGTGGTTTCCAAACTACCCTTTTTAGTCTAATTACCGGGGTCTAATTGTTTCAAAGCTGAGAATCATTTTATACCCTTCTTCCCCCTTACCTCCCACATCCAAATATATTGTTCCATTGACTCTACCATCTCTTTCCACTCCGTTTTTCCTTCTTGATTCTTGTTGCCACTGCTTTAGCTAGACTACCATTGCCCCACCACCCCCAACTTCTTTGTTGCAAAAGTTTTCTTTTATTTCCACCTCATTCCTCCTAACCCCTACATATTGACAATCACAGAAGTATCAAGTGTGATCCTAGCACAGAGGATTAACTATTGGGTTCATCATTGTGACTTTAGCTTGTAATAATTCGAATGCAAAAGTTCTGAATAATCACTAACATTTCAGTTGTAGGATCTATGGTAGGGACTTTGAATTGTATCCCTCATATTATACTCCTTTTATGGCACAGTAAAATAGTTTTTACCTGGATAAGGTTGTTCAGAATAAAGACTACTTTCTCCATAATTATGTGTGGTCATATAACTACATTATAATTATGTGTGGCCATATGACTACGCTTTAGCCAATGGGACGTAAGCTGAAGTACCCTATGGCAGCTAACTATGCTTAAGAAAACTACGAAACTATGCTTAAGAAAGAGTTGGTGTTTGTTCTTTGTTATTTCATCTCCCCCTATGCTTAAGAAAGAGTTGGAAATTATGCTTAAGAAAGAGTTGGTGTTTGTTCTTTGTTATTTCATTTCGCCCTTCCTCTGTTCTGCTGCATGGAGGTGGATGTGACAGCTGGAGCCTATCTTGAACCATGAACCATATCCCAGGGAATGATGGTGCCATGACCTGAGGATTTCATGAAGCAGAATCTCAGGCTGTTCCTGAATTTTTACATGACAGAGAAAGAAAGCTTCTAGCTGGTTAAGCTATGTTATGTATATATATATACATATATATATGTTATGTATATATATATGTATGTATGTATATATATATATATATATAGGCAGCTATGTTAACAGTTGGTTTCTCTTGGTGGTTCAGTAGTAAAAGAATCTGCCTGCCAATGCAGGAGATGCAGGAGAGCCCAGTTTGATCCCTGGGTTGGGAAGATCCCCTGGAGGAGGAAATGGCAACCCACTCCAGTATTCTGGCCTGGAAAATCCCATGGACGAGGAACCTGGTGGGCTACAGCCCACAGAGTTGCAAAGAGTTGGACACAACTGAGTGATTAAGCAGCACATGCACGATATTAACAGTGTCTTATCCAAGAGTCACAAATAAACTCATTTGTTCTCCTCACTATAAGTTCATTTCACCTAAATCATATATAATCATGTTTACCTCCTGCAAAAAGTATCTCAAACACAAGCTGAAGCTAGTATTTCTTCTTTATCTCAATGGCAGACAGAAGAAGAAGAAATGACTCAGACTAGCTGGTTTTAATTTAGAAGGTCCTTGAAGTCGTGAGTGTTTCAGTACTGACAGGTGATTGATTGATCATTGAGCTCCTCATCCAAGAGACTTGGGATGGGAGGTCAGAGCAGACTGGTCTATGGTTCCACAAGTTCATGAGCTTCTAAATTCATGCAATTACTTATTCACTCAAAAAACATTGATTGAGCTCCTCTATTTGCTAACCAGTCCATCCTAAAGGAGATCAGTCCTGGGTGTTCACTGGAGGGACTGATGCTAAAGCTGAAACTCCAATACTTTGGCCACCTCATGGGAAGAGTTGACTCAATGGAAAGGACCCTGATGTTGGGAGGGATTCGGGGCAGGAGGAGAAGGGGATGACAGAGGATGAGATGGCTGAATGGCATCACCGACTCGATGGATGTGAGTTTGAGTGGACTCCGGGAGTTGGTGATGGACAGGGAGGCCTGGCGTGCTGCAATTCATGGGGTCGCAAAGAGTCGGACACGACTGAGCGACTGAACTGAACTGAGGGAGTGCAAGGTATTAAGGAAAGAAAGTTGAGATTGTTGTCGTCAAGGCGCTCAAGGTTTAAAAGGAGACAGGATGGTGTATTATAATTACAGTGATACAAATGCTAAGAAGAAGAATGAATTAAGCATTGAGAAAGTACACAGGGAGGCGTGACATTCTTTCTGGTGACTGCCTTGAGACAAAATTAATTCACAGTAGGGGCTGGAAGCTTCAAGGGGGTGGGGCCTGTCTCTTTTCCCCATTGTAAACTGGCACCAAGCACAGTGCCTAGAACTTAGTAGATGCTCCACAGATATTTGCTGAATGAATAAATGAAGCATAACCAGTTAAAACTAGGGACTGGTTGGGCAATTCTAGGATGGAACAGGGAAGGGGTTAACCCACAAGACTGAAAGTTCCCAAGGGAAGGGGCTTCAGGATCACAGTTGCATCCCCAGCATGGAACCAGGAACCTGGTACTGAATGGGTGCCCCCAAAATACCTGTTGAACTTGGCATTTGTCCAAAAAGTTGGATGGCTCATCCAAATTCCAGAGTCAAGGACAAATTAACACAGGACAGTGAGGCGAGGTTAGGGGGTCAACCCAGAAACACTTCAATTTTCATAAAAGAAATCTTGGCTCTTTTAAATGGCTTTAACATTTTGAGAAATTCTGTACTCTAGAGGAGAATGGTTTTGTCCACATTTCAATGAGAGAAAACAGAGGCACAGACCTTCTGAACATAAAATCACTTAGTAAATGAGAAGCACAACAAGCTCAGAAACTACAATTTCTCAACTCCCAGCCTGCAGAAATAAGAATTCTAGGTTGCCTAGAAAAAAGGTGATTATGGAACCCAAATAGATTTCCAATAGAGATCACTTATCATTTTTCTTCCTAGGGCAAGTACACGGATTTGTCTCTGGTTTATTGTACTGTAATCTTTGCCCTCTTTCGTCATTCTGATTTTGAAGAATACTAACAGTAAGTTGTGAAGCCACCACTGCAGAAAGATGAAACGTGTATGTTTTAATGGGGGTGAACAGGAAGGAAAAACCTGAGAAAGTTCAACTGATAATCACAAAACCCCATGGAGCTGGTTCTGGTTACAGACATTTTACCTCTTGCTGAGGACACATCCACAATGTGGGTTATTATAAGCAACTGATACACATTTGCCAAAGAATTAGAGACCTCTTATCTGTGATCACCGATGTGACTGATCTCAGTTCTGTGTCAGACTTCACTCTTTCTATATGAGAGCAGGGGACACCTTGTTTTACCATGAGGGCCCTCTTTCAGCACCGCGGGAACACAGACTGCTGGGTCACACTCGGCTGCCTTTCTCCAGCCCTGCTCGCCACTGCCCACCAGCTGCACAGGTTCTTACCCTCCATCTCCCTGACGACAGGTGTGACTTTTGAAGAGTCCATGCCTCATTTAGCTCTGGTAATGGCTTAATTGAGTCGGAAAATGCAAGGACAGGAGCGTGATAAAAAACCAGCTGAGTTGGGTTCCTGTTAGTCATTGGAAAAAACTACCAGGGAAGGGACAAGAAAGGAAGGATGGACTGGAGTGGGGAGGAGCAGCATGGGGTGCCAAGCAAAGTGGGGCAGAGAGCTCAGACAAAGCAAATAAAGAAGATGAATAGGAGAGGAAATGGACATTCATTAATGTTGTACTATGAGCTCCTTGATGCAGGGTCTGGGACCTGGAGGGGTTCCGTGAATGACTGAATGACTATGTGTGTGGAGGGCCCAGGGCATGATACACTGTCTTAGAAGTTTACAAAACTATTGCAAAAAGAGACAGAAGAAGAAAAAATAGAATGAGACTTGAGGGGGGTGAAAATTCCAAGTTAAAAAATGACAAGAAATGCTCATTTCTCTGGTTGAGAATCTCGTGAGTTGAAAATAAGTGGACACTGGCTTTGGGCTTTGATTTTGTCTGTTCTGTTCCATGGCAGAACTGAATGAGTTCCTGGGGGTGTGAGACACAAGTTACGAAATTCCTTGTTCTGAAATGTTTCCTTTAAGAAAGCTCTGCTGATAGATGTGTGGACACCCTCAGACTTAGTGAAATGTTTCAGGTGAAAAGTAAAGACATGCAAGTCATGTTTCTATAGAGAAAATGCCAGAGCCTCAAGTCCTATGTGAAAGAACTATTTCTGTTGAGTAATGTCTCAGTATTGCCTTTCAAAATCTCAGGGAACCCTGACAACCCAGGGTGGCATTTTTCAGCTTCGTTCCCCAAGATGATCTGCCACCACAAAGTATTCTTCGGGTAAAATAAGGTTGTGTACTTTATGCCACAAGGGCACATTCACCTCCCGAAAGCTCTGATAAGTCTTGCAGTAAAGAAAGCTGCTTCACTTTAACCCACTCATTTCCAGATTTATTTCAGCCTGGGACACTTTTCTCCCTTCAGGACACTTGTTACAATGCTGTGAAGTACAGGCTGGGGAAGTGCTGATGTAGGTGAAAGCATAAAACCCTTCACCTGAGCCTTTCCCATTCTCTCTGGATGCATTTTTGAATGAGGAGGTATGTCTGCCTCTCCCTGGACCTAGCATTTTTTGTAACCCCAGCTATGAAATTCCAAAAGATAATACCGGGGAAAGGAAGGATTGAGGTGGAGAGGTGAGCACTGACACATATTAGAGTCATTTTCTGGTTTTGAGCATATATGCCTTCTCTCTCCTCCTAAGGGAATATTTCTGCTGAACTCAATAAACTTGCACACCCAGCCCTTCTCTCTCCTACTTGCAGCTCTTCTGGCCTCAAAACTGTCCCCCTACAAGACCATGGGAACATGCAGTGGTGTGCTGGCAAACCAGCTCTTTGAAGGCCAAGTGAAAAACAAAAACAAACCCCCAAATGCCCTGATTTGTAGTGTTTACTGAACATTCCCACCATGGCTGAATTCAAGCTACCAATGGCTTAACAAACAACTTGCATAAATCCTGGATATTTAACCACGGGCTCTTGTGAAGCACTAGAATCTACTGAAGCATACCACTCGGACACATCTCTAAGTAAATGGAATCCTGGTCTTTGGCAAAACTGCCCAAATTACTTTATAGACATTATGAATCTTTTATCTGCTGTTTCCCTCTCTGCTCCAACTGCAAGCTGCAAGGAAGCTGCAAGCCAAATTTGTGGCCTCATTCTAGCTAAGATAGACACTGCTGCTAAGCTGTTAAGTCACTTTAGTTGTGTCCGACTCTGTGCGACCCCAGAGACGGCAGCCCACCAGGCTCCCCCATCCCTGGGATTCTCCAGGCAAGAACACTGGAGTGGGTTGCCATTTCCTTCTCCAATGCACGAAAGTGAAAAGTGAAAGTGAAGTTGCTCAGTCATGTCTGACTCCTAGTGACCCCATGGACTGCAGCCTACCAGGCTCCTCAATCCATGGGATTTTCCAGGCAAGAGTACTGGAGTGGGGTTGCCATAAGTTTGCTAGATGATACCAAATTGCTTTCAGAAGTGATTATACTTATCTTTTTTACTTATCTTTTCATGGTCACCATATTATCCAACTAGATTGTTAGCTATTTAAGACAGAGATAGATCTGATACTATTTTTGCCTAGAAACATTAGGCATTTAATAAATATTCATTAATTAATTGATTCACTGATTGGTATTAAAAAGAAAATTTGAGGGATTCTTTTGGTATTTTCACAATAAGAAGATGATCCATGGGAAAATCAAATGTAAGAATGTTTCGTTCACTACCACAGTTGTTGGGATGGGCTTGATTATGATCCTGAGGAAAGCTTAAATTCTTCAAGATCAAAGACTAGGTGCCTTTTCATCCAAATGGAATATTGTGATAAAGGTACGTTGGAGCAATGGATTGACAAAAGAAGAGGCAAGGAACCAGACAAACATTTGGCTTTGGAGTTCTTTCAACAAATAACAACAGGAGTACATTATATACATTCAGAACAGTTAATTCATAGAGACCTTAAGCCAAGTAACATATTTTTAGTAGCTATGAACCAAATCAAGATTGGAGACTTTGGACTGAAAAATGATGAAATGTGGACAAGTAAAAAGGAAACTTTAAGATACATGAGCCCAGAACAGCTTTCTTCCGTGAAAGACTATGGAAATGAAGTGGACATCTATGCTTTGGGGCTGATTCTTACAGAACTTCTTCATATATGTCCCACTTATTTAGAAACAGCGAAGTTATTTGACGATCTAAGGAGTGGCAACTTAGACGTATTTGATGACCAAGAAAAAGATCTTGGAGAAATTACTCTCAGTGGACCCCAAGAAACGACCTACCACATCTGAGATACTGAAGACTTTGAAGGAGTGGAATAATGTTACAGAAAAAAGGAAATGAAACACATGTTAGATACTTAAAAAAGTATCCTGCTTCTGATAATTCCTGTTAATTTCTGATAATTTTCCTGTCAGTGTCTAAAATCTGCTTGGGAATATTGATGGTATTTATCTTCTGTTTTCATTTTTTCTCTTAATTTTTTTTTTTGCCCCATTTGAAGAAAGGTTTACATTTTTTCTTACTTCAGATAGAAACTAGAAGTGTGCATTTTTGTGTTCTAATATTATTTGTGGTATTACTTTTTCTTATTTCTTACTGCTCTTGTTTCACTCCAATTTCCTCACCATGTTAAATCTTTCATTTTTATAAACGGTGATGGGAATATAAACACACAAACAAATGCATGAATCTGGTGTTTTGCTGCAGGCAATAAGTGTCCCCAGGTGAAACTCCCTGTGTAAGTAGGAAGAAGGGGCCTGGGAAAGTCATTATTTCCTCACTGAGTGAGTAGATTTAAACAGACTGGGACACCAGGACATTAGTTTAAAATAAACTACAGAATTTTAGAGGTAGATGGGACCTGGGAAGTTTATCTAGTTTATACTGAAGCCTTCTGACTCACTGATGTTTGGATTGTGGTGGCCAGTTTTATCACGCATAGGAACTTGAACTCAGAACTCACTGAAAAAACTCATTGTAAGGTTTAGTAATGAAAAGGAAGTAATTTTCTTTCTTTCTTTCTTTTTTCTGATTTGTCAGTGTACCCTAATATGTCTTAGTATTATTTTAGGTCTTTGAAAGATTAAACTTACTTTCAGTTACAGTCTGAAATCTATTGTGGGAATTCTCAGAGTTTTAATTGGACCTCAGGTACACAAAATTGGATTAATCCATGGTTGGTGACACAGCCTCATCATTGGCCCTTGGTCCTTTTTTATTTCTTTATTATTTTGATTTTTTTTTTCTGTTCTTATATCTTTCCCATTTTTTCATCAGAGTTTTGGTCCTTTCTTCTCAAATTTTAAGACTTCTTTATATATTACAGATTAGCCCTGTATCTGTGATATATGTTGCAAATGTTTTCTAATTTGGCAGCTCTTTTTTGATTTTACCCTACCATGCAATTTAAAAAAACACTTTCATGTAGCCAAATTTATGAATTATATCTTTTACTGCCATTGGATTTTGAGTCAATGTTAGAAAGCTTTTCCTTACATTGAGTTTATAGAGAAATTCACCATATTTTTTCTAGTTTATTAAATTATTTTCAATCAATTTCTTTTTTACATTTAGTTTCCTAAAGAATGTGGAGTTTATTTTAGTATATGGTGTAAGGTATGGATCTTTTTTTTTCCCCTGCTGTATCCTTGTCCATCTTTTATTTATTTGTTTATTTTTGGCTGCACTGTGTTGTCATTGCTGCACAGGCTTTCCTCTAGTTGTGTTAAACTGGGGCCACTCTCCAGTTGCAATGCGGGGGCTTCTCATTGCAGCGGCCTCTCCTGTTGTGGAGCACTGGCTGTAGCGTGCACGGGCTCGGTAGTTGTGGCTCCAGGGCTCTAGAGCACAGGCTCTATAATTGTGGTGCATGGGATTAGTTGCTCTGTGGCCTGTAGGATCTTCCTGGACCAGGGATTGAACCAGTGCCTCCTGCACCGGCAGGCAGGTTCTTAACCTCTGAGCCATCAGGGAAGCCCTAAAGTTTGAATTTTATCTTTTTTCCAAGTGGCTGCCTCCTTGTGCCAGCAATAGTTATTAGAAAGCCCATCTTCGCTTCCATGATTTAAAATACCACATTTATTATCTCCATATTTATTCAGATATACTTCAGGTCTTTCTATTCTATTCTACTGGTCTATAGGTCTATTTTGGCAGTTAGGTTCAGTTCAGTTCAGTCGCTCAGTCGTGTCCGACTCTTTGCGACCCCATGAATTGCAGCACGCCAGGCCTCCCTGCCCATCACCAACTCCTGGAGTTCACTCAGACTCATGTCCATCGAGTCGGTGATGCCATCCAGCCATCTCATGCTCTGTTGTCCCCTTCTCCTCCTGCCCCGAATCCCTCCCAGCATCAGAGTCTTTTCCCATGAGTCAACTCTTCGCATGAGGTGGCCAAAGTACTGGAGTTTCAGCTTTAGCATCATTCCTTCCAAAGAAATCCCAGAGCTGATTTCCTTTAGAATGGACTGGTTGGATCTCCTTGCAGTCCAAGGGACTCTCAAGAGTCTTCTCCAACACCACAGTTCAAAACATCAATTCTTCGGCATTCAGCTTTCTTCACAGTCCAACTCTCACATCCATACATGACCACTGGAAAAACCATAGCCTTGACTAGACGGACCTTTGTTGGCAAAGTAATGTCTCTGCTTTTGAATAGGCTATCTAGGTTGGTCATTACTTTCCTTCCAAGGAGTAGTACATTATTTTCATTATGGGAACGTATAGTATAGTTTCACCTAGTACAGTTTGATACCTGGTAGACTGGTCCAACTTTGTGGCTTGTATTTCTTAGTGTGTTCCAGCTATTACTGCATGTTTTTCCTTAAGAACTTTAGCATCAACTTGTCAGTTCCATAAATAGCTTGTAACTATTTTTACTGGGATTGTGTTTCACCTTTATGATGATGAATTGTCCTATCTAAGAACAGAAATGCCTTACCTTTTGTTCAGGTCTAATTTTCGAGTGTTTCATCGTTTAGGTTTTGCACATTTTTGTCAAGTTTATTCCTAAGTGTTTAATCCCCTTTGTTATTATAAAGGATCTTCCTTTACAATTATGTCCTTAAGCTGATCATTGTTTGTGTCTGTGAAAGCTATTGTGTTTCATATATCAATTATATATCAGATACCTTGCTGAGTTCTTTTACCATTTAAATTTGCTTTACTGTTCACTGATTCTGTAGTATCTTCTAGAGATATTCTTTTTTCTTTCTTTCTTCCAACCAATTTTTTTTTTTTGGCCACGCATGTGGAATCTTAATTCTTGTAGCAGGGATTGAACCTGCACCCTCTGCAGTGGAAGCACAGTGTCTTAACCACTGGACTACCAGGGAAGATCCTATTATTTCTTTTTTTTATTGAGACATAATTAACACATAACATTATATTAGTTCCAGATGTGTAACATAATGATTCATTTGGCATTTGTATATATTGTGGAATGATCACACAATAAGTTTCATTAACATCATCACCACTCATAGTCACAAGCTTTTTTTTCCTTGTAATGAAACTGTTAAGATCTACTTCATTAGCAACTTTCAAATATACAATACAGTATAATTAACTATAGTCCCCATGTTGTACATTACATTCCCATGACTTATTTATAACTGGAAGATTGTACCTTTTGACCAATTTCTTTTATTTCTTTATTGACCCACTTTTATTTCTTTATTGACCCACTTTTATTTCTTTACTTCTGAGTTACTTTTAATAATGAATAAAATCTATCATCCAAAACAAAGAACATCAGTAGAAACCTATGTTCCCCTCTTGTATACTGTTCTGCCTCCCTCCCACCAAAGAAACCATCACCCTAAACCATGCATTCATCATTTCTTTGCTTTCCTCCCCACCCTTACCCCCCAGAACACCTGCCTAAAGACTTTTAAAATCATAATAAAGCCTGGGAAGATGCACATCAAAATGGTGAGTGATTAGATCTCAGTGATGAGATTTGTATTTTTCCTTGGTTGTTTTTGTTTTTGAAAAAAAAAAGTATTACTTTTAAATCAGAGGAAGGCAGTATTGTAAATTTTTACTTAAAAGGATGGCAATACAAAACAAAAACATTTACCAGGAATGAAAAATATTGCAAAAAAGAGATTTTACTAAGATTTTACCATCTAGTTTTAGTATATATGGGCTTCCTGGATAGCTCAGCTGGTAAAGAATCCACCTGCAGTTCAGGAGACCTGTTTCAACTCCTGGGTTGGGAAGATCCCCTGGAGGAGGGCATGGCAATCCACTCAAGTATTCTTGCCTGGAGAATTCCCATGGACAGAGGAGCCTGGTGCACTACAGTCCATAGGGTCACGCAGAGTCAGACATGATGGAGTGACTAAGCATGCACACACTCAGTATATATACTCTGAAATACATTTTGAAAATATGCCTATGGATACTTTTACTTCTTCATATCCTCCATACTTTTTTTTTTCTTATTTTTAACTCTCATTTTTACTTCATCTCACTTCTATCTCTATCTCTCTCAAAATAAACTTTTAATTTATATCTAAGACATTAGATATGTACAAATCATAAGAAAACTGGCACAATGTAAACATATCCATGTAGGCAGCATTCAGATCCAGAAAAGAACCAGAATCCCTGAAGTCTCACTCATGATTCCTCCCAGTCATTACCCTTCACCCAAGGTAATCAGCAACCTGACCCCAGAGAAGGGCATAGCTACCCACTCTGGTATTCTTGCCTGGAGAATTTCATGGACAAAGGAGCCTGGTGGGCTACAAGTTCATGGGGTTACAAAGGATTGGACACAACTGAGTGACTAACACTTTCACACTTCACAACCAACAGCCTGACCTCTTAAGATTACAAACCAGTGTTCCATATTTTTGAACTCTGTATAAATGGAATTATACAATATATACTTTTTTGTGTCTGCCTTTTGTCCAACATTGTTTTTGCAAGATTCATCTGCATTGTTATATGTAACCACAGTTTGTTTTTCTCACTGTTATATAGAATTTTATATGATTATATAATACATTATCCACCTGTTGATGAACTGTTTGGAGTTTTAATGAATAGTGCTGCTGTGAATATTATTGAATATGCCTTTTGGTGAAATATGTTGAGTATATACCTAGAAGTACAAATGTGGGGTCATAGAGTTTGTGTATGTTTAGCTCCAGTAGGTAATGCAAAAAGTTTTTAAAATGGTTGTAACCAGTTTATCTTCCCATCAGCAGCATATGAAAATTTCCACTGATCTATACCCTTGCCCACCCTTGGTATTGCCAGTCTTTTATGTTGTGGTCATCTCTTGCTTTCCTTTTATATAGTGATATTGTGTCCATCTGTATTCCTAAAAAGTATTAAAATTGTTTTTAGTTTTGAACTTTATACAAGTGTATCATGCTGTAATCTTCTGAGACTTACTTTTTTGGCTTAATATTATATCAATAAGATTTGCCTATATGACTATGTTTTACTACGGTTCATCATTCGACTGCCGTATAATAGTCCACTGTGTGAATATATCACACTTATGCACTTTCCCACTGATGGGCATTTGGACTGTTGCAGTAAATGGCAATCCTTTCCTTCAAGTTTGCTCTAGGACTGTGCAGGACTCATGCAAGAGCTTAAGAAATTCTAAAGAAACTTGAAATGGATAACTGCTTTTAGCTTCTTGCACATTTATTTGCAAGGCCAAAAATGACATACCCTCAGTATTCTATCATCCTGCTTTCAAGAAGATGTTCTCCTCAAAGTTAATGAAAGTTACATACATTTAAAAAATTAGGGCTGTTTCCTCTTGCTTATTTTACCACTGAAATGAAAGACCAGAGGTAGATCATTTAAAGGTAGAATAGAGTGGCTTCATTTTTTTCCAGGCTTAGCAACCTAAATTTCTTTCAAATGTTTCTGCTAAGGGTTATCTCAAATATTTTCTAAAGAGATAGTACACTCATATCCCATGGACTTTCTCTAACTCTTTTATGTCATTTTTTAGAGTATGCTAACAAAACTTGGTACCATGGTTGAGACTGACCTCAGGTTGGGGTGTACCACATCCCAGTCCTCCCATGACAGATCTCAGGATGCGTTTGCTGCCTTTTGCCCATAACTCCACACTCTAGCTGACTCACATCCACATTCTGTCATTTAGGTCCTCCTCATTTTTCTAATACACATTTGATTGAACAGTCCTATCCAAACTTACATTTGTATGTTTTAAATCCCCAAATATATCACAGTGCAACCATTAAAACTGAATATTATGTTATTATTGAAGAACTATTGCATCCTGTTAAGTTCATTTTGGATTTTGTTCCTATTTTTTAAGGACCATGTCTCCCTGTCAGGAAATGCCAGGAAAATTTTAAGGACTGAATAACTGGCCTCTCTAACTCTGTACAGAAGACTCATGAGCCATTATTAAAAAAAACAAATCCTACAACATGCCACCTTCCATTGCCCCTGTGAGAAGATGCTCCACTGTTAATGACACCTGCTGCTCTTCTGGAGAAAGCCTGTCTCAGAGTGATAAACTTTCCCCAAATAAATCACATCTATGTTCCTATAAGCCTGACTTTGAAGCTGGAATATGCGACACATCCTCCCACATGGTGGAAACCCATTCAGTTGATTCTCTGTAATGTGGTACCCCTTAGGCAGAACTGTGACTGTATAAAGAGCTTCATATCTATCAGGCTGGGTGCAGGGCAATGTGAGGTCCTTGGATCAGCAGCAGCAGCAGCATCACCTGGGAACTTGTTAGAAATGCAAGTTCCTGGTCCCACCCCAATCTACTGAATTAGAAATTCTGTGGGTGGGACCCAGCAACCTGTGTTTTAACAGGCCCTCTTGGTGAATCTATTGTACACTTAAATTTGAGAAACACTGCATAAGCTCAAGTGAATAGTCTATTCTTTGCCCTGAAAAATCTGTTTCCTAAAATGTGATTTTCAGAATGAAACTTTCCCCCCACAATACTATAATCACTTCCCCCAACTCCTGTCCATCCCCACCAGCATAACCTAGGAAAACCTAAATGCACAGGAACAACAACAGTTTCCTGTTAATTCATTCTTCAGTTTTCTTGAAATTTTTCTCATGCAATAATTGCTAACATTTTATGACACTAGTATTCCAGGAAACATAATTCAGAAATCATTGCTCTCTTGCTAGGGTAACTTTCTGAAATGCATCCATAAGCAGTACACATGTTCTGTGAACTAGAGAAAATGGCCATTTACCACAGAATGGCCACTTCTTGCCCTTTCTCCCAAGAAATGGAGGGGTTTCCATTCTATCTGGTTTCCATTCTCCTCTACCTTTCCCTGCAGAATCTTGGGAGCTCTATTTTTAAACCTAAATCTTTCATTATTAACCATTTTAAGATTTGCAAAATTTGAGGTACATACTCCTCACAGCCAGTACATTAACCCCAGAAGCCCAGGAAGGCAGAGGACCCTGTTCACACTGGGCCATTAGAAGTCACCTTCACAAACAGTCCCTGTTTAGCATCATTGGTCTCTTCTGCTCTCTCTCAGAGTCCTTCCAGGGGCTCAGAAAGGCCTCTCTTCCCCAGGAACTGTAACAGTCCTGAACACTCCGAATCCCTGGCCATCCAGTATCCTCTAGTGCTCTCTGCTGGCCCCTGAGCCAGTGAGGGGCTCCTGAAGAGCTGGTCAGGGTAAGAGGCAGCCACCAGAGGCTTTACAAAGAGCTCCCCCATCTCAAAAAAGGTCCTCATTCCTTTTTTGAAATAAAATTCTATTCTCTTATTTTTGTTCTCTTCTCTCTCTCTTTTTCTTTCCTTTGTCTTTTGGAGTTTTTAACTTTTTAAAAAATCTTTCTGATGAAAAATAAAGCTCTTTTACAAGTTACAGGTAAGGTTATTATTCCTGCTCTTATTCAACAGTGCTCATGTGTCGATTACAGTAGACCAAGGGTCAGCACACCAAGCCAGTGTTTTTATAGATAGTTTTCTTGAAATACAGGCATGCATATACACTTGCATATTATCTGTGGTTGCTTTGGGGCTAAAAGGGCAGATCTGAGTAGTGATGGTTTGGTCCATCCAGAGACTATTTGGTCCACAAAGCCTGAAATGTTAACTGTTTGGTTCTTTACAGAGAAAGTCTGTTGACCTCTGGATTACATGGAACATGGAGAAAACTCTACTTTTGCCATGACAGTATGCTGACAGTTTTGGAAATAGTTATGTGCCTGGTGTGAGCAATGATTTCTGCAGGTTAAAAGGAGCTGACTCCACTAGCCTTCTCAGAGAAATGAGTCCAACAGTCTGTCCTGTGGCCAGAGAAACAGGTCACTTCTTCCCCCTGGTTGCCATCTGACTCAGGAGGCGTCAGGGGTGGTATTTGTTTACCATCTGTTTGTATGAACAGAGTAGAGTGGGTTGTCCAGTGGGACTCTCCCCACAGTGAAAACACTTTAGCTAAGGATGGGAAGTCCAAGCTGAGAAGCTGAATCACCACCAGCAGCAATTTCTGCCCCCATCAACACTGCCAGATGAGTCAGTTCTCTGGGAGCCAGCTATCTTCCTGTGAAGATGACTCTGAGGGAGGGTATGACTGCTGTGGGTCTGGTTGGGAAACAGAAGTACCACTACCTCCTGTGTAGCCCAAGCTCGATCTGGTGGGGGAGGGGTGGGGTGCTGCAGGCCTGAAAGAGAAAGCCCAGGGCTTCCAGCAAGGGAAGAAACGTCCACTCTGGAGGCAGCCTTAATTCTGCTCCTTCATCCTTGTTGTTGCTGTTTAGTCGCTAAGTCGTGTCCAACTCTTTTGTGACCCCATGGATTGTAGCTTAGCAGGCTCCTCTGTCCGTGGAATTCTCCAGGCAAGAATACCAGAGTGGGCTGCCTTCTCCTTCCCTAGGGGATCTTCCCTTCCCTTTCGCTTCCCTTCCCGAACACAGGTCTCCTGCACTGGTAGGTGGATTCTTTATCACTGAACCACCAGGGAAGACCCTCCCTCATTGTTGGATGGGAGCAAATTCCCTGGTGATGTTGTTCTCTTGAATTTTCCTTCCTCACTCTCTTCTCCTCCCCTACTTCAAGGCCCCACTTCTTAATATCCTGAGGCCCAGAGCTGGGTGCCTGGGCTGAGATTAGAGAACATCAGAATTAGAAAAGGCTGATGTAACACCCTTTGGCCAAGGAACACCAGGATGGGGCTGGAACTAGGATGAGGAAGGAGAGGCAGCGAGGGTCCAAAATGTAAAAGGCGCTGCTTGCTATGGCGGCCCACCCTGCTCGAGGAACACCCCTGCAATTGGACAAGGGGGTTCATTACTCACTGCAGAGATGTAGACTGTTAGCAAGGACTTAACAGGGTTGGGGCTTGTGTGTGGTGATTTGGGGAAGGGTTTAAGGAAGCAGAGCTTGCTTGCTGTCAGGAAGCAGGGGTCCTTCTATGATTGTGTATCTTAGTAAATTTTGTCTAGAAGGGGGAAAGACTAGAGTGAAGCTGAAGCTCACTCTAAAGAGGCAGCAGTCATCTGAGCCAGGATAGGGAGATGTTTGGTCATTTCTGAGGTTTGGACAGTGTTCATTTTTTTTTTTTTTTTCATGTCCAAATGTGACTGTGGAGTGGAAACAATGTTATTATTATTATTTTTTTTTGTGTTCAGATGTGATCACAGAGTGGCCTTATTTTTGTCCTTATCCATCACAGTCACAGAATGGCCATGTTGGACGGTATTATTCTATGAAGTGGTTTATGTGTAACAGGAGAACACCAGGGCCTCATTGATAGTGCTACCCTGCTCCTGGCTAGCAGCAGCTGTTTTTCTCTCTTTTACAGATCACTTCACTTTTTTTCAATGTCACAAAGTCACTGGAGAGTGGAAACAGAGAGAACTTTAGAAACCAACTGGTTCAAAGTTCTCATGTTTAAGCTCAGGAAATGAAAGCTCAGAGATGTTACCTGCCTTACTAATGTCACACAGCCAATTAGTGTCACAGTTGGCACTAGGATCCATGTTTCTTGACTCTGGAAGCACTGAATACACAGGCCCTACCTCCTTAGCAGCCTCATCCGTAGGTGCAGGGAGAGCCTACCCTGCTTTCCCTCTTTCTGTGCTCCAGCCTGCCCAGCCCTTAAGTTCCTCCAACAGGTTCTTTATCGTCTTAGGCCGTACTCACTAGCTATTTCCTCTGCTTGGGATGCTCTTCCTCCCCTCTGATTTGTACCTCTTGCTTAATCCATTCCTTCTTGTCCTTAGGGATTGGTTCAAACACCACTTCTCAAGAAGGCCCCTCCTGATTCCCCAGGCCTCGCTCTCTTGTGCTCCATGCATCATTCTAACACTTCCCTGCCAGAGTCCTTCTGAGTCTCCAAGCAATCAGGGGTCTGGCCTATCAGGTTCCCTGCTCAGGACATAGAAGATGCTCACTGATGAATGGACACTTTACCCCAGGCCTGCTGGAGGCTCTGCTACTAGAATTCTTTTTGTAGTAGAGTTAAAAAAAAGGATTCTGAAACATTTTCCTGGGGCTTCTATATAAACAGTACAGTCTTATTGCACGTAAAGAATACAACAGGCTAAAGTAAAAATGCTGAGGTGTTGCAAGGAGGTGGAGGGTGAATTTGATGATCTTATTCCAATGTCGTCTTTCCTGCGATTGCTATCTGGACATGCGGGTGTTCTTGAAAGGCCTCCTTGTGCAGCCAGGAGCCCTTCACACCCCTGAACCAGAGAAAGGTCCTGGAGTCTGCAGCTGTAACTGCATCATTGTCTAAAATGTCAGAAGAGAATATAGAGTAGACTGGCATGGAAAAGCGTAGAAACTTAAGATAGTTCAGAGAGCTCTGACACATACATATTATTTTTTGCAGGGGAGAGAGGGTATATGAATCTAACTGAGATTCAGCTGATGAAAACTATGGCTCCTCATCCCAGAAACATGCACATAATTCTATATGTCTCAGGGGTTTCATGTACCTGAAAAACAAGGCGAGGTGACTTGCCCACAGAGGTAGAGCCCGAATGGAAGGCTTGCTTCCTCATTCCTCATGGAGCATCCTTTCCCTTACACCAAAACATTTATTCTATTATGAGCAGCAACAGGGCGTAACCTTTGAAGGCACAGGTTCAGGACGAACCTGGGATTCAAATCTCTGCTTCAACAACTACTGTTGGTGACTTGGGGGCAAATTGTTTAATTTCCGTGACTCTTTTTACTCATCTGTATAACAGTACTGGAATAACAATAGCAGGGTTGCTGTAATGGAAATCTTAAAATAACACGTGAGAATCTGGCAGAGAACCTATCACATAGTAAATGCTCAAGAAACCTTGGTTCTTATATGATGAACATGGTGACTCCCCACTTGAATTGAGCAGAACTGTCAGTTTGTCAGGGCTTCCCTGGTGGCTCAGTGGTAAAGAATCCACCTACAATTCAGGAACTTCAGGAGACCTGGGTTCAATCCCTGGGTAGGGAAGATGGCCTGGAGGAGGGCATGGCAACCCACTCCAGTATTCTTGCCTGCAGACTCCCCATGGATAGAGCAGCCTGGCGGGCTGCAGTCCATGGGATCGCAAAGGAAACGACTGAAGCGACTTAGCCCGCATGCACACCAGTTTGTCATTTCCCTCTGGTCCTAGAAGTCACCTGGCTTAGTTCACTTGCAGCATGGGTACCTTCAAACAGCAAGTGTATGATGATGAGACAGGACTGCTTCAGGAAGCCAGGCAAGCTACCCAATAGCTTGATTAGAGAAATGGAACTGTCCCAGATGCAGTTAGCATCTTGTCCACAGGGTGGATGAGATTAGCTGTGTGACACACTCTTAACATGAGACCATGGTCAAAACATTTGCTGACATCTCTAAGGTGACACAGGGCAGATGGTGACACTCTGGAAGCTGCAGAAAATCTGAACTGACGGCAAGCAGAACAAGCAAGCAAAGTCTGCTATTGGTTCCATAGGGAGGTTCCAAACGCGCAAAGCCATCAATTTGACAGGTGAATGCAACAACTCGGAAGGCTGCTAGCGAAGAAACCCAGAGAAAGCCCTTAGGCTAAAGGAATCTGGTGGAGGACACAGTGGTCTAGAAGGGGTCTGGAGACCCTGGTCCTAGTCTCGGTTTCGCCCCTGCTCCCGGAGACCAGCTGCTGCCCGCACCTTGGGCGTTGGTCTGCTCATCTGTATGCTGGCTGAGTTGAGCCGTGGCTACTGAGGATCCGTCTACACAGGCGGAGCCTCAGTAGAGGCTGGATTTAGAATGGCCACTCTTCCTGTCCCCTCCCCTCGTTTGTGACAGGGTCCCTCTTCTCCTTCCCACCACCGCCCACCACCTGGGGACTCAGCCACCGTCCTGTGGCCAACGCCAGGCGGTGAGAGAACGCCCCACCGGACGCGGGCTTGCTCGTTTCTCCGCCGTCAGCAGCCAGCCCGCCGCCCGAGCGCCGCCCTCGGCCTTTCAGCTTGCGCGTCGGCGCCCGCATCCGCGGCGGGGCCGGCTGTGCTGGAGCAGAAAGATTGAGGATCGATTTTCAGCCCCATCCCGGCCGTGGCGTCAGCAGGGAAGAGAGGCTGTTTTGACTTGTGATGCGGTGGGGCTGGAGGAGAGGCGCTCCGGCCTGGCCCCGCGGAGAGGGGACGCTGTCTTTGAGCCTCCTGGTCCAGGCTGGCCACTCCCCCAAAGGGCCGGCCCTACGCGCCTCTGCTGGGCTTGGAGGATCCCGGCCAAGGGTCCTAGCTCCTCCAGGGGTTATTGATATCGTAAGACCAGTGACATACTATAAGCAGAACGAATATGTAATTAGAACCCAGTCATACCTGGGCCAGAAGGCATCTTAGAATACGTTTGGCTTAAATCTCTCATTTGTAAGTAAGTACAAAACTTTTTTAGTGTGACTTTTTACAAGAGAAAGTATAACAACAGAAATGAAATAATTCATATTTTAAGTCAAGACAAGAAAAATTTAAACAAAAAAATTTTCTCTGCCCGTTTTTGCCTCCTCTCTGCTCTCTGTTGTGCATTATGCCTTAATCAGACCTCCCCAATGGCAGAAATACCCTCTTAGCAATAAAAATTAAGTTTTCTTCTGGTATCAGCCCTATAGCTCCCCAGACAGTAACATTTTTTTCTCAATTCTGTAAGGACGACCTTACAGGTCACAATGTTCTACCACTTGCCCTGCATGTGCAGACATCTTGATGAACTTTATGTACAAATGCCAATATATTATCTCCCTTAAAGATATCAACTAGTGGAGACTGGTCAGATGATCTGGAAAGATACTGGGCACCGCATAATGGAAGTTCTTAGCTTAAATACTTACTTATGATCCTATTGATGTTACTTGCTATATTACTTTTATTTTGCCAATTTTATACGGTTATTATTTCTTGCATTACCAAATGTGTGACTGAGCCTCCAGTAACATTAACAATGATTAGGTGACTTGAAACAATTGACCAAATTGGAGAAGGCAATGGCACCCCACTCCAGTCCTCTTGCCTGGAAAATCCCCTGGGCAGAGGAGCCTGGTAGGCTGCAGTCCATGGGGTCGCTAAGAGTCGGACATGACTGAGCGACTTCACTTTCACTTTTCATTTTCACGCATTGGAGAAGGAAATGGCAACCCACTCCAGTGTTCTTGCCTGGAGAATCCCAGGGACGGGGGAGCCTGGTGGGCTGCTGTCTATGGGGTCGCACAGAGTTGGACACGACTGAAGAGACTTAGCAGCAGCAGCAGCATAGTCCTATAAGATCAATGATTGTAATAGTGTAGCTCTAGATACAGAAAGAAGCAATAAGAGAGAACCATTTTTCTTGGATCATAAAAGACCAGTAAACTGGTGATTCAGAGGCTTTTGACTACTGTTAAAAAGTAGCCTAAACTGGTGATTCAGAGGCTTTTGACTACTGTTAAAAAGTAGCCAAGTCCAGTAACAGCACATGGAGTGGCCTATCAATAAAGTCCTCACCTGACCTGGGAATGAACATTCCTAACACCATGGGACGAACTGGTCACAAAATGCCACCCAAACCTTGGTTGAAATTAAGACTGAAGGGAAAGAAAGGAAGTGCAAGTGCTGGTCGCTTCAGTTGTGTCTGACTGTTTGCAATGCCATGGACTGTAGCCCACCAGGTTCCTCTGTCCATGGAATTCTCCAGGCAAAGATACTGGAGTGAGTAGCCATTCCCTTCTCCAGGGAATCTTCCGAACCCAGGGATCAAACCCACATCTCCAACCCACATCTCCTGCATTGCAGGCAGATTCTTTATCATCTGAGCCACCAGGGAAGCCCATGAAGGGGAAGGGATGGCAACATAAAGAATGTTGCCCACAACCTAGTGCTACATGAATCCAGTCATTGGCCTATGCGGGGCTGCTGACCTAAACACACCCTGAAAGGAATTTAGGGTGAAGTTCAGGATGAAGCACTCTGTGCTCTGGGAAAACTGACAGAACTGGCCCTCAGATACAAATTTTCAGGAGAAATTTTTTATGAATCTGGATTCTGGCATCTTCTCATGCTTAGGAAAGCACTAATATAGTTAACTAAGATGTCTGTTCCTCATGCAGCAACCTTCGACCGAGATGTGTGCTTGATTGCATGTACCTCTTTCACCAAAATCACATACTTCAAATCACGAAATACCCCCTTACTTCTTCAGAACAGTTCTCTGAGCTCTCTGAGAGACTGTCTTCCGGGTTATAATCCTCAGTTTGGCTTGAATAAAATGTTCTATTTCTTTCTTAGATTGACTATTGGTTAATTCATTTTTGTTGACAGAAAGATGCATCCCACTGGAACATTTACATATTATGTCCAAATGATACAAAATTTTACATTTAGAAAGGATATTAGAGGTCTTCCAGCTCACTCCCTCATTTCAGTTATTGTGACTTAGTGGCAGAGAAGAGCATCATCTTAATAGAAATGCAAATAAACCCACACACTCCAGAAGAAAGTAAAAAAATTTTTCTTCTAGTGTATGTCCTGATTTTGAGGGAAAAGTGTGTATATGTGTGTGTGTTAGGCACTCAGTCATGTCCAACTCTTTGCAACCCTATGGACTATAGCCTACCAGGCTCCTCTGTCCATGGGATTCTCCAGGCAAGAATACTGCAGTGGGTTGCTATTTTCTTCTCCAAGGGATCTTCCCTACCCAGGGACTGAACCTGGGTTTCCTGCATTGCAGGCAGTTTCTTTATCATCTGAGCCACCAGGGAAGTCCCAGGGAAAAGTACAGAGGCTTGCAAAAAGTGTTTAGCAGACTTAAAATGTATTTCAAATTTAAAGACTGTTTACAATAAAATATGCATTTAGTATAGAGTATCTTTATAGTGTTGTGGGATCATTAAATTTTAACCTCCAAGTGTTTGTCTATCTTGTAAGGACCTGACTGCACACAGGCAAGGCTGTGTGAATAAATTGTGGTCACCCTAAGAATCTGAGGATTAGGTCATTCATACCAAAATGCTAATATGTGACTGAGAATTGCAGAGAGGATAAATTAGATGGTATCCGAGGGATGTATTTGAAAGGAGTGGTGTGTTAGGGGGTGGAAGGTGTGGACAGGGGCACAGCAGGGGTGGCACAGTGTGGTTCTGTTCTTAGGGGACAAACTTTACATTGCAGAATTGTTGCTCTAGCACATGTAAAAGTGTCAGACCTCAATAAACAGACACAGCTCTGGCTCTGTTCTAATCAGCCCCTTCCTCCTAAGTCACCAATCCTTCAGTCCCTTGGGTTTTCAGGGTCTTGATTCCAGCAAGAGACAGATACAAAGATGGATCTATTTATGGAGAGAGCGAGAGGTGTGATCTCAATTTGAGGAGCTCAGATTCCTTCCTTTTCTTTGCATCTGACAACACTATTTCTAAATAATGGAACTCCATGACCAACAAGTGAGGACTGGCATGCAAAGACAGTATCACAACAGAAAACTGTGCAGTCCTAAAAACACACAAGAAAACTACCTAGAGACGTGGAACAACACTCATGATATGTTGTTAAATAAATTTAAAAAGCAAATTTACAGAACAGTATATACAGTGAAATTAATTTGTTCTGAAAATATGAAGAGACAAAGGAAGGAAATATGGAGACTTATTAACATCCTTGTGAGCTAAATTAGGGAAGAGATTATTAGTGACAGTTCCACAATGCTGAAAACAAACAACAGGAAAAACAAAATTACCTGAGATTCATGGGGATTAAGCAATTTACTTGCCCAATATTATATAACTGGCAATCGACAAAGCCTTAGCTGGAACCGGATTTCACATTCTTGATTCAATATTCTTCCACTGCACCATTCTAATCCACTCCTTCTCAGATCGTTGTTGTCCCTCTTATGTATATATATTTCAGGAAGGGTATGTTCCTTTCACGTAGCCATACTGACATGGCCACGGGGTCATTTGGGTGCCATCCTCCTGGCTTCCTGAATCTCTCATGGGCAAGTGGTGTTGGCAAGCTGCCAGGCACTTTATGCACACACTCTTTGCACCTCACCTCTCAGAGCTGGTGGGGACCTTGAGAACTACTTAGCAAATGAGAAAACCAAAGGTCAAAATAAAGTGAATAGTGTTTACCCCTGGCTGGGAATGGACACTCCCAAGGGCCTCTTCGAGTCCCCATTACCTCACTTTGTAGAATCTACTCTGAAATAATGCTGTTGTCTTTTGAGGCCATCCCAGAACAACAACCCCACCTTAAACTTGGAAGAAAGAGGCCAGGCAATTCTCCTTTTCTGATAGAATTCTCAGTTGATGTGCCTGGGTTAGGACCTCACGTACTTGTAGCCCACTAGGCTCCTCTGTCTATGGGATTATCCTGGCAAGAATACTGGAGTGAGCTGCCATTT
This sequence comes from Bos javanicus, assembly GCF_032452875.1. NCBI lineage: Eukaryota > Metazoa > Chordata > Mammalia > Artiodactyla > Bovidae > Bos > Bos javanicus. The sequence continues at coordinate 66,931,903 of NC_083868.1, read as the reverse complement.
TCTCCTCCAGGGCATCTTCCTGACCCAGAGACTGAACTCTAGTTGAACCTGCATTGGCAGGCAGATTCTTTACCACTTAAGCAACCCAGGAAGCCCCTTGGGTCAGAAAGAAGGGGTTTAATAGATGTGGATGCAGATGTTTTGAGTGGAGAATGTGCTAGCTTACTGGATCTCAAAATATTTGGGAGCTAAATAGACAAACAAGAGAGAGGTGAATAAAAGGTATTTGCCAAAGCTGTTCATTAAATCCTCTTAACAATTTCCACAAATGTTTTTCTCACTCATAGGACAAATTTTGTGAGACTTAGAAAGGGGAAGCAACTTGGCCAAGTCACATTGTAACAAATGATAGAGAAAGAATTTAAACCTAGAGTGAATTGTTCCCAGAAGACTTCACCGGTATACTGGAGATTTTTGCTGTTTTTATTGTTGCTCTGGCCATCTGATGCAAAGAGCCAACTCATTGGAAAAGACCCTAATGCTGGGAAAGATTGAGGGCAGGAGGAGAAGAGGGATACAGAGGATGGGATGATTGGATAGCATCACTGACTCAATGGACACAAATTTGAGCAAAATCCAGGAGACAGTGAAGGATGGGGAGCTGGCATGCTGCAGTCCATGGGGCTACAAACAGTGGGACATGACTTAGTCACTGAACAACAAAAACAAATTGTTACATCTTTCTAGCTATAATAGATCAGTAAAGATTCTGTATCTTTAACAAAAGACTTGACTTTGGGTGGCTTAATAAAAACTGCAGAATTAGTGTCTCTGCCATACCAATTGGATTCATTCTTCATTTTTGTCAAATGAAAGATTAATAATTCTAAGCTTCCTCCAATCCATGCTACTCTGTGCAGTGGGAGTGATCTTGGAATACAGGAATTTGGTCATTTCATGTTCTTGTTTAAGTTACTTCAATGGCTTCCTTTGCTGTGAAGGTCAAGACCACAGTTGTTGTCATGGTCTACAAGGCCCTGCCTGTTTCAGTCCCTGCCAGCTCCCAACCTCATTTTCTGCTCCACAGCCCATCACTCTCATTCCTCCAGCCATGACTATGTCCTGTTCTTCCAGCCTCTGGGCCTTTGCTTCTGTCATTCCTTCCCCTGGGAATCTGCTTCTCTTTATCCTCTGGTATGTTTGTCCTGCTCGTTATTTGGATCTCAGCACATCTATCATTTACTTAAGGAAAATTCCCCTGAATCCTCCCTACCTGCTCCCCATCCACCCACACCTGATTAGGTCCCCTAAGCTGATCTCATAGAATTATATTTTCCCATCATTACATTTAAGTTCTAACAGAATATTCATTTCTGTAATTGTTTACTGCTTGTCTCCTTCGCTAGACAGTAGGCTCCATGGGGATGAGGGCTGTTTGGTTCTCTGTTGTATCTCCAGTGGACACACAATGCCTTACATATAGTAAACACTCAATAAATATATGACGAATGAACACCAACAAGGACTTCCCTGGTGATGAAATGGTTAGGAATCTGCCAGCCAATGCAGGGGACATGAGCTCTGTACGTGGTCTGAGAAGATTCCACATGCCACAGGGCCGCCCCTAAGCCTGTGCACCAAAGCTACTGAATCTGTGCTCTAGGACCAGGAAGCTGAAGTTACTGAGTCCTCATGCTGAAACTGCTGAAGCTCAGGCACTCTAGGGCCTGTGCTCTGCAACAAGAGAAGTCGCTGCAATGAGAAGCCCGCACACCGCAACTAGACAGTAGCCCCTGATCTCCACAACTAGAGGAAGCCTGTGAGCAGCAGTGAAGACCCAGCACAGCCAAAAATAAATACATAAATAAAATAAAAAAGAATTAAAAGTAGAATACAAATAAAAAAGCAGACATTCCAAATGGTGAAATTATATCTATAAATTACGTTTGAGTAACTGTAGATCATTACTGCTGAGGTACTCTTTCATGTATCAAAGTCACTGATGACATATACATCGACACCTTTCTTAGAGAGTCAATAGAGTCCAATCGTTTCTTAATAATAATACCAAAAGTAATAGCTAGCATTTACTGAGCACTTCTGATGTGCCAGACTGTACCAATACCTAAAATTTAGCCCAACTCAACCACCTATTAGGATGGTACATTTATTACTCCCATTTTTATAGATGAGATAACTGGTAGTTTTAAGTCTTCCCTTTTTAAATGCATCATGGGAATTCAGATTCCCTTGTTCTGAGAAAGGTGATTTGATGAGTTTCAAATGTCAAAAGAACTTTCAGGTAAATAGTAAATTGGCCAGATCCTTTTAAAATTCTGAGATAGATACTCCAGACTGAGATCACTCACACCTTTACCTGCACTGCCTACCCTCACTGGCTGCTAAAAGCTAGAAATGCCAGGGGTAATGAGTCAAACAGTGTCCCCACTGGCTTTCTCTGATTCTCCTTGTCCATGTTCGGGTATTGGAAAGTCAAGTAAAATGAGCATAAGGCCAAGGGCAAAGCAGCCTTGAAGGGATAATAAACCTGCAACCTGAGGAGAGCAGAAGGGAAGAGAATGGACCTACCCACTTATGCTTTGATGATGTGATCATGGAGTGACAGTGTTTGTAGGAAGTGCGCCTATCAAAAAACAAGATTAATTTGACAAACATACTTAAGTAATAGTGCCTTATATTTGTACAGGGCTTGCCAGTTTGTAAAATAGCTGTCACATCCATGACTTAATTTGATTCTCATAACAGCTCATGAAAAGTGGACATTATGAACATCTCATTAAAGATGAGCAAACAGAGGCTCCGTAATGGTAAGGTCCCTGATTGAGGTCACACCCTCAAGTCAGGGCACAAGCCTGGCTCAGTTCCAGAGTTTATGGTTCCCTAGGCTTCTGCTACTCTGTGCACACAGCCTTCAGAGACAGCTCTCAGAGGGCAGCTCTTGTTGATGCTCAGAACAATTCTGATATGGGTGCCCCTCTTGGAGCCAATTTCTGAGCTGTCCAAGAAAACCAATTACACCCGACTTGGCAATAAAATCTTGTTACTTAGCTTAATCATTACCTTCACCAGACTTAGCTGGTTCTTAGCAACTTGGACCTATTTCTGAAAATAAAATCCTCTTTCAAAGATGGAAATTTTGCCAAAACTCATATTCAATGAATGGCAAATACAGAGAAATGCCTGGAATCACGTTTACCAAATAATTAGTGATAAACTTTTAGGTATTTATAAGCAATCTTTTAATTTTTGTTTCTTTTTCTATATTACTTGAAATCACTGTAATAAACCATGTTTCATTTTAATGAGAAAAATAGAAAGGAATTTCTTAAATGAAGAAAAAATGACAGAAGCAAATATGCCAAAATAATAACAGCAGCTAATTCTGAGTTGTAGATATAGTTGGTTGTCATTTGTGTATGTTTTCCTTAACCCAATTCCTCAACAATCTTTTGAGCAACAGAAGCATCATGGAATAAGTGGAAAGCCTTTCAAAAGCCTTTTCTTAAAAGGAGACCACACTCATATGGCTGTGTACCCAACAGCATGTTGGTAGAAAATCAGTAAGTTATTTTATACTTCATTCGTAGTCCAACTGTCCAGCTGCACCCTTGGGTCCCACCAGGAGGCAGAGGGCTATAATCATAACAAGGCCCAGCTCACACATATGTGCAGGCAAGGATCTTTCTCCATTTGTTAGATGGTGCAGCTTCTATGTTTGAGAAAGTAGCAAAGGCAAGGCTAAAACTACTTCCTCCTTTCTTCTACCCTCCCCCTTACAGGTCCAGAAAACTCTGGTTCATGTCCTTTCAGTGATACAGATTAGTCTCTTGGTGATGCATTCCACACTCCTGAGGTTAATAAATGACTCTGAAGAAAAGCAAGTCATTTATCATGGGCTTTTGTGTGACCCTCAGTCCAGTCCATGAAAAAATACTGTGCTATGGGCACTTTTGAACAAGGCTTTGGCCTCACTGACCCATTGCCACGTGTCCAGTTAGGGGACACGTTCTTTTTTGGTCATTTTCATTTCAAGGACTCCTTAGCAGCCAAGAGAGATTTTATTTGGCTAAATTTTAGCCACTAGAGTCTAACCTGTAAAGTGTTTCTATATAGTCCAAGTTCACAGTGAATGACAACTGAACTTACTTGAATAGTTGGTCACTGTTCCCTGCTGGTCTAGAGTTGGGACTCAGATGTGGCATTAGATGATCCTGATGTTTCCAGCCCAGCATTCCCACCTCCTACCCAGCCCACTATCTCCCAGAGGTTTATAAACATTCTTAACAAAGAGGGAACAATAAGGTTGTGTCTCTATCCTCTTGTCCGTGACACACAAATGAGAAACAGGAGAACTGGGTTCTCTTCTAACTCTGAAACTGCTTGTCCACCACTTCCTCTCCCATTTAAGATGCCATAAAACTACTACGGCATATTTTAGAGAGGATCTGAAGAAAGCTTTTTTCCCCCTTTTTTAGAAGACAGCACAAAATAAAGATTTTAATGGGTAAAATATATACTCTCCATTAAAGAATCTTCAAATGGATACTGTAGGTAGAAAAAAAGAACATAGTCATAGTAGAGTAGAGTAGACTCAACAAACCTAAAAGAAAAAATGACAGACTCTGGTGCAGCAATCAGAGGGACAAAAAGATAAGGAAACAGTGAATAAAACAACAAAAATGCAAAAATGCAGGCCCTTCTAAAAGTCACCTTGGAGTTTTTCAGAAAAGGGGATGACACAGAATCAAGTGTTGAGCTAAATGTGAGCAGACAATGCCCTGATACAGGTCCGGGAAAACAGGCAGAATCTGGTTGAGAGCAGCAACCACATGCGAGAAATGAGAAAGGCATCTTCAAGTGGAGGCTTGTGCCTCTTAGAAACCATAGTGAAATAGTCAGGTGCCACCCTGAGCAAGTCATCCTAGAGTATCCTTGACCTTTTCTTGCTGAGGTCGTCAAAATGGCAGAGAATAAATGATTTCAGTAGTTCAGACAGGTGATTTTTTTCAAGTATTTTTTAAAAAGTCTTTATTGAATTTGTTACAATATTGCTTCTATTTTCTGTTTTGGTTCTTTGACCTTGAGGCATGTGGGGTCTTGCTCCCTGACTAGGGATTGAACCCTCAACCCCTTTACTGGAAAGTGAAGTCATATCCACTGGACCACCAGGGAAGTCCCAGATAGGTGTTTCAGACACTGGCTTAGTAGCAGCGCATAAATAGAAAAAAAAAAAAGAAAAAGAAGAGTCTATAATGCCTCATAAAGACAATATGAGCCTCAGGGTCAGGTGATTACTAAAGCAATGGATCGTTAGCAAGGACCAAGGGAACCAAGAACCTTATCAGCCTCGTCTTGGCCTAGACTTCATACGTGGTATGGTGTCCATGTATATGTACTTCACTCTTAGAGAAGAGGACCCAGACAATGAAAGCTTGGAAAGGAAACCATGGAGAGGAAACAACTGTGGGACTGCTGAGAGTTTGCCTGGAGAAAACAATTCTCACTTGGACCATGATTGGGATCTTCAGGATGCTAAGAGAAGTCTTAGACTTTTTTTCTAGATGAGTATGGGGAATAGGGCTGGCCAGACAGGCAAAAATTCCAGGGAGACAGATATTGGTGTGATGTAAGGAAGAATATTCTAACCATCAGAATTGCAGAGCAATGCACTAGGTTTCCAACAGAAGTCAAGTCTCTCATTACAACAAGAAGGACTATTCAACAATGGAAATAATACCTCCCAAAGTGAAGGTGAGAAAGTCAGAAAGAGGCTAGATGATCAGGTGAGAGGGAAACAGAGAGGTCGCTGGCACAAGGGTGAGTGCAGACATTAGATGCAGGTCCAACTAGAAGAGCTTGCAACTCTAAGAACCATCTCAAATTTATACTGAGCATTTTTCTCTCTTGAAACTTGAAGTTCTTTTACCTCTAGTCTCACAAGATTCAGTGAATCACAGACAGTGTTAGGCAACTTGCTTAAAAATTGTTTGCAGCCAGTTCGGATCAAAACTCTTCCTAGGGACTTCCTTCTTGGTCCAGTGGTTAAGGATCCGCCTGACAATACACAGGACATGGGTTGGCTCTCCGGTCTGGGAAGATTCCACATGTCTCCGAGCAACTAAGCCCATGTGCCGTAACTACTGAGCCCATGAGCTGCAATTACTGAAGGCCACACACCCTAGAGCCTGTGCTCCACAATAAGAGAAGCCGCTGCAATGAGAAGCCCGCCCACTGCAACGAAGAGTAGCCCCGCTCACTGCGACTAGACAAAGCCCTTGCAAAGCAATGGAGGACCTAGTGCCATCAAACAAAAACAAAATAAACAAAGAAAACCTTCCCAGGAGCTCCTAGTTTGGGCCTCTCATGAGCCCCAACAGTGATGCTGTCCACAGGGCAGCACAGCCTTTCTGTGCACTTGTCAATTGGTGGCCAGCGGGCTCTCGGCCTCTGAGAACCATCAGTGGCTTCAAAGGGTTTAACCTATTGCAGGTTAAAGCAATGAGTTATATTGTTGTTAGTGGGGGTGACAGAAGTCATCCTTTGCAAAAGTAGACTTAATATTCTTAGTTTAGAAATCATAACATTTACTTTGACAATGCAAATAACACTGAAGGAGAGTGATTTAAAAATTTTTTAAGGTCTAGCTTTTGAATGGATTTCTCTGGTGGCTCAGAGGGTAAAGCATCCGCCTACAGTGTGGGAGACCTGGGTTCTATCCCTGGGTCGGGAAGATCCCCTGGAGAAGGAAATGGCATCCCACTCCAGTACTCTTACCTGGAAAATCCCATGGACGGAGGAGCCTAGTAGGCTACAGTCCATGAGGTCGCAGAGTCAGACACGACTGAGCGACTTCACTTTCACTTTTACTTTTGAATAGCTGAAAAACATTTAGTTTAAAAGAGCTTTTTGGATTGCTTTTTTAATGCTTGCATTTTTTCCCCTTAATGCCTTAAAAATATACAACTGTGATATGTTCCCTTTGACACATGGTACTATTTCCGTTTCTCTTGAAACATTGGGCATAATATCATTTACTCTGCAATCTGGGCTCCAGTGAGCTGGTAGGATCAGATGTATCAGTCTGAGAAGCCAAGTTTTATTATTAAAATGAAGCTTCATCATTAAAATAAGCCAAAGACAAAACAACAACAACAAAACCACCCAAACCCTCCTAGGAATATAATTCTCTATGGTTTCTATGCACTTATACCTATGAAGCTACTTGAGTTTACCCAGAGACAAGATACTATATAAATCTAAGACAAGTTTTTCAGATTTTATACAGTAAATAAATTGAATCAAGCAGTCCTAAAAACAAATTTGTGAAATAAAGTAAATGAATGAATTCTGTTACTCTGGTTGACCTTTGGCAAGTCACTCCTGCTGTCTGGGCCCCACTGGACCAGCGAAGATCACCTCTGCAGATCTTTCCAGCTCTGACATGTTGTACACTACCAAAGCTAGAGGCAGCTTTAAGATGTGACGCCCCAGAGAGCCAGCTAGCCCTTGACTGGGAGGTGGTTGCCAGCAGGTATGAAAGAGGGGGGAAAAACTCACACCCTTCTTATTTTTATCAGTTGCTTATTCACCTTGTTGATGAGTAAAAACCCAAATTTGAAAGCGCCATATGATTCCAGTCCTTTGTGTAGAGTAACTCTTTGGCTCTCTTTGGCACTTCTGGTATTGCCTTCCCTCCAGCACGGCAAAGCCCCAACCTCCTCCTCCTCCAGTGACTCTCCCTGTCCCACCCCTGCCACCTTGCAGGCCTGAGCCCAAGTCAAAGCCTCTGACTTCTGGAGTTGCAGCTCCTGAAGTGAGGAAGGTGACTTTGAGCCTTGTTTGCTTGTAATACTTCCCCCTTTCCTTTCTACTTTAAGACTAAATCCAGTTTATCTGCTTCATAGGAAACTTGCATTAAGCCTGTCACTTCTTAGAGCTTGGCTTTCTGGTTTATACAGCACTTACTGTCTTACCTGGCAGAGGCCCATCACTATGTGGAACAGATCTTCACAAGGAAGATCTTGTGGTTTAAATGGCCATGGAGCCACTTCTTCCCAAAGCTACATGGGTCTGTTATCCTTCCCCTCGGTGTTCTTTGTGGGATGCAAACTGAATGATCAGCCCCACCTGATGTGTTTGTTTACTCATGGCTCCCGTCATACTTTTCTGTGAATTCCTTACACAGAATTGTTCATTGTCTCGAATCTCCTGCATTTCCCTCTTTTTCCATTCTCCCATGTTTGGAGGTAGCTGACTGTCATCCTCCAGGGATGATACTCATGGTTAGCTGCTGTCACTCTTTGGAGTTTTCCTCCTTCCTTCTCAGGCACTTTAATAATTTTGTTGCCTTGTCTCTGTTCTGCCCACTGTTAGGATGTTTTAAAGAGAGTATTAGGACAGTTTTTTCAAAGCATGATTCCAAAACCAGCAGCATCAGTATCACCTGAGAACTTCTTAGAAATGTGAATTCTCAGGTTCCAACTCAGACCTTCTGAGTTATAATCTCTGGAGTGGGACCCAACAATGTGTGATGCTGATACCCATCCATTGCATTATGACATGGCTTTGGTTGGGGACTCACAACTACTCAAATCTTTCCCTCAAGATTTCAGAGGAAAACGCACGTGCAGAGAATATTAGCTGGGCTTTGCTGCTCAACCCCAATGTCAAACTCTAGTGACTGAAGGGTGGCCCACACAGAGGATCCTCTTTCTCCACTATGTTAGCCTAAGTAATCTAGACTAAGGCAAGCAATCCTGCCTCTTCGTCCGAGGTTAACTTTGAGTTGACTTCTTTCCAATCAAGTACGAGAAAAGTGGACTCCAAAATACACAGAGACTTGGTGCTAGAGGTGCTGAACACAGCATGTAATGATAAAATGTTAAAAGCCTTCCCTTTAAAATCAGGACCAAGACATTAACATTTAACATTTTGCCTGAAGTTTTAGACAGTTTAGTAACTTAGTGAAAAGATATAAGTGTAAGGTTTAGAAAAAAAAATAAAATTATCATTAACTATAGACAACATAATAGTCTTAGAATCTATGTTCAAATAATTGGAATTACTAAGAGAAATTAGCAAAGTTACTAGACATACTATAATACAAAAAAGTCAATTGAATTTCTATTAATCATCAGTAACAGAAATATATACTTTATAAGCAGATATTATTTATACTAGAAAAAAGTAAGTTTCTCAAAAATAGAATGAATTATAGATGTGCAAGAACTTCATGGAAAATTTCAAACATTATGGAAAAACTTTGAAGAAAATTTAAATAAAGGGAGATCTCTTTTGTGTTCATGGGTATGTTGTGATATCAATATTGTTATGATGTCAATTCTTCCCAAATAGATCTATAAATTCACTGCAATTCTAATAAAAGTCTCAACAGGCATATGTGTGCATGTGTGTACTTGATAGTAGGTATGTGTGTTGCATGCGCACAACTTGACAAACTTCTGAAAATTATACGGATGAGCAATGGGCTGAGAATAGTCAGTACTCCTGAAGAAGGATATAGAAGGGAGACTCACCCTACCAGATGCCAAAACAACATTATGCTGGAATAATTGAGACAATTGATAATGGCAGAGAAGACAAATATTACAGAACAGAGAGCCCCAAAGCAGATTCATGCAAACATGGATGATTCATGAATAACTGGCAGCATTTACGTTAGTAGGAGAAAGGGCAGACTATGCAATAAGAGTACTGGGACAACTGGTTAACCATGTGGGAAAAATCAACTGGATACGTACTCAGATTATACACAAAAATCAATTGCAAATGGCTTGAAGATTTAAATGTGATAGACAAACAATTTTAAAATTTAGGAGAAAATATAGAATGTCTTTATAACCTTAAATATAGAAAGATTTCTTAAGTAAAAAAAGCACAAACAACAAAAGAAAAATGATAAATTCAACTATATTAAACTAAGAACTACCATTCGTATAAAGGTCCTATAAAGTGAAAAGGTAAGCTGCAAGTAGGAAGAGGATAGTTGCAGCAATGTAACTGAAAAAAAGTGGTATCCAGAACATACAACATCCCTATTGTAAGAAAAATAGAAATCTCCCACTAGGAAAATAATGGGCAAAAGACATCAACAGACATTTCATAGAGGAAAAAATCAGTTGACAAGGAAAGAAACATATACACATTTATAATCAAATTAAAATCACAATTTGGCAGCAACTTAACTGTTGGCAATGATGTGAATAAATGAGAAGTCTCATACACTAATGGCGGAAGTCTGAATTGGTAAAATCACTTTGCAAATCCATCTCACATTATCTAGTAAACATGAAAATGTGCATACCTTAAGCCCAGCACTTCTACCCATAGGTAAAATACACTAGAGATTTTTGGACAGTATGTCAAGGAGTCATGTACAAAAATATTATAACAACATTTTTTTTTAAACAACAGCAGGAAACTACAAATATTAGTTGCTGGTCGACAGGAAGATATATACATTTTAGTACACATGAACAATAAAATTCCATATAGCAGTGAAAATGAATGAACCATAGCTATTGCCATTAACATGTATTACTCTCACAAATAAAATATTTTTAAAAATGTACATTGAAGAAGAATGCAAAGACCATGACTCCATTTATACAAAGTTCAAAACAATGCAAATTAAACAATTTAGGGATTGTTTAGGGAAACACTGGTGTTTCTCATAAAGGGTAAAATATGTATTTTTCAAAACATAAATCTCTCATCCTAAAAAACGAGCATTAACAGTAAACCAGAAATTATGGACTGTTTTCCTATGAAAAAAAACAAAAAGAACTTCTACATCATGCTGTAAATTGAATATTAATAAAACCAATAGAAATCCTAATAAAAACATTAACATAATCACAACACACATTATATTCTTAATAAAAAAATACTACTGCAAATGCTGGGCTTCCCAGCTGGCACTAGTGGTAAAGAAACCTCCTGCCAATGCAGAAGATATAAGAGATTCAGGTTCGATCCCTGGGAGCATCCCCAGGAGGAGGAAATGGCTACTCACTCCAGTATTCTTGCCTGGAGAATCAAATGGACAGAGGAGCCCGGTCGGCTACAGTCCATGGGGTCAAAAACAGTCAGGACATGACTGAAGTGACGTAGCATGAGTGCATACTCTACAAACATGAGAAAAGAGAAAGACAGCTTTTTACGAGAAGGTTTAAAAAAGGTTGAGAAAGCTGCCTCAGGACAAAATGCCTGAAGATCAGGGCATGTGTAACAAGCACTTTCCATACAGGATATGATGCCAAAGTTAGCCAAGAGGAGAACTTGGCGTGGATGAGCCTGGTGAGCAGAGATTCAGAGCATGCCGCATCCAGCTGTGTTAATATACTCTGTGGTCAATTGCTGATCCTTGGTGATACAGAACATTTATGTGTGGGTAAAAATATTGTATAAACAATGTGACATCTGTATATATTGACACAATTTTTTTATTTATTGCAATGTAAATATTTACTGATGTTTGTTTATTAAATACTTATTGATTGTATATGAACCAGCATTTATTACAATAACACTAAGTTGTAGCATAATGAACAATTGAACACGTGTATCCCATAAAACTATAAGGTAAGGGAATGTGAAATACAAATTTGGGAGTGGAAAAACGAGTAGGACTTGATTAGAGGCACATACGGGCCCCAAAAAACTAATTTTCTTAAGCTGGATTTTAAGTAATCAGGAATCCATTCTATTATTATTTTTTAAACTATCATGTTTTTGCTGACTGTATAGAGCTTCTCCATCTTTGGCAGCAAAGAATACAATCAATCTAATTTCAGTGTTGACCATCTGGTGATGTCCATGTGTAGAGTCTTCTCTTGTGTTGTTGGAAGAGGGTGTTTGCTATGACCAGTGCGTTCTCTTGGCAAAACGCTATTAGCCTTTGCCCTGCTTCATTCCTTACTCCAAGGCCAAATTTGCCTGTTACTCCAGGTGTTTCTTGACTTCCTACTTTTGCATTCCAGTCCCCTATAATGAAAAGGACATCTTTTTTGGGTGTTAGTTCTAAAAGGTCTTGTAGATCTTCATAGAACTGTTCAACTTCAGCTTCTTCAGCGTTACTGGTTGGGGCATAGGCTTGGATTACTGTGATATTGAATGGTTTGCCTTGGAAATGAACAGAGATCATTCTGTTGTTTTTGAGATTGCATCCAAGTACATCTTTTGTTGACCATGATGGCTACTCCATTTCTTCTAAGGGATTCCTGCCCGCAGTAGTAGATATAATGGTCATCTGAGTTAAATTCACCCATTCCAGTCCATTTTAGTTTGCAGATTCATAGAATGTCGACGTTCACTCTTGCCATCTCCTGTTTGACCACTTCTAATTTGCCTTGATTCATGGACCTAACATTCCAGGTTCCTATACAATATTGCTCTAAGCATTGGACCTTGCTTCTATCACCAGACACATCCACAACTGGGTATTGTTTTTGCTTTGGCTCCATCCCTTCATTCTTTCTGGAGTTATTTCTCTACTGATCTCCAGGAGCATACTGGGCACTTACCGACCTGGGGAGTTCCTTTTTCAGTATCCTATCATTTTGCCTTTTCATACTGTTCATGGGGTTCTCAAGGCAAGAATACTGAAGTGGTTTGCCATTCCCTTCTCCAGTGGACCACATTCTGTCAGACCTCTCCACCATGACCTGTCCATCTTGGGTGGCCCCACACGGCATGGCGTAGTTTCATTGAGTTAGACAAGGCAGTGGTCAATGTGATTATACTGGCTAGTTTTCTGTGATTATGGTTTCAGTGTGTCTGCCCTCTGATGCCCTCTCGCAACACCTACCGTCTTACTTGGGTTTCTCTTACCTTGGATGTGGGGTATCTCTTCACAGCTGCTCCAGAAAAGTGCAGCCACTGCTCCTTACCTTGGACAAGGTTGCCCATCCTGACCTTGAACGTGGAATAGCTCCTCTTGGCCACTGCCCCTGACCTCAGACTTGGGGTAGCTCCTCTTGGCCACTGCTCCTGACCTTGGACATGCGGTAGTTTCTCTAGGCCGCCGCCCCTGACCTTGGGCATAGGGTAGCTCCTCTCGGCTGCGTGGTCTGTCGCAGCCGCCGCAGCAAAAACAAGACCGTGAGCTGACTGTGGCTCAGATCATGAACTCCTTATTGCCAAATTCAGACTGAAATTGAAGAAAGTAGGGAAAACCACTAGACCATTCAGGTATGACCTAAATCAAATCCCTTATGACCATACAGTGGAAGTGAGAAATAGATTTAAGGGACTAGATCTGATAGACAGAGTGCCTGATAACTATGGACGGAGGTTCGTGACATTGTACAGGAGACAGGGATCAAGACCATCCCCATGGAAAAGAAATGAAAAAAAGCAAAATGGCTGTCTGAGGAGGCCTTACAAATAGCTGTAAAAAGAAGAGAAGTGAAAAGTAAAGGAGAAAAAGGAAAGATATAATCATCTGAATACAAAGTTCCAAAGAATAGCAAGGAGAGGTAAGAAAGCCTTCCTAGCGATCAATGCAAAGAAATAGAGGAAAACAACAGAATGGGAAAGACTAGAGGTCTCTTTAAGAAAATTAAAGATATCAAGGCAACATTTCATGCAAAGATGGGCTCAATAAAGGACAGAAATGATATGGACCTAACAGAAGCAGGAGATATTAAGAAGAGGTGACAAGAATATACAGAAGAACTGTACAAAAAAGAGCTTCACGACCCAGATAATCACGATGGTGTGATCACTCACCTAGAGCCAGACATCCTGGAATGTGAAGTCAAGTGGGCCTTAGAAAGCATCACTACAAAAAAAGCTAGTGGAGGTGATAGAATTCCAGTTGAGCTATTCCAAATCCTGAAAGATGATGCTGTGAAAATGCTGCACTCAATATGCCAGTAAATTTGGAAAATTCAGTAGTGGCCACAAGACTGGAAAAGGTCAATTTTCATTCCAATCTCAAAGAAAGGCAATGCCAAAGAATGCTCAAACTACTACACAATTGCACTCATCCCACACGCTAGTAAAGTAATGCTCAAAATTCTCCAAGCCAGGCTTCAGCAATATGTGAACCATGAACTTCCAGATGTTCAAGCCGGTTTTAGAAAAGGCAGAGGAACCAGAGATCAAATTGCCAACATCCACTGGATCATCGAAAAAACAAGAGAGTTCCAGAAAAACATCTATTTCTGCTTTACTGACTACACCAAAGCCTTTGATTATGTGGATCTCAATAAACTGTGGAAAATTCTGAAAGAGATGGGAATACCAGACCACCTGACCTGCCTCTTGAGAAACCTATATGCAGGTCAGGAAGCAACAGTTAGAACTGGACATGGAACAACAGACTGGCTCCAAAGAGGAAAAGGAGTACATCAAGGCTGTATATTGTCACCCTGCTTATTTAACTTATATGCAGGGTACATCATGAGAAACGCTGGGCTGGAAGAAGCACAAGCTGGAATCAAGATTGCTGGGAGAAATATCAATAACCTCAGATATGCAGATGACACCACCATTATGGAAGAAAGTGAAGAGGAACTAAAAAGCCTCTTGATGAAAGTGAAAGAGGAGAGTGAAAAAGTTGGCTTAAAGCTCAACATTCAGAAAACTAAGATCATGGCATCTGGTCCCATCATTTCCTGGGAAATAGATGGGGAAACAGTGGAAACAGTGTCAGATTTTATTTTGGGGGCTCCAAAATCACTGCAGATAGTGACTGCAGCCATGAAATTAAAAGACGCTTACTCCTTGGAAGGAAAGTTATGACCAACCTAGATAGCATATTAAAAGGCAGAGACATTACTTTGCCAACAAAGGTCCGTCTGGTCAAGGCTATGGTTTTTCCAGCAGTCATGTATAGATGTGAGAGTTGGACTGTGAAGAAAGCTGAGTGCCGAAGAATTGATGCTTTTGAACTATGGTGTTGGAGAAGACTCCTGAGAATCCCTTGGACTGCAAGGAGATCCAACCAGTCCATTCTGAAGGAGATCAGTCCTGGGTGTTCATTGGAAGGACTGATGCTGAGGCTGAAACTCCACTACTTTGGCTACCTCATGCCAGAGTTGAGTCACTGTAAAAGACCCTGATGCTAGGAGGGATTGGAGGCAGGAGGAGAAGAGGATGACAGAGGATGAGATGGCTGGATGGCATCACCGACTCGATGGACATGGATTTGGGTAAGCTCCAGGAGTTGGTGATGGACAGGGAGGCCTGGTGTGCTGCGATTCATGGGGTCACAAAGAGTCGGACATGACTGAGCAACTGAACTGAACTGAACTGACTGAAACTATCATGTAAATTATCTCTAGTATGAATGACAAATTTCATAATAAGAAGCCAAGCAAAGGATGTTTGATGCTTTCATAGTAAACATTAGTAAACTAAATAAAATATGAAGTTAGTTATATAATTTACTAAGAAAAAAACTTGACTATTTTTGTTTAAAAACAAAATTTGCTAACTGTAAAATAGGCATGCAATATAAAAAAATATAAAGAAGAAATAGAAAATTAAAATTATCCAAAAAGTCCATCATCAAGAACTTCCCTTTGGTGACTCTATACAGATATGCTGCTGCTGCTGCTGCTAAGTCATGTCAGTCATGTCCGACTCCTAGCAACCCCATGGATGGCAGCCCACAAGGCTCCTCCACCCATGGGATTTTCCAGGCAAGAGTACTGGAGTGGGGTGCCATTGCCTTCTCCGCTATACAGACATAGATGTATAATTTTACAGAAGTGGGATCATCATATATTCCAGTCTGCAACCTCATTTATTTATTGCCATAAATACAGAATAATCATATTCAATGTCTTTATAGTACTTTATGGAATATATGAATCAAAATGTACATAGCTAATGATGTACTGCTGGGCATTTAAGATATTTCTTATTTTTTACTATTACAAACAACATTTCAATCAACCTAGTTTTAAACACTTCTTTTTAACACATGACAGAGATTTCTTAGGATTCATTCTCAGAGGTGGAAATGATGTATCACAAACTATTTTTTTGGGTAGTCAGGGATAATATATATATATATTTTATAGAGGAAATGCTAATTAGTATTTTGTTTTTCTGAGGTTAAACTGTTCCATCTACAACTTAGGTCCTAGAGAAAAAGGCAGGTGTCAGAAAACTCCACACCCCTCTCAGAAGAGTGTGTGGTGAAACTCATTTGTTTGTTTTTTTCATAAAAGAACTGAATTCCTTTTGTGGGGGATTGCTTTTAAATTATGTGAAACAACACTTCCGGAAGGCCCAAAACAGAAGCTGAAATGATCAGACCAAGGATTACCAGCTAAATGGAGAATATAAATAGTTGAGAGACAAGGTGGGCCCTATTGAAACAGGAAAGGGAAATGCAAAGGAGCTGGTGAAGGAAGCAGCAGACAGATGGTGAGAGTGGTGAGAGAAGAAAGAAAAGCTGAGGCAAGAATGAGGGCTCTTTGCAAAGACGGCTTGAGGCCTGATGGAAGGGGCGGCAGTGTGATGAGTGCAGGAGATCAGTGTGAGTCAACAGCACAGGCGGTTTGGAAGTGACTTGGTCAGAACATCAAAGCACAATAGGCCAATGAGAAAAAGTGAATGAACTCTTGCACTAACCAACCCCTCTCCCACGCACCAAAAACCCCCTAAGACAACAACAACAAAACCGAGAAGATAGAATTTGGTGTCTGGAGAAATGCTTGTTTGTGGGGGAAACTGTAAATATAAAGTGGGAGCACTGGTACACGTTCAAACAACGAGCAGCCACTTTCCTAATTAAAAAATAAACAAATAAATACAAAATTAAAAAACCTCAATGTCAATTTAAAAAGTAATTATTATATACAAAAAAAAGATACAAGAAAATAAAAAATCAGTCAATTCTATTCCTTTAATCTCACAAACTCTTCATAGTTTTTATATATACTACATATCTGAAATCCTATAGTATGTTATTTATTACATAATGAACACATTTCTATACCACCAAATGTTCTTTTTTTCAAATAATTTATAATGACTGCTTGGTATTTCGCTGTCGGTATGTATCATACTTAATTTAGCCAATTCCTTTCTGTTGGACATGGAGCCTGTTTCAAATTTTTCATATTATGAAAATCGCTGCGCTGAACTTCCTTGATATCCCAGGTGGCTCAGTGGCCAATGCAGGAGACTCAGGAGAAGCCAGTTTGATCCCTGGGTCAGGAAGATCCCCTGAAAGTAGAAAATGGTAACCCAGTCCAGTATTCTTGCCTGGAAAATTCCATGGACAGAGGACCCTGGCAGGCTACAGTCCATGGTGTTGCAAAGAGTCAGACACAACTGAGCACAGCACAGCAGAACTTCCTTAGGGTTAAATCTTTACACTTACTAATGATCATTTCCTTAGCATAACTTTAGGCATGGAAATTGTTAAAGTGTAAGAACATTTTAAAACTTTTAATATGCATTGCCAAATTGCCCTCCAGAAAGGGTGTACCCATTGACACTGTCACAACCATGTATACGAGAGCTTTGGCAAAGTCATATTTTCTGAAGGATGGAAGAAAGTTCCCAGAAACAAAATTTTGACTATGAGCTTTTGAATCTAGCCTGTTCTACTTGCTGGCCATAGACCTCAGGCAAGTCATTTAACCTCCTAAACCTCAGTTTCCCCACTGTATTGTGATAAAACCTAACTAAAGTTTTTGACAGGCTTAAACAAAACAATATCAGATCAGATCAGATCAGTCGATCAGTCGTGTCCAACTCTTTGCGACCCCATGAATCGCAGCACGCCAGGCCTCCCTGTCCAAATGCTTAGTACCACGACAGATAACATTGTAAATCCTGAGGAAACAGTAAAGGGCAGTCCTCAGAATGACTTTTATCCTAGGGTTTCACTCGGAAATCTTCCAAGAATATGGAATGAGGCTCCAAGGTGAAGGAATGGAGGTCCCAGGAGACACTGAAGGAGGGTGTCGGGATCACCCCAGAGTTGGCTCATAACCAGGGTCACAAAAAGCCTTCTGAATGAGAAACCTGACTGAATCTAAAATCATGGACTAATGGAGGTGCAGTTTAGCAGTGCAGCTCCGTGAGGCAGACACAACCAGCACTTTCATACTGATGGACAGGGAGGAAATGAAAGCATCACAGAAATCTCACCCTTCGCTACGAGGCCCAGCTGCTCAGCAGACCCTTTACAAATCTGGGGGAAATTACAAAAGGACCATTACAAGCCCTGAGACGTGTAAGCCATCAGAGTCACTTTATAATGCCACCCATACAATATCAGGAATAATGACCTCAGAAGAAAGAGGGAGGGAGAAAGCAAAGGAAGGGAAGAGGAGGAAGAGAAGGGGGAAGGGAGTGGAGGGCAAAAAAGAACCAAAGTATACAGACCAGATGAATGTGTCCCACTGTATTGGCCCTAGGAGGGTCTTGTTAAGGGGGAAGTGGCCCCAAAGATGTACAAGTTAGAAGTGGGCAGGTGAGACCTCTTGACAGATACTTGAATGAAGACAAGGATGCACAGTGAAACTGAGAAGTAAAACAAAGGACATGAAATTTGAAGAAATATGAAAGGAGAGGAAGATGTCTAGAAACCTTCAAGAAGATCCAAGGGTTAAAGGGCACTGCAGGTACTTGGCTGCCCAGTGCAGAGCCCCATGGAAAAGTGCCTTCTCATGACACTGTGGACATGAGCAAACCACCCACAACTGCACTGCAGGGAAGGGCATTAAGAAGGGTTCAACCTCACCTATTTAACACCTTCTCATTGATGTGGCTTGATTTTACCAAATTAGGCAGGGACATGGAGAAGGAAATGGCAACCCATTCCAGTATTCTTGCCTGGAGAATCCCAGGGACAGAGGAGCCTGGTGGGCTGCCGCCTATGGGATCGCACAGAGTCGGACATGACTGAAGCGACTTAGCAGCAGCAGCAGCAGCAGGCAGGGACAGGAGTAGACTGGGAGGATAGGAAAGGAGGAGAGCAGGAAGGGGGGTAAGGCAGGCAATTAGTCGCCATCACAGCTGTTCCAAGGGGGACTCAGAGATGTAAGAGACGGGCCCTTCCTTTAAAGAGTTCCAAGTCCAGATAGGAAGATAAAATGCCTTGGTATGAAAATGCAAACATATAGGCTAAATGGCCAGATAAGAATAAAAGATGTAGAGGGGTATGGGCTGTGGCAGGACAAAGCTAGGAAAGCTTCCTGGTGTAGAAGGCCTGGATGGGATCTGGATGGGGGTTGAGAAGAGGGGCATTTTATACTGGGGAACTAAGCAGCTGGGGCAGGACTGAGAAAGCATGTCACGGGAGACTTGGTGACGTATACCACTGTTCGAAAGAGGTAGGACAGTAAAATGGAAAGTAAATTGTTCCTCTCACTCACTGGGAGTCCTAACACCTCAGTTTTCTCACCTCTGAAGTCAAGATAACAATGTCCTTTCGGGGTTGTTGCAGGATGAAAAAATAATATGAATAGAGTACTAATACCATTACCGGCACCTGAAAAGTGTTTAGAAAGTGATAGATAAGTTTATTATATTACTACTCCTGGACATAACAACACAGCATAGAAATAAAGGGACAGGAGAATGAAAATCTAAAAAGCAAGCTGAAGATATCCAGAAATGAAAATGTTCACATTAAAAAGATGCAACATAAGGGGTGTTAAAAATTAAGGCATGGATTACAGTGGGACTACTTAATGTGTGGTCCATGGATCAGATTACCAGCATCAGTTTGGGAGCTGTAAAAGGTGGACCTTTGTCTTCTCCCCAGACTTACTAACTCAGAACTTCTAGGGGTGGAGCTCAATAATCTGCATGTTAATAATATTGTTTTTGCTGTTCAGTCACCCAGTGGTGTCCAACTCTTTGTGACCCCATGGACTGAAGCATGCCAGGCCTCCCTGTCCTTCACCATCTCCCGAAGTTTGTCCAAGTTCATGTCCATTGCATCAGTGATGCCATCCAGGCATCTGATCCACTGACGCCCTCTTCTACTTCTGTCCTCAATCTTTCCCAGCATCAGGGACTTTTCCAATGAGTCGGCTGTTCGAATCAGATGACCAAAATACTGGAGCTTCAGCTTCAGCATCAGCCCTTCAAACGGGTATTCAGGGTTGATTTCCCTTAAGATTGACTGGTTTGATTTCCTTTCTGTCAAAGGGACTTTCAGGAGTCTTCTCTAGCACCACAGTTTGAAGGTATCAATTCTTTGTCGCTCTGCCTTCTTTACAGTCCAGCTTTCACAATATAATATATTATTTCCAAAGAAACTGTGGAAAGAAGAGGTTAGCTCAAAGTAGATATGCCTGACTTCAGTTAGTTTTGTCCTCAAAACTAATCTTTTCACTTGTGCATGAGGGTTATTAATTTGTAAAAAGAATCTTAGAGATTCTATAAGGAAAGTAACAGTATAGAAAAGAATTAATACTCAATCTTAATTATAGTAGTAGAAAATAGCCACAGTAAGTAGAATAAAGTTACGGTAGTTTATGTTATTTAATCATGATAATTAAATTCTAAAAAACCTTTATGTTTTTAGAGCTTTGAAGATTTGAGAATTGTAAACATAAAATGATTCATTCAATTCACAAAACAACCCTTTTGTGGTAGGTACTCTTGTCATTGCCAGTGTATAGATGAGCAAAGTGAGACATGGAGAGGTATCTAAGCCTAAAGGGCTAATAACTGGCAGAGTCAGGATCTGAACCTAGGTCGTGAGACTCTAAATCCACGCTTATAGCCGCTAGTCTGTGCTGCTTCACCCCCACCATAATTTATTTAACCTCTACGTTATTATTGGACACACAAGTTTTTTCTAGTGTTTCACTGTCATTAATAAACACTGTGAAGAACATATCTGGGTATAAGTTTTTAACCATATTTCTGATCATTTCTTTAGGACAGAAATTCTGAAACTGAAATCCTTGGTCAACCTTGATCAACAATTTAAAGGCAGTTATTTTACAGACATTATGTTATAAGAATAGCCATTTCCTCACTGCACCAGCATTATCTTTACAGTCTTAGTATTTTTTTTTTTTTTTGGCTGCACCATGCAGTATATGGGATCTTAGTTCCCTGACAAGGGATGGAACCTGCGCCTCCTGCACTGGAAGCACAGAGTCTTAACCACTGGACCGCCAGGGGAGTCCTCAGTCTTGGTATTCTTGATCAACAAATTGGTATATCACTTTTAAAAAATTCTTACTTCTTTTATTAAGTAAAGTTAAAATATTTATATATGTTCACCTACTATGTGCTTTTCCTCATTTGAAAACTCTTACTATCCTTTGCTCACTTTTTTGAATCCATGGTTTTAAATTCTATGAGCTCTTTCAATATTGAAACTTTTAACCATCTGGCATACTTGCTGCAATAGTTTTTAGTTTATTTTCCTTTTAATTATGACTTTCTATATATGTGTTTTAAATGTTTATGTAATAAAATCTAACAAAATTTTCCTTTATGATTTTCTGTTACTTTTTCACTTTGAAAGAACTTCCTAATTCTTGTAAAATATCCTCTGCTTTCCTCCTTCACCTCCAAAAATAGAAACTTTCCAAACCTCAAGTTTTAACTTGAGGTTACTCTTTTGAGTATATTTACAGCAAGAAGGGGCGGCAGAGGGTTAGATGGTTAGATAACATCACTATCTCAATGGACATGAATCTGAGTAAACTCCGGGAGATGGTGGAGGACAGACGAACCTGGAGTGCTGCAGTTCATGGGGGTCACAAAGGGTTGGACATGACTTAGCAACTGAAACACAGTAACAGTAGTAAGAAGTTCATTTTTTTTTTTTTCAGAAAGCTAAGCAAGCCATGTGTGTTCATTTTTTTTTTTTTCCCAGTTGGACCTCCTTTGAGTTCCACTAAACACGCACAGGACTGGGAGACAACCAGAAAATGGGACGAGGAGAGGGCTAGCAATGGAGTCAGGAGAATTAATCAGCTCTGTCATTTACAGCTGTGCTTCCTCTGGCAAGTCACTCTACCTTTCAGTGCACTAGTTTTCTTATTTGCAAATGGAGATGATGACACCTGTCCTGCCCATCTCCCTCATTTATCTTGTGAGATATTCTGAGGATCAAATGTGTTAATGATACAAGAGTGCTTTGTCAGTCACTGACTACTACACCAGCCTATATATTAGACTTGTTCACTCAGTAATCTCCTCCAGTATACCAGGTAATATGCTGGATTCTGGGGTTTCAATGTTAAATAAGACACGCTGTCTATGCTTGATGACCTTGAACAATGTGTATTAGCTCAGTTAAGTCCTTTAATAATCAATGAGGTAGATAATATTAATAACCCCAGTTTATAGATAAGGAAACTGGGACATAAAGAGGTTGAACAACTTGTCTAAAGTTACACAATCAGTAAGGTGTCGAACGGGGAGATAATCCAGGCAATCTAACGATAGAGCCCAGACTTTCAACCAATGTACTGCACTGCCTCTCCAAAGACAAGGCTGAAAATTGGCTGACAATTGCACAGAGCCAAACTTTAGCTGAAATATTTTAATTTTTAAGCGTGCAGAAAGAGAAGGGCACCTGGCTTCCTCACTACCTTCTCCTCCTGGCCTCTCAACTGGGAAACACTAAGGACAGAAGGGTCCCTGTGGGCAGTGGCTGCGGGTGATGAGCAGACTGGGACCTGAGCCTGAAGGTGCTCATGAGCTGACAGACTTGTGCTCTGAAGCTGCGCTGGAGACCCTCGGCTTGTGTGTTCCCCTCTCACCAGCTCTCTCAGATCAGCTGGCACTCCCTCCTCTCCCTGGGAACCGTCTTCCACAGAGGCTACCAGACTGGAGGTCTGGGTAACACATCTGGCGTCTCTGAGTGAGTGGTGGCAACTCAGTGTCTGACACGCAACTGGAGCTCAACTGAAGCTTGTTGAACTAAACTATGTCAAATTATAGAATATTTAGAAAGACTGAAGAAATGATCATTCTTTCAACCATCAATCTCTATTATGAGCAGAAAAACAAAACTTTTTCCCCCCCTCAGTATAAGCAGTTCACCATTATTAGGGGGGACAACCAGAGTCTCTTTGAGCTTGCTTCTTTTTTTCTACATGAAAAACAATTTAAATAAGAAACATGCACGTCAGGAATTCCAGCAACAAAAACATGGATGAAAGAAGTCAAATAACTCCATTTTGCTATTTGATAGTAATTTTGCTGGTGTGTATTGAAAGATTTGTTGAAAGAAGAATATCTAAAATTAGCTTCCTCTCAGCAGGTATCATATTACCTTTGCCCCCATCACTGATAAGCATTCCCTGAAGGTGGAGGAAAACAGGTTTCCAACCAGTTCCCGGGGAGAAGGGGTGGTGTGTGTGTGAATCAGTCACAGATAAGAAATACATAAAAGTCAATTAATTTAGGTTACTTAAACAAAGAAATCCTCATTCATCTTACTTTTTCCATGTAAGCCCCAGAGATGAGCTGCGGCAAAGGATACAGGCCAGGTAAGCAGCTAACAAATGCCAAGCACTGTATTAAGCACTTTTCATATCTAGTCCATAAGGAAATATTACCTCAGTTTTACAGATATCAAAGGGATTTGTTGTTGTTATTAATATTTAGTCACTAAGTTGTATCCAACTCTTTTGCGACCCCACGGACTCTAGTCCACCTGGCTCTTTTGTCCATGGAATTTTCCAGGCAAGAACACTGGAATGGGTTGTCATTTCCTATTCCAAGCGATCTCCCCAGCTCAGGGATCAAACCTGCATCTCTTGTGTCTCCTGCATTGGCAGGCAGATTCTTTACCACTATGCCACCTGGGATATCCACCAGTAAAAGCTGAGGCTCACAGAGCTTAGATACATTGCCCAAGGTCACAGAGATGGGAAGTCCACTTTTAACCAAACTCTAGACCATCCGTGGCAGAGGCAGACCGTTTTTCCCCTTCATTTCACATTTTGCCACCTTACTCCTTGAAAGTGAAAGTCATTCAGCCCTGTCCGACTCTTTGTGATCCCATGGAATAGTCCATGGAATTCTCCAGGCCAGAATACTGGAGTGGGTAGCTGTTCCCTCCTCCAGGGGATCTTCCCAACCCAGGGATCAAACTGGGGTCTCCTGCATTGCAGCAGATTCTTTACCAGCTGAGCTACCAGGGAAACACCTTATTCCTTCAGTTCAGTTCAGTCACTCAGTCGTGTCCGACTCTTTGCGACCCCATGAATCACAGCACGCCAGGCCTCCCTGTCCTTCACCAACTCCTGGAGTTCACCCAAACTCATGTGCATCGAGTAGGCGATGCCATCCAGCCATCTCATCCTCTGTCGTCCCCTTCTCCTCCTGCCCCCAATCCCTCCCAGCATCAGAGTCTTTTCCAATGAGTCAACTCTTCACATGAGGTGGCCAAAGTACTGGAGTTTCAGCCTCAGCATCAGTCCTTCCAATGAACACCCAGGACTGGTCTCCTTTAGAATGGACTGGTTGGATCTCCTTGCAGTCCAAGGGACTCTCAAGAGTCTTCTCCAACACCACAGTTCAAAAGCATCAATTCTTCGGTGCTCAGCTTTCTTCAGAGTCCAACTCTCACATCCATACATGACTACTGAAAACACCATAGCCTTGACTAGATGGACCTTTGTTGGCAAAGTAATATCTCTGCTTTTGAATATGCTATCTAGGTTGGTCATAACTTTCCTTCCAAGGAGTAAGCGTCTTTTAATTTCATGGCTGCAATCACCATCTGCAGTGATTTTGGAGCCCAAAAAAATAAAGTCTGACACTGTTTTCACTGTTTCCCCATCTATTTCCCATGAAGTGATGGAGCCAGATGCCATTATCTTCGTTTTCTGAATGTTGAGCTTTAGGCCAACTTTTTCACTCTCCTCTTTCAGTTTCATCAAGAGGCTTTTTAGTTCCTCTTCACTTTCTAACCTTATTCCTTGGCCCTGCCTAATTTAAAGTTGGTGCATCTCTCTGTCTTCAAGTAATCAGACAGTTGTTCAAGCAGCTGAATCCAAAAGAAAAGAATTCAATCAGCATTCCCCAGGATCCACATTTGGAGGGAACAGGCATAAAGCTCCTAGCAACTTTTCAGTAAACACTATCATCCACATCTGGATTATTTTCAGTCTTATGAATGGATGATGTGGCTACCCAAACTACACTGTATTATAAAGTATGTGTGTGTGTGTGTGTGTGTGTATTTCTGTGTGTGTGTTAGTCACTCAGACTCTTTGCAACCCCATGGGCTGTAGCTCACCGGGCTCCTCTGTCCATGGAACTCTTCAGGCAAGAATACTGGAGTAGGTTGCCATTCCCTTCTCCAGGGGATCTTCCCAACTCAGGGATCGAATCTGGGTCTCCTGCATTGCAGGTGGATTCTTTACAGTCTGAGCTAATAGGGAAGCCTGTATTATAAGGTAGGGAGCACTTAAATCCTCTAATTCTCACTGGCTTTAATAAACATGCTTCAGCCAGAGGTTATTGGATTGTGGGAGGACACTTGAGAAGAGAGAAGGAAAAATTCAGTCATGCTAATGTCAGGCAAGAGTTTCACCAAAAGTATCAGACATAAGCAACCTTTATATGTGCCACTTTATGACAATGGCAAATGAATGAAGTCTAATGTTCATCCACCTGGAACTAAAAGCCTCCCAGAAATGAGAGAAAGAGAGAGAGAGAAAAGGAAAGAGACAGGGAGAATGAATAAGTGAAACTCATTACGGATGAACTAGACCTTCCTGATCCTATCAAAGTTATGAGATGAAAGGTGTCAAAAGGTCTCTTAAATCAAAAAGACAGCTTTTTGGAGATACCAATCATTAAGTCCTCAGCATATAAACTAAATATCTGATTCCCAGTCCTGCTTGACACCTGGCTTCCTTTTGTTTATCCTAGGAACACCTGGATGACAGTACCAAAGGATGACAGACCAGAATCCCACTGCTCTCAACTAGTAAGTAATTGAGTTCTGTGGCATCTACCTTGCAGTTGTCTCAAGCACTTGTCTCCTTTTCTTCATGGTTCAGGCCATCATCACTATCATCTGAATGGCTATAATCTCTTTAAATGATTGGTTTAGTTGCTAAGCTGTGTCTGACTCTTGCGACCCCATGGACTGTAGCTTACCAGGCTCCTCTGTCCATGGGAATTCTCCAGGCGAGAACACTGGAACGGGTTGCCATTTTCTTCTCCAGCTTTAAATGACTGCTCTGCTCCAAACTTAATCCCCTTTCACCCAGCATCCACATGCAGCCAGAATAACTGTGCTCTAAATAAAACTGCTCCCTAAGTCACTTCTTTATGTAAAACCCTCCAGTGGCTCCCTTAGCCCTAGGATAAAAAATAACAGCCAGCAACAAGTGGGTGCATAATCTGTGCCAGGTACTCCATGACTTAACCTCAGTTCCTGCAACAACCTTATGAGAGATATACAACCTTCATTACCATTACTTATTACTAAATAAGTAATTATTATTTATTTATTACTAAGTGACTTGATCAAGACCCCACGGCTGGAAAGTGGCAGAACCACAATGCATACCTGGGACTGTCTGACCTCAGAGCACATGCTTTAACCACAACGCTATCAGTGTGATGGCATGCAGGTTCTGTGACCTGGCATGTCTGCCACTCCAGCCTCATCTCTTAATGAGCCCCTCTTTGTTCCTCATGCCTCAGCTCTTCGAGCCAGTTGCACGTCCTGGACCTTGACACTCTGTTTCATGCCTGTTTGTTCTGGCACATGAATTCCTCTTCTAGAATGCCCTCTTCCCTTTGTCTATCTTTTGGAATGTCTCATCTTTCAAGATTCAGCTCAAGTATTAACTCCTCCATGAACCTTTTCCGGCAGAAATGACCACTCCTTTCCCTTGTGTATCACTGTTCTCTACTTATGCTTCCATTACAGCAACCACAATACTTCCCCACCCTTACACAGATGAGTACGACTCTCTCCTCTTAGACTTCTATGAAGTCTCATCATCTTACTAATCCATCTTACCCACAGTATCTCACAGAGTGCTAGGCACATTGAAGGTTCACCGTCAATGTTGAATGAATAAAAATATTTGTTTGCACATGAAATATGATGCCTGGTCAAAGCTCACCATGCCATTACATTGTGAGATTTATATTAATTTTACTTTATTGCATCAATGCAATTAGCAATTTTTTTCTTTACCTAACAACTGTATATGAAACTTGAAGAGATACATGCAGCTTTAGGGCAACTAAAATCAAAGCAGTGGATAGGAGTGGAAAGAAGACACTGTAGCTGACCTGCCACACCTGTTTTCACCTGGGAAAGTATTCAGTGACAATAATGAGCTATCACCACACAAGCCAAATTTGGTATGGGAGTTATGCACATATCTACCTCAGCAGTGTGATGATTCACATTTGAAGCACAATGCATACATTTTATTGTGCACAATAAAATAAACGGACAGACTAAAATTAATCTAATACAATTTGTAAAGTTTAAAAAGAAAAAAAAAGAAAAGCAAGAACATCAGCAATGGAAAACCATGACCAACTCAGGACAGTACAAACGATGCTGTGATAACAAAGCATCTCTCCCAAATTCCAAAAATGTCAGCTCTACATCTGTACATATGCAGTATTGCAAACACTACATCTGCCTTCGTGATTGTTGTTATTGCTGTTCAGTCGACCAGTTGTATCTGACCCTTTGTGACCTCCTGGCTGCCCAGGCCTCCCTGTCCCTCACCATCTCACCAAGTTTGCCCAATTTCATGTCCACTGCATCGGTGATGCCATCCAGCCATCTCATCCTCTGACGCCCTTTTCTCCTTCTGCCCCCAATCTTTCCCAGCATCAGGGACTTTTCCAATGAATCGGCTGTTTGCATCAGAAGACCAAAATAACAAAATGCCTTCTTGATTACTGGCAACCAAATGGAATTCCGAACTGATTCTGATCCTGCCTCAAAGCCACCTACACCCCCAACATTTCCACTTACTCCCGAATCTCAGCTCAAGGGAAACTTCCTTGAGAAAGCCTTCCCTAATCTCTAGGGTAGTCTATATACACCCTCAAAGACCTTTATTTCTTTCCTTGACAAAGGTTATCTTAGTTTATAATTACATATATTCAATACTCAGTTATCTTACTACTGGTTGCCTCCCTGAAGCATCTATAAACCCCAGGAGATCAGAGACCTTGCCTGGTTTCATTTATCAACTTTCCCTCAGTGACTGGTACATAGCCAGGCACTCTGCAAACATTTTGAATGCATAAGTGAATGATGAATGGATTCCTTCACCTCTTATTTGTTTATTGCCTTGTTCTAAGAACTGTACCTGATTCCTTACCAGTCTCAAGGTGGTACTCAAACCATTCCTCTTCATTATTCCCCCACCTTACCACAAGGCTCAGTCCTTATTTTCTAATCTTCTCTCCCAATCCCCTCTTCAAAACGGTTCTTAAAAGTGGCAGTTTCTATCCAACCTGAATTTCCTGAACTGTGTGGGGTCAAGGTCACGCAACATGAAAAAATGAACACAGCAAAGGAAAACATCGTGACGGGAGTAGCTATTAGGTGATTTTAAATAGTCTACACAACTCCTAAAAAAACAAAACCCATTAATTCAGTAAAAATAATTTTTTTATTTTTTTAAATTTTATTTTATTTTTAAACTTTACATAATTGTATTAGTTTTGCCAAATATCAAAATGAATCCATCACAGGTATACATGTGCTCCCCATCCTGAACCCTCCTCCCTCCTCCCTCCCCATACCATCCCTCTGGGTCGTCCCAGTGCACTAGCCCCAAGCATCCAGTAAAAATAATTTAAACCACTTCTATTTTATCACAAAGACAAAAGTGGCTTGATTTGTTGATTTTTTTCCACTTCGGAATGTTTTGTCCTTGCATAGAAAAAGCCCTGGAAAGTAGTTACTTGTGCTGGTTGTCAGCAAGCCGACTGTGTGGTCTCCCAGCCACATCATCTGGGGGTCCTTCCTAAATGACAGGGTCCTGTCTCCACAATTCTCCTCTTCAGGGTCTTGATCTGCTCCCCCCCTTCTAATCCCCTAATCCCCTCTAATTCCTTCTTCTATCCCTTCCCCTTTCCTCTTGACTACCACAAAGCTATGTCTTGAGCCCCTTCACATATATAAAAATCCACCCCATTAGGTTCCTACTAATGAAAAATCCTATGCCTGTTTCTTTGCTGGTCCTGGGTGGAGGCCACAGAAGTAATGAGAGGTGTGACTGGCAAAGCTCTGCTTTCAGGAACAGGAACTAGTGAAGTGTTAGCTTTTGGAAGTCTAGAGCATTTCAGGAAATTTCCTTCATAAATTTTCATTCTACCAGACTACTTAAATTGCATTTGGAAAGTCCAGTTTAAGGAAGATAACTGGTAGTATAAAATTCTTCAGGGATCCTTCCCCAAAGCTCCTTTCTTCAAATCTCTGGGGGAGTTAAGGCAAGTAAAAGAAATGTCCTCTTGGCAGTGGACTCACTACCCCAAGGGCTACTCTGGTGAAAGAGACGTTTAAAGAGAGCAGGGGTGGGGCCAGCAAGGAACCCTAGAGATTAAGGGATTCGGGCGGTGGCGGTGACGTCATTTTCTTTGGATACTTTTTTAGGCAGGAGGTGAGATAAAGAATCAAAAGGAGGGGACGGAAGAAGTAGGGTGGAAAAAGATATGGGTTAAAAAACAAGGGGGTATAAGTAGACACAAATGCTAGTATAGGAATATCTCTTGAAGTTATATATTTTTTTATAAACCATGTATTGAAACTACAATTTTAAAAAATAAATAGTAAAAGACTATCAAACTGGTACTTCTTTTTTCTTCCTAAGAAATATGGTGTATGGTGAAAAGGCCTGGGGACTGACACCTTAATTGGGGTCAGTGAGGCTAGGTCCCCAAGGCAGCTGGAAGCTTGGGCCAAGTATCCTGAGAGGGGACTCATGGCCCATGAGGATGGATTCTGACACAGTACCCTTCCATATGCATATACTCCAGAAAACTGCCGGTTCCCTGTTGCCACACGGACAGGGAATACTTTCTGACCATGGTCACAGGCAGAAACAAGGCGGAGGCAGAAGACGGCACCCCACAGCCGCGTCTTGGTACGCACGCACTCCCGTATATCTAAGAGGGTGACCCACTGCCGCTTCTGAGGAGCGGTAAGCCTTGGGTCCTGTAAGCTGGACCCTGACGTCCCCCGTGCCCTACGCTCAGCGTCCCCAGGGCTGAGCTGGTCCAGCTTGCGCCCTTCGCTTAGCCCCCTGCCCGCGACCCCCAGATCCTCCATTCCGCCTCCCCACCCGGGCCCTTTCTGCCCGCCCTCCTCGCGGTCGGTGGTCCTACCTGGCGTCCCGGCTCGGGCTCCCTCACTCCGGGCAGCGCCGGCCCGTCGGCCGTGGGTCTCCACGAGGCGCGCTCAAGACGGCCCGTGGGGCCCACTCGCGATGGCAAGGTCACTGGCTCGGAGAGGCGCCAGTCCTCGGGTCCTGCCGAAGCAGCCCCCGCAGACCCTCTGGACCGCCGCCGCGGCCCCTGCCTCGGAGCTCCGCCCCTCTGGCGCCCGCCCCCTGGGGGTCCCCAACTGCAGAGCCCAGCTCTGCTCCACTCCTCTGGCGGGGTGCTCGCTAACCCTCCACCCGGCAGCCCTGGTTCCCTCACCGGCTTCCCAGTCGTGCTGAGCTGAGTCCCCGGGACCCTGGCGCCGAGGACCGCGCGTCGGGTCTGGTTCTCCCGGCCACGGGCCACGCTCTCGCCTCCTGTGCTGTTCTTTCCGGTGCTACCTTGGGGTTCTCGGACCCCAGATCCAGCTCCTCAGGTCGGAAAGAACCCCTCTTCCCTCCTTCTCCTTGGAGATGCAGAGAAGTTTAAGAGGTTGGGGGCTTACGACTCTGCCAACCTTCTCTGTACTAGAGTGGGGAACTTTTTTTTTTTCCGATGAAAGGCCGGAGAGTCAAGGTAAAATAAATACAAATCGTGGACCAAAATTCTTACTCATTCTGCAGGACTCAGTTCTAAGCTGCAGAAACTCCTCGGTGTTTGCAGGCAGCTCCCTCCTTCCACTCTCTTGCGCAAAAGGGCACTTCGGTCCTCCCTAGGCGGAGGCAGACAGACACCTGTTGGGTGTAATTTCCTCTCCCCGACCTGACCGTGAGCTCCTAGGAGACCGCGACCAGCCGCCCCTGCTCATTCCTGTCTCCTTCACTGGCATGGCACCTGCCACCTATCAGGGGCGTGAATACTTTATAAGTAAGTGGAAAATTAATTTCTTTTGTAGAAAGCCAGTTATTTCCTTTTATCCTCAGATAA
The DNA here is from genome assembly GCF_032452875.1 of Bos javanicus. NCBI lineage: Eukaryota > Metazoa > Chordata > Mammalia > Artiodactyla > Bovidae > Bos > Bos javanicus. The sequence goes on along the minus strand of NC_083868.1, from coordinate 66,900,670 downwards.
CACATACTGTTTTACGTGAGCAATTTGCTAGTCTCTATAAAGAGCCACAAGAGTTGTTATCCTCTTTGATGCAGAGGATGCATTAATTCCATTCTTGGGGAATTTTCCAGAACAAAAGATACTTATGTGTAGATGTTCATAGCAGGATCTTTTTTTACAGAATGTCATAATTTTAAAAAACCACAAAAGCAAGAAACAAAGCCAACCTTGTCAACAATAGGAAATTGGTAAAATAAAATACTTTCATATTTTGGGGTAACTTAATGAGCTATAATATAGTCGTTAAAATGATAAACATCAAGGCAGGAGTGCCTCAAAATGTTTTTAGAACAAGGAGGGAGTATTTATTTACTTATAAAGCTAAAAAAAAAAAAGGAAAATATGAAGCAATGTGATAAAGTGTTTACAAAATAACATTAAGCCAAAAGAGTAAAAAATTGCATAGTTACCATGCTTAAAAATGTCAAGTAAAGAAAAATGCAGATTTTTTTTCTCAGTAGACTGGGGTTAACACTTACCTTAAGGGATTCTTGGAGCATTAAATGAGGTATTGGAGAAAATTACCTGATACTCAGCAAAAAGTTTTCTTTTTCCTGCTCCAAAGGGACAGACACTCATGCCTAGAGTCACAAATACATTGTCATCCTAGCTCAGTTCTGCTGGTTTGACCTCCTTCCGTTCAAATGTAGGGTGAGAGAAGGAGTTGAACAAATGTGGAAGCGCCAGGTTAAAGTGAAAGGCAGAATCCAGTTAATAAGAATAAACGCCAAGTCCTGCCTCAGGCCCAAATCTCCAGCAGTACAAGTTCACAATGGGGGATTTGGCTCAGCAGCAGTCCACATCAAAATATCTTAGAGATTTTAGTTGACTACCAGCACAGCCTGGTCAGTGCCCAAAGGAGGAATTAATTCAGCCCCAAGCTGAATGACACTGCAGTCTTAGCCTGAATTTATACTCTTCAGTCATCAACTTACAACCAGAGCAAAACGTTCAAATATCCTTAAGAAAATCACTCTGAAGAGCTAGAGTTACTTCCACTTTAAAGACGAAGAAACTGGTTAAGGTGTTTAGAATTGGGCAGCTAGGAAGTGGCAGAACTGTGACCTGAATCTGATCAGGGTGAACACTGTCCAGGTGCTTTGCTAGTGGGTCCTCGTCTGTACACCTCCCATCAGAGGTATAGGCAATGCTTTTGAGTGGTACATAGACAATGATGTTAAATAACAGTGGATCACATGGTGAAAAAAGTTATGCTGTCTTTAATTCTGTTCAACCTATAGATGTTAAGACTTTGCTGACAAAGGTCCATCTTGTCAAAGCTATGGTTTTTACAGTAGTCATGTATGGACGTAAAAGTTGGACTATAAAGAAAGCTGAGTGCCAAAGAATTGATGCTTTTCAACTGTGGTGTTGGAGAAGACTCTTGAGAGTCTCTTGGACTGCAAGGAGATCCAACCAGTCAATCCTAAAGGAAATCATTCCTGGATATTCATTGGAAGGACTGATGCTGAAACTGAAACTCCAATATTTTGGTCACCTGATAGAAAGAACTGACTCATTGGAAAAGACCCTGATGCTGGGGAAGATTGAAGGCAGGAGGAGATGAAAGCAGGGGATGACAGAGGATGAGATGGTTGGATGGCATCACCGACTCGATGGACATGAGTTTGAGCAAGCTCTGGGAGTTGGTGATGGACAGGGAAGCCTGGTGTGCTGCAGTCCATGGGGTCGCAAAGAGTTAGACACGACTGAGCAACTGAACTGACTGATAGATGTTAAGAAAAAGGTATCATTCTATGGTGCTCTTTGGGATTTATCCTTGAAGGGAGTTAATGTAATTTACTCCAAAATCAAGTCTCTTCAGTGACCAGATCCCTGGGAAGCTGATTTTAAAAAATGTCATATTCTCTGGTTGGCAGCTTCTAGCCTATTTGGTGTTTGACTTCCCACAGTATTATTCATAACAAACAGGCATCTAACCTCTGCTTCAACCCGCAGAGTGAGGGGGATGTGGTTAACACCCTTAAGGGAGCCCTTTTGAATCTTCCTAGACAGCTAGTCAGAAAGTTCTCGTTTGCTTTGAACTGAAACTTGCCTCACCACACCTTGCATCCACTGATTATAACAGAGTATAAGGCATTACTTCCCAAATGTCGGGCACTTATGTACCACCTCCACGTTCTGCCCTTTTTACCATATCTATTACTGGTTCATTTAGCTCCTTAATATCTTCCTTTCAAATTACCCAATTTTCTTAGCCAAGTAATTTCACCTTAATTGGAAACTACATCACTCTGTAAGTGAGAAAGATACACCAATTAGAAAGTAGCAGCATCAGAAGGAAGAAAGAGTGATGTTAATTTCTGCTTCAGAACTGATGCTTGGCAAAAGTGTTGATCCTGAGGCAAGCTCTCTCTTTATTAGAACAAATTAGCAAATGTTTGGGAGAGAATGGATACACGTATATATAGTATAGCTGAGTCCCTTCACTATTCACCTGAAACTATCACATTCTTTGTTAACCAGCTATACCCCAATACAAAATTTAAAAAAAAATTGTTTTAATACATGGGAAGTGAAAAAGGTCAATAGCAGTTTAAAAATTACCTTAGTGTAGGAAATTTGCTTTGCAGCCATTTAGCCTAAAATTTATAGTGTACAGACCATGTTCCGCCTGCCTTAGAGTTCTAGAATATTTTGCACATGACCTATCTTAGAGGTCACCTGGGTCTATCACCTCAAAGGGCAGAGATCCTCTTAGGAGCTTCTTTGGCAGGTCAGTTGGAGAAAGAAGAACTTTCAGAAGTCCCCATCAAGGAATAATGGCTTCCACTTGGATAACTGCATTAAAGGAAAGCTCAACCAGTTGTCAGCTCTTTGGCTAGGAAGTTCTTTCCTGAGGCATTAGTGATGCCTTTCTTTCTCTCACGTTCCACGTCCAGTCTGTCTGCAAGTCTGTTGACTCTGATTTCCAAATACATCCAGAGGCATCTTATTTTCTCTACCTCCATCACTACCAGTTCCTCTAAGCCAGCGTTATCTTATCCTTAGAAAACCTTCTAACTGGTCCGGCATCCACCCTTGCCAAGATCTCTGTTCTTCACATGGTATCTGGACTGATTGATAGATTTAAAACAACTTGGATATGTCATTTCTCTGCTCAAAACTTTGTGTGCAATGGCTTCCTGTCTCATTCAGAGTAAAGCCTAGTAAAATCCATGCTCCATGGAAACCAGCATTATCTGGTTCCTGGCTATTTCTTTGACATCATCCCCTACAGTCTTTCTTGGCTCCACACACACTGGTTCCTTTACTAGTTTTTGAATGTGCCCAGCACATTCTGCCTTGAAGTCTCAGCATTTTCTCAGCCTGAAATACTCTTCTCTCTCACTTCTTTTCTCTCTAAGCATTACCTTTGCAGAGATGCCTTCCTTTGGGATTCTTATCCTTTAAAAGCAGAGCCTCTCTTCCATCCCACTTTATCACTATTTTTTATCCTGATTTACTATTTTTAAAAGATGTTATAAACTTTACTCATGGTTTGAGAGCAGTAAATTTGGGGTCATAGAGAGGTTAGAGCAAATCATAGCACAAAAAACAACTTAAAAATGAATATTAAATACTCTATTCTTTAAAAACACTTAAGGAATTCAGCTACTGTGAATTTCTTGTTGGCTGTCTTTCCTCCTCGGTTCCCAGTCTCCTGTTTCACTACTGTTGGGTTTTCTCACAGTCTCACTGGTAGCCCAAATTCTTTTAGTATTCTAGTCCCTCTCAGGATGCTCTAAAAACTTGAGTGGGTCCTATCTCTTTTGCTCGTTTTTGTTTTAATTAACTAATTTCATTAAAGTGTAACATATGTTTAGAAATATGTACAATTTGACCAGTGCTCATACACTTTTCCATTCTCTAAACCCTGCAGAGAGTAATCACTAGCCTGACCTTTAACACCATATATTATTTATATTTCTACTAATGGGATCATCCTGTAAATACTCATTTATGTCTAGCTTCTTTCACTCAACAATTTGTGAGCTTCAACCATACTGTGCTTTTTTATTGCTGTGTACTATTCCATTGTGTGAACATGTCACAATTTATTGATTCATTTTACTGTTGATGGGCATTTGAATTGCTCTCAGTTTTGAGCTATTACTAATAATGCTGCCATGAAATTTTTTTAATATCAATAGAAATGTTTAATGTACAAGTACAAGAAGAGTTTTATAATAAAAAGATTTCCATCCAGTGATAATTTATCTTTCATTTGACATCTCTAAACCATTGCTATTGCTATGTTTGGAAATATTTATGTAACTGAATTGATATAAATAATCCAAAGGAATGCTATTTTTGATGTACAAGTGAATTTTCCTCTTAAGTTACCTTGGATAGTATTGGGTGCATTGCTTTTTATTTTTAATTGGAGGATAATTGCTTTCCAAAGGTATGACAAATCTAGATAGTGTATTAAAAAGCAGAGACATCATTTTGCTAACAAAGGTCTGTATAGTCAAAGCTATGGTTTTTTCCAGTAGTCACATACAGATGTGAGAGTTGGACTGTAAAGAAGTTTGAAAGCCAAAGAATTGATACTTTTGAATTGTGGTGTTGGAGAAGACTCTTGGGAGTCCCTTGAACTGCAATGAGATCAAACCAGTCAACTCTGAAGGAAATCAATTCTGAATATTCTTTGGAAGGATTGATGCTGAAGCTGAAGCTCTGATATTTTGGCCACTTGAATTGAAGAGCTGACTCACTGGAAAAGACCCTGATGTTGGGAAAGATTGAGGGCAGGAGGAGAAGGGGGCAACAGAGGATGAGATGGTCAGATAGCATCACCAACTCAATGGACATGAGTTTGAGCAAACTCTGCTGCTGCTGCTAAGTTGCTTCAGTCATGTCTGACTCTGTGCGACCCCATAGACGGCAGCCCACCAGGCTCCCCCATCTCTGGGATTCTCCAGGCAAGAACACTGGAGTGGGTTGCCGTTTCCTTCTCCAATGCATGAAAGTGAAAAGGGAAAGTGAAGTCGCTCAGTCCTGTCTGACTCTTATCGACCCCATGGACTGCAGTCTACCAGGCTCCTCTGTCCATGGGATTTTCCAGGCAAGAGTACTGGAGTGGGGTGCCATTACCTTCTCCTAAAACAACATGAATCAGCTGTAAATATACATATGAAATTCTTGTTTATATCTCTTCTGTTGAGCAATATATAGGAATAGAATTACTTGGTTAAAAGATTTGCATATGTTTAGTACTAGAAAATATTGCCAAAGAATTTTCCAGAGTGGTGACACCAATTTATATTTCCACCAGTAGTAAATGAGAATCTTACTTATCTCCTTTCTAACACTTGGTATAATCTTTTTGAAAAAATCACTCTTTTGTATATAAAATGATGTCTCTTTGTAGTTTTAATTTGCATTTCCCTGATAACCACAGAAGTTGTACATTTCATATGTTTACTGACTATTTAGATATTCTTTTTAGTGAGGTGTCTATATCTCCCTTCCCTCTTTTAAAAATTGGGTTATGTCTTTTTCCTTATGTATATATATTTTTCTGATATTCTGGGCTTATATTCTAGGCTTTTTGTCAATTACTGATATTAAAAATATCTTTTTCAATTCTGTGGTTTGCCTTTTCACTCTAGATTGTGTCTGACTGGCCTATTTATCTATTCTTTTGCCAAAACACCCCACTGTCTTATTTATCATGGCTTTATAATCTCATACAGTAAGTTCTCTAACTTTATTTTTGTTTAAGATCATCTTGGCTACCCTTGGGCCTTTGTGTTTCCATATGCATTTTTAGAATCAGCTTGTCAACACACACACATACACATACACACACACACACACACACTGATTTTTCATTGGGATTCCATTAAATCTCTAGGACAATTTTGGAGAAAACTGACATTGTTAAAATATTTAAATTTCTAATCCACAAATACTTTTTCTTCCACTTTAAGTTTTAATTTCTCTCATAAATAATTACAGTATTTTGTGTATAAGTCATGCACATATTTTGCTAGATTATGCCTAGGTATTTGGTACTTTTTGTTGCAATTGTATTTGGCATCCTTTTAAAACTGTATTCTTAATTGTTGTTGATACCTTGTTATATTTAACTTCTTAGGATACATCACCTCATCACCTGATATACTGTGTATTTATGTCATTGTTTATCTCTCTAAAAATATAAATTATGTGAGGATAGATAATTTTGACCATTTTGATCACTTCTTTATGCCCAGTACCGTAACAGTGCCTAACACATAATAGACTTCATATGTGTTTATTGATTTGGATCAACTTATATTGAGCTGAAATCTTCTTGCAACTCATACTTCCTTCCTCCAGAACAATACGGAATAACTTCCTTCCTCTTGTTTATGATGGGTCATCATCTATACCCAGCACTATTCCCTTCCCAAAGCCAAGTGCCTCAGTTCTTTCAGCAGTTTCTCATGACACAGCTTTTAAAGACTCGCTCATTAAATTCTCTCTCTCCCCTTAGTGCATGCTCTGGTTTGCCAATATTTGTTTTTAGTCTGGGCTCCCTGAATTGATCTGATCTATATATGTGGCAGAGAAGGCAATGGCACCCAACTCCAGTACTCTTGCCTGGCAAACCCCATGGATGGAGGAGCCTGGTGGGCTGCAGTCCATGGGGTCGCTAAGAGTCAGACACGACTGAGCGACTTCACTTTCCCTTTTCACTTTCATGCACTGGAGAACGAAATGGCAACCCACTCCAGTGTTCTTGCCTGGAGAATCCCAGGGATGGGGGAGCCTGGTGGGCTGCTGTCTATGGGGTCGCACACGACTGAAGTGACTTAGCAGCATATATGTGGTAAATTTAGACTATTACTTGCTTGAGCTGGATCATTTTTATTTGCTGTCACAATATTGATGCATAGTAAAATTGTGGTCAAATGGTATCCCCCAGCTTGTATTTTTGAAATAAAACTCAATTATTTTAATAAATATGAAGAACTATTGCCAGAAGTGCTTACACACTGAAGCTAAAAAAGTTTAAGCTTTAGGGTCTTCTATTTGTATGACCCCTGTGAATGTAGGGAGAAGTTGGGAGTCGGATAAAAAGATTTAGCTCCAAGGCTGGGGTGATTTCTTTATCATGCTAGTAAATATTCACTTTTTATTTTATTTCTTTATTTTTCTGCATTCACAATTTTTTAAATTAAAGAAGCCCTTCCAAATTCTATAGGCTTCAGGCCCCACAAAACCTGCATCTGCTCCCATTAAACTTTAGCCTAGCATTCCAGTTCATTGAGATCATTTTGAGTCTTAATCCTATCATCAATCATATTACTAAACTCTTACGTATCTAGAAAATTTGATAAACAGGTCCTCTTTTATATTATTTTAGTAACTTAAAATCTACAAACCTAGACAGTGTTAAAGACCAGGCCCTGCAGCTCTTTACTTATTTACAGCTTTGGGTGAATACCAATCTCTTTACCAACCCTCTGTAGATATCTAGTATATACTTGCTCAATCAGCTGCAGAATTTCTGACCCTATTATTATCTAGCTCTTATTTTACCATACAAGTGACATTAATATCATGAGAAACTTGCCAACAAGGAATCTAATACCATCCTTCTTGTTATAATCCTAGTTATTCTGTAAAAACAGAAATAACATTCATTTAGTTCAACTTGGTAAACTCCACGACTCTTTATTCTAAATACTAAAAAGAAAAATTTTAATTAAAAAAAATTTTTTGCTTGAATTCAGCACCCTACCTTGTTTGTCTTTGTGTCCAGAATCCATTTGTTGCCCATTATTTGAAAATAAGGAGATTATTTGCCTTCTTTATCTATCCTTTATGGTTTCTCAGTGTTGCATACAGGGACTTTTGGATTATACCCTTAATTTTTCTACTTCATGAGAATGAGGTTTTCTGGAATTTGAGGAGTCAACCTGTTCATAGGGGTTTGGTGTCTTTATTATCTTTCTATCTACCTCAGACCTTTCTTTCTAATGTTAATTCTTCCCTTTTCTATTGGAAGTCCATTTTGATTAATTGAGAAGATAGAAGCAAACAGATCTAGAATAGTTTTGGCTTTTCTGCACCAGTTAACAACTACTTAGGCATTCTCTTGGAGGAAATTTAGTTTTCCTCTCTTTGCTCCAGTCCCAACAGAGCGTCTTTCTTGAGCCACAATCCTTTAGGAATATTAGAATTGCTAAACTTTTCAAATTTACCAGGTTCTATTGTCCTAACCCAACCTTTTGCCACAGTTTCTCATGACTCAGCACTGACAGCCTTGCTATAAATTATTTTTGAACTAGCTATTCAATTCCTTTTTCATAAAGAGTTTTAATCTCATTGGGAAAAAGAGACCACACTCATGCAAGTATCAGAGAATTAGGAAAAACCCCCACACAATGAAGTCTTTTGTTTAGCGGAACTGGCAAGAGTCCTAGGACAGACAGACTCCTCTCTTCAAAGAAGTATAATTTGCAATTTCAGACAGCTCTGTCTGGACCCAAGCTGTTGACCATCACTCTTCTCTAGCTTCCATACCTGTAAGAACATTCCTTCACCTTCCTAACTCCAGGTACTAGTCTTGATGTCACCTGTAATAATATAGGGATAAGTTGGGCCAGTGGTAGATGTGCTGAAGAGAATATACACTCTTTCCTGACCTCTGCTTCTCTTTCCTCCCTCTGATTCCACCTTTGCTTTTGTCTTTTCTCTCAAGTTTCCTCCTTTTACAGCTTGGAGGAGAAGGGGGAGGAATGGAACTGAGCCAAAGAAGCAATTTGCAAGTTTTCTTCATCCAACTTTATGGTGGCATCAAAGGAGAGCTAGCAGATAACTTTTAAAAAATCATTAGAGGAAAAATAACCTCAGATATGCAGATGACACCATCCTTATGGCAGAAAGTGAAGAGGAACTAAAAAGCCTCTTGATGAAAGTGAAAGTGGAGAGTGAAAAAGTTGGCTTAAAGCTCAACATTCAGAAAACGAAGATCACGGCATCTTGTCCCATCACTTCATGGGAAATAGATGGGGAAACAGTGGAAACAGTGGGTGACTTTATTTTTGGGGCTCCAAAATCACTGCAGATGGTGACTGCAGCCATGAAATTAAAAGACACTTACTCCTTGGGAAAAGTTATGACCAACCTAGATAGCATATTCAAAAGCAGAGACATTACTTTGCCAACAAAGGTCCATCTAGTCAAGGCTATGGTTTTTCCAGTGGTCATGTATGGATGTGAGAGTTGGACTGTGAAGAAGGCTGAGCACCGAATAATTGATGCTTTTGAACTGTGGTATTGGAGAAGACTCTTGAGAGTCCCTTGGACTGCAAGGAGATCCAACCAGTCCATTCTGAAGGAGATTAGCCTTGGGTGTTCTTTGGAAGGAATAATGCTAAAGCTGAAACTCCAGTATTTTGGCCACCTCATGCGAAGAGTTGACTCACTGGAAAAGACTCTGATGCTGGGAGGGATTGGGGGCAGGAGGAGAAGTGGACGACAGAGGATGAGATGGCTGGATGGCATCACTGACTCAATGGATGTGAGTCTGAGTGAACTCCAGGAGTTGGTGATGGACAGGGAGGCCTGGCGTGCTGCGATTCATGGGGTCGCAAAGAGTCAGACACGACTGAGGGACTGAACTGAACTGAGAGGGAAAAAAAGTGAACAAAGAAAACTTGATCAAGAAACAAAAAGCAGAAAATAGAAAAACAAGACCCAAGAAGAATCACAGTAAATAGAGAACATAGAAGAACATGACTGGAATAGATTCAACACATTACTAATCATAATAAATTATTAAAAGGAAGAAAACTGCAAGTATAGTTTAAAAGAATCCAGCTATATATGTTGTTTCAAAAGACACACCAAAAATAAAATAACACAAGAATATTTAAAATTATCGAATTAAAAATATATCTGATAAAAAGACTCATAGACTTAGAAAATGAACTTATGGTTGCCATGGTGGTGGTGGGGAAGGGCCAGTTATGGGGTTTGTGATGGTCATATACACACTGCTATATTTAAAGTGTATAACCAACAAGGACCTACTGTATAGCACATGGAACTCTGCTCAATGTTATGTGTCACCGGGGATGGGAGGGGAGTTTGGGGGAGAATGGATACATGTATATATATATGGCTGAGTCCCTTCCCTGTTCACCTGAACTATTGCAACATTGTTAATTGGCTATCAGATCAGATCAGTGGCTCAGTCGTGTCCCACTCTGTGACCCTATGAATCGCAGCATGCCAGGCCTCCCTGGCGTAAATACAAAGTAAAAAGTTAAAAAAAAAAAAGAGGAAAAACACTAAATTTTAAAGTATATATATATATCTGCTAAGTGCTTACAAAAAGAATATTAGTAACAGAAAAGGCTGAATTAAAAGCAAAAAGCATCAAATGGAAAAATTTTTACATTTTGTAGAAAGTATAATCCATCAAGAAGACAGGGAAATTTTCAATTCTTATGCATCTATCAAGTTAATTTTGAAATAATCTTGTGGGTGTTTTTTACAACCTTAGGTATAAAAATTAAAATCAAAACAAAGTTTTTTTGTAAGTGAACTTAATTTTTGTTTCAAGTGTTCATGCTTCTAGATAGCAGAAATGTAATCTTATTCAGTTTAGGCTAATGTCAGTGAGTTCAGATTTTCCATATTCCATTTACACTACCTTACAAATTCTTGGAGTTAAATTTGTGTTTCAGGGGACATACTTAATGCTGGGGTAGTGGAACATTATTTTCTGTCTATTCTAGCATCTGCTGAGATGCTTATTCCTGATTGTTTTCTGATCATTAGTCCATGCAGATTAGCGAGGCAGTATTTTTATCCTCATTTCAAGGCCTTTTCAGATCTGACTCTCTCTTGGTTACTTCCATGTCCCTCTTGGAAAAATGTTGGAAGCTCCTATTGTATGAAACATTTGCCTGGTCAGTGAATGCAACTGTCTCTACTCCACAGCTTCCATTCCATATTTCATGCTGGAGAACTTTGAGTTTTTGCCACTTCTTCAAGGTTCACCCAGGAAGCAAAATGCAGACCTTTCTGACCTTAGATTCTTCAACTCTGTCTGGAGTTTTTAGTGTGTCCTCTAACCAAAGGAAGTTAGCCCAGAGTAGGGAGTGGTAAGGAAGCTGGTCAGTTTCTCAAGGAGGCACATCAGTCTCCAACTTCCTTAATTCCTTTCCAGTCTCCTGATCCTAGCCTGAGGAACACTAATCTAGTCTGAGGTAGTAAAAGCTAGCCATTGTAACATCAGGAATTCTTGCAAATTTATTTTATGACATTGGGTTGCTAATTCATCACGATTTAGACCTTTGAAACCCAAGCATGTGCAACTCAAAAGTTTTTGACTGATATTGGACTTCCTTTGCTTCTGTTTTTCTGTAGTAGCCTTCCTCACTCAAAGAAATGAATGATTCAAAGTCTAGTTTGAACTACATATAAAGTAGATAGCTAATAATAAGGACCTACTGTAGATAGCACAAGGAACTCTTCTCAATTCTCTGTATGCATAAAACTTTGTAGTCAATAGAGAATATTAATTCCTTTTAGTCATTTCTAGAACATATTTTTTAAGTTAACCATGTATTAAATCACAAAAGACTCTGATGCTGGGAGGGATTGAGGGCAGGAGGAAAAGGGGGCGACAGAGGATGAGATGGCTGGATGGCATCACTGACTCGATGGACGTGAGTTTGAGTGAACTCCGGGAGTTGGTGATGGACATGGAGGCCTGGTGTGCTGCAATTCTTGGGTTGCAAAGAGTCGGACACGACTGAGTGACTGAACTGAACTGAACTGAAATCATATAAAAAAAAATCTCAACATTCTCCAAAGTAGACCTCATAAAAACCACATTTCTTAAGTATAATAAAATAATGAAATACACAGACATTTAAATTCTCTATAGTTGGATATTTTTTAATCTTTTTATTTGAAGTATGGTTGATTTACAGGGTTGTGTTAGTTTCAGGGTTACAGCAAAGTGATTCAGTTATACACATATAATATATGTATATTTTTTCAGATTCTTTTCCCTTATAGGTTATTTAAAAATTGGGTATAGTTCTCTGTGCTATATAGTAGGTCTTTGTTGGTTTTCTATTTTACATATAGTAGTGTCTCATATCTGGAGGAGGGCATGGCATCCCACTTCAGTATTCTTACCTGGAGAATCCCTATGGACAGAGGAGGCTGGTGGGCTACAGTCTGTGGGTTGCAAAGAGTCAGCCATGACTGAGGGACTAAGCATAGCACATAGAAATCCAGCACAGTGTCTCATATAGTAGCGTCTACAGTTGGACATTAACAAAAATTATTCTAAATAAAACTTAGGTTAAAGAAGAAGCAAAAATGGACATTATAGATTATTTAGCAGTAAGTAGAACATACAAAAACCTGTTGAATTTAGCCAAAGCATTATTCAGACAAAAGTGTATAATCTTAAATTTTCTTCTTGGGAAGAAAATAAAAGCTAAACATAAAGTAGCTAAACATTTAAGTCCATAAAAGGACAGTAAATTCTCTAAAAATGTAGAAGACAGGAATTAATAGATGTTGAAAACGGAAATGAACAAAATACAAACATACAAAAAGAAATCCAGTGCTTCAGTTAAATCAGATACTATTTTTTCTGGAGAAAACCAATATAATAGATAAATGTGGTCAATCAAAATAAGACCAAAAAAATCACAAACTTGTTAGAAACAAAAAAGAACACATAACTACAGTGGTTTAAGGAAAATCATTATATCAATATATTTGACAATATAGATAAAATGGAAAAATTAGTAGGAAAACGTAAATGATCACAATCAAGCTCTTGACTTCTAGAATGACAGAGTAAGAGCTCCTGAAAATCTCTTCCATAAAAGCAATTGGAACACTGGCAAAAATGGAGAAGGCCAGGTTTTTAAAAATTCTGGAAATTCACTACTGTCGAATAACAATCAGAAGAGTGCTTACTTAAGAAAACTTTCTGAACCTTAATTGGAATGGCAAATCTTGTGGCATTTTACCTTGCCTTGATCCTGTCTCCCTCTCCTCACCTGTGCCTTACACAGCTTTTTGAGCGAAGAGTCATGCAATTATGGTAGCTGTGAAAATCAGCAACCTAGGAGCTATTGAGTGAATAAAAAGAGTTTGGAACTCCCCAAAACCCTATTTCTAGAGAATAATCACCATTTTACATGCCCAGTAACTTGTTTAAAGGCCCCATTCTCAGGGATTTCTTTTTTATTTTTTTAACCTCACTCTGAGCTCATCCCTAGTTCTGGCTTCTGGACATTTGTTGAAAACAATCAGCAGTAATTAACATTATAGCTGCCTGATGTGGTATTACCAGCCAAGGCTAAGAAGAAGTTGAAAAACTTTTAAAAAGATGAGGAGTAGGATGTCACAGGGAACTTTAAAAAGTTGCGACATATGTGGAATCTAGAGGGTTGCATCTATGTGCAGAGCTATGCATATGCTCAGGAAAGATCTGTGAAGGCTTTAACTTCTCATTTCTGGGCTTGAGACTCTGTACAAACAGGAAGCAAAGGCTAAAACAGAGTTGTAAACTGCCCTTGGGAGCATTGAAGGCATGCCCCAACACTCAAAGTCCTTCAGCAAAGGCTGAGAGCCATTTAAGGAAATCCCTGTCCAGTCATAAACTGACACTAAACTAACTGAGCAGAGATTTCAGTGGCTGCACACCACAAAGAATACAGACTTTACAGACCAGGAATGTTAGCAAACAAACAATACTTATCAGCAACAACAAACTTTGCAAGGAGCAGGATTTGATTTCCAGAATTTACACACTATGTCTTCTTAAATGTTCAGTTCTCAATAACAACAAAAAATATATAAGATATACAAAGAAACAGGAAAGTAAGGTCCATACAAACAAAAAAAAGCAGTCAATGGAAATTGTCCCTGAGGAAGCCAAGACATTGGACTTCTTAGACAAAGATTTTTTAAAAATTAGCTATTTTATACATGTTAAGAGAACTAAAGGAACCCATGTCTGAATAAAATTTGAGTTGTGTCTTCTCAAATAGAGAATATCAATAAGGAAATAAAATTGTGAAAAGAAACAAATAGAAATTCTGTCACTTAAAAGTAAAATAATTGAACTAAATTTGTTAGTGGATAGACGCAACAACATATTTAAACTGGCAGAAGAAAGAATCAGCAAACTCAGAGACAGATTAATTGAAATTATTTATTTTCAGAGAGAAAAAGACTAAAGAAGAAATAAACAGAGCCTCATAGATCTGTGGAATAATATCAGGAATATCAATATACACATAAAGGGAGTGTCAGAAGGAGAGCAGAGACAGAAAGGATATAAAGGATGTTTGAAGAAGTAATAGTGGGAAAAATCTCAAATTTGGTTTAAAAACACATTAATCTGCACATTCAACAAGCTCAATGAATCAAAGTAGAAAAACTCAGATAAACCATTATCTAGCCATAATAGTTGTGGGGCCCTATACTGAGGTCATAGGGCTATAACTCCAGAATTAGCCACGTTCCATGATAACCATTGCCACGAGCCATCCTGTTTGTTGTGAGCCATCCTGTCACTAACCAGCCAGCTCCCATCTCCATATTAGGCAAAGTGGGCGCCAAAAGACCACTGACCAATGACTTAACACCACCCTTCCCCTTAGAAATTTTCTTTGTCTTCCGCGAGGACCCACTGGAGGGTAAGTCTGGTACCAGCAGCCGCGGTAATTCCAGCTCCAATAGCGTATATTAAAGTTGCTGCAGTTAAAAAGCTCGTAGTCTGATCTTAGGAGCGGCTGGGCGGTCTGCCGCGAGGCGAGCCACTGCCCGTCCCAGCCCCTTGCCTCTCGGCGCCGCCTTGATGCTCTTAGCTGAGTGTCCTGAGGGGCCCGAAGCGTTTACTTTGAAAAAATTAAGAGTGTTCAAAGCAAGCCTGAGCTTTCACGCCAGTCAGAATGGTGGCAGTCCAAAAGTCTACAAGCAATAAATGCTGGAGACGATGTGGAGAAAAGGGAACCCTCTTACACTGTTGGTGGGAATGCAAACTAGTACATCACTATGGAGAACAGTGTGGAGATTCCTTAAAAAACTGGAAATAGAACTGCCATACGCCCAGCAATCCCACCGCTGGGTATACACACCGAGGAAACCAGAATTGAAAGAGACACATGTACCCCAATGTTCATCACAGCACTGTTTATAATAGCCAGGACATGGAAGCAACCTAGATGTCCATCAGCAGATGAATGGATAAGAAAGCTGTGATACATATACACAATGGAATATTACTCAGCCATTAAAAAGAATACATTTGAATCAGTTCTAATGAGGTGGATGAAACTGGAGCCTATTATACAGAGTGAAGTAAGCCAGAAAGAAAATCACCAATACAGTATACTAACTCATATATATGGAATTTAGAAAGATGGTAATGACAACCCTGTATGTGAGACAGCAAAAGAGACACAGATGTACAGAACAATCTTTTGGACTCTGTGGGAAAGGGAAGAGGGGGATGATTTGGGAGACTGGCACTAAAACATGTATAATATCATATAAGAAACGAATCGCCAGTCCAGGTTCAATGCAGGATACAGGAAGCTTGGGGCTGGTGCACTGGGATGACCCAGAGGGATGGTATGGGGAGGGAGGTGGGAAGTGGGGTTCAGGATTGGGAACACGTGTACACCAATGGCAGAGGCATGTTGATGTATGGCAAAACCAATACAATATTGTAAAGTAAAAAAAAAAAAAATTTTCAGAGACTAAAATTTAAAAAAAAAAAAAGGAAAGAAATTTTCTTTGTTTCGAGACTATAAATATTGGCCATAAGCCAAACTGTTGGCTTTCCCTTGAGCAGCCCACTGTTTTAATAGCATCCTATTGGCTCCTCCTGATCTGTCAGGAAGCTGGCTCACTGTCTTTGCAGCAGCTCTCACTATCTAAGCGCTTTCTTCTCAATAAATTCTTTCTCTTCTAAGATATGCTGCTGCTAAGTCACTTCAGTCGTGTCTGACTCTGTGTGACCGCATAGACGGCAACCCACCAAGCTCCCCCGTCCCTGGGATTCTCCAGGCAAGAACACTGGAGTGGGTTGCCATTTCCTTCTCCAATGCATGAAAGTGAAAAGGGAAAGTGAAGTCGCTCAGTCGTGTCCGACCCTCAGTGACCCCATGGACTGCAGCCTACCAGGCTCCTCCGTCCATGGGATTTTCCAGGCAGGGGTACTGGAGTGGGATGCCATTGCCTTCTCTGCTTCTAAGATGTACTGTGTCTCAAAATTCTTTTTCCCACCCATGCTGACTGCCTTGACAACAATCATACTGTCAAAAGGCAAAGACAAAGAGAAAATAATTAGAGAAAGGCAACTCATCAAATACAAGAGGCCCTCACCAAGGTCACCTGCTGATAGAATTTTCAGAAACTACAGAGGCCTTCAGGCCCCACATGATATAAGGCATAGGTATGGTATGTTCAAGCACCAAAAGAAAAAAGAAATGTCAAACAAGAATTCTATAGTCAACAAAATTGTACTTCAAAGGACAAAAAAGACATTCCCAGATAAAAAGTGAGAAACAAGAAATATTAAGTGTTGTACTTCAGGTTCAAATGAAAAAGCACTAGACATCAACTCAAATCCATATAAAGAAATAAAAGAATACCAGTAAAGATAATTACATATTAACAGATATATATGAGAGGCTATAAACATATTTTTATTTGGAATGCTTTTCTTCTATCTAATTTAAATGATATATATAAAGAAACATTATTCAACCTTTAAAAAGAAGGAAATTCTGCATTCATGACAACATGTATTCAGTTGCTAAGTCGTGTCCAACTCTTTGTGACCCCATGGACTGCAGCAGGCCAGGTTTCCTTGTCATTCACAATCTCCCAGAGCTTGCTCAAACTCATGTCCATTGAGTTGGTGATGCTATACAACCATCTTGTCCTCTGTCATCCCCTTCTTTTCCTGCCTTTAATATTTCCCAGCATCAGGGTCTTTTTCAACAAGTTGGCTGTTTGCATCAGGTGGCCAAAGTATTGGAGCTTCAGCCTCAGCATCAATCCTTCCAATGAATATTCAGGACTGATTTCTTTTAGGATTGATTGGTTTGATCTCATTGCAGTTCAAGGGACTCTCAAGAGTCTTCTCAAACACCACAGCTCAAAATCATCAGTTCTTCAGTGCTCATCTTTCTTAATGGTCCAACTCTCACATCCATACATGAATGACTACAGGAAAAACCATACCTTTGACTACATGAACCTTTGTCAGCAAAGTAATGTCTCTGCTTTTTTAATATGTTGTTTAGGTTTGTTGTAACTTCTTTTCCAAAAAGCAAGCATCTTTTAATTTCACAGCTGCAGCCACCATCTGCAGTGATTTTTGGACCCCAAGAAAATAGTCTGTCACGGTTTCCATTGTTTCCCCATCTATCTGCTATGAAGTGATGGGACTGGATGCCATGATCTTTGCTTTTTGAATGTTTTTAGTTTTAAGCCAGCTTTTTCACTCTCCTCTTTCACCTTCATCAAGAGGCACTTTAGTTCCTCTTTGCTTTCTGCCATAAGGATGGTGAGAAATTTAAGAAAATCTAAATAAATAGACATATCATGTTCATGAATCAGAGGAGCTATATTATTAAGATAATCCCTATATTGGGTGAAAAAAAAAAATCCCTATATTGGTCTGCAGATTCAGTGTGATTCCTATTAGAATCTCACATGGCTTTTTGGTAGAAATTGATATCTTGATTCTAAAATTCATATGGAATTGCAAGGCACTGAGAATTGTCAAAACAATCTTGCAAAAGAAGAACAAAGCACTCACATTTCTTGATTTCAAAGCAGCTATAAAGCTACAATAATCAATATTATGTGGTACTGATGTAAGATAGACATTTAGATCAAAGGAATAAGTCCAGGAATAAACCTATGAATTTATGGTCAATTATTATTGACTATGCCAAAGCCTTTGACTGTGTGGATCACAATAAACTGTGGAAAATTCTGAAAGAGATGGGAATACCAGACCACCTGATCTGCCTCTTGAGAAACGTATATGCAGGTCAGGAAGCAACAGAACTGGACATGGAACAACAGACTGGTTCCAAAGAGGAAAAGGAGTATGTCAAGACTGTATATTGTCACCCTGCTTATTTAACTTCTATGCAGAGTACATCATGAGAAACGCTGGGCTGAAAGAAGCACAAGCTGGAATCAAGATTGCTGGGAGAAATATCAATAACCTCAGATATGCAGATGACACCACCCTTATGGCAGAAAGGGAAGAGGAACTAAAAAGCCTCTTGATGAAAGTGAAAGAGGAGAGTGAAAAAGTTGGCTTAAAGCTCAACATTCAGAAAACAAAGATCATGGCATCTGGTCCCATCACTTCCTGGGAAATAGATGGGGAAACAGTGGAAACAGTGTTAGACTTTATTTTTTGGGGCTCCAAAATCACTGCAGATGGTGACTGCAGCCATGAAATTAAAAGATGCTTACTCCTTGGAAGGAAAGTTATGACCAACCTAGATAGCATATTAAAAGGCAGAGACATTACTTTGCCAACAAAGGTCCATCTAGTCAAGGCTATGGTTTTTCCAGTGGTCATGTATGGATGTGAGAGTTGGACTGTGAAGAAAGCTGAGCACCGAAGAATTGATGCTTTTGAACTGTGGTGTTGGAGAAGACTCTTGAGAGTCCCTTGGACTGCAAGGAGATCCAACCAGTCCATCCTAAAGGAGATCAGTCCTGGGTGTTCATTGGAAGGACTCATGTTGAAGCTGAAACTCCAGTACTTTGGCCACCTCATGTGAAGAGTTGACTCATTGGAAAAGACCCTGATGCTGGAAGGGATTTGGGGCAGGAGAAGGGGACGACAGAGGATGAGATGGCTGGATGGCATCACCGACTTGATGGACATGAGTTTGGGTAGACTCCGAGAATTGGTGATGGACAGGGAGGCCTGGCGTGCTGCACTTCATGGGGTTGCAAAGAGTCGGAGACGACTGAGCAACTGAACTGAACTGAATTTTCAAAAAGGTGTCAAACCATTCCTTGGGAGAAAGAATAGTCTTGTAAACAAGTGATGCTGAGAAAACAAGATGACCACTGGCAAAAGAATGAAGGTAGATCCTTACTTCAAAGATCATATACAAAGATTAACTTAAAATAGATCATCAGTTCAGTTCAGTTCAGTCATTCAGTCATGTCTGACTCTTTGCAACCCCATGAATCGCTGCACGCCAGGCCTCCCTGTCCATCACCAACTCTTGAAAATAGATCATAGACCTAAATATAAGAGATAAAACAATAGAGTTCTTAAAAGAAAACATAGCAGTAAATGAACACATGAAAAGATGCTTAATATCATCAGTCATTTGGGAAATGAAAATCCAAACCACAATGAAATACAACTTCATTCTCACTAAGATGGCTATACTAAAAAATGAACAATAATAAATACTGATGAAGAGGTGAAGAAATTAGGATTCCCATAAATGGCTGGTGGGAATGTAAAATGGTATAATAATTTTGGAAAACAGTTTGACAGTTCCTCAAAGTGTTATAGATTTATCAGATCACCGAGTAATTCCAAATATATATACATATAAGTATATATGTCTATAACTATACCCAAGAGAATTGAAAACATACCTCCACCAAAAACTTGTACACAAATATTCATAGCAGTATTACCATAATAGCCAAAAGTGGAAACAATAATGTAATAACCTGAGAGTATAAAACTAGATTCAAAGGAATTTCCTGGTGGTTCAGTGGTTAGAACTTGGCACTTTCACTTCCAGGGCCCAGAGACCGGGGTTCAGTCCCTGGTCAGGGAAATAAAGTCCTGCAAGCTGCACAGCCAACCACTCCCCTCCCCCTACCCCCCACAAAAAAACCCAAAAAAAGTAATCCAAGAAGTCTATTAATTTATTTTGTGATAAATGGACAACTGCTAATGTTTCTTTGAAAAATAAAATGAAATCACACTTTACAAGTATACAAAACTAAATTTCATATAAATTAGCTAAATAGAAAAAAATATTAGAATAGAACTTCTGAGAAGATTTTTGTAATCTTGGATGGGTAAGGCCTTTCTAAGGTAGATTGAAAAAAAACACAGGGGTCAAGAGGGAAATACAGAGGGAACTGACTACATACAAATTAAAATTTTCTGTATAATAAAAAGCATTAAAAAAGGGAAGGAAATAATTACAATACATTTAATAGGCAATCGATTTTTGTAATATTTAGAGGATTTCTACAACCAATGGGTAAGCTATGAGCAATCTAATAGAATAATGGGCAAGGTATGTAAACAGGCAATTCACAGGTGAAAAAAGCAAATGGCTAGTAATATGAAAAGACAGCCTTTCTAGCAGTTGTGGAAATGTAAGTTAAAAAAATAATAAGATATCTTTAACCATCTGATTGACCAAAATAGCTGTAAATTTTGTAATACCCATGTCTGCAGAAATGTGGAGGAATGAGTATTTTTCTTAACAATTAATGGGAGTTTGAGTAGTATAGCCTATTTGGAAGGTGATTTGGCATTATCTACCAAAAAGTTCAAATATGCATATCTTTTGACTTAACAGTTGTGCTGCTGAGAATACCAGTCTTAAAAACATCTCTCTCCAGAGAATAAGTGGAAGTTAATAGAGAGCTTCTTTTGTGTAGAGAAATTAGGATTCCCCTCATTTTGATAGAAATAGAAATTACTTTACCAATATTAGAAAAAGTTAAAAAATTTCATATCATCTGAACTGGTAAATTCTATCACAGGCAATTTGTCATGAAGAAATTACTGTAACTATGAAAAAGTTTTTTACTTAAAGATATTCATAGCCTCATCATCCTTAATAGGTAAAAATTTGAATTTATTTAAAAGTCTAAAACAGGAAAATGTGAAGTAATCCATGGAAAATTTGCTCAATAGAATATTATGACACCACTGAAAATTATATTCATGAAGATAATTTATGATTAACATAGAAAGTGCTTCTGAGATTGTATTTTACAGAAAATTCAAGGCACAAAATTTTTATGAATTTTCATCCCAATAGTGTTAAATAAGTACCTTCCTGCCTGTCGCTTGGAACGAGGCCTTCTAGCCTCATCTACCTGTTTTCCCTTCCCTGCCTCCTCAGCTGCGGAGTTTCCCTTGTGTCTGCCTCTGAGTTAGTCCACGCTGCAGCCAGCCTCTCTACTGTTTCTTGGCTTTTACCTGTCTTTCAGGTGGCTCAGTGATGAAGAATCCACCTGCAAATATAGGAGACCCAGGACACGCGGGTTGGATCTCTAGGTTGGGAAGATACTCTGAGAGGAAATGGCAACCTGTTCCAGTATTCTTGCCTGGAAAATTCCATGGACAGAGGAGCCTGGCAAGCTACTATCCAGGGTGTTGCAAAGAGGTGAATGCAACTGAGCACTCACACACCCTGTCTTTCAGCATCTGTTGCTGTGGTCCTAACTCCTGATTCATTCTACCTAGGCACCACCATTCTTTCTGTATTCCCCAAGGCTTTGGAATACAAGGTGGTTGTCTATAATAGGCTCTGACTGAGGAGTTAGGGATAACAGAGGGCAATTTGAAAACAGCACTGGAAAGATAATCAACATGAATGTATAATACCATCGCAAGGAATGGGCCGTGCTCTCCCCTCAGTGGAATTCTGGAAAGTGAAAGTAAAATTCGCTCAGTTGTGTCCAACCCTTTGTGACCCCATGGACTATACAGTCCATGGAATTCTCCAGGCCTGAATACTGGAGTGGGTACCCTTTCTCTTCTTCAGGGGATCTTCCCAACACAGGGATCAAAAGCAGGTCTTCTGCATTGCAGGTGGATTCTTTACCAGCTGAGCCACAAGGAAAGCTCAGTGCCAACTATTAAAATAGTAATGTGCTTTCTTCTCTTATTGAAAAAACTATACATCTTTGAATTGAGGAAATATATGGTGGTTTTAATCATACATGCCTCCTGTGGTTGATGGTCTGCCAAGAGCTCTGTATTCTGAGACTGGGGCTAGGTTCAGCGACAAGGATCCTCGCTGCTGTCTCTGGTGGCCCAGGGTCAGCCTCTTAGTTAGTGTTAATAGTCATCATTAAATAGGTTTATATGCTGAACCTATTTCCACAGGCAAGAGAGGAAATCAAATTCTCTAACCTCAGAATAGGGACAGCTTGGGCTGTCTCAGAACCACATTAGGCAAAATAAAACAAAATTGTGCTTTTCTGTGAAATGGTGCTGTCCTCATATCCACGAACTGGAAGAAAGATGACTCATGTGACTCCGTGCCCTGGTCAGTCATGTCCACAGGCTGCCAGTAGTCAAGGACAGGGCAGGAAACGACCTTGAGTGGCTCCCCACAATTTGCTGCTGGAGAGGTAAGCAGCCGGTGTCTTCAGGATATTTAAAGGGTCTGCAATCTTATTAAACTCTTGCTAATAAGCGCAACTTCCTTATTTATCAGGATAATATGGTCCAGGATTAGAGAGAGAGAGCCTAGTCTTCAGCTTTCAGGAAATAAACTTTTTTTCCTGTATTACCCCACAGCTGTGAACCCAAAATTAATCATTTTACTTTTTTAGTATCGACCTTAACTGTGATGTACCAAGCTCATATCTGAGTGTTTAATTCTATCTCAATTCTCGATTTAAAAAATTATTGTCAGCTGATTACTAAGAAAACCATGATAATAAATATCAAGCTTCCGTTCTAAATAGTAGTTCAGGCTACTTTGAGAAGAAAAATTCTGGCCTTATTTTTCTTTGTGGTAGAAGAAAATCTTCTTGAATTTCAGATGATCTGTTGATTGGGTCCATCAAAATTTCAATCAGAGTATCTAGGATGGTGGCTCAGTGGTAAAGAATCAGTCAATGCAGGAGACACGGGTTCAATACCTGATCTGAGAAGATCCCACATACCACAGAGTAACTAAGCTTGTGTGCCACAACTACTGAGGCTGTTCTCTAGAGCCCTGGAGCTGCAGCCACTGAAGCCCGTGTGCCCTAAAGCTGGTGCTCTGCAACAAAAGAAGCCACTGTAAAGAGAACACTTCACACTGCCGCTAGGGAGTAGCCCGCACTCACCACAACTTGAGAAAAGCCCACTCAACAATGAAGACTTAGTACAACCAAAAATAAATAAAATTATAAAATAGGTCAATAATCATGTCTCATTAAAACAGAAAGAATATCTAGGATGACTCTTACCCTTTCATGTAGGGAGTTGTGCAGACTGTTTCTCTCTTCCTTGAGAATCCTTTCTTACTCCATGTTACAGACTGGTTTGGGACCAAGTGCAGTTCAGAGGAAGCCGCCTGGGCTCGCCCCTGAGCAGAGTTCCCTGCAGAGCTGAAGCTTCCATTAAACACTCAGGGAAGCAGTCAGAGGCAGTGGCCTTGCAGGCAGGTCCCCACTCCATCCTCTTACAGTTTGAATTTGGCATGGGGAATCCACTCCAGTACTATTGCCTGGAAAATCCCATGGACAGAGGAACTTGGTAGGCTATAGTCCATGGGGTTGCAAAGAGTCGGACATGACTGAGCAACTTCACTTTCACTTTCATGATGAAGCAGGTGGCAGGATAGAGAAGATACTTCCTGCTGTTCCACTGGGAAAGTTAAAACATGTGAGTTGATGGAAGACCACCAGGGCATGAAATAGAGCTTAGGTTAGTAAAGAAAGCTCCAGATGTGGGCCCTGAGACAGGGTCAGTGTCCAACTCTCTGCGACCCCATGAATTGCAGCACGCCAGGCTTCCCTGTCCATCACCAACTCCCGGAGCTTACCCAAACTCATGTCCATCGAATTGGTGATGCCATCCAGCCATCTCATCCTCTGTCGTCCCCTTCTCCTCCTGCCCCAAATCCCTCCCAGCATCAGGGTCTTTTCCAATGAGTCAATTCTTTGGCATGAGGTGGCCAAAGTATTGGAGTTTCAGCTTCAGCATCAGTCCTTCCAATGAACACCCAGGACTGATCTCCTCTAGGATGGACTGGTTGGATCTCCTTGCAGTCCAAGGGACTCTCAAGAGTCTTCTCCAACACCACAGTTCAAAAGCATCAATTCTTCGGTGCTCAGCTTTCTTCACAGTCCAACTCTTACATCATACGTGACCACTGGAAAAACCATAGCCTTGATTAGACGGACCTTTGTTGGCAAAGTAATATCTCTGCTTTTGAATATGCTATCTAGGTTGGTCATAACTTTCCTTCCATAGAGTAAGCGTCTTTTAATTTCATGGCTGCAGTCACCATCTTCAGTGATTTTGGAGCCCAGAAAAATAAAGTCTGACACTGTTTCCACTGTTTCCCCATCTATTTCCCATGAACCCAGTGCTTTTAATTTCTTCATTTAAACAAAGAATATACATATTGCTTTCTGGTTCTGTGACAAGGTCTGTTTAGGAAGGTGGAAGATAAGTAAGTCCAGCAAATCTTTTCTTTTCCATTGCTGGGGGCCTTAGCTGGAAGTGACTGTCTTCGAATGCTCCTGGGTCACTCTTTGTAGACTTATCACCAAGCCTCTGAAAGCCTCTGTGGAGTCATAAGGACCACATAACCATTTATCTCAGAGATACAGACTTACTATTTGAGAGAGGCCTTGGTAATAAAAGCACAGCTAATCAAACAATAAAACACATATTGGGTACCTGAAGGCAATGGCACCCCACTCCAGTACTCTGGCCCGGAAAATCCCATGGATGGAGGAGCCTGGTAGGCTGCAGTCCATGGGGTCACTAAGAGTCGGACACGACTGAACGACTTCACTTTCACTTTTCACTTTCATGCATTGGAGAAGGAAATGGCAACCCACTCCAGTGTTCTTGCCTGGAGAATCCCAGGGATGGGGGAGCCTGATGGGCTGCCACCTATGGGGTTGCACAGAGTCAGACACGACTGAGTGACTGAACTGAACTGAATGTGTGCTCAGCACTGAGATGGGTGCTGAAAAAATTAAATATTTAAAAGTATAATACTTACCATGGTTTTCTAGTAGTCATGTATGGATGTGAGAGTTGGACCATAAAGAAGGCTGAACACCAAAGAATTGATGCTTTTGAGCTGTGGTGTTGGAGAAGACTCTTGAGAGTCCCTTGGACTGCAAGGAGATGCAACCAGTCAATCCTAAGGGAAATCAATCCTGAATATTCAATGGCAGGACTGATGCTGAAGCTGAAATTCCAATACTTTGGTCACCTGATGCAAAGAACTGACTCATTAGACAAGACCCAGATGCTGGGAAAAAGGGAAGTCAGGAGGAGAAGGGGATGACAGAGGATGAGATGGTTGGATGATATCACTGATGCGATGGACGTGAGTTTGAACAAGCTCTGGGAGTTGGTAAAGGACAGAGAAGCCTGGCATGTACAGTCCAGGGGGTTGCAAAGAGTTGGACACTACTGAGCAACTGAACTGATAATGCTTACCACGTATTAAATATTTAAAAACCCTAGAATTCTTAATAAAACTGGGGGGGGGCAATACCAAACAAGGCCTATTATTCACATTTTATGCATGAGAAAGCTGAGGAGTGTATGGTTAAACAACCTGCACAAGACAATGTGGCTTTGGAGCAGAGATTTGATCATAAATGCCAGGCCCTGAGTTCAAGAAAGACACTGGAAGGCACTTTCCTGTCATTTTAGGACTTCTAAGATCCTGAACTTGAGTGGACTCCAAGAGATGGTGGAGGACAGAGAGACCTGGTGTGCTGTAGTCCATGGGGTCACAAAGACACGATTTAGCCACTGAACAAGATCCTAAAACCCTGAGGATATAATGGCTTGTTTCCCAGATGATGGTGGCAGAGAAAATGTGGATTCATTGACTGCATGTTCTGTTTTTTTTTTTCACAGTCCACATATATTTAGGTTTGGTTTTGTGACAAGATCTCTCTTATTTTTGTGAAGGCCTTTCTCAAAGTATGGGAGGCATTCACATGCCACTGCTTCACACAGTGCTCAAAATGTACTTTTATTTACTTCTCTATCTGTGTGTTCATCTAAGCATTTATCTGGATCGGGTTCATCTGACAACTCCAGAGTGATTTTTCCACCCCTACCTGCTCCAAATCCCTTACGCTAGGAGTTTTTATTTTTCTGTCACCTGTTTATTGGCTCAGTTTTCTCAGAACATTGTTTCTCAGAGAAAGAGTGACCCAGGCCATGCTAAGTCAGCAGGGCAGCCAAGAGAGAGGGAAGCAGAGTCAAACTAGAGTCTATCTCTGTTCAGAAGGAATGGTGTCAGGCAAAGTAACAGCTACAGGGATCAGACAGTCATGATGACAGCTATTGTGGAGGTAAGCCAGGTGCAGAGGAAGCTCCAACACTCATTCTCTCTCACAGCACCTTGCTTTTCTCTTGCATCATATTTACTACAATATGAAATGAGTGTGCTTATTTACTTACTTGTTTCATGTATGTTTTTTCCACTAGACTGTGAGCTCCACAAAAGTGGGGGTCTTATGTGCTTTATTTACCACTGTATATCCAAGGTCTATCACTGTGCCAGGCACAAGGAAAGTACTCAGTAAGTATTAACTGAATACATGAATGAATGCCTGGCAGCCATCCCATCCCGAGAAGGACCTGGGATTATATCTCATAGTAGATGTAATGTTGAAATGTTTAATAGAAGATTAGATACAGGTAAAGATACAGTTAGTGAATTATAAGGACAGAAAACAATGTCTAGAGGGAAAACAACTGGGGGAATACAGATGAAAAGAGACCAGGAGGATAGTGTGGGAAGGTCTAAATCAATTAATCAGAGTTGTAGTAGGGGAAGGAGAAATTTGGAGAAATAACATATGAAAAGATAATTGATAGCTCACTGGAAATAAAGAGACAACAATATACCAACTTAAGAAGTTAAGCAATATAGATAAAAAGAAATTTATACCTAGGCACATCAAAATGAAACATCAGAAAGACAAAGACTGAGAAGATCTTAAAAGAAGCCAGAAGGGGAAAAATATTAATTAAATTAATATTTTTCATATTAATTGTATTAATATGAAAAATATTAATACAATCAAGAAAATGGCAGCTTGCCAGTTGACTTCTCAACTTAACAAGGAAAGCTAGAAGACAGTGAAGTAGGATCTTTGGTGAAAAAGAAAATAATTGCCAAAATAGAGTTTTGTATCTGTCAAGAATAAGGGTAAACCAACAGTAACGGAGAGTTTTTCAACAGCAGACATCAGTAAAGAAATTCTAATGTTTGTAGTGATGGTTTGACTGGAATGTACTTTTTAAAACTTAATTTTAAGTTAATTAATTATTTTTTAACTGCACTGCAAGGCATACAGGATCTTAGTTTTCCCACCAGGCAGCAAACTCATGCCCTCTTCAGGGAAGAGTGGACTCTTAACCACTGTACCACCAGGGAAATCCTTTGACTGGAGTGTACTTATCTCTAAACTCATTAAGTTGTATACACTAAATATGTATAGTGCCTTGTATGTCAGTTGGGCTTCCATGGTGGTGCTAGTGGTAAACAACCCGCCTGCCAATGAAAGTAGATGTAAGAGACGTGGGTTTGATCCCTGAGTCAGAAAGATCCCCTGAAGGAGGGCATGGCAACCCACTCCAGTATTCTTGTCTGGAGAATCCCATGAAAAGAGGAGCCTGGTAGGTCACAGTCCATAGGGTCGCACAGAGTTGGACATGACTGAAGTGGCTTAGCACGTGTATATGAATGCAGTTTGTATGTCAATTATATCTCAATAAAATGGTTTTTAGATAGAAAAAAATTCTGAAGCATGTATTTCAGATAGTCAGAAAATAATCCAACAGGGAAGGTCTCCAATATAAGAAGAAATAAGGATGAGACTTCTCTGGCAGAAAAGGTGGGAAAAATAGAAATCCCAAAATAAGATGATAAAGCGATATAAACTGAAATGTATCAATAATTACAATAAAGACAATAATAATTGATAAACTGAATTTATTAACTAAAAATAAATATTTAGACACATCTAAAATATAAACATCCTGGAATGTGAAGTCAAGTGGGCCTTAGAAAGCATCACTATGAACAAAGCTAGTGGAGGTGATGGAATTCCAGTTGAGCTATTCCAAATCCTGAAAGATGATGCTGTGAAAGTGCTGCACTCAATATGCCAGCACATTTGGAAAACTCAGCAGTGGCCACAGGACTGGAAAAGGTCAGTTTTCATTCCAATCCCAAAGAAAGGCAATGCCAAAGAATGCTCAAACTACCACACAATTGCACTCATCTCACACGCTAGTAAAGTAATGCTCAAAATTCTCCAAGCCAGGCTTCAGCAATATGTGAACCATGAACTTCCAGATGTTCAAGCTGGTTTTAGAAAAGGCAGAGGAACCAAAGATCAAATTGCCAACATCCACTGGATCATGGAAAAAGCAAGAGAGTTCCAGAAAAACATCTATTTCTGCTTTATTGACTATGCCAAGGCCTTTGACTGTGTGGATCACAATAAACTGTGGAAAATTCTGAAAGAGATGGGAATACCAGACCACCTGATCTGCCTCTTGAGAAACCTATATGCAGGTCAGGAAGCAACAGTTAGAACTGGACATGGAACAACAGACTGGTTCCAAATAGGAAAAGGAGTGCGTCAAGGCTGTATATTGTCACCCTGTTTATTTAAACTTCTATGCGGAGTACATCATGAGAAATGCTGGGCTAGAAGAAGCACAAGCTGGAATCAAGATTGCCGGGAGAAATATCAATAACCTCAGATATGCAGATGACACCACCCTATGGCAGAAAGGGAAGAGGAACTCAAAAGCCTCTTGATGAAAGTGAAAGAGGAGAGTGAAAAAGTTGGCTTAAAGCTCAACATTCAGAAAACAAAGATCATGGCATCCGGTCCCATCACTTCATGGGAAATAGATGGGGCAACATTGGAAACAGTGTCAGACTTTATTTTGGGGGGCTCCAAAATCACTGCAGATGGTGACTGCAGCCATGAAATTAAAAGATGCTTACTCCTTGGAAGAAAAGTTATGACCAACCTAGATAGCATGTTGAAAAGCAGAGACATTACTTTGCCAACAAAGGTCTGTCTAGTCAGATCAGATCAGATCAGATTAGTCACTCAGTCGTGTCCGACTCTTTGCGACCCCATGAATCGTAGCACGCCAGGCCTCCCTGTCCATCACCAACTCCCGGAGTTCACTCAGACTCACATCCATCGAGTCAGCGATGCCATCCAGCCATCTCATCCTCTGTCATCCCCTTCTCCTCATGCCCCTAATCCCTCCCAGCATCAGAGTCTTTTCCAATGAGTCAACTCCTCGCATGAGGTGGCCAAAGTACTGGAGTTTCAGCTTTAGCATCATTCCTTCCAAAGAAATCCCAGGGCTGATCTCCTTCAGAATGGACTGGTTGGATCTCCTTGCAGTCCAAGGGACTCTCAAGAGTCTTCTCCAACACCACAGTTCAAAAGCATCAATTCTTCGGCGCTCAGCCTTCTTCACAGTCCAACTCTCACATCCATACATGACCACTGGAAAAACCATAGCCTTGACTAGACGAACATTTGTTGGCAAAGTAATGTCTTGCTTTTCAATATGCTATCTAGGTTTGTCATAACTTTCCTTCCAAGGAGTAAGCGTCTTTTAATTTCATGGCTGCAGTCACCATCTGCAGTGATTTTGGAGCCCAGAAAAATAAAGTCACCCACTGTTTCCACTGTTTCCCCATCTGTTTCCCATGAAGTGGTGGGACCGGATGCAATGATCTTTGTTTTCTGAATGTTGAGCTTTAAGCCAACTTTTTCACTCTCCACTTTCACTTTCATCAAGAGACTTTTGAGTTCCTCTTCCCTTTCTGCCATAGGGTGGTGTCATCTGCATATCTGAGGTTATTGATATTTCTCCCGGCAATCTTGATTCCAGCTTGTGCTTCTTCTAGCCCAGCATTTCTCATGATGTACTCCGCATAGAAGTTTAAATAAACAGGGTGACAATATACAGCCTTGACGCACTCCTTTTCCTATTTGGAACCAGTCTGTTGTTCCATGTCCAGTTCTAACTGTTGCTTCCTGACCTGCATATAGGTTTCTCAAGAGGCAGATCAGGTGGTCTGGTATTCCCATCTCTTTCAGAATTTTCCAGTTTATTGTGATCTACACAGTCAAAGGCCTTGGCATAGTCAATAAAGCAGAAATAGATGTTTTTCTGGAACTCTCTTGCTTTTTCCATGATCCAGTGGATGTTGGCAATTTGATCTTTGGTTCCTCTGCCTTTTCTAAAACCAGCTTGAACATCTGGAAGTTCATGGTTCACATATTGCTGAAGCCTGGCTTGGAGAATTTTGAGCATTACTTTACTAGCGTGTGAGATGAGTGCAATTGTGCGGTAGTTTGAGCATTCTTTGGCATTGCCTTTCTTTGGGATTGAAATGAAAACTGACCTTTTCCAGTCCTGTGGCCACTGCTGAGTTTTCCAAATGTGCTGGCATATTGAGTGCAGCACTTTCACAGCATCATCTTTCAGGATTTGGAATAGCTCAACTGGAATTCTATCACCTCCACTAGCTTTGTACATAGTGATGCTTTCTAAGGCCCACTTGACTTCACATTCCAGGATGTCTGGCTCTAGGTCAGTGATCACACCATTGTGATTATCTGGGTCATGAAGATATTTTTGTACAGTTCTTCTGTGTATTCTTGCCATCTCTTCTTAATATCTTCTGCTTCTGTTAGGTCCATACCATTTCTGTCCTTTATCAAGCTCATGTTTGCATGAAATGTTCCTTTGGTATCTCTGATTTTCTTGAAGAGATCCCTAGTCTTTCCCATTCTGTTGTTTTCCTCTATTTCTTTGCATTGGTCGCTGAAGAAGGCTTTCTTATCTCTTCTTGCTATTCTTTGGAACTCTGCATTCAGATGCTTATATCTTTCCTTTTCTCCTTTGCTTTTCACTTCTCTTCTTTTCACAGCTGTTTGTAAGGCCTCCTCAGACAGCCATTTTGCTTTTTTGCATTTCTTTTCTATGGGAACGGTCTTGATCCCTGTCTCCTGTACAATGTCACGAACCTCATTCCATAGTTCATCAGGCACTCTATCTATCAGATCTAGGCCCTTAAATCTATTTCTCACTACCACTGTATAATCATAAGGGATTTGATTTAGGTCATACCTGAATGGTCTAGTGGTTTTCCGTACTTTCTTCAATTTCAGTCTGAATTTGGCAATAAGGAGTTCATGGTCTGACCACAGTCAGCTCCTGGTCTTGTTTTTGCTGACTGTATAGAGCTTCTCCATCTTTGGCTGCAAAGAATATAATCAATCTGATTTCGGTGTTGACCATCTGGTGATATCCATGTATAGAGTCTGTCTAGTCAAGGCTATGGTTTTTCCAGTGGTCATGTATGGATGTGAGAGTTGGACTGTGAAGAAAGCTGAGCACCAAAGAATTGATGCTTTTGACCTGTGGTGTTGGAGAAGACTCTTGAGAGTCCCTTGGGCGGCAAGGAGATCCAACCAGTCCATTCTGAAGGAGATCAGCCCTGGGATTTCTTTGGAGGGAATGATGCTGAAGCTGAAACTCCAGTACTTTGGCCACCTCATGCAAAGAGTTGAGTCATTGTAAAAGACCCTGATGCTGTGAGGGATTGGAGCAGGAGGAAGAGGGGATGACAGAGGATGAGATGGCTGGATGGCATCACTGACTCGATGGACATGAGTCTGAGTGAACTCTGGGAGTTGGTGATGGACAGGGAGGCCTGGCGTGCTGGGATTCATGGGGTTGCAAAGATTCGGACATGACTGAGCGACTGAACTGAACTGAACTAAACTGAAAATCTAAAGATACTGAGAGGTTAAAGGACAGAAAAGGATACAGTATGCAGATACCAATCCAGAACAGCTGGTATGTTAGTTAACATCACACAAAGAAGATTTAAAGGCAAAAAGAATTATTGCATGTAATGAGTATCAGTCCATAATAATGATAAAGGGTTTAGTTCACAGAAAGATACTACAATTTAAAATTTATAATATTCCTAATTATACAGCCTCTTAAATATACAAAGAAAAAATGACAGAATTACAAGGAGAAATAGAAAAATGCACAATGAGAGTGAGAGATTTTGTTTCTCTTAGTAATTGATAGAACAATAATTTCCCCCAAAATTCAAGAAGGATTTAAATGATTTAACCACCATGACTAAGAGATTTTTACATAATGAATTTGTATAGTACACTGTACCCTACAACTGAAGAAAGTAGTTCCTTTTCAAGCCCAAACAGAACACATGAAAAAGTTTGACCACATACTAGGCCATAAAGGAGTCACAATAAAACCAAAGGCTGAAAATTATGCAGATCATGTTCTCTGACCACAATATAATGAAGCTAAAATTAGTAAAAGCAAAAAGAAACAAAAAAAACTAAAAAATCCCTAAATGTTTAGATAAGAAACACATTTATAAATAACCCATGTGTCATATAAGAAATAACAATGGAATTTAGAAAATATTTTGAACTGAATAATAATGAAAATGCTTCATAGCATATTTAGAGGATACAATTAAGACAGATTTTAAAGGGAAATTTATAGCCTTAAGTAGATCAGAAAAGAAAAATGAAAAGATAATATACAGAATGGGAGAAAATAGTTGCAAACAATGTGACTGACAAAGGGTTAATATCCAAAGTACACAAACAGCTCATATAATTCAATATAAAAAAACTTCACCCAATCAAAAAAATGGGCAGAAGATCTAAATATGCATCTATCCAAGAAGACATACAGATGGCCAACAGACACATGAAAAGATGCTCAGCATTGCTAATTATTAGAGAAGTGCAGATTAAAATCACCATTTTCATTTTTTTTGAATGTGAGGTATTGCCTCACACATGACAGAACAGCTACAATCAAAAAGCCTATAAACAATAAATGCTGGAGGGGGTGTAGAGAAAGGGGAACCCTCCTGCTCTGTTGGAGGGTATGTAAATTGGTGCTGCCACTAAGGAAAACTGTGACAGTTCCCTAAAACACTAAAACTAGAGCTACCATATGATCCAGGAAGCCCATTCCTGGGCATATGCCCAGAAAAGGTGAAAACTCTAATTCAGAAAGACGCACACACTCCAGTGCTCATAGCAGCACTATTTACAGCACTATTTACAATAGCCAAGACATGGAAATAGCCCAAGTGGCTATCAACAGAAAACTGGTTTAAGAAAATATGATACATATATATATATATATATTCCAATATATATACACACAATGGAATATATATATATATATATATATATATATATATATAATGGAATATTAGCCATAGAAAAGAATGAAATCCTGCCATTTGCTGCAACATGGATGGACCTAGATAATATCATACTAAGTGAAGTAAGTCAGAGAAAACAAATATATGATATCACATATGTGGAACCTAAATTTAATACAAGTGAATCTATTTAAAATATAAACAGACTTACAGACATGGGAAACAAAAATAGGTAAGCAACAAGGGTTTACTGTTTGGCTGCTGCTGCTGCTAAATCGCTTCAGTCGTGTCCGACTCTGTGCGACCCCGTAGACGGCAGCCCACCAGGCTCCCCCATCCCTGGGATTCTCCAGGCAAGAACACTGGAGTGGGCTGCCATCTCCTTCTCCAATGCATGAAAGTGAAAAGTGAAAGTGAAGTCGCTTAGTCGTGTCCGACTCTTAGCGACCCCATGGACTGCAGCCCACCAGGCTTCTCTAGCACAGGGGACTAGATTCAGTATCTTGTAATAACCTATAATGGAAAACAATCTGAAAAATATATATAACTGAATCACTTTGCTGTACACCTAAAATGAACACAATATTGTAAATCAACTATGTCAATAAAAATAAATAAAACATTTAAAATATTTTTAAAAAGAATAAGTGGATTCTCAAAATCATGCTGAGTGAAAGAATGCAATAACCAAGGAATACACAGTGTATGATTTTATTTACGTAAAAGTCTTGAAAATCAATCTGCTACCTATAAACTAATCTATAATAAAAAAAGCAGATCAATAATTATCTGGGATCAAAAGGGATCAAAAATGAATGGGATAAAAACTGGGATCAAAAGCCCACCATTCCCCCCAAAGGTAATTTTTATCCTACCTTTGTGATAAACCTTTTCTTTTTTGATTTGTGGTGTTACAGTCTATGCTTGCACCCTAAGCAATATACTTTAATTTGCCCAGGACTCTAAATTTTATATAAATAGAATTAGATTGTATGGTTTTTTCATATGTGACTGATTTCTTTCACACGATATTGCATTTCTGAGATTTATAGTGTATATGTATGCCTATAGCATCTTCCTTTCGGAGAAGGCAATGGCACCCCACTCCAGTACTCTTGCGTGGAAAATCCCATGGACGGAGGAGCCTGGCAGGCTGCAGTCCAGGGGGTCGATAAGAGTCGGACACGACTGAGCAACTTCACTTTCACTTTTCACTGTCATGCATTGGAGAAGGAAATGGCAACCCACTCCAGTGTTCTTGCCTAGAGAATCCCAGGGATGGGGGAGCCTGGTGGGCTGCCGTCTATGGGGTTGCACAGAGTCTGACACAACTGAAGTGACTTAGCAGCACCTTCCTTTTAGTGCTGCATGTTGTTCCATTGTATGAATTTTTATACACGGTAGACTTCATGGGGCATGCAACCAGGGCAGTAACATAGGGCCCCTGATGGCAGCCTATTTCCTTCCCCCCAGGAATACTGTGTTCTATGAGCCATCTCTAGGGATCTCTGAGATAACTCCTGGCTGCTGTTCCAAACTTGCTGCCCATTACGTTAACTATGACTGTTACCTCTGACATTAAGAGGGGATTTATTGGTAGCTCAGCTGGTAAAGAATCAGCCTGCAATGCAGGAGTCTCTGGTTTGATTCCTGGGTCGGGAAGATCCGCTGGAGAAGGTTTAGGCTACCCACTCCAGTATTCTTGGGCTTCCCTGATGGCTTAGCTGGTAAAGAATCTACCTGCAATGCAGGAGACCTGGGCTGGGAAGATCTCCTGGAGAAGGCAACGGCTACCCACTCCAGTATTCTGGCCTGGAGAATTCCATGGACTATATAGTCCATTGGGTCTCAAAGAATCAGACACAACTGAGTGACTTTCACTTCATTTCACTTCTGACGTTTAAGTGCTGCCCTGGTCTCTGGTATTTCAGAACTGTGTCGTCCCCATTGATACTGTGAAGTCCACTTCTGTAACAGTGTCTTCTACTGTCAGTCCTGGCCGGTGGAAAGTAGATAGGATTAGACTTTTGATGTGGGGCCCCCTCTCACCAGCATGTTTCTTATCAGCTTGGTTAATGAAGTTGTTTTCCAAGCCCTGCTGAGAAACAGACAGTGATAGGTTGTCAGGTTTCTAAGCTGGCTTATTCTAGCATTCCAACTTCCCAAAGCCCTTTGAGATTTTCCTCCACATTTTGCATCTCTACTTCATTTGCTAAGTACATGTCATGTTTTTTTTTCCTAATCTTCAAGTGCCATCCCACTGGTGTGTTAAAACTGTCACTCAGGACCCTGTAATAGCCAGATGTTAAATCCCTGATTTAGATTTTTATTCTGCCTTCTTGATCCAGCACCCCCAGGATCCATTCCCAGTTCCTGCCAATACATGCTAGCCAGATTTGACAGCTCTTTAGAAATATTTTCTAATATCTAGCAAGCCTGGTATTCCCTCAGTCAGATTTTGCAGAGTCTTGGTCTGAACTATGTGTCTGGTGGCCAGATGGAGGTAGGAACAGTTCCTGGAGAGGATAAGGATTGCCTTGAAGGTATGGTTGCCAGATTTAGCAAAAAAAAAAAAAAAAAAAAACAGGATATAGGAGATTAGGATACTAAAAAAATTGCTCATTGTTTATCTGAAATTCAAATTGAACTGCACATCTTGCACATTATCTGGCGACTCTATTGCCTCATTTGAGGTTTCTTTATATCCTTTCAGCAACGGAAGTTCTCTCTTCCAACAAGATAGAGTTGGTCACTTCTTAGGCCCTGAGGTTTCAGGCAATTCAAAGCTCTCATTAAATCCTCAGGCTGATCTTAAGCTGTGTGCCTCCCCTCCAGCTGCAGGATATGAGGGTCTTTTTAAATGCTGTCCAGGAAATACTCTGACCCTTTCACTGCTTGAAGTTGTTGATTAATACAGCTAGGCCTGTGATTTTCTCTCTGCAAAGAATCAATAGTGATTACCAACAACCATCTGATTCCACTGCCCTTTCCTTATAGTTATTGTTGCTCCCATACCCCTCAATAGCCTGACACAATAGTACCTGAATTTGTCAGCACATTAGAATTATCTGGGAGCTTCTAAAAATACTGGTGTCTGTGTCCTACCCCAAGAAATTGCGATGTGGTCAGTCTTAGGTGTGATCTTCGTTAGGAATTTTTAAGAGATTGCCCGGTGACTTTAATGCTAGGACATTGCGCCAGTTACTACATCCTCTTGCACCTGTATCCCTTTATAGCTCACTACAGGTAAGTCTTAGTGA
The DNA here is from genome assembly GCF_032452875.1 of Bos javanicus. Lineage (NCBI taxonomy): Eukaryota > Metazoa > Chordata > Mammalia > Artiodactyla > Bovidae > Bos > Bos javanicus. The sequence continues at coordinate 66,864,129 of NC_083868.1, read as the reverse complement.
TCTACTACCACCAGCATCTAGGCAGTCTCAAAATCTAGTCCTTATTGTTATCCAGCTGGTGAGTAATCCAACCACAAAAATCTTACCCTTAGTGGCTTACCAGATGGTGCTAGTGGTAAAGATTCCTGCCAATGCAGAAGACTTAAGTGACACAGGTTTGATCCCTGGGTTGTGGAAGATCCCCTGGAGGAGGGCATGGCCACCTACTCCAGTATTCTTGCCTGGAGTATCCAGTGGACAGAGGAGTCTGGCAGGTGACAGTTCATGGGGTCGCAGAGAGTCGGACAGGACTTAGTGACTTAGATCGCAAGCACACTACATCCTAGGATCTTCCTGGTATCAACTATCTTTAGTAGAATTTCCTGAAGACAGGGAATCTTATCCAAGTAACTTCCCGTGAATGCTGTCAGTAAAAGAGAGTGTGAGGAAGGCAGGAGCAGGGCAGAAATGAAAATCAGCAGGAAATGTGGTCCTAGCTGGAGACTAGCTATAGAATCTGACTCCATGGGGAGCTCTACAGCAAAGATCTACTGCAGAGTTAGCTCTATCTTGAGGCAAGGGGGCTGACCTTTTGTATCCCTATATGAGTTAATAATTGGCTAGGTCTGCTTCCAGAGGGGATGACAGAGGGCTGGAGTGTGGCTTCTTAGCCAGGGTAGGACTAGGATGAGGTGAGGAAAGCAAGGTTAAAGGGGTACCAAGATCTCAGTAATCAGGATGAATTATATTTTAATGCAATATTTTATCTTTTTTATTGGCATATAATTGCTTTACAATATTGTGTTAGTTTCTAGTGTACAACAAAGTGAATCAGCTTCATATTTACATATATCCTCTGCCCCTTGAACCTCCCTCCAGCTCCCCCCAGTGTAATATTTTAAACAAACAAAATTAACTCCCCAAACTCACAACGAACAAAGCCCGACTTTAAATAAAGAGAATTAGGGGAGGAGGTTCCTACTTGGCCAAGGGCAAGTCTTAGAGAGGGCATCTGTGGCTTGTTGTCGGTTGACATTCACAGCATCTTGGGGATCAGCACAGTTAAAGGGGGACTGGGCAAAGCACCAACAATATCCAGTACACTGTCTTTCCCCAATTCCATGTATTTAAGTTTGGGTTGACCCCATTCCCCTAGTATTTTGGGGAGGGAGGAGAGAAGAATAATACTTGGACCTGCTTCATAAGGTCAGAAATCCCTGGCCGTGGTTACTATTTTAAGGATGAATGTGGGACCCAAACAAGCCCAATCAACTTCCTCTCAAGAATATTTCTGCTGGAGCTAACAGAAAAGATGCTCTGGACAGCATAAGTTAGAGTTGTTTGTGGCCGTACTTCTCAGCTGCACTGAAGGAATCTGCCCATAACAGGAGAAGAAACCAACATACCGAGAAATCTGGGCCAAAAATGAAGCTAGGGAGACAGAGACTGGCCTGAAAATACTGATTGTGCTGGACTCAGGTGAACCAAGAGTTTTCTGTTTTATGATGTTTCAATTTGGAATATTTTTTATTTCATAGAACATAAAGTCTGACCTAAGGAATAAAGCCAACCTGAGGAATAAAGAAGGGGTAGGAGAAGAGGAGCGGAGAAGGCACTGGTGACCCACTCCAGTACTCTTGCCTGGAAAATCCCATGGACAGAGGAGCCTGGTGGGCTGCAGTCCTTGGGATCGCTAAGAGTCGGACAGACTGAGCAACTTCACTTTCACTTTTCACTTTCATACACTGGAGAAGGAAATGGCAACCCACTCCAGTGTTCTTGCCTGGAGAATCCGAGGGACGGGGGAGCCTGGTGGGCTGCCGTCTCTGGAGTCGCACAGAGTCGGACACGACTGACGTGACTTAGCAGCAGCAGCAGCAGCAGCAGCAGCAGGAGAAGTGGAGAGGGAGAGAGACAGAGAAACATAACTGGAGAGGTCCAAGAGTAGATTTGTTTCAGGTGTGGCGGGAACAGGGCCTCCATGTTATCGCCAGGCTCTATCTCCTAGATCTGTTCCTAGGACTGGCTCCATTATCAGGTTAAACATGAATCAGACAATAAGCTCAGGGACAGATTCTCTGGTTTCCCCAAAATCTTCTCACCTCTCTTGGCAATAGTTCCATGATTCTTGAATCAAACATCTGTGTCTGGATTCTCTCTTTCTTAAGCATGAAATATTCCCTATTATCACCAGTTCTTTCCCCTCCAAGTCTTTCCTCTTGATCACTTATATGTAAGTCTTAGCGTAGGACAATTTGGGTTTGGACGGCACTTCTCTAAGTCACCCCACTACTGTAACATACTTGCTCACTGTTCTGCAGCTCTCATATTTTTTTTCTTCTCTAAATTCTCATACGATCACATATCATACACATTCCTTTTGGTTCTCCTTTCTCTTCTTAAAATGAGTTCTTTAACTTCTACAAGATGATGCAGCTCTTCTTCTTCTTCCCAATGTAAGCTTTTATTTTTAACACAGTGCCTGGCATATAGTGTGCTCAATAAATAGCTATGATGAACAACAAATTCTTACTGTATAGCACAGGAAACCATATTCAATATCCTGTGATAAGCCATAATGGAAAAGAATATGAAAAAGAATGTATATATGATTAACTGTGGAGAAGGAAATGGTAACCCCCTCCAGTGTTCTTGCCTAGAGAACCCCAGGGACAGAGGAGCCTGGTGGGCTGCGGTCTGTGGGGTCTCACAGAGTCGGACACGACTGACGAGACTCAGCAGCAGCAGCAGCATGTGTAACTGAGTTGTTTGCTGTTCAGAAGTAGTTAACACAACACATAGTCCAGCTATGTCAATTAAGAGAAAATTTAAAAAATAAATAACTATTTGGATGATGACGCTGACAATGGCAATGAGGCAGCATCGATCCCTTACATAGGGTTGAGAAGATTTGACGATTGTTTCCAATGCTAAACACCCTGATAGAAGATTTTCTTCATATCTTACCTATATTTCCTGCTGTCAACAAACCATTTCTATTAAGTTCTTAATATAAGCAATTACTCAGGGAGAATCAAAATTCTTAAAATTCTCATTGATCTGTCATCTTGTTTAAGTCTTGCTACAGTATTTTTTTTTTTTTTTTCCACCTGAAACTTTAAATCTCTAGGACATTCACACATGTTAATATGCATGGCTGGTTTGGACACAGGAACAGGATTTATTTTTAATGTTAAAAAAGCATTCCTTCTTTTTAAATTGATAATGAGGGTCTCAAGTAATACTCTGAGACTGTGACTCCAAGACAGTTCAACAAATAAAATCTAGAGGGAAAAAAGTATGAAAGGACTGATTTAATTGTTTGATTTGGCCTTTTATTTTTTTTTTTAATGGAATGGGCTTGATGTTTTCCCATCAAGTGGACACAGCTCAACTGTTCTTGCAGAGGCTGTGAAGCCTGAGGGTAAATACGTGATGTGCGCAGTTAAACAGTGGCAGGTGAACTGGTGGAAACAGCATGTAGCTAGTTTCTGTTACCAGTCAGCACAGCAGCCACACCCTGACCTGTTTTAATAATGAGCCTCAGATATATGCTCTGGTTTGCAAATACGAATTTTAGAAAGAGTTTTAATTTTTTGGTAACCTGTGTTCCTGGAGCGCAGAGCCCTGGCTTCCTGCTCTGTGTCTCTGGTCTCTCATGTGTGAGGTTAACCTCTGCCCTAACCCCACGCTGGATCGATGATACAGAAAAAAGATTTTTTCACCTTGGTAACTAAATCAAAGACTGTGATCGATTAATCTGTTTTCAATCTACTGGCTGTGCCTGAATCATGTAGCACTCCTAATATCCGATGTTAAGATTTCTTTCCTCCCATTATGATTTAGTGCAGAGAACTCCTGTTGTCCATCTCTCCTAAAGCGGCTCACTTAAGTTTTAATTTTCCTGCACTTGCATCTGCTTCTGTAATTGAGTCTATTTGATCCTGCCTTTAGTCTGATGAGCACGAGCATTGGAATCTAGTCTGGAAATGATAGGAGGCTTCTCCTAGTTCATCTCCTTAGCTAATTGTGTCAGTTTCCCGGTTTGTTTTTTTTTTTTTCTGCACACCTCTCCCCCAACAAACCATCCTCTGCATAACTACCCTTTAAGACTAAGTCCTCCAAAATCTTAACAGGGAGCCCCTGACCCTTGAGAGATCCCGCTTTCCCTCTCAGCCCAACTGCTTAGAATCTTATGTTATATTTAGTAAGGACAGACCTCTGCCACCATGACAGAGAAGTAGATATTGTTGCATGTCTGGAAATAATCTTGACCAAAGGAAATATAAAGGGTGTGTTAGAAAGATGTGTTTGGCCTCAGACAGTAAGGATTGAGGGTCCCTCATGCATAACATGATTGCATGAATCATCTCAGTCCTGTGTTGAGATGCTGAGAGAGGGACTTCTTCAAATGAGGCTGATGTGGGAGGTGTTGTAGGAGCATTTCTGGCTTTTATCAGGGTGCAAAGGGACTTCTGGGCTGAGTGTTATATGAAAGAACCCACACCCACCCCTATTACTTCATGATGGCTTCCTGTTCCCATTTCTCCCACTACTAATGCTTCCTCACCACCACCAGCTCCACCTTGCCATAACAAGACACCCAGTTGCTTGTTTGCTGAGGCTCCTTCCCTTTCCTTCCCTTCCCTTCCCTGCCCTTCCTCTCCTTTTCCTTCTTTAACTGTATAATCCTTGTATCTTTTGGATTGCCCTTGATTCTATGAGGTAGGTAGGAAGGTGTTATTAACCCTATATTACACATAAGAAAATGTAGAATCAGAAGGATTAAGGAATTTGCCTAAGGTCAGGTCTACTTGACCCAAAGTGCATGCTCTTAGTGCATCATACGCTGTCAATGTCCATTTCCCAGATGGTCAAGCTAACAGGAAGTGCAGAAAGGCACAGTAAGGTGGAAAGTACCCTTGACTGAAGCTGGGGAACCTGACTTCTGGTCATAGCTCTTTTTAAACTTAAAGAGGAATCCTTCTCCTCTGCCCTCACTTGCCATATAAAATGGAAGGGCTCTACTTGATGCTTTCTATGTTTCTTCCATTTCTAATAGACTGTTAGGACTATTTAGTGACTCTTTATATATTTAGGAAATCCATGGGTACACAGCATTTAATCTCAAAAACAATGATTCACAATCAGATTGTGGGAAGAGAAGCCACTTTGCTACATGTAGTATCAAGCTGGCATGACTGCCAGGGTGGAGAGCTACTTTCTGAAGTTAGTTCATGTATATTTTTAAAAGGCATCTTTTCATGCTAAAAACACTCATAAGGTACTGAACACTCTAATCTTTGTCCAGTTACACTTGTTTATAAAAAATACTTCGTTGATCTTGTGTATTAATGTATATGAATGGGGAAAGAACATAACTGATGCCGGATGAGGAGACTGGGTACTAGTTTTCTCTGAAAGCATCGTTAGTAGAGAGCCTTGATCCAAGACATAGCACCTATGGTTTCCCCAACTCTGTGATTCTGATGGAGACTCTACTTCGGGACACTACACATACTGAGATGTATTGTCCTTGTCCACTAAGGAAAATTTACTTATCACTATAATCTAAAGTGTAGCTTAATAAGAAATAATGTGAAAAGTACAAAATCTTATATGCTTCTTCATTAGATGTGAAAACTACTGATTCTGATCCCCTTTGTTTCCTTCATTATCATACCTTTTATCCTTCATGCTTGTAAATGCAATGTTAGCAGAAAAAGACTTTCTTCAGAAAGTTATAAGGAACAGATAGATAACTGCCTACATAAATTAGAAACATTTCATTACATGCTGGCAAACTTAAAGTGTAGCAAACTTTAGAAATGTTGCTATAAATGGATATTTTTCCTTTTCTAGCCTAATTTAACCTTGCCACTACCCCTCCCATCTCTGAATGAATCTTCACTTTCCCATCTTTCCAGACCCTGCTTCCCAATTCCTGTGGTACACAGCCTCCATCTCTCATGAGGGCCAAGGACTATTTGATTTCTTTTAAGCTCTTAAATTATATGGTTTCATGAAATGAGAGGTTTTACTTTAGTTAATAAGGATCTCTACTAAAATTGAGGGGTAGATACAGAGTAGGTACCACTATCTCCTGTGTAGAGTCCAGTATGTACTCTGTAATCCTGCTTCCTGGTGGCTGAGAGGAGCTGGTTCAGTGTGAATGCTCTGAAATAATGGGTTCTGAAGGCTGAGATGGTGGGGGTATGATTATCCTGGGTGGCCAGAGGCAGCTTTTTTAAGGGAGTGAATCCAAGTTATTCTTAGAGTGGGAAACTAAAGTTCTAGCTTGGGAGGTGGAGCTGATCATCAGATCTAAGTTGTATGGCAAGAACAGGAGGTGATTAGGTGGCTGAAAGCTAGGATGTTTGAGGAGAATTTGGCAGATAGAGCATGAATCTGCCCAGATCAAGAAGTTTAGGAGTAGGGCTATGCAAAAGAACACTTGCTTATTTAGTGGCTTTAAGTTCTCCTTGGGAAATCTGGAGCTGCTCAGTATACCAGCTAGTGGCCAGAGTTGTGCTTGGTTGCGAAAGGAGGTATTGGGACAGGAATGAATTATTGCTGGAATGGGTATTCTTCGGTCACAAGATATTGTGTTAATTGTGTGCAGCCTGGGTAGTGGTAAGGTATGTGGCCCAAGAGAAGTAGTGGTATTTGAGTCGAGCTCTCATGATGAACAAGAGTCTAATAAGCAGAGGGAGATGTGGAGAAATATTCCAGAGTCACAGAATAGCACAGGTGAAAACAACCAATATAATACAAGCTATATTTTGGAAACTATTAGTAGCTAAATATGGCAGCATCGTGGATATTCCAATATGAGAAGAGGGGAAAAATAAAATTGGTAAAGAATTAGTTTAGAGTCACATTGTTGATGACTTTGGATTTTAGGCCAAAGGCAGTCAATGGTAAAGTCCTTGAAAATTTTGAATAGTGGAGTTCCAAGTAAGAGGGTAGATTAAATACACAGATCTAATTCTGTTACCTCCTGAAATTCCACTAAAACTAAAGAAAAAATTGATTTTAAATTTCTTTTTAAAAATTTAGATTTACGTATTTTGACTGCACTGCATCCTTGTTGCTGCGCATGGGCTTTCACTTGTTGTAGCGAGCAGGGGCTACTGCAGTTGTGGTGAGCGGGCTTCTCATTGTGGTGGCTTCTCTTGCTGCAGAGCATAGGCTGTAGAGTGTAGGCTCAGTAGTTGGGGCTCCTGGGTGCTAGAGCACAGGTTCAATAGTCGTGGCACACAGGTTTAGTTGCCCTGTGGCATGTGGGATCTTCCCAGACCAGGGATCAAACCCATGTCCCTTGCATTAGTAGGTGGATTCTTAATCTTTGGACCACCAGGGAAGTCCCTGTTTTTTAATTTCAAGTACAAGAATATGAAAGGAGACCACAGTTTGGAATCTGAAAAATAGATGGATGCCTGGTAACTAACTTAGCAAGGAAGGATAGCCAAATCTTTCCTGTCAGTGCGGAAACCAAGAAACAACCCAGTTTATACCCTAGGGTTATCAAAAGCCTCAGGAAATAGCAAGACTAGGAACCAATTGAGGATGAGGGTGAGGGCCCAAACAAGGAAGACTGGGTAAAGGTTTGTGAGACGCTGAGCTCTCTTTTCCCACTCTGCACTACTGGGCAACTTTCCTCTCCCGCCCTGGCAGAAATCTGAAGTTTTGTTAGCTGGAGATGGAAAAGCAGAAGATGTTAGAAAAAGAGACATCTCACACATTTGAGAATGGCGTTACCATACTGAAAACATATGGACAAAGTAAATTTACATAGAGTGAATAAAGATTGCAGACATCCCACCACTAGCACACACACAGTCACATGTGCACATATCCCCCTCTTCTCTTACTTTTCTCCCAAAATTCTGATAGAGAGACTTCCACCTTTCAGGCAAGATATTGGAAAACCACCAGCCCAACAGGAAAGACCTAAAGATGGTTTCCCAATGAAGCCCTCCTACTATTATGCCCCTTTTGCTGATGAGGAAACATAGGCACAGAGATGTCAAAATGATTTACTGAAGGTCATTCATTTAGTATTTATTTGTAAGTATAAGTATGTATGTATATACATATTACATATGTGTATGTATATGTATATTCATACTAAACACTGACACATACACTTATATATAAGCATAGTGTATCAATGGAAAGATGCATAACAAGCTGGAGATCAGCACTGTCTTCATGTGGCTAAAGAAAAGGAATGTGAGGGAGACCTTCCTACTTATTGCCTTGTTCCTTTTGATGTTTGAACAAAATGTAGGGTAAAAGACAATAGACTGGGATTATTTTGTTGGTGATAGTCATGTTCTCAGGATGAGGAAATAAGAGCCTGAATGGAAAAAGAGTGGGTAGATGCTAAAGCTGGAGGAATCTTTGCCTGGCTTGGTGATGACCAGAGGTGGCAGGTGGGTGGGAGTGGGCAGTGGGTGCCAAGAGAAAGGTCAGAGGGCAGTGGTCAGAGATGACTCCTTGCTTTCTAGTCTGGGTTCACAAATGTGAGGACACTGAGTGGACGAAACTGGCTTCAGAATGACAGAGGAGGGTGGATTGCAAAAGAATAATAAGTGACAGGGATGGTGGGAGGGGGACTAGAGTCAGCGAGAGTAGCTCATGCTTTCTCTGACCATGCATTTGTCCTGTCACGTGCCTCATCATCCGCAGATTCTGGACTTACGGGATGATGGGATGGCTCCTGGAAAAGTCAGGGATGGGTCTTCTGGAGGCACCACCTTTGGAAGGCTGAGGGAGTGTCGTGTAAGATGGAGCGTGGACACTCAACTGGCAATCAACCAAAATGCTGCCTGTCCCCTGGCCAGAAAACACAAGGCTGGGAAATAAAAGGGCCGAAGGGGCCACGATTCACAAAATTTTCCCCAGCTCTGTCACTTACTAAGTTAATGATCTTGGGTAAATCATTTTGACCTCTCCGTGGTTATGTTTCCTCATCAGCAAAATGGGCAAAAGAGTCCAGTACCTTCATCATAGGGTTGCTGTGAGGATTAAATGGGATCATGAGTTTAAAGGTTTATAAGAGTGCCTGGTACAAAATAAACACCAGTAATATTAGCTAGTACTGTTATCACACCTCATGAGTACTTTTCACCTTACTTGGGCTTCTTTCTCCCAGACTTGGAACACGGAAGGCCTAGAGAATTTAATACACAAGAGGAGATGCTTTCACCAGGGTATGCTAATGTTCTGTTCAGTCCTTATACAAATAATTTTGAGGTGCTATCTTAGGTGCCTGAGATTCACTGGTGAAGAAATTAGACACATCCATGCCCTCATACAGCCTGGACAATTTTCTTTTTTCCACAATTTCTCTGGCTCTTCTCATATGCCATGTATTTATTTTCAATTGGAATATAATTGTCATATAACACTGTATTAGTTTTAGGTGTACAACATAACAATTTGACATAGTATTTATTAAGAGATCACCTCAATAATTTAACATTAATCACCACACATAGTTACAAAATTTTCTTCTTGTGATGAGAACTTTTAAGATGTACTCTCAGCAACTTTCAAATATACAATACAGTTATATGCATTTATTTTATAATCAAAGAATTTTCAAGAAATACATTTTTACACTAAGCTTGTGTTTAATGTCGGAGAAGGCAATGGCACCCCACTCCAGTACTCTTGCCTGGAAAATCCCATGGATGGAGGAGACTGGTGGGCTGCAGTCCATGGGGTCGCTAAGAGTTGGACATGACTGAGCGACTTCCCTTTCACTTTTCACTTTCATGCATTGGAGAAGGAAATGGCAACCCACTCCAGTGTTCTTGCCTGGAGAATCCCAGGGATGGGGGAGCCTGGCGGGCTGCCGTCTATGGGGTCACACAGAGTCAGACACGACTGAAGCGATTTAGCAGCAGTAGCAGTAGCAGCAGTGTTTAATGTACATACAATCACACATTACATGGTATAAAACATTACAAACTGAAAGGCAAGTATCCCTTCCTTAATTTCAGATTTCCCAGTTACCCTGAGAAAAAACATCCCTTATGTCTTAGTACCTAGATAAACACAGAATCATGTAAGACACCCTTACTAATCCAATGGTAAAGGAAAGGGAAGAGGAAAGTGTTTGGTGTGAGTTGGGGCTTTTAGTTAGGTGACCAGAGACTGGGCTATCTTAGCACTATCAAGAGCAAAGACATACCTTAGGAGGATACAGGGAGTGATATCAGACTGGAAGTATTGCTGAAGTAGAAAATTTAGACTTTTACATCATTTTAATGGACTTCCCAGGTGGTGCTGGGGGTAAAGAACACACCTGCCAGTGCAGGAGATGTCTGAGACAGGGGTTCGATCCCTGGGTCAGGAAGATCCTCTGGAGGAGGGCATGGCAACCCATTCCAGTATTCTTGCCTGGGGAATCCCAGGGACAGAGGCGCCTAGAGGGCTACAGTCCATAGGGTTGCAAAGAGTCAGACACGACTGAAGCGACTTAGCACGCATCATTTTAATGGAAATTTATTAAGAATAGATACATGTGTATGTATAACTAAACTACTTTACTGTACATGCAGAAACACCACAACATAATCATCCATCTTCCAATATAAACTAAAAAGTTAAAAAAAACACACCACATTTAGTCTAATGAAGATGCTTAAAGCCTAATGAAGACAAGGCAGGGTAGAGCACACAGCTGGAACTATTACAGGTTCAAGCATGGCTAGCGTAGGCGTCTACGACCCTTCAGGGTCCTTTATGTAGAATAAACACGCCACGACTGAGCAACTGAACAACAACAACAAAATGTAGAATAAGAACTACTTTTCCGTAGCGTGGGCCTCCCAAAGTTCTCTTTAGGTTTGGACTGAGGCTTCTTCATCCGTCAGTGATGCTGTCTTAGAGCCAGGGTCTCCTAACTCATTTCTACTGGGCTAGTATATTCCTCTCCCAGGCCCAGTTTCCCTGTTGTTGAGAGCTGACACATAGACAGTCCCCAGAGCCCTGCTCTGGGACAACCGGTATCTCCTTAGGACATCTATGGGTTTAGTCAGCCTCTGGGCAATGTGCATCTTGGCCCTCTTAATTCTGTTGCAGCTCCTTCACTCTCAGTCATTTATTGGAAGAGACCTAGGCCTCCTTCCATCACCCCGTTATTAAGATGATAGCTCTCCCTTCCCAGCTCTGCTTCCAGTCGGGTGAAACATTACAACAAGCTGGCTATCATCAAAACCCCTCCCAACCTGCAAGGAAACTGCTGTCGGCCTTAAGTCCATTTGGTTAGACTGTCCATCTGTTGCTCTTCCCAGGGCTTGTTGAAGGCCTGCACACACTGAACATTCATGTGCATTTCTATTGGTCAAGAGCTTTCATTTTTTTTCCTGTTTTGAGTATTGTGATCTCTCTACTGGCTCTCTCACAGTGGCCCCAGGCCACTGTCTCATTTTTTTTTCCCCCAAGAAGAGAAACAGAGTTTATTATGCACAGCATTCTTCTGCTTTATCCCACAGTCTTTGCTAAGGCTCAGCAGTAGCTTCTTGGGCAGGTGGATCCTCCTTAATATTAGCCTCGGCCCTGATGGTAATGGCTACAGAACTGGTTCCTTCTCTGTCTCTAATTTCCCAGATTTTGAGTTGGTCTGCTCATTGTTGTCAGCACACTGGACCATCACTTTCCTTACTGACCCTCACAGAGGGACCAGAACCCCTTAACAGAGTGTGGAATTTCCTCAGTAATTACATTATTATAGGACATATTTCTCTATACTTCAAAACATTATAAGGCCATAAAATACATAACTCCCACCCAGACTGAAAAGGTAGTTGTTCAGTCACAGGTATACAAGATGGAATGAGGGTTAGTATCTGAGATTCAGAGTAGATAAAAGCCACAATTCCAGGAATTGGGAGTTCTACGTAAAACATAATTTATAAAATTAAGAAAAGAGACCAAATGTGAAACAAGAGTTGTTAATCTTACACATGATTCCTGAGCCAGGAATCAGTTAGGTGGGTTTGACCCTTGAGTGTGTTCTGAAATGAAAAGAAACAGTTAAAATCTACTCCTGGCATTGAGAGCAGAGCTGGCATGGTAGGAGGCTATTTTACTTGGAGGGAATTCTGAAGCCCCCACTAGTATTAATAGTAATATTTTCTTGCCTTCTGGGAAGGTTTAGAGAGACAAGAAAAGGTCAGTCAAAACTTGAAAAGGAAAGCATATAAAAACAGTTACATGGCGTTTACTCTTTAATTAAAAATCTGTAGCACTTTTGTTGTCTGAGGCTGTCTTTGAAATGTTAACATCACACTGGACTTCATCAGATCTTTCAGGTTCTTGGAGTTCTACTCTGGAAAAATAGAGAAAAGAATTCGGTGAGATTTCACAGTAGAGCCACTTTCTTTTTCTAGCTTTCAGCAGTGGAGCAGAACATAGGAATGAGCAATGGCATTGCAACAGCAATGAGGAGAAATAAACTATTGAAGAGATGTGCCATCCATGCTTCCTATTTACTCTCCCTGACTTTTGTCTGGGCCTGCCACTGCCCTACGCTGATTCCCTGGTGCCTTCCCTCTGTAGGCTCTTCCAGACCTTTTCTGAACTGGCTTTGACAAGGCAGCACAGCACCTGGGCTCCATCCTGGATTCTGAGACTCACAGTAGCTGGTATATCCAGGTGAGTGCAGGGCACACGGGAAGCAATGTACCCTGGGCTCATGACTATGTCTTTTTTTGACTTAGGGTTGCTTTAACCTCATGACTGTGTGACTAGTGCCTCAATATTCTTGACAGCCCAGTTTCTCAGGGGGGGTGGAGGTACAATCTGACTGCCTCATTTTGTAAAAAGGTGGATTGCCAGGAATCTTTGTGTATTCTTTCATGCATCCATCCATTCTTTCAACAAATATCTATTTTAATAACCAAGATATGGAAACAACCTAAGTGTTCACTGATGATGGATAAAGAAATTGTCACACACACACACACAGAGTAGACTATTACTCAGCCACAAAAAAGGAATGAAATCTTGCTATTTGTGACAAACATGGATGGCCCTTGAGGGTATCATGCTAAGTGAAATAAATCAGACAGAGAAAGACAAATACTGTATTATTTCACTTACATGTTGAAATTTAAAAATAAAAAATAATTAAAATCAGGCTCTCAGATACAAAGAACAGACTGATGGTTGCTAGAGGTGGGGTTGGGATAGGGAGGTGGGAGAATTGGTTTATTTAAACTAAAACAAACTAACTTTTTTTTAAATAGGAAAATAAATGTAAATAAATTACATTAAAAAAACCTGAAAACTTGAACCCCTTAAAAAAGAAAAAAGCACCTCACCAAATTCTGCATTCCATATCCCTCATATGTGAACAAAAGATAATGGAAAGGATACACAAATTTCTCCCTATGCCATATTTAGGGTTACTTAAGTGCTGTCAGACACGACTGAAGTGACTTAGCAGCAGCAATGCTGTTCTTATTTGGATTTGATTAGGTAAAGTATCTAGAAAGAAAGCTAAATAAGTGAAAAATAAATACAAATCAAACAAACTTAAAATTGTTGCTCAGCTGAAAGCAAAGGTAAGAGAGACTAAAACTCTGATGAACAATGTTTATTTTCCCACAAAACTCCTTTCAACATGTTATATACTTATCAAACCATTAGATTGTAAATTCTATAAATAAGTCCCATCATCTTTCAATGAATATTCACCATGAAAATTACAACTACTGAAAACTGTTAGTATTAATAAGAAGCTACTTTCTATAGATTCAAGTGTATTTGCTGTTTCAATTTCACAGTTAAAAAAAATTATTGAGTACCTACTATACTATATGCCAGACACTCTGCTAGGTTCTAGCAGCACAGTGATGACCTTCACTGATATATTCCCTGCCCTCTGTAGAGTTTAATTTGGTTAAGTTTATAGTGTGTAGTCTTATAATTATACCAATATATAAGTATAACCTGGTGTTATAAAGAAAAAGCACAGGGATCCATAAGATACTATAACAGGATGACATAATCTAGTTTGGGAAGGGTTTTTAAGAAAGTGCAACTTAAGCCAAGATCTGAAGAATGAGGTGAAGAAGTGGCAAAGAACATTCCCAGCAGAGGGCACAGCAGATGCAAAGACATTGAGGCTAAAGGGTACCTATTATCCCTTCTCACTTATGTATTTATTCATTCCACAAAAGTAGGAAATCCACTGGTCCAGGCATTGTGCTAGGTACTGGGGTTGCCATGGTGAATAAGATGCATTCTATGCTCATCACATCAGACCCTTTTGGTATTATTTTTTTCCTTGAGCACGACTGAGCTTGCCATGCCCCTTGGGCATTGGGCACAGGGCACACTGCCATCCATTTATAGCCAGGATATTTTTCTCCAAGTCCAAACTAGTCTCACTTTCCTTTTCCTCTCCATAAATGCTGAGGTCCCAGCATGCCTCAAACATAGACCCTCTGGGGATTGTACCTCTTTCAACAATGTTGTAGGGTCAGAACTCACCTTTTCGCAGTCTGTTCACTCTCTTTCTCCTCCACTTTGATGATTTCTGAAAGAGACAAAACAACTTCAGAAAACGTATTTCCCATAGATACTAAAAGAAGGAAAGTTTGAAGAGGCTCCTAAGTCCTAGGACCCAGAGAGAAATTGTTGCCGTGTATGTGGAATAGATGGTTCCTTGATGAAATTTCATGGGGACTGAGAAGCAGCTTCTTTCATCCCAAAAGTAAATGCCTTCTTTTGCTCATTGTGCCTTAAGTTCTAACTTTGGGAATAGGTTTTACTTATAGCTCTATTCTTTACTAAAATAAAAATGCTACTGAGAGGTATACCACATATAGTTTTAGCAAACATTTAATGATGGGGAAAAAAAGTTTCCTGTCCTTTTTTGAAAGTAAGGTTTGGAAGGAAGAGGAAAAGGAAATATTGAATGTGCTGACACCTTACTGGGTTATCCAACTGGTGCTACTAAATAATACACAGTATTGCATGGCCAGAATCAAGTGGGAAATCTCTAGTGAGCTAGACCTCCCAAGGCCTGACTTCCTACTGGCATGGACTTACTACTGATGCAACTAAGGGAGAAAATGTCTCTGGGTTGACAGTTGTGATGGTGCTATTATCCCACTGAGAGCCTTACAGCAGGGGTTGTTAACCCGGGGGTCCATGGAGGAATTTAGAGACCACAGCGGTCCTTTCAACAATCCTGATGGTTTTGAACACTTTCTATTTTTAGTGGTTCTGTTTGTGTGTGTATGTGTTTGAAAATAATCAGCTTTATTGAGATAAAATACACAGTAAAATCCAATCATTTTCCATACAGATTTTGCTGAGTCTAACAAATGTATGCAGTCACATAACTACCACTATAACCAAAATATAGAACATTTATATAAGCCCAAAGCATGCCCTCTAGCCCTTTTCAATCAATTTCTTTCTCCCACCCATCCCCTCCAACCACTGATCTGCTTAATGCCACAGTAGTTTTGCTTTATTCTAGGATTTCATATAAGTATGATCATAAAATGTGTAGGCTTTTCGTGCCAAGTATCTTTCACATAGCATAATGCTTTTGAAATTTATTCATGCTGGTTCATGTTACCAGTGGTAACATTCCTTTCTATAGCTCAGAGATATTTCCTTGTATGTATATGCCACCATTTGTTTATCCATTCACCAACTGTAAAAATTCAGGATGCCAGGTTTTTAGTATTATGAAAAAAGCTGCTATGGACACGTGTGTGTGTGTGTCTCTGTGTAGACATATGTCTTTATTTCTCATAGATAACTACCTAGGATTGCCGGGTTGTGTAGAAGAACATGAGAATTTCATTTGCTTCATATCCTCTCCAACACCTGATATTTATCAGTCTTTTTAATTTTAGCCATGTTAGTGGGTGTATGGTGGTAGCTCATTATGGTTTGAATTTGTGTTTCCCCAATGACTAATGACATTATGACTGTGTGACTGTTGCTTATTGGCCACTTGTATATCTTTTTATGTGAAGTATTTATTCAAATCTTTGGCTTTGTGACTTTTGTTATATGAATTATCTTATTGAATAGTATCACACAATTATATATTCTGACTGTAAGTTCTTTATTATATGTATGTTTTGCAAGCATTTTGTCATAGTCTGTGACTTGACTTTTCATTTGCTTAATAAAGTCAAAGGGCGAAATTTTAAATTTTGATGAAGTTCAGTTTACCAATCTTATCTTTTTGTAATACAATTTGTGCTTACTGTGTCCTAAGATTTGCCTAACCTAAGCTCACAAAATTCTTCTTCTATGTTTTCTTTCAAAAGTCTTTTAGCTGTAGCTCTTATTTTAGGTTTATGATCCACTTTGAGATATTTTTTGGGTGTCCAGGTTCACAGTTTACCATGTGGATACCTCACTGACCCAATACCATTCAACAAAACACTATCCTTTCAGCATGGAATTAACTTGGCACTTTTGTCAAAATCAGTTGACAAAATCATGTGAGTTTATTTTTTGCCCTTCTATTTTGTTCCATTGGTTGATTTGCCTGTCCTTTCACCAATGTCACACCATCTTGACTCCTATAGGTGTAAAATAAATCTTGAAATTAGGTAGTATAAGTCTTCCAGCTTTGTTCTCATGTTTCATAATTATTTGGGCAATGGCACTCTTTTGCATTTCCATATAACTTTTAGAATAAGCTTTTTAATTTCCTCTAAAGAGCCTGCCAGGATTTTGATATTGCATTGAAACCAAATATCAATTTGAGAGAATTGGTATCTTAATAGCTAGTCTTCTAAACCATGAGCATTGCATAATTCTCCGTTTATTTAGATCTACTTTGATTTCTGTCAGCAGTAATGTTTTTCAGTTTTCACCCCACCCCAGTACTCTTGCCTGGAAAATCCCATGGATGGAGGAGCCTGGTAGGCTGCAGTCCATGGGGTCGCTAAGAGTCGAACACGACTGAGTGACTTCACTTTCAATTTTCACTTTCATGCATTGGAGAAGGAAATGGCAACCCACTCCAGTGTTCTTGCCTGGAGAATCCCAGGGACGGGGAGCCTGGTGGGCTGCCGTCTCTGGGGTTGCACAGAGTCGGACACGACTGAAGCGACTTAGCAGCATATATATATATATATATATATGTATCTTGTACTTGTTTTTTTAACATTTATTCCAAAGCCTGTAATATTATTTGATACTACCTTAATTGGTATTAAAAAATTCAATGTACAATTGTTTGTTGTTAGTATATGGAAAAACAATTGATTTTTGTGTATTGACCTTGTATCCTGCGACTTAGCTACACTCAATCAGTTCTAATAGCTTTTAATGGATTCCTTAGGCTTTTCTATAAACATACTCATCTTACCTGCCAAAAAAAAGACAGTTTTACCTCTTCCTTTGCAATGTGTATGCCTTTTATTTCTTTTTCTAGAGTTGTAGCACTGGCTAGGACTTCAGCACAATGTTGAACAAAAGCAGGGAGAGTGACACACTTGCCTTGTTCCTAATCTTAGGTGAAAGCAGTCTTTTATCATTAAATATAATGCTAACAAAAGATTTTGGTAGATGTCCTTTAAATTCAATTCAAGAGCATCCCTAGTTTTATGGGAGTTTATCTTTCTCTTTAAATATTATGAATGTGTATTAATTTTCCCAAATGCTTTTTCTGTATCATATTTGGTAGATATCCCCATGATTTCTCTTTTCAGTTTTTCAATATGTTGAATTTTATTGCTTGTTATTTGGATGTTGAACTTACCTTATATTATTAGAATAAATCCCACTTAATCATGTTGTCTAATATTTTAATACATTGCTAAATTTCATTTGCTAATTTTGTTTAGCATTTTGGCATCTATGTTCACAAGGGCCATGTGTGGTTTTCTAGTCTTGTAATGTCTTTTTCTAGTTTTGCTTGGTATTAGGGCTCCCCCTGCCTTCAGAGCAGCCTAGAAACTGACTCCAGCCAGGAAGTTGTGGACAATCACAGGGCTCACCTCATCTTTTCCCTTCTCTTAGGGGCTACAGTTTTCTGTAGCCTGTTGTCCAATGTCTGAAAACAGTTGTCACATATATTTTGCTGATTCTAGTTGTTTACTGCAGGAGGGCAATTTCTGTAGCAGTTAATCCTTCCTGGGAGGAGAGAGAAGTCTGTGTCTTCTATATAATTTTAAAAGAGCTTTAATTGTTAGAAAAGACTCTAATTTCCTTTTACCTTCTTATAACTTTTGTCAATAAGATGTCCTTTAGAGCCTCAGTTAAGTATGATCTTGTACCCCATGGCAGTTTTTCGATATTTAAAGGCAGCACTTGCATACTCCTCAAGGCTTTTTGTCCTGGCTGAGCATTCTCAGTGATTTCTTATTTGACTGATCTTCCAGATACTTTATAAATCTAGTTAGGTTCTATTTTTGTCAAAGTTCTTTTAAAAATAACAGTGCTTATAACTGAATATAGTACTTCAGGGTATCTGTACACTAACACAAATAATTACATTATCCTTTCATACTCATGACAAAATCACCATCATTTTGAAAAAGGCTTGTTTTAAAATGAAAGCAGCAATAAGAAGACGGATTCTAAACTTTTGGATTTGATTACAAATTTAGCATTTTGAAGGATAGATTGATGAGGTCTCCTGGTTTCATTTTTTAAGCTCTGTGAAAGTTTCTGTTTTGTTTTTTTTTTTTGAAAATACATTTGTCCTTTAAGAAATCATTCTTGAAAGAGCTGAGACTGTCCCAGATTTGGTGGAGGGGGGCAAGTTATAAAAACTGGAGGTTGCTAAGCACTATTATAATACAAATTTTAGTCACACAAGACACAAATGAGGAAGTAAAACTTTAAGAGGAGCTATTTTAGTCTTTCTCCCCAATAGGTAAGCTGACAGGGTAACTTCTGATTGGGAAAAGACAGTAATTTAAGGTTGTAATTTCTCATGCCTTCACTGCCCTATTTGACAAAACCAAAATAGAGAAGAGGGATAAGAAACCAGCTAGAACAACCATGGTCTTTCCCTTTTATTCATTTAACAACCTAAAAAGGGTAAATATGTATGGCCAAGGAAGAGAAAAACTGGAATTACCAAACAAACACTGGAAAGGGCTTTTGACACTGAGTTAGTTGGAGAGCTGTGTACTCTGAGCAAAGGAATATTGGATTAGGAGGAAGCTGCATTGTTGGAGAAATTTCTACTCATCAGTAAGCTTGTTTCTCTGTAGGTAGGTCATGACTATTTCCATACTTATTGGCAGAATTTGGTCCCTTGTGGACTGAGATTCCCATTTCCTTGCTTGCTTTCGTGGCCAGCTGAGGACCGTTTCCAGTTTCTAGAGGCCATCCACATTTCCTGGCTCAGGGCCCCTTCCTCTGTCTTCAAGAGCAGCAGTGGTGGGTTGAGCTTGTCTCAAGCTTTGGCTCTCTTCTTCCATTTTATCTTTCTAATCCAGATAGGAAAGTTTCTCTGATTCACATGATTAGATTGGGTCTACCTGGATAATCCAGGATAATCCCATCATTCTGAAGTCAATATACTAATCATATATGAAAAACTCTCTTTTTCCATGTAAGATAACTTATTGTAGATTCTGGGGTATATGAGGTGGATATCTTGTTGGTGGCATTATTCTGCCTATCATACAGCCAATACCAAGGGTATCCACAAGCAAGTGCAGACATTGCTGAAGTTACAGAACCCACTTTTACAGACATCTCATATCTATGTGGCTCGGTTCCTTAGTACCTCGCCCTTCTCCAGTGATATCAAGGCTATTCTCTTTAACCAAATTTGCTGGCACAGGTGACTACCTGACCAAACGATGTTTCCTACCAGTATTCTCTGTCATATTCTTGAGAGGCTTGTTGTATGTACTATGCTCTTTCCTGTGGTTTTCTGCCCTTTAACACTCATATCTCAATCTGACCATCTCAAATGCAACAGATAGCTTCTTGAACATCCTTCCAGCACTCTCATATGTACAGACACGTCCCCTTTAACTTTCTCATCTAGTCTCCTGAATTTTTCTGACTGCTTCTTAGGGGAAGAGACATTTTTACTTGCCTTTTCTCCATCCCTTTGCTTTGTTTCATTTGTAAGCTAGTTGTGTGTGGGTTCTCACTCACTAAATCACGACCAGCTCTTTGTGATCCTATGGACTGTAGCTGGCCAGGCTCCTCTGTCTGTGGGACTTTTCTCGGACATTTCCTCTTGCAGGAAACCTTCCCAACCCAGGGACTGAACTCGTATCTCCTGCGTCTTCTGCACTGGCAGGTGGATTTTTACAACTGAGCCACCTGGGAAGCCAGCATAAGCTAATCATTCCATTGCAAAAGCAAATTTAGGAAACAGCTTATTTCCAAGCAGAAGGTTGCATCTGCACATTTACCTAAATCTAAATGGCAATGAGATTGAGAGAGAAATAGAAGTTTAAAACTCTCGTTTTGAAAAGTCAAAGCCTGGACAAACATGATACATCTGTAACCTGACCCTGCGCTGTGAATTTTACTTTTATATCACAGAAATCTCTCAGCACACTCTGTGCTTTGGCAGTTTGAATGGCTCTGCCATATGCTTTGTGTCAATGTATTAAAACTGGATTATCACTTCCAAATTTACTGTTTTTGGAATACAACAGGATGAAATGAATGACTACTGATGTCATCTATTTATTTTCTTAAAATCTGTACCTGCACTCTTAAGATGCTGACCAGAAGCATTACTTATCTTGTGCTTTTTACCATAAATGAGTGAGGAGGTTTTACCTTAATTCTTAGCACCAACCAAACTTTTACTGGAGGCAATTAGTGAGAATAAAGTCCAACTTTATCTTACAACATCATCCAAACCAGCCCTAATCACAAACAGGCATGGAATTCTTATAAAGGCAGGGACCACTTTGCCCACATTAAACATATAACATTTTTACAACAGAAGTCAATGAGGAGGCTACTCAATGCAGTGTTGTTTACAATAGAAAACCTATAGGAGCAACCCAAATGTCCAACAGAAAGGACGTAGTTAAATCAATTAAGGTGTATCCACATAATGGAGTGTGTTGGGGCCATTTTGAATGATGCTACAGAATAATACTTAGTGGCACTAAAAATTTTCTTCCTACATTTAGTATAAAACAGTTTGAAAACAGTATGTTACATTATCCAAACTGTGAAAAACAGTCTTCATAATACTATCCCATTTGTGGAAAAATAACAGATTAATATACAGAAAAATCTGGAAGATACACACTAAAATGTCTGCATAATCATTTTTTTTCTTACTAGTGGAACTTTAGGCAATTTTTATGTTCAGTGTATGTGGTAATGGATATGTCCTACTTGGTAATCATTAAGAATTAATATTCTATTTTAAAATCAGTGGGGCGTAATTCATCTAACTTACTTCTTAGGAAACCAAGACTTTTAATAGATGAGAAGGAAAATCTTATGGTCATCTAATCCTCCCCTTCTCCCACCAAACAGCCTTGCTTGAACACCATCAGGTCCATAATCATGAATGTTGAGGAGTGTTTTCACCCTTTTAGTTCAATGAATTCTCACAGTGACCCCATGAAGTAGGTAAACCAAGGAATAATTAGCTTTGTCTGGAAATGAGGAGTACATTTGTAAACCTCAGATTAGAAATGTTGTCTTTCCTGGAAACCCAGAGCCACCTTATCGGCTCTTACTCCCATCTATATGGGCTCCTGACCCTGGGAGAATCTTTTCCTCCAAACACTTGCTGACTCTTTGCCAGCCTGGGCTCAGCCAGGGAGCTCCAGAAGGCAGCTGATCGGGAAACAGCTGCAAAGTGGCAATCTGCAGAGAGGACAAGCACTGACTCACCACATTCATTAGAGGGGCCAGGCTGCTTCTTCTTCCTTTTCTTTAGTGTTAGAAACACCATCCCACTCACGACCACTGTTACAAGTAGAGCTGCAATCCAGAGGATGTGGTCTGGGACAGGGGGGCTTGGCACAGGTGACTTTGCATCTAAAAATGAACCCAAGTTTGCAATCAGCCAGGAAGGTTGATTATGAACGTTTTTATAATTACTGCTCTTCTCTTTCTTTACATGCCAGCATCTCCTCAGGGCTCTACTGCCAGAGGAGCCTGAAACTCACATGATTTGGGGCATAGAGAATCCTAGTCTCAGGGCCTCAGCAACTGACTGAGAACCAAGCCAGTGACTCTGATCCATTGCTTGGACTAGCTGTCTTGCCTTCCCTTCCCAGAGGCTGGGATGACAGTGACCCTGATCTAGAAGAGGGTCAACTTGGCCCTTGGTTTTGGAATCTGGGCAATGTATGTACACTGAGGCTCTGAAGGTACAGTCAGCTGGGCAGCATCCTACTTCCTCAACCCCCTCCATGGTTCTGAATTTTCCCTTGGAATAAGTCCTCTGTCCAATATCATCTGAGTATCAGGCTCCAGACACTTCTCACCCCGACAAACATAACAGCCCTCTCACAGGCCTCCAGTCTCCACATTTATTTGTTTTTCCCCCTGATGTCACAATGGACTTTCTCAGCATGGCTTTCAACATGTCCCACCTACTGGTAAACCTTTGATATTTCTTAATGCCCTGAGGAATCAGGGTCAGAATCAGCTCCGGAGAAATCAGGACTTACTTCCTTGCTCATGGATGGCTAAAGTTCCAAGAAGTTAGTAAAATAGACTTTGGAAGGGAGAAATAGAGCTGAGTGGCCCATTTTACAGACATTTATGAGAACAAGTCTGGTAGTTAATCTCAAATAACAGGAGACTAGGACCAGTTGACCTCCCATTAGCTTAGGGGCAGTTTGTGGACCTATACCGTGTTCCTGGGACCTTAAGAAAAGGAGTTGTTGGCACTGCAGGTCACATTCAATACTTTTTGAGTCTGTCCCAGTTTAACCTCACTTGAGCCTGTCTGGCATCCCAGTAAAGGAGGGTAATACTTGTTGTCATGGAGGCTGCCACCTTTGGATACCCCAGAAATGTTCCTTGATGTGGGGCCTAACCTATCTCTGATCTAGCCAGAGAATAGGGACCCAGAGAGGCAAGCCCCATCTTCCTGAGGCAGCTGGAGCTGAAACATTTCTGAAGATGGTGGCAGTGAGGAATGTTTTGGTAGCAGTTGAGAAGCAGCAGAAAGGTGAGCCATGATGAGGCTGTAGTGGTAGAAGGACCCTCTACCTGTGGGAGTCATGGCAGAGAGCTGCAGGGTGTTTCATCTTTGGTGATGGTGGCAGCGCCAAGAAGTTGCTAAATCTCAGGACAGTGTGGGAGAGGCTTCTAGCAGCCCAAGAGAGGCTATAGTAGAAGCAACCAGGACAGGCAGGGTGACCATGCCATTTACTTAACTGTTAAGAGTCAGAGGTGATCAGAAGGAAATCAGCATCAGGAGAGAGGACTGGCCTACTGGTACAGCTAAGCTGGCTGGTAGGGGTGGGCTCCAGGGGGTACAGAGGTTAAGAATCCACCTGCTAATGCAAGGAACATGGGTTTGATTCCTGGTCCAGGAAGATTCCACATGCGTTGGAGCAACTAAGCCCATGTGCCATAACTACTGAGTCCCCACTCTTGGGGCCGCATGCCACAACTGAAGCCCATGTGCCTAGAGCCCCTGCACTGCAAGGAAGAGTAGTCCCTGTGTGCATCTGCAAAGACCAAGAGCCACCAAAAATTAAATATATATATATATATATATATATACACACACACACATATACACACACACACAAAATACAATGCATCTCGAGGCCAAGTCATATTTAAACAATGAGTCACCAGGAGAGCGGAGCTGTCAAAGCCAGAGGATGGAGCAAGGAACTGGAGGGATGCTTAGGACGGGGCAAACCAAGGGGCCAGAGCTGGAGGAGGGGGCCAGGGCAAGCAGAAGGCAGATGGGTGGGGGGAGGGTTGGGACTGGAATAAGCAGTGTTGAAGGCAGTGTGGGTGCAGATTGCCTTTATTTCAGAAGAATTTTTCAGTTACCACTCCTCAGAAGCGGAGCCTCAAATGAGCAGCAAAGCCAGGAATTTAAGATAGCAGGCTCCTATTAGTGGGCACTGCTTAGTTTCATCCCTTTCCTCCAGTGAGACTGGTCCTATACTACACCATCCACATGCCACAAGCATTTCTGCTTCTGAGTGTTTCCTTGACACATGCATACTGATGGCCACCATTACCTGTGCCCACGGTAGGTGCTACTAATTGATTGTGGCCCTCTAACCACCCAAGTCTGGATGCTGTTTCAGAATTTCCAGAAGCTACCACAAGTACCTGTCATCTCTTTACCACACTTATTCAGCCCAGTTATTTCTGTTACGGTAATATAAGATCCCATTTCCTTTAGGAAGCCTTCAATGACCCTCAAGGAACTTGCCTATCTCTGAATGCCTGTAAATCTTATTGTCAGTCACTCTTGTTTTTAAATTTAGTTGTATATTTCCATAGGATATAATTTAGATTTCAATTCGGTCTTTTAAAATCCAGTTTACCATGTGTGTACATCATGGGGTTCTGGTTCTATGAGAAGATCCCTGGGAGCAGAGAGTATGTTTTATACTTTTTGGTTTTCTCCTCTGCCACCAACAATGTCTAGAATGGTCCTGTATTCATAACATGTATGTATGCACATGTGTGTGTTTTAATGAATGAGAGAATAAAGGCAACCCAAAACACCAGGCCAGTGTCAGGGCTAAGAATATGCATTCTCAAGTGCACCATAGGTTCATAGCCTCCTGGACCTTGTAGAAACAGGAGCTGTCTGTCTAGGTCCTTCCTTACAGTATCCTAAAATGGCCCAGTTGGAGGCTTCCTGGCAAGCAGGGGACATTGGATGATCTGCCTTACCCATCTGTGTATTATACATGATAAACAGAACAGTCTGGGGAAGCAAGCTTACCTATATTGTAAGGTTGGGATAAAATTGTCTTCGTTGGCTCAAGTTGCAGGGCACAGAATATGGTCACATTTGTTTCAGGAGGGATGGGAAAAGACACGCTGATAGAAACATTGTATAGTTCTGTGATATTACTTTGAGATTTCTTCATGACAGCATCATAGGTGCTACTTGAATTTGTAGTGTTTAGACTCACATACATCCTCTGAGGTTCTGGGTAACCTTGTATAGATGAGCAGGTCAAATTGATGATGTTAGACTTTTCTGTTTGGTTAGCAATTAGTCTTATTTCTGGTTGACTGAAGTTAGCTGAAAGCAGAATAGAGATATAAAAAAAGAAAGAAAGAAATCAGTTTAAATTTGATGTATCTGGAATGGAATAGCAGATAACTAGGTACTCTGGGAACTCATTGGGAGTATGCTTGGCAGTCTTAGGGTGTGTAAATTGTGGGCCTTGGCCCATGGTGAGAGCCATGTAATGATTCCACATTTATTTTCAGGAATGGAGTTCGGGGCCACCATGCTTCCTGCTTACCCCAATCAAGGAGGTGCTCTCTGAGCCACAGGAGGGCTAGCCCCTTCTGCCAGCCAGATCCCTTACTCTCCTTCTCTAATCACTAGGTACTGTGCAGGTTCTACATACTAACTCATAGTTGAGTGTATTGTTTCTATAATTTCAGTGATTTGTGTGCTATCTTTACAAGTTTTGCTCTATCAACCCACTACTTAAGCATTCTGCTTGTATGTGATGTGGCAATAGAAGGTAGATTGCCAAGGTGTTGCCTACTTTAAATCTCATTGACAATAGTTATTCTGGATCTAGTAATTCTGCACCTGGGTATCTATCCAGATAGAGATTTACACAAAAACTTGTACATGAATGTTTATAGCTGTTCTATTCATAATAGCCCCCAAATGAAAACAACCCAATGTCTTTCTATGGGTTGAATGGATAAACAAAAATGTTACTATTCATAGTAACAAGGAACAGACTTTTGATACATGTGACAACTTGGATGACTCTCAAAGGCATTATGTTAAATAAAAGAAGCTGGTTTTAAAAGATTACATACTGTATGACTTAATTTATGTGATAGTCACAAAAGATAAGTCTATAGGATGCAAAACAGGGGTTATGGGTATAGAGAGCATATGATTAGAAGGGCATAGCATGGGGAAATTTTTTTTTAGGGTGATGAAAATGATTTGTATCCTGTTTATATTGCTGGTTACTGACCTCTGGTGGCTCAGATGATAAAGAATCTGCCTGCAATGCAGGAGACCCAGATTAGATCCCTGGGTCAGGAAGATCCCCCGGAGAAGGAAATGGCAACCCACTCCAGTATTCTTGTCCAGAGAATCCCGTGGACAGAAGAGTCAGGTGGGCTACAGTCCAAGGGGTCACAAAGAGTCGAACACGACTGAACGACTAACACTTTCACTTTCTTTGTATTGCTGGTTACATATATCTGTACCTAAGTTCAAATTAATAGAACTGTACACCAAGATAAAAATGATTAATTTTACTGTATTTTAATTTTAAAAATTCTGTAGTGACATTTAGGGTTTTTCAAGGCCTGGAAAAATAGAGGAGTTGGTTTGTCAGCTTTTGGATTGTGTGCCCTGGGTTATTTCCCTCCTGTCTTCTGGGCTCATGATTGGGCAACAAGCAAGTTGTAAGCAACCTCCAGGAGACTGAAGGGAAATCTCCAATTAGCCAGCTGTCACCCTTGCAAACTCCAGGCAAAGAGCTCCAGGCAAAGATTTAGTGGGTGAGAAATCTTGGACTAAAAGAAAAAATGAATGTAAAAGAGATTAGAGACCTATATGGTTCATATAAACTTAATAATGTCCAAATCACCCATGGTTTTCACTTAGCTGCATTACCTTGGATTAGTTAGCTCTAGCTGGTCCCTAAAGCAAATTCTTACAGATGCTTCAGAAGTAAACCATAAAAAGTACAAAGGATTTTTAGTTCCCTACTCCCAAGCCCTGCATTCCCCTCAGGAGGGCTTCCCAGAACTGGCTGTCCTCTGCGTCTCTCTTGAGGTACCCCTTTCCCCACCTATTGCAGTCTCATCTAAGAAGGCCTGGGATCTGAACACACCATTGACTACATACCCAGCACTATCAGGTCAGAACTCATCTGGTGGATGGAAACCAATCCTTGGGACCTTCTATGATGGATGAAACATTGATATGAGCCTGTGTCTTTGATTTGAACGTTGTGGAGTCTCAAGGTCCAACTGTCCTGGTCAAAGCTTGTGCGGCCTATATACTTGGGATTAACATTATTGGGCTTCTCTTGGCCTTTGAATAGCTCATAGAGAACCAACTTATTCTGATCCTGCCAAAATATCACCAGTTCGTCCAGGCTGAGGTTTTGGGTGTTTGGAAAGTGGCATGGCAGTTCTCCAGTCTCGTTGAAGAAGGCATGACTTTTCAAGGAAGCAGCACCTGAAAAAGGAACGGTGGAAACTGGGGAAAGAGAAACAAGAGGGAAAAATAAAAATCCCAGAAACTCCATTTCTCTTTATACAATACCCAGTTACTATCTTCTCAGTAATGATCTTGAAGAAGTAGATATTAAACTCTGGAACCGTGCATACACACTGGTATGTGGAGAAAGGAAGGGGTTTTTGTCCTCATTCTACTGCTAACTGGTTGACTTTGTGCAAACTGCAACTCCTATGGAGTTTTCTTATCTGTTTAATGAATGAGTGGACTAAACATTCTGAGGTTTCTTCCAGTACTGCGGTTCTGTGAATTTAAATGCCAGAACAGGAAAAGCCAGCAGAATTATATAACTCATTCACCCATTGGTTACCTTCCTATAATCTGAATATTAATTCTTTCCACTGTAGCTGTTATAGGCTCCAGTACTTCTTCACCATGACTGAAAGTTTCCCCCTCCCTTTCCTATTCCCTAATTCCTTGGCCTGCTATGGAGAAAAGATTTCTGACCATGGTAACAAATGTGATATCCTTCCTTTCATTATGCCTTGTAGCTGGGTATCATAGTGAATAACATCTTTAAAATTCAAATAGTTCCCTTTATAGAGCTTCCCTCATGACTGCTTCTCCCACAGCCAGCTCCTTCAAGGAGAAAAACAGTTTGGAAATGACACAAATTGTCAACCAAGGCCTCTATTCTGTAACCTCTCTAAGCTCTTTCAGAGATCAGAAAGAGAACTGGGCAAATATAATGGTTGTTTTGGGATGTGGTGGTCAAAGACCATTTTAGGTACATGAATGAAATGCTGGAAATGAATCATAAGTGGGAAGGTGAGGATGTACTTTTGGAGTATTGGGGAATCCCCAGGTACCACAAACTTGCTCTCCTCAGCATGCATGCATTTGCTTTTGGAAACTTTTTCAAACCCTAGAGAATGTGCTGGGAGGGTTCAGAGAAAGGCTTTCATTCCTGAGGGCATATTGGGGTTTATATTTGGGCCACATAACTCCCTAAATGCAATGGATTATAGGGTTTTTGTAGAATTTATTCTGGATCACAGAATTACTTGAAACTTGCCAAGAAATTAAGTTGTGGTTAGTGAGAAGTACAGGGTTAGGTGGTGAAATGCTGTTTCTCAGTTAACGTGAAGTTAGATGCCACTTTGGGAAGGGAATTAGGATGGTTCTAATTAAGCTTCGTCATTCCAGACTTCAGTAAAGGGATGTTGACATTAAGGAGGAAAGGAGAGGTAGGTTGGTGAGGGAGATGAGAGATGTTACTTGAGGTGTTCTTGGGTGGTGGTAGGAGAACTTAAACTGAAATGATCAATGGGTTTCTCTTCTTAAGGGAAATGGGTTTTTCTTGCTAAAAGAGAAATATTAGTGATATGCACTTGGCAAAACTGAAGTGTGTGCAGAGTAGCCCAGTGAGAATGGATAAGCAAGGAGGGGGTTGGGGTGGTCTTGAACTCTATGGGAAGGGACTCCAGGCATCAGTGAAAGTCTGAACAAGTTCGAATCATTGCTTGTTGCATTATACTCACTAGAACACTGTGAAGCCTTTGAAAGTATAAAGTACAGTCTCTGTACAGCATGCATTCTCATATTGGAGAAGGTGGGAAAATCTACCCGGGTACTTGGAACAGTGAAAGGGGAACTTAAAGACGACTTTCTGCATTCAGTAACCTTACCAGGCACTCCTGGGATAATGCTGTTCCTTTGCTAAACTTTGAACGATAATTGCAAGGACTGATGTTGAGGCTGAAACTCCAATACTTTGGCCACCTGATGCGAAGAGCTGACTCATTGGAAAAGACCCTGATGCTGGGAAAGATTGAGGGCAGGAGGAGAAGGGGATGACAGAGGGTGAGATGGTTGGATGGCATCATTGACTCGATGGACATGGGTTTGGGTGGACTCCAGGAGTTGGTTATGGACAGGGAGGCCTGGCATGCTGTGGTTCATAGGGTTGCAAAGAGTCGGACACGACTGAGCGACTGAACTGAACTGAACTGAATGATAATCTAAGGGTGCCACCTGCTGTAAAAGCTTCTAGCAACTATCTCTGGGAAAACTCATGCTGGTTTTACCACACATTTGCCATATGATATAGAGCAGATGACCTAGTAGAGAAACCAAATACATAGTTGAAAATTCTGTCAGTTAACTGACATGGTATATTATTACTCAGCAGTCAGTTGTGCCTCTAGCTGGGAAATTACTTTGCCTTTGGCTTCTTCTGTCTTCCTGATTTAGGGTTGCATCTCCACACAGCCTCACAGTAATTCTTCTCCTGCCTGCCTGCTCTCTCCACTGACGGACGCGTCCATGACCCAGGCTCCCTCTCTCAAAGATAAGAAGGAATTTTTCTTCCACCCATCCAACCGCTCCCTTCTCATCTAACAACCGAAAGTGTGGTCTGTAAATGCAGTATCTCTAGCCCTACCCCAGACCTTCTGAGTCTGCATTTGAAATAGACCTCCAGTTTGAAAAGCCGCAGTAGAGTATTTCTATCTCTGTCTCCAGTGGAAAAGAGTGATGATGAAATAGGAAAAATCTGTTTCCACCCATCCCTCCCCAAACCTTCTCTCTTTACCCTGGAGTGGAAACCACTCTGAAGTCCCTTTTGAGTGGAACTGAAAGTATTTCACAACTTAGACTCCATAGTTCCCCACCAACCACTGGCTTCCATGACTTAACTCGGAGATATGCATACTAATCACTTCTCTGACGATATAGGGAAGATTTAGCTCAAAGTCTGCTCTCTCTAAGTGGCTTCAGGCTTCCCTGTTATGACCCTAAACTTAAGGCCACCCAGATACTGTACTCACTGGGCTCCCCTGGAGGTTAAACATTGAGATTCTCTTCCCTGGCACTTGAGTCATAGAAATGGTCTGGGTCTAGTTATAACCG
This sequence comes from Bos javanicus, assembly GCF_032452875.1. Lineage (NCBI taxonomy): Eukaryota > Metazoa > Chordata > Mammalia > Artiodactyla > Bovidae > Bos > Bos javanicus. The sequence goes on along the minus strand of NC_083868.1, from coordinate 66,833,894 downwards.
GCTTCCCAGGTGATGCTAGTGGAAAAGCACCCATCTGCCAGTGCTGGAGACATAAGGGATCCCTGGATCAGGAAGGTCTCCTGGAGGAGGAAATGGCAACCTGCTCCAGTTTTCTTGCCTGAAAAATCCCCTAGACAGAGGAGCCTGGCAGGCTACAGTCCATAGAGTCGCAAAGAGTCAGATATAATTCAAGTGACTTAGCACATAGCACATGTTAGGAGATGGTCACTCAAGAATCCATCTAGACACCTCCCAAATCAGCTGGAGACATTTCTTTCAAAAATGCCTCTATCAGGAAGACATTGCTGATAAAGTCCACTTTATCAGCTGAGGATTGTCACCAAGATACTGTTTGGCTGTCACACAGAAACTATAGTCTTCTAAACTTGTGAGGTCTCTGACCCCAGCCAGGACTTCAGTTTTCCCCAGCTACTACCCAAATGCATATCTTATGTTTTCTAGGTCATCTCTTCCTCATATTACTATGCTTATCTGTATTCATGAATTTCCCTTCTTTTACTAAACTTACTTCAAAGCTCTACCAGTGTCATTCCATTGTCATAAACTCTCTTATGTCTTCAGCCTCTTCATCAAATGTTTCCCATAAGGTTGTGCTTTTGCCCCCAGCCACTACTTGTTTCATGACACTTTACAGGGACCTTTAGTAACACTCTTCCCCCTTTGAGGTGTTCTCTTCTTTCACTGCTCTTAGCTACTAATCATTTGTCACTACTTCCTTACTCACTGAAGATTTTTGGCATTAGATGCAAGGTCTTTCTAATCAATTGTTCCTATCAAATATCAAAGGTGGCTTTGGCATGGATAAGTTTACCAGCAACCATGCCTCAATGTTCTTTGATCTTTGCCCCTTGAAAGATCTTTATCCACAGGCTATTTCAGCAACTCCTTTCCTGTGACATAATCCTAAATCTTATTGCTAAGAACATCTCTGTCCCTATAATCTTAAACCTCAATGTGCCAATCTCTGTCTGCAAGATACCATCTTCCAAGATTTGCTCTTGATTACCTTCATCTGTTCCTCAACTTCCTCATGACTTCAACTCTATCCAGTCTATACCCTATAATGCAGGGCTTTCCAAAAGCAGTCTCTTAATAGTATGACTAAGATACTTAATTTTCATCTTACTTAATTTTAGATAATTTAAATTTAAATAGCCACATGTGGTTAGTGGCTATCATATTGGATAGTACAGCAATAGTGTACTTTTTCGATCATTCCTTTGCAAGCAACTTCCACAAACGTGCCCTTTTGTGCAGATTTCATTCCAAGAGCAATCTACTTTTGATCTACATATCTGTTCTTATGACTGAATGTTTGAACACTCCTGGAGAAAATTATTCAATTAATTAGACTCGTGACATTACAAATCACGTGTCTCTAGTTCACTTAACTTGGCCTCTGGGCTGCTCACTCTACTTGGTAAACCCTTTCCCTTCCTCCCAGCAGTTATTTCAGCAGTACCCTCTGCTACTGCTTGTAGTTCCTCTTTCTCTTAGAGTTAACTTTTCTGAAAGACTAAATAAAAGACCTACAAGACCTTTTAGAACTAACACCCCAAAAAGATGTCCTTTTCATTATAGGGGACTGGAATGCAAAAGTAGGAAGTCAAGAAACAGCTGAAGTAACAGGCAAATTTGGCCTTGGAATACGGAATGAAGTAGGGCAAAGACTAATAGAGTTTTGCCATGAAAATGCACTGGTCATAACACCCTCTTCCAACAACACAAGAGAAGACTCTATACATGGACATCACCAGATGGTCAACACTGAAATCAGATTGATTATATTCTTTGCAGCCAAAGATGGAGAAGCTCTATACAGTCAGCAAAAACAAGACCAGGAGCTGACTGTGGCTCAGACCATGAACTCCTTATTGCCAAATTCAGACTGAAATTGAAGAAAGTATGGAAAACCACTGACCATTCAGGTATGACCTAAATCAAATCCCTTATGATTATACAGTGGAAGTGAGAAATAGATTTAAGGGCCTAGATCTGATAGATAGAGTGCCTGATGAAGTATGGAATGAGGTTCGTGACATTGTACAGGAGACAGGGATCAAGACCATTCCCATAGAAAAGAAATGCAAAAAAGCAAAATGGCTGTCTGGGGAGGCCTTACAAATAGCTGTGAAAAGAAGAGAAGCCAAAAGCAAAGGAGAAAAGGAAAGATATAAGCATCTGAATGCAGAGTTCCAAAGAATAGCAAGAAGAGATAAGAAAGCCTTCTTCAGTGACCAATGCAAAGAAATAGAGGAAAACAACAGAATGGGAAAGACTAGGGATCTCTTCAAGAAAATCAGAGATACCAAAGGAACATTTCATGCAAACATGAGCTTGATAAAGGACAGAAATGGTATGGACCTAACAGAAGCAGAAGATATTAAGAAGAGATGGCAAGAATACACAGAAGAACTGTACAAAAATATCTTCACGACCCAGATAATCACAATGGTGTGATCACTGACCTAGAGCCAGACATCCTGGAATGTGAAGTCAAGTGGGCCTTAGAAAGCATCACTACGAACAAAGCTAGTGGAGGTGATGGAATTCCAGTTGAGCTATTCCAAATCCTGAAAGATGATGCTGTGAAAGTGCTGCACTCAATATGCCAGCACATTTGGAAAACTCAGCAGTGGCCACAGGACTGGAAAAGGTCAGTTTTCATTTCAATCCCAAAGAAAGGCAATGCCAAAGAATGCTCAAACTACTGCACAATTGCACTCATCTCACATGCTAGTAAAGTAATGCTGAAAATTCTCCAAGCCAGGCTTCAGCAATATGTGAACCGTGAACTTCCTGATGTTCAAGCTGGTTTTAGAAAAGGCAGAGGAACCAGAGATCAAATTGCCAACATCTGCTGGGTCATCAAAAAACAAGAGAGTTCCAGAAAAACATCTATTTCTGCTTTATTGACTATGCCAAAGCCTTTGACCATGTGGATCACAATAAACTGGAAAATTCTGAAAGAGATGGGAATACCAGACCACCTGATCTGCCTCTTGAGAAATTGGTATGCAGGTCAGGAAGCAACAGTTAGAACTGGACATGGAACAACAGACTGGTTCCAAATAGGAAAAGGAGTTCATCAAGGCTGTATATTGTCACCCTGTTTATTTAACTTCTATGCAGAGTACATCATGAGAAACGCTGGACTGGAAGAAACACAAGCTGGAATCAAGATTGCTGGGAGAAATATCAATAACCTCAGATATGCAGATGACACCACCCTTATGGCAGAAAGTGAAGAGGAACTCAAAAGCCTCTTGATGAAAGTGAAAGTGGAGAGTGAAAAAGTTGGCTTAAAGCTCAACATTCAGAAAACAAAGATCATGGCATCCGGTCCCACCACTTCATGGGAAATAGATGGGGAAACAGTGGAAACAATGTCGGGCTTTATTTTTCTGGGCTCCAAAATCACTACAGATGGTGACTGCAGCCATGAAATTAAAAGACTCTTACTCCTTGGAAGGAAAGTTATGACCAACCTAGATAGCATATTCAAAAGCAGAGACATTACTTTGCCAACAAAGGTTCATCTAGTCAAGGCTATGGTTTTTCCTGTGGTCATGTATAGATGTGAGAGTTGGATTGTGAAGAAGGCTGAGTGCCGAAGAATTGATGCTTTTGAACTGTGGTATTGGAGAAGACTCTTGCGAGTCCCTTGGACTGCAAGGAGATCCAACCAATCCATTCTGAAGGAGATCAGCCCTGGGATTTCTTTGGAAGGAATGATGCTAAAGCTGAAACTCCAGTGCTTTGGCCACCTCATGGGAAGAGTTGACTCACTGGAAAAGACTCTGATGCTGGGAGGGATTAGGGGCAGGAGGAGAAGGGGACGACAGAGGATAAGATGGCTGGATGGCATCGCTGACTCGATGGACGTGAGTCTGAGTGAACTCCAGGAGTTGGTGATGGACAGGGAGGCCTGGCGTGCTGCGATTCATGGGGTCGCAAAGAGTTGGACATGACTGAGCGACTGATCTGATCTGATCTGAAGCAGTGATTGCTGTCTCCACCCCTGCCTCTGTCTCCACCTCACTGATGAAACTTCCCTGGCAAATGTTGTCATTGTCTTCCCCCCATTGTTAAATGCAGAACACTTTTTAGACCTTATCTTATCTGACCACATTGTTGAACACTGCACTGTCGGCTGCCTCTCCTTCTTGAAACTCCATTCTTTCCCAAACTCTGACATCCTGGTCAATTTCCTCTCATCATCCCTTAAGTAGTGACTAGGGCACGGATGGTTCTCCAGGAGTTTTCATGACTGAGATGATATTTCTGTTAAGACTAGCTTTGCTTTGATCTCATGCTCACTGTGGATCCCATATAGATATAAATACATACACAGTTATGTATATATATTATAGGTATATAATATATATAAAAATATATATTATATATATATTTTATAAAAATATATAAATGTATATTTTATATTTTATAAAATATATAACTATATTTTATATTTTATAAAATTTTATATTTTATATATTATAATATATATTATATATTTTATAAATATGTATTTTATATTATATTTATATTTATATATAAAATAAATATTTTATATTTAAATAAATTTATATTTAAATAAATATTTATATAAAATATATATTATAATATAATATATTTTTATATATTTTATAAATATATATTTAAATATAAAATAAATATTTTATATTTAAATAAATATGTAATATAAATATATATTATATATATAATATATATATATTTATATAAATATTTATATTTATATAATTATATATTTATATTTATAATTATATAAATATATATTTATATAATTTATATATTAATATAAATATATATTTTTTATAAATTATATGTATGTTTTATATATTTTTATAAATATATATTTTATATTATATATATATTATATATATAATAAATATTTTATACTTAAATAAATCTCCCTACTTATACCCTTGTTCCCAAATCTAATTCCTTAAGCCCAATTGATCCTTAAAAATGCATCTCAGATAGTATAACACTCCTGTCCAAAAGTCTCTGATGACTTCTCATCATTCTGAAAATTATATCCAAATCCTTTCCCATCACGCTGAGAACTATACCCCAATCCTTCCCGTGACCTATGAAGTCTTATGTAACCTGGTACCTTGCAGACGTCTTCCCTTCACTTACTCTGCCCCAGCCATACACTGGCTTCCTTGTCAATCCTCCAAAAGGCCAGGCACACTCTATTCCAAGGCCTCACCACTTCAGTCTTTTTGCACAGCCAAAAAGACATTGCTGTCTTGAAATGGAGTTGCAGTCAAGGATTTGCTCCCTTCACCGGCCAGTCACACTCTTTTACATATTTGTATCTGTAGCCCAGGCACCTTTGTTTTGCAGTTTATTTGGGGCCTTGGGCAGAGGTCTTCAGAAGATGCCTCTGCTGAGGCTGCCTTATGTTTGGAGACATTTTCACCTTGCAGGCTTACTTTTCCCCAGCAGACCCAGTATTTCCATTCTGAGCCCTTCCCCCTCATCCTTCCTTTCCACCTCTCCCCAGGGTCCATAAAACTGCTGGAGCCTTTTGATCTGAGTGCCCTCAACAGCCTGAAGACCCCCATGTCTGTACTGATCTACTTGATTCTTGACTGGTCTGCTGCACAGAGAGAGAAAGAAATGAAAATGTGGAAAAACAGGTTAAGAGTTCAGAGGAGTTAGTCTGAGAAGTACTGCTGCTGCTGCTGCTGCTGCTAAGTCGCTTCAGTCGTGTCCGACTCTGTGCGACCCCATAGATGGCAGCCCACCAGGCTCCTCCATCCCTGGGATTCTCCAGGCAAGAACACTGGAGTGGGTTGCCATTTCCCTCTCCAATGCATGAAAGTGAAAAGTGAAAGTGAAGTCACTCAGTCGTGTCCGACTCTTAGTGACACCATGGACTGCAGCCCACCAGGCTCCTCTGTCCATGGGATTTTCCAGGCAAGAGTACTGGAGTGGGGTTTCATCGCCTTCTCCGAGAGAAGTACTAGTAGTTCCTAAAAGAAGAGAATGGGAGGAATGGTAGAGAAACAATATTTAAAGAGATAAAGATTGTGATTATTCAAAACTGAGAAAGACACAAGTCCTTAGATCAGAAATGCATACTCAGTACCATGACAATAAATGAAGATAAATGACAATAAATCTGCACCTAGATATACTATGGTAAAGCTGCTAAACAAAAAATATCAAATACTTTTTCAAATTTACAAAGAAAAAGAGAATCATTCTTAAAAAAAATGAAGAAAGAACACCTATAAAACAATGACAATTAGAATGAAAACTCCTCAGCAACCATAAATCAAATAAGACAAAGGGGGCAGTTACTTCTGAATGAATAAAACACACACATACAAATAAAGCAAATTACAGCATTTTGACTCACTGGACTAATACAGTTTCAAAAATTATAAAACTGAAAGGAACTTAGGAACTTGAGAAAGTGTGTATGAAACAATACTGAATAAAACATTCAGGGATTTGCATGTATATTGTGGTCACAACTATACGTAACTATTTTTACTCTCTTGCCTGTTAACTTTATTGTAAGGACCAGAGAAGTGATTTTTAAATGGTACAGGGAGCTGAATACTTTTTAATAGAGACATCTACAGGGAGAAGGAATGAAAGAAAGTGAAAATGAAAAGAATGGGTAAATACTGTTAGAGGATGTTGAAAGAGTTTTTTGTAATTTTGAGATCCTGGAATTTGGCCCTATGGCTGGCAATGGCTATAAAGGAAGGGCTACAAGTGTTTTGTTTCTGTGAATCTCAGCATACCCAGGGGACTGAGTTGCATACTTTGGAGATGGTATTAAGATCTCTCACAAAGGAAAAACAAGCTACAATCTCTCAAACTCTTGCCTCTTCCTAAAGTAGTTTGTTTGCCATTGGAGCCTCTCTGTTCCCTACAAATATCACCCCTGCTCCCAATCAACCCTATACTTACCCTATTCAGTGACCATCTTCCACCAAATTAACTTGTCAGACAGCCCATTCTCTCTGGAATCTACTAAACATTAAAATGATCCACTACTTCAGAAGTAAGATTCTCCCTACTGGGAAGCATACATGTATTTCAAAGACCCCTGAAACAGTACCTTAATTTTAAAGGAGTGACTCCAAAAGGAAAACCATGAGGCTTCATGACACTTCTTTGGGAATTTGGGAATTAGGTCTGAACTATATCCACCTCTGTGATTATACTGACCACTATAACAGCAAGAGGAAGTGGGAGTCAAAGTAACCATATAAATATGCAACCACCCATATAGGAACCTGGACAAATCCGGGGGAAACAATAAACCTTTACACCAGATACAAAACGAAGGTTTGAGCCAATTTTATGTAAATCTTAAAAGTGAAGGAATAACCCCCAACTACTCCTGGTATATAAATTGTTCAACCAGAAGTATTGTTCAAGAGAAATGAGAAGCCCTAGGACCCAGAGAACCTCCAGACAATAAGAGAGCATCCTTCAGAAGTCAAACTAAGAAGAAACTTCCTCCTGATGTGTAAACTATTGATTTCCCAAATACCACTCTGACTCCAGATTTAAGTATTACTGGAGGTGCTGGGATTGCAGCTAACAGAGCTGGACAGTTAGAGGTACCTTTGCTAGTGGCAGCTCAACATTCCTTTAGCTTTATAAGCACAGATTATAATCTAAACACAAATTATAATCTAATAAATACAAATTAGAATCTAATTCTGCAAGAAGGCTGCCTTCTTGCCCTTTTAGGTTTCAAACTCTCATTCAATTTTTGCCTCATGGGCAGAGTCAGCAAACACACTGTCTGATTTCCATGACTAGGGGAAGACACAAAACATATTAGGGGGAAAAGGAGAAACAGAATTATTTCACTGCACTGTTTTATATCTGCTGTCAAATGAATTATTTAGCCCTGTGTTTTTGCTGGGTCAATTGCATCCCCTTTCTCCCTTTGGATGCCTGCCTATGAGCCTGTCACTGCTCACCAGCCCAGTAAGCAGAGATGTGCCCTGAGAAGGAAGATGAGATTCAGATGGATTCCTTTTCATTCTTTACATAAGAATGAAATCTGTTTTGTTCTTGTTGCTATTTTTAATCCTGTGTGAAGTACTGGCAATGTTATCTTCTAATCAAGTGTCACTGTCTTCTATCCCACTTTAAATTTGTACTGCCAAAAATATAACCACTATTCTCTCATCACCATAAAGCTTAAATGACTTCCATTTGGGGGAGTGAGAGGGAGAGGGTGGGAAGATTTGGGAGAATGGCATTGAAACATGTAAAATATCATGTATGAAACGAGATGCCAGTCCAGGTTCAATGCACGATACTGGATGCTTGGGGCTAGTGCACTGGGACGACCCAGAGGGATGGTATGGGGAGGGAGGAGGGAGGAGGGTTCAGGATGGGGAGCACATGTATACCTGTGATGGATTCATTTTGATATTTGGCAAAACTAATACAATTATGTAAAGTTTAAAAATAAAATAAAATTAAAAAAAAATATTTAGAAATTCAAAAAAATAAAATAAAATAAAATTTCAGTATTGATAACTCTTTTCAGAAGTTAGGAAGTGTCCAAGCAGTTTCAAATGCAAAGCCAGGGCAAAAGTGACACCTGGACTCAATTTTGGTAAGGTTTCTCAGTTTTATTTTCACTTTCCATACGCAGAGTCAGAAAGTTTAGGGGGAAAAGGGGTAAATGATATCTCAATTCAGACTTTTCTGAAAATTTGTCTTTAGGCCATTTTTTTTCTTCCCTCCCAAGTCATAAGACCTGGGGCTGGTCACTGTATGAGAAAGACCAGGGACCAAGCTGTAGGGACAGCTAAGGTATTGACTGCAGGGAACTTGGAGGATGTATTTGATGGGAAAATTGTGAACTTGACTGAGGCACAAGCCACATGATCTATCAAACCTGTTTAGGTGCCCAAGGGACAAATCCTACTATTATGGAGAGTTCCCTAGAAAGAGTTAGGAGAAGTAGCATCATGTCAAGGTGAAGTGAACAGATGCTGTATCTATACTGCTGAGTATGAATTCAAGCTCTGCCACTTATTAGCAATGTTGTCTTAAGCAAATTACTTAACCTCTCTGGGCTTTAGTTTGTACATTTGTAAAATAGGGAATCATAACAAGACCTAAAGCAGAGTTATGATGATGTTTAAATGAGTTAATATCTATAAAATGCCTAGAACAGTACCTGGCACAAAGTGTCTGTAAGCAATACATCTGTGTGCTTGTCAAATAAAACAACTAGCAGTGGGATGGGAAGAGGTTCTTGCTGGATAATGTTGTCCAAAGCTTTGCTTCAACCCCTTTCTCTCTGCCCCTGCTCACACATAACTTCTACCTTTCCAAGAGTTAAAATAGCAAATCATATTGGTCCTGGGAGGTGAAAGCTAGTATTATGACCTAAGTCAGTGATCAGTTAGCCCATCTGTAGATCAGGTAACATGTCTATAGCACAGACACAGCAAGCTCCAGGGTGCTAAGCAGAAAGCACTTCCCCAAAAGCCTGTCCCAGCCAGCATCGATCTGAGGGAGACTCTTTGTCAACCACAGCAGGATGAGGTCAGTGGCCAAGGGCCTTATGTGTGGCCACGGGAGGAGGTGAGCTCATGGCCAGTCTAGTTAGTTAGGGGCAGCCTGTGTTCTGCTGCAGTCAAACAGCAGGTGGGCTACCCCTCCCCCGTCTGCCCCACACCAGGACCGGGACACTTCCCTCTCAGTGCCCAGGGTGGGGAAGACAAGCAGCAGGAAGGGGCTGGGTCAGGAGAAACCAAGGGCATCCAGTCCCAAGATGCGTGGCAGGAACCTTGGCCAGCCCCAGTTTACAGAAGAAACTAAACTCAGACAAAGCAGCAAACAGGGAAGGTCTGAGTTTTCTGAGGCCTGACACTACTAAATTTATTTTGAGTGGAGAAGGGCTCTTTAAGAAAAAGAATACAGAACACAAAACAAAATGCCCATGGCCACTGCAACATTGCTCAGCACGGGGAGAATGTGGCAGAGAGACAAGTCAAGAAATCACAGTGGAAAGAGACAGTGGTCTTAACTTATTGTAGTTAAAATATCTTACTAATGAAAACTTTACTAAGACCTAAGACCCATGACCACACTGTTAGGGCTCCTCCTGAGGTCTTGGAGTGGTTTGGAAAGAGCTGTGCAGGTGAGAAGCCCTGAAGCTTAGCCCCTTAGCTTGATAGTAAATCAGCTGATATGATTAGCTGAAGGGCATTTAATCAGGTGGTTGCAGGGCTGGGTGCCTTGATCCTCCCAGTAATAAGTGCCAACTATGTTCTATGGGTGAGAGGTGGGGAGAAGGACAGGGGAAGGAGGTGGTGGGAGAGGAACAGTTGAGAAGAAGAAAACCAATGATGGCTGGTAGCTGGAGACTTTTAGAAGCCAGTTTGTCATTTCCCAAAGGTGTGAGAATGCCAGCAATGGGAACAGAGGAGCAAAAGAATTAAGCTTCAGGCATGTCAGAATAGGGACCTTCCCGTAGCTCCCTGGGCACTGCTGGACAGTCCAGTCTGCCCTCCTCTGTGCATCTAGAACCACAGGTGTAAGATGGCAGAAGGCATGGGCTCCATCTCAGGTTGGACCCGCCATCAGCTGAGATACCTGTTCTCAGTTGTGATGCTTCCTTCTTCTTCATGAAAGTCTTTCTGGCTTGTGGTCTTGTGTACGCTGAATAGAAAGTGAGTAAACCCCATCAAGTCTCAGGCCCCAGCTTGCAGCTCAGATTCACGGGGAGACAGTAGGAGGATTCTAGGACTTTATAAAGCCAAAAGTGTGCTTACCAGAGAGCAGGAGGGCCATCACGATTAGAGTGTTTCGCAGTCCCATGGTGCTACAGTTAAAACAGAGAAGATAAAACTCGATTAGAAAACGAAACCAAAAAAGTGACAAAGTGGAGTCTGAAATTCACTTCAGCCCATGGGTGGGGCCAAGATGATACAGTGTGATCATCAAAACCATTTTCTTTTTCTCCTAACCCTACAGACATACCCTATTTCCCAGCCCCCACCCCCACACAAGTAGGCCATGTGACTGGGTTTTGACCAGTGGAATTGTGAGCAGAAAAGATGGGCGTTACTTCCAGGTACCACAGCGCTAAAGCCTCTCTCTTGCCTCCATCCCCTGCCTTCTTTGATGCAGAGGATCCAGAGGAGCAGTCCAAGCGGCCAGAAGATGGTAAAGCCTCACTATGAAAGAAGCTGATTGGCTGAACAAATTAATAAAACAGCTCTTAACACCCCACAGTGATCTGTATTGGACTGTGATGTGAGCAAAAAATAAAATTTTGGTGTGTTAAGTTAATGAAATTTTGGGAGTTGTTTACTGCAGTAGCTGAGAAAGAAATGGCAACTCATTCCAGTATTCTTGCCTGGGAAATCCCATGGTGAAAGAGGAGCCTGGTAAGCAACAGTCCATGGGGTTGCAAAGAGTCAGACACAACTGAACAACTAAAACTGCAATAGCAGCATTATTATCTTGACCAATAAATGGGTATGGTAGGACAAATAGAAAGTATTTACGGCTTCCCTGGTAGCTCAGTTGGTAAAGAATCTGCCTGCAATATGGGAGACCCTGGTTCAATTCCTGGGTTGGGAAGATCCTCTGGTGAAGGGATAGGCTACCCACTCCAGTGTTCTTGGGCTTCCCTGGTGGCTCAGCTGGTAAAGAATCGCCTGCAGTGCAGGAGACCTGGGTTTGATCCCTGGGTTAGGAAGATCCCCTGGAGAGGGAAAGTTTACCCATTCCAGTATTTTGGCCTGGAGAATTCCATGGACTGTATAAGTCCATGGGATCTCAAAGAGTCACATACGACTGAGCAACTTTCACTTTCATGTTTAGAAATCAATTTTTTTTTTTGGCTTCCCTGTGGTTTTCAAACAGTAATGTGCATAAAAATTATCTGGAGGATATGTTAAAGCAGATTCCTGGGGCTTTTCCACAGAGATTCTGATTAGTAGATTGAGTGAAATCCATGACTCGCAAACTCACAGATGATAGTGTTGCAGTGGGCTCCTTAACCACTTTGATAATCCTGTACTAGAAAGTGAAAGGGAAGTCGCTCAGTCGTGTCCGACTCTTTGCAACCCCATGGTCTGTAGCCCACCATGCTTCTCTGTCCGTGGGATTTTCCAGTACTAGAGTGTTCACTTAATCTATGTGATGGAGCCAAGGAAAACGATAAGTATTGCTCTATAACCTCCATGCTCTCTCTTTTCTTTTCCTGCCCTCCATCTTTCTTTATTCACCCATTTACCCCAACTTAGACCAAAAGGCTGTAGAGTGGCTTATAGGGAAGCATAGAATAGGGAAGATGACCAACATTACAAACAGGGGAAAAGCAAACCAAATGCAGGAATACAAAATGGAGTCAAGTACAATGCCAAAGCTAAATGCTTATCATAGAAATCTGCCCACTTTGTATGGTATGGGTCACAAGTTTGGCTTGTTAACTTTTTAACAGCTAAGGTGAAAAGGAAAATCTAATTGGTGAATCAATTTCCAGATCTATCCATGAGATAAAGATAAACCAATGCTCAGATGAAAGTATACAACTATTCCTGATCCAATAGCAGATATTTCTTCCCTGTGGGTGATTTGTCTAGAATCCATCCTTGATGCCTGTGGGTTATGCTAGACACCCTTCCTTTCCTTTTCCATAATACCCAATGTATGACTTTAGGCTGAAAGTATTTGTTATGTTTCTTTCCTTCTGGACTGTAACTTCTTTTTTTTTAAATGAAAAAATTTTAGTAGATCATACCTGCTCATAGTACTACATTTGAAATATAAGGGCAATAAACAGTGGAAAGCAACTCCCTGCCAGCCTTGTCCCCTAGCAGTTTGACTTCTCCCCATAGCAATAAGTGGAGTGACCACTATTACCTGTTAGCAGTTTCTTGTCTCTACTTGCAGTTATTTGAGACAAAGTGAAATGAAAACTGAGACCCATTTTTTTTCATTTAATTATAAAACACAAATGTTAGCACACTATAATGCAGTTCTGCACACTAACCACTCCCTTGGAGATTTTTCTGTGTCCACACATACTGGGTATCCTCATTCTAACAGTTCCATATTATTCTGGTGTTTTCAATCAGATGTCAATAATTTACTTTACCAGCCCCTATCAGTAGACATTTGGGTTTTTCCAATCTTCTGCTGCAATGAAGAGCCTTGATCATATGCCAAATCATATATGTGAGAGTAAGCTATCTTCCTAGGAGCAGAATGGCTTGACCAAAAAGTTAAAAAGCAAATTCAATTTTAATCTTCACACATATTGAAAAATTGTTCTCCCCTAAAACTAGATGATTACACTCCCACCAACAAAATCACAGCACGAATGTCCTTATTTTCATATAGATTTTGCCAACAAAGATTTCTAATTTGTAATCTTTACCAATCAGTTCAGTTCAGTTGCTCAGTCGTGTCTGACTCTTGGCAACCCCATGGACTGCAGGACACCAGGCTTCCCTGTCCATCACCAACTCCCAGAGCTTGCTCAAACTCATGTCCATTGGGCCAGTGATGCCATCCAGCCATCTCATTCTCTGTCGTCCCTTTCTCCTCCTGCCTTCAATCTTTCCCAGCATCAGGGTCTTTTCCAATGAGTCAGTTCTTTGCATCAGGTGACCAAAGTATTGGAGTTTCAGCTTCAGCATCAGTCCTTCCAATGAATATTCAGGACTGATTTCCTTTAGGATTGACTGGTTGGATCTCCTTGCAGTCCAAGGAACTCTCAAGAGTCTTCTCCAACACCACAGTTCAAAAGCATCAGTTCTTTGGTGCTCAGCTTTCTTTATAGTCCAACTCTCACATCCATACATGACTACTGGAAAAACCATAGCTTTGACTAGATGGACCTTTGTCAGCAAAATAATGTCTCTGCTTTTTAATATTGATCTTTACCAATGGGGAAGGTTAAAATGACATCTTATTGTAATTTTTAAAAAAATCCTTTTTTGTTGTCATGAAAATATAACTTAAAATTTCCCATCTTACTCATTTCTAAAGTGTATAGTAATATTAAACACATTTACATTTGTTGTGCAATCATCGTTACCACCCATCTCTAGAACTCCTTTCATCTCCAAAATTTCATCTTGAAATTTTGTACCCATTAAACACTAACTCCACACACTCCTCCACTCCCTCTGTCCTTGAAAAGCATCATTCTACCTTCTATGTCCATGAATTTGACTACTTTAGGCACCTCATATAAGTAGGCTCATACAATGTTTGTCTTTTTGTGTCTGGCTTATTTCACTTAGCATAATGTATTCAAGATTCAAGCATTTTGTAGCACGTGTCAGAATTTCCTTCCTTTTTAAGGCTGAATAATATCCTATTGTATGTAAATGCAACATTTTGTTTATCCATTCAATTGTTGATGGACATCTGAGTTGCTTCCTCTTTTTGGCTGCCTTGAATTATGCTATGATCATGGGTGTACAAGTTTCTCTTCAAGACATGGCTATCATTTCTTTTGGGTATGTCCTCTAAAGTGGAATTACTGGATCGTATGATAATTCTATTTTTAATTTTTGAGGGAACTGATTTGTAGGAGCTCTTTTATATTTAAAAAATTAGTGCTAATTAGTGAACAATTTGGAGAAGGCAATGGCACCCCACTCCAGTACTCTTGCCTGGAAAATCCCATGGACGGAGGAGCCTGGTAGGCTGCAGTCCATGGGGTCGCTAGGAGTCGGACATGACTAAGCGACTTCACTTTCACTTTTCACTTTCCTGCATTGGAGAAGGAAATGGCAACCCACTCCAGTGTTCTTGCCTGGAGAATCCCAGGGACGGGGGAGCCTGGTGGGCTGCTGTCTATGGGGTCGCACAGAGTCGGACACGACTGAAGTGGCTTAGCAGCAGCAGCAGTAAACAATTAGAAAATTTGTGTTTTGTGACAGTAAGTTGCAAATATATTCAGTTGCCAAAACACATAGTAGGTGTCCAATCTGTGCACCTCACGCTCTCTCCCAATTGTTCTGCCTTCCTTCCAGTGATTTTAATAAGTTTCAGAACACAGACACTATCTGTTGGGCCAAAGCTGACACCAGTCAGTGGCAGAATCTGAAAAAATAATTCTCTTTTTTAAAAATTGAAGTACAGTTGATATATAATGTTGTGTTAATTTCTGGTGTACATCAAAATGATTTAAAAGACGCTTACTCCTTGGAAGGAAAGTTATGATCAACCTAGATAGCATATTCAAAAGCAGAGATATTACTTTGCCAACAAAGGTTCGTCTGGTCAAGGCTATGGTTTTTCCAGTGGTCATGTATGGATGTGAGAGTTGGACTGTGAAGAAAGCTGAGTGCCGAAGAATTGATGCTTTTGAACTGTGATGTTGGAGAAGACTCTTGAGAGTCCCTTGGACTGCAAGGAGATCCAACCAGTCCATTTTGAAGGAGATCAGCCCTGGGATTTCTTTGGAAGGACTGATGCTAAAGCTGAAACTCCAGTACTTTGGCCACCTCATGGGAAGGGTTGACTCATTGGAAAAGACTCTGATGCTGGGAGGGATTGGGGGCAGGAGGAGAAGGGGATGACAGAGGATGAGATGGCTGGATGGCATCACTGACTCAATGGACGTGAGTCTCAGTGAACTCCGGGAGTTGGTGATGGACAGGGAGGCCCGGTGTGCTGCGATTCATGGGGTCGCAGAGTCGGACACGACTGAGCGACTGATCTGATCTGATCTGATATTCTTTTTCAGATTATTTTCCATTATAGTTTAGTACAAGATACTGAATATAGTTCCCTATGATTTACAGTAGGACCTTCCTGTTGATTTCATACATAGTAGTTTTGTATCTGTTAATCCTAGACTCCTAATTTATCCCTTCACCTCTTCTTCTTTTGGTAACCATAAATTTGTTTTCTATATGTCTGTTTCCATTTTATAAATAAGTTCATTTGTATCATAAAGATTCCATATGTAAGTAATAGCATATGATATTTGTCTTTTCCATGTCTGAGTTATTTCATTTAGTATGATAATCTCTAGATCTATCCATGCTGCTACAAATGGAATGATTTCATTCTTTTTTATGACTGAGTAATATTCCACTATATATATATATATATATATATATATATATATATATATATATATATACACACACACACACACACACACACTACATGTTCTTTATCCACTCATCTGTTGAACATTGCTTCCATGTCTTGGCTACTGTAAGTAGTGCTGCTATGAACACTGGGTACATGTATCTTTCTGAATTAGAGTTTTCTTTGAATATATGCCCAGGAGTGGGATTGGTGGATCATAAGGTAAAGGAGTTCTCTATTTGATTCTTGTGCACTTCATCATCCTAAATCACTACCAATATCCTATTTATCATAGATTCTGAGGACTGTGAACCCTGTAAGTCTGAACTCCTAGTTAGTATAAAAATCTCACACTGTTTGCAAACCAAGTATCAGTATGCTTGATGCAATCAAAGTTTTTTTTTTTTTCTTCCCTGGGTGATGTGTCAGATAGGACACACCATCAAAATTATACTTTGGTATAAATTTAATGAATCACCTTTAATTCAAATAATCACATGAAATCTGTATGGTCGTGGGAAATCCTGGACAGATGGTCCCTGTAATTCATTCAGTGGGGAGGAGCACTGGGTCTGAGAAGGACATCAAAATTATTTTTTGCTTCTCTATTTGGAATCTCTGTCTTCTCCTGGGTGAAAAGCTGCCTCTCCTTAACTTCCTCTCATTGATACTGGTATCATTCTCTCAAACTTTGCAGAATAAGCCTAACAGAGAAAAGAGAATAAGCCTAAGCCTAACACACTTCTATCAAAGCCTTTTATGGATTTTGGGGGAGAGAGATCATGTTTGTCCTCAAAATCCTGCCCCAGCAGTGATATTCCTAATAAACTTCCCTAACATTAACTTAGAGACTGCACACCCATCCTGACCAACACTTTAGATACCTGGTTTACCAGAGGCCCTATTAAAACATAGGGCTAAAACACTTGAGTGTCATGATACTCTTTTATACAGTATAAATGTATAAAAATATACTCTTTTATACATATGAAAAATTTCTCTCATCTCTAGCCATGGAGTGTGTGTGAGGGGCCAGTTTTCTTCAATGTCATTGGCTATGAGGCAGAGCAGAAATGTCACTGCTCCCTGTGCAATGAACTCTTAACCACAACTACGAGTCACGACTTTCTCCAGAGGGCCTGAGAAGTAGAAACTCTAGCTTTTGGAGGGAGAGAGCAGAAAGGGGATTGGGAGAGGAAAGAACCTAAGAATTTACAGGGGAGATTCTCTGTGAGGATATTTCTGTCAGTTGTGAGCAGAATGGGTGAACTGGTCAAAAACCTAGAACAAGTTTCAATGTTCTATTTAGCTGGAGGTTCACCTTCAAAACTAAAGAAAAGCACCCATCAGACACTACTTTCTCTCACTTTACATACCTGGCCATCATAGAATGTGAGTGAGAGTCAACTCAATGACCAAGTATATTATTCCTCACAATAAGGTGAGATTTTCTTTCCCCATGTTGCAAGTAAAGAAATGGAGTTTCTTCCCTGCATTCTTTTTCATTTTATTGAGATAACATTGGTTTATAACATTTTTTCACATTTACAACATTATATTTCCACTTCATACAACATCATATTTCCATTTCCGTATACAGTACAGTTTGCTCGTCACCAGAAATTTAGTTTCCATCCATCACTCATTGTGTTATTTTTGACTCTTGTATAGTTCCTTTAAAAGTTCCAGTTGGTTTCAGATGTGCTGTTGTTATTGCTTAGTCACTCAGTCGTGTCCAACTCTTTTGTGACCCTGGACACAAAAGCCTGGACGGTAGCCTGCCAGGCTCCTCTATCTATGGGATTCTCCAGGCAAGAATACTGGAGTGGGTTGTCATTCCCTTCTCCATCTTCCTAAACTGGGGATTGAACCTGAATCTCTTGTATTGGCAGGCAGATTCTTTACCACTGAGCCACCAGGGAAGCCCCAGGTGTGCGTTAGGAGCAAGGAAAAAAGATTTCAATTCTACCCACTCTCAGGGTAGCAAGGGAACAGCACATCCCTGGGGTCATGTGTGATGGCAGCTCCTGGAATCAGAGTGTGACACTCAGGGGACAGGCTGGCTAGATGTAGGACGGACCACAGTGTCCCTGTGTATCAGGGACATTTCTGTCCTGAGCTGCCATTCAGTCCACAAATATTATTTGAGCACCTATTACGTGCCAGGCAGAGAATGCTTCTCTCCACCCCAGCCCCGGACAGGTAATGAGTTTGCTGGCCTGGGCTGACCTCCAGACACATGTTACTGTGTTTCAGCTAAGCCTCACCTAGAAGAGTTCTGGGAACTACGTGCATTGGAACAGAACAAAGGGGATTAAGAAGAGTTCTTTTATGTTGCAAGTCTGCAGGAGGATGTGGGATCTAGCTCAGGCGAAAGGCAGTATGCAGATATGGCGAAGTGGTGTTGGCCAGTCACGGGGTGGGACAGGGGAGTACACATATGATGGCTCGGGAAGTGAGAGAAAGATTCCAAGGCAGAAGTTGGGGAGCAGCAAAAAAAGTTCCCTATTTCACTACTTTGTCTAGAATATTAGTGGTGATCAGGGCACCAGGAAAAATGCTGATAGGTTTCCTGGTGTCTAAGGAAGGTTGTTCATTGAGACAGTCTCATGCAAACATGTAGTGAATTTACTCAGTGTCAGGCTTGTTCTAGAGGTTATGAGGGAGTATAAAGATGTGCAGGCCTTGATCCCTAACTCAGAGCTAAAAAGAAAAACAGAGTGTCCACAAATACCTACCATTCAAGCTCCAGGCCAGCATGGAAGGTGGACTCATTCATCTCCTCCCAGCACATATGAGAGTCCTTCTCCGAACAAAGCAAAAGATGCCATAATTTCCATGGAGGGAGGACTAGGTTGGCCTCAGCCCAGGTTCAGACCCCAATCCTTTGTTTTCTTCCAGCTTGTACTGTGGCTGGCCAAGCAAGCGTGCTGGATGGGCACTGCCAGCTGAGTGAGAAGACAGTGAAAGCCAGGAGCAGGACAAGCCGCCCAGGGCCTTGACTGGCGTCAGCGTGACACGCTGTGTCAGTCACTTCTCAGGGCACCAGAACCGGAAGCTCTACCCTTAGAACAGCTATGATTACCTTGGAGGTCCTTGGAGGAATAGGGTAGGCTTATTTCCTTTTTCACAAAGTTTCTGAACTGCAAAATAAGAAGGTTGCTGGGAATTGACTGTATCTGAATTTTAACTTCTGACAGGCTGTCTCGTGATATGCTTGAGAGCAGTAGAGAAATGTGGGGATACATATTCATACAGATACTTGGCTGTGCCCCTAGGTTGTTCATTCATTTAACAAATATTTTTGGAGCCAGGCCTTGTGCGAGGTGCTGGGAATAGAATGATGGGCAAAACCGGAAAGGACTCCTCTTGCTATAGTTGCTTATAGGTTAGTAGATGAGCAGGATGATGATCATACAAATAAATGTAAAATTCCAATGATGACGAGTGCTACAGAGGAGAGCTTCATGGTGCTTGGACGGCCCATAATAGGTCTAGTCTAAATTGAGATTTGAAGAATGATGTGATAAGTTAAAGATGGACACATATTCTTGGCTACTCCTCCCTCCTACCCCTTTGTGACCTCTAATTTCCTCTCCTTGAGTCTGGGCGGGCCTTAGAGATTTGTTTGACCAATAGAGTGCACTAGAAGGGATGTTTAGGACTTCTGAGGCTAGATCAAAAGAAGCCTTGCAGTGTCTGTCTGTCTTGGAATGTGGGGCTCAGAGCCACTATACAAGACGTCCCACTACTGAGACCACCATCATGGAAATGCCACGTGTAGGTGTTTGAGTCAACAGTCCCAGCTGAAACAGCCTTCCAGTCATTTCTGCCAAACCACCAAACATGGGAATAAAATCCTGAATCCTTTAAATCAGAGGTCAGCAAACTGCAGCCTGAAGACCAAATCAGACCACCACCTATTTTTACAAATAAAGTTTTGTTGAAATGCAGCTGTAACCACTATAATTATTGTCCTTGACTATTTTTTGTACTGCAGTGATAGAGTTGAGAAGCTGTGACAGAGATCATATGGCTTGCAAAGCTGAAAATATTTTCTATCTGGCCTTTTATAGAAAAAAAAAAATACTGACCCTTGCTCTAGATCAGCACCGTCCAATAGAAATATAATGCAATCCAAATATGTAATTTAAAAATGGCTGGTAGCCACATTAAAACATTTAAAAATAAATAGGTGAAATTAATTTCAATAAGATATTTTATCTAATCTAATATCTAAAATACTATTTCAATATGTGATCAATATAAAAATTATTAATGACTATTTTACATTATCTTTCCTGTACTAAATCTTCAGAATCACCTGGGTATTTTATATTTACAACACATCTCATGTAAGATGAGCTACATTTCAAATAATCAGTAGGTATGTGGCTAGGGACTACTGAATTAGATAGTATACATTTAGACTAGCCCATTCATCAGCTAAGTGACCAAGTTGATGCCATGAGGACCAGAAAAATCACTCAGAAGGCTGCCAAAACTTCTGACTCATGTGTTATGAGAAAGAGTAAAATATTCATTGTTCTAAGCTGCTAAGTTTGGGGGCAGTTTCTGATGCATCAATAGGTAAGCAGAACAGATTGAATAGGTGCTAAGTAAGTGAAGGTTGGTGGAGTGACTTAGGAAATGCTAGGCAATGGGACCAGCACGTGCAAAGGCACTGAGGGCACATGAGAGAAGGTTGATGTGGATAGAGGGGTGGAGGGCAAGATTGAAGAGGTCAGCAAGGGCCAGACGATGCTTATCTTATCGGTCAGTTAAAGATTTTGTTCTTTATTCTGAGAGCAACATGAACAGCAGAGGAGTGACATAATCAGGTTTGCATTTTGAAGATGATTGGCTACTTTGTAGCAGATGGATAGTACAGAAGCCAGGGTAGAGGGGTAGAGGCCACCAGACCAATCAGTTGGCTATTGCAGTCATCTAAGTGAAAGAAGATGGCTTTTTGTTGTAGGTTGTGGTGGCAAAAGTAGATAGAAATGGATAGGTCCAAGCGGAATTTAGGATTATAACCAACAGGATATGGTGATGGATTAAATATGGGGGATGAGAACAAGATATTGATTGATTCATTCACTCAACAACTATTAGGAATCATTCTTGTTTAATAGGCTGATACTAGGTGGGTACTGTGGGGGCTCTCTGTGTTTTACTTTCTCATTTTTACATGTTTAGTAAAACTATGAATGAAAGCACAGAAGTCATACTTCTGCTTTCAAATGTGCAGATGTACATAAAAGTGTGCACAGGAATAAGCCAGATAGCTATTGGTCAGTTGGTCAGCTGAAAAGAGAGTCTGATACTAGCATGCCACATCTCAGGGTACACATAAAGATCTACACTTAAGTGAAGTAGAATAAGTAGAAAATAGAGAAGAGCTTATCTGCAGTAAATATAAAAGTCATACAAATGTTAGCGTGGCAGGGCTAACCAAAAGTTAATTTGCTCTTAGTGTAGAATGTGGTCACTGTGCTCTGTGCTAATCAGACCACATCATTTGTGGTATCACATTCAGTGAGGTCTGTTATACTTGAATGATCATGGCAAATTAGAGTTTATCAAGGGATTCACCAGGGAATAATGAAAGTATGTCAAATGAGGAACAATCGAAAGGCCTGGGGGTAACTAACTTGAAGCAGAGAAACCTGCAAGTGCCCAAAGCTGTCTGCAAATATTTAAGGGCCCTCCCACAGGAAGACACTTGCACTGTTGTTAAAGGGACAGTAGTTCCAATACTGAAAGATACAGGGAGCCAGATCTCAGCTTCACGTGATGAAGAACTTTGAATAGAGTGCTACAACCAAGGCCTGGATTTTCTTGTGAGATAATGAGCTCCTCATCACCAGAACTGCTCAGGCAAAAGTAGAGTAATAATGAGGAGGAGACATTTTAAAAGAGATTCTTGAATTGAGTGGGTGGTTGAACTGCATAACTTTTCTTAAGTTTTCCTTGAAGCTGCTCATTACATTCCCAGAAAGGAGGAAAAATAAGGGAGAAAATCTGGACTCACCCACCTTTCCAGGGAGAAAATCTGGACACACCACTTTTCCCTACCCCCACCCAATTTCATTCCTCCAAGTTTTAGCACAGTATATAGTCGCAAAGAGTCAGACACAACTGAAGTGATTTAGCACAGCACACATAGTGTGGTGGTCTTCCCAGGCGGCACTTGCGGTAAAGAATCCACTTGCCAGCACAGGAGACACAAGAGACTCAGGTTCGATCCCTGTGCTGGGAAGATCCCCCGGGCATGGCAACCCATTCCAGTATTCTTACCTGGAGAATCTCATGGACAGAGAAGCCTGGCAGACTACAGTCCATAGGATTGCAGAGAGTCAGGCATGACTGAAGCGACTTAACACACACACACACACACATGCACACAGTATGGTACATTTAAAGGATCCCAGGTCTGTGGAGGACCTTCTCAGTTGACAAGTGGTCCAAGGTTTCAAAAGAGATAGAGAAGTAATCCTATGGTCCAGAAGGGTGGGGTAAAGACGGTGATATCTAACCTGGGACTTAAAAGTAGGTCAGTTTGGGTCTCAGAACTGTACCCTGGTGACAGGAACAGAGTGAGCTAGGAATGTTAGTGCTTGCTGGAGAAAGTCAAGTTCAGTTAGAACAGAGGAGGCTTCTATTCCGTGCTCCCAGCCCACTCAGTCTGATTCTCCCACTCCAGAGAGCTGTCAGCCTAGGCCATTGCATAAGAGGATCTTTCTCAGAGAATTTCCATCTTCCTTTCATATTAGCAATTATTTATTGTCCAGAACTTGATGTGATGGCCATCTGCCTTTGTCCTTGAAAGGCTCTGCAAGCTTCCAACAATTCTTCCCCAGACGGCCCTTCAGATAGATTCCTGCGGAAGTACTATCCTAGGCATTCAGTTAATGTGGCTCAGGAAACTACTGCCTCCAATGAACTACTTTGAAATGTTTGATTGCGTTTAACTGGATACATATTTCAGCCGTATTCTTGAGGTACACACACATGTATAAGAACAGGATAGCTGAACGTGGCCTAGAAAGTCAGATAAGGAATTTATATTTGTTTTGATAGAAAATTGGGAGTTTGGGATTAATAGTGTGGGAGCAAAAAAATTATATAATGAAAGTTTAAAGAAAATAAGCTTGTCGGTGGCCTGAAGGAGGCAGTGAGGGCTGGTATGAGGGCAATTAAGAAAGCCAATATTAAAAGCTTATAGACTTGAGATGAAGATGCTGAACCAACTTAGGGGAAGCAGGCATGACAGGAAAGAGATGGGCCTGCGTGATGCCTTGATGGAAATGTGAACATTTCCTGGTGTCCGGTGGACACGGGAGATGACTAGTACTGATACACATCACCCATCCTCAGCTCTGCTTTCCTTGAGCTCATCTCCTTGCTGAGACTGGATCATATGTCTGACTTGGTTTCCAGTCCCGGAGCAAATCCCCTTGGGTCCTCAATGATGGAGAATTTCCTTACCTAACACTGCTTTCATTCATTAATTGTCATCTTCCTCACCATTTGGGAGCAGTGTTTCCATACAGGTACAAGGGGAGTAGCATCCAAGAGGCATAGGTACAAAGAAGAAATGTCTAAGTAGGTTCATAAGGAGCAGGGGATGCTTTTCTTCATTTCCCAATATTGTACGTAACTAAAGCATTAAAACTAAGAGTCCATTGCCTTACTTGCCCAGAAGAAGGAGCATAAGATGGCAGTAGTGATTAACCTTTCCCATCCCCCAAGAGCAAGTCTGTGTATAAGATAGATACCCAGTTTTTCTAGTCATATCTAGAATCGGACCTTTCTGAGTCAAGAAATATGTTTTTTTGATTTATCAATGGTTTTGGAAACCATTTTCCCCCTTTTGCCAAAAAGTTCTTATGGGTAAGCACCATGCAAAATTTTCACAAGTTCCTCTCTCTGAGTCTGTGCACATCCAGTCAAGGGCTCTGCCTGCCATGAATAAGACCCACAGAACTTACCAAAAGGCAGCCATGCCAATTCTGGCCCCCTAAGGAAGCCCCTTCCTGCTCTCTCAGAACCAGAATCATGGTCAAAAAGAGAAAACCAGTGTTTCAAGGGCACAATCTGAGGGACATCCCCTTCTCCCCATTCCACACGCTAGCCCTACCCTGGTGCTTGGAATTCCCAAATTACTCATTCCTTGGGTAAAGGCATTTTTGAAAGCCCCTATTAAAATGCAAATGCTAGCTGGAAAGGAAAAATGTCTTTTGTTTTTAGCTATTAAGAGTTAAGTTTAATTTCTCTAGGAAATGGAACTTGGAAAGAAATCATACTCATGAAAGGAAGGAGAAGAACAGGGAATGGGACCTCTCCCATCTTGACTGGGAGATGGAAAGTGCTGGATACAATTTTCTTTGTCTACGTATATTCAAAATGGCATCTCTCTCCCAAACTCAGCCTAAGTAAACTATGATGGGCAGCTCAGAAAGTCTTTGCATTGATTAGAGATGAGGACAAGGGTCTAATAAAGGCTTAGGTGCTCAGCCTAGGGCCCTATCCTTCCTTCTTGCCTGACCATGAAAGGTGAAGTATCCATACTTGCCTGGACTCTGAATGACTCCAGAAACTTCCCCACCTCCTCCATTTGTTTCAGACATACTTGTTCTTGTTCTATGTCCTTATAGCTTCCATCTTCTGGCCCAGAGACCCCTAAACTCAACTCCTACCTCTATCTGATTTTTGAAACATGGTATTTGAACCTTGAATTTCTCCTAAGGAATCTAGCTTAGCCTGTCTTTTCACCTTTCATGTTCTCTCCACTCCCCATTCTAGCCTCAATTCCATGAAATCCAATCCTCACCTCCATTATGAGGGGACATCTGTTATCTGGGAATATTGTAGTAACCAAAATATCAAGCTCAAAGACGTTGTTCTTGAACAGTGAGCACAATCACAAAACCATTTCTTCTTTTCAGAGCATTGTTGCTACACAGTCATTTTTAGTGTGACTATTTAATTAGGACTGTTTTCCTGTTAGGCTAGAAGCTTCAAGAGAACAAGGGCCATGTCTTTTATTCTCCTTGTTAGAAACCCAGAACCTGGGACATAGTAAGCATTCAAAAAATATATTTAGGACACATGAATGAGCAGAGATTTATAAAAGCTTTCATTATACACAGGATAGCTCATGTAAATAGTAATATCTGTAACAGCAAACAGAAAATATCACACTCTGAACTGGTGCACATAATTAAATAAACATTTTAATCCAGAGCCTGAGTCCCAGGACTGAGGTTGGGAGGAAGAGATCGACTCCTCAGTTCTTACAATTTGAGGAGTGGGAAGTTCCCTTGGTCAAAACTTATTTTCACCTGTCTCTCCAGAACCTTCACTAACTATTAGTGGAGGCACTATTTTAAGGCTATTTGCAAATGCAAATAAGTTCATGGTATACAGAACACGATAAACCGCTGCCTGGGCTCTTTTTGACCCAGGACTATTTATTTCCAAATAAGCTATTTGTCTCTGGTGCCAGGTGGGGCTGATACTGGGATGGGGCACTTGGATGGGAAGAAGAAATGGGCAAAGGTTTCTGGACAGGGGGAGGGAAAGACCAAACAAGAAAGCAGAGGCTGTTTCAGAGTGTGAAGGTTTGGTCCCCGTCCTCTGGACTTTCCACTGGCACAAGGGGCTCGGGCAGGGCCAGCATGCTTGGATAGCTTCTCCTGGAGCATAGCTGTTTGGAGCCCACAGCACTGCAAGGCCAGGAGTGGCTGCCAGTTGTTTGGTAAGTGGTGCCTTCTATTTCCTGCCTGTTATGTCTCTCAGCTCGTCAAAGCAGACAAAGGGATCCGACTAGAAGAGACACATTTTTGTCATGTCCCATCTCCAGTGTAGACAGTCCAGGAACCAAGCCTGATGGTCAAAGGATTTAATCACATACCCCTCACCCCTTCTTACCCACTCCCTTGCTGGCTGTCAGCCCCAGCTTTGAACATCTGTCCCAGATGCAGCCTGACCCCACACCACACTCCCCCAGGCACACGAGCCTCATGAGAACATACCTGTCACAGGTGCCCATCCACTGCAGCTCCAAGAGACCAGAGGCATAAGCCCAGGGGCATTCCCAAGGAACACAGAAGCAGGGATCAAGAATAAATGAAGAGGAGCCTTTGTGAGCTCCCCATACCTCCTAACACTCCTTGTAGAGAGAGAAATAATGTCAGGGCTGAGGCTAGATCTCAAATGCAGAAAGGGGAACTGACTAGAGAGAAATAACACCACAGACAGGGGCAGTGTTCTCTCTGGTTCCAGATAACTTCTGCTGGCAGGTGGGCATTTCCACTGATGAGAATGACTACAAACACACTCCTGAGAGCTAGTGACTGTAAAGCCCTGAGGAAACCCCCCGAAGACAACCCAGCCACAAACATGGCAAAGACACCTTCCCTGACAGATCATAGAGGTCCATAGGTAAAAAGAATCAGCTCAGTTCAGCAAATGTTTTACTGGGTAGCCACATGCCAGACGCTGTGTCTGGCTGAGCAGGGCTGCAGGAGACAGCCCCTCAACCAGAGAGAGCAGAGACACCTAGTGCTTCACCTGTCTCTTTGCCCCACATCACTCACTGAGTTCCACTCCATAAATCCTGCTAGCAGTCAGTGAACACACATAGCCCCTATTTTCAGATTATCTTAATCTAATCCTAGTTGTGCTCGCCTAGAATGTCTCTATTACCTTGGTCCACTATTCCTGGAAGTGGATGGTACTCTTTGTTTTGGCCACACCAGGTGGCAGGTGGGATCTTAGTTCCCAAACCAGGGATGGAACCCATGCCCTCTGCTTTGGGAGCCCAGAGTCTTAAGCACTGGACCGCCAGGGAAGTCCTAGTGGATG
The DNA here is from genome assembly GCF_032452875.1 of Bos javanicus. Taxonomy (NCBI): domain Eukaryota; kingdom Metazoa; phylum Chordata; class Mammalia; order Artiodactyla; family Bovidae; genus Bos; species Bos javanicus. The sequence continues at coordinate 66,806,897 of NC_083868.1, read as the reverse complement.
GTACTATTGAGTTTGGGGAAGAGTCACAAGAAGAAGTATGAAAGGTGTGTGAATTCCACGTGCATCTTTCCAAACTCAGTGCTTAGGCAGAAACAGGCTTCACATATATAATCCTGCCCAGCACATGGCTTCTTTTTTCTGACCTTATCAGGCCTTACAACAACCTCTGCTCAATTTGGGGACAATTATGTGCCACTTCATCTGCAGCATTAGAGTCCAGAGGAGAGACAGCCTGCCTCTGAGCAGGGCTCCCCCTTCTCGTAGAGACTGGTGGTGCCCCATGAGGCTGGAGACATTGAAAGTGACAAAGTGAAAACTGCTTGATGTTGACTGGGTGCAAGAGGTCCAGGGGAAGTAGCACTGGTTTTGGAACTGGTGGTCAGTCCAAGGTCAAATCTTGGCTTTAGAATATCTCCCAGTCTTCTCATCTATGAATTGTGACTAGTAATAGCCTCCTTGCTCTGTTGTTGTGAAAAGCAAACGAGGTCTTGCATGTAAATAACCTGGCACATAGCATGCTCTGCTGCTATTTAGTCTTCATCACTGCTTTTCCACCTTCCTTTTGGACTTTCCAATCCTCACTTTGACCTTTCCACAAAGATCTTCCTTCCGTCACTGGGTGGATGATCATTCTTCCCCCAAACAGGTTTGTAAACCCCTTCACCTTCCACTGTGGCCTCTCAAAACCTGTGTGGGTCCTGGGCCCTCACTCACGTTACTTCCCCTCAGCCACTTTATGTGCATACCTTGGAAACTTCATCCTTTATTCGAATAGGCCTCACCTGGGGTTTTCCTCTGGATTTTACAATCGTATGGTTTTTAATTTGAAAGGGTCTATTTGGTTTCCTTATTGTAACACATGAAATTACCCCACCTATCAGAGCACAGCAAATTATTCATATTCCATGTAGTTTTCAAATTTTCTTTTCTTCCTTGTACTCAGCAATCAAAATATAAGACTGACTAAATTGGAAAGCCCTACTATCAAAACATTTGGAATAATATTTCCCAAACTTCAGTCATTCTGGCCACTAGTCTCACTTCATATCTGTGCAAAATCTATACTATTTTTTGTACAATATTTTTCTCTTCACTTACTTTAAGTAAATTTGTTTAAAAAGGACTCCTTATGTCGATATTAAAAATTTTTTAAAGCAGTATCATTTGCCATAAATAAAGGATAAGTAAAAATAACAAGTCACACTAGACTTCAGAATCAAAGATATGTGTGTTCAAATGCCACCTCCTATAGTTAATAGCTGTGTGTTCTTAGGGAAGTGACTTAACTTCTGTGAGTCTTAGTTTCCTCACAGAAGTAATGCTAAATATTTTCTAATCTCATTGTGAGAGTCAGATAGGATGACATAATTATATACATAGTACTTAGCACAGATTGTGGCATGTAGTAGTTTCCTTTAAAAAAAAAAAAAGTGGTTTTTTTTTCATTTCCTGTTTTCCATATCCCTTCTTTCATCTGCTAACTTTAGTTCTTGCTTAGAGCAGCCTCCTCGGAAGCTGTAACATGGAAGTGCAGGGAGATGAGGCAGGCAGCAGAAATAAAGTACAGTGTCATGGAATTCTCCTACTCCATGACTTAGAGATGCAGAGTTGTTTAAGGGACCTCAGAAGTCATTCCAGTCTCTTACTCAAGCAAGGAATCCCCTTGATATCATCTCTGATAGATGGAGGTCCAGTCTTTGCTTTTTCACTAATGTTGGAAAACTCACTATCTGATGAGAGTTCTAAGAGAAAAGCCTTCTTTATAATAATCCCGTCATCCACCTTTCACTCCTCACTCCCAGAAATACAATCTACTTGTCCCTGTCATCTTTTCTAAAACTACCAGAATATATGTATCTATATCTAGATATAAAATCCTCCAAATAGTTGAAAGCAAATATTATAAATTTCCTTAATAGTCTCTTCTTGCAACTAAATATAATCAGCTGTTCCTCATATGATTTGTTCTCCAGAACCATAATCAACTGGGGCTTCCTAGTTGGGGCTAGTGGTAAAGAACCTGCCTGCCAATGCAGGAGACATGAGAGATGCAGGTTGGATCCCTGGGTTGGGAAGATCCCCAGGAGGAGGGCACGGCAACCCATTCCAGTATTCTTGGCTAAAGAATCCCGTGGACAGAGGAGCCTGGTGGGCTACAGTCCACAGGATCATAAAGAGTTAGAGCTGAAGTGACTTAGCACACATGCACACGTGCACCCTAATCAACTCAGTGGCTCTCACACTGGCACCCACCTCCCTGAGTTTGTCAGCTATCTTTTTGCTCACATAATGAAACAGGCAGTGACAAGATCACTTTTGTAAATGGGTCAGAGATCAAATTAGCCTATATACATTTCCACTGGGAGGTTGGCCGACCATGACTTTTTTTTCACATGTCAAGTCAGATCACCACCCTCTGGCCCCATCTTGTTTGTATATCAGTATTTGGGGCCAGTGTTCAACCAGTCAAAATTACTTTGAATCCCACATATTTCATCCATTGTAAATTAGCCATCCTTCCAAGTCCGTGCCACTTGAAAATCTTATAAGGAAGCTCACCAAGGCTCATCAGAGCCAAGGATACAGAGGGTTCAACAGTGATGGTGGTCAGCAGTTTCAAATGCTGAGAAGAGGTCAAGCAAAATGAAGATCAGTTCCTTGTGTCAATGAGGAGGAAGTTGCTGGTAACCTCAGAAATCTGCCTTCTGTGTGGGGCTGCTTCCTCTACTGCTTTCCTCCCAGATGTTCTTAGGTCTGAGGAGGCCGTGGCTACCGGGAAAGCAGCAGGAGGGGAGTGGCTTGTAGACAGTAGCTGAGTGGAGGAAATGGACCCCTTCCCCATGTCCTTGCCCAGCTTGCTCAAGAGATGTTCCTTTGGGACCATGTAGTTAGGGTCTACTCTGGGAGGCAAAGCTAGAAACCTGTGGCATTTGGAAACATCCAAACACTTAGCTGAATTTTCCAGTTCCAGTTGTATTCGTTGTTTTATATATATGGCTTTCTGTGGCCAGGGGTCAGGAGGCACTCTAAAAGCATTCCAGGTGGTGGTGGTGGTTCTGATACTAGCCAAATAGTTTCCACAAATAATTGTAGAGGCATAATTTATTGAAATATTAATCAGTGTTTGTTTTCTGGGCTTCCTTGATACAGAGATTTTTTACAAAGGAGAAAGCAGAAGAGACTTAAAGTCAAAAGCACTTTTGGACTTTTGTGAAAGCCCCTGGAAAAGACAATGTAGGTGCCCTAGAAGGTGAGAGGTGAGACAGAGAGTGCTTTTGAGATGCAGAAGGGAGGGAGAGAAGGGCAGAGGTGTGTGGGGCCTGTGCATAGCGGGATCCAATCAACCCACACACTGCTCCCAAGGGCACAACAACCTCAGGGGAGATGGTTCATGCAGGAGACCCATCCTCAGTGAATGACCTCATTCCCCACTGTAGCGTGGGGGCAGAGAGCTGCCAGACTTCACAGACCACTGTGGGCTGGAGAATAGGGATGCTGATAGCAACCAGTATAGACCAGGACTTCCACCACTTTTTAGGTAAGCTTCTGAATTCTGACTGGGCCACAAGCAGGGGAGGGCACCCCTGTATGATCAATCTGGAAGGCAATTAGTCCTGAATATTCATTGGAAGGACTGATGCTGAAGCTGAAACTCCAATACTTTGGCCACCTGATGCGAAGAACTGACTCATTTGAAAAGACCCTGATGCTTGGAATTGAAGGCGGGAGGGACAAGGGGATGACAAAGGATGAGCTGGTTGGATGCCATCACCGACTTGATGGACATGAGTTGAGTAAGCTCCAGAAGTTGGTGATGGACAGGGAAGCCTGGTGTGCTACAGTCCATAGCGTTGCAAAGAGTCAGACACAACTGAGCGACTGAACTGAGTGACTAACTTGTCTATCTGTCACAGTGGGGGCTCACAGGTGGGATTAAGAAATAAGAAAAGTGATGATGTCTTACACACTTGGACTCATGAACAGAACTTCACACCCTATGTGTAATGTAATCCAGGAATGGGGGCCCAGGATTGAACTGAAAACAGAGTTTCTGAATTGTTGTTTATTTAGAACAGCTGCAGCCCAGGGTTGGGTCCTATTCTTATTGCCAGCCTTGCTGCACAACCTCTAATGATGCAGGAGAGTTAGCCATCCCAACATCTGACTCTACTTTTAATGAAATTCTGCTGGATTCACAGACAGGTTCCCTAATACCACCTGAGAGAGAGAGAGAGCATAAAACATCTGCTATGAAATTTACCTCTTACTGCTGTTGTAAAATTGTCTTTTTAGAACCCTCCCTACTTAAGGCATAAACATCCTGACAATAAGAGAAAGAAAAGACAAAACACAGACTGGAAGAAAACATTTGTAAAACACAAATCTGATAAAGGACTGGTATCTAAAGTGTACCAAGAACTCTTAAACCTCAAATATAAGAAATCAACTCAATTTAAAAATGGCAAAAGATCAGATCATACAAAAGTCATCAAGGATATACTGATGGCAAATAAGCATATGAAAAGATGCTCAGCTTCATATATCATTAGGGAATTGCTGATTAAAACAACAATGAGCTAGTAACTGCATACCTGTTAGAATGGTTAAAATTCACCAAACTGCCAGTGCCCAGTGCTGATGAGAATGTGGGGCAACAGGAACTCTCATTCATGGCTGGTAGGAATGAAAGGTGCTTTGGAACAGTTTCTTATAAAATTTAACATAAGCCTACCATATGACCCAGCAGTCATGCTCCTAGGTATTTACCTGATGAACTGAAAACTAGGTCCCCACAAAAACCAACACACAAATATTTGCAGCAGCTTTACTCATTATTGTCCCAAACCAGAAGCAACTAAAATGCCCTTTAATAAGTGTATGGATAAGCCAACTGTGATACATCCATACAATGAGATATTATTCAGTGATTAAAGCATGAGCTATTAAGCCACAAAAAGACATGGAAGAACTTTAAATTCATACTTTTTGATGAAAGAAGACAGTTTGAAGAGACTCTATTCTGTATGATTCTGACTAGATGACCTAGAAAACACAAAACCATGAGAGACAGTATGAAGATCAGTGGTTGCCAGTGTCCATGAGGAGGGATGAACAGGTGGAGAACAGGGGATTTTGAGGGCAGAGAAACTGCTCTGTGTGATACTGTAGTGGTAGATACAGGTTATTATAAATTTGTCAAAATTCATACAACACAAAGAGTGAGACAAAGTATAGAACAGAAAGATGATAGAAAGTATTAGTTGCTCAGTTATGTTCAACTCTTTGCGGACATGATATTGTCTGCCAGGCTCCTCTGTCCATGGGATTTCCCAGGTAAGAATACTGGAATGGGTAGCCATTCCCTTCTCCAGGGATCTTCCTGACCTTGGCATTGAACCCAAGTCTCCTGCATTGCAGGAAGATTCTTTACCATCTGAGCTACCAGGGAAACCCCTATTAGAAATTCATCAAAATTCATAGAACACAAAGGGGGAGACTTAAGGTATGGACTTTAGATAATAATATATCAATACTGGTTCATTAATTGTAACAGATATACTACACTAATGCAAGATGATAATAATAGGGGAAATGGTCTACAAAACAGGGGTCATATGGGAATTCTCTGTATTATCTGCTTAATTTTTCTGTAAATCTAAAACTATTTTAAAAATAAAATCTATTAATTAAACACACAGACGTACTAACCGCATACATTGATTCCTGGTAAAGCAACCAAATGAATGCTGTGACATTTTAGTGGGCTTCTAGACTAGTGGGTAAGAAATTAGCATCAATTTCACAGTCCAAAGATTCACTTCTCTGTGTTGCACACTTGTAATCAGATGCCACACATAAAATGCTGCAGTGAAAAATCTCCAGGTTTGTATTTCTGCCTTCTATTTTGACATTTTTTTTCTCTTTCTGGTGTGAAACTGTTTTTTATGTCAGTTCCTTAGGTAAATCAAAGGAAAAGCCCCCATTGTTTTCTAAGGGCCAGATCAATTAAAAATAGCTTTCAGTTCCATGTTTCTGGAGGAACATTCTTAGAAATAAAATGTTTCTTTTTTCTTTGGAGGGGATGAAATCTTGACTTATACTTGAAATAAATTTTATATAGTTAAGTATTGTTGAGTATTTTCCTCTGAACCAAAATTCTGCAGCCTCAGTATTTATATCCTGCAAGTGGGTTGACAAGGTAGGTGAGACCCTCACCCTTATAGCCTCTAACACGGCTCCCCTCCCATCTTAGGCTGGCTTGTTTGGTCTCTCTAGATGCCCCTCCTTTACTCACTTTCTCATGATGCAAATTCACACCTATCATTCATGCGTGCTAAGAAAGAGGCCTTGTGTGTTGTTTCTTAACTTGGGTTTGATCAGCTTCTGAACACCAAAACTAGGATGCATAATATGCTTTTGCCTACATGTCCTCTAAGAAGTCAGAAAGGCAAGGGGCACCAGCGGTTATTTGCAAGATTCTATCAAGTGAATGCAAAAGATTCTTGTGGGCACTTTCTCTCAAAATCACGCGGTGGCTTAACAAAACATACCCTAACTTCAGCAGCAAAATATGTTTCTTTGTATTGAAGATTACATTAGCACATACTGAAAAGCAGGTTAAGGAAAAAAAATTGTTGAAAGGGTGTCAGGATACATCCATTTTAGAGAAAGAAGTTCTGTTTTACCAGAGATGGGGGTGAGCTTCAGATAAGCTGTTCTTTGTTGGGCTGGGGTGAGTGAGGAAGGGGAGTGAAAAGTTGTAGTTGAATCACTCGAATACACCGGGATTCTTGGTCCCCGGAGGAGAAGAATTCAATCTGGGGCCAGAGACGAGGCTTGATCGCTCGGAGCTTTTGTGTAATAAAGTTTTATTAAAGTATAAAGGAGATGGAGAAAGCTTCTGACATAGGCATCAGAAGGGGGCAGAAAGAGTACCCGCTTGCTAGTGTTAACAATGAGGTTATATAATCCAAAGAATGTCTGGAAGTTGTAAAGACCTCATCAGACCTACTCCCATAATTTACATTTTAAGATAACACTGTCCTCAGGCAAGATACATCCTTGTAAAGACCAGGTCTACTCCCATAATTTACATTGTAAGATAACAGAAGGTTGAATCCAAAGACTGTCCTTAGGCAGGATACATTATTGTTATATAATCCTAAGGAATGTGGAGAAAGAAAAAAGTTTGTCCTTTCTTCCTCCTTGAGAATTCCAGACCCCACTCTCCTTGGGGACCCCTAGACTCCCTATCAACCTGCCTAGGAAATGACTCTCTCAGGAGGAAGATGGAGTTGGGTACAACAACCCTGGCATGTGAGGAACCACCCATCCCATACTCAGGATCTGAGAGCGATCCATGGTCTGGTGGAGACAAGGCAGAATGGGATGGGGACAGGCTTCAACACACCCAGAAATCAGGAGTTTCTGAGAAGTGTGATGTCTGCAGTGTGAGGAATGGCGATATTTGTCTCTGTGGAACAAGGCCCTTCACCAGGGGACAGGTCCTGGCGACGAGCTGGGAACTGGACTGCGGGTGAGAAGCAAGGTGAAGTCACAGAGCAACTGCAGCTTAAGGGACCGAGGAATCCACACTCACTTAGTGGACAGTGACCAGGATCAGAAGCAGCAAGATAACACCCAGAACACCCCTTCCCACCTGCCTGCCGTGTGTACGCACACCTCCTGGAAGGACTGGGCAGAGCATCAGGGCTGCTGCCAGAGCATCCATGGGGGCTGGCAGTGACTATAGACTCTAGTGGCAGCCAAATATGCACATTTTATGTTTCACCTGTGTTCCCAGCCGTCTTTGTATCTCAGTTAACATTTCCCATTTTCCAATAATTCTTAAAAATCCACAGATGGATTTAGAATTCCTACTTTTTAATTTGCCTTCATTCATCAACAAATGCTTAACCAGCCTTGATTGGGTGCAGGCCTTGGGCTAGCCCTGGGATCCAAGGTGAGCCAAAGCCAAGGGTACCTGCCCTCCCATATCCTGCAGGAGACCTGCACAGTCTAATAATGTCAAGGCACACGCGTGCTAAGTCGCTTCAGTCGTGTCCAACTCCTTGCGACACTATGGACTGTATCCCCCCAGGTTCCTCTGTCCATGGGGTTCTCCAGGCAGGAATACTGGAGTGGGTTGTAATACCCTCCTCCAGGGGATCTTCCTGACCCAGGTATTGAACCTGCGTCTCTTATGTCTCCTGCATTGGCAGGCAGTTTCTTTACCACTAGCGCCACCTGGGAAGCCCCAATATTGTTAGGGTACTTGCCAGCAGCTGATTTTCTACATAAACAACTTCAGTTACATATGATGCCCTAATGATCAGATACCATCTAAAGAGCATGAAATAGATTCTAACTAGATTAGGTAGGCCACAATTAGAAAAAATTTCCCCAGGCCCTCCATCTCAAGGATAGGCCATCTAAGAGATACTTCATATTTTAAGTAGTTACAGTGTCTGCATGACTATTAATCATGGGTGGCCCCAATTGAGAGAGCTCACTTGAAGGAGGGGTAGACTCAGTGATCCTTAACTAATTTAGTAATTCTGTACTCTAGCTATTCAGGTTTATTACAATACAATCTTACAATCTCAGGGCTTCTTCTGATAGCTTACGCAAAAGATGGCCTACTAGTTAACAAATAACAAAACTACATAAAATCTTTCCAAAAGGAATAAAATCTATACAGTGGCAAGTTAAAAGATTGATACAATAAACTGCCAATATTGGTGATGGCACTTTTCAGAATCTAACGAAATGAATATCTGATTCCAAAGTGATATCCTTTCAATCTTAGCATTACCTGGGAGTATTGAACCTCAACTCAGAAGATTGTGATCTCTGAATTTAAAGTGGCCCCTTGCTTAAGAATAGGTGCTTACACATTTTGAGAAACTGTTGTTTCTTTCTCAACAGTTTCTGAAATGACAAAGCATTTGACATTTGTCATTTCCTTTATAACCTCAGTTAGAAGAAATAAAATGAGGTAATATTCTAAAATGTAAAAGTTGCTAGAAGAGTTACTTCCATATATTTTTTCCTATGTGTGCAGAGGAGAGAATATAAACATAACAAAACTAACACATTTTAACAAACGGCAGCAGATTTCAACTTTAGGGAAGCACAAAAATCTGTGAAAGCACCTTTTTATGCAAAATATTTATATGAGTATAAATAAAATGGGCACTACAAAATAAAATAAACTAGACTGGGGCATACAGAGCACAGCTAATATGACTAAGCTTGTTAAAAAAAAAAAAAAAAAAAAACCACTGGATTTTTTAAAGCTTCCATTTCACAGCAGGGTTGAGGGAGGAGGCACTGCATTACCCAAAGGCTCACTTCCCTGTGTCATCTCTGTAACCAAAAGCAAAGCACAGAAGACTTCTGCGAACCTTTAAAATATGCATTTGTCAACTTGGATTTGCAATTTTCAAGTTGGTAGTGCAGAACCATAGAAGTGTAATTTTTGCAGTTCCCTTCACACACCTTTATCTGGAAAATTCTAAAGGTGCACCACCACACGGATGTGTTGGTACCTAAAAGAAATTTTCCAGTAAAACACGATGTTGCTCTTCCTACTCTTCAGCAATGTGAGTAAAGCTTTTTTGGAAGAGTGCCCTAAATAGATTCCCACACATCTGGTTTAAGACGAAAAACAATTTCAAATAAGACTTGAGCTGGTTAGCTACAGTTTTAATGTGAGGAGTTGGAATTTTTAAGAAGGATGGCACTTGTAAATCAGTTCCATCTTCATGTCTCATGGATTGAAGACAAAATATTGTATTTGTCATCACACTTGAGTTGCATTTTCACTGTGCATGGCCTATTTGCATACAAACAAAAGAGATTATTTTTAAAAGAGGTTTTCTGTGTTTTTGTTTTGGTCCTTTGGGATGACTGTGGTAAGACAGGACCAAGCCATTTTCATAACTTGGATTTCACACGTAAGTTTAAATGACCCCCTCACTTCCCCTTCCTCACCATCCACTTCCAATTCATTGGCGGCCCATGTTAAGATCTTGGTCACCACTCGTCAGGACTATTGCAACAGACTCCAAGCTGATTCCTTCTCACTATGCTTTACCCCAGTGGTCCCCAACCTTTTTGGCACCAGGGACTGGTTTTGTGGAAGACAATTTTTCCATGGACCAGGGTTGGGGGATGGTTTCAGGATGATTCAAGCACATTGCACTTATTGTGTGCTTTATTTCTATTATTATTACATTAGCTCCACCTCAGATCATCAGGCATTATTAGGTCCCAGAGGTTGGGGTCCTCTTCTTTACCCTACCATTATCTGTCATCAAGAACAATCTGATTTATGGAACGTCCTTGCTTTAAAGACTTACTCCCTGTTCCTCATGGATAGTTATCACACTTCTTACTTAGCAAGACCCATGGGGCCCTTCACAGCCTGAATCCAAGTTTTCTCTTCTGCTTTTATTCATCAGCTCATATAACTCACCCTCTAGTCACACGAACTGTTCTCTAGTTTTGGACCCTCACAAACCCTTTCATGACTCTTTGCCTTCTTTACCTTTGCACAAACTGTTCCTTCTGTCTAGAATGCCTTTCCTGCCTTCTCTGTTTGGGAAAATTCTTCTTTTCCTTCAAGATTCAATCATTCCACGGTTCACAGTTGAAACCTTTTTTATTTTTTTGGCCATCCTTCCCTCCTCTTTTCACAATATCTCTATCATCCTTGCTCCAAAATCACGTTATGTATTCTTCCATTATAACAGTTTCCTCATTGTGCTACAGTCTCACTGCTCATATGGCTCTCCTGTCCTGTCTTCCACAAGTGCAGGGGACATGTTTCATTTCCCTTTGCATTCCCGCTGCTTAGCAAAGGAACAGGTCCAATAAATGTCCTTAAAGCTAACATCTGTTAGCTGATTGCTTATGAGCTAGGTGCTCTGCTAAGTACTTCAAATCTCTCACTTCATTTAATCCACACGGCAAACATACAAAGTTTACAAGAGGAAACCGTTTCAGAAGTTAGGCCACTTTCCCAGGGATACACAGCTGGTGATCTCAAGATGTTGGTGAGATATAGAATTGAATCTTTTGTAATTTCTAGCTGATAATGCTATGTGACCATCGTTAGAATGTCAGGTGTCAGCGTACTTTTTTGGTGTGGTTTGGCACTTTTTGAGTAAGTCTCTCTACTCTGCCCCTTACTAATTTTGTGATGTTGAGTGACTTACTAAACCCCTCTAAACCTCAATTTCCTCATTTTGTTTTCAATGGGGAAAATAATACTCGGCTCACATGGTTGTCGTAAGGATCCAGGGACGACACCTTACGTACGTTCCTAGCCCTGTCTCAGCCATCACAGCTATCACTGTCCCTGTTCTGAGCCACACATTTCATATTCCTCCATTAGCTCACTTCATCCTTTTCCTCTGAAAAACAGAAACTGTTAAAACTTCTAACTGATGAATTAACTGAGACTTAGAGAAGTAAGTAACCTGCCCCAAAGTTCCTTTAATCTAAGCAAATGTTTCTCCTAAAGTTCTCCTAAAGCCCCCCACAACTGAATGAGCCCCTCAGATCGATACCTAAGTAGTGTGTAAAGGGATAATTCTGCCTGAATGTGTGAAAATTCTGATAACTGGGTTTCAGCTTGTTTTTCCTTTTTACACATTATTTTCTTACAACTATGAACATTTATTAAGCCTAACTTACATTTGTATATTTTAGGTGGCTTTTTTTGTTTGTTTGTTTGGCTCTCACTTTATTCACTTGCCTTGAGCCTGGCCTTCTCTCATCTGTAATTAGGAGGTCTATTATAGCAACTTCTGAGTTATAAGTAAGAATTCATTTGCTAGAATTCACCTAGAAAAGGCAGAGCCAAAGAAATTAAAGACTTCATTTCAAATATTGGAAATAATAAATTTTAAAGAAAAGAATGTGAAGCCTCAGATATTTCATTTTCACAAGACTTTGCATCCTTTATAAATGCTTATAACCCTCATAGCATTGGTAAGTACCAATTTTACTTTAATTTACAGATGAAAGTGCTAAAGTTTAGGAAGCTGGATAGCTTCCCCAAGGTGACACTGCTAATAAGTACAAAATTACTTATTAACTTATTATTTGACACCAGACCTGACTCAAAACTCAAACATTTATCCAAGACACAGAACTACAGACAAAGGGAAAACAGCCACTTTTGTGCTCCTGGGGTTCCCTCCCACATGTCACTCTTATAAAAATGTCATCATATTTGATATTTATACCACTAAGCTGAACTCTTTGAGTGCAGAAATCATGTATACTCATCTTTGGTATACTTCTAATGTGTGGCACTGTGCCTGGCATTGGAGAAGGAAATGGCAACCCACTCCAGTGTTCTTGCCTGGAGAATCCCAGGGACAGGGGAGCCTGGTGGGCTGCCATCTGTGGGGTCGCACAGAGTCGGACACGACTGAAGCGACTTAGCAGCAGCAGCAGTGCCTGGCATAAAGGTATTGGATAAACTGAAAAAAATTACTAAGAACAGAGAAATAGGCAGTGGTCAAGTTTGCCTGTATATGCTTTTTTAAGGCTTTTGATACAGTCTTAAATTCCAGAAAAGTTATAGCCATTCACAATCCCACAATCAGTGGTATATGACAGTACCATTCTTCATATATACACTGAGCATTTTTACCCTGACCTCCTAATAAAATATAAGTTGTTAATTTGATAAATGAAAATATCTCATTGGTGGTTCACTGTCATTTTCCTTAATACTTAGTGAGGATGAGTATTTTGTGTCTTTTAAAATTACATTTTAAACTCTTTATTTGGAAACAAAGCTTCAAAGGTGGTTGGACAAAAGAGTACAGGGAGGCCCTTGCACCTTTCCCCCAGTTTCCCCCAGTGGTATTGTTTTACATAATGCTAGTACAATGGCAAAATCAGGAGACTGACATCGGTTTAATCCACAGAGCCTATTCAGCTTTCACCAGTTTTAGGTTTCACGTGTACTCCTTATGTGTGTGTATGTAGTAGTTCTCTGCCATTTGCTCACACACATAGATTCATGCAGCAATTGCCATTATCAGGATACTGAACTGATTCATCACCCCAAGACTCCCTGGTGTTAACTCTCTGCAGCCACACATGCCTCTTCCTTTCCCCACCACCCCTAGCCATGGCAACCACCAACTGTTCTCCTGTCTGTGACTCCATTATTTCAAGAATGTCACATAAATGGAATCATATAGTAGCATTTTGGGATCAGCATTTTCACTTAGCATTATTGCCTGGAGAGTTCTTCAAGTTTGTGTGTGTATCAGTAATTGATTCCTTTTATTGCAGGGTAGTATTCCATGGTACTGGAGTTTTAGCTTCAGCATCATTCCTTCCAAAGAAATCCCAGGGCTGATCTCCTTCAGAATGGACTGGTTGGATCTCCTTGCAGTTCAAGGGACTCTCAAGAGTCTTCTCTGATGCTGGGAGGGATTGGGCGCAAGAGGAGAAGGGGACGACAGAGGATGAGATGGCTGGATGGCTTCACTGACTCGATGAACGTGAGTCTCAGTGACTTCCGGGAGTTGGTGATCTACAGGGAGGCCTGGCGTGCTGCGATTCCTGGGGTTGCGAAGAGTCAGAAACAACTGAGCGACTGATCTGATCTGATCTGATCTGATTCCATGGTACATGTGTGCTCCAGTTTGTTTAATCATGCATCCATGGAAGGACATTTCCCCCCTAGTTTTTGACTATTAGGAATAAAGCTGGTATGAATATTCATGTACTGTTTTTTGTGTGAACATAGGTTTTCATTTCTCCAGGATAAATGCCCAACAATGCAATTGCTGTGTTATATGATAAATGTATGCTTAGTTTTGTAAGAAATTGCCAAACTGCTTTCCAGAGGGGCTGTACTATTTTACAGTCCCAATAGCAATATCTGAGTGATCTAGTTTCTCTACACCCTGCCAGTATTTGGTGTTACCGTTATTTTTTACTTTATCCATTCTAATGTGTGTGTGCTAATATCTCAATGAGGTTTTAATTTTCATTCCCATAATGGATAATGATGTTGAATGTCTTTTCATGTGCTTATTTGTCATCTGTATATCTTCTTTGGGGAAATGTCTTTATATCTTTTGCCCACTTTCTAATTGGATTATTTGTTTACTGTTTAATCTGATAAATGAAAATACCTCATTGATGTTTGAGTTGGCATTTCTTCAATTTCTACTGAAAATGAACATTTCTTGTTATTTATATATATTTTAAATCACTTAATTATTAACTACATTGGATTGCTTTTGTCACTTCATAATTTTGTTTTCTATTCCCAGTTACACTATAAAAATTATATGTCAGCTTTTTGTTCTATACTCTCCATGCTGCCTTAAAACTATCAGGTTCTTGCTGATAGTTCTATTGTTTAGTTGGTTGAAAATAGTCATAAGATGGAGGTGATGATCTAGGTTTTCCTTTTGGGTCCTTATTATTTCAGGTTTTATCCCATGATTATTTCCTGTCTGGTACTGACTAATTTATTTATTTCACTAAATGCTCATTTAACAAATTTTTATTAGCTCCTTAGTAAAGTCAAACCTGATAAATTTGATCCTCAATAATAAAGAAGTGTGATATTTGGGTTGCTTGGCAAAAAGTATCCTGAGGCTACAGAAAGCAAATTTTAGGTTCATTTTGACTTTAAAGCTTTCTAAGAAAATGCTTCAGTACTTCCCTATTCCAATTCTACTATGCTTTTTTCCTGCTTATTGACATACATTATGAATGATCCCCCAAATTCCACTCAGGCTTGTCTTTTCCTTTACATCATCAGATTCACCACAGGCTTACAACATCCCCTTTACAACATCAGATTCATCATAGATTTCATCTCTGGGAAGCTTTAAATAACACATTTCTTAGGGCTTAAAAAAAGAGAATGTAATCTGTGTTAGAACATGTAAAATGACAGCTGGAAAAAGCAGAGGAGACACCAGGTCTGTCTGGCTGACTCCAAGGTGTCTCCATGTGGCTCTTTCTGGGCAGCATAGATGAGCTTGGTTCAGTGAAGAGGTCCCCTCTCATCACTCAGTGTTTTGTGGGAGTGGTCTATCTGCTGTCTCGCTTCTCAGCTCTCTAAGACCTACCCCTCTACTTAGCTGAGTGCTCCGCAAAGGTCGCCACAGACCTCTGGACTGATATTTTCAGTCATTCTCCTACTTCACCTTTCTGCAGAATTAACACTGTGACTACCCTCTATATTGTGGAATATTTTTCTCCTCTTAGCTTAGGTGACCTAATCCTTTTTTTGGTTCCTCCCTCACCTCTCTGAAATACTTATTCATGGTTTCTTCCTCTGACTATCTGCACTCTCACCAAAGGATTATTTACACCCACCAAATGGATTAGATTGTTAGGGATGTGGTAACAAAGTACTGAGTGGCTTAAATGGAAATTTGGAAGCTGGAAGTCCAAAATGAAGTTATCAGCAGTGCTGATCCCTTCTGAGGGTTATAAGGGAGGGATCTGTTACAAGGCCTCTCTTCTTGGTACATGGCTATCTTCTCCAGGTTTCTTTACATTGTCTTCCCTCTATGCCTGCTTCTGTGTCTACATTTCCTCTTATTTTTAAACATATCAGTCATCTTGGATTAGGGCCCACCCTAACAACCTCATTTTATCTTGATTATCTATGCAGAGACTATCTCTAAATACAGTTACATCCTGAGGTCCCATTGAGAAGAATGGTACTTTCATATACTACTGATTATGGGGTTGTGAATGGCTATAATTTTTCTGGAAAGCAATTTAAGACTACAAATTTTGAGGGAACACAATCAACCCTTAACCCTCAGTCCCTAGAATCACTTTTTCTGTATCTCAGGTGCTCAGTGTAGAAATTCAGTAAATATACTTTGTCTTTCTGTTGGCCATGTCCTCCTCTTTTTTTTTTTTTAACTGAAGTATAGTTGATTTACAATATTGTGTTAGTTTCAGGTGTATGCCTGCCCTCTTCCTTGTATCTCTCTCCTCTTTGGGTTCCAGTGACACCATTTTTTTCCTACCTTGTTCCACTCTCTCGAGGCTCTCCTTGATGTCTAATGTGGACTCATTATCTTCATATACCTCCCTCGATTTTGAAGTTTTCCAGGTTCTATCCTTGGCTGCTTCTTACTCCACCATCCCCTCTCCCTAGCAATCTCACCCACAAAGAGAATTTCAACTATAACCTATACTGAGGCTGAAGACCTTTAATGTTTTCTGCAGCCCATACCTCTTTCTTGAACTTCACACCTGTATATCCGCTTGTCTGCTTGGACATCACCATCTAGCTGCTCCAAGAGATCTCAAATTCAGCATGTTAAAAAATGAATTCAACTTCTGTCCTCTTTCCCCATGGCCCAAACCCATCCACATTTTGGGAAGGATGCCACTGTATATACTTAGATCTCTCCTTTCAAGCTCAATATCTGTCAAAAAGCAAATTCTGCCAATTCTAGTTTGTAAATATGTCCCAAATGCGTCCTCTCCTCTCTGATCCCACCATAACTGCCCTGGTCTCATGTTCTCAACTCTTCTCCTTGAATCAGTTTCCTATAGTCTTTATAGTCTAATAATTTCCTAAATGATTTCGTTGTTACCTTAAATCAGTTATGCATTCTGCTGCCTGTGGAATTAAAAAAAATTTTTATGGTATTTTTGCTTGTTTATGGTTCTTCAAATGTAGGCTGTGATTTTGGGATAATCACAATGGATGCCTGGGCTTGTGGGGGTGGGGGCAGGGGGGTGTCTTTGTTCTGGCTCCTCCCAGGGTCCACCTCATCCT
Source organism: Bos javanicus (assembly GCF_032452875.1). Classification (NCBI taxonomy): domain Eukaryota; kingdom Metazoa; phylum Chordata; class Mammalia; order Artiodactyla; family Bovidae; genus Bos; species Bos javanicus. The sequence goes on along the minus strand of NC_083868.1, from coordinate 66,790,093 downwards.
CTATGAGAACTATCTGTCAGGCATCTTCTTGCAGTATATCTGCAATTCCACACACCCCATCTGTCTGTTTGATCACCCCAACCTTGGGGGGTGGGGTTTGTTTAAGTTATGTAGACTCCCCATGAAGCTCACAGCTTGTGGCCTATAAAAGCCTCAGGAGGGTCTCTGAGCCATCTTTTCTCTCCTGCAATAGCTCTTTGCTCCTGGCTTCATCTCTGCATCTAACTCAGGTCTCAGCTGCTTTACCCTCATCCTTCTTTCCAGCATTTGACTTCCTGCTGTGATCAGAGTCATTCTCTGGAAGTGGCTGGACTTGTCCTTGGACTCTGCCTGTTTCATGTCATCTCCCCTGGGAGCCCAGCCTAGGGTTGCCCTGAGATGGCTGGATGGCATCACTGACTCAATGGATGTGAGTCTGAGTGAACTCCGTGAGTTGTTGATGGACAGGGGGCCTGGCGTGCTGTGATTCATGGAGTCGCAAAGAGTCGGACACGACTGAGCGACTGAACTGAACTGAACTGAACTGAGAGGCTCAGAGCAGACTGAACACTTACGCTGGACAAAAATCTTCCTGAATTCTAGTCCTAGCATTGGCATCAAGTAGCTGTATCATCTTGGACAAATGACCTCCCTTCTATTTCTTAATCCTAACTGTAATAGTAATTAACAATATTAATAGTCACTGAGTACTTTTCAAAGCAAGGTTCTAAGTTACTTAGAACCTTACATGGATTATCTCATTAAAATCTCACACTTATCACAATTATCCCCATTACACAGTAAAACACTAAAGAATTTCGATTGTTAAGCAACTTGTCCAAAGTCACACACCTAGAAAGTGAAAGAGTCAGGCACAGAAACCCCAGCACTTTGGTTCCTAAGTGTGGCCACTTAACCCCTGCACTGTTCTTCCTTTTACCATGCAGCTCTCTCTAGAGCCATACTATGCATTTGCAAAATAAGGAAATGAGCATTCTGATCTCTTCCACATAGAATATTTTATGAAAACAGGCTTATCAGGAACTAGTGATTTATGGGTAGAGAGAGTATGTTTTTGAGGAGTCAAGAGACAGTCAAGAAACAAAAAAGTTAATCAAAAATGACCCAAGCCCTAACAATGAAACTCCACAAATTATGAGTGATCATGTACCACTGGACAGCTGACTGCTTTTCTGAAAGAAGCCAGCTATTGGTTATGTTTTCTTAAATATCTAGCTTTATTTTTCTGCCTGCAGATGTGATCCAAATTCAAAAGCACAAAGTAGAAAATAGAAATCATCTGTATTTCTGACTAACATTGTATATAGGTATTATGTGTAACAGTAGTAGCAGTGTACATTCTGGGTTTTTTGTTTTTATTTTTCTGTAAGCGAAACACATGAAGAATTGTTCTACATTAGAAGTTTTTAATGATTGCATGGTATTTCATTATGGATGTTCCATAGTTAACCAACTACTTATGTTTAGACATTTAAGTTGTTCTAAGATTTTCCCTATGAGAAACAATGGCAAGAAAAATATGCTTGAATCCTTACAATAAATTCCTAAAAGTTGAACTACTTGGTTAATAGGCATATATATTTTCAGAGCTTTTGGTATGTATTACTAGATTATCATCTAGAAAGATTGTATTATCATCAGCAAGTAACAAGGGTATAAATGTTCCTCCCTCCTTAGAAATCATAGGATTCTCGCTTGCTTTTCAAAATATTTGTCATTTTGCTAAAAGAAAAATGTCATTTCACTCTTAATTTGCATTTCTTTTATTTCAGATGGGACTAAACGATATTGGCCATTTATATTTTGAAGTTTCCTGCTCATGACCAATTTTCAAGCACTGTGAAACAAAGAGAATCTTAACATCAACAACGTACACAGCGGCCTTTGGTTCTATACACATCTGTAGCATAATTAAGAGGTATCACTTCTATGGTTCCACAAAATCTGTAAATTCTGAAATTGCTTACTTCTTATATGGGCAATAATTTCACTGGAGGGAAAAGAAGTCTTTACTTGGGAATTAAATTCTAATCTTCTGAAATAAAAGCAGAAAAGCTATCTACCAAACCAGTAAGCATTGGGTAGATGAGGGTTATGTAGATTTTCAAAGAACAATAATAACCAGTAACCCCAGCTGCCACCATCCAAGAGAAGGGTATGTGTGACTTTTTCCAGTAAGTCACAGCCATGGGGGCCTGCCAGGGCTTGGAGATACCCTGTGGTGCAGGGCAAAATGGAAAGAAAGATCTCAGCTTTACTCTTTCTGACCATCGTGATGTTTAGTTAATTATTTAGCTTCTTTAAGCCACAGTTTTCTCATCTATAAAACACAGTGATGATATCATCTGTCTGAGAGTCATTGCAAAGATTAAAATATAGTGAAATCACAGTAAACTTAGAGTATATCATGCATATTTAATACCCGGTAGCAAATTGAATTATTCCACCTCCTTCTGCTACTTTGCCATGCTCAGAATCTCCCATGGCCTGTTTGTGACTCACTATCTGGATTCTGTATTTTCTTCTTACACCTCTTCTTATTCCTCTTCCTTTTTCGTGGCCTTTCTTCTACTGTTTCTATCTCATTCGCCACCCCCAGGCCAAACTGAACTTGGTGTCCACTGAATTTACTCCCTGACGTTTGTTATACCTGTACAGACATTTAAAAGTTTCCTGATTCATGAAATCAATAACTGCAACATTTAAATATTTAAAAAGCAAATCTAAAAAATTAAATTATGTAAAAAACCCCTAACAGCCAATAAACATTTTGATATGTCCAGTAATTCACAATCTTTAATTAGTAGTCAAATGTTTTTGGTAGGAATTTTTTTAAATCTCCCCTGCCTTGGAGGTATGGGATCAACTTAGAGTGGTAGAGCAAGAAGGGAAGAATGCCTTCAAGACGTTAGCAAACCTTCCATAGCATAGATGGACCTTTCTCCCAAGTTTTCCTGCCACATAAATATGCCCTTAACACATAATTAGCATTCTTGGGCAAGAAGGACAGAAAACAGCACCATCCTCAACCTCAGCCCGATACTGAGGTCACCTAATTCATAACTGTCTTTCAAAGAATAAGAATGATCACTCACCATTTGAAACGCATTTTCGTTATTTCTGCTGTTGGGGTTACTTCTGGGAATGGACTGCGCTTGTCTGTCCGTCTGTCTGTCTGTGCTAGTCCGCTTTAGAGTGGCAGGAGGAGCAACCCCTCCTACATCCGTGAAAGCCTTCCTCCTCAATGACTGTATAATCTGTAACTTTCTGTATTAAAGGCTGTTCCTCTTTTTTTCTACAGATTTTGCCAACACTTGTGGAAGAAATTTAACCCTTTTCTTGCATTTGAGTGTTTTCACCTAGGTCTAAATGTATTTAAAAAATAATAATTCCGTGGCTTGAGTTCCAAACATGGCATTAAGATGAGATTAATTAAAAATCTCCCCTCTTGAAACTCCCTCAAAAAGCCTAAAAATTAACATAATTAACAAGACGGGGGAAAAAGACCTCTGCATTTATAAAATGGAATAAAAGAATATCCTATAGATTATGGTAAGACAATAGAAAGTATGATTTAGTATGGATGTGTATTGGAAGTGGGTAGCCTCCCATTGTGATTTCTATCACCAAGATGACAGATTTCACTGGACTTCAGGGACAAGGGGATGTTCTCATGTAAGATCTGCACGACCAAGGAGGGCAAACAAAAACCACCGCTTTTATTAGGTCACTCCTATTATAGCCAAAGATTAAACTGGTCAAAGAAAGGATCCTGAAATAGAGACCTGGAAAAAAAGCAGTATCCTAAAATTAAAAGATGTGCTCTGTGATGACTAGATGGGTGGGTTGGGGGAGGGGAAGGAGGGAGGGAATATATGTATATTCATATAGCTGATTCGGGCTTCCCGGTTGATACTGGTGATAAAGAGCCTGCCTGCCAATGCAGGAAACATAAGAGAAGTGGGTTCAGTCCCTAGGTCAGGAAGATTCTCTGGAGGAGGGCATGGCAATTCACTCTAGTATTCTTGCCAGAGAATCCCATGGACAGTGGAGCCTGCCAGGCTACAGTCCGTAGGGTCACACAGAGTTGGACACAACTGGAAGCAACTTAGCATGCACAAGACACAATTAAGGAAATCAAAGGGTTCAGACTGTCAAAAATATTTTTAAGAAAATGATTTTCATCTCAAGAAATCACCATGAACATTTTAAATTCCCAAAACAAGGAAAACTAAAAAAAGGAAAGAAATTCAAGTGGGATGAATGCAGAGAAAGCTAAACCAGTTTGGCCTCTTAATCAACACTAAATGTCAGAAAGCCACAGAATAATAGACATAAATTTTGAGGTAGTGTTCTCTACCCAGATAAGATAGTGGTTAAATGTGAGATCAATAGGAACATATTACTACAGAAAAACTGCAGCAATAAAAACACTACCACTAAGATAACCTTCCCAAATAAATTATTTAAATATGTATTCCAGAATAGTTAAAAATGAATTAAAATTGAAAGTCTAAGAATGGAAAAGCTATGGTTAAAGAAAGAAAGCTTAGGAGAGCTTAAAAGTCAGTAAAACATATAGAGATAACACTAAAAATAATTGTTGTAAATTAGTTTAGAAGATTAGAATGTTTAGAAAAAATCATTAGAGATAGAGTACCTGTATTTTTATAGAAGTTTGAAAGTAACAGGTGATAGGATTTTGAGAAGATGGCAGAGTAAGAAGCACCAGGAATCTCTCTCATTACTGAGACAATTGCAAAGGCAGCCTTTGTCTGATTTAACTATTCTGGAACTCTGCAGTCTATTGAAGGCTCTCAATTTTCAAGGGAAGGTTTGGGCTGTAAACTGTGGTTAATTTCTATACATTTCAGCTGTTGGCACAGAAGCAGATACTCATCTGCCACTCCCAGCTCCACTGCAGGCAACTGTGCACGGTTCCTGGAGCTGCTTGCACAGAGCTTGCATGAGTCAGAATGGACAAAAACAAGGCCCTATACTCCCAACCTCTGGGGTTTATGCTCTGATCCCTGATGGCTGCTTCTGATACACAAGCACAGAAAAGAGATGAGAAGCCATTTTGTTGCACTTCCTCCTCCAGCTGAAATGGCCTACAGAGAGGATTTAAAGGACTGGTCCCCTTTCTCTTCCTTCATTTTTCTCTTTTTCCCCTTTTTGGAGCCAGACATTAAAGACGAAGAAATTCAAAAGCAACTGCCTATATGGGGAAATTGTGAAAGGCAAAGATTCACAAGAGACCTGTGAGAACCTTAACTTTATACCTCAGTCTGATCCTTAGCACAGAGACAAAAAGGAAACAATGTGAAAGGTAGACAATCTGATCTCCAGGGTTAGTACATTATTAAGATTCAAATGTCCAGTTTTCAGTAAAAAAAAAAAATCATATCCAATGTATATAAAGAAATATAAAGTATTAAAAGAAAAAATAAATCAACAGAAACTGCTCTTAAATACTTCACGGCACATCTACTAGACAAAGACTTTAAAGCAACTGTCTTAAAGATGCTCAAAGAACTAAAACAGGATGTAGAGAAAGTCAATAAAATGATGTATGAACACAATGGAAGTGTTGGTAAAAGAGTTACAAAACCTAAAGAGAAACCAAAAAAATTATAGAGCTGAAAAGTACAATAACTGGTATTTTAAAATTCACTAGGAGTCAAACCAAAATTTGAGTAGGCAGAAGAAAGAGTCAATGAACTTAAAGATGAGACCAAAAAAATTATCAAGATTGAGAAACAGAAAAAAATAAAGATGAAGAAAAATTATTAGAGGCTAGGTTACCCAAGGAACACCCTGACATTAATCAATATATTCATTGTGGGAGTCTAGAAGGAGAAGAGAGGGAAAAAGGGGAAGAACACTTCACAAATTTCATGAAAGACTTAAATAAAAATATTCAAGTAGTTCAACAAACTCCAAGTAAGATGAACTCAAAGAAACCTATACTGAGACATATAGTGAAACTTCTGGAAAGCAAAATACAAAGAGAAAATGTATTTATTTATTTTGGGCCATGCTAGGTCTCTGTTGCTGTGAGGGCTTTTCTCTGGTTGTGGAGAGCAGGACTGCTGTCTAGGTGTGATGTGGAAGCTTCTCATAGCAGTGCTTCTCTTGTTGCTGAGCATGGGCTGTAGGAATTCAGGTGTCAAGAGCCCAGGCCCAATATTTGTGGCTCATGGGCTTAGTTGCTCCCAGGCATGTGGGATCCCAGATGAGGGATCAAATTCATGTCTCCTGCATTGGTAGGTGGATTCTTTACCACTGAGCCACCAGGGAAGCACCAGAGAACCTTCAAAGCATCAGGTGAGAAAGACTTGTCATATACAAAGTGTTAGTCACTCAGTCATGCCTGACACTTTTCGACCCCTTGGACTGTAGCCCACCAGATTCCTCTGTCTACGGGATGCTCCAGGCCCAGAATACTGGAGTGGGTAACCATTCCCTTCTCTAGGAGATCTTCCCGACTCAGGGATTGAACCTGTGTCTCCTGCATTTCAGTCAGATTCTTTACCTTCTGAGCCATCAGGGAAGCCCCTTTAGGGTCCTTTATAAGATTATCACCATAATATTAATACTTTTTAGAAACTTTGGAGGCCAGAAGGCCATGGGCCAATATATTCAAAGCACTAAAAGAAAAAAGAAAAACCTATCAACCAACAACCCCATATATGGAAAAACTGTCCTTCGAATGTAAGGGAGAAATTAAGTCATTCCCAGGTAAACAAAAGCTGAAAGGATTGTTTACTACTTTATTTTCTCCACAAGAAATGCTCAAGGGAGTCCTGCAGGGTAAAATAAAAGCAAACTAGAAGTAACTCAAAGTTGTACAAAGAAATAAAGATCTCAGTAAAGTTTAATAAACTGGCAATTCTAAAAGCTAGTATCATTAGAACTTTGATTTGCAACTCGATGTTTTGTTTTTTTTTCCAAAATAAATAAAACAGAATGTACTCTTATTTAAAAAGTGGAATATTAAAAAATTAGCTGTAAAAGATATGCATCAAAAAATACCTCACAGAAATGTTGAAAATAAAAAAATTGAAAAATATATACCATGCAACTACTAATCGTAAAAAGATTGTAGAACAAAATATTAATGCATTTAAAACACTTATTAGTTTGTATTTTGGGCACACAATGAATAAAGATGTAATTTTTTGATGTCAACAACTGAAAGGGGTGGTGACAGAGCTATAAAGGAGCAAAGTTTTGTTTATTAAAGTTAAGCAAATATAATTCAAATTAGAATGCTACAATTTTTAGATGTTTAAATATAGTCCCCAAGAAAACCACAAAGTTTGGTGGTTATATATACATAGCTATATATAGTTATATAATATATATAAAATGATATAAGAAAGAAATTTGAGCATTTCACTGTAAAAAAGAAAATACAACTAAACACAAAAGAAGACAATAGGGTAGGAAAAGAAGGACAAAAAAAATCTATAAGGCACATAGAAGACAAATAGAAAAATGACAAAAGTAAGTCTCATCAGTAATTACTGATAGTTGAAGACTTCATTAGCCACTCTCCATAATGGGTAGAACAACCAAACAGAAGATAAGCAAGGAAATAAAGGACAGTAATATAAGCCTACCAGATCTGATGAACATACATATAACATTTACCCACAACAACAGCATTGATCTTCTCATTAACACAAGATATTTTCTAGGATAGACTATAAGTTAGGCCTCAAATTCACTTTCAGTGAACTTTAAGAGATAGATATAATACAAAATATGTTCTCAAACCACAATGGAATAATGTTAGAAATCAATAACAGAATCAAAACGAAAAGTTCGCATATTTATAGAAATTAAGCAACATATTTTTAAGCAATCAGTAGAGCAAAGGGGAAATCCCAAGGGATATTAGAAAACCTTAGAGATGAATGAAAACAAAACACATCAAAACTTATGGAATACAGTGAAAACTAGAACTAAGCTGAATATTTATAGCTATAAACACTGATGTCAAAAAACAAGGATCTTAAATTGACAACATAAGGAACCAGAAACTTTACAGCTTAAGTAACTAGAAAAAGAAGAACACACTAAACCCAAAGATAGCAGAAGGAAGGAAATAATAGCAATAAGGACAGAAACAAATGAAAAAAAGAATGTAAAAAATAGAGAAATCAATGAAATCAAAATGTTGTACTTTTTAAAAGATAAAAAAAAATTGACAAACTTTCAGCTAGTTGGATTAAGAACATGGAAAATCCAAATTACTAAAATCAGAAGCAACCGCAGGGTCAAAGAAGGAATTAAAAAAGGAATAAAAAATAATCTTGAGACAGACAAAAATGAAAACACAAATTACCAAAATTCATGGTATGCAGAAAATGCAGTTCTAAGAAGGTAGTTGATAGGAATTAATGTCCATATTAAGAAAGAAAAGAAGTTCTCCTTTAAATCTTTAAGAACTTATCAGTAAATTTTAAAATTGTGCTATGTTTGTCATCTATTTTACTTTACCCATGCTTCAAACACAGTACATTGTTATTATTTTGCTTTATACAATCGCTTATTTTTTAGCACATTTAAATCTAAGAAAAAAATTTTATTTTCTTTTATTTATTCATTATTTCATTAAATTTTTTGTGTATACATTCATATCTCATTTTATTGCACTAGGCTTTATTACACTTTGCATATGCTTCATATTTTACAAAATGAAGGTTTGCAGCAACCCAGAGTTGTCAGATAACGGTTACCATTTTTCAGCAAAAAATATTTTTTACTTAAGGTATATTCATTTTTTAGACATTATACTAATGAACAATTAATAAGCTACAATATAGTGTAAACATAACCTTTATATGTACCCGGAAACCAAAAAAATTGTGTGACTCACTTTGTTGAAGTGATTTGAAATCAAATCAGCAGTATCTCTGAGGTATGCCTGTCAATTCTAACCAATAAATATTCCTTCACCTAAATGACTGTTTTTTTCACATTTCTTGGGGATGAATTTTATCAACATTTATCTGAAATGGTATTTCTCCATCATTTCTGAAGACTATATTTTCTGAGTAAGGAACTGGAGGGAATTCCTTGGTGATCCAGTGGTTAAGACTCTGTGCTCTCACTGCCAGGGGCCTGGGTTCAATCCCTGGTCAGGGAACTATGATCCCACAAAATGAGCACCCCTACCCAAGGGAAACAAAAAGAATTGGAATTAACAGGTTTTTTTTTTCCTTTCAGCACTTTATTTTTTATTTTTTTTTAAAAATTTTATCGGGGTGATAGTTCATTTACAATATTATGTTACTTTCAGGTATACAGCAAAGTGAATCTGTTATACATTTATCCACTCTTTCTAATATTATTTTCTGAGGTCAGGCCATTATAGAGCATCGAGTGGAGTTCCCCATGCTGTTCAGTAGGTCCTTATTAAGTATCTGTTTTATACATTGTAGTGTGTGTGTGTCAATCCCAATCTTCCAATTTATCCTCCCCCCCCCCACCCTACCCCATGTAACTGTAAGTTTATTTTCTACATCTGTAGATAAGTTTATTTGTAGCCTTCTTTTGGCTTCCACGTTTAAGTGATACCAAGTGATATTTGTCTTTGTCCATCTGACTTACTTCACTCAATATGACAAGATTCCGTCCATCTATATTGCTGCAAATGGTCTTTCAGCACTTTAAACATGTTACTCCATTGTGTTCCTACTTAGTTTCAAGTTTCAGGGGGAGAAAAAAATCTACTGTCATTCTTTTTTTTTTTTTCCTGGCTGTGTCATATGGTATGTGGGATCTTAGTTCCCTTACTGGGGATAAAACTCAAGCTCCCTGCAGTGGGAGCATGGAGTCTTAATCACTGGACTGCCAGAGCAGTCCTAAATCTTCTGTAATGCTTATCCCTGTTCTTCTGTAGGAACATTTTTCCCCCTATTTTTAAGATTTTCTCTCTGCTTTTGGTTGTCAGCACTTTGAATATTAGTATGGATGAAACTGTTCCCCTCCAGAGTTATATGTTGAAATTCTAACCCCAAGTACATGGAATGTGACTATATTTGAAGATATGGTCTTTAAATGAGGCTGTTAAGAGGGTTCCTAATCCAATCTGACTGATATCCTTATAGGAAAGGAACGTTTAGATACAAAAAGAGACACTATGGGTGACAGCCATGGACAAAGTGATGACCACGTGACCAGATAGCAAGAGGCTGGCCATCTGCCAGCCACGAGGAGATGCCTCAGATGAAGCCAACCCTACCACACCTTGATCTTGAACTTGGAGCCTTCAGAACTGTGAGAAATTAATTTCTGTTGCTTAAGTCACCCAGTCTGTGACATTTTGTTATAATAGCCTAGGAAATACAAATACCAACCATGCTGGCACCCTGATCTTGGACTTTCCAGACTCCAAAATTGTGAGAAATAAATTTCTGCTTAAGCCACCCAGTCTAAGGAATTTTGTTATAACAGCCTGAGTCAACTAGGACAGCCTCATAATTTTTTGTTTAAAATCAGATGTTTTATACAAAATAATAGATGTTGAGGTAAATATGTTTCGTACTTAGAGTTAAACATGCCTTCCTTCTGCTAGGTCCTTAGCCATGTGGGAGTTGTGTTAATTTTGTCTGGAGTTGAGTTGGGTTTGAAGTTTGTTGTTGATATGGCTCACCTCAGTGTACCATAGGCTTCAGATTTCTCTAATGATACCTTGTGTGGGCCCACACAACCAACACCAGGGTGTTTCTTCACATGTCTGCTCGACACACGGTTTTAACTCATTGTTTTGAGTCTTCCCTTTGAACTGCTCCCCAGGAAGAATCTGTCTTTTGCAGTTCTCCTAGCTATCAGTTCAGTTCAGTCACTCAGTCACGTCCAACTCTTTGCTACCCCATGGACTGTAGCACGCCAGGCCTCCCTGTCCATCACAAACTCCCAGAGTTTACTCAAACTCATGCCCATTGAGTTCGTGATGCCATCCAACCATCTTATCGTCTGTTGTCCGCTTCTCCTCCTGCCTTCAATCTTTCCCAGGATCAGGGTCTTTTCCAATGAGTCAGTTCTTCGCATCAGGTGGCCAAAGTACTGGAGTTTCAGCTTCAACATCAGTCCTTCCAATGAATATTCAGGACTGATTTCCTTTAGGATGGACTGACTGGATCTCCTTGCAGTCCAAGGCATTCTTAGGAGCCTTATCCAACACCACAGTTCAAAAGCATCAATTCTTCGGCACTCAATTTTCTTTATAGTCTGACTCTCACATCCATACATGACCACTGGGAACACCATAGCCTTGACTAGACAGACCTTTGTTGGCAAAGTAATATCTCTGCTTCTTAATATGCTGTCTAGGTTGGTCATAACTTTTCTTCCAAGGAGTAAGCGTCTTTTAATTTCATGGCTGCAGTCACCATCTGCAGTGATTTTGGAGCCTCCCAAAATAAAGTCTGTTACTGTTTCCACTGTTTCTCCATCTATTTCCCATGAAGTGATGGGACTGGATGCCATGATCTTTGTTTTCTGAATATTGAGCTTTAAGCCAACTTTTTCACTCTCCACTTTCACTTTCATCAAGAGGCTCTTTGTTCTTCACTTTCTGCTATAAGGGTGGTGTCATCTACATATCTGAGGTTATTGATATTTCTCCTGGCAATCTTGATTCCAGCTTGTGCTTCTTCCAGCCTGGCGTTTCTCATGATGTACTCTGCATAGAAGTTAAATAAGCATGGTGACAATATACAGCCTTGATGTACTCCTTTTCCTATTTGGAAATAGACTGTTGTTCCATGTTCAGTTCTAACAGTTGCTTCCTGATCTCCATACAGGTTTCTCAAGAGGCAGGTCAGGTAGTCTGGTATTCCCATCTCTTGAAGAATTTTCCACAGTTTATTGTGATCCACACAATCAAAGGCTTTGGCATAGTCAATAAAGCAGAAATAGATGTTTTTCTGGAGCTCTTTTGCTTTTTGATGATCCAGCAGATGTTGGTACTTTGATCTCTGGTTCCTCTGCCTTTTCTAAAACCAAATTGAATATCTGGAAGTTCACAGTTCATATATTGCTGATGGCTTGAAGAATTTTGAGCATTACTTTCCTAGCGTGTGAGATGAGTGCAATAGTGCAGTAGTTTGAGCATTCTTTGGCATTGCCTTTCTTTGGGATTGAAATGAAAACTGACGTTTTCCAGTCCTGTGGCCGCTGCTAAGTTTTCCAAATTTGCTGACATACTGAGTGTAGCACTTTCACAGTATCATCTTTTAGGATTTGAAAGAGCTCAACTGGAATTCCATCACCTCCACTAGCATTGTTTGTAGTGATGCTTCCTAAGGCTCACTTGACTTCACATTCCAGGATGTCTGGCTCTAGGTGAGTGATCACATCATCATGATTATCTGGGTTGTGAAGATCTTTTTTGTACAGTTCTTCTGTATATTCCTGTCATCTCTTCTTAATATCTTCTGCTTCTGTTAGGTCCATACCATTTCTGTCCTTTATTGAGCCCATCTTTGCATGAAATGTTTTCTTGGTATGTCTAATTTACTTGAAGAGATCTCTAGTTTTTCCCATTCTATTGTTTTCCTCTATTTCTTTGCACTGATCACTGAGGAAGGCTTTCTTATGTCTCCTTGCTATTCTTTGGAACTCTGCATTAAAATGGGTATATATTTCCTTTTCTCCTTTGCTTTTTGCTTCTCTTCTTTTCTCAGCTATTTGTAAGGCCTCCTCAGACAGCCATTTTGCTTATTTACATTTCTTTTTTTGGGAGGATGGTCTTGCTCCCTGTCTCCTGTACAATGTCACAAACCTCTGTCCATAGTTCTTCAGGCACTCTGTCTCTCAGATCTAGTCCCTTAAATCTATTTCTCACTTCCACTGTATAATCGTTAGAAACTTGATTTAGGTCATACCTGAATGGTCTAGTGGTTTTCCCTACTTTCTTCAATTTCAGTCTGAATTTGGCAATAAGGAGTTCATGGTCTGAGCCACAGTCAGCTCCTGGTCTTGTTTTTGCTGACTGTATAGAGCTTCTCCATCTTTGGCTGCAAAGAATATAATCAATCTAATTTCAGTGTTGACCATCTGGTGATGTCCATGTGTAGAGTCTTGTCTTGTGTTATTGGAAGAGGGTGTTTGCTATGACCAGTGCATTCTCCTGGCAAAACAAAAGGTAAAGCCTTTACCCTGCTTTATTCTGTACTCTAAGGCCAAATTTGCCTGTAACCTCCAGGTGTTTCTTGAATTCCTACTTTTGCATTCCAGTCCCCTATAATAAAAAGGACATCTCTTTTGGGTGTTAGTTATAGAAGGTCTTGTAGGTCTTCATAGAACTGTTCAACTTCAGCTTCTTCAGCATAACTGGTTGGGGCATAGACTTGGATTGCTGTGATATTGAATGATTTTCCTCGGAAACGAGATCATTCCGTCATTTTTGAGATTGCATCCAAGTACTCCATTTCAGACTCTTTTGTTGACTATGATGGCTACTCCATTTCTTCTAAGGGATTCTTGACCACAGTAGTAGATATAATGGTCATCTGAGTTAAATTCACCCATTCCAATCCATTTTAGTTCACTGATTCCTTAAACGTCAACTTCACTGTTGCCATCTCCTGTTTGACCACTTCCAATTTGCCTAATTCATGGACCTAACATTCCATATTTCTATGCAATATTGCTCTTTACAGCATCGGACTTTGCTTCCATCACCAGTCACATTCAAAACTGGGTGTTGTTTTTGCTTTGGCTCCATCTCTTCATTCTTTCTGGAGTTATTTCTCCACTGATCTCCAGTAGCATGTTGGGCACCTACCAACCTGGTGAGTTCATCTATCAGTGTCCTATCATTTTGCCTTTTCATACTATTCATGGGGTTCTCAAGTCAAGAATGCTCAAGTGGTTTGCCATTCCCTTCTCCAGTTGACCACATTTTGTCCCTTCTCCAGTTGACCACATTTTGTCCCTTCTCCAGTGGACCACATTTTGTCAGTATTCAGCAAGAATACTGAAGTGGTTTGCCATTCCTTTCTCCACCATGATCCATCCATTTTGGGTGGCCCTAAATGGCATGGCTCATAGTTTCATTGAGTTAGACAAGGCTGTGGTCCATGTGATTAGATTGGTTCGTTTTCTGTGATGGTGGTTTTCAGTATGAATGCCCTCTGATGGAGAAGGATAAGAGGGTTATGGAAACTTCCTGATGGGAGAGACTGAGGGGGAAACTGGGTCTTGTTCTGATGGGTGGGGCCACGCTCAGTAAATCTTTAATCCAATTTTTCTAGTTATATTCTTATTTTCAGTTAAGTTCAGTTCAGTCGCTCAGTCGTGTCCGACTCTGCAACCCCATGAATCGCAGCACGCCAGGCCTCCCTGTCCATCACCAACTCCTGGAGTTCACTGAGACTCACGTCCATCGAGTCAGTGATGCCATCCAGCCATCTCATCCTCTGTCGTCCCCTTCTCCTCCTGCCCCCAATCCCTCCCAGCATCAGAGTCTTTTCCAATGAGTCAACTCTTCGCATGAGGTGGCCAAAGTACTGGAGTTTCAGCTTTAGCTTCATTCCTTCCAAAGAAATCCCAGGGCTGATCTCCTTTCAAATGGACTGGTTGGATCTCCTTGCAGTCCAAGGGACTCTCAAGAGTCTTCTCCAACACCACAGTTCAAAACATCAATTCTTCAGTGCTCAGCCTTCTTCACAGTCCAACTCTCACATCCATACATGACCACAGGAAAAACCATAGCCTTGACTAGACGAAACTTTGTTGGCAAAGTAATGTCTCTGCTTTTGAATATACTATCTAGGTTGGTCATAACTTTTCTTCCAAGGAGTAAGCGTCTTTTAATTTCATAGCTGCAGTCACCATCCGCCGTGATTTTGGAGCCCAGAAAAATAAAGTCTGACACTGTTTCCACTGTTCCCCCATCTATTTCCCATGAAGTGATGAGACTGGATGCCATGATCTTCGTTTTCTGAATGTTGAGCTTTAAGCCAACCTTTTCACTCTCCTCTTTCACTTTCATCAAGAGGCTCTTTAGTTCCTCTTCACTTTCTGCCATAAGGGTGGTGTCATCTGCATATCTGAGGTTATTGATATTTTACTTAGTGCTTATCAGAGTGGTTACAGAGGAGGGGTGTGAGGAAGGCAGAGTTCTCTGATGTTCTCTTTGTTTCAGTTTTAGGCAGACATTGTGAACCTCATGGGCTTTCACTAGTGTTCCCATCCCTCCTTCAAATCTAGTGCTGGGCTAGAACCTGCTCTTGAGTTTTTCCGAGGGGTAAACACTGTTTTTCTATTTTTTTCCCCCTAGTGGCAATGGGCTTCCACCAGCGCCTCACAGACACAGTTTTTGTTTCCATTATCCCTGCAGATTAAGCCTTTTGTTCCCTAAGGGAGATAAGATAAATGGGTTTGGGCAGAGTTTTGGCAGCAATTTCTAATCCCCATCACTCACTCATTCCTGTGAGGAAAATTTCCTCAAGATTTTCTCCAGTTTTCCTTGTGAGCTCCTGGTGATATTCTTACAAAAAACCCTGCAAGAAGATGAGAACTCCCAGGGGCTTCACTGTATCACACAAACCTGCACTCAGTCTTTAGCAACTTATTACAATTTTCCAGCTGTTTCTTGTTGACATGAGGCATCTGGAGACCTCTACCCCAGGTAATTGGCTTCCTGGATGGCTCAGTGGTAATAAATCTGCCTGCCAATGCAGGAGACACAGGATATGCAGGTTTGATCCCTGGGTCTGGAAGATTCCTGGAGGAGGAAATGGCAACCCATTTCAGTATTCTTGCCTGGGAAATCCCAAGGACAGAGGAGCTTGAGTGCTGTAGTCTATGGGGTCACAAAGATTTGGACACAACTTAGCAACTGAGCATTCATGCACACCCCAGGTAATCAGATCCTGTTTTTCCGTGTAGGAGCTTGTCTCTCCCTAAAATTTGGGTTCCCTTTTTGCCCGGTCATGGCAGTTCTAAGAATTCAAGAGTCTTCATTGGTTTGCAGTTTATCCATCATTTTCTTATTGTTAGGGTGGGAAGAAGTCTCCTTATAACTTTCTACATCTTCTGAGTTGAAACTAAAATTAATCTCTGTAATTTTTTCATGTACAATTTCTGGGCTCAACAAAAATGACCAGATACACAAGTTTGCTGAACAGAAGGTTAGTATACAAAATCAACTTGACTTCTATATGCCAACCACAAATAATAGAAAATAAAAATTTTTAATGATACAGCTTGCCATCAAACAATGTCAATAGAAATAAACCTCATGAAGATGTATGGCATTTCTACCAAGAAAAAAACCCCTAAAGGAATTATTAAGATAAATTGAAAATATAAAAAAAAATGGAGATATTAGAGGGCTCAAAATATAAAATGTTAAATTTCCCAAATTGACCTATTGATGAAAGGCAATCCCAATTAATAGCCTAGTAGGTTTTTTTCTGGAAATTATTGCACTGATTCTAAAATGTATGTGGAAATGCAAAGAGCTAAGAATAATCTAGTCAGTCTTGGAGAAAAAATGAGGTAGAAAGACTTGCTGTAGCAGATATCAGGACTTTTTATAAAGTTCTGATTAAAAGAATGTGGTACAGGCACAAATATAGACAAATAAATAGACCAGTGGAAGAGAATAGAGAATCCAGAATCAGATACACACATGTATCAATACTTGATTTTTTTTAATGTTGACACTGCTGAGCAATGGAGAAAGGAATTAATTTTCAGTGATTGGGCTTTGTCAATTGGATATTCACATGAGAAACGATGAAATTTAACTCACCCTTCCACCCCTTACCTAATTCACACCTTAATTCTATTTGTATAATAGACTTTAAAATAAAAACCAAAATATAGTCCTTCTAGGAGGCAACAGAGGACAATATTTTCATGAACCTAGGGAAGGCAAGTATTTCTTAAATGAAATACTAGAATCTTAAGCACATTAAAGGAAAATATTTACAAATTTATATATAATAAATAAATAAAAACATTAAAAAATACATTTGTTTATCAAACAAAATCATTAAGAGAGCAAAATGGCTAGTCAAAAATTAGGAGAAGACATTTTTAACCACAAAAAGGACTATACCCCAGACACAGAAGAAACTCCTAAATATCAAGAAAGTGATAGAAAAATAAGCGTAAGATTCAACTAAAGCCAAAAGTAAGATATCCAAAGGCCAATAAACATATGAGAGAGTGTTCAGTTTCATTAGTTGTTAGGGAACGTAAATTAAACCACAAGGCAATACCATCACACTTCTACCTATAGAGTTATACTTGAAAAGACCATTGGTTCCAAATATTGCCACGGATGCTGAGCAATGAAAACTTGCACACACTGATATATGGGTATGTGGGTAAATTTGGAAAAAATCTTTGGCATCTTACAGAATGATCTCTGTTCATTTCCAAGGCAAACCATTCAATATCATAGTAATCCAAGTCTATGCCCCAACCAGTAATGCTGAAGAAGCTGAAGTTGAACGGTTCTATGAAGACCTACAAGATCTTTTAGAACTAACACCCAAAAAAGATGTCCTTTTCATTATAGGGGACTGGAATGCAAAAGTAGGAAGTCAAGAAACACCTGGAGTAACAGGCAAATTTGGCCTTGGAATATGGAATGAAGCAGGGCAAAGACTAAGAGTTTTGCCAAAAAAATGCACTGGTCATAAAAAACACCCTCTTCCAACAACACAAGAGAAGACTCTATACATGGACATCACCAGATGGTCAACACCGAAATCAGATTGATTATATTCTTTGCAGCCAAAGATGGAGAAGCTCTATACAGTCAGCAAAAACAAGACCAGGAGCTGACTGTGGCTCAGATCATGAACTCCTTATTGCCAAATTCAGACTGAAATTGAAGAAAGTAGGGAAAACCACTAGACCATTCAGGTATGACCTAAATCAAATCCCTTATGATTATACAGTGGAGGTGAGAAATAGATTTAAAGGCCTAGATCTGATAGATAGAGTGCCTGATGAACTATGGAATGAGGTTCGTGACATTGTACAGGAGACAGGGATCAAGACCATCCCCATGGAAAAGAAACGCAAAAAAGCAAAATGGCTGTCTGGGGAGGCCTTACAAATAGCTGTGAAAAGAAGAGAAGCGAAAAGCAAAGGAGAAAAGGAAAGATATAAACATCTGAATGCAGAGTTTCAAAGAATAGCAAGAAGAGATAAGAAAGCCTTCTTCAGTGATCAATGCAAAGAAATAGAGGAAAACAACAGAATGGGAAAGACTAGGGATCTCTTCAAGAAAATCAGAGATACCAAAGGAACATTTCATGCAAAGATGGGCTCAATAAAGGACAGAAATGGTATGGACCTAACAGAAGCAGAAGATATTAAGAAGAGATGGCAAGAATACACAGAACTGTACAAAAAGATCTTTACAACCCAGATAATCACAATGGTGTGATCACTGACCTAGAGCCAGACATCCTGGAATGTGAAGTCAAGTGGGCCTTAGAAACATCACTACGAACAAAGCTAGTGGAGGTGATGGAATTCCAGTTGAGCTATTCCAAATCCTGAAAGATGATGCTGTGAAAGTGCTGCACTCAGTATGCCAGCAAATTTGGAAAACTTAGCAGTGGCCACAGGACTGGAAAAAGTCAGTTTTCATTCCAATCCCAAAGAAAGGCAATGCCAAAGAATGCTCAGACTACCACACAATTGCACTCATCTCACACGCTAGGAAAGTAATGCTCAAAATTCTCCAAGCCAGGCTTCAGCAATATGTGAACCATGAACTTCCTGATGTTCAAGCTGGTTTTAGAAAAGGCAGAGGAACCAGAGATCAAATTGCCAACATCCGCTGGATTATGGAAAACGCAAGAGAGTTCCAGAAAAGCATCTATTTCTGCTTTATTGACTATGCCAAAGCCTTTGACTGTGTGGATCACAATAAACTGTGGAAAATTCTGAAGGAGATGGGAATACCAGACCACCTGACCTGCCTCTTGAGAAATCTGTATGCAGGTCAGGAAGCAACAGTTAGAACTGGACATGGAACAACAGACTGGTTCCAAATAGGAAAAGGACTACGTCAAGGCTGTATACTGTCACCTTGTTTATTTAACTTATATGCAGAGTACATCATGAGAAACGTTGGACTGGAAGAAACACAAGCTGGAATCAAGATTGCCGGGAGAAATATCAATAACCTCAGATATGCAGATGACACCACCCTTATGGCAGAAAGTGAAGAGGAACTCAAAAGCCTCTTGATGAAAGTGAAAGTGGAGAGTGAAAAAGTTGGCTTAAAGCTCAACATTCAGAAAACGAATATCATGGCATCTGGTTCCATCACTTCATGGGAAATAGATGGGGAAACAGTAGAAACAGTGTCAGGCTTTATTTTTCTGGGCTCCAAAATCACTACAGATGGTGACTGCAGCCATGAAATTAAAAGATGCTTACTCCTTGGAAGGAAAGTTATGACCAACCTAGATAGCATATTCAAAAGCAGAGACATTACTTTGCCAACAAAGCTTCGTCTAGTCAAGGCTATGGTTTTTCCTGTGGTCATGTATGGATGTGAGAGTTGGACTGTGAAGAAGGCTGAGCGCTGAAGAATTGATGCTTTTGAACTGTGGTGTTGGAGAAGACTCTTGAGAGTCCCTTGGACTGCAAGGAGATCCAACCAGTCCATTCTGAAGGAGATCAGCCCTGGGATTTCTTTGGAAGGAATGATGCTGAAGCTGAAACTCCAGTACTTTGGCCACCTCATGGGAAGAGTTGACTCATTGGAAAAGACTCTGATGCTGGGAGGAATTGGGGGCAAGAGGAGAAGGGGACAACAGAGGATGAGATGACTGGATAGCATCACTGACTCGATGGACATGAGTCTCAGTAAACTCCGGGAGTTGGTGATGGACAGGGAGGCCTGGCATGCTGTGATTCATGGGGTCACAAAGAATCGGACACAACTGAGCTACTGATCTGATCTGATGAAGATTGAATACATGCTTATTCTACTGGTAGTCTACTGTTGCATAATAGCAATACTGTTTTAGTAACTTTAAATAATATATATTCTCTTATTCTTTCTGTGGGTTAGGAATTTGACAGTAGTTTAGCTGTAGAATTTTGGGCTCAGGGTTCTCAGAGTTTAGTTAAGATATCAGCTTTTCTGAACACTTGACTGCTGCTAGAAAATTTCCTCCCAGGATAGCTCACTCACACATCCATTGGCAGGAAGCCTTGCTTCCTCAATGTGTGGGCCTCTCCATAGGACTACCTGAGCATCTTCATAATATTGCAACTGGTTTCCCCCAGAGGAGACAAGGAAGAAACTGTAATGCCTTTTAGGACCTAGTCTCAGAGGTAACACAGTGTAATTTCTGTTATTTTATTCATTAGAAGTGAGTCACTTAGTCCAGTCTATACTTGAGGGTCATGAATTTAGGCTCCCCCTTTTGAAGACAGGAGGGTCAAAGATTTCATGGACATATATTAAAATCATCACACAGAAAAGGGAATCTATTACACTGTTGGTGGGAATGCAAATTGATATAGCCACTATGGAGAATAGTATGGAGTTTCCTTTAAAAACCAGGAATAAAGCTACCATATGACCCAGCAATCCCACTACGGGGCATATACCCTGAGGAAACCAGAACCGAAAAAGACACATGTACCACCAGTGTTCACTGTAGCACTATTTACAATAGCTAGGACACAGAAGCAACCTTGATGTCCATTGGCAGAGGAATGAAAAAGGAAGTTGTGGTACATATATACAATGGAATATTACTTTGCTACAAAAAGGAATTTCCTTCAAAAAGGAATTTTGAGTCATTTGTAATGAGGTGGATGAACCTAAGAGCCTATACAAAATGAAGTAAGTCAGAAAGAGAAAGACAAATATCATATATTAATGCATATATGTGGCATCTAGAAAGATAGTACTGATGATCCTATTTGCATGGCAGCAAAGGAGACACAGACATTTTGGACACAGTTGTGGGTAGGAGAGGGCGGGATCATGTGAGAGAGTAGAACTGAAACATACACATTACCATGTGTAAAACAGCCAGTGGGAGTTCGATGTATGACTCAGTGACCCAAAGCCAGTGCTCTGTGACAACTGAGAGGGGTGGGATGGGAAGGGAGGTGGAAAGGGGGTTCAAGAGAGAGGGGACATATATATGCCTAATGCTGATTCATGTTGCTATAAGGCAGAAACCATCACAATATTGTAAAATAATTATCATCTAATTTAAAAAACAAAATATAAAATAAAATCACCACACATACCCTATAAATTGATCATTTGACCCTGAAATATAGAAGCAAAAATGGGTTGGTGTGTGGCCTCCAAAACATTTATAAGTATTTTATACCATCATTATTCATAATAGCCAAATTGTAAAAATAAGCAAAGTATCTATCAACAATATAATGGATAAATAAATTGTGGTATATTCTAACAATGGGAAACTATTCAGAAATGAAAAGTAATAAATTACAGATTAATAAATTATAGGTACATGCAAAACCATAGAAGAATCTTACTAATTCTTTTGCTTGCTAACTTTTTGCTCACTAATATTAAGCCAAAAAGACAAACTCAAAAAAACTGTACTATTATTTCCTTTATATAAATTTTAAAAGAGGCAAAACCAGAATGCAGTGGAAGAAGTCAAGATGGTGATTACCTCTGGAGAAGAGGAAGGAGGGAATGACTAAGAGGGGTAATGAGGAGGACCTTCTGAAATGGTGTTAACTGATCTATAACTTGCCCAGAATAGTGGTTGCAAAGGTGTGTTTATAGTGTGATATTTCATTGAGTGATACACCTTTTATCTGTGCAGATTTCAGAATTGTTTTATACTCTAAATTTGGAAAAATTCTAAATGCTACTAAGAAAGGAAAAATAAAAATACTCTTCAGGCAAATTCAAAACAAGTCTTTGTGCTAGATTTGGCTTGCAAGTAGCCAGTTTGTAATATCTGCTTTAGTCCAGGGTTGGTAAATATGATATTCAGTTGGCCTCAAACTATATGGGTTACAGTAGCCTTTGACGGTATCATAAATCTATTCCTGTAGAATTTAGAATAGTTTAATGTTGATTCTGGAAGAGAACTTCTGGATCATTTGATCCACTGATTTTGCAAATCAGGCAGAGGCAACCCCTTAGATATTTCACAGAATAGTTTCTCAGAACACAGTTTAAAAACTACTGATCTAGTTTAACTCGATTTTACTACAAATAAAGAAACAGGCTTAGAGAACATTTGCTGCTGCTGCTGCTGCTGCTGCTGCTACTAAGTCGCTTCAGTCGTGTCTGACTCTGTGCGACCCCATAGATGGCAGCCCGCCAGGCTCCGCCATCCCTGGGATTCTCCAGGCAAGAACGCAGGAGTGGGTTGCCATTTCCTTCTCCAATGCATGAAAGTGAAAGGTGAAAGTGAAGTCGCTCAGTCGTGTCCGACTCTTAGCGACCCCATGGACTGCAGCCTACCAGGCTCCTCCATCCGTGGGATTTTCCAAGCAAGGGTACTGGAGTGGGGTGCCATTGCCTTCTCCGAGAACATGTGTTACTACTGTTATAGTTGTTTAGAGCTATTACTTCGTGGTAATGACCTGAGATTCACTGCCATTTGAAGGTACTGTACTGCCCTGATGGAGAAGCCAAAAAAGGGGCAAAGTTACACCTCTCAGAACCATGGTTTTTGAAGTAGAGATTCCTATTCTGTCACTTGAGGTGGTGGCAAAGCAAAGTTACTAAAGAGAAGCTGAGATGGGAGATGTGTTGGAAAGTGTTTCATTTAGGGACTGCCCTGGGGAATACCCTGATTGGTAGCAAATACATGGGGCATTCTCTGAGCCAGCACACCCTTCAGTTAGCTTCTCAACTCTGGCTGCACATTAAAACCACCTGGGAACTTAAAAAAAAAAAAAAAACCTGTTTCCTGGGCCTCCCTCATAGACTATTGAATCAGAGTCTTGAGTGTGCTGCAAAGAACTGGATATTCTGACCCTTATTGAGCTTTACAGAGATGTGCATGGACTGAGCTCATTTTCTCAGAGGAGCTCTGAGTTTACACAGCAAACCAGGCCTTGACAAAAGAGAAAGAAACGTTAGAAAAGAAAAAAAAAAAATCCCTTTCATGGTAGCAAAACTGTGGGCTTTCTGCCTTGGTTGCTATGACCTGAGAACATGGACCTCTTCTCTATGGCTCCAGCCTCAGGAATGCAGACACCTTCTCCCCTCCTTAGAAGAAAATATTGAAAGAACCAGATTCTTAGACCTTTCAATGACAAGTGTGATTACAGAATGAGTTTCATGCTTTGGCAGAACATGGAGTCTATCCCTCTGCTCAGAATCAGCAGAGCCTGGCAGGACCCTTCTCTGAAGGAGGTCTGTTACGTGTTGGCTCTGTTTTTCTCTGTCCAGTCAAGGGACCCTGACGTCTCCTAATCTGGCTTCTTCTCACCTTTGAACTGCAGAATGCCAGAGGTGGGAAGGACCAAGAAGGTTATCTTATGCAGTTTCCCATTTGATAGATAAAAACCGCGAAGCCCAAAATGGCTTACATAGAGTAACACTGAATGCCAGTGGAAATGTCATGACACAAACACTTGGTCTGTTTCTACATCCAGTGCTCACTCTCTTTTTTCGTCTTGAAAGTAAATAACTCTTACAATACCAGTTATAAAAAATAATATAACTGGTACTACTTATACCACCTAAATGTAGCTGATTTTATACTTTTAGCATATTTGTTTCAGATATTTAAAGAAATAAAACATCACAGATTCAGCTAAAGTCCCTTCCATTTCTCTCCTCCCTCTCTCTCAGGAGTAACAACACCCTTATGCTGGTGAATCCCATTTCCCTGAATGTTTTTATACTTTGTTCTACATATAAATGAATCTTCCATAACACTGCATGATATTGTTTTGTGTCTTAATATTTGACAGAGAAGTATCTTGCAACATCTTTATTTATATGGTATTATATTTTTAATGTTCATCTGTGGTATATATCTAGTTAATTAATTTTAACAGTGCAATATTATCTCATTCCATTTATAAGCCCCATAGTATTATTTCCCGCCAGTAGAAAGTTGTTTCCAAGTTTTGCACAAATTGCTTTGCAATGAACACCCTTGCACATGTGTGCACAAGAGTTAGAATATCTATGGAGTGGAGACCTAGAGGGGAATCACAAGATCTTAGGATATGTGCATCTTTAACTTTACGAGGTTTTGTCAAATTGTTCTCCGCAATAGTTAAACCAATTTACACTTCTCACATCTTTACCAATACTTGGTAGGTTTAGACTTTTACATTTTAACCAATTTGTTATATGTGAAATAGCATTTGTTATTTTAAATTTCCAATTTTTGATTACTTATTAAGTTGAGCATCTTTTAATATGTATAATACTATGTCAGTTCAGTTCAGTCACTCAGTCGTGTCCAACTCTGTGACCCCATGGACTGCAGCATGCCAGGCCTCCCTGTCCATCACCAACTCTCGGAGTTTACTCAAATTCATGTCCATTAAGTCGGTGATGCCATCCAAGCATCTCATCCTCTGTCGTCCCCTTCTCCTCCCACCTTCAATCTTTCCCAGCATCAGGGTCTTTTCCAGTAAGTCAGTTCTTCGCATCAAGTGGCCAAAGTATTGGAGTTTCAGCTTCAACATCAGTCCTTCCAATGAAGGACTAAGTCAGAATACTAAGAATACTAAGCCAGATTTCCTCTAATGTGCATGGGATTTGCAAGGTCTTCTTATTGCAGTGGCTTATTTTGTTGCAGAGCATGGGCTCTAGGGCATGCAGGCTTCAGTAGCTGTGGCATGTGGGCTCAGTAGTTGCAGCTCTCGGGCTCAATATTTGCAGCGTATGGGTTTAGTGGCATCCGGTCCCATCACTTCATGGGAAATGGATGGGGAAACAGTGGAAACAGTGTCAGGCTTTATTTTTCTGGGCTCCAAAATCACTGCAGATGGTGACTGCAGCCATGAAATTAAAAGACGCTTACTCCTTGGAAGAAAAGTTATGACCAACCTAGATAGCGTATTCAAAAGCAGAGACATTACTTTGCCAAAAAAGGTTCGTCTAGTCAAGGCTATGGTTTTTCCAGTGGTCATGTATGGATGTGAGAGTTGGACTGTGAAGAAGGCTGAGCACTGAAGAATTGATGCTTTTGAACTGTGGTGTTGGAGAAGACTCTTGAGAGTCCCTTGGACTGCAAGGAGATCCAACCAGTCCATTCTGAAGGAGATCAGCCCCGGGATTTCTTTGTAGGGAATGATGCTGAAGCTGAAACTCCAGTACTTTGGCCACCTCATGGGAAGAGTTGACTCATTGGAAAAGACTCTGATGCTGGAAGGGATTGGGGGCAGGAGGAGAAGGGGACGACAGAGGATGAGATGGCTGGATGGCATCACTGACTCGATGGATGTGACTCTCAGTGAACTCTGGGAGTTGGTGATGGACAGGGAGGCCTGGCGTGCTGCAATTCATGGGGTAGCAAAGAGTAGGACATGACTGAGCGACTAATCTGATCTGATCTGATCTGATGGGTTTAGTTGCTCTGAGGCATGTGAGATCTTCCTGAACTGGCATTGAACCAATGTCTCCTACATTGGCAGGCAGATTCTTTATCACTGAGTCACCAGGGAAGCCCTGCAAATATATATTTTAAAGTCATATTTTCCAAATGGATGTTGCTGGTTGTACAACCACAAGTGACATAAATATATTGACCTTGTTTCCAGCAACATTTCTTGTTAGTCCTTATAAATAATTTACAAATTCTCTTCAATGTTCTGTGTGGATAATCATAAAACTGTGAATAACAACATCTTTATTCTTCATTTTCAGGCTTTTACTTTTTATTTTCTTATTATACTAGTTATGCATGTCACTTCAGTCGTGTCTGACTCTGTGACCTTATGGACTGTAGCCCAGCAGGCTCCTCTGTCCATGGGATTGTCTAGGCAAGAATACTGGAGTGGGTTGCTGTGCTCTCCTCCAGGGGATCTTCCCAACTCAGGGATCTACCTCGCGTCTCCTGCATTGCTGGCGGATTCTTTACAGCTGAGCCACCAAGGAAGCCCCATACTAGTTTTAATATCCTGTAAAATGTTGAATAGGAGTGGTAATAATAAACGTTATTTGTTCTCAAACTCCTTTCACTAGCTTGTACTACCTCCTGCTTTTAGCCCTACTCCAAGATAAACTGTCTTGTTATATCCCACTAATCCAGAAGATTTCTCAGTCTCTACTAGTCCAGACCTCCCTATACAGGTATGCAGCTTCTACTAACTTCATCTGATCAATCACACTTAATAAAGATGTCCAACCATCCACAGGAGTTTCATTTGGATGGTCGACTATTCTCTAGGGTGCAATGTGTCTGAAGTGACTCAAAACTTTTCTATATATCTATGTTCTTTAAAGGCATCATGGTCCACCTAGGCTCAACAGTCAGAAACATATTCTTCTCTCAGTTTCCACATCTAACTTATTAGCAATTTTGTCAATTCTGTATTCTAATTGGAGAAGGAAATGGCAACCCACTCCAGTGTTCTTGCCTGGAGAATCCCAGGGACGGGGGAGCCTGATGGGCTGTCGTCTCTGGGGTCGTACAGAGTCGGACATGACTGAAGCAACTTCGCAGCAGCAGCATATTCTAAATATCTGCCAAAGTATTTTCTCCTCTCCTTTCCCAACACTAATGACTGGTTTAAGCCCTCACTGACTATAGTAACAGTTTAATAACTGGTCTCCCTGCCTTTCATCTCAATTTTCACCTACCATTCTTTTTACTGCTGCCAAGTTTCTTTCTAAAGATAAACTTTGGAAAGTCTGATCGTGCCTTACCCAGCTTGAAACCCTTCGCTGTCTTCCCAGTGTCTATTACATGAAGGCTTAGTTCTCCACCCGGTCATGCAAGGCCTTTTATTTACCCTGGCTAGCTCTCTGACATACTTTCCTACCACTCCCCCACCTTGTTTTATAGTCTAGCAGAACTCAAGTGCTTATAATTAGGCTTTGCTATTTCCTGGTCCCATGATTCTTGACCTGCTGATCCCTCTGCTTGGATTACTCTGGCAAAATTTTATTTGTTTTCAAACCCAGATTACATGTCACATCGTCCAGAAACTATGGATTAACAGCTCAACAAATATTTATTGAGCACTACCTATATGCTAGGTGCTATGCTATATGCTTAGCATATAAAATGAATGACACACTTCAAATGGTACAACACTGGTTAGCAACTTTCTTTTCTTGCCATCCTTTAGCTTGAACTGTCTGAAGCTAATTTTTATTTACATGTTCTTTTCTTTTCTCCTTTCTTAATAAATATGCACATAGATGTGTAAATACGACAATATTCTCAAACACAGAGGCATTTGCACGTATGAATTCAGTATTCAGAATAGTCATGGATACAGTTTCAACTCAAAAGTACATTTATACGTGGTGGGATCATAAGCTCAGTACTTGGTTTTAGAGTCTGGACTAGAGAACACAAAGAAGCACAGTATGGCTAGAGTAGTAACTAAGGGTGTGTGCTCTGAAGATAGGTTGCCTAAGTTTGCATCTCAGCTCTGTTACTTACAAGCTGGGTGACCCTAGGTAAATAACTGTATCTTTGTGCCTCAAGTTCCTCAGCTATAAAGTGGGGACAATGATAGTCTTTGCCACAGAGTATAGTTGAAAGAATTATTGAAGTTAAAATGAAAAGTGCTTAGAATACTGCCTAGCACAATATAAGTGTTTAATAAATAGTAGCTATTATTATTTTGCAGATGAGGATACTTTTGTCTCAGTCACTATCAGCAGGTCAAGTGATTTTTTACTTCTATATCTAGCCATGAAAGAACTTGTTCTGAAACAAACGTATACTCTTATCTAATCTTTATTGAATGAGTGGCACATGGTGGCAAAATCATTGGCCCAGGAGAGCTCATGGCAGTGGAATAGAATTTTTCTTTGTTTGGAGCTAAATAGTTTAACTGGAAAGAAACTGTTCTTTCCACATAGAGTCAACTATACACACTGAGACACAAGTAAGTGAGAGTGTATGGTGGTATAATAGCTAAGATCACAAGGTCTGGAATCAGACTGCCTCACTGAGACTCAAAATCCCAGCACTTACCAGCTTTGCCACCTTGGGCAAGTTACTTCTTTGTATCTCAGCTTCCACATCTATAAAGTGGGATTAATAATAAGTTTCTATTTCATACAGTTATTGTGAGAATTTAATGAGATAGTCCATGTAAAGTACTTAGGACATTACTTGGTACATAATACTTAATAAGTGGTGAAGAAAAAAGATACACCATAGTAGGCTAAGGACCATATAAAGTTAACCTAAGTGTTCACTCCAAGGGAAGCAGTGGAGGTAGATGTTCAATTGACCAAGTGATTCCCAAAAGAGAACAAGGAAATTTTCTAATTCTACTGCACTTGGCATAACTTTTGTTAAAGGTGTTTTTTTGTTGTTATTCCTATGGATATACATACATTCCTATGTATCCCAGAGTTATGTTTGGATTAGACCACCAGGCTTTCCCAAAACACATTCCATGGGACATCTGTCCTAAGATATGTATGAGAAAAAAGGTTATATGGTTGAACAATGCTGGGAAATACTGTGTGACATATTCCTTTGGATATGCAAATGTGTAGTAGCAGCCCTAAGGGTTTGGCAGGTCCTGAAAAAATGTTTCATTTAGCTTAATCCAGCATTTCTTGAATATATTTGATCAAAGAGCCCTTTCCCCCATATACTATTTATTAACATTTCATGGAACTACTGTTCTATGGAATAAATATGGGGAAATGCTGACTTCAATGAGTATCAAAATGACCTTAATACCAAAGCAAGGGCTAAGCAAGGTAGGTTTAAGAAGAAGGCTCATACGTTTTTAGAGTGGAATTGAAAATTTCCCTAGAACAATTCTCTCAGCCAGGAGACACAGAAATCCTTCAGGGTCACAAACTGTAAAACACACACAGTGTTCCTGGGAGCATGTACAGGGGACCTGGGAGGTGGTGGGGGAGAATCCCTCACTCACATTGCACCCTGCCGCTCCTGCTATTCTGGATCCCACTGTGGGCTTTTAAACATCCTGTACTATCTGCCTTTAGCCATGCACTTCCTGATTATACTTCCTACTTTATAGAAGAGAAAAGGCTACAAGAAAAACACTTAAAGTGAAAAGGCCCTATTGGGGAACCAGAGGCCAGACCCAGGAATAGAGGGGAAGGAGGAGAGTTGGAAAGAAGAAACTGGGTTGAAACCTCCAATCAGATTCAGGACAAGGATGCTCCTCTGGGTGGAGGAGAGAGGAGGGACTCCAGTAGTGCCAGGAGAAAAGGAACCTTCCCAGCAAAGTAAAACATGAGATATACTTTAGGAGAAATAATATTGACTTCTAAGGTTGGTGAGCAGAAGGGCAGTTCCCTGAGGGCAGAAGCCATCTTTAGTGGTAGTGTTAGTCACTCAGTCCTGTCTGACTCTTTGCAATCCCATGGACTGTAGCCCACCAGATTCCTCTGTCCATGGAATTTTCCAGGCAAGAATCCTGGAGGGGGTTGCCATTCCCTTCTCCAGGGGATCTTCCTAACCCAGGGATCGAACCTGGGTCTTGTGTATTGCAGGCAGATTCTTTACAGTCTGAGCCACCAGGGGAGCCCAGAAATCATGTTTAACAGATCTTTATAACTATTTTCTTCAGGTAAAAGGTGGTAGCTAGGAGAAAGGAGAATTGTGTTCTTTACATAATGAGGAGCACAGTGAGAAATCCCCAATAAAGGAGAGGTGTATAAAATGGCTGTCTATTTGTATTGGCCAATGTTTATATTACTTTCCAAATTAATGTCATTGGTTGGCTGCTTCCTGAAGGTAAGCTGCCTTTCTCTCTGTTTTGCTTTATCCCTACACGTGGTTTCCTACCAGGGAAGGAGAGGCTGGGATTACATCCTAAGTGGCCTGATGCAAAGAGACTTAGAATCCGTGGCTGAGGTCTGCAAGGGGCTGCTGAGCTGCATGCAGGATGGCAAATAATAAAAAAGGACTAAACCAACATTAACGATGCCTAACTATGGGTGGTGGGAGCAGGATTTTTTTCTTACTTCCATTAATTCATATTTTTCTAACTTTTCTATCATGAACATCCTTTTCTTTTACAGCTTGGAAGATTAAGTCTGTTTCTCTAGTTCATACCCCGCATCTTTATCTCGAGAAAATCTGAACAATCATTGTATGTAAACTTCCTATAAGTGTGGTTTTAGTGGGGGGAAAAAGAATTTCCCAAGCATGTATGAGTGAATGGAAACATACGGCAGGAAATATTCCCTAAAAAGTTATATCCACAGAATTTTACAAACGGGGAGAAATTTGCTAGGCGTAAGATTTCCCGAGAACTTCTGGAAAATATGGTAACAGGCTCCGTAGACAAAGCGGAGAGTGGCAGGAAACGCTGTTTCACTGAGGAGAATCACCTGGCAGCCTGCCTGGGGGCGGAGGCAGGTATGAAAGGTGGCCGCGGGCGGGGGCCGGGGGCGGAGCAGGAAGCCCCGGTGCTAGGAGCGGGAGGCGGAGCCGCGAGGAGCGCCCCAGGTGGGCAGGAGGCGGCGGCACCTGCCCCGGGCCCAGGGTCGGTCCACCGGCCGCGCTGAGCCGAGTGAGGGCAAAACAGAGGGATTCCTTGGCGAAGTGGTGCGTCGTGGACGGGTCGCTGATGAAGAAAGACACAGTGTCCCCGCAGTCCCTGAGCTGAAAGGGGCCGGAGAGCGCCGGTATGGGCTCCGAGCTGCCCGCACCTTGGCTGCTGCTCTTCACCTGGCTCCCAACAGGTGAGCCATGGGAAAATGGGTCCTAGCCAGGCCCAAGGAGAGAGGAAGCCGTTGTTGCCTGGCCTAACAGAGTTGGCCGCAGGCGGGACAGAGGAGGCCTGGGCCGCGCTCTGATGGCTCTTGGCATGGGCGCCAGGATGTGCGGAGACTGGATCGAGTTTCTGCCTGTGGGAACCTGTTTACTTTTATTAGCTTAGGCCTTTACGAAACAGGTGCAACTAAGAAAGAAACTCAGAGCCTCTGACCTCCTCCTGCTCCCTAGGCACTTCTTGGTCTCTAAAGCCGGAGTGATAGAGGCAGAAACACCACTCTTTCAATTCCTAATTACTTTTTCCTTTCATCTGATACTTGCCATAGGTTTTAGATACGGTGACAACCATATTGGCTCAGAAATACACTTATTTCGTTCCTGAGAGGTATTTGTATCCTCATTATATGATGGAAAGTTCGATATGATTCAGAATCTATTACTATTTTATAGGATCACAACAGGAGGTTCTTTGCTAACCATGTTCAGTGTCACTTTTCTGCTTTGTATCCGCTCACTTCCCTAACTTTACCCCATGATCATTGTCTCCCCATCAAGTGTTCATCCATCCACCATTTTCATTTCCTTAACCTCCAGGCCAATCCTCTGTGCTTTGAAAGCATGGTTTTGTGTGTCTCAGTGTATCAGTTGGGGAAATAGCAGGCCATGATCTGCATGAGTGAAATCAGGTGGGAAGAGAGAGCATAGTGAAAGAATGTGTAGGTTCTTTCAGCCCTTTTCAATTGAAATGTAGGTGTGACCTTGCAAACTGGAACCTGAGTTCCCTTGGAAGTTCTGCCCTGTTCTATTTCATTTTACCTTTTTTACTTCCCTCTTTTAGGAATAGCCACCCTCTCACCTCTTAGTTGTCAGTGGGAGGTCAGCTCAGTTTGCTCACAGACCAGTTTGAGTCTTGTATTTCTCTTCGGGAAAAAATGTAATATGAAGGTACAGGAAGAATTCCGTTTCTACAAGTTTGAGAGGACATGAAGATAGCTCAGATGTAATCAGATCTCATTCAGACAAGATTCTATAATTCTTTTTAAGCTTAATGCTGAGAATGAAAGGGAGGGAGAATTGCAAAAGGCTAGAAAACTGTTATCCCTAAGGTCTTTGGCTTACCACATTTTCTGTAGAATGTGGGTCCTATAAATTGTCTGAAGCTGAGGAGGGTGAATGTTGGACACTCATGATACACAAGGAAATGGACTGAACTATACCGACATGGAAGTGCCCGAAATTCTACTAGAACAGTCACCAGCTTAGACTGTGAAAACAAATTCGTAAAAATCCCACAGTTTTGCACAGACTTCTTTCCTGTGCCTCACATGTTTAGCTCAAACTCCATAGCAGCTAGGGATTTCTGAAGCTCCTTGAGCTATCTTTTTAGGAAAGTTGAAGTCTACTCTCACTCTCGCCCTGAGCATGCCATCCCCAGAATTAGGACTTGTAGCCAGCAGTCATTTAGGAAAAAAGAATAAGGAAAGAAGCCTTACAGACAAAAATCCCATTAGGGTATAAACCTCAATCCTTAAATCACCAGCATATTTTAAAAGCTGTTCTGTTTTTGTGAGGAATATTGAGCACTGAATATTTTTCAAATACAATGACCATAACCAAAGGGTATATTCGTAAAGTAAACAAATTGCTAAATGGACAAAGTCTTCGGAAAGTAGAGCTCCATGTGTTCATGAACCAGCCATGCTGTGTGAGTAGCCAGGATGCTGCTGCTGCCGCGTTGCTTCAGTCGTGTCCGACTGTGTGCGACCCCATAGATGGCAGCCCACCCGGCTCTCCCGTCCCTGGGATTCTCCAGGCAAGAATATTGGAGTGGGTTGCCATTTCCTGCTGGGGTGGTCAAATAATACAGATTGCTGTGTTTGCCTGGTATTCATTAAATGGAAGCCTACCTGCGTTACACATTTTAAAACCAGAGAATGCTAAACACGGAAAAGTCCTAAGTCCAGAAGAAATATAGTTTGCATTGTGACATGTACACACATATATGAGATTTATAAAATAGGAGCAAGAGGTATACACACACACACAAAAAAACAGTCACTATGTTGGATTAAAAGTATTAATTTAATAAATATTGCTTTAGTAACATTTAAATTCGTAGAAAGTAATCCCCAAATTAGCAGCAACTTACTAGAAAAATCCAGTAAGTTGATGTTTTTTTTCAAGATCCACTGCAAACTGAGGTATGAACTTTGGAAAACCCTGCACTAGAATGTATTCATTTTGGTCTATCACCTTTTTGTCTTCTGTTTCTAAAGAAGAGGCAGCCCAGCCCTCTGATTAGCATCCAAGTTTCTGCAGTTGCAAAGTATGGGTGAGTAATGAGATTATGTCAGATGTGGGTACACTGGCTAGTTGGTGTGGCTTGGGCTTCTGACGAAGCCTCTGAGGTCAGGAAGTCCTGTGAAGTTACCATAGTCTTTATGTTTGGAGCTGTGGCGAGATCAGAGGGTTTGTGTGTGTAATTCTCTGAACTTTTTTTCTTTAAAAAGGAAGAAAGTTTTATCACACAAGTAATATTTGCTTCTTAAAACAGACTATTAAGATAAGGCTAAATTAAGTTCCTGCAGCCCTTTGCATTAATGGCTAATAGCACTTGTTACCATCATCCAAACTCAAACTTTATTCCTAGAAAGAAAAGTTAGTTTTTTCCCCCAGATTCTAGAAGGTTGTGTGTCATTTGTGCTTTTGTGACTTTTTAAAAAGATCTTAGAAGGGTGTTAACTTATAGATCCATGTAGCTATCAACTTGTGTTACCATTCTTTGGGAAATCAGACAGCTGACTTCTAAAGAACAAGATTCCTAGCATCTAAACCATTAGCTTTCATTTGGTGGTGGTTGTGAAGGTTGGGATCATACTGAAGATCTAATACATCTTGTGAAGTTGCTCAGTCATGTCTGACTCCTTGCAACCCCATGGACTATAGCCTGCCAGCCTCCTCTGTTCGTGGGGTTTTCCAGGCAAGAATACTGGAGTGGGTTGCCATTTCCTTCTCCAGGGGATCTTCCTCAACCAGGGATTGAACCCAGGTTTTCAGCACTGCAGGCAGACTCTTTACCACCCGGGAAGCCCTAATATGCCTTGGTCCCTGATATAGTAAATAGTAAAGTGGAGCTTCTCAGGTGGTGGATAAGGGACTGCGTACTGCTCCTCTCCCTTGCCCCACCCCTCACCTCCTGTGAGGCTCCCTGAAGTACCTCTCAGAATGCAGTGCTCTGGGAACACAAGTAGAAATCACCCCCAGTCCTTGTCTTCCCCTCCCAGCCAATTTTACAGATAAGGAAATCTGTGCAGAGAAGTCAGATGTCTAAGGTTGACACAGTGGAGTTGGTTTGAGGGTTGGGATGAGGATCCTGGCATCCTCACTCTTAGGCCATGCTCTTACATCTATTTCATACCATGGAGCAGGTTTGTTCTGTCTCATTGAATCCTGGTAGAAATGGAAATTGACTACCTCTGGGATGTCTGCATGTATGTGTACTAAGTCACTGTAGTCGTATCCAACTCTGTGACCCTTTGGACTGTAGCCCACCAGGCTCCTCTGTCCATGGGATTCTGTAGGCAAAATTACTGGAGTGGGTTGCCATGTCTTCCTCCAGGCGATCTTGCCAATCCAGGAACTGACCCCATGTCTCTTATGTCTCCTGCGCTGGCAGGTGGTTCTTTATGACTGGCACCACCTGGGAAGCCCCTGGGATGTCTAACCAGATGTTAATTATTAAACATCTTGCCCCAACAGCAATGCAGTGGGATGAGATGGTGGGTAATTACTGTACTGTTTGCCTGGGTTTCTTTCAGCCTAATACTTTATTTCATTATTTGAAGTCCTTAGGGGAGAAAGAAAATTGTGTGTTTTAAGAATTAAAAAGACTGATCATGTCTTTCTCTGGTACTCATTTCTAGATCTTCCAAAATACAAATCTTAGGTGGGTCAAGGAAAGGATTTGACACTTTCTTCATTTCCCAAACCCAGTACCATGTTCTGTTGCTTAATCCCAGCAGCTTAACCATCTCCTTACCTCTAGGCCTGCTACTTCTTTGTCTAGTTCCAACCATTCTCCACACAGATGATAGGTTAACCTACCTGGGTTAATTTTTCCCACCTTCACTGTAGTGGGCTTCCCAGGTGGCACTAGTGGTAAAGAATCCATCTGCCAATGCACGAGACATAGGAGACAAGGGCTCCATCCCTAGTTCAGGAAGATCCCCTGGAGTAGGAAATGACAACCCACTCCAGTATTCTTGCCTGGAAAATTCCTTGGACAGAGGAGCCTGGCGGGCTGCAATCCATAGGGTTGCAAAGAGTCGGACATGACTGAAGCAACGTATAGCATGCATGCACCTTCACTTTAATGCTCTAAGAACCTCTACTAGATCCCCATAGTCTGTATGAGTGGATTAAAGCTCTTTGGAATTCAAGACCCACTCATTCTGGCCTCACTAAATTGGGCAGCTATGTCTCCACTGCTATGAGCATCCTCTTGTACCCTTCCCACCCCCAACATACTCTCTTCTTCCTTGCTTTTTGTCTGGCTATATTACAAATGGTTAACTTTAACCATTTATTTTCTGTATTTTCAGAGCACTTAAAATTTGTTCCAGGCAGTTTACCCTTTCTTGTACGAATCTGTTTATTTGCCAGATGTTTAATGTATACCATGTACCAGACATGCTCTCAAACAAAAGTAGACATGGCCTTGGACTCTATGGTGTTTATGGTCTGAAGGACAAACAAAGAAATGTGGAAATACAGCTATGACAGGGACCATGAGAAAGAGATACAAGGTACAACAAGAGGTTGTAATAGACGGATTTTGCTCATTTGGGAGGCCGTCTCTGGAGAAATGATACTTGAGTTGACAGCTGAGGTGTAATCATCCCAGACAAATTAATAGCATGTGCAAGGCTGCTGAATAGGAGCTCAGTGAGAATGAGGGATGGCAAGAATGTCTCCATGACTGAGAGGAGGAAGCCTTTCCATGTGGTGGGAAGGAGGCAGGGGTGGGTAGGACCAGATCGCGTAGTCTCATGGATCATGGTAGGAGGCTGTGTATTTATCCTGAGAACAGTGCACAGCTTTTGGAGATATTTAAAGAGAAAGAGTTGGGAGGTGGACAGCAGTGTGCTATCCACATGGAAGAAAACCAGAGTGTGTGCAGGTACCAGTTAACTGAAGCAGTATCCAGGCTGGAAGTGATGGAGCTTGTGCTGGGGTGATGGTGAAAATGGAGAGAGAGGGATCCCAGAAATAGTAGGGAGATAAATAAAAGCAGTTTGATAATAGATTTTGTAGGGAGTGTGAGGGAGAAAGAGATGTCAAGGACAAGACCTAGTTTTCAGTCTTGCACATTGACTGAGATGGGAAATAGGGAAGAACCCAAGTTTGAATAGGAGGAGGAGGATTTAGATTTGGGGCCCAATTTAGATTCTGAAACAGCCAAGAAGAGCTATGAGGAGGATTTGAGCCTGGGTGTCTGTCTTGGCTCTTATTGTAGAGTAGCAGCTTGTTATACAAATTTACTTGTAAGCTTGTTATACAAAGCTCTACCAGTTTCTGAGCAATCCTGTAAAGCTCAGCCATGACCAGATGTACCTTGTTTATGCATTTACTTGTTTATTATTGACTTGCCCACCAAAAGTATAAGTTCCAAGAGTTCAGGGACCTTGTCTCTCATCAGCTACTTTACCCCCATCATCTGAAACAGTGCTTGTCTCATAGTAGGTATTCAATAAGTGAGTGAGTGAGTGAGTGACCTCTGGAGGCCCAGGGCACACAGAAATTTGTCATTCTGGTGAGACTTAAATTTGCATGTGCGCTGAGATTAGCATGTGGGTACACGGTTGAGTCACTGGCCTGAGCGAATGACTTTGGGAAACCCCGCGCATCTGCCTCTCAGGGCTTGTTGTCCTCTACTCATAATAACTAAAGGATACCAAATTCAAACCACCTGAGAAGCTATTTTTTTCACTTAGTAGGTTATCAGAATTTTTTTTAAGATTGATATTCTCCCCTGTTGGAAAGATTGTGGTGATACATGGGAGTGTCACACACTGCTCATGGGACTATAAATTTCTTTACTGAATTATTTATTAAAAGCCTCATCCCCTTTGACCTAGCAATCTCACTTTGAGAAATACATCCTACTGGAATAAAAAAGGACTTTTGTAAAGAGATACCTAATATAACATAAAGGTATTCACTTCAATAAGTTATTTCAGCATTGTTTGTGATAATGCAAATTTAGAAGTACCTAAATGCCCATCATTAGCAAAAGGGGTAAATTATGGTTCATCCATGTAGTGACTTTTCACGCAGTCACTAAAAAAATTATATCTATTTATACTGATAAAGAATATAATGATATTTCATTAGTTTGAAGAAAAAACAAAATTGTGAGTCAATGCACATAATATGATTAATTAAAAAAAAACAGTGTAGGAAAAGATGTGGAGGATAGACACAAAATTATGGTGCTTCTGGAGACTAGAGTTCATGGTGAGTAAGGAGGAACTTTTTACTTTATACCCTTCTCTATTGTTTAAGTTTCTTATTATTTATCTTATGAAGAAAAAAAGGGATTTCTCTACAAAATGATTGAAGTAAATTTGTAAATGTCCCTTAAGGGGTTAAACCTCTGCCATTAGGAAACTTACCTAGAAGGCAAGTGGTACAGTGGAAATTGTAGGATTTGGGATTTTAGAGGTATAAGCGTAAATTTAGTCTTGCTATTTATTAGCTGTGTGGCTTCAGCCCAGTTATTTAATCTACCTGAGGATTTTCCTCATCTATGATATTGAGATGAAAATAAGGCTGATCTCATAGGGATTTGCCAAGGTTAAAGGACATACTGTATAATAAACCCTCAATACCATGCTGACCAACATCGAAATGCTCAGTAGTTACATTTTCCTCCCCAGGGCAGCCATAGGCTTCTGCCACTCCAAGCCTAACACTGTTAAGTGCACCCAGATCTTTGTTAACCGTGTAACTCACAGACGTACTTCCTTCTGCATCCCAACCGGTTTCTTCTCCCCTTTTCTCCTGTCCTAGCTCTCCCTGTCCCTTAACTCTTGTCCGTGCATTGCCAGGCCCTCTTCCTCTGGATTCTTTTCCTGTTTGCACTGTTATCTAAGGAAATATGACAAGTACCGATGGTAAATATACTTGGGGAGATAGCTTGCCCTGACATAAACTCTGATAGGATTAAATCTGTGTACTTTTGTTAACCTGCTGACTGGAGCAGAGGTGCCTGGGTGCCTGAAAAACAGGAATCAAGACCTTCCATCGAGGCAGCAGTAGGCTACTGCCTCTTGCTGGGAAACACTTTGCTCTCCGCCCTGCCTGCCACTCCCTTCCAAGCAAGACCCTTCGTGTGAAAAGGAGGGGAAATGACAACCAGTCCCCTGAAAATGATTTTTAGTTAAAAAAAAAAATTTTACCTAGATCCCTATGCTGTATAGATAATAATTTCTAGAAACTTATTAAACATCTTTCCCACTCTACTACATGGGGAAAACAGGCTGAATAAATAAATGTGCAAAGATATGCATCTATTTGGGAACACATGGCATTGAATTGTAAAGATACTCTTCTTTCTTTGGTATATTCTCCTTCCACCTTAACGCAGAATGATAGTCCCCGCTCTGCGCATCAGCGTAGTCTTGGAAAGTACCTCATGGCGGGAAACTGAGAATCCCCTTCCCCTTCTCTCCTTCCCATGGGCTCCGTTATCTCATCTGAAGTCACCTTTCCACCCTTACATGACAGATCCCTCTTCCTCTTTCACAGAGGAGACCAACTGAATGGGTTTGCCAGGTAAGACACAGCTTTAAAAGCTTTTAGTGCAGTAACTCATTTTGCAAAAAGAAGGCAGTAATGACTGCTTACATTTGTATTATTTTAATTCTTTCAAAAATGCTTTTACATGCTATTCTCAGTTGATCTCAACCTCTTAAAATGGACAAGATAAAAAATGATACAAATAATAGCTGACATTTATCAAGTGTCTATTATGTGCCAGGCTTTTTGCTAAATGCTGGACATATTTATCTCCTTTAGTCCTCACTATTACTTATTCAAACACATATTATCATCATCCTAATTTTGCATGTAGACAAAGAACCTTAGTTTGGAAATAACTTATCAGGTCTTTTAGCTAGTGGGGGAGTGGAGGCAAAATTTGAACCCAGAAAACACAGTTTCCAGAATTTAAGGAGAAAAGTATAAAGACAACTAGGAAATTAGATGGTGATAAACTGGGGAGAAGGAGATGCCACATGATGAAGAGAATGAGAACAGAAAGAAAATCTAAGAATTTGATAAGTCAATAGAACTAAGTTTAAAAGATCAAAGATGCAACCAGGACATGTATAAACAGAACACTTATCTTTTTAAATCTCTTCATATTTTCAGCCCAGATTCTGCTGCCCTTAGTCTTTTCTTGAAAACTTTACCTGCTTGATAGTGTGCATGCCCAATGTGGTTAATTTTACAGAGAAATTAGAGGCTAAAGGAGAAGATGGGAAGTTTCTGACTTTGAAATGGGCTGTCTTGCTACTTCCCTCCCCTTCCTCCCAATCTGGAAATTCCTCCTGCTTTTTGAGAGTCCAGTTCCTGACTTCTGCTTGGAAGGTCAGGCTTGCTTGCTTGGGAAAGATTGAGTTTTGGTGTGAGCAAGACTCCAGTTCAAAATACTGAGGCTGAGAGGGCTTGGCTTATTATAGTCTCTGAACTTCTGCCCACAGCTATGGCCAGGACTGACCCCACCCTAGGGGTCTTTGTGAGGACTGGAGACAGTGTATGTTTATTACCTGGCACACAGTAGATGCTGAGATCCAGAGCAGCAGCTGAGAAGAAGGGAGAAAGGTTTGCTGGTCGGTCAGTACCTTTGTCCTGAGAGACGCCCTCGCTCTCCACATGGGACTGGGCAGAGGGTGAAGGTCTGGGAACTGTGCAGGGTGCTGTGGGGCTCACAGACCCCTGGAGGGAGTGTGAGTGAGTGCAATATGGTCAAATACATGGCAACCTGTCATAATTCAAGGCTTGAAATTCACTTAAGGGATGAAATTAAAGGATAAAAGAGCAGCAAAGCCAGTTCTGACGGTAAAGGTGAGTCATGTCACCCCACGTGTGGTTTGTCCATAATAAGGGCATTCATGGAAGAGAAGCTGAGTGAACATTTGGTAATGAAGGTGATCACCCTTGTCCCCATTCTTCTGCCTCAGGGTGTCAGATTCAGCCATCTTCAAAGTTACCCCAGAGTAATTTCTGGCTCCAACCAAATACTTATCTCTGACTCCTGGCACACCCGTACTATCCACCCCACCCCCCGCCCCCCACGTATATTCTACCTCTATACAAATAACGTTGACTGGAGTCCTTTGAACAAACTGTCGTTTGTATCAGATTACCATTCGACAAAATCAAGGACACATAGTTTACTAATGACGGTGTTAGAGTAACTACTGCCTGTACTATATTAAGTATTGCATGTGTAGCTTGGCCCCATGCTCTGATTATGTGTAAACTATTGAATACCAAACATCTTCCTCTATTTAAAAAATAGCTTGATTCTGCTCAGAGCAGAGTCTTGGTTCCAACCACTTTAGAAAATGAACGACCACAGACAAGCCACTTGCCTTGTCCAGTCTCAGGTTTGCTGTGTATGCAGTGGCACAGCTTGTTTCTCCCTGGGGCTCATAAAGATAGTGAGTAGAAGGAAATATATGAAAGTTCTTTGTGAGTCTAGGATTTTGCTTAGATTGCCAGTCAGTTTTTTTCTCTCTATTTCAATCAATGCAAGTTACTGATCAAAATAAGCTAATGTTGACAATGCCATCCTATTTGCTGTCAGATCTTACTGCAGCTGCTTCTTCTGTTCAGTTAAAGCTGTGTTGGGTAAAACCTCCAAGGTTTAATCCAGGTCAGTTCTGGGAAAAAAGAGGTGGTGAAGGTGGAGAAGCAAAAGTAAAAAAATCAGATTATGAAATAATCCATGTTAAGTTTCAGATACTAGTCATTAGCTCTTGATTCTTATTGGACTGACTTCAGGAATCCTACAGCTAATACAGACAGCAGCTCTCCCCACCCTCCCCACCCCCCAACCACAAGCTCCTCAAGGCTTATTTTCAAAATGATGCTCTTTTCCCATTCACAGCTAAATAAGAAAGTCATCCATCTTCCTAAAAACACCACTTTCACCTTATTATTCCTTTTCAGAAAAACCTTCAGTGATTATCCATTAACTAGAAACAGATTCTGGAGTGCAATTTACACACCACCCCATTTGCCTACTCCCACTCCCCACCATCATCTCACTTATTTATCATCTTATTTATCACCGTAAAGCCAGAGGCCCCAGCTGGACTGGTTCCTTCAGATTCCCCAAGGAACGGCCTCTTCATGATAAGTGCCTTTGCTCACTCCTTTCTTCTATCGTGACTCAATGAGTCTCTCTGCCCTCTTCCTGTTTTTCACATATCATCTTAATCCTGCCTTGTTTTTAGAATCTAGCGTAACTCTCTCTTCCTTCTGTGATGGTTCCCCACCCTCAGGTCTCCCCCCACACTTCTGCAGACCCTCTCTAGCATGGCTATCACTGGCATATCCTCATTACAGCTCAGCCCTGAAGAGGGCTCAGGTCATTTCTGGGGACCAGGGTCTATCCCAAGCAGCACAGCATCTTGCTGTCTCTCTGTGGACATGAGAAAAGTGGATGCTGATCCCATCATAAACCATGGTGTTCTGTATTAGGAGGGTTGTGTCTAGGTGAGGCAGGACCCAGCACCATGCTCATGGCTCTGGCCATTGAGCCAGGCCCATCCAGCGGCTCTGAAAGGTGGGGGGGTGACTGTTTTGTTTGTGGGAGTAACTCAGTCAAAATGAACACAGCTCCACTTGAGAACTCGATTGGAGAGACTTCTAACTTGAACCCCTTTCTCCATGGCCCTCAGAATAAGGGAGAAAGGAAAAAGACTCATACACTGTCACCACCATGGCAGCATATATGCCAGCACCTTGCCAGTTAACATGGCAGGTGCCAGAAGTGTGGATTATTTCACTGCATTCTTGCAAGGACCTGATGAGGTTAGTACTTATACAATCTCTGTTCATAGCTGAGGAAACACAGGCTCAGAGAGAGTAAATAACTTCTCCAGTGTCCAAGTGAGTAGTACAGTTTGATTTGAACCCAACTGTATCTGAGTCCAAAGCCTGGGTTTAATTTAGCTAGTCTACACCAGTGGTCCTCAAAGTACGGTGCCCAGAGAAGTAGTATCAGAATCTCCTGGAAATTTATTAGATGTAAGTTCTTGGGTCCCACGCAAGTCCTACTGAATTAGAAACTCCCGCTGACAGTGATCTGGGCTGTCACAAGTCCTCCTGGTGATGTATGCTCAAGTTTGGGTACTATTTCTCCACATTAAACCTGCTGTAAGAAGGCCCCTATAACTGGGCCTAGAATCCATATTGACACAGGAACATCTGAAGATGCTGGTAATGTGTGGACCTCTGACCATGTCAAAGTCCCACCTGACATTTCTGTGCCACCTGGTTCCTCATCAACACAGACTTGGAGCTTTAAGTATATCTGTAGATTTGGAAGGTAAGGGGAGAAAGTTTTTAAAAGTAAAAGAAAAATTTTTAGTTCCTTCAAATCTTTTGTGAAAAAAAATTGTCAGTCTGATCATTTTTTTTTTAATTTGTTTTGTGCTTATGTTGGACCAGTTGTACTGCCAATTTTCACTGTCATTCATTCCATCATGTATTCAACATGAATGAACGTACATTTGTTGGGTGCTAAGGGCTTCCTGGTGGCTCAGAAGGTAAAGATTCTGCCTGCAATGTGGGAGACCTGGGTTTGATCCCTGGGTTGGAAAGATCCCCTGGAGATGGGCACCCACTCCAGTATTCTGGCCTGGAGAATTCCATGGACAGAGGAGCCTGGCAGGCTACAGTCCATGGGGTTGCAAAGAGCTGGACATGACTGAGTGACTTCACTTTTTAAGGAGGTGACAGGTGCCAGTATGAGGCTCTTGTGTTTGAACAGTGAGCCAGAAGCAAGCCCAGTAGGCCTCCAAGCCTACAGTAGCCAGGCCATCCCCAAGAAGTGTGAAAAGTGCTGCCAGAGGTAGGGCAGGGCACTTTGGGAAAACAGAGGAAGCCCCCTCTTCCAGACTTGCAGTCAGAGGAGGCAAGGGTGCAGCTGAAAACCTAAGAAAGAAATCTTGCTTAGCCTGGTGAAGGGAGTGGAGTGGCAACTGGTGATGTGGAAGAGTGCTCCACAAGAGATGTACACCTGGGATGACCTGCAGAAGACATTGATCCTAGCACGAGAAGGACGGAGGCAAGTCTAGAGTGTCCAAAGCCCTCTGTCAGAGTGGGGCATGAAGGGAGATGAGGCCCCAGAGAAAGGCTGAAAGCAGACCTGACTGGTCTCCTAGGCCAGGGTACAGAGGTTGAACTTTATCCTTAGGGAAATGGGAAAACATTTTAAGAAGAGAAGTGACATGAAAAAATATCTACACTAGCAAAGTCATTCTTTTATGGCCTTCTTTTAATATCGTTTCTTTATCATTGTTGGATGTGTCATCACTCCATATGGACTGTAGCCAACTTAGGAGTCATGATTCTTCCTCTTTTTTCCCTCCATCTCCTCCAGGGTGTCTGCAATATCCACCACAACCCCGCCCAGGCTGAGTAAGACAATTGCCTATGAGCTGCTCCCAACCAGCCAGGCAGTGTGTTTGCTTATGGACATTGCTTTTCTTGCCCCACGAATAGAAGGAAGTCACCCCTTACAGTCCCTCAGCATTGTCTTCTGCTCTTGGCTGCAGGCTGCATGTCCTTGCTGGTGACGGTCCAGCACACGGAGCGCTATGTCACCCTGTTTGCCTCCGTCATCCTCAAATGTGACTACACCACCTCTGCCCAGCTCCAGGATGTGGTGGTGACGTGGCGCTTCAAGTCCTTCTGCAAGGACCCCATCTTTGACTACTACTCTGCATGTGAGTGGCCTCCTCCCCACTCTTGCCCCCCACTCTCCCAAGGCCCCTCTGTGAAGTACTGCCATTAGGGTTAGGAATTATTTAGGATCACAAATCCTTATAGTGAGAAGAAGCCAGAAAGATTGCTTATTGCAGTTCCCTCATTTTATAGATAGACAAGCTGAGGCCAAGTAGATGACATAACTTATTCAGGGTCACATACCATTAATTTATTTTAAAATTTCTGTTCCACTTTGTTCAAAAAGGAATGAAGGCAGCTTAGACATTAAGTAAAAAGGCAGAGCAAGTCCTGCATCCTAGTTAATGCCTGGTGCACTCGTATCCCCCACCCCACCCACTAGCCACAGGATGAATGAGGAACGGTCATTTGTGAGCCTCCAGCCCACTGCCACATCCCTGTCTAGGGCCAGCCTTCCGGTAGACAGTCATGCCTCTCTCAGTGACTGGGAGCGCACTGGCCACAGGTAGCCTGCTCATTGTGGGCATCTCTGAATGCTGCGCGGCTCTCCCCTACACTTAGCCAAGTCCTCCCTCTCGGTGACAACTGCCCCACTCATGTCAGTCTTGCTGTCTTGAACCTAAGTCCTTCTCTCACTGCCCACCTCTGCCTCTCTCAAGAAACAGAAGAGCCCAGACTCCCACCACCGACCTGGGACAATTGACCTTTAGAAATTTGGAGAATAGAAGTAGAGCCTGTTCACCCTGAGCTTCCCAAGATGAGGCAAAGCAGGGGGAGG
This sequence comes from Bos javanicus, assembly GCF_032452875.1. Taxonomy (NCBI): domain Eukaryota; kingdom Metazoa; phylum Chordata; class Mammalia; order Artiodactyla; family Bovidae; genus Bos; species Bos javanicus. The sequence continues at coordinate 66,745,450 of NC_083868.1, read as the reverse complement.
CATCAGCTTTACCATTTTTAGCCCCGACTAGTATCTTACAATATGAGCTCCAAAACCTAACTTACTGAGCCACCCACAGAGCCTCACCTTGTTCCCAAAACACCCCCTTTCTAAACTGAGGCATTGTTTCCTGGGGGCTACTCTTAAAATGCATGCATTAAGTGGGTAAGTAGGAGGGACCAGGTAGAAGACATTTATCATCAGCAGATTTAACAGCTCTCAAAACGTATATTGAGAGGGCAGGTTAGAGGAACCATTTGGGAGCAGATTCTGGAGTCACTTTGGAAATGAGGCAGGGGACATTTGGATGGAGGTGGTGATTCAGTTCAGGATTTGGAAATTTTGGCCCAGTAGAGGGGTCTGGAGTCTTGCTGCTCAAAGTGTGAGCAATGGTTTCACCTGGGAGCTCATTAGAAACGTAGACTCTCAGATCCCCATCTTTGAGAAGATGCCTAGGAGATGCAGAGACTCAGGAAACACTGAGAACCTTCACTGCTCCAGGGACCACTAAGGTCACCTGTCTTGATGGGAATTCCTCACTGCTGTGTGACTTGCCCATGTCCTCTTTCTCCAGCATACCAAGCAGCTTTATCCCTGGGCCAGGACCCGTCCAATGACTGCAATGACAGCCAGCGGGAAGTTCGCATCGTGGCCCAGCGGCGGGGGCAGAGTGAACCTGTGCTGGGGGTGGATTACCGGCAGCGCAAGATCACCATCCAGAATCGTGAGTTTGGAGGCAGCTGGGGACTGGGGGTGGAGAGCTGTGTAGATACCAGGCCTAGCAGGCTGAGTCATTGTGGGGATTTCCCTTTTCTTCTGTTGCTTGATGGTCTACTTGGTCACTTTCATTTTTTGAGGAAAGTGCCAAATGCACAGAATGTGCCACCCCCTCTGAAGTCAGTACCCTGGAAGTTGGGCTCAGACAAGAGGACGGCCTACAGCTTTGGCTAAAGGTCTGGGACTGGATGTTTTCCTTCACCTTCCTGAGATTCATGGCTAACATGTGGCTCAGGCTCCCTTGATTTCTTCCAGAAAGTGCTCTCAAGGCCTGCTCAAACCCCAGATGCCTGAGTTCCCCTCTGGCTACCCCTGTTTCCCAAATCTATGGAGTGGGGGTTTCTAAGTAGATGGCCACTTATGGACCCTTGCCCTTCACTGGTAGAGGAAAGAGCACTGGGTGTAGAATCAAAAGACGGGGTGGTGATCCCATGCTTCCACCCCCTTGCTTAGTGACCGATTCTTTTCTCTGGCCTCTGTTATCAAATCTGAAAGATGGGCATAATGGTCTTTGTCTCCCCACACTGAAGTAAACATCAAATACGACATCTGAGAGCTACATCTGAAGCATATGCGTTCTTTGTGGGAGTACAAGGAGTAGACTCAGGTGTCAGACTCAGGTGTAGGTCCCTGTTCTGTACTCACAGGGGTTGTGAACTTGGGCAAGTCCCTTTCATCTTTTAAGCCTCAATTTCTGTAAGGTGGGACTTGCCATAGTACTTGTCTCATGGAAAGTTGTCAGGATTAAGTGAGATGATGTGTATAAAGCACTTAGAAAACCACATGTGTGCGGTGAACTTTCATTATGACCATTTAGCACACCTGTGAATGAAGGGTCAGTGCCCCACATTACTGGGGGGAATGGATTCCATGTCCAGTGGATTATTGGCACAGAATTCAGAGCCTATTTAAATGAGCTTTATCTATAGTGTTAAATCAGAGAAGGCAATGGCACCCCACTCCAGTACTCTTGCCTGGAAAATCCCAAGGAAGGAAGAGCCTCGTGGGCTGCAGTCCATGGGGTCAATACGAGTCTGACACGACTGAGCGACTTCACTTTCACTTTTCACTTTCATGCATTGCAGAAGGAAATGGCAACCCACTCCAGTGTTCTTGCCTGGAGAATCCCAGGGATGGTGGAGCCTCATGGGCTGCCGTCTATGGGGTCCCACAGAGTCAGACACGACTGAAGCGACTTAGCAGCAGTTCAGTTCACTTCACTTCAGTCGCTCAGTCGTGTCTGACTCTTTGTGACCCCATGAATCACGGCACGCCAGGCCTCCCTGTCCATCACCAACTCCAGGAGTTCACTCAGACTCACGTCCATCGAGTCAGTGATGCCATCCAGCCATCTCATCCTCTGTCGTCCCCTTCTCCTCCTGCCCCCAATCCCTCCCAGCATCAGAGTCTTTCCCAATGAATCAACTCTGCATGAGGTGGCCAAAGTACTGGAGTTTCAGCTTTAGCATTACTTCCTCCAAAGAAATCCCAGGGCTGATCTCCTTCAGAATGGACTGGTTGGATCTCCTTGCAGTCCAAGGGACTCTCAAGAGTCTTCTCCAACACCACAGTTCAAAAGCATCAATTCTTTGGCGCTCAACCTTCTTCACAGTCCAACTCTCACATCCATACATGACCACAGGAAAAACCATAGCCTTGGCTAGATGGACCTTTGTTGGCAAAGTAATGTCTCTGCTTTTGAATATGCTATCTAGGTTGGTCATAACTTTCCTTCCGAAGAGTAAGCGTCTTTTAATTTCATGGCTGCAGTCACCATCTGCGGTGATTTTGGAGCCCCAAAAAGTAAAGTCTGACACTGTTTCCACTGTTTCTCCATCTATTTGCCATGAAGTGATGGGACCGGATGCCATGATCTTCGTTTTCTGAATATTGAGCTTTAAGCCAACTTTTTCACTCTCCACTTTCACTTTCATCTTCATCAAGAGGCTTTTGAGTTCCTCTTCACTTTCTGCCATAAGGGTGGTGTCATCTGCATATCTAGGGTTATTGATATTTCTCCCGGCAATCTTGATTCCAGCTTGTGTTTCTTCCAGTCCAGTGTTTCTCATGATGTACTCTGCATAGAAGTTAAATAAGCATGGTGGCAATATACAGCCTTGATGTACTCCTTTTCCTATTTGGAACCAGTGTGTTGTTCCATGTCCAGTTCTAACTGTTGCTTCCTGACCTGCATACAAATTTCTCAAGAGGCAGATCAGGTAGTCTGGTGTTCTCATCTCTTTCAGAATTTTCCACTGTTTATTGTGATCCACACAGTCAAAGGCTTTGGCATAGTCAATAAAGCAGAAAGAGATGTTTTTCTGGAACTCTCTTGCTTTTTCCATGATCCAGTGGATGTTGGCAATTTGATCTCTGGTTCCTCTGCCTTTTCTAAAACCAGCTTGAACATCAGGAAGTTCACGGTTCACGTATTGCTGAAGCCTGGCTTGGAGAATTTTGAGCATTACTTTACTAGCGTGTGAGATGACTGCAATTGTGCGGTAGTTTGAGCATTCTTTGGCATTGCCTTTCTTTGGGATTGGAACGAAAACTGACCTTTTCCAGTCCTGTGGCCACTGCTGAGTTTTCCAAATGTGCTGGCATATTGAGTGCAGCACTTTCACAGCATCATCTTTCATGATTTGAAATAACTCAACTGGAATTCCATCACCTCCACTAGCTTTATTTGTAGTGATGCTTTCTAAGGCCCACTTGACTTCACATTCCAGGATGTCTGGCTCTAGATGAGTGATCACACCATCGTGATTATCTGGGTGGTGAAGATCTTTTTTGTACAGTTCTTCTGTGTATTCTTGCCATCTCTTCTTAATATCTTCTGCTTCTGTTAGGTCCATACCATTTGTGTCATTTATCGAGCCCATCTTTGCATGAAATGTTCCCTTGGTATCTCTAATTTTCTTGAAGAGATCTCTAGTCTTTCCCATTCTGTTGTTTTCCTCTATTTCTTTGCATTGATCACTGAGGAAAGCTTTCTTATCTCTTCTTGCTATTCTTTGGAACTCTGCATTCAGATGTTTATATCTTTCCTTTTCTCCTTCGCTTTTTGCTTCTCTTCTTTTCACAGCTATTTGTAAGGCCTCCCCAGACAGCCCTTTTGCTTTTTTTGCATTTCTTTTCCATGGGGATGGTCTTGATCCCTATCTCCTGTACAATGTCACAAACCTCATTCCATAGTTCATCAGGCACTCTGTCTATCAGATCTAATCCCTTAAATCTATTTCTCACTTCCACTGTATAATCATAAGGGATTTGATTTAGGTCATACCTGAATGGTCTAGTGATTTTCCCTACTTTCTTCAATTTCAGTCTGAATTTGGCAATAAGGAGTTCATGATCTGAGCCACAGTCAGCTCCTGGTCTTGTTTTTGCTGACTGTATAGAGCTTCTCCATCTTTGGCTGCAAAGAATATAATCAATCTGATTTCGGTGTTGACCATCTGGTGATGTCCATGTGTAGAGTCTTGTGTTGTTGGAAGAGGGTGTTTGCTATGACCAGTGCATTTTCTTGGCAAAACTCTATTAGTCTTTGCCCTGCTTCATTCCGTATTCCAAGCAGCAGCATGGTGTTAAATAAATAGTGACTGGTTAAAAGTGGGGGGAAAAAGTGGGAGAATACACCTAGCAGGCTACTCAGGGTACCCATAGCAACAATCTGAAGAAATCAGTGAATATTCGATGACTGTTTTAGAGATAGATCAACCTAGTTTAAAAACTGCTTCCAACTTTGTGTATAATACTTTGGCTGCAGTATGTAAGTCTGATCTGTTTATATTCAACCTCTGACCTTCCCAAGTCAGCCCTTGAGCATTCAGCCTTATGGAACATCTGTCCTTTTCCAGTTTTTAGGTGCATCCTCAGAGGTTCAGGGTGACTACTCTATCCAGAGCCCAGAAACTTAACTCTGATCTGACCCCAAAGTTTAAATTTTCCTTTACAGATTTTGAAGGACGAAAGTCCCCACAGGTGATAGTCTCTGATTTTCTGTCATTTTCTTTTTCTTTCTAAATGAATAACACTGTCCACTACCCCTACTCCCAACCACCTTTGGGTCAAATTCTGCCTCCTTATCCCCATGGGAAAGTGGTATTTCCCCTGGGTTTTAATTTCTATCTCCGGGATTGTTGTGACTTCTTGGAGCCCTTGTTTTCTGAAATTTTTATGCCTGTGTTTGCATCATTTGAGAATACCCTGTCAAATCAGTTCTAATGAATGCATCAGAATCATTATTCTGATATCCATGAAATAATCTTTGTCTCTAGTAAAATTGGGGGAGATTTATAATACACATTAACCTTGGAGGGGGTGTTTCCTCCAAAGCACTTTCACCATTTTTCCAAGTCTGGGGTAAGCTTGTTTCTGTGAAAGGCAGCAGGTTGGAAAATCATGAGTAGGAAAAAAACTGTAGGGATTGACGTAGAAAGAGAAGGAAAGAGAAGTCAAAGTTAGCTCCAGTGGTGCATGACCTTGCATGTTTGTTTCATTTCCTCAATAAATATTTCTTAACCAACAGATAAAAAAGAATTGCAACTATGACTGCCAAGTAAGCAGGATCAAATCTATAACTAAGGTCTTTAAGGATTTGAAGGTGTCCTCTGGTACTTTGTGTGGCTAAAGTAGCTTGGACGTGGGGGCTACCCTGATGTCTCTGACTAGACCTTAAGCCCTTTCAGGACAGACACAGCACAGGTCTTGTTTGAGCTTCCACAGAGTCTGACATAGTGCTGGACCCACAGAAGGTCTTTAGAGAACATTTGCCTTTATTAAATGTGAACATAACCTTCATCTATCTTAATGGGGTAGAGACTTGGTGCTCACAAAACTCATTCTTTTCTTGAGTAACACTTATTCTGAAAATATTGGCATTTCATCCTTACTTGTTCCTCAAGTTCATCTCAACTGTCCCATCAAGATTCAGAAGTGTATGTTCACAGCTGGTGAGGAACCCAAGCTGTGGATTTTCCTACCCAGTTTGGAGAAGACATTAGAGCTTGGTGGTTGAGGGCACCAGCTTTGAGGCAAGACTTAAGTTTGAACCTACCTCTCTTTGTTACCTCTCTATGTTCCAGTTCCCTCTAGTCTTAGTTTCCTCATCTGATATGCAGCTAATAATCCTACCCCTTGTATCAGGATTAAATTTGATTTCGAGTAAGCAAAAGCCCCAACTATTAGTGACTTAAACGATAAAAAGTTAATTTCTTCCTTGGTGGCTCAGTGGTAAAGAACCTGCCTGCCAATGCAGGCAGAGACTCGGGTTTGGTCTCTGGGTTAGGAAGATCCCCTGGAAGAGGAAATGGAAACCCAATATTCTTGCCTAGAAAATTCCATGGACAGAGGAGCCTGATGGGCTACACAGTCTGTGGGGTCACAGAGAGTCAGACATGACCGAGCAACTGAGCACGCACACATACAGGTGTAAATTTGGGGCTAGACAGACCAGAACTAGTGTGGTGGCTCTGTTCCATTAATTCCTCAGGAACCCAAGCTCCTTCCTGCTCACTAAGAATGTCATCTCTTTCCTTACGGTCCAAGATGGTAGCCATCACATTTGCTTTCCAGATAACAGAGTGGAGGAAGAAATGAAGAAGAAAAGAGCAAAGATGTTCCCAAACTGTTTTCAAGAAGGTTCCTGAGAGCCGTCATGTGACACTTCTGTTTATATTCTGTCCACCAGAACCAAGTCACATGTCCATGTCCATCTGTAAGAGAGGATGACAATTAGTGACTTTATTCTGGATAGCTATGTATTGATACATGAGCAAAAATTCTACGACCATGAGAGAAAGGGAGGATAGACATTGGGAGGTAACTGGTAACCTCTACCTCACCCATTTAGAGAGTTGTGGAAGGAAGGAAGTGGGGTGATGTATCCTAACTCCTTTCAGGGTACCTGGTAGAGCTCACTAAGTGGTCAGTTTTACCACCTTTATACTGTTCAGAGGAAGAAGAGAATCTCAAAGGAAGGAATAGAGGCCTTTCTCTAACTATGAGAGGCCCTTTTAGGATGTGGAAGTATAATGCTGGGGACCTGAAGCTACCAGAAATCAGAAACCCATGCCCTCTCCTTTAATTGCTGGCACCTTCCCCTCCTTCACTGCAGGAGCAGATCTGGTGATTAATGAAGTGATGTGGTGGGACCATGGAGTGTATTACTGCACCATTGAGGCCCCAGGGGACACGTCAGGAGACCCAGATAAGGAAGTGAAGCTCATCGTCCTGCGTAAGTGCTCTTGGAGATTTCTATTTGGCCACCCCCACTGGGACACTTTTACATAAAGGGAAAAAAAAAACAGAAACAAGCAAACCTAGGTTATTGTGGTCGGTAGCCAGCCTCTGAAGTACTTTACCAAAGCTGAATTTTTAATTCTGCGTGTATATTGCTCATCCTTAACTTATAGGTCAAGAGCTGTGTAGATCAGACCTTTAGCATGTTACAAGCTAAAGCATGCCCCTGAAGATTTAGTTCGACCCTTGCTTGGCTTCCCCCCTGCAGACTGGCTGACCGTGATCTTCATCGTCCTGGGAGCCCTCCTCCTGCTCCTGCTGATTGGAGTGTGCTGGTGCCAGTGTTGCCCCCAGTACTGCTGCTGCTACCTCCGCTGCCCCTGCTGTCCCAACCGCTGCTGCTGCCCCCAGGAAGGTGAGGGGGACAGATGAGCAGTGGGATGGGGCGGGACGGAAGCCTAGTGCCCCAGACATATCAATTTCACATGACCACGTCAAAACCTTGCATTCTCCCAGGTTCTTCTCTATGCCCTTCTCATCACAGGCTCAGAGGTCTTTGGGCTCAGTTCAGAAAATGATGCTTAGGGAAGCCATAGAGCCAGGCGGGAAGACTTATGCCTGTTCACCTTCTAGACTGCCTAAGGCCCCCTTCAGATGGGTCTGTCCACTGGTGTCCTTTCCTCAGCAGCCCTGATAGGCCTCTGCTTCAGTATTTTCCCCCAACTCTGACCTTGCTTGGACATGAGGTGGCTGGAGGGAGTGGTTTGCATGGAACAATGAGAGAGAAGGCCACTTCCTAGAGATGACTTGAAAAGAACAGATCAGAAGAGAGAGAGGTGTTGGAGCGGGGGTCCTCAAACTTAAGAATCTCCTGGAGGGCTTGTTAAAACTTGGTTGCCAGCTCTATCTTTGGAGTTTCTGATTTAATCGGTCTTGCGTGGGCCTGAGGATTTTTATTTCTCAGAAGTTCACACTGCTGGTCTAGGGGCCACACTTTGAGAGTCTCTGTTTTAGACAAAGGAAAGAGAAGGCAGAAGATCTTGTTCTAACAGTGATCTTTCTTTGGGCTTGAATTTGGCCTTTTATTAATAAAACAGAATTGTGACATGCCCTAAAACATTTGGTGAAGACAAAAGAAGAAAGTTTATTCCACAAAGATCTTTTCTTACTGAACGGATGGAGCAGAATCAGCAGCTTTAAAGGAAGGATTTTTTTGTGTTTTTAAAGTAGCATTTCCTTTTCCTGGTGGTATAAGTAAAGTATTACCTTGTAGGAAATCTGAGAAATTCAGGAAAATGAAAAATCTGATCTGAGCACCCAGATATAACCACTGTTATCATTTTGGTCCATTTGAAGGATATTAAAAGAAACCCAGAAATTGGCTTTTAAGATAGAAACAAAACCTAATCTATAATGTCAGGAAGCTCAATGGTCCGAGTCTGGTTTCAGGCCTGTGTTCTGAGGTTGCTGTCTTATAGGAAAAGAGAACTAACTTTTATTGGATGTCTGGTGTGTGGGGCCTTTGCATATATTTCCCTTTTGAATCCTCACAACCCTAGAAGGCAGGTATCATTGTTATTTAACAATAAGGAGACTGAAGGTCAGAGGAGTCACACTAAGTAGCAGAAACAATGCGGTGTTGCATTCGTTCTCGTCTGACTTACAGTATGTGAATTTCCCACAACAGAGGCTGCCACAGCCTGTCTGTGTAGATCGCTATGGGATTGGCTGAGATGCCAATAAGCTCCTTCAAGAGACAAGAAATAGCAGAGAACTCGGTATTGGGCCATGGAGCTCCTTGCCTTTCTATCCCTCCTCTGGGAAGGAGGTCATGTAGGAGTCACTGCTCCCGGTGCTGTAATATAAAGACTGAGATGAGAGAAACTCTCCCAGGATACTTTCTCGGAATCCCTAAGTCTGTGGGGCACTCAAAACAGGCAGGGGCTAGGGACACAGTCAGCACCAGCGATAAATGTGTCTACTGTCCGTAAGCTGATTAACAGGTTCTGGGAGAAAGTGGTTTCTCCCAAGTGGTTAGATTTCATTTAGAAGAACTGGTGAGATAAGGAAATGTGGGCCACAAAGAAAGATCCTTGAACTTGAGCAGATGAGGTCACTTTCAAAGTGAGTCACCTGGGGAGTCTGTCCTGAGAAATTTGGTGACAAGAGGAGATTACACGGAGAGGGCAGGACTTGTCAAGTTAAGCTCTTGGATGGGGAAGAGGGTGGATGTGATCGTTTTTTTTTTTTGTTTTTTTTTTTTAAATAAGGTAACCCTAAGCAAGGCTATGGTTTTTCCAGTGGTCATGTATAGATGTGAGGGACTGTGAAGAAAGCTGAGTGCTGAAGAATTGATGCTTTTGAACTGTGGTGTTGGAGAAGACTCTTGAGAGTCCCTTAGACTGCTAGGAGATCCAACCTGTCCATCCTAAAGGAGATCAGCCTGGGTGTTCATTGGAAGGACTGATGCTAAAGCTGAAACTCCAATACTTTGGCCACCTGATGCGAAGAGTTGACTCATTGGAAAAGACCCTGATGCTAGGAGGGATTGGGGGCAGGAGGAGAAGGGGACAACAGAGGATGAGATGGCTGGATGGCATCACCGACTCAATGGACATGAGTTTGAGTAAACTCTGGGAATTGGTGATGGACAGGGAGGCCTGGCGTGCTGCGATTCATAGGGTCACAAAGAGTTGGATACAACTGAGCAACTGAACTGAACTGAAGCATACTTGTAGATGGAGAACCAAGGCCAGTAGAAAGAAAGAGAAAGGAAGCATTGTGAAGTGAGGCAGCAACTGAGGAGGGATGGAGTCAGTGGGAGTGACATCAGGACTACCTTTCACTGTAAGAGAGGGAAAGAAAAGGAAGCCTGCCCTCTGGAGAGAGAGAGGAAGTTGTTAACGCAAGGAATATGATTAAAGTGTAAGGGAAGAAGCTGGGGGAGTGAGTTGACACCAGCCTGTCTCGATTTCAGCAGATCAAAATTCTAGACACACAAGGCAGCTTCAAGAACGATGTCAGTGATTCTTGAGCTTCTGTGACCACAGCCCACCCCCACAACCTGCCCCAGCTTTCCAGTGAGAGGACCAGGGAGAAGTAAAACAAAAATGACACCAAAGTTTAGTAACCCCACTTCAGCTGAGGGAAGTGGGGCCTAGACAGAGATTTCCACAATTATACACAGCTTGTTAGTGGTAAGCCTTGGACTAGTCCTAGGTCTCTTGATTCCATGTCCAGGACTGGTTCCTCTTCCTTAACAAAGACATGTTATCAGCTGAAAGTTCATACTGCGGGGAAGACATCAGAAGTGGGGAATGTTTAAACTGCTGCTCTGGAGGAGGGAAGCAGGGTTGCTGAATCAGTCAAGGAGATCTACGCATATTGGAAAAATTGCTATTTGAGGTTGGTTGTCTGACAATGGAATCATCATGCGCCCAGGAAGCATGGACTGGTAGTTCCCGAAAGCTGAAATAGCAAGGGTTCAAGGGGTGTGAGATTCTAGGGTGTTTCTGAGGATGTCCTTGAAAGGACTGCCAGTCAAATCAGTATACTGTGTATACTGCCAGTATATATAAAAAAAAAAGAAAAAGGACGGTATGACCTATGGCTCAGGGAGGGCGAAGAACTCTCTGTAAGAGTGGAGAGGGGGTGGTAAGGAGTGGAAAGAGTTGGAGGTCCTCAGGGTGATTCAGGCACCATGGGTGATTCACACAGAAGATTCTGGCTGCGGGTCTCTGGTGGAAGGGAGATGTTGAGCATTATTTCTGTCACAAAGGGTGATCTTAAAGCACATGCCCCTGGTTTTCCTCAGAAATGAAAATGAATATGCTTTTGATGCTTTAGTCTCCAAATGTGTACTTTTTGTCTTCTATGGGATCTAAGGTGAAAGTAGTGACTTATATTAACCATTTATTGTAACAACATGAGCCATGACCCATTGAATATTTGCCAGTATTAGGCATTTCATATGTATTACCTCATTTAACTGCAACAACTTTATGAAATAGGTATTATTATCCCTGGGGCTTCCCTGTTGGCTCAGATAGTAAAGAATCTGCCTGCAATGCAAGAGACCTGGGTTCGATCACTGGGTCAGGAAGATCCCCTGGAGGAGGAAATGGCAACCCACTCCAGTATTCTTGCCTGGAGATTTCCATAGACAGAGTTGCCTATTGGGCTACAGTCCATGGGGTCACAAATCAGTCAGACATGACTGAGTGGCTAATACTTTCACTTCACTACTTATCCCCAGCTCAAAAATGAGGAGGTTGAGCTAACATACTGTGGAGACTCAACTGAAATTACACAGCTAATACATGCTGGGATTCCAGTGGAAGTCCCAGTGACTCTTAAAGCCTGTGTTTATGGAAACCTATCCCTGAGGACCATAATTCTCAGAATGTTGTTGAGAGCTGAGAATCCACAATAGTCAACTCCAACTCCTGCCTTAAAGCTTGTTGAAAACATGGATTTTCTCACCTTGTATTTGACTGAAGGCCAGTCTGGGAGTGGGATCCAGGAGTCTGTATATTTAACTATCTCATTAAAGGTGATCAAGACAGATTTTACACCACTGAGGTTCAGAGATAACTTATTAGGAGTCATTTAAGGCTTTGTTTGGCACCCCACTCCAGTACTCCTGCCTGGAAAATCCCATGGACGGAGGAGCCTGGTAGGCTGCAGTCCATGGGGTCGGGTCGCTGAGGGTCAGACACGACTTGAGCAACTTCACTTTCATTTTTCACTTTCATGCATTGAAGAAGGAAATGGCAACCCACTCCAGTGTTCTTGCCTGGAGAATCCCAGGGACGGGGGAGCCTGGTGGGCTGCAGTCCATGGGGTCGGGTCGCTGAGGGTCAGACACGACTTGAGCAACTTCACTTTCATTTTTCACTTTCATGCATTGAAGAAGGAAATGGCAACCCACTCCAGTGTTCTTGCCTGGAGAATCCCAGGGACGGGGAGCCTGGTGGGCTGCCATCTATGGGGTCACACAGAGTCGGACACGACTGAAGTGACTTAGCAGCAGCAAGGCTTTGTTAATTTCTCCATGTTTCTTATTTTGTTGCCTGATTCCCCATTAGGTGAGCAACAGAAAGCCTGATAGTCTAGACTTCCCCATCGAGCTATTTTTTTAGGGACAGGCACGCAAGGTAGAAGCTCAGAGACTATATTTTTTCACTCCAGTGCATTAGGGAAGGAAAGGACCCTAGAAAGAGATGGTGGCAGTTAAGAAGGAAGCAGGTGAGTTAATCTTGGGAATGTGTGAAAATCTGACAGGAAGCCTGATGGAAGATCCAGAAAAGTCTCTAGGAAGTCATCTCTGCAAAGGGTCCCATTAATTAAGAAATCATTTGGAGAGCAAGAAGAGAAGCCCAACTCTCCTTTTCCTTCCTATTGAATTGGAGGAGCTGAAAAAGGAAGTGGCCCAAAGATGCAACAGTACCATTGGGAGGAGATCAAGATTCAGTTAAGAAGGGTAGGGGGCAGCGAACGTTGTTCCCAATGGGATCAGATGTCCTGAGGCCCTGGAAGCAGAGATTAGTCTGGAGTGAGTTTTGAAAGGTGTGGTGCTGAGGAGAGAAAAATAATGTGAGAAGGTACTGCTGGGAAAGGGTTTTTTTTTTGTTTTTTGTTTTTTTTTTGCTTTATCACATAAAGGAGTCTGGGGACTCTGCAGTTTGGCAGAAAGAGTAGAGGCTTGACAGACAGACACAGGGTCACACACTGCCTCTACTGGTCGGTCACCAGCTGTGGGACATTGGGCTGGGAAGGTAACCTCTCTAACTTTCTCATCTGACGCTCACATTTAAGAGATTTCTCTGAGGATTAGTTAACTCATGTAAAGTGACTGGCCCGTATTAAGGAGGGCATTGTATGTGCTGAAGGTGGCATGTTATATGGAATTGGGGGAGGCACGTGTTAGCAAGAGAGAGAGGAAAGTGCTGAGTAGGTGAACTTGTCTTCAGAGGGTCTGGTGTGCTGTCCTTAGGCATGAAGGTGTGGCAGGTGGGTGAGCTGCTCTAAGCCTGCATCTGGCTTCATCCAGGCTGGGCTGTGACTCACCATCAGGGCTGGAGCTCCACACAGGTCTGCGGGCTTGGCTATAACCATTTCTTGTTGTGTTGGAAGTTGGTTTTATACTGGAGCCATTGGATAGCCTTCCAGATAACCCTTAGCTGCTGGCCTCAGCAAATCCCCCACCCTATGCTGGGTCCAGAATGCCTGTCTTTTTCCTCCTCCTACTATGGTAAGAGGAAGCTCTGGCAGAGCTCTGTGGCTTTAGGGGCATTCAGAGGGTTGGGGAACCCAGGAAGAGGTGAGAGTACCATGCTGGGGGCCTAAAGAGGGCACTTCCTGCACTTAAGCACACAAGTGGATAGACATTGGACTGTTCTACATGCATGTATACACAGGGACCTTGGGATACATGTGCACTCGGTCACAAAATAGAATCACGTGAGCAAAACAACTAAATGCATTTGTTTTTAATTTGTATGTGCTGTGGGTTGTGTGCTTCAGATCAGCTGCAGAGGGGACTGGAGAAACATTTCTATGGACTCTTGGGCTGCTTTTTTTTTTTATACTATTTTCTTTGCCCTGAAAGGAAATGGTATTTCCCTTCTCTCTTCTCTGCCTCTAACCCACCCATTAGAGATTCCCCTTACTTAGGGAAAACCCCAACATTTAATAAAGTGAGGAGAAGTGTAGAAAGGATCTACTTCAGGTTTTTGCATTCTCTGCCTTATTCCCCGTGGTTTTCTCCCACCCAGGGCTGGCATTACCAGCTGGAAACATTCATCAGTCCCTTTCCCTTTACCAGTAATTCTGCACATTGACCTCAGCATCTGTGTCCTTTTCTTCCACTCTGAGCAGGTGATCCTCCCAAGAAGCCCCTGACTCACCGCCTCCTGTAAGCCCTTTGCATCTGTGCCTTCTATATTTGGCCTATAGCTGAGATTTCACTGCCTGCTAAGATCTACATTTCTACCTATACATTTTAGGTGACCTTGGAAATTGGCAGGACGATGAAATAATTTCAAGACTAGGAAGTCAAGTTTCAGGAGGATATTTCCTAGGGTGCAGGAACTGCAGTCTTGCCAGGGAATTTATTCCCAGCGTTTTGACAGAGGAACAGTGGATTCACTACTTCCCTTAACTCTTCCACCCGTGTAAGAGAGGACACAGTAAACTTCAAGGAGAGAAAGTGGCCTCTTGGCAAGGCTGCCGGGTGGAGAGAAGTGAAGTGGGGCGTGTGGGCCTTGCGCTGGCTCAGGGTCTGCGTTTCTCCCTTTTCCCCTGCAGCCCTGGCCCGCCACCGCTACATGAAGCAGGCTCAGGCCCTAGGCTCTCAGATGATGGAAAAACCCCTGTACTGGGGGGCGGACAGGAGCTCCCAGTTTTCATCTTATCCAATGAACCCACTGCTGCAGCGAGGTAAACCCTGCCAGAGATTTGGGGTGGGAGAGGGTAAAGGGCAAGGGTAGGAGCGTGGGCTGCATCGGGGCCTTCATGACCAAATAGTGGGCATCTTTGTGATGGAAGATGGGAAGGCGTAGATTCACGCTAAATAAGGTGGCACTTGGGGGCCCTGATTCTGAGGAGTGTGTTTTGGACGAGCAGTTCTGCATGTTCTTATTCTTATTTTCATTCAGATTTGTCCCTGCGATCCAGCCTCCCCGAGGTGCCAGTGACCCAGGCAACCGCTCACCCTCCCATCCCCAATGGTGTCCTAGAGTATTTGGAGAAGGAGCTGCGGAACCTCAACCCAGCCCAGCCTCTGCCACCTGACCTCCAGGCCATATCTGGCCACCCCTGCAGCATCCTGTCCTCCCTGGGCTCTGAGGTTGTGGAACGCAGAATCATCCACCTGCCTCCCCTGGTCAGAGACCTGCCGGCTTCCCGGAGGACCAGCAGCTCCTCCCGCCAGCAGTGGCTCCCCACACCGCCATCTCCCTCCAGACCCTGGGATCTGAGGGAGGGGAGAAGGCAGCACCGCTGCTCTGATTTCCACCAGGAGCTCCGGGATCCTGAGGCTCAGTGCTGGGAGTTGGAGCAAAGGGAGCTGGACCGATTGCGACGTGGGAGGCACCGCGGCTCCAGGCATCGCTGGTCACCCAGGCCCTGGTCGGACAGGGACAGCCTCAGCGACGGCGACGGCCCCTCATCCAGTGAGGCCCACTGGCGGCCCCACCGCCCCCCTCTCCTGAGCCGCTACCCAGAGAGAGATCCCCGCAGGCCCAGCCTCAAGGAAAGCGCTCAGGGGCACCAGAGGCGCAGGCCCCGCAGCTACTCCCCTCCCCTGCCCTCTGGCCTCAGTTCCTGGAGCTCCGAGGAGGAGAAGGAGAGGCAGCCCCAGAGTTGGGAGACCCGCCGCCATCGTCGCTCGTGCTCCCCAAACTGGCCTGAGGAGAAGCCACCCAGCTACCGCTCGCTGGATGTCAGCTCAGGCAAGAACGGCAAGAAAAAAGGGAGTGTGAAGAGGCGCTTGGTGAGCCTGGGGCTTCCTGCTGAGGGTCGGGAATGGGCAGTAAGGACTCTTCATCCAGGCTGACACAGGCCACCTCATATGCCTCCATGGAGGGCCCCTGGTCCCTGTTTTGCACCGCTTGCCCTCTGGGCTCCGTGAGACACCTCTTATAGAGTTGGAAGGAACTGTGAGTGCTCAGGGCAAGCTTGATGCTTCAGGAGGGGCTCCTCGCCCCCAGCCTGGCTCCACCCCTCATCACAGTTCTCCAAGGCCAGTCGGGCAGGGTCCCCCCATTTCACAGGTGAGGAAACCAGGCTCAAAATAATGAAGTACCTTGTGAGTAGTGGAGCTAAGACTCCAGGGCAGGCCTTTAGGCTTAATCTTTACTTCTTGTCATAGCTGCCTTGCTTTACTTAGCAACAGCCTCCATTCCCCAAATTAGAACAGTGGGACTGACAGTGTGCAAGGGCCTGCTGTATTTGAGGATGCAGCCCTTTGAAACTCCTCTGGAAAGTATCATTACAATGATTTAGAAACAGACCCAAAACAAAACAAAACAACCTGATATCCCAAATATGGGTCAAAACTTTAGGATTCTGTGAACAGGCAAGGTGCCAATGTCAGAGCCTGAAAGGGACACAAAAGGAAGTAGGCTTTTTAATGCCTCTGAGCATAGACCCTTTTCCACTGTAAGATGTGACTTTAAAAAGTCATTTTATAATTAATATACCTCAATGATAATATTCCTTCTATGTTGTCTCTTTGCAAATTATGCTGGTTGTTGCTCAAAAATATTCATGAATTGCCTTCAGAACCAACTTACAAGCTACCCACAAAAATCTATTTCTTTATTCATTCAAAAATCCTTTTTCTGTTTTGTTTCTGCTGAGATAAAGGAATGCGGAGCAGGTTGTGAGGGAGGTTCTCAGAGTAGAGGGATATTAGAGGAACAAGAATTTTAATCTCTCATGCACATTGACTGATACAACTCTCATTTGGAAATGCAGGTTCTGCTGTGCCTTGTTTTAAAATCAATCATCTGTGTAGTGTGTGCAAAGACAGGGACCTTGTGAGTGCCTCAGTGCTGGTCTTTCTAGGGAAGAACCTTGGTGAAAGAGTGATTTGTGAGGAAGATAGTGAAGGCCCACAGGCATTTCTGAAATAATCGATGGCAATTATATTCTCACAGATGTCCCATGAGAGAGGCAGAGAGTAATAATGAAACTAAGTGGCACTGAAAGTGAAAGGAAAGTGAAGTCGCTCAGTCGTGTCCGACTCTTTGTGACCCCATGGACTGTAGCCTACCAGGCTCCTCTGTCCATGGGATTTTTCAGGCAATAGTACTGGAGTAGATTGCCATTTCCTTCTCCAGAGGATCTTCCCGACCCAGGGATGGAACCCAGGACTCCCGCATTGTAGACAGACGCTTTACCGTCTGAGCCACCAGGGAAGCCAATGACTATGGACATTTACACAGTGTTTCATTTAATCCTTTCAACACCCTGTTCGTTTACAGTAGATACAACTCTTCCATGTTACCAGTAAGAAAATTACATCCTGAAAGAAAATACAAAATCAATCAAAGTCAGTCACTGTTACTTTGGTCATGTGGTTACTAGATGGTCTCTTATCTTCACTGTAACAGAGAAAAAATGAAAAGCCAGCTTCAAACCCAAATCCTATTTTCTTCTAAGTTAAAGAAGAAATTTAAATTTTCCTTTATTTTCTTCTAAATTATATAGTTTCTTGTAAGTGAAAGAGGGGGAAACTGGGGTATCAGTTATGTTCTGGATATTGGTATAAGCCATTTCTAAGTCTATTTCACTTAATCCTTGCAACTGCCCTGTGAGGCTTAGTAAGATTAAGTAACATGCTCAAGGTCACACAGCCAAGAGGGAGTGAAACCGAAATTTGAACAAAGCCCTTTAACTCTCAAGCCTGTGCTCTTTTCAATTCATGCTGCCTAATTAGAAGAAAATCTGTGGGGCAATGTTTTCTTGTGACATTTATTTCTTCCTTATTTTCTGAAAGTATTATAGCTTCCTTTATAGTACACCTTCCTTTATAGTACGCCTTTCATCAGGGTGTACACAAAATAATTCTATCACAAGCAAACCAAATTTTCAATTGTAAAGTTGCTTGTGAGAGGAAAAGTCACTCAAGATAATTCTAAAGGCCTTCATTATTTTGGATTTCTCTGAGCTTATCTCCAAAAGAGTTCTCATTTCAATTTATCACATTCAACTATCCACTCATATTCTGAATGACCAGAGGCCCAGGACCAAAGCTTGATTGATTGATTTATTTATTTTTAAATTTTATTTTATTTTTAAACTTTACAAAATTGTATTAGTTTTGCCAAATATCAAAATGAATCCGCCACAGGTATACATGTGTTCCCCATCCTGAACCCTCCACCCTCCTCCCTCCGCATACCATCCCTCTGGGTCGTCCCAGTGCACTAGCCCCAAAGCTTATTTAGAAGGGTGATTGGTTTGGAGGGCACCGTGTTTTGTTTGTAACTTGAATTTTGAATGCCTTTGTAGTTGTTATTATTTAGTAAGTTGTATCCGACTCTTTTGTGACCCCATGGACTATAGCCCACCAGGCTCTTTTATCCATGGGATTTCCCAGGCAAGAATACTGGAATGGGTTGCCATTTCCTTCTCCAGGGGATCTTCCTCAACCAGGGATTGAATCTGTGTCCCCTACATTAGCAGGTGGGTTCTTTACTTCTAAGCTACCAGAGAAAGCCTCTTGAATGCCTTTAATGGAGCCAAAATTTCATTCTTTGCTTCTCTCCTTAATGGGGCTGGAGGCTTTCAAAACACCTTCTAACCTTTAAAGTCTTTGGAGCTTGCAGCTAATTTTAGAAGTTATAATATATTTGGGCCACTAGATGGTGATCTTTAATTATATATAACTTGAAGTTTCTCTACTCAGGTTGATAAAATGTATCACTATTTTCTTAAGATTTTTTTTTAAAAGATCTATTTATGGCCATGCTGGCTCTCGGTTCTTGTGCCAGGCTTTCTCTAGTTGCAGTGAGCAGGTGCTACTCTCTTCTGTGGTGCATGGGCTTCTCATGGCTTTGTTTGTTGTGGAGCACTGGCTCTAGAGTACATGGGCTCAGTAGTTGCAGCATGTGGGCTCTAGAACACAGGCTCAGTAATAGTGGCTTACTTGCCCTGTGGCATGTGGGATCTTCCCAGACCAGGAATTGAACCCACATCCCCTGCATTGGCAGGTGGCTTCTCAACCACTGGACCACCGGGAAAGCCCTTAGGCTTTCAGCAGGTACAGCTTTACCATAACTTTTTGCAAAATACTTATTAAGAATATTAAATATTCAGATGCTCTAGTGGCTGATTTTCCTGATGCCTGATCCCCAGGCTGGGGAGCCTGACATGGGGCTCAGAACACTCACTCCTGTGGAAGAACTTCTGCAATGTAACTATTCTCCAGTTTGTGGGTCACTCACCCAGTGGGGTATGGGATTTGATTATATTGCAGGTCTGCCCCTCCTACCTGTCTCACTGTAGTTCTTTATGTGTTTGGTTCCAGTTTTTTTTCTTATCGATGATTTTTCTGGAAATAGTTGTAATTTTGGTGTGCTGATGACAGGAGGTGAGCTCTGGGCCTTTCTACTCTGCCAGTTTGGCTACTCTCTCCCATCCCACATCATTTTGATTAGAAACCATGTCCCCTAAAACTTTCTTGATAAAATGGAAACATACAAAATTTTTGAAGCAACATGAATGTAGTACATACATGTACATTTTGAACAGTATGTTTTGAGACAGATACCTTGCCATTCCAACAAGAAAGGTCACATTCATTGATGACAGCTGTAGATATTCAAAACTAGAATAAAAATAATCTCCAGTACATAGAGAAATATGAGAAATGAAAACCATACTCTCTGAAGCCCTTGTAGCACAAGATGAAAAAACCAAAAGATCAAGTGGAATAACTTCTGAAGAAAAGTCACTGAGTTTGGTCAGCAAGAGGTAATTAGTGATCTGAAAAAATAACTTCAGAGAAATTCCATGGTATGAAACTGAACTTTTTAGACAAGGTTGAGAACAAACGGCTCAGGAGAATATAAATAGAGAAAAGAGAACTGGGCCATGTCTTCATGAACGAATGATAGAGGTGCTGATGAATGAACAGAGTATCTTTTTTTCAAGAGATTTAAAGATGTCAAAAATCAGTAAGAGGCAGAGTGAATGAGAAGTTTTCAGAAGTTAAAGATGGTTGAGGGAGGCTCAGAAAGGTAGGAAAAGCAAGAAACCAAAGCCAGGGGGAGAAACTGGCTTCACCAAGAGTCAAGAAGTAATGTTTTAGATTCAGAGCTGCTGTCCCAGCAGCCACCACTCACTGAGGATTTGCACCTGAACCAAGCCCTTGTGTATTGTGTACATAGACGATAGAGCACAGCTGACTGGATTTTTGTGTTCTTATATTCCCCAGGAGAGAGAGAGCTCCCATAGTGGAAGGAGTGTGGTCATTTAGTCACCGGGCACAACACTGCTTCTGTGGCGACTTCTCAGCTCCTGTGTGTCACCAGCAGCATCTAGATTTCCACGTGGCTTGAGATGGACACCGCAAGTTTGTATCTAACATCTTTGGCTTAGATTCTGAGAATCAGATGGTATAATTTTATAAACAAAGTTTGAGGAGTCAATGACTGTTGTTTTAACCTTGGTACACACTCTGCATATTCAGGTAGTCAGACTTGTAATGAATCCTAATTGGGATGCAATCCCTCAGGAACTTAGTAACCTGAGTCTTCAACTGGGTCACACTGCTCAGAACTGTGGCCATTCTCAAGGTGAGAACTCGGGAGTCTTTAAGAGGAAATCAAACATGTCTCAGAGCAAGAAATCTATGGAGCACTATAGGGAAATTTCCATGGAACCTTGTCTCCCTCGATAGCATATCTAGAGGATCCCTTCATGTTATGAGTCCACTTTACTGCCCCCAAGACTGGTCCTGAGTGCCTTTGAGGGTTCACGCAGAGATGGCACAGGGAATGTTCCACAATGTGCCCTCTCACAGGCTATTTATTGCAAGTGTACAAAGTCACAGAGAAGCACTTTTGCACCAGTTTTATTCCTTTCCTTTGTTTTCTTCTTGCTTTTTTCTTTTTTTGCCTATATCTGTATATTTTTTTATATAGTATGTATCCATTAAAATCACTTTAAATGCTTTTGGGGAATAGCATAGTACATAAATAAATAAGAAGTGAAAGGTACTGGCTTGAGGATTCTGTCCTAGATTTTGATGCACTTGAAATTAAGCCTCCCCGACTAAGGCTCAGAGAAGAGCCAGACCAACCCGATAGCTGTGGAGCCACCTTTCTCTTGGCACCATTTAGCCTTGTGGGGTGGGGATTTCTCAAGTAAAGGCATCCAGACAGGTTTTGCCACTCGGTGCCCCAGGAGGAAGGCTCTGTGCCTCTCTGTAACAGGCCCTACATCTCTCTCATTTTCCTTAGCCCCCTCTGGTGTCTTCATGAGTCCATTTGTGCTTCAGGTAGAGACTGTCCTCCAGCAGACCATAAGGAGATGTCCTAAGATGAAGTGTGTGTGAATGTATGTGTATTCCTCAACAGTATCTTTATGTGAATGGCCTTAAGCTCATTTTTGATCCTTTTGTACTGACATCTATTTTTTCTCCATCCATTTTTCTCATTAATTACATATTGGAGAAAACTGGTTAAATGCCTGCACTGGGCAAATGTTTCTTTGAGATTATTTTAATATCCATAATGTAACTGAGTCTAAATTGGAAAAATAGAAAAAAATTAAAATTTTAATAGATAATTCAGTAACTGAGAGACTTCTGGTCTGGACAAGCTGATATAGACCTCTTTTCCTCTGTTCCTCCTCACTAAACACAACTTTATAAATCCTAGAAATGTTACAAGAGACAAACAAAGAAGAAATCTGAAGAGTGCTAAGAAGAAAGTGAGCTGGTTTGGGAACCCAGGACCAGATGACAACACAGAGGCAGGGCATCTTGTGTCCCCCAACCAGCAGAAGGCAGCCACCCAGACCTGGTCTTTTCTGACTTCCCATCTGGCAACAGAAGGTAGTCTCGTAGCTTGTTCTTTCCCCTGGATCTAGTGGAAGCCCCTCTTACAACTTCAGAGAAGGGGGACCTACTGGGAGTCCTGTCAAAAATAAATGACCAGGGGAAGCATTCTCCTTCCCTGCAGAATCAGAGATTCCTCTTTTCTATGGAGAAATGCTGATGTGGATGGGAGGACCCAGTAAGCAGGTGGCCCAACTGGAGAAAGCTCAATTGACCCCAAGGGCTGGAGACTTTCCTCCTCTGCCCAGAGATACGAGGGCTCTCTGGTGGAACCAGGAAAAAGAACCTGTCACAGCTAGTAGCCTTATAGCTAGCAGCTGGGTCCAAGAAATCACTTTATTCTCCTCCATCCCCAGAGAACTGGGTAGCTGGAGGTGGGGGGAGGGTTACTAACTGAAGACTTTCCCCACCCACCTCCCTCACCCAGAGGTATCTTGGCAATCCAGCCGGAGGAAATTTCAACCCTCAGGCAGTCACAAAGTCTCTGAAAATTAAACAATTACTGGAATCAGCCCACAAAAGTAGGCTAAGACTCATATGTTAAACCTAAATAGAGTAACTTCCTGTAAAATATTTAAATAGAACTTAGATTTTCATAACATAATGGACAAAATGTCCAGGATATAAATCAAGAAACAAGAAAAATCACAACTTGAATGAATGTCAACACCAAGATGAATCAGATGTTGTAATTAGTCTGATAAGAATTTAAAGGCAGGCATTATAGAAATGCTACAATAATCAACTACAAATTCACTAAATACAAGTACAAAAAATCACAGAAAATAAATAGAAGTTATGCAAAAAAAAAAAGGAAATTATAGAACTGAAAAATAGAAATTAAAGACTTACTAGATGGGCTCCCAGTAGAGTGGAGATGATGAATCAG
The DNA here is from genome assembly GCF_032452875.1 of Bos javanicus. NCBI lineage: Eukaryota > Metazoa > Chordata > Mammalia > Artiodactyla > Bovidae > Bos > Bos javanicus. Next base: position 66,722,969 of record NC_083868.1, on the reverse strand, counting down.
TGAACATGAGTACAGAACAACAGAATTCACCCAATATGAATAATAGAAAAGAGAATGGGAAAAGTGACCAGAGCCTCAGGGACCTGTGGACTAATAACAAAATATCCAACATTCATATCACTGGAGTCCAATAAAGTAGAGGGGAAAGAGGGAAGAATGAATAAATATTTGAAGAAACAATGACTGAAAACTTGCCAAATTTGATGAAAAACATCAACATAGAGATTTAAGAAACTCTAAACAGGATAAATCCCAAGAATCCATGTCAATACACATCATAATTAAACTTTTGAAAACTAAAGACAAAAATTCTTGAAAGCAGCCAGAGAAAAACAATGAAATCCCTGTAGGGAAACACCATATGAATGGATTTCTCATGTGAGATCGTGAAAAAGGAAATGTCAAATTTTATTTTTTAAGTCCTGAATGAAAACAACTATTGACTCATAATTTTGTATCTGGCAAAACCAGTTTTTAGAAGTGAAAGGAAAATAAAAACATTCACAGATGAATGACGACTAGAAGATTTTGTGACTAGCAGATAAATCCTGGAAAGACTGGATAGAAGTTCTTCAAATAGAAAGAAAAGGACAAAAGGAAACTTAAGCATCAGAAAGCAAAAGAAAAAATAGGTTAGAAATATGAGTCCATACAATAGATATTCTTTTGAGTATTAGTATTATAATTTGTTTCCATCATAAAATATGATTTATAAAACCCCAAAGAGGGGAAAAAAAATCTCACAAAAGAAATGGGAGTTATACAGTGAGTTAACAATAATAGGTAAAGGTGAGGAAGGTAAAGAAGCCTAACTGGAAGTGATGTTTCTATACTTCATTTTAAGTAGTAAACAGTGTGATACAAAGTACAGAATTAGAAGTAGTATCCAGAGCAACCATGTGAAAACTACAGAGATGAACTTAGAAGTGCTATAAATAAATCCAGATGAAATCTGAAAACATGTTCAAGAAACCTGCAGAAAGGTAAGAAAGAAAATAAACAACAACGACGTCCAAAAGAAACAAGTAGGAAACAATAAAATAGCATCCTAAAGTGCTAATAACATATCAATATTTGCCTTTGTTGTAAACTGTCTAAATATGCCTATCAAAAGACAGATTAGCAGAGCAGATTAAAATATTTAAAAAAAAACTAAATCCAACTATATGTTCCATATAAGAAATTCACTTTGTATTCAACCACAGGTAGCCTAAAGTAGGATGGAAGAGATACACCATGTACACATTGATAATAAAAATTAGAAGGAGTGACAGTATTAAAATCTCCTAAAGTAGACTTCATAGCAAAGAAAATTATCAGAGACAAAAGAAATATTATATAATAGTTAAGGGATCACTCTGTCAGGAAGACACAATATACTAATGTGTATAAACTAAAGCATAGAGCTTCAGATACATGAGGCAAAACTGTTAAAGCTGAAAGGAGAAAGAGAAGACTCTACAATTATTGTTGGGAACCTTAACACTGCTCCCATTCAGTAACTGGTAGAAGTATTAGACAAAAACATCTGAGCAACACAATCATCAAGATCTAATTAACAAAACAGACCATCCAACAACAGTAGAATATAGTTTTCTCAATTTCTGTCGAACATTCACCAAGTAGAAAAGAAAAAAAAAAAAACCATAAAATATACCATAAAACAGACCTTGACAAATTAAAAAATTGAAATCATAAAGCTTATATGTCCTGACTACAGTGGAATCAAACTGGAAATCTGTTAACAAAGACAACAGGAAACTCTCAAAATACTTGGAAACGAAGCAACACACTTCTAAATAATTATGGGTAAACAATAAGCCTCAATGAAAATTAAAAAGTATATAGAACTAAATAAAAATTAGAACACAAAGTATGTAGGAGGCAGCTAAAGCAGTATTGAGAGGGAAATTTATAGCACCAAATGCTTACATTTAAAATGAGGAAAGGTGTAATATAATTTAAATTATTTCCTCCAGAAACTAGAAAGCACAACAAACCCAAAGCAAGCAGAAGGAATGAAATAATAAAGAGCAGAAAATAAAATTGGAAATAGGAAAACATTACTGAAAAAAAAAAGCCCAAGAAAACAAAAAGTTGGTTCTTCAAAAAAAAAATTATAATAAATTTGATAAACCTCTAGCAAGACTGACAAAAATAGAACACATATCACCTGTATCAGGAATGAAATAGGATATATCATTCCTGATAGTGCAGCTGTTAAAAGAAAATAAAGGAATACTACATACAACTATATGTTCATAAATATGACATTGTAGAAAAAAACAGAACAATTCCTTACGCACCACAGACTGCTGCAATTCAAGACGATGCAATAGAAAACCTGGATAGCCCCATGACCATTAAGGAAATTGAATTTTTAATTAAAAAGCTTTCCAAAATGAAACTCAAGGCCCAGATGGTTTCACTGGACAATTCTATCAGACTTTTAAAGGGTAATTAAAACTAACTTTATACCTCTTCCAGAAAATAGAAGAGGGGGAAACATTTTCCACCTCACTCAGGAAGACAGCAGAGCCAGACAAAGATATGGCCAGACAAAAAGAAAACTGAAAACATTCCTCCTGAACTTAGGTGCAAAAATCCTTAACAGAATATTACCAAGTATTTTAATACACAAAAATAAGTATATACCATGAACAACTAGGATTTATTCTAGGTATGCAAGACTAATTACCAGAATAGTCAAAACAATCTTGAAAAGTACAATTGGAAGACTTATATCTTCTCATTTTAAAATGTACTACAAAGCTATCATAATTGAGATAGTGTGATACTGACATATAAGGACAGACATATTGGTCAATGGCAAATAACTAAGAGCCCAGAAACAAATCCTTACATTTATGGTAAATTGATTTTTTGCCAAAGCTATTTAGGCAACTCAGTAGAGAAAAAATAGAAAAAATACAAACTGCTGCTGGGTCATTTGCATAGCCACAAGCAAAAAGGTGGAAGCATTGCATACACAAGCAGTTAACTCAAAATGGACAGCAGACCTAACTGTAAGGGTTAAAACTACAACATTTAGAAAAAACTAGTCAGAATCCTTTGCGTCCTTGGATTAGTTAAAGAGTTCTTAGATATGACATCAGTAGTATAACCCTTAAATGAAAAATTTATAAATTAGACTTCATCAAAATTTAAAACTTTTGCACTTCAAAAGACACCATTAAGGAAATGGAAATACAAGTTACAACTTAGAGAATATGATGACAAATCATATTTTTTTTTTTGCAATTCGTCTCTTTTTATTATTATTATTTTTTAATTAAATTTATTTATTTTAATTAGAGGCTAATTACTTTACAATATTGTATTGGTTTTGCCATACATCAGCATGAATCCACCACGGGTGTACACGTGTTCCCAATCCTGAACCCCCCTCCCACCTCCCTCCCCATACCATCCCTCTGGGTCATCCCAGTGCACCAGCTCCAAGCTTCCTGTATCCTGCATCGAACCTGGACTGGCGATTCGTTTCATATATGATATTATGCATGTTTCAATGCCATTCTCCCAAATCATCCCCCCCACCCTCTCCCACAGAGTCCAAAAGACTGTTCTATACATCTGTGTCTCTTTTGCTGTCTCCCATACAGGGTTATCGTTACCATCTTTCTAAATTCCATATATATGCGTTAGTATATTGTATTGGTGTTTTTCCTTCTGGCTTACTTCACTCTGTATAATAGGCTCCAGTTTCATCCACCTCATTAGAACTGATTCAAATGTATTCTTTTTAATGGCTGAGTAATATTCCATTGTGTATATGTACTACAGCTTTCTTATCCATTCATCTGACAAATTATATTTCTAACAAAATATTTAGAAAGAATAAAGAAACAAAGAATAAATCTCAAAACTCAAGAAGATAAACAACTTAATTTTTAAAAATAGGTAAGATTTGAATAGAGATTTTACCAGAGAAAATAAAGATGGCTAATAAGCACATGAAAAGATGCTGCTTATTAGTAAAATAGAAATTAAAATGACAATGTAACACTACTTCACAACCACTAGAATGAGGATAATAAAAGACAATAAGTGAAGGCCTAGACATGGAGAAGTGGAAATTGCTGATTGAAATGTAAAATGATGTAGCCATTTTAAAATGCCTTTTGGCAATCAAAAAAAACATATCAAACATAAATTTACCGTGTGACCCAGCAGTTTCATTCCCTGGCATATATCCAAGATGAACACTCTATTTATGTGAAGACTTATACTTGAATGGTCATGGGGGTCTTATTTTTAATAACTAAAAATGCAGTTAAAAAAAAACACAAAACCTAAATTTCCCTCAACTGGTGAATGGATGAACAAAATATAGTATATCCACACAATGGAATTCTATTCTGTAGTTTAAAAAAAAAATAACTGATAGGTGCTACAACATGGATAAACTTCAAAAACATGCTCAGTAGAGGAAGCCAGATGCAAAAGACCACATATCATATGATCCAGAACAGGTAACTCTACAGAGACAGAAAGTAGCTTAATGGTTGCCTGAGCCAGGGGTGGAACAGGAATTAACTGCAAGTGGACAAGAGGTTCCTTTTGGGGGTGATGGAAGTATTCTAAAATTGGATTATGGTGATGATTGTACTAAAAATCATTCAATTGTACACTTATAAGGAATGAATTCAATGATAAATCTACTATGCCTCAATAAAATTCTTTAGTAAATGAATATTATTCCAAAATGTTTTCTATGCATATATAGAGTGATAAAAATTCTTTTAAAATGTGTTCAGGTTTCCGAGGTGGCTCAGTGGTAAAGAATCTGCCTGCCAGTGCATGAGACGCAGGAGTTGCAGGTTGGATCCCTGGGTTGGGAAGACCCCCTGGAGGAGGAAATGGTAACCGACACCAGTATTCTTGCTTGGAGAATCCCAATTTCAGAGGAGCCTGGAGGGTTACAGTCCATAGGATCACAAAGAGTCGGGCATAACTGAGCACGTACGCAACAGCAACCCATATTAAGAGGGATTCTGGCCCACTGTTGCATATCAAGCAAAGAATATTTTTCAGAATTGGAAAAACAGTTGTGAAAAGTCTGGACTATGCCCTGTGAAGAGTCATGAAAAAAGCTGAGAATCTTTAGCTTGATGAATGCTTACTTGAGGCAACATGAAAATTCTCCCCAAATAGCAAAGAGAGTACTGCATAAAAGAGAGGTTTATGCTTATTCTAATTAGCCATAAAGGAAAGAACCATGGTAGGCAGTTTCATAAAGAAAGCTTTTAGTTCAACATAAAGAATTGTCTGCCAGTTTTTCCCAAGTCACTATAACTTATGAGGCTCAACAAAGAGTCTTATGTTTTTGCTGAAGGATTTCTCAGAATCTTTAATATCAGGTGTTAAGAGGATGTAATAAAAATAATTTGTCTGAAGAAACTATTAGCACTGTTAATATCTCTGAGACAGTAGTTCATAGAACAGATGGAGTTAAAGCTGCTGAAATGGGGACAGAGTATTTTCTGAAGAAGCAAAGTCAGGTTCACATCAAGATATTTGAGGAGGGACTTGCCTGGTGGTCCAGCAATTAAGACAACACACTCCCAATCCAGGGGGCCTGGATTCAATCCCTAGTCAGGGAACTAAATTCCTCATACCATGACCAAGAGCCAGATTGCCACAATGAAGATCCCAAGTGCCAACTCAGACCCAGCCAGTCAAGTAAATGAATAGATAGATATACATCATTTTAAAAAGGTTATCTGTGGAAACTGGGTAGTGTTGCTGTCACTTTGGCACTTCTGAAAACTTGGTAACCAGGACCAGAGTATTAAAGCTTGGGGAAATGGAGCAACTTTTCTTGTTGTGTTTACAATGTGAGACTGATTCAAAACAGTTCTAGATGAGAATAACGGAGCAAAACAAATGGAAATGAGACTTTCTAGGACAGTTATTCTGAACTTTTCCCCCAGCAATACTTTCCCCCAGAAGTCATTATATTCCCATGTCTGTCCACTGAGTCATTCACTGTGTGCAAGGTATTATTTCTCAACTTTTTCCACCAACACAGCAACAGACAAATAAAACCCTGTCATATTCTATCACTTCTTCCTTCAACTCCAGATTTTCTTAGAATCCTGATATGGGACCATGTCCCACATTGAGCACTGCCATTTTAGAAGCTCAAACCTAGAGTACTGGGTTTACTAGAGTATTAACTTTTTTTTTTTTTTAATAAATAGGGCATTTAAAATTTGGGGGGAAAGTAAAACAGGAAAAAATATCAAAACAGATCCACTACTTTGAAGCTGAAGGAAATACCAGTAAGAAAGGAAGTTGTTTTCATAAAAAATACTGTTGTTATTAAATATTTGTAGCAATAAATACAGAGAAGGCAATGGCAACCCACTCCAGTACTCTTGCATGGAAAATCCCATGGACGGAGGAGCCTGGTGGGCTGCAGTCCATGGGGTCGCTGAGGGTTGGACATGACTGAGTGACTTCACTTTCACTTTTCACTTTCATGCATTGGACAAGGAAATGGCAACCCGCTCCAGTGTTCTTGCTTGGCGAATCCCAGGGACGGGGTAGCCTGGTGCGCTGCCGTCTATGGGGTTGCACAGAGTCGAACACGACCAAAGCGACTTAGCAGCAGCAGCAATGAATAAGATAATATAATAAGAAAAAGGTGGGCCAACAACATTGAAAATGAGGGTTGGAAAATGATAATTAGTGTCTATACAGTTGTCCACAGGTGGGCATAATCTAGAGTTAAAACATTATAGTCCCTAAGAAAAGCGTATACTGTACAAGAATTGTTCATCAGGACTTCTACAGTTTATACTTTGCTGTTTTGCAGAACCATGTTTACTGTCTTTAATTTGGTTTCCAAGGACCTATCAATACTGAGAAAGGGGTTTTTTGATTAGTAGATAAAATACTGTAACTATCAGAAAGATATATCTTATCCTGTGTGTTAATAAAATATCATTTTGTCTTTTATTATTTGTACTGAAAATTTTACTACAGTCTTAGTGAGCCTGAATAGCTGACAAGTCAGGCCCTGGATGAGATCACACCAGACATACCAATTCTTGAAGTCCTTATAAACAACAAATACACTGTTAATGAAGACATTTGAAAATACCATTTCTCTGTTATTCTGAAATTTGGCCCTAAATCAGCACTTCAAAAGGTGGGGTCATCTGCTCTAAATGGCAGGTAAAAGAATTCATACAGAACTTTGATAACCACAAAGATCAATCTCAATTATACATTTGTGTTTTTGGAGATGCCAGGCTAGCTGCAGCAAAACCACATAAGGTTTACTGAGTTCAGTGACATATAGGAAGACATAAAGTCTCAGGGACCTTGCTTTAATGTACTGAAAAACCCAGTCCTAGAATTGCCTCTATCATCAGAGAAAAGTGAAGGAGATCAGTTCATTGTGATGCTACTTCTCTCTTCCAACCAAGTTGCAGTAAAAAATGCTTGAAGATGGTGATGGCCAAGACCAGAGGCAGGAACTGGGGTCTGGGCAGAGTCTAGGGAACCATTAGAGCCTTGTCTTCTTGGTTTCCAGGTTGATCATATTTCCTTGGATTTGGGGGGTCTGCTTATTTGCTGACCCCTGAACATCCTCTGGCTTTAAAGGAACATAGTAGTATCCCATGATGGAGAAGATCAGGCAGACCACCAGCATGAGGCAGGAAAAGAAAATGAATTCGGCCCACTGTAGGAAGAAATACATATAAGAGAAAATATGGAAAACCTGATACTAAACTGATCTTTCTAAGATGAAGACTGAAGAGCAGACTGACCCAGGGTCACCAGTTTTGGAAGAGCTTTGGTAGGAAAAGACAGGACTAAGTGGCCTCTCCTCACATGGGCCTATGGTGGCCATTATTGCAGCTTACATGCCTATTTTCATGGCAAAGTCTATGTTTAAGACAGAGGGCTGAGTGGGGAATGTGGCAAACAGAGGGGTGGGGGAAGGGCAGCAGAGGAAGATGGAGGGAAATCCTTGGGCAGACACGTGCTCCTGCTTCTCTTAGTACATGCCTGGGCCAGGCCACTGAACTGTGCCACAATAATCACGATGATATTCCCAAATGCTATAGTCAACAACCAGGCCGCCTGGAGTACAGACTTCATGCTAGAGGGAGCCTAGAGAGGACACAAATCTGTGAGTAAAGAAACTGTCTACACCACCCTCTTATACCAAGCATCTATCCAGAAAAGGTCTCCCACCCAAACTTCCAGATTTGAACTTCCCCCTCTAAGTTCAGCATTCACATTGATTCAGGGAATATGTTTATAGTAATTGAACATAGTAAAATGATTCAGGTAATAATGTTCATAGTAACAACAAGATGGCACTCTTAACCGAATATTTTAATTTATTATATCATATAAACTTCATTATAACCCTAAGGGAAAAGTTCTATTACTATTCTTATTTTACACATAAAAATAGCTTTAGAGAGCTGAAAATTCACTGCTGAAGGTTACACAATAGGTATGCAGCCAAAATTTAAACATGGGCAGTTTGATTCCACAGTCCTTATTCTTAATGTTTAAGTATCCCTTTCTGGATCCCAAACAGCATGGATCCAGCCTGCCATGTTCCTGGAGGTCAAGCTGATTCTCTGCTTAAGATCATAAGGAAGCTAAGGCCCCAAATAATGGAAGTCTTGGCCATGGTCACATAACTAAGACAGTGTCAGGTTTAAAACTCCATCCTCTGAGCAATAGCTCCACCTCCACTTTCCACTTGCAAAAACCTACCTGAGATTTTTTGTATTTCCATACAAATTGTGAAATTATTTGCTCTAGCTCTGTGAAAAATACCATTGGTAGCTTGATAGGGATTGCATTGAATCTATGGAAATACAAAAAACCTCGAATAGCCAAAGCAATCTTGAGAAAGAAGAATGGAACTGGAGGAATCAACCTGCCTGACTTCAGGCTCTACTACAAAGTCACAGTCATCGAGACAGTATGGTACTGGCACAAAGACAGACATAGATCAATGGAACAAAATAGAAAGCCCAGAGATAAATCCATGCACCTATGGACATCTTATCTTTGACAAAGGAGGCAAGAATATACAATGGATTAAAGACAATCTCTTTAACAAGTGGTGCTGGGAAAACTGGTCAAAAACTTGTAAAAGAATGAAACTAGAACACTTTCTAACACCATACACAAAAATAAACTCAAAATGGATTAAAGATCTAAACGTAAGACCAGAAACTGTAAAACTCCTAGAGGAGAACATAGGCAAAACACTCTCCGACATACATCACAGCAGGATCCTCTATGACCCACCTCCCAGAGTAATGGAAATAAAAACAAAAATAAACAAATGGGACCTAATTCAACTTAAAAGCTTCTGCACAACAAAGGAAACTATAAGCAAGGTGAAAAGACAGCCTTCAGAATGGGAGAAAATAATAGCCAATGAAGCAACTGACAAACAACTAATCTCAAAAATATACAAGCAACTCCTACAGCTCAATTCCAGAAAAATAAATGACCCAATCAAAAAATGGGCTAAAGAACTAAATAGACATTTCTCCAAAGACATACAGATGGCTAACAAACACATGAAAAGATGCTCAACATCACTCATTATCAGAGAAATGCAAATCAAAACCACAATGAGGTATCATTTCACACCAGTCAGAATGGCTGCGATCCAAAAGTCTGCTGCTGCTAAGCCGCTTCAGTCGTGTCCGACTCTGTGCGACCCCATAGATGGCAGCCCACCAGGCTTCCCCATCCCTGGGATTCTCCAGACAAGAACACTGGAGTGGGTTGCCATTTCCTTCTCCAATGCATGAAAGTGAAAAGTGAAAGTGAAGTCGCTCAGTCGTGTCCGACTCTAGCGACCCCATGGACTGCAGCCTACCAGGCTCCTCTGTCCATGGGATTTTCTAGGCAAAAGTACTGGAGTGGGGTGTCATTGCCTTCTCCGTCCAAAAGTCTACAAGCAATAAATGCTGGAGAGGGTGTGGAGAAAAGGGAACCCTCTTACATGTTTGTGGGAATGCAAACTAGTACAGCCACTATGGAGAACAGTGTGGAGATTCCTTAAAAAACTGGAAATAGAACTGCCTTATGACCCAGCAATCCCACTGCTGGGCATACACACCGAGGAACCAGAATTGAAAGAGACACGTGTACCCCAATGTTCATCGCAGCACTGTTTATAATAGCCAGGACATGGAAGCAACCTAGATGTCCATCAGCAGATGAATGGATAAAGAAAGCAGTGGTACATATACACAATGGAGTATATGCAGCCATTAAAAAGAGTACATTTGAATCAGTTCTAATGAGGTGGATGAAACTGGAGCCTATTATACAGAGTGAAGTAAGCCAGAAAGAAAAACACCAATACAGTATACTAATGCATATATATGGAATTTAGAAAGATGGTAATGATAACCCTGTATGGGAGACAGCAAAAGAGACACAGATGTATAGAACAGTCTTTTGGACTCTGTGGGAGAGGGAGAGGGTGGGATGATTTGGGAGAATGACATTGAAACATGTATAATATATATGAAACGAATTGCCAGTCAAGTTTCAATGCATAATACTGGATGCTTGGGGCTGGTTCACTGCGACGACCCAGAGGGATGGTACAGGGAGGGAAGAGGGAGGGGGGTTCAGGATGGGGAACATGTGTACACCCGTGGCGGATTCATGTTGATGTATGGCAAAACCAATACAAGATTGTAAAGTAATCAACCTCCAATTAAAATAAATAAATTTATATTAAAAAAAAAACAACAAACCTACCTGAGAATAAGAAAACTCAAGTCCTGTGACAGAGAACATGACCTCCCCAGCTGTAACAAGGGCATATTGTGGTAGCTGCCATGCGACAGACATTTTGTTGGCTGGCATGTATTCCATCTTCCAGGCCTGAGGACCCTGACTGGTTCTCTTAGTGAGGGAAACAAGAAATGGGCTTGTTAGGAGTCTCAAGTAAATATTCCTGGCCTATGGCATTTATGGTCTTGTATCCATCTCCTCATTGTATTGTCATTCTTGTGGTACCATGAAGAAACTGAGCAATTTCTACACAGTTTCAGGTTTTTGAAATTCCTTTTGGTAGCACCACTCACTTGGCTGGCTTCAGTCAATCAGATACCATTATTGCAGAGATCTTAAATGGCAGATTATTTGATACTATAGTATCCCATCATTTTTACCTACTGGGTATTTTGATTCTGGCTAACATTTTAAATGTAAAATGGCATCTGAATTATATAAACAATGAATTTTTAGAAAAGCATGTACTTAAAAAAGTTTAATTCTTTGTTCAATTTTTTATGTAAGTACAATTAAAATATTTCTCACATTTCCATTTAAATATTTATTTTACTAAAATTACTTTTATCAGAATATTATAATATCAGAATAATATCAGAAATTATTTTCTTGGTAACTCTTACAATGAAGATTTTCTTGATCAATTTTTTAAAATCCATATCAGATACCATCTACTACTTTGTATCTTATTTACTGGCCATTATTTTTAAACTCAAACATAAAAATTTTGTCAAAAAGATGCAATTTTCCTATAAAATTTTGGTCAAAAAAAATCTTTTCAGGGTCAATATTTTGTTACTAATGTTACCAAATATACATGATTCTACAATCTTTTTTAAAAAATACTTTCACTATATGAAGGTTTTTAGCTGAGTTGGTTTTCTTGTATATAGATTGTATTTAGTAATATTTATTATAATAAATAAAATGGAATTTTTGAAATTATATATTTTCCTTGGAGAAAAACCAAGTTATTAGGTAGTTAATGTTATTAGATAGTAGGTATAATATCTGGATATATCATGAGACTAATAATAGCAGAGACAGAAGGTAGACAAGTGGTTGTTTAGAACTGGGGAGTTTGGGAGGAAATGTTGAGTGACTGCTAATGAATATGTGGCTTCTTTTTGGAATGAGGAAAATGTTCTAAAATCATACAACTCTGAATTTATTAAAAACCACAGAATATATATTATTAAAAATATATTCTGTGTGTATTGAATATACAATATATATTAAATATGTTACCTTTACATTTAAAACCATTATATACTTTAAGTGGGTGAAATGCATGATATGAATTATATTTCAATAAACTATAATAAAAAATGGAATACTAAAGATATCATGCTAAACTAATTACAATTAATAAAACTTTGTAGATGAATCTCATCACACTTTGAGAAATTTTCATCTTTTTCTTATTCATGGTCCTCTTTTTATATTTAATACAAAGTCAAAAGTCATGAATTAAAATTGGAATCAAGGTTGACATCAGAATTAAAATTCAGAGGTATCATGCCTAATTGCTGACACAATTGCTTTTGAGGGACCATAGCTACCTTTGTGGGAGAAGGTAATGGCACCCCACTCCAGTACTGTTGCCCAGAAAATCCCATGGATGGAGGAGCCTGGTAGGCTGCAGTCCATGGGGTCGCACAGAGTCAGACACGACTGAAGCGACTTGGCAGCAGCTACCTTTGTGTAGAGATTGACATTTGCCACCAGTCTTGGTATTTAGTCGTGTCCAACTCTGTGTGACCCCATAGACGACAGCCCACCAGGCTCCCCCATCCCTGGGATTCTCCAGGCAAGAACACTGGAGTGGTTTGCCATTTCCTTCTCCAATGCATGAAAGTGAAGTCGCTCAGTCGTGTCTGACTCTAGTGACCCCATGGACTGCAGCCTACCAGGCTCCTCCATCCATGGGATTTTCCAGGCAAGAGTACTGGAGTGGGGTGCCATTGCCTTCTCCGTGTGATACGCTAGCAGATAAGTTTTCTAGGAGCTAGGGAAACCACATGTGAAGTCAGTCAAGAAGACCAAAATAATTTTTGTTTTCTTGGTGCCATAATGAGACTGGAGCAGACCACGTCACCTCACAGCAATGACTCAAGGTAAATTATGTCTACCATTCCCCAAGACTTTGGGCCTCTTTTATGTCCTCTAGTAAGATCTTAGGAGTTTTTTAAAGTCACTATAGAAGCTATCACCCTACACTAGAAATAAGTGAGACAGTCAATTCCTAGGTAGGTTGATAAGAAGTCCAGGGTCTCCAAGGAGAAAGGGGTCTGGGTCTCTCAAGGAGGAAATAGGGGTCTGGAGTTCTCAAGGAGGAGAAAAGGACAACCTTCCCCCTCCCCCCTTTTTTTTTCTTTAAGCCCGCTGATGATTGCACTACAAAACAACTCATGTTGCTCAAGGATATGTTTTTGCTTCAACTCTGTAACAACAATGTATCCGGCTTGAGGACCTGTTTCTGCTTGAGAACCTTCTGACTAATTCTGTCATTTTAAAATGTATATTATGGGAGTGGGTCTGGTAGGTCTTTCTGTTGTTAGTTCTAATCCCATTATCTTAAAATGTAAATTGCAGAAGTGGGTCTGGTAAGACCTTTACAACCTTGAGACATTCTTTTGATTTACTGTAATAACCAATTGAAAAAATATATAGCTTCCTTGCTAAGATTAGCAAGGGGGGAACTCTTCATCCCCCTTCTGATGTCTATGTCAGAAGCTTTCTCTGTCCCTTTTTCACTTTAATAAATCTCTGCTACACTAAAGTTCTTGAGTGTCCTGAAGCTAAATCTTCTTCAGAGATCACGAATCTGACACTGTTCACCATAAGCCATCATACGTATGTGATGCTGTCTTGCCATAGAGTAAGATACAGATAGATATAGATTATATATAAATTTAGATATGGTATAATTACATAGATATAGATACAGATAAATGGAAGAATAGAGTGAGAATGGTCATGAGCTACTTACATTTGTAATAACAAACAGATAAGCTGCACCAAAGTCTAGTAGACCCAAATTCAGTGAAAAATCCTCATTTTTTGTTCTACAATGCACCACAGGATATCTGGAACAGGACAAATTTAGATTAGAAGAAACATTACAGTTTAGAAAAGCACTTCCATTTCTGGTGGAAGGAGTGATTTCGTCTCTCTCTTGATGGTGAATCAAGCAGCAAAGCTACCCTTTATCTTTGAGGAAAGGAGTCTCAGAGTGAATTATTTTCATACTAAGTTCTTTTCTATGCCTGATCTGAGATTTCATTGCCTGTTTGGTATGCTTTTTTAACCTTAAACCTGAATGCAAAATGCACAAATTGCCTTCTATTGGGAACTTCAGACTCTAAGTCTTCTCATCTAAGTCTTATGAATTTTTATCTTCTGAGTATTATGAATTAGTGGAATAGCATAAAACAGTGAATCTGAAAGGATAAGCTCAAAGTAACAAGGTGTTCATAGGAATTACCAAAGGGTAGGAGTGGGAGCCAACGATAAACTGGAAAACCTCCGGGAGATGGTCTTGTTAGGTATTCAGTATGGCCTTCACTGAGGCAGGAATCCCTCAGAAGAAATGGAGTAGCCATCATGGTTACTCCAAAAGAGTCCAAAATGCAGTACTTGGATGCAATCTCAAAAACGACAGATGATCTCTGTTCATTTCCAAGGCAAGCCATTCAATATCACAGTAATCCAAGTCTATGCCCCAACCAGTAACGCTGAAGAAGCTGAAGTTGAACGGTTCTATGAAGACCTCCAAGACCTTTAGAACTAACACCCAAAAAAGATGTCCTTTTCATTATAGGGGACTGGAATGCAGAAGTAGGAAGTCAAGAAACACCTGGAGTAACAGGCAAATTTGGCCCTGGAATACGAAATGAAGAGGGCAAAGACTAATAGAGTTTTGCCAAGAAAATGCACTGGTTATAGCAAACACCCTCTTCCAACAACACAAGAGAAGACTCTACACATGGACATCACCAGATGGTCAACACTGAAATCAGACTCATTATATTCTTTGTAGCCAAAGATGGAGAAGCTCTATACAGCAGCAAAAACAAGACCAGGAGCTGACTATGGCTCAGACCATGAACTCCTTATTGCCAAATTCAGACTGAAATTGAAGAAAGTAGGGAAAATCACTAGACCATTCAGGTATGACCTAAATCAAATCCCTTATGATTATACAGTGGAAGTGAGAAATAGATTTAAGGGCCTAGATCTGATAGAGTGCCTAATGAACTATGGAATGAGGTTTGTGACATTGTACAGGAGACAGGGATCAAGACCATCCCCATGGAAAAGAAATGCAAAAAAGCAAAATGGCTGTCTGGGGAGGCCTTACAAATAGCTGTGAAAAGAAGAGAAGAGAAAAGCAAAGGAGAAAAGGAAAGATATAAGCATCTGAATGCAGAGTCCAAAGAATAGCAAGAAGAGATAAAAAAGCCTTCCTCAGCGATCAATGCAAAGAAAAAGAGGAAAATAACAGGATGGGAAAGACTAGAGATCTCTTCAAGAAAATTAGAGATACCAAGGGAACATTTCATGCAAAGATGGGCTCGATAAAGGACACAAATGGTATGGGCCTAACAGAAGCAGAAGATATTAAGAAGTGGTGGCAAGAATACACAGAAGAACCTTACAAAAAAGATCTTCACGACCCAGAAAATCACGATGGTGTGATCACTGACCTAGAGCCAGACATCCTGGAATGTGAAGTCAAGTAGGCCTTAGAAAGCATCACTATGAACAAAGCTAGTGGAAGTGATGGCATTCCAGTTCAGCTATTTCAAATCCTGAAAGATAATGTGAAAGTGCTGCACTCAATATGCCAGCAAATTTGGAAAACTCAGCAGTGGCCACAGGACTGGAAAAGGTCAGTTTTCATTCCAATCCCAAAGAAAGGCAATGCCAAAGAATGCTCAAACTACCGCACAATTGCACTCATCTCACATGCTAGTAAAGTAATGGTCAAAATTCTCCAAGCCAGGCTTTAGCAATATGTGAACCATGAACCTCCTGATGTTCAAGCTGGTTTTAGAAAAGGCAGAGGAACCAGAGATCAAATTGCCAACATCTGCTGGATCATCAAAAAAGCAAGAGAGTTCCAGAAAAACATCTATTTCTGCTTTACTGACTATGCAAAAGCCTTTGACTGTGTGGATCACAATAAACTGTGGAAAATTCTGAAGGAGATGGGAATACCAGACCACCTGACCTGCCTCTTGAGAAACCTGTATGCAGGTCAGGAAGCAACAGTTAGAACTGGACATGGAACAACAGACTGGTTCCAAATAGGAAAGGAGTACATCAAGGCTGTATATTGTCACCCTGTTTATTTAACTTATATGCAGAGTACATCATGAGAAACGCTAGACTGGAAGAAACACAAGCTGGAATCAAGATTGCCAGGAGAAATATCAATAACCTCAGATATGCAGATGACACCACCGTTATGGCAGAAAGTGAAGAAGAACTCAAAAGCCTCTTGATGAAGATGAAAGTGAAAGTGGAGAGTGAAAAAGTTGGCTTAAAGCTCAACATTCAGAAAACGAAGATCATGGCATCCGGTCCCATCACTTCATGGCAAATAGATGGAGAAACAGTGGAAAAAGTGTCAGACTTTATTTTTCTGGGCTCCAAAATCATTGCAGATGGTGACTGCAGCCATGAAATTAAAAGACACTTACTCCTTGGAAGGAAAGTTATGACCAACCTAGATAGCATATTCAAAAGCAGAGACATTACTTTGCCAACAAAGGTTCGTCTAGTCAAGGCTATGGTTTTTCCAGTGGTCATGTATGGATGTGAGAGTTGGACTGTGAAGAAGGCTGGGTGCCAAAGAATTGATGCTTTTGAACTCTGGTGTTGGAGAAGACTCTTGAGAGTCCCTTGGACAGCAAGGAGATCCAACCAGTCCATTCTGAAGGAGATCAGCCCTGGGATTTCTTTGGAAGGAATGATGCTAAAGCTGAAACTCCAGTACTTTGGCCACCTCATGCGAAGAGTTGACTCATTAGAAAAGATTCTGATGCTGGAAGGGATTGGGGGCGGGAGGAGAAGGGGATGACAGAGGACGAGATGGCTGAATGGCATCACTGACTCAATGGACGTGAGTCTGAGTGAACTCCGGGAGCTGGTGATGGACAGGGAGGCCTGGCGTGCTGCGATTCATTGGGTCGCAAAGAGTCGGACATGACTGAGCGACTGAACTGAACTGATGGCCTTCACAGCAAGCATAATTTCAGTATATCTGTGCAGAAAAACAAGAGACTGAGGAAAGGAGGCAAAGGCTGAAACAGAGCAGGAGTATGTGTATATTTACAATTAGCTGAGATATACCTAATCTGTCCACCTATACACAAAGAAAGTATTTAAAAATCAGTTGTTGATAAAAGTAAAATGTCCACAAAGTAGTTCTCTTACTCTCCTCTTTGCACAGTTCTGTAAGCAGACACACCATAGTCTTCATCAACAATGAGGGATGCATCTGTACCCAGGGAGACATTGACTTCTTCATGCAAAGTGTTAACAAACCTAAGGATAATAGAGACATTGTTAGAGATCAGACAAAATCTCCCACCTGATAAATGGGCAGGGCCCTTTTCTGTTTTGTTTATTGCTATATGCCTAGTGCCTAGAACAGAGGCTGGCACATAAAAGGTACATGATATATATTGTTAACTGAATGAATAAATGAACTCACACATAAGTAATTAGTAGTCTTAGCTGTCCCTATCTTTTTCTTTCCTTGGGTGTTAGCTTTTTGTCTGCTACACTCTTACCTGATCTCGGCTAGGATAACACTATTGTGATCACTCACAGCAGTCTGAATCTCCTCAACTCACCACTGGTGCAACCAATTTCTCTCCCTTTCTAATGATAGAATTCATCAATTGAGACTCCATAAGAAAAATAATTATGTATATATAAATATATACTAGTATTTATATAAAACTGATACTTCATCCTCTTATAAATGAAGTCTGATTGCTTTATGCAAAACTCAGACTCCAGCTCACAGCAGGTTGAACTTTCATTGTTTTGAGTCTTCACACAAACTTGAACACTTCCAGAACCACTTTTTTAGTCTTTTGAACCTGAGCCCCTAAATTGGTCTCTCAGTTTGGGTTTTCGGCAGCATTTGTGTTAGTCCCTGGCCCATGGGATTAAAAGGGCAGTTCCCTCTAAAACCCTTGATGATGATTCCTGGGCTTTCAATCATCCTGCACCAACCCAGAAATTGCTTCATTTCATCCTTTCTGGAGGTTCAAATTGCTCTTTGACTCAGGGAAGTCTTGGCCCCACTGTTGTATGACTTACTTGGATCTGTTTACTTTTTCTGAAGCATATGTGCTGCTGCTGCTAAGTCGCTTCAGTCGTGTCCAAATCTGTACGACCCCATAGATGGCAGCCCACCAGGCTCCCCTGTCCCTGGGATTCTCAAGGCAAGAACATTGGAGTGGGTTACCATTTCCTTCTCCAATGCATGAAAGTGAAAACTGAAAGTGAAGTTGCTCAGTCATGTCTGACTCTTCGAGACCCCATGGACTGCAGCCTACCAGGCTCCTCCGTCCATGAGATTTTCCAGGCAAGAGTACTGGAGTGGGTTGCCATTGCCTTCTCCCTGAAGCATATGTAAAAGCAGATTAATATGACTGTTCCAGCCTTCAGTGACTTTCAACTTTTCATTAAAAGTTCTCCTCTAAAATGCTGTTCTCTACAGCAACCATCTAATCTTGATGGCCATAGACACATGCATCTATATCATGTCAGATTCCTGCCCCAGTGAGCAGGTGACCTCTTCAGGGCTCCATCTCTGTAACTGTCCCATGGTGCCTAACAAGACATTCAGCTTTATCTAGATTCAAAACCAAGCCTTTTGAATCCCAGTATGTTACCTTTACTAAACCATGATGCTTGTATATGTTTATTTTAAACTTTACTTTAAAAACACAGTACTATAAAAGATGTTCAACTACCAGTAATGAAGGGAGGATTATTTGCTTACTTCTAAATTTCTCTCTGGTGATCACAGAGAGAAGAGTACTCAATTATTTTCTTAAGAGCCAGATAAGTGGATAATATGCAGCAGAAGCAATTTATGTGGCAGAGCACAGAGGGCGTTCATAGACATAGGGTCATCTTTGAGTACCACATGAAAAAGCAAGCCAAAGACTTGGTTTTGAATCTATGCCTCTTGCTTCCCTGGGAAATGTGTTCTGACACCAATGCTCCTGATATTCTAGGAGAGAGAATCCTAGTACGAGACAAGCAGAACGTGAAGCTTTTTTATGTGAAGCCCCACAACTCAGAAGAGACCCCAGATTCAAGAGAACAGAGAGCCTGGGTCTCCTTGACATCCAAACCTCATGGCTGTCATCCCATCGGTTGTTTTGTTTTCTTCATCCTTCACCTACAATAGAGGGAAGTAAAAATCAGTTACAGGTGACTAGAGGGAACTGATAATCATAAAATTTGATCATCAGATATATCCTTGGTAAGATATTGATGAATCAGTCTTCATACTCTAAGACAATTAGAAACTAGGCCATTCTTCAACTTACCATCATGCTAGAAATACTTTCCCCATCTTCTCGAATGATCAGAGTGTACCACATTTTCTCCTCCACAGAATGCTCAGTGTAGACAGACACATTGTGATATTTCAGTTGAAAGTGGAAATTCTGGCTTTTTGTCTTCAGGTGGAGTTTGGAATAGTGTGGCATATTCTGCAGAATAAAGAGCCTGTCACATTCACCTTCCTCCCCACCTTGAACACGGCAGTCTCATAGTAACCCAGGGCAGGTGACCTCATCAGATACTTTCAACGTTACCCTTTAACCTCATAATTCCATTTTTAGGAATATACCATAGGAGTAATTAGAGGCATGAATGAAGATTTATGAGTAAGGATATTCATTATAGAAATATGTATAATAATAAAAAATTAAATGCCTATTAAGAAAATATTTTACTAAACAATGATATATCCATAGAATGGAATATTATGTATCTATTCAATTCACATTCTCAAAGTTTATCTGAGGACATTGGAAAATCCTTTTAATGACAATCGTGCTAAGGAAAAAATCAAGGTCAATACAGCATATAGTGTTTCAAGACTTTTAAAAAAGTAGTTTGTTTACTCATTTATTAAAAACACGCTAAAGCTAACTATGGTTATCTCTGTGTGATGGATTTATAGGTGATTTTTTGGTCTTTTGACACAGTCCCCAGTTTTCAACAGTAAATGTATATTACTTTTATTATTTAAAATATTTTTAAATGAATATTTCAGAATATGTATAGTATAGAAGTGAAAATATGTAAGCCAAACTCTTCAACGGGGTGTGTGTTAGGAGGCAGTTTGAAATAATA
Source organism: Bos javanicus (assembly GCF_032452875.1). Taxonomy (NCBI): domain Eukaryota; kingdom Metazoa; phylum Chordata; class Mammalia; order Artiodactyla; family Bovidae; genus Bos; species Bos javanicus. Next base: position 66,702,743 of record NC_083868.1, on the reverse strand, counting down.
ATACAAATTACAACCTACTGAGAGCTTACAATGTTCCAGACACTATGCTAAACACTTTATATATAATATTTATTCTTATACAGTTTATGACATAAAAAGTATTGCCATTTTACAGATGCTAAAATTGAGACTTACAGATAAAATAACTTCTTCGGGGTCTTACAGTTAGGGAGTGGCAGAACCAGGAGCTGGACTGGGGCACTTTGCCTTCATAGGTGCATGCTGTAAACAAACCACTGTATATGCTGCTGCTTTGGCACATAATCTGAATGTGTTTCTAATTCACTCATGTCCATACATCACCTGAAAGGATTTGATGGACTCTGCCAACAGAGTATTATTTTCGTCACCCTGCACTGTTACTTTGATCTCATCATCTGCCAGATTCAAGACTTGTAGGAAAATCTCTTGGGAATTTGGCTGGCATGTGGCCATTTCCTTAGGAGAGAGAACATGTATTAGAAATTCTAGAAAATAACCCTTCAAATACAGTGAGAACACATACTTCAGTCCTATTTCGATAGCCAAGTTTATCTAGTCAAGAGGACACAGTTTTCTATCTCTAAAGAGCATTTGGCTTTGAAGGCTCTAAAGGCAGTTTGGAGGAGGAAATTCCAGCTCAGTGTAGCAAGCGCTGATGCCAGGTAACAAACTCCATGCTTTTTGACTCAGTTGTGGCCCCGTACATCACTTCCCAATAGTGGCTACTCAATCTGCCAAAATATATTTAAATGTCTGGTAAGGTATGAAAGAAACGGTTCTATATCTTGTGTACTGGTGTTTGGAAATTCCTAGACAATGTACTCTACATCACTTAGGTGGGAGGTGGGCTTCATTTTGCACTGCTGCTCTACCTCTGTATCTACTCATTTACCACAAACACTTATTATGCACCTTTTTAAAAACAGCTACTGTGGTAGGGCCCAGTGAATCAAGATTGAACAAGTCAGAGAAATGAACACAACAGATTTCATCCTGCCCTCATGGAGCTTAAGATTTACTGTACTCACATTAATTTTTATCTCTACAGCAGCAGCAACTGCAAAGCCCAGGCATGCTAGGATCATACCAACAGCCATTTTCCTAAGCGATCTGAAGAGGAAACAGAGAGGCAGTCATACCTAAACTGCAGACTCTAAAGAATAAAATCTAAACTTCCTAAGCTTACTTAATTTGTTCTCAATTACTTTCAAAGTATTTCCTAGTACTCCCCTTCATATATCCTCCTTTCTACCTTTACTTGAGTCACACTGAACTGTTCTTTGTAACACGCCAATTTTTCCCTCTTTGTTTATGATTGTTTTTCTATCCACTATGTCATAATTACAAAAATAATAGTAATATAACCAGATTCATGGAACATTTACCATATACCTGTCACTGTATATTATTACCTTCTTTTCCTCTTCTTCAGAAGACTTTCTTGACCCTAGCCAGTCTCTTCCATCTCTGCATTTCCCTGGCACTTTGCTTCCATTCTTAGAGCACTTAACATAATTCATCATTTTCAATAATTAACCTTGCATATTTTCTAGCTCCTTTACTAAAAAGTAAATTCGTAAGGAGCAAGATTTGTGCTTCTACATTTCTGTAGCACTTGGTACTGAACTCAATAAACTGCTCAATGAATGAGTAAATGACAAAAGGTCATTTGAATATGGTAATGGCTATCAAAAGGAAATTGCTACTAAATCAGAAAATATAGAAGACTTAAGATCCTCCTCTGTCAAACTTTCCAAAGAATAACACTTCTATTTAGAATGGGGGAAAGCAGTAATTAGGGATAATTCTGTCCTCTTCTGAGGTCCCTCATTTGTTTCATAGGGACAGTAGGAGATTTAAGGGGATTAGTTTTCATCAAAGGCTTCGGACTTCTTTGAAGAGGCAACTTTCAAGAACAAAGCAACAAGTTGGTTTTGGAGCCTAATCTCGTATATTTTTGACTTTTCATAAAGTATAGCCCTAATTCTTCAACATCATGTATGTAAGTCTGCAGTAATGGATTGGACTCTCTGTGAGAAGTATTAATTAGATCTAATTCCTGTTCTCCAGTATTGTGGTTGTGCTTAGTCACTCAGTCACGTCTGACTCCTTGCAACCCCATGGACTATAGCCCGCCATGGGATTTTTCAGGCAAGAACTACTGGAGTGAGTTGCCATTTCCTTCTCCAGGGGATCTTCTTGACCCAGGAATCGAACCCACAGCTCCTGTATCTCCTGCATGCAGGCAGACTCTTTACCTGCTGAGCCATCAGGGAAGCCCTGTTCTCTGGCATTAATAGGCATTTAATTTATCATGGATAAACAGAGGCAGAAAAGTGATAAAACAAATCATCACAGAAATGATAGTGACTCGTTATCAAACTGGACAAATATTGAGTCAGGCTGGAGCAACAAAGGGATGGTGAGCACTTACGTGAAGTTAATGCCACACTTGGAGACCAGACGATAAATGACAAGGTCAAACAGTGGGATGAAAATAACAATCAAAAAGGGACTTAGCACCTGTAATGCCATGGTAAAAAGATTAGTTCCAAGTGTTTTTCTATGATGAGTGTGAGCATGTGCTCTCATTCACATGTGTGCACACTCTCTCACATCCAAATACACTTTCATCAACGATGTACAGAATGACTCCACATCTTTCAGTCCCTTTACACCCAAGACTCTATTTCCCCTGCATAGCACATTAGCTTCTAAATATCCCAAGGAACCAGTTTCACTCTAAACCTACTTCTATCAATTGATTGGGAGCTCTTCCCTCCCATTTCATTTATCTCCCCCAGTTCCACAGCTAAGAGGAAAATGTCATAGTCAGGAGAAAGGAAGGAAAGAAAGAAGAATTGAGATTGTTGAAGAAGCAGTTAAAAATAACCAGGAGTCACCAAGAAGCAGAGACTCTGAATTTGTTGCTTACACAACTAAGTTGTACACTTTATTTGACAATATTGCCATGATACTTGACATGGAAATAAATCCAGTGTCTACACTTTCCTTGTGAGCTCAAAACTCAGTCTCCCTGGAGTTGAGTGGGAGCTACTTACTAACAGAGAATGTAGAAGAGAAGTGTAGGGCTTAAGAATATTTTCATCCCTATGTTTAGCCCTCCTCAGCATACAAGGAAAAAAACATCAAATTATGGTTGGTAATCCTCCTACTACATGTTGAGTTATAGATGAGGGAAGAAATAAGTACCTGGGAATATAG